>NC_060130.1:9108170-10358170 GCF_021461395.2 Schistocerca americana | reverse complement strand
AGTCGGCATTGTGCCTTTTGTATTTAATTCTGATGCAATTTCTGTGTTTCATCGTCAATAAGAAGGTCAAAGGGACGCAGTGAACCTGGAGTGAAGCATCGGAATCTATAACTAGTGTCACAGGAATGGTTCAAAGCATAGTCAGTAAGAAGAGTCAGTCTTCTTGTACTTAAGTCGGCATTGTGCCTTTTGTATTAAATTCCGATGCAATTTCTGTGTTTCATCGTCAATAAGAAGGTCAGAGGGATACAGTAAACCTGGACTGAAGCATCGGAATCTATAACTAGAGTCACAGGAATGAATCGAACATAGTCAGTAAGAAGAGTCAGTCTTCTTGTACTTAAGTCGGCATTGTGCCTTTTGTATTTCATTCCGATGCAATTTCTGTGTTTCATCATCAAAAAGAAGGTCCGAGGGATCAGTAAACCTGACGTGAAGCATCGGAATCTATAACTAGTGTCCCAGGAATGGTTAATAACATAGTCAGTAAGAAGAGTCGGTCTTCTTGTAGTTAAGTCTGCATTGTGCCTTTTGTATTTAATTCCGATGCAGTTTCTGTGTTTCATCGTCACTAAGAAGGTCAAAGGGATACAGTAAACCTGGAGTGAAGCATCGGAAACCATAACTATTGTCTCAGCGTTGGTTAAAGCATAGACAGTAAGAAGAGTCAGTCTTCTTGTACTTAACTCGGCGTTGTGCCTTTTGTATTTAATTCGGATGCAATTTCTGTGTTTCATCGTCAATAAGAAGGTCCAAGAGATACAGTAAACCGGGAGTGAAGCATCGGAATCTATAACTAGTGTCACAGGAATGAATCAAATCACAGTCGGTAAGAAGAATCAGTCTTCTTGTACTTAAGTCGGCATTGTGCCTTTTGTATTTAATTCCGATGCAATTTCTGTGATTCATCGTCAACAAGAAGGTCCCAGGGATACATTAAACTTGAAGTGAAGCATCGGAATCTATAACTAGTGTCACAGGAATGGTTCAAAGCATAGACAGTAGGAAGAGTCAATCTTCTTGTACTTAAGTCGGCATTGTGCCTTTTCTATTAAATTCCGATGCAATTTCTGTGTTTCATCGTCAATAAGAAGGTCCAAGGGATACGGTAATCCTGGAGTGAAGCATCGGAATCTATAACTAGTGTCCCAGGAATGGTTCAAAACATAGTCAGTAAGATGAGTCAGTCTTCCTGTACTTAAGTCGGCATTGTGCCTTTTGTATCTCATTCCGATGCAATTTCTGTGTTTCATCGTCAATAAGAAGGGCCAAGGGACACAGTAAACCTGGAGTGCAGCATCGGAATCTATAACTAGTGTCACAGGAATGAATCAAACATATTCGGTAAGAAGAATCAGTCTTCTTGTACTTAAGTCGGCATTGTGCCTTTTGTATTTAATTCCGATGCAATTTCTGTGTTTCATCGTCAATAAGAAGGGCCAAGGGACACAGTAAACCTGGAGTGCAGCATCGGAATCTATAACTAGTGTCACAGGAATGGTTCAAAACATAGACAGTAAGAAGAGTCAGTCATCTTGTACTTAAGTCGGAATGTGACTTTTGTATTTAATTCCGATGCAATTTCTGTGTTTCATCGTCAATAAGAGGGTCAGAGGGATACAGTAAACCTGAAGTGAAGCATCGGAATCTATAACTAGTGTCACAGGAATGGTTCAAAACATAGTAAGTAAGAAGAGTCAGTCTTCTTGTACTTAAGTCGGCATTGTGCCTTTTGTATTTAATTCCGATGCAATTTCTGTGTTTCAACGTCAATAAGAAGGTCCAAGGGATACAGTAAACCTGGAGTGAAGCATCGGAATTTATAACTAGTGTCACAGGAATGGTTCAAACATAGACAGTAAGAAAAATCAGTCTTCTTGTACTTAAGTCGGCATTGTGCCTTTTGTATTTAATTCCGATGCAATTTCTGTGTTTCATCGTCAATAAGAGGGTCAGAGGGATACAGTAAACCTGGAGTGCAGCATCGGAATTTATAACTAGTTTCACAGGAATGGTTCAAAACATAGACAGTAAGAAGAGTCAGTCATCTTGTACTTAAGTCGGAATGTGCCTTTTGTATATAATTCCGATGCAATTTCTGTGTATCATCGTCAATAAGAGGGTCAGAGGGATACAGTAAACCTGAAGTGAAGAATCGGAAACTATAACTAGTGTCACAGGAATGGTTCAAAACATAGACAGTAGGAAGCGTCTGTCTTCTTGTACTTAAGTCGGCATTGTGCCTTCTGTATTTAAGTCCGATACCATTTCTGTGTTTCATCGTCATTAAGAAGGTCCAAGGGATACAGTAAACCTGAAGTGAAGCATCGGAATCTATAACTAGTGTCACAGGAATGGTTCAAATCATAGTCAGTAAGAAGAGTCAGAATTCTTGTACTTAAGTCGGCATTGTCCCTTTTGTATTCAATTCAGATGCAATTTCTGTGTTTCATCGTCACTAAGATTGTCCAAGGGATACAGTAAACCTGGAGTGAAGCATCGGAATCTATAACTAGTGTCTCAGCGATGGTTAAAAACATAGACAGTAAGAGGAGTCAGTATCCTTGTTCTGAAGTCGGCATTGTGCCTTTTGTATTTAATTCCGATGCAATTTCTGTGAATCATCGTCAATAAGAAGGTCTGAGGGATACAGTAAACCTGAAGTGAAGCATCGGAATCTATAACTAGTGTCCCAGGAATGGTTGAAAACATAGTCAGTAAGAAGAGTCAGTCTTCTTGTAGTTAAGTCGGCATTGTGCCTGTTCTATTTCATTCCGATGCAATTTCTGTGTTTCATCGTCAATAAGAAGGGCCAAGGGACACAGTAAACCTGGAGTGCAGCATCGGAATCTATAACTAGTGTCACAGGAATTGTTCAAAACATAGACAGTAAGAAGAGTCAGTCATCTTGTACTTAAGTCGGAATGTGACTTTTGTATGTAATTCCGATGCAATTTCTGTGTTTCATCTTCAATAAGAGGGTCGGAGAGATACAGTAAACCTGAACTGAAGCATCGGAATCTATAACTAATGTCACAGGAATGGTTTAAAACATAGTCAGTAAGAAGAGTCAGTCTTCTTGAACTTAAGTCGGCATTGTGCCTTTTGTATTTAATTCCGATGCAATTTCTGTGTTTCATCGTCAATAAGAAGGTCCAAGGGATACAGTAAACCTGGAGTGAAGCATCGGAATTTATAACTAGTGTCACAGGAATGGTTCCAAACATAGACAGTAAGAAGAATCAGTCTTCTTGTACTTAAGTCGGCAATGTGCCTTTTGTGTTTAACTCCGATGCAATTTCTGTGTTTCATCGTCAATAAGAAGGTCCAAGGGACACAGTAAACCTGGAGTGAAGCATCGGAGTCCATAATGAGTTTCACAGGCATGGTTCAAATCATAGACAGTAAGAAGAGTCAGTCATCTTGTACTTAAGTCGGAATGTGCCTTTTGTATTTAATTCCGATGCAATTTCTGTGTTTCATCGTCAATAAGACGGTCCAAGGGATACAGTAAAACTGGGGTGAAGCATCGGAATTTATAACTAGTGTTACAGGAATGGTTCAAACATAGACAGTAAGAAGAATCAGTCTTCTTGTACTTAAGTCGGCATTGTGCCTTTTGTATTTAATTTCGATGCAATTACTGTGTTCCATCGTCAATAAGAGGGTCAGAGGGATACAGTAAACCTGAAGTGAAGCATCAGGATCTATAACTAGTGTCACAGGAATGGTTCAAAACATAGACAGTAGGAAGAGTCAGTCTTCTTGTACATAAGTCGGCACTGTGCCTTTTCTATTTAATTCCGATGCAATTTCTGTGTTTCATCGTCAATAAGAAGGTCCAAGGCATACAGTAAACCTGGAGTGAAGCATCGGAACCTATAACTAGTGTCACAGGAATGGTTCAAACGTAGACAGTAGGAAGAGTCAGTCTTGTTGTACTTAAGTCGGCATTGTGCCTTTTGTATTTAATTCCGATGCAATTTCTGTGTTTCATCGTCAATAAGGATGACTAAGGGATACGGTAAACCTGGAGTGAAGCATCGGAATCTATAACTAGTGTCACAGGAATGGTTCAAAACATAGTCAGTAAGAAGAGTCAGTCTTCTTGCACTTAAGTCGGCATTGTGCCTTTTGTATTTAATTCCGATGCAATTTCTGTGTTTCATCGTCAATAAGAAGGTCCAAGGGATACAGTAAACCTGAAGTGAAGCATCGGAATCTATAACTAGCGTCCCAGGAATGGTTGAAAACATAGCCAGTAAGAAGAGTCAGTCTTCTTGTACATAAGTCGGCATTTTGCCTTTTGTATTTCATTCCGATGCAATTTCTGTGTTTCATCGTCAATAAGAAGGGCCAAGGGACACAGTAAACCTGGAGTGCAGCATCGGAATCTATAACTAGTGTCACAGGAATTGATAAAAACATAGACAGTAAGAGGAGTCAGTCATCTTGTACTTAAGTCGGAATGTGCCTTTTGTATTTAATTCCGATGCAATTTCTGTGTTTCATCGTCAATAAGAGGGCCAGAGGGATACAGTAAACCTGAAGTGAAACTTCGGAATCTATAACTAGTGTCACAGGATTGGTTCAAAACATAGACAGTCGGAAGAGTCAGTCTTCTTGTACTAAAGTCGGCATTGTGCCTTTTCTATTTAATTCCGATGCAATTTCTGTGTTTCATCGTCAATAAGAAGGGCCAAGGGACACAGTAAACCTGGAGTGCAGCATCGGAATCTATAACTAGTGTCACAGGAATTGTTCAAAACATAGACAGTAAGAGGAGTCAGTCTTCTTGTACTTAAGTCGGCATTGTGCCTTTTCTATTTAATTCCGATGCAATTTCTGTGTTTCATCGTCAATAAGAAGGTCCAAGGGACACAGTAAACCTGGAGTGAAGCATCGGAATCTATAACTAGTGTCACAGGAATGGTTCAAACGTAGACAGTAGGAAGGGTCAGTTTTGTTGTACTTAAGTCGGCATTGTGCCTTTTGTATTTAATTCCGATGCAATTTCTGTGTTTCATCGTCAATAAGAAGGTCCAAGGGATACTGTAAACCGGGAGTGAAGCATCGGAATCTATAACTAGTGTCAGAAGAATGGTTTAAAACATAGTCAGTAAGAAGAGTCAGTCTTCTTGTACTTAAGTCGGCATTGTGCCTTTTGTATTTAATTCCGATGCAATTTCTGTGTTCCATCGTCAATAAGAAGGTCCAAGGGACACAGTAAACCTGGAGTGAAGCATCGGAATCTATAACTAGTTTCACAGGAATGGTTCAAAACATAGACAGTAAGAAGAGTCAGTCATCTTGTACTTAAGTCGGAATGTGCCTTTTGTATTTCATTCCGATGCAATTTCTGTGTTTCATCGTCAATAAGAGGGTCAGAGGGATACAGTAAACCTGAAGCGAAGCATGGGAATCTATAACTAGTGTCACAGGAATGGTTCAAAACATAGACAGTAGGAAGTGTCTGTCTTCTTGTACTTAAGTCGGCACTGAGCCTTTTCTATTTAATTCCGATGCAATTTCTGTGTTTCATCGTCAATAAGAGGGTCAGAGGGATACAGTAAACCTGAAGTGAAGCTTCGGAATCTATAACTAGTGTCACAGGATTGGTTCAAAACATAGACAGTAGGAAGAGTCAGTCTTCTTCTACTTAAGTCGGCACTGTGCCTTTTCTATTTAATTCCGATGCAATTTCTGTGTTTCATCGTCAATAAGAAGGTCCAAGGGATACAGTAAACCTGGAGTGAAGCATCGGAATCTATAAGTACTGTCAGAAGAATGGTTCAAAACATAGGCAGTAGGAAGAGTCAGTCTTCTTGTACTAAAGTCGGCATTGTGCCTTTTCTATTTAATTCCGATGCAATTTCTGTGTTTCATCGTCAATAAGAAGGGCCAAGGGACACAGTAAACCTGGAGTGCAGCATCGGAATCTATAACTAGTGTCACAGGAATTGTTCAAAACATAGACAGTAAGAGGAGTCAGTCTTCTTGTACTTAAGTCGGCATTGTGCCTTTTCTATTTAATTCCGATGCAATTTCTGTGTTTCATCGTCAATAAGAAGGTCCAAGGGACACAGTAAACCTGGAGTGAAGCATCGGAATCTATAACTAGTGTCACAGGAATGGTTCAAACGTAGACAGTAGGAAGGGTCAGTTTTGTTGTACTTAAGTCGGCATTGTGCCTTTTGTATTTAATTCCGATGCAATTTCTGTGTTTCATCGTCAATAGGAAGGTCCAAGGGATACTGTAAACCGGGAGTGAAGCATCGGAATCTATAACTAGTGTCAGAAGAATGGTTTAAAACATAGTCAGTAAGAAGAGTGAGTCTTGTTGTACTTAAGTCGGCATTGTGCCTTTTGTATTTAATTCCGATGCAATTTCTGTGTTTCATCGTCAATAAGGATGACTAAGGGATACGGTAAACCTGGAGTGAAGCATCGGAATCTATAACTAGTGTCACAGGAATGGTTCAAAACATAGTCAGTAAGAAGAGTCAGTCTTCTTGTACTTAAGTCGGCATTTTGCCTTTTGTATTTCATTCCGATGCAATTTCTGTGTTTCACGGTCAATAAGAAGGGCCAAGGGACTCAGTAAACCTGGAGTGCAGCATCGGAATCTATAACTAGTGTCACAGGAATTGTTCAAAACATAGACAGTAAGAAGAGTCAGTCATCTTGTGCTTAAGTCGGCATTGTGCCTTTTGTATTAAATTCCGATGCGCATTCTGTGTTTCATCGTCAATAAGAAGGTCCAAGGGATACAGTAAACCTGAACTGAAGCATCGGAATCTATAACTAGTGTCACAGGAATGGTTCAAAACATAGAGAGTTGGAAGAGTCAGTCTTCTTGTACTTATGTCGGCATTGTGCCTTTTCTTTTCAATTCCGATGCAATACCTGTGTTTCATCGTCAATAAGAAGGTCCAAGGGATACAGTAAACCTGGAGTGAAGCATCGGAATCTATAAGTAGTGTCAGAAGAATGGTTCAAAACATAGGCAGTAGGAAGAGTCAGTCTCCTTGTACTTAAGTCGGCATTGTGCCTTTTGTATTTTATTCCGATGCAATTTCTGTGTTTCATCGTCAATAAGAAGGTCTGAGGGATACAGTAAACCTGTAGGGAAACATCGGAATCTATAACTAGTGCCATAGGAATGGTTCAAACATAGACAGTAAGAAGAGTCAGTCTTCTTGTACTTAAGTCGGCATTGTGCCTTTTGTATTTAATTCCGATGCAATTTCTGTGTTTCCTTGTCAATAAGAAGGTCGAAGGGTTACAGTAAACCTGAAGTGAAGCATCGGAATCTACAACTAGTGTCACAGGAATGGTTCCAAACATAGTCAGTAAGAGGAGTCAGTCTTCTTGTACTCAAGTCGGCATTGCGCCTTTTGTATTTAATTCCGATGCAATTTCTGTGTTTCAACGTCAATGAGAAGGTCTGAGGGTTACAGTAAACCTGAAGTGAAGCATCGGAATCTAAAACTAATGTCACTGGAATGGTTCAATTCATAGACAGTAGGAAGAGTCAGTCTTCTTGTACTTAAGTCGGCATTGTGCTTTTTCTATTTTATTCCGATGCAATTTCTGTGTTTCATCGTCAATAAGAAGGTGCAAGGGATACAGTAAAAATGAAGTGAAGCAACGGATTCCAAAACCGATCCCACAGGAAAGGCTCAAAATATAGACAGTAAGAAGAGCCAGACTTCTTGTACTTGAGTCGTCATTTTGCCTTTTGTATTTAATTCCGATGCAATTTCGGAGTTTCATCATCAATAAGACGGTCAGAGGGATTCAGTAAGACTGAAATGAAGCATCGGAATCTATAACTAGTGTCACAGGAATGGTTCAAAACATAGACAGTAAGAAGAGTCAGTCTACTTGTACTTAAGTCGGCATTGTGCCTTTTGTATTTAAATCCGATGCATTTTCTGTGTTCCATCGTCAATAAGAAGGTCCAAGGGATACAGTAAACCTGGAGTGAAGCATCGGAATCTATAACTAGTGTCACAGGAATGGTTCAAAACATAGACAGTAAGAAGAGTCAGTCATCTTGTACTTAAGTCGGAATATCACTTTTGTATTTAATTCCGATGCAATTTCTGTGTTTCATCGTCAATACGAGGGTCAGCGGGATACAGTAAACCTGAAGTGAAGCATCGGAATCTCTAACTAGTGTCACAGGAATGGTTCCAAACATAGTCAGTAAGAAGAGTCAGTCTTCTTGTACCTAAGTCGGCATTGTGGCTTTTGTGTTCAATTAAGATGCAATTTCTGTGTTTCATTGTCAATAAGGAGGTCAGATGGATACAGTAAACCTGAAGTGAAGCATCTGAATCTATAACTAGTGTCACAGGAATGGTTCATAGCATTGACAGGAAGAAGAGCCAGTCTTCTTGTACTTGAGTCGGCATTGTCCGTTTTGTATTTAGTTCCGATGCAATTTCTGTGTTCATCGTCAATACGACGGTCAGGGGGATACAGTAAATCTGAAGAGAAGCATCGGAATCTATAACTAGTGTCACAGGGATGGTTCAAAACATAGACGGTAAGAAGAGTCAGTATTCTTGTACTTAAGTCGGCATTGTGCCTTTTGTATTTAATTCCGATGCAATTTCTGTGTTTCATCGTCATTAAGAAGGTCCAATGGATACAGTAAACCTGGAGTGAAGCATCGGAATCTATAACTAGTGTCTCGGCGATGGTTAAATACATAGACAGTAAGAAGAGTCAGTATTCTTGTACCTAAGTCGGCATTGCGCCTTTTGTATTTAATTCCGATGCAATTTCTGTGTTTCATCGTCAATAAGAAGGTCAAAGGGATACAGTAAACCTGAAGTGTAGCATCGGAATCTATAGCTAGTGTCACAGGAGTGGTTCAAAACGTAGACAGTAAGAAGAGTCAGTCTTCTTGTACTTAAGTCGGCATTGTGCCTTTTGTATTTAATTCCGATGCGTTTTCTGTGTTCCATCGTCAATAAGAAGGTCAGCTGGATACAGTAAATCTGAAGTGAAGCATCGGAATCTATAACTAGTGACACAGGAATGGTTCAAAGCATAGACAGGAAGAAGAGCCAGTTTTCATGTACTTAAGTCGGCATTGTGCCTTTTCTATTTAATTCCGCTGCAATTTCTGTGTTTCGTCGTCAATAAGAAAGTCCAAGGGATACAGTAAAAATGAAGTGAAGCAACGGATTCCAAAACCGATCCCACAGGAAAGGCTCAAAATATAGACAGTAAGAAGAGCCAGACTTCTTGTACTTGAGTCGTCATTTAGCCTTTTGTATTTAATT
This sequence comes from Schistocerca americana, assembly GCF_021461395.2. Classification (NCBI taxonomy): domain Eukaryota; kingdom Metazoa; phylum Arthropoda; class Insecta; order Orthoptera; family Acrididae; genus Schistocerca; species Schistocerca americana. Next base: position 10,348,871 of record NC_060130.1, on the reverse strand, counting down.
CCGATGCAATTTCGGAGTTTCATCATCAATAAGACCGTCAGAGGGATTCAGTAAGACTGAAATGAAGCATCGGAATCTATAACTAGTGTCACAGGAATGGTTCAAAACATAGACAGTAAGAAGAGTCAGTCTACTTGTACTTAAGTCGGCATTGTCCCTTTTGTATTTAAATCCGATGCATTCTCTGTGTTCCATCGTCAATAAGAAGGTCCAAGGGATACAGTAAACCTGGAGTGAAGCATCGGAATCTGTAACTAGTGTCACAGGAATGGTTCAAAACATAGACAGTAAGAAGAGTCAGTCATCTTGTACTTAAGTCGGAATATCACTTTTGTATTTAATTCCGATGCAATTTCTGTGTTTCATCGTCAATACGAGGGTCAGCGGGATACAGTAAACCTGAAGCGAAGCATCGGAATCTATAAATAGTGTCACAGGAATGGTTCAAAACATAGTCAGTAAGAAGAGTCAGTCTTCTTGTACCTAAGTCGGCATTGTGGCTTTTGTGTTAGATTAAGATGCAATTTCTGTGTTTCATCGTCAATAAGGAGGTCAGATGGATACAGTAAACCTGAAGTGAAGCATCTGAATCTATAACTAGTGTCACAGGAATGGTTCAAAGCATTGACAGGAAGAAGAGCCAGTCTTCTTGTACTTGAGTCGGCATTGTCCGTTTTGTATTTAGTTCCGATGCAATATCTGTGTTCATCGTCAATACGACAGTCAGGGGGATACAGTAAATCTGAAGAGAAGCATCGGAATCTATAACTAGTGTCACAGGGATGGTTCAAAACATAGACGGTAAGAAGAGTCAGTATTCTTGTACTTAAGTCGGCATTGTGCCTTTTGTATTTAATTCCGATGCAATTTCTGTGTTTCATCGTCATTAAGAAGGTCCAATGGATACAGTAAACCTGGAGTGAAGCATCGGAATCTATAACTAGTGTCTCGGCGATGGTTAAATACATAGACAGTAAGAAGAGTCAGTATTCTTGTACCTAAGTCGGCATTGCGCCTTTTGTATTTAATTCCGATGCAATTTCTGTGTTTCATCGTCAATAAGAAGGTCAAAGGGATACAGTAAACCTGAAGTGTAGCATCGGAATCTATAGCTAGTGTCACAGGAGTGGTTCAAAACGTAGACAGTAAGAAGAGTCAGTCTTCTTGTACTTAAGTCGGCATTGTGCCTTTTGTATTTAATTCCGATGCGTTTTCTGTGTTCCATCGTCAATAAGAAGGTCAGCTGGATACAGTAAATCTGAAGTGAAGCATCGGAATCTATAACTAGTGACACAGGAATGGTTCAAAGCATAGACAGGAAGAAGAGCCAGTTTTCATGTACTTAAGTCGGCATTGTGCCTTTTCTATTTAATTCCGATGCAATTTCTGTGTTTCGTCGTCAATAAGGAAGTCCAAGGGATACAGTAAAAAGGAAGTGAAGCAACGGATTCCAAAACCGATCCCACAGGAAAGGCTCAAAATATAGACAGTAAGAAGAGCCAGACTTCTTGTACTTGAGTCGTCATTTTGCCTTTTGTATTTAATTCCGATGCAATTTCGGAGTTTCATCATCAGTAAGACGGTCAGAGGGATTTAGTAAGACTGAAATGAAGCATCGGAATCTATAACTAGTGTCACAGGAATGGTTCAAAACATAGACAGTAAGAAGAGTCAGTCTACTTGTACTTAAGTCGGCATTGTGCCTTTTGTATTTAAATCCGATGCATTTTCTGTGTTCCATCGTCAATAAGAAGGTCCAAGGGATACAGTAAACCTGGAGTGAAGCATCGGAACCTATAACTAGTGTCACAGGAATGGTTCAAAACATAGACAGTAAGAAGAGTCAGTCATCTTGTACTTAAGTCGGAATATCACTTTTGTATTTAATTCCGATGCAATTTCTGTGTTTCATCGTCAATACGAGGGTCAGCGGGACACAGTAAACCTGAAGTGAAGCATCGGAATCTATAACTAGTGTCACAGGAATGGTTCAAAACATAGTCAGTAAGAAGAGTCAGTCTTCTTGTACCTAAGTCGGCATCGTGGCTTTTGTATTTAATTCCGATGCAATTTCTGTGTTTCATCGTCAATAAGACGGTCCAAGGGATACAGTAAAACTGGGGTGAAGCATCGGAATTTATAACTAGTGTTACAGGAATGGTTCAAACATAGACAGTAAGAAGAATCAGTCTTCTTGTACTTAAGTCGGCATTGTGCCTTTTGTATTTAATTTCGATGCAATTACTGTGTTCCATCGTCAATAAGAGGGTCAGAGGGATACAGTAAACCTGAAGTGAAGCATCAGGATCTATAACTAGTGTCACAGGAATGGTTCAAAACATAGACAGTAGGAAGAGTCAGTCTTCTTGTACATAAGTCGGCACTGTGCCTTTTCTATTTAATTCCGATGCAATTTCTGTGTTTCATCGTCAATAAGAAGGTCCAAGGCATACAGTAAACCTGGAGTGAAGCATCGGAACCTATAACTAGTGTCACAGGAATGGTTCAAACGTAGACAGTAGGAAGAGTCAGTCTTGTTGTACTTAAGTCGGCATTGTGCCTTTTGTATTTAAATCCGATGCAATTTCTGTGTTTCATCGTCAATAAGGATGACTAAGGGATACGGTAAACCTGGAGTGAAGCATCGGAATCTATAACTAGTGTCACAGGAATGGTTCAAAACATAGTCAGTAAGAAGAGTCAGTCTTCTTGCACTTAAGTCGGCATTGTGCCTTTTGTATTTAATTCCGATGCAATTTCTGTGTTTCATCGTCAATAAGAAGGTCCAAGGGATACAGTAAACCTGAAGTGAAGCATCGGAATCTATAACTAGTGTCCCAGGAATGGTTGAAAACATAGCCAGTAAGAAGAGTCAGTCTTCTTGTACTTAAGTCGGCATTTTGCCTTTTGTATTTCATTCCGATGCAATTTCTGTGTTTCATCGTCAATAAGAAGGGCCAAGGGACACAGTAAACCTGGAGTGCAGCATCGGAATCTATAACTAGTGTCACAGGAATTGTTAAAAACATAGACAGTAAGAGGAGTCAGTCATCTTGTACTTAAGTCGGAATGTGCCTTTTGTATTTAATTCCGATGCAATTTCTGTGTTTCATCGTCAATAAGAGGGCCAGAGGGATACAGTAAACCTGAAGTGAAACTTCGGAATCTGTAACTAGTGTCACAGGATTGGTTCAAAACATAGACAGTAGGAAGAGTCAGTCTTCTTGTACTAAAGTCGGCATTGTGCCTCTTCTATTTAATTCCGATGCAATTTCTGTGTTTCATCGTCAATAAGAAGGGCCAAGGGACACAGTAAACCTGGAGTGCAGCATCGGAATCTATAACTAGTGTCACAGGAATTGTTCAAAACATAGACAGTAAGAGGAGTCAGTCTTCTTGTACTTAAGTCGGCATTGTGCCTTTTCTATTTAATTCCGATGCAATTTCTGTGTTTCATCGTCAATAAGAAGGTCCAAGGGACACAGTAAACCTGGAGTGAAGCATCGGAATCTATAACTAGTGTCACAGGAATGGTTCAAACGTAGACAGTAGGAAGGGTCAGTTTTGTTGTACTTAAGTCGGCATTGTGCCTTTTGTATTAAATTCCGATGCAATTTCTGTGTTTCATCGTCAATAAGAAGGTCCAAGGGATACTGTAAACCGGGAGTGAAGCATCGGAATCTATAACTAGTGTCAGAAGAATGGTTTAAAACATAGTCAGTAAGAAGAGTCAGTCTTCTTGTACTTAAGTCGGCATTGTGCCTTTTGTATTTAATTCCGATGCAATTTCTGTGTTCCATCGTCAATAAGAAGGTCCAAGGGACACAGTAAACCTGGAGTGAAGCATCGGAATCTATAACTAGTTCCACAGGAATGGTTCAAAGCATAGACAGTCAGAAGAGTCAGTCATCTTGTACTTAAGTCGGAATGTGCCTTTTGTATTTCATTCCGATGCAATTTCTGTGTTTCATCGTCAATAAGAGGGTCAGAGGGATACAGTAAACCTGAAGTGAAGCATGGGCATCTATAACTAGTGTCACAGGAATTGTTCAAAACATAGACAGTAGGAAGCGTCTGTTTTCTTGTACTTAAGTCGGCACTGAGCCATTTCTATTTAATTCCGATGCAATTTCTGTGTTTCATCGTCAATAAGAGGGTCAGAGGGATACAGTAAACCTGAAGTGAAGCTTCGGAATCTATAACTAGTGTCACAGGATTGGTTCAAAACATAGACAGTAGGAAGAGTCAGTCTTCTTCTACTTAAGTCGGCACTGTGCCTTTTCTATTTAATTCCGATGCAATTTCTGTGTTTCATCGTCAATACGAAGGTCCAAGGGATACAGTAAACCTGGAGTGAAGCATCGGAATCTATAACTAGTGTCACAGGAATGGTTCAAACGTAGACCGTAGGAAGAGTCAGTCTTGTTGTACTTAAGTCGGCATTGTGCCTTTTGTATTTAATTCCGATGCAATTTCTGTGTTTCATCGTCAATAAGGATGACTAAGGGATACGGTAAACCTGGAGTGAAGCATCGGAATCTATAACTAGTGTCACAGGAATGGTTCAAAACATAGTCAGTAAGAAGAGTCAGTCTTCTTGTACTTAAGTCGGCATTTTGCCTTTTGTATTTCATTCCGATGCAATTTCTGTGTTTCACGGTCAATAAGAAGGGCCAAGGGACTCAGTAAACCTGGAGTGCAGCATCGGAATCTATAACTAGTGTCACAGGAATTGTTCAAAACATAGACAGTAAGAAGAGTCAGTCATCTTGTACTTAAGCGGAATGTGCCTTTTGTATTTAATTCCGATGCAATTTCTGTGTTTCATCGTCAATAAGAGGGTCAGAGGGATACAGTAAACCTGAAGTGAAACTTAGGAATCTATAACTAGTGTCACAGGATTGGTTCAAAACATAGACAGTAGGAAGAGTCAGTCTTCTTGTACTTAAGTCGGCATTGTGCCTTTTCTATTTAATTCCGATGCAATTTCTGTGTTTCATCGTCAATAAGAAGGTCCAAGGGATACAGTAAACCTGGAGTGAAGCATCGGAATCTATAACTAGTGTCACAGGAATGGTTCAAACGTAGACAGTAGGAAGAGTCAGTCTTGTTGTACTTAAGTCGGCATTGTGCCTTTTGTATTTAATTCCGATGCAATTTCTGCGCTTCATCGTCAATAAGGATGACTTAGGGATACGGTAAATCTGGAGTGAACCATCGGAATCTATAACTAGTGTCAGAGGAATGGTTCAAAACGTAGTCAGTAAGAAGAGGCAGTCTTCTTGTACTTAAGTCGGCATTGTGCCTTTTGTATTAAATTCCGATGCAATTTCTGTGTTTCATCGTCAATAAGAAGGTCCAAGGGATACAGTAAACCTGGACTGAAGCATCGGAATCTATAACTAGTGTCACAGGAATGAATCAAACATATTCGGTAAGAAGAATCAGTCTTCTTGTACTTAAGTCGGCATTGTGCCTTTTGTATTTAATTCCTATGCAATTTCTGTGTTTCATCGTCAACAAGAAGGTTCAAGGGATACATTAAACCTGAAGTGAAGCATCGGAATCTAAAACTAATGTCACTGGAATGGTTCAATTCATAGACAGTAGGAAGAGTCAGTCTTCTTGTACTTAAGTCGGCATTGTGCTTTTTCTATTTTATTCCGATGCAATTTCTGTGTTTCATCGTCAATGAGAAGGTGCAAGGGATACAGTAAACCTGGAGTGAAGCATCGGAATCTATAACTAGTGTCACAGCAATGGTTCAAAACATAGACAGTAGGAAGAGTCAGTCATCTTGTACTTAAGTCGGAATATCACTTTTGTATTTAATTCCGATGCAATTTCTGTGTTTCATCGTCAATACGAGGGTCAGCGGGATACAGTAAACCTGAAGTGAAGCATCGGAATCTATAACTAGTGTCACAGGAATGGTTCAAAACATAGTCAGTAAGAAGAGTCAGTCTTCTTGTACCTAAGTCGGCATTGTGGCTTTTGTGTTCAATTAAGATGCAATTTCTGTGTTTCATCGTCAATAAGGAGGTCAGATGGATACAGTAAACCTGAAGTGAAGCATCTGAATCTATAACTAGTGTCACAGGAATGGTTCAAAGCATTGACAGGAAGAAGAGCCAGTCTTCTTGTACTTGAGTCGGCATTGTCCCTTTTGTATTTAGTTCCGATGCAATTTCTGTGTTCATCGTCAATACGACGGTCAGGGGGATACAGTAAATCTGAAGAGAAGCATCGGAATCTATAACTAGTGTCACAGGGATGGTTCAAAACATAGACGGTAAGAAGAGTCAGTATTCTTGTACTTATGTCGGCATTGTGCCTTTTGTATTTAATTCCGATGCAATTTCTGTGTTTCATCGTCATTAAGAAGGTCCAATGGATACAGTAAACCTGGAGTGAAGCATCGGAATCTATAACTAGTGTCTCGGCGATGGTTAAATACATAGACAGTAAGAAGAGTCAGTATTCTTGTACCTAAGTCGGCATTGCGCCTTTTGTATTTAATTCCGATGCAATTTCTGTGTTTCATCGTCAATAAGAAGGTCAAAGGGATACAGTAAACCTGAAGTGTAGCATCGGAATCTATAGCTAGTGTCACAGGAGTGGTTCAAAACGTAGACAGTAAGAAGAGTCAGTCTTCTTGTACTTAAGTCGGCATTGTGCCTTTTGTATTTAATTCGGATGCGTTTTCTGTGTTCCATCGTCTATAAGAAGGTCAGCTGGATACAGTAAATCTGAAGTGAAGCATCGGAATCTATAACTAGTGACACAGGAATGGTTCAAAGCATAGACAGGAAGAAGAGCCAGTTTTCATGTACTTAAGTCGGCATTGTGCCATTTCTATTTAATTCCGATGCAATTTCTGTGTTTCGTCGTCAATAAGAAAGTCCAAGGGATACAGTAAAAATGAAGTGAAGCAACGGATTCCAAAACCGATCCCACAGGAAAGGCTCAAAATATAGACAGTAAGAAGAGCCAGACTTCTTGTACTTGAGTCGTCATTTTGCCTTTTGTATTTAATTCCGATGCAATTTCGGAGTTTCATCATCAATAAGACGGTCAGAGGGATTCAGTAGGACTGAAATGAAGCATCGGAATCTATACCTAGTGTCACGGGAATGGTTCAAATCATAGACAGTAAGAAGAGCCAGTCTACTTGTACTTGAGTCGGCAATGTGCCTTTTGTAATTCATTCCGATGTAATTTCTGTGTTTGATCGTCAATGAGAATGTCAGAAGGATACAGTAAACCTGAAGTGAAGCGTCGGAATCTATAACTAGTGTCACAGGAATGGTTCAATAGATACACAGTAAGAAGAGTCAGACTTCTTGTACTAACGTCGGCATTGTGCCATTTGTATTCAATTAAGATGCAATTTCTGTGTTACATCGTCAATAAGAAGGTCAGAGGGATACAGTAAACCCGCAGTGAAGCATCGGAATCTAAAACTAGTGTCACAGTAATGGTTCAAGACATAGACAGTAGGAAGAGTCAGTCTTCTTGTACTTAAGTCGGAATTGAGCCTTTTGTATTTAATTCCGATGCAATTTCTGTGTTTCTTCGTCAATAAGAAGGTCAGAGGGATACAGAAAAACTGAAGTGAAGCATCGGAATCTATTACTAGTGTCACGGGAATGGTTCAAAACATAGACAGTAAGAAGAGCCAGTCTACTTGTACTTGAGTCGTCATTGTGCCTTTTGTATTTAATTCCTATGCAATTTCTGTGTTTCATCGTCAATAAGAAGCTTAGAGGGATACAGTAGACATGAAGTGAAGCATCGTAATCTATAACTAGTGTCACAGGAATGGTTCAAAACATAGACAGTCAGAAGAGCCAGCCTACTTGTACTTTAGTCGGCATTGTGCCTTTTGTATTTAATTACGATGCAATTTCTGTGCTTCATCGTCAATAAGAAGGTCAGCTGGATACAGTAAACCTATAGTGAAGCATCAGAATCTATAACTAGTGTCACAGGAATGGTTCAACACATAGACAGTAAGAAGAGCCAATCTTCTTGTACTTGAGTCGGCATTGTGCCTTTTGTATATAATTCCGATCAGTGTTCTGCGTTTGATCGTCAATAAGAAGGTCAGAGGGATACAGTAAAACTGAAGTGAAGTATCGGAATCTATAACTAGTGTCATAGGAATGGTTCAAACATAGACAGTAAGAAGAGTCGGTCTTCTTGTACTTAAGTCGGCATTGAGCCTTTTCTATATAATTCCGATGCAATTTCTGTGTTTCATCGTCAATAAGAAGGTCAGAGGGATACAGTAAACCTGAAGTGAAGCATCGGAATCTATAACTAGTGTCACAGGAATGTTTCAAAACATAAACAGTAAGAAGAGTCAGTTTTCTTGTACTTAGGTCGGCATTGTGCCTTTTGTAATTAATTAAGTTGCAATTTCTGTGTTTCATCGTCAATAATAAGGTCAGTGGGATACAGTAAACCTGAAGTGAAGCATCGGAATCTATAACTAGTGTTACAGGAATGGTTCAAAACATAGACAGGAAGAAGAGCCAGTTTTCATGTACTTAAGTCGGCATTGTGCCTTTTCTATTTAATTCCGATGCAATTTCTGTGTTTCGTCGTCAATAAGAAAGTCCAGCGGATACATTAACCTGAAGTGAAGCATCGGATTCCAAAACCGATCTCACAGGAAAGGTTCAAAATATGGACAGTAAGAAGTGCCAGACTTCTTGTACTTGAGTCGTCATTCTGCCTTTTGTGTTTAATTCCGATGCAATTTCTGTGTTTCATCATCAATAAGACGGTCAGAGGGATTCAGTAAGACTGAAGTGAAGCATCGGATCTATAACTAGTGTCACAGGAATGGTTCAAAACATAGACAGTAAGAAGAGTCAGTGTACTTGTACTTAAGTCGGCATTGTGCCTTTTTTTATGTAATTCCGATGCATTTTCTGTGTTCCATCGTCATCAAGAAGCTCAGAGGGATACAGTAGACCTGAAGTGAATCATCGGAATCCATACCTAGTGTCACGGGAATGGTTCAAATCATAGACAGTAAGAAGAGCCAGTCTACTTGTACCTGAGTCGGCAATGTGCCTTTTGTATTTCTTTCCGATGTAATTTCTGTGTTTGATCGGCAATGAGAATGTCAGAAGGATACAGTAAACCTGAAGTGAAGCATCGGAATCTATAACTAGTGTCACAGGAATGGTTCAATACATACACAGTAAGAAGAGTCAGACTTCTTGTACTAACGTCGGCATTGTGCCATTTGTATTCAATTAAGATGCAATTTCTGTGTTACATCGTCAATAAGGAGGTCAGAGGGATACAGTAAACCCGCAGTGAAGCATCGGAATCTAAAACTAGTGTCACAGTAATGGTTCAAAACATAGACAGTAGGAAGAGTCAGTCTTCTTGTACTTAAGTCGGAATTGAGCCTTTTGTATTTAATTCCGATGCAATTTCTGTGTTTCTTCGTCAATAAGAAGGTCAGAGGGATACAGCAAAACTGAAGTGAAGCATCGGAATCTATTACTAGTGTCACGGGAATGGTTCAAAACATAGACAGTAAGAAGAGCCAGTCTACTTGTACTTTAGTCGGCATTGTGCCTTTTGTATTTAATTCCGATGCAATTTCTGTGCTTCATCGTCAATAAGAAGGTCAGCTGGATACAGTAAACCTATAGTGAAGCATCAGAATCTATAACTAGTGTCACAGGAATGGTTCAACACATAGACAGTAAGAAGAGCCAATCTTCTTGTACTTGAGTCGGCATTGTGCCTTTTGTATATAATTCCGATCAGTGTTCTGCGTTTGATCGTCAATAGGAAGGTCAGAGGGATACAGTAAAACTGAAGTGAAGTATCGGAATCTATAACTAGTGTCACAGGAATGGTTCAAACATAGACAGTAAGAAGAGTCGGTCTTCTTGTACTTAAGTCGGCATTGAGCCTTTTCTATATAATTCCGATGCAATTTCTGTGTTTCATCGTCAATAAGAAGGTCAGAGGAATACAGTAAACCTGAAGTGAAGCATCGGAATCTATAACTAGTGTCACAGGAATGTTTCAAAACATAAACAGTAAGAAGAGTCAGTTTTCTTGTACTTAGGTCGGCATTGTGCATTTTGTAATTAATTAAGATGCAATTTCTGTGTTTCATCGTCAATAATAAGGTCAGTGGGATACAGTAAACCTGAAGTGAAGCATCGGAATCTATAACTAGTGTCACAGGAATGGTTCAAAACATAGACAGGAAGAAGAGCCAGTTTTCATGTACTTAAGTCGGCATTGTGCCTTTTCTATTTAATTCCGATGCAATTTCTGTGTTTCGTCGTCAATAAGAAAGTCCAAGGGATACATTAACCTGAAATGAAGCATCGGATTCCAAAACCGATCTCACAGGAAAGGTTCAAAATATGGACAGTAAGAAGTGCCAGACTTCTTGTACTTGAGTCGTCATTCTGCCTTTTGTATTTAATTCCGATGCAATTTCTGTGTTTCATCATCAATAAGACGGTCAGAGGGATTCAGTAAGACTGAAGTGAAGCATCGGATCTATAACTAGTGTCACAGGAATGGTTCAAAACATAGACAGTAAGAAGAGTCAGTCTACTTGTACTTAAGTCGGCATTGTGCCTTTTTTTATGTAATTCCGTTGCATTTTCTGTGTTCCATCGTCATCAAGAAGCTCAGAGGGATACAGTAGACCTGAAGTGAATCATCGGAATCTATACGTAGTGTCACGGGATTGGTTCAAAGCATAGACAGTAAGAAGAGCCAGTCTACTTGTACTTGAGTCGGCATTGTGCCTTTTGTATTTCATTCCGATGTAATTTCTGTGTTTGATCGTCAATGAGAAGGTCAGAGGGATACAGTAAACCTGAAGTGAAGCATCGGAATCTATAACTAGTGTCACAGGAATGGTTCAATACATACACAGTAAGAAGAGTCAGTCTTCTTGTACTTACGTCGGCATTGCGCCATTTGTATTCAATTAAGATGCAATTTCTGTGTTTCATCGTCAATAACGAGGTCAGAGGGATCCAGTAAACCTGCAGTGAAGCATCGGAATCTAAAACTAGTGTCACAGTAATGGTTCAAAACATAGACAGTAGAAAGAGTCAGTCTTCTTGTATTTAATTCGGAATTATGCCTTTTGTATTTAATTCCGATGCAATTTCTGCGTTTCATGGTCAATAAGAAGGTCAGAGGCATACAGAAAACTGAAGTGAAGCATCGGAATCTATAACTAGTGTCACAAGAATGGTTCAAAACATAGAAAGTAAGAAGAGCCAGTCTACTTGTACTTGAGTCGTCATTGTGCATTTTGTACTTAATTTCGATGCAATTTCTGTGTTTCATCACCAATAAGACGGTCAGAGGGATGCAGTAAAATTGAAGATAAGCATCGGAATCTATAACTAGTCTCACAGGAATGGTTCAAAACATAGACAGTAAGAAGAGTCAGTCTACTTGTTCTTAAGTCGGCATTGTGCCTTTTGTATTTAATTCCGTTGCAATTTCTGTGTTTCATCGTCAATAAGAAGCTTAGAGGGATACAGTAGACATGAGGTGAAGCATCGTAATCTATAACTAGTGTCACAGGAATGGTTCAAAACATAGACAGTAAGAAGAGCCAGTCTACTTGTACTTGAGTCGGCATTGTGCCTTTTGTATTTAATTTCGATGCAATTTCTGTCCTTCATCGTCAATAAGAAGGTCAGCTGGACACAGTAAACCTATAGTGAAGCATCAGAATCTATAACTAGTGTCACAGGAATGGTTCAAAACATAGACAGTAAGAAAGGCCATTCCTCTTGCACTTGAGTCGACATTGTGCCTTTTGTATATAATTCCGATCAGTGTTCTGCGTTTGATCGTCAATAAGAAGGTCAGAAGGATACAGTAAAACTGAAGTGAAGTATCGGAATCTATAACTAGTGTCACCGGAATGGTTCACAACGTACGCAATAGAAAGAGTCAGTCTTCTTGTACTTCACTCGGCACTGTGCCTTTTGTATTTAATTCCGATGCAATTTCTGAGCTTCATCGTCAATAAGAAGGTCAGGGGGAAACAGTAAACCTGAAGTGAGGCATCGGAATCTATAACTAGTGCCACAGGAATGGTTCAAAACATAGACAGAAAGAAGAGTCAGTTTTCTTGTACTTAAGTCGGCATTGTGCCTTTTGTATTTAATTCCGATGCAATTTCTGTGATTCATCATCAATAAGAAGGGCACAGGGATACAGTAAACCTGAAGTGAAGCATCGGAATCTATAACTAGTGTCACAGGAATGGTTCAAAGCATAGACAGTAAGAAGAGTCAGTCTTCCTGTACTTAAGTCGGCATTGTGCCTTTTGTATTTTATTATGATGCAATTTCTGTGTTTCATCGTCAATAAGAAGGTCAGAGGGATACAGTCAATCTGAAGTGAAGCATCGGAATCAATAACTAGTCTCACAGGAAAGGTTCAAATCATAGACAGTAAGAAGAATCAGTCTTCTTGTACTTAAGTCAGCATTGTGCCTTTTGTAAATAATTCCGATGCAATTTCTGTGTTTCATCGTCGATAAGAAGGTCAGAGGGATACAGTAAACCTGAAATGAAGCATACGAATCTATAACTAGTGTCACAGGAATAGTTCAAAACATAGACAGTAAGAAGAGCAAGTCTTCTTGTACTTGAGTCGGCATTGTGCCTTTCGTATTTAATTCCGATGCAGTTTCTGTGTTTCATCGTCAATAAGAAAGTCTGAGGGATACAGTGAACCTAAAGTGAATCATCGGAATCCATAACTAGTGTCACAGGAATGGTTCAAAACATAGACAGTAAGAAGAGTCAGTTTTCTTGTACTTATGTAGGCATTGTGCCTTTTGTATTTAATTCAGATGCAATTTCTGTGTTTCATCGACTATAAGAAGGTCTGAGGGATACAGTAAACCTGAAGTGAAGCATCGGAATCTATAACTAGTGTCACAGGAATGGTTCAAAACATAGACAGTAAGAAGAGCCTGTCTTCTTGTACTTGAGTAAGCATTGTGCCTGTTGTATTTAATTCCTATGCAATTTCAGTGTTTCATCGTCAATAAGAAGGTCAGAGGGATACAGTAAACCTGAAGTGAAGCATCGGAATCTATAACTAGTGTCACAGGAATGGTTCAAAACACAGACAGTAAGAAGAGTCAGTCTTCTTGTACTTAAGTCGGCATTGTGATTTTTGTATTTAATTCCGATGCAATTTCTGTGTTTCATCGTCAATAAGAAGGTCAGAGGGATACAGTAAACCTGAAGTGAAGCATCGGAATCTATAACTAGTGTCACAGGAATGGTTCAAATCATAGACAGTAAGAAGAGCCAGTCTTCTTGTACTTGAGTCGGCATTGTGCCTTTTGTATTTAATTCCGATGCAATTTCTGTGTTTCATCGTCAATAAGAAGGTCTGAGGGATACAGTAAACCTGAAGTGAAGCATCGGAATCTATAAATAGTGTCACCGGAATGGTTCACAACGTACGCAATAGAAAGAGTCAGTCTTCTTATACTTCACTCGGCACTGTGCCTTTTGTATTTAATTCCGATGCAATTTCTGAGCTTCATCGTCAATAAGAAGGTCAGGGGGATACAGTAAACCTGAAGTGAGGCATCGGAATCTATAACTTGTGCCACAGGAATGGTTCAAAACATAGACAGTAAGAAGAGTCAGTCTTCCTGTACTTAAGTTGGCATTGTGCCTTTTGTATTTTATTATGATGCAATTTCTGTGTTTCATCGTCAATAAGAAGGTCAGAGGGATACAGTCAATCTGAAGTGAAGCATCGGAATCAATATCTAGTCTCACAGGAAAGGTTGAAAACATAGACAGTAAGAAGAGTCAGTCTTCTTGTACTTAAGTCAGCATTGTGCCTTTTGTAAATAATTCCGATGCAATTTCTGTGTTTCATCGTCAATAAGAAGGTCAGAGGGATACAGTAAACCTGAAATGAAGCATGGGAATCTATAACTAGTGTCACAGGAATAGTTCAAAACATAAACAGTAAGAAGAGCCAGTCTTCTTGTACTTGAGTCGGCATTGTGCCTTTCGTATTTAATTCCGATGCAGTTTCTGTGTTTCATCGTCAATAAGAAAGTCTGAGGGATACAGTAAACCTGAAGTGAATCATCGGAATCCATAACTAGTGTCACAGGAATGGTTCAAAACATAGACAGTAAGAAGAGTCAGTTTTCTTGTACTTAAGTAGGCATTGTGCCTTTTGTATTTAATTCAGATGCAATTTCTGTGTTTCATCGACTATACGAAGGTCAGAGGGATACAGTAAACCTGAAGTGAAGCATCGGAATCTATAACTAGTGTCACAGGAATGGTTCAAAATATAGAGAGTAAGAAGAGTCAGTCTTTTTGTACTTAAGTCGGCATTGTGCCTTTTATATTTAATTCCGATGCAATTTCTGTGTTTCATCGTCAATAAGGAGATCAGAGGGATACAGTAAACCTGAAGTGAAGCATTGGAATCTGTAACTAGTGTCACAGGAATGGTTCAAAGCATAGACAGTAAGAAGAGCCAGTCTTCTTGTACTTGAGTCGGCATTGTGCCCTTTGTATTTAATTCCGATGCAATATCTGTGGTTCATCGTCAATAAGAAGGTCAGAGAGATACAGTAAACCTGAAGTGAAGCATCGGAATCCTTAACTAGTGGCACGGGAATGGTTCTAACCATAGACAGTAAAAAGAGTCAGTGTTCTTGTACTGAAGTCGGCATTGTGCCTTTTGAATTTAATTAAGATGCAATTTCTGTGTTTCATCGTCAATAAGAAGGTCAGAGGGATACAGTAGACCTGAAGTGAATCATCGGAATCTATACCTAGTGTCACATGAATGGTTCAAAACATAGACAGTAAGAAAGGCCATTCTACTTGTACTTGAGTCGGCATTGTGCCTTTTGTATTTCATTCCGATGTAATTTCTGTGTTTGATCGTCAATGAGAAGGTCAGAGGGATACAGTAAACCTGAAGTGAAGCATCGCAATCTATAACTAGTGTCACAGGAATTGTTCAAAACATATACAGTAAGAAGAACCAGTCTCCTCTTGTACTTGAGTCGGCATTGTGCCTTTTGTATTTAATTCCGAAGCAATTTCTGTGTTTCATCGTCAATAAGATGGTCTGAGGGATACAGTAAACCTGAAGTGAAGCATCGGAATCTACAACTAGTGTCACCGAAATGGTTCAAAACGTTGAAAATAGAAAGAGTCAGTCTTCTTGTACTTCACTCGGCATTGTGCCTTTTGTATTTAATTCCGATGCAATTTCTGTGTTTCATCGTCAATAAGAAGGTCAGGGGGATACAGTAAACCTGAAGTGAAGCATCGGAATCTAAAACTAGTGTCACAGGAATGGTTCAAACATAGACAGTAAGAAGAGTCAGTTTTCTTGTACTTAAGTCGGCATTGTGCCTTTTGTATTTAATTCCGATGCAATTTATGTGATTCATCGTCAATAAGAAGGTCACAGGGATACAGTAAACCTGAACTGAAGCATCGGAATCTATAACTAGTAGCACAGGAATGGTTCAAAACATAAACAGTAAGAAGAGTCAGTTTTCTTGTACTTAAGTTTGCATTGTGCCTTTTGTATTTAATTAAGATGCAATATCGGTGTTCCATCGTCAATAATAAGGTCAGAGGGATACAGTAAACCTGAAGTGAAGCATCGGAATCTATAACTAGTGTCACAGGAATGGTTCAAAAAATAGCCAGTAACAAGAGTCAGTCTTCTTGTACTTAAGTCGGCATTGTGCCTTTTGTATTTAATTAAGATGCAATTTCTGTGTTTCATCGTCAATAAGACGGTCAGAGGGATACAGTAATCCTGAAGTGAAGCATCGGAATCTATAACTAGTGTCACAGGAATGCTTCAAAACATAGACAGTTAGAAGAGTCAGTCTACTTGTTCTTAAGTCGGCATTGTGCCTTTTGTATTTAATTCCGATGCAATTTCTGTGTTTCATCGTCAATAAGAAGCTTAGAGGGATACAGTAGACATGAGGTGAAGCATCGTAATCTATAACTAGTGTCACAGGAATGGTTCAAAACATAGACAGTAAGAAGAGCCAATCTACTTGTACTTGAGTCGGCATTGTGCCTTTTGTATTTAATTTCGATGCAATTTCTGTCCTTCATCGTCAATAAGAAGGTCAGCTGGACACAGTAAACCTATAGTGAAGCATCAGAATCTATAACTAGTGTCACAGGAATGGTCCAAAACATAGACAGTAAGAAAGGCCATTCCTCTTGCACTTGAGTCGACATTGTGCCTTTTGTATATAATTCCGATCAGTGTTCTGCGTTTGATCGTCAATAAGAAGGTCAGAAGGATACAGTAAAACTGAAGTGAAGTATCGGAATCTATAACTAGTGTCACCGGAATGGTTCACAACGTACGCAATAGAAAGAGTCAGTCTTCTTGTACTTCACTCGGCACTGTGCCTTTTGTATATAATTCCGATGCAATTTCTGAGCTTCATCGTCAATAAGAAGGTCAGGGGGAAACAGTAAACCTGAAGTGAGGCATCGGAATCTATAACTAGTGCCACAGGAATGGTTCAAAACATAGACAGTAAGAAGAGTCAGTCTTCTTGTACTTAAGTCGGCATTGTGCCTTTTGTATTTAATGCCGATGCAATTTCTGTGATTCATCGTCAATAAGAAGGGCACAGGGATACAGTAAACCTGAAGTGAAGCATCGGAATCTATAACTAGTGTCACAGGAATGGTTCAAAGCATAGACAGTAAGAAGAGTCAGTCTTCCTGTACTTAAGTCGGCATTGTGCATTTTGTATTTTATTATGATGCAATTTCTGTGTTTCATCGTCAATAAGAAGGTCAGAGGGATACAGTCAATCTGAAGTGAAGCATCGGAATCAATAACTAGTCTCACAGGAAAGGTTCAAAACATAGACAGTAAGAAGAATCAGTCTTCTTGTACCTAAGTCAGCATTGTGCCTTTTGTAAATAATTCCGATGCAATTTCTGTGTTTCATCGTCGATAAGAAGGTCAGAGGGATACAGTAAACCTGAAATGAAGCATAGGAATCTATAACTAGTGTCACAGGAATAGTTCAGAACATAGACAGTAAGAAGAGCCAGTCTTCTTGTACTTGAGTCTGCATTGTGCCTTTCGTATTTAATTCCGATGCAGTTTCTGTGTTTCATCGTCAATAAGAAAGTCTGAGGGATACAGTAAACCTAAAGTGAATCATCGGAATCCATAACTAGTGTCACAGGAATGGTTCAAAACATAGACAGTAAGAAGAGTCAGTTTTCTTGTACTTAAGTAGGCATTGTGCCTTTTGTATTTAATTCAGATGCAATTTCTGTGTTTCATCGACTATACGAAGGTCTGAGGGATACAGTAAACCTGAAGTGAAGCATCGGAATCTATAACTAGTGTCACAGGAATGGTTCAAAACATAGACAGTAAGAAGAGCCAGTCTTTTTGTACTTGAGTAAGCATTGTGCCTTTTGTATTTAATTCCGATGCAATTTCAGTGTTTCATCGTCAATAAGAAGGTCAGAGGGATACAGTAAACCTGAAGTGAAGCATCGGAATCTATAACTAGTGTCACAGGAATGGTTCAAAACACAGACAGTAAGAAGAGTCAGTCTTCTTGTACTTAAGTCGGCATTGTGCCTTTTGTATTTAATTCGGATGCAATTTCTGTGTTTCATCGTCAATAAGAAGGTCAGAGGGATACAGTAAACCTGAAGTGAAGCATCGGAATCTATAACTAGTGTCACAGGAATGGTTCAAATCATAGACAGTAAGAAGAGCCAGTCTTCTTGTACTTGAGTCGGCATTGTGCCTTTTGTATTTAATTCCGATGCAATTTCTGAGTTACATCGTCAATAAGAAGGTCTGAGGGATACAGTAAACCTGAAGTGAAGCATCGGAATCTATAAATAGTGTCACCGGAATGGTTCACAACGTACGCAATAGAAAGAGTCAGTCTTCTTATACTTCACTCGGCACTGTGCCTTTTGTATTTAATTCCGATGCAATTTCTGAGCTTCATCGTCAATAAGAAGGTCAGGGGGATACAGTAAACCTGAAGTGAGGCATCGGAATCTATAACTAGTGCCACAGGAATGGTTCAAAACATAGACAGTAAGAAGAGTCAGTTTTCCTGTACTTAAGTCGGCATTGTGCCTTTAGTATTTAATTCCGATGCAATTTCTGTGTTTCATCGTCAATAAGAAGGGCACAGGGATACAGTAAACCTGAAGTGAAGCATCGGAATCTATAACTAGTGTCACAGGAATGGTTCAAAACATAGAAAGTGAGAAGAGTCAGTCTTCCTGTACTTAAGTCGGCATTGTGCCTTTTGTATTTTATTATGATGCAATTTCTGTGTTTCATCGTCAATAAGAAGGTCAGAGGGATACAGTCAATCTGAAGTGAAGCATCGGAATCAATATCTAGTCTCACAGGAAAGGTTGAAAACATAGACAGTAAGAAGAGTCAGTTTTCTTGTACTTAAGTAGGCATTGTGCCTTTTCTATTTAATTCAGATGCAATTTCTGTGTTTCATCGACTATACGAAGGTCAGAGGGATACAGTAAACCTGAAGTGAAGCATCGGAATCTATAACTAGTGTCACAGGAATGGTTCAAAATATAGAGAGTAAGAAGAGTCAGTCTTTTTTTACTTAAGTCGGCATTGTGCCTTTTATATTTAATTTCGATGCAATTTCTTTGTTTCATCGTCAATAAGGAGATCAGAGGGATACAGTAAACCTGAAGTGAAGCATCGGAATCTGTAACTAGTGTCACAGGAATGGTTCAAAGCATAGACAGTAAGAAGAGCCAGTCTTCTTGTTCTTGAGTCGGCATTGTGCCCTTTGTATTTAATTCCAATGCAATATCTGTGGTTCATCGTCAATAAGAAGGTCAGAGAGATACAGTAAACCTGAAGTGAAGCATCGGAATCCTTAACTAGTGGCACGGGAATGGTTCTAACCATAGACAGTAAAAAGAGTCAGTGTTCTTGTACTGAAGTCGGCATTGTGCCTTTTGAATTTAATTAAGATGCAATTTCTGTGTTTCATCGTCAATAAGAAGGTCAGAGGGATACAGTAGACCTGAAGTGAATCATCGGAATCTATACCTAGTGTCACATGAATGGTTCAAAACATAGACAGTAAGAAAGGCCATTCTACTTGTACTTGAGTCGGCATTGTGCCTTTTGTATTTCATTCCGATGTAATTTCTGTGTTTGATCGTCAATGAGAAGGTCAGAGGGATACAGTAAACCTGAAGTGAAGCATCGGAATCTATAAATAGTGTCACCGGAATGGTTCACAACGTACGCAATAGAAAGAGTCAGTCTTCTTATACTTCACTCGGCACTGTGCCTTTTGTATTTAATTCCGATGCAATTTCTGAGCTTCATCGTCAATAACAAGGTCAGGGGGATACAGTAAACCTGAAGTGAGGCATCGGAATCTATAACTAGTGCTACAGGAATGGTTCAAAACATAGACAGTAAGAAGAGTCAGTTTTCCTGTACTTAAGTCGGCATTGTGCCTTTAGTATTTAATTCCGATGCAATTTCTGTGATTCATCGTCAATAAGAAGGGCACAGGGATACAGTAAACCTGAAGTGAGCATCGGAATCTATAACTAGTGTCACAGGAATGGTTCAAAACATAGACAGTAAGAAGAGTCAGTCTTCCTGTACTTAAGTCGGCATTGTGCCTTTTGTATTTTATTATGATGCAGTTTCTGTGTTTCATCGTCAATAAGAAGGTCAGAGGGATACAGTCAATCTGAAGTGAAGCATCGGAATCAATATCTAGTCTCACAGGAAAGGTTGAAAACATAGACAGTAAGAAGAGTCAGTCTTCTTGTACTTAAGTCAGCATTGTGCCTTTTGTAAATAATTCCGATGCAATTTCTGTGTTTCATCGTCAATAAGAAGGTCAGAGGGATACAGTAAACCTGAAATGAAGCATGGGAATCTATAACTAGTGTCACAGGAATAGTTCAAAACATAAACAGTAAGAAGAGCCAGTCTTCTTGTACTTGAGTCGGCATTGTGCCTTTCGTATTTAATTCCGATGCAGTTTCTGTGTTTCATCGTCAATAAGAAGGTCTGAGGGATACAGTAAACCTGAAGTGAATCATCGGAATCCATAACTAGTGTCACAGGAATGGTTCAAAACATAGACAGTAAGAAGAGTCAGTTTTCTTGTACTTAAGTAGGCATTGTGCCTTTTCTATTTAATTCAGATGCAATTTCTGTGTTTCATCGACTATACGAAGGTCAGAGGGATACAGTAAACCTGAAGTGAAGCATCGGAATCTATAACTAGTGTCACAGGAATGGTTCAAAATATAGAGAGTAAGAAGAGTCAGTCTTATTGTACTTAAGTCGGCATTGTGCCTTTTATATTTAATTCCGATGCAATTTCTGTGTTTCATCGTCAATAAGGAGATCAGAGGGATACAGTAAACCTGAAGTGAAGCATCGGAATCTGTAACTAGTATCACAGGAATGGTTCAAAGCATAGACAGTAAGAAGAGCCAGTCTTCTTGTTCTTGAGTCGGCATTGTGCCCTTTGTATTTAATTCCGATGCAATATCTGTGATTCATCGTCAATAAGAAGGTCAGAGAGATACAGTAAACCTGAAGTGAAGCATCGGAATCCTTAACTAGTGGCACGGGAATGGTTCTAACCATTAACAGTAAAAAGAGTCAGTGTTCTTGTACTGAAGTCGGCATTGTGCCTTTTGAATTTAATTAAGATGCAATTTCTGTGTTTCATCGTCAATAAGAAGGTCAGAGGGATACAGTAGACCTGAAGTGAATTATTGGAATCTATACCTAGTGTCACATGAATGGTTCAAAACATAGACAGTAAGAAAGGCCATTCTACTTGTACTTGAGTCGGCATTGTGCCTTTTGTATTTCATTCCGATGTAATTTCTGTGTTTGATCGTCAATGAGAAGGTCAGAGGGATACAGTAAACCTGAAGTGAAGCATCGCAATCTATAACTAGTGTCACAGGAATGGTTCAAAACATATACAGTAAGAAGAACCAGTCTCCTCTTGTACTTGAGTCGGCATTGTGCCCTTTGTATTTAATTCCGAAGCAATTTCTGTGTTTCATCGTCAATAAGATGGTCTGAGGGATACAGTAAACCTGAAGTGAAGCATCGGAATCTATAACTAGTGTCACCGAAATGGTTCGAAACGTTGAAAATAGAAAGAGTCAGTCTTCTTGTACTTCACTCGGCATTGTGCCTTTTGTATTTAATTCCGATGCAATTTCTGTGTTTCATCGTCAATACGAAGGTCAGGGGGATTTAGTAAACCTGAAGTGAAGCATCGGAATCTAAAACTAGTGTCACAGGAATGGTTCAAACATAGACAGTAAGAAGAGTCAGTTTTCTTGTACTTAAGTCGGCATTGTGCCTTTTGTATTTATTTCCGATGCAATTTATGTGATTCATCGTCAATAAGAAGGTCACAGGGATACAGTAAACCTGAACTGAAGCATCGGAATCTATAACTAGTATCACAGGAATGGTTCAAAACATAAACAGTAAGAAGAGTCAGTTTTCTTGTACTTAAGTTTGCATTGTGCCTTTTGTATTTAATTAAGATGCAATATCGGTGTATCATCGTCAATAATAAGGTCAGAGGGATACAGTAAACCTGAAGTGAAGCATCGGAATCTATAACTAGTGTCACAGGAATGGTTCAAAAAATAGCCAGTAACAAGAGTCAGTCTTCTTGTACTTAAGTCGGCATTGTGCCTTTTGTATTTAATTAAGATGCAATTTCTGTGTTTCATCGTCAATAAGACAGTCAGAGGGATACAGTAATCCTGAAGTGAAGCATCGGAATCTATAACTAGTGTCACAGGAATGCTTCAAAACATAGACAGTAAGAAGAGTCAGTCTTTTTGTACTTAAGTCGGCATTTAGCCTTTTGTATTTAATTCCGATGCAATTTCTGTGTCTTATCGTCAATACGAAAGTCAGAGGGATACAGTAAACCTGAAGTGGAGCATCGGAATCTATAACTAGTGACACAGGATAAGTTCAAAACATAGACGGTAAGAAGGGTCAGTCTTCTTGTACTTAAGTCGGCATTGTGCCTTTTGTATTTAATTCCGATGCAATATCTGTGTTTCTTCGTCAATAAGAAGGTCAGAGGGATACAGTAAACCTGAAGTGTAGAATCGGAATCTATAATTAGTGTCACAGAAATGGTTCAAAACATTGTAAGAGGAGCCAGTCTTCTTGTACTTGAGTCGGCATTGTGCCTTTTGTATTTAATTCCGATGCAATATATGTGCTTCATCGTCAATAAGAAGGTCAGCTGGATACAGTGAACCTGAAGTTAAGCATCGGAATCTATAACTATCGTAATAGGAATGGTTCAAATCATAGACAGTTAGAAGAGCCAATCCTCTTGTACTTGAGTCGGCCTTGTGTCTTTTCTATTTAATTCCGATCAATTTTCTGTGTTTGATCGTCAATACGAAGGTCAGAGGGATACAGTAAACCTAAAGTGAAGCATCGGAATCTATAACTAGTGTCACAGGTATGGTTCAAAACATAGACAGTAAGAAGAGTCAGTCTTCTAGTACTTAAGTCGGCATTGTGCCTTTTGTATTTAATTAAGATGTAATTTCTGTGTTTCATGGGCAATAAGAAGGTCAGAGGGATACAGTCAACCTGAAGTGAAGCATCGGAATGAATAACTAGTGTCACAGGAAAGGTTCAAAAACATAGACAGTAAGAAGAGTCAGTCTTCTTGTACTTATGTCGGCGTTGTGTCTTTTGTATACAATTCCGATGCAATTTTTGTGTTTCATCGTCAATAAGAAGGTCAGAAGGATACAGTAAACCTGAAGTGAAGCTTAGGAATCTATAACTAGTGTCACAGGAATGGTTCAAGACATAGATAGTAAGGAGAGTCAGTTTTCTTGTACTTAAGTCGGCATTGTGCCTTTTGTATTTAATTCCGATGCAATTTCTGTATTTCAACGACAATAAGAAGGTCAGAGCGATACAGTAAACCTGAAGTGAAGCATCGGAATCTATAACTAGTGTCACAGGAATGGTTCAAAACATAGAGAGTAAGAAGAGTCAGTCTTTTTGTACTTAAGTCGGCATTGTGCCTTTTATATTTAATCCCGATGCAATTTGTGTGTTTCATCGTCAATAAGGAGATCAGAGGGATACAGTAAACCAGAAGTGAAGCATCGCAATCTATAACTAGTGTCACAGGAATGGTTCTAAACAAAGACAGTAAGAAGAGCCGATCTTCTTGTACTTGAGTCGGCATTGTGCCTTTTGTATTTAATTCCGAGGAATTTTCTGTGTTTGATCGTCAATAAGAAGGACAGAGGGATACAGTAAACCTGAAGTGAAGCATCGGAATCTATTACTAGTGTCACAGGAATGGTTCAAAACATAGACTGTAAGAATCGTCAGTCTTCTTGTACTTACGTATGCAATGTGCATTTTGTATTTAATGAAGATGCAATTTCTGTTTTTCATCGTCAATAAGAAGGTCAGAGGGATACAGTAAACCTGAAGTGAAGCATCGGAATCTATAACTAGTGTCACAGGAATGTTTCAAAACATAGACAGTAAGAAGAGTCAGTTTTCTTGTACTTAAGTCGGCCTTGGAGCTTTTGTATATAATTACGATGCAATTTCTGTGCTTCATCGTCAATAAGAAGGTCAGAGGGAAACAGTAAACCTGAAGTGAAGCATCGGAATCTATAACTAGTGTCACAGAAACGGTTCAAAACATAGACAGTAAGAAGAGCCAGTCTTCTTCTACTTGAGTCGCCATTGTGCCTATTATATTTAATTACGATGCAATTTATGTGTTTCTTCGTCAATAAGATGGTCAGAGGGATACAGTAAACCTGAAGTGAAGCATCGGAATCTATAACTAGTGTCACATGAATGGTACAAAACATAGTCAGTAAGAAGAGCCAGATTTCTTGCACTTGGGTCGGCATTGTGCCTTTTGTATTTAATTCGGATGCGATTTCTATGTTTCATCGTCAATAAGAAGGTCAGAGGGATACAGTAAACGTGAGGTGAAGCATCGGAATCTATAACTAGTGTCACAGGAATGGTACAAAACATAGACAGAAGGAAGAGTCAGTCTTCTTGTACTGAAGTCGGCATTGTGCCTTTTGTATTTAATGAAGATGCAATTTCTGTAATTCAACGTCAATAATAAGGTCAGGGGGATACAGTAAACCTGAAGTGTAGCATCGGAATCTATAACTAGTGTCACAGAAATATTTCAAAACATAGACAGTAAGAGGAGCCAGTCTTCTTGTACTTGAGTCGGCATTGTGAATTTTGTATTTAATTCCGATGCAATTTATGTGCTTCATCGTCAATAAGAAGGTCAGCTGGATACAGTGAACCTGAAGTTAAGCATCGGAATCTATAACTAGTGTAACAGGAATGGTTCAAATCATAGACAGTAAGAAGAGCCAGTCATCTTGTACTTGAGTCGGCAATGTGCCTTTTGTACTTAATTCCGATCAATTTTCTGTGTTTGATCGTCAATAAGAAGGTCAGAGGAATGCAGTAAAAATGGAGTGAGCATCGGAATCTGTAACTAGTGTCACAGGAATGGTTCAAAACATAGACAGTAAGAAGAGGCAGTCTTCTTGTACTTAAGTCGGCATTGTGCCTTTTGTATATAATTCCGATGCAATTTCTGTGTTTGATCGTCAATAAGAATGTCAGAGGGATACAGTAAACCTGAAGTGAAGCATAGGAATCAATAACTAGTGTCACAGGAATAGTTCAAATCATAGACAGTAAGAAGAGCCAGTTTTCTTGTACATGAGTCGGCATTGTGCCTTTTGTATTTAATTCCGATGTAGTTTCTGTATTTCATCGTCAATAAGAAGGTCTGAGGGATACAGTAAACCCTAAGTGAAGCATCGGAATTTAAAACTAGTGTTACAGGAATGGTTCAAAACATAGACAGTAAGAAAAGTCAGTTTTCTTGTACTTAAGTCGGCATTGTGCCTTTTGTATTTATTTCCGATGCAATTTATGTGATTCATCGTCAATAAGAAGGTCACAGGGATACAGTAAACCTGAACTGAAGCATCGGAATCTATAACTAGTATCACAGGAATGGTTCAAAACATAAACAGTAAGAAGAGTCAGTTTTCTTGTACTTAAGTTTGCATTGTGCCTTTTGTATTTAATTAAGATGTAATATCGGTGTATCATCGTCAATAATAAGGTCAGAGGGATACAGTAAACCTGAAGTGAAGCATCGGAATCTATAACTAGTGTCACAGGAATGGTTCAAAAAATAGCCAGTAACAAGAGTCAGTCTTCTTGTACATAAGTCGGCATTGTGCCTTTTGTATTTAATTAAGATGCAATTTCTGTGTTTCATCGTCAATAAGACGGTCAGAGGGATACAGTAATCCTGAAGTGAAGCATCGGAATCTATAACTAGTGTCACAGGAATGTTTCAAAACATAGACAGTAAGAAGAGTCAGTCTTTCTGTACTTAAGTCGGCATTTAGCCTTTTGTATTTAATTCCGATGCAATTTCTGTGTCTTATCGTCAATACGAAGGTCAGAGGGATACAGTAAACCTGAAGTGGAGCATCGGAATCTATAACTAGTGACACAGGATAAGTTCAAAACATAGACGGTAAGAAGGGTCAGTCTTCTTGTACATAAGTCGGCATTGTACCTTTTGTATTTAATTCCGATGCAATATCTGTGTTTCTTCGTCAATAAGAAGGTCAGAGGGATACAGTAAACCTGAAGTGTAGAATCGGAATCTATAATTAGTGTCACAGAAATGGTTCAAAACATTGTAAGAGGAGCCAGTCTTCTTGTACTTTAGTCGGCATTGTGCCTTTTGTATTTAATTCCGATGCAATATATGTGCTTCATCGTCAATAAGAAGGTCAGCTGGATACAGTGAACCAGAAGTTAAGCATCGGAATCTATAACTATTGTAATAGGAATGGTTCAAATCATAGACAGTTAGAAGAGCCAATCCTCTTGTACTTGAGTCGGCCTTGTGAGTTTTCTATTTAATTCCGATCAATTTTCTGTGTTTGATCGTCAATACGAAGGTCAGAGGGATACAGTAAACCTAAAGTGAAGCATCGGAATCTATAACTAGTGTCACAGGAATGGTTCAAAACATAGACAGTAAGAAGAGTCAGTCTTCTAGTACTTAAGTCGGCATTGTGCATTTTGTATTTAATTAAGATGCAATTTCTGTGTTTCATGGGCAATAAGAAGGTCAGAGGGATACAGTCAACCTGAAGTGAAGCATCGGAATGAATAACTAGTGTCACAGGAAAGGTTCAAAAACATAGACAGTAAGAAGAGTCAGTCTTCTTGTACTTAAGTCGGCGTTGTGACTTTTGTATTCAATTCCGATGCAATTTCTGTGTTTCATTGTCAATAAGAAGGTCAGAAGGATACAGTAAACCTGAAGTGAAGCTTAGGAATCTATAACTAGTGTCACAGGAATGGTTCAAGACATAGATAGTAAGGAGAGTCAGTTTTCTTGTACTTAAGTCGGCATTGTGCCTTTTGTATTTAATTCCGATGCAATTTCTGTATTTCAACGACAATAAGAAGGTCAGAGCGATACAGTAAACCTGAAGTGAAGCATCGGAATCTATAACTAGTGTCACAGGAATGGTTCAAAACATAGAGAGTAAGAAGAGTCAGTCTTTTTGTACTTAAGTCGGCATTGTGCCTTTTATATTTAATCCCGATGCAATTTGTGTGTTTCATCGTCAATAAGGAGATCAGAGGGATACAGTAAACATGAAGTGAAGCATCGGAATCTATAACTAGTGTCACAGGAATGGTTCTAAACAAAGACAGTAAGAAGAGCCGATCTTCTTGTACTTGAGTCGGCATTGTGCCTTTTGTATTTAATTCCGAGGAATTTTCTGTGTTTGATCGTCAATAAGAAGGACAGAGGGATGCAGTAAACCTGAAGTGAAGCATCGGAATCTATTACTAGTGTCACAGGAATGGTTCAAAACATAGACTGTAAGAATCGTCAGTCTTCTTGTACTTACGTCTGCAATGTGCATTTTGTATTTAATGAAGATGCAATTTCTTTTTTTCATCGTCAATAAGAAGGTCAGAGGGATACAGTAAACCTGAAGTGAAGCATCGGAATCTATAACTAGTGTCACAGGAATGTTTCAAAACATAGACAGTAAGAAGAGTCAGTTTTCTTGTACTTAAGTAGGCCTTGGAGCTTTTGTATATAATTACGATGCAATTTCTGTGCTTCATCGTCAATAAGAAGGTCAGAGGGAAACAGTAAACCTGAAGTGAAGCATCGGAATCTATAACTAGTGTCACAGAAATGGTTCAAAACATAGACAGTAAGAAGAGCCAGTCTTCTTGTACTTGAGTCGCCATTGTGCCTATTATATTTAATTACGATGCAATTTATGTGTTTCTTCGTCAATAAGATGGTCAGAGGGATACAGTAAACCTGAAGTGAAGCATCGGAATCTATAACTAGTGTCACATGAATGGTACAAAACATAGTCAGTAAGAAGAGCCAGATTTCTTGCACTTGGGTCGGCATTGTGCCTTTTGTATTTAATTCGGATGCAATTTCTATGTTTCATCGTCAATAAGAAGGTCAGAGGGATACAGTAAACGTGAGGTGAAGCATCGGAATCTATAACTAGTGTCACAGGAATGGTACAAAACATAGACAGAAGGAAAAGTCAGTCTTCTTGTACTGAAGTCGGCATTGTGCCTTTTGTATTTAATTAAGATGCAATTTCTGTAATTCAACGTCAATAATAAGGTCAGGGGGATACAGTAAACCTGAAGTGTAGCATCGGAACCTATAACTAGTGTCACAGAAATATTTCAAAACATAGACAGTAAGAGGAGCCAGTCTTCTTGTACTTGAGTCGGCATTGTGAATTTTGCATTTAATTCCGATGCAATTTATGTGCTTCATCGTCAATAAGAAGGTCAGCTGGATACAGTGAACCTGAAGTTAAGCATCGGAATCTATAACTAGTGTAACAGGAATGGTTCAAATCATAGACAGTAAGAAGAGCCAGTCATCTTGTACTTGAGTCGGCAATGTGCCTTTTGCATTTAATTCCGATCAATTTTCTGTGTTTGATCGTCAATAAGAAGGTCAGAGGAATACAGTAAACCTGAAGTGAGCATCGGAATCTATAACTAGTGTCACAGGAATGGTTCAAAACATAGACAGTAAGAAGAGGCAGTCTTCTTGTACTTAAGTCGGCATTGTGCCTTTTGTATATAATTCCGATGCAATTTCTGTGTTTGATCGTCAATAAGAAGGTCAGAGGGATACAGTAAACCTGAAGTGAAGCATCGGAATCTATAACTAGTGTCACAGGAATGGTTCAAAATATAGGGAGTAAGAAGAGTCAGTCTTTTTGTACTTAAGTCGGCATTGTGCCTTTTATATTTAATTCCGATGCAATTTCTGTGTTTCATCGTCAATAATGAGATCAGAGGGATACTGTAAACCTGAAGTGAAGAATCGGAATCTATAACTAGTGTCATAGGAATGGTTCAAAACATAGAGAGTAAGAAGAGCCAGTCTTCTTGTACTTGAGTCGGCATTGTGCATTTTGTATTTAATTCCGATGCAATTTCTGTGTTTCATCGTCAATAAGAAGGTCAGCTGCATACAGTAAACCTGAAGTGAAGCATCGGAATCTATATCTACTGTCACAGGAATGGTACAAAGCATAGACAGAAGGAAGAGTCAGTCTTCTTGTACTGAAGTCGGCATTGTGCCTTTTGTATTAAATTCCGCTGCAATTTCTGTGTTTCATCGTCAATAAAAAGGTCAGAGGGATACAGTAAACCTGAAGTGAAGTATCGGAATCTGTAACTAGTGTCACAGGAATGGTTCAAAACACATTCAGTAAGAAGAGTCAGTTTTCTTGTACTTAAGTCGGCATTGTGCCTTATGTATTTAATTCCGGTGCAATTTCTGTGTTTCATCGTCAATAAGAAGGTCAGCCGGATACAGTAAACCTGAATTGAAGCATCGTAATCTATAACTAGTGTCACAGAAATGGTTCAAAACATAAACAGTAAGTAGAGTCACTTTTCTTGTACTTTAGTCGGCATTGTGCCTTTTGTATTTAATTCCTATGCAATTTATGTGCTTCATCGTCAATAAGAAGGTCAGCTGGATACAGTAAACCTGATGTGAAGGATCGTAATCTATAACTAGTGTCACAGGAATGGTTCAAAACATAGACAGTAAGAAGAGCCAGTCTTCTTGTACTTGAGTCGGCATTGTGCCTTTTTGTATTTAATTCCGGTGAATTTTCTGTGTTTGATCGTCAACAAGAAGGTCAGAGGGATACAGTAAACCTGAAGTGAGGCATCGGAATCTGTAACTAGTGTCACAGGAATGGTTCAAACCATAGACAGTAAGAAGAGTCAGAGCTCTTGTACTGAAGTCGGCATTGTGCTTTTGTATTTAATTACGATGCAATTTCTGTGTTTCATCGTCAATAAGAAGGTCAGCTGAATACAGTGAACCTGAAGTTAAGCATCGGAATCTATAACTAGTGTCACAGGAATGGTTCAAATCATAGACAGCAAGAAGAGCCAGTCTTCTTGTACTTGAGTCGGCAATGTGCCTTTTGTATTTTATTCCGATCAATTTTCTGTGTTTGATCGTCAATAAGATGGTCACAGGGATACGGTAAACCTGAAATGAAGCATCGGAATCTATAACTAGTGTCAGAGGAATGGTTCAAAACATAGACAGTAAGAAGAGGCTGTCTTCTTGCACTTGAGTCGGCATTGTGCCTTTTGTATTTAATTAAGATGCAATTTCTGTGTTTCATCGGCAATAATAAGGTCAGAGGGATTTAGTCACCCTGAGGTGAAGCATCAGAATCAATAACTAGTGTCACAGGAAAGGTTCAAAACATAAACAGTAAGAAGAGTCAGTCTTCTTGTACTTCAGTCGGCGTTGTGCCTTTTGTATTTAATGCCGATGCAATTTCTGTGTTTCATCGTCAATAAGAAGGTCAGAGGGATACAGTAAACCTGAAGTGAAGCACAGGAATCTATAACTAGTGCCACAGAAATAGTTCAAAACATAGACAGTAAGAAGAGCCAGTCTTCTTGTACTTGAGTCGGCATTGTGCTTTTTGTATTCAATTCCGATGTACTTTCTGTGTATCATCGTCAATAAGAAGGTCTGAGGGATACAGTAAACCCTAAGTGAAGCATCGGAATTTAAAACTAGTGTTACAGGAATGGTTCAAAACATAGACAGTAAGAAAAGTCAGTTTTCTTGTACTTAAGTCGGCATTGTGCCTTTTGTATTTATTTCCGATGCAATTTATGTGATTCATCGTCAATAAGAAGGTCACAGGGATACAGTAAACCTGAACTGAAGCATCGGAATCTATAACTAGTATCACAGGAATGGTTCAAAACATAAACAGTAAGAAGAGTCAGTTTTCTTGTACTTAAGTTTGCATTGTGCCTTTTGTATTTAATTAAGATGTAATATCGGTGTATCATCGTCAATAATAAGGTCAGAGGGATACAGTAAACCTGAAGTGAAGCATCGGAATCTATAACTAGTGTCACAGGAATGGTTCAAAAAATAGCCAGTAACAAGAGTCAGTCTTCTTGTACATAAGTCGGCATTGTGCCTTTTGTATTTAATTAAGATGCAATTTCTGTGTTTCATCGTCAATAAGACGGTCAGAGGGATACAGTAATCCTGAAGTGAAGCATCGGAATCTATAACTAGTGTCACAGGAATGTTTCAAAACATAGACAGTAAGAAGAGTCAGTCTTTCAGTACTTAAGTCGGCATTTAGCCTTTTGTATTTAATTCCGATGCAATTTCTGTGTCTTATCGTCAATACGAAGGTCAGAGGGATACAGTAAACCTGAAGTGGAGCATCGGAATCTATAACTAGTGACACAGGATAAGTTCAAAACATAGACGGTAAGAAGGGTCAGTCTTCTTGTACATAAGTCGGCATTGTACCTTTTGTATTTAATTCCGATGCAATATCTGTGTTTCTTCGTCAATAAGAAGGTCAGAGGGATACAGTAAACCTGAAGTGTAGAATCGGAATCTATAATTAGTGTCACAGAAATGGTTCAAAACATTGTAAGAGGAGCCAGTCTTCTTGTACTTTAGTCGGCATTGTGCCTTTTGTATTTAATTCCGATGCAATATATGTGCTTCATCGTCAATAAGAAGGTCAGCTGGATACAGTGAACCAGAAGTTAAGCATCGGAATCTATAACTATTGTAATAGGAATGGTTCAAATCATAGACAGTTAGAAGAGCCAATCCTCTTGTACTTGAGTCGGCCTTGTGAGTTTTCTATTTAATTCCGATCAATTTTCTGTGTTTGATCGTCAATACGAAGGTCAGAGGGATACAGTAAACCTAAAGTGAAGCATCGGAATCTATAACTAGTGTCACAGGAATGGTTCAAAACATAGACAGTAAGAAGAGTCAGTCTTCTAGTACTTAAGTCGGCATTGTGCATTTTGTATTTAATTAAGATGCAATTTCTGTGTTTCATGGGCAATAAGAAGGTCAGAGGGATACAGTCAACCTGAAGTGAAGCATCGGAATGAATAACTAGTGTCACAGGAAAGGTTCAAAAACATAGACAGTAAGAAGAGTCAGTCTTCTTGTACTTAAGTCGGCGTTGTGACTTTTGTATTCAATTCCGATGCAATTTCTGTGTTTCATTGTCAATAAGAAGGTCAGAAGGATACAGTAAACCTGAAGTGAAGCTTAGGAATCTATAACTAGTGTCACAGGAATGGTTCAAGACATAGATAGTAAGGAGAGTCAGTTTTCTTGTACTTAAGTCGGCATTGTGCCTTTTGTATTTAATTCCGATGCAATTTCTGTATTTCAACGACAATAAGAAGGTCAGAGCGATACAGTAAACCTGAAGTGAAGCATCGGAATCTATAACTAGTGTCACAGGAATGGTTCAAAACATAGAGAGTAAGAAGAGTCAGTCTTTTTGTACTTAAGTCGGCATTGTGCCTTTTATATTTAATCCCGATGCAATTTGTGTGTTTCATCGTCAATAAGGAGATCAGAGGGATACAGTAAACATGAAGTGAAGCATCGGAATCTATAACTAGTGTCACAGGAATGGTTCTAAACAAAGACAGTAAGAAGAGCCGATCTTCTTGTACTTGAGTCGGCATTGTGCCTTTTGTATTTAATTCCGAGGAATTTTCTGTGTTTGATCGTCAATAAGAAGGACAGAGGGATGCAGTAAACCTGAAGTGAAGCATCGGAATCTATTACTAGTGTCACAGGAATGGTTCAAAACATAGACTGTAAGAATCGTCAGTCTTCTTGTACTTACGTCTGCAATGTGCATTTTGTATTTAATGAAGATGCAATTTCTTTTTTTCATCGTCAATAAGAAGGTCAGAGGGATACAGTAAACCTGAAGTGAAGCATCGGAATCTATAACTAGTGTCACAGGAATGTTTCAAAACATAGACAGTAAGAAGAGTCAGTTTTCTTGTACTTAAGTAGGCCTTGGAGCTTTTGTATATAATTACGATGCAATTTCTGTGCTTCATCGTCAATAAGAAGGTCAGAGGGAAACAGTAAACCTGAAGTGAAGCATCGGAATCTATAACTAGTGTCACAGAAATGGTTCAAAACATAGACAGTAAGAAGAGCCAGTCTTCTTGTACTTGAGTCGCCATTGTGCCTATTATATTTAATTACGATGCAATTTATGTGTTTCTTCGTCAATAAGATGGTCAGAGGGATACAGTAAACCTGAAGTGAAGCATCGGAATCTATAACTAGTGTCACATGAATGGTACAAAACATAGTCAGTAAGAAGAGCCAGATTTCTTGCACTTGGGTCGGCATTGTGCCTTTTGTATTTAATTCGGATGCAATTTCTATGTTTCATCGTCAATAAGAAGGTCAGAGGGATACAGTAAACGTGAGGTGAAGCATCGGAATCTATAACTAGTGTCACAGGAATGGTACAAAACATAGACAGAAGGAAAAGTCAGTCTTCTTGTACTGAAGTCGGCATTGTGCCTTTTGTATTTAATTAAGATGCAATTTCTGTAATTCAACGTCAATAATAAGGTCAGGGGGATACAGTAAACCTGAAGTGTAGCATCGGAACCTATAACTAGTGTCACAGAAATATTTCAAAACATAGACAGTAAGAGGAGCCAGTCTTCTTGTACTTGAGTCGGCATTGTGAATTTTGTATTTAATTCCGATGCAATTTATGTGCTTCATCGTCAATAAGAAGGTCAGCTGGATACAGTGAACCTGAAGTTAAGCATCGGAATCTATAACTAGTGTAACAGGAATGGTTCAAATCATAGACAGTAAGAAGAGCCAGTCATCTTGTACTTGAGTCGGCAATGTGCCTTTTGCATTTAATTCCGATCAATTTTCTGTGTTTGATCGTCAATAAGAAGGTCAGAGGAATACAGTAAACCTGAAGTGAGCATCGGAATCTATAACTAGTGTCACAGGAATGGTTCAAAACATAGACAGTAAGAAGAGGCAGTCTTCTTGTACTTAAGTCGGCATTGTGCCTTTTGTATATAATTCCGATGCAATTTCTGTGTTTGATCGTCAATAAGAAGGTCAGAGGGATACAGTAAACCTGAAGTGAAGCATCGGAATCTATAACTAGTGTCACAGGAATGGTTCAAAATATAGGGAGTAAGAAGAGTCAGTCTTTTTGTACTTAAGTCGGCATTGTGCCTTTTATATTTAATTCCGATGCAATTTCTGTGTTTCATCGTCAATAATGAGATCAGAGGGATACTGTAAACCTGAAGTGAAGAATCGGAATCTATAACTAGTGTCATAGGAATGGTTCAAAACATAGAGAGTAAGAAGAGCCAGTCTTCTTGTACTTGAGTCGGCATTGTGCATTTTGTATTTAATTCCGATGCAATTTCTGTGTTTCATCGTCAATAAGAAGGTCAGCTGCATACAGTAAACCTGAAGTGAAGCATCGGAATCTATATCTACTGTCACAGGAATGGTACAAAGCATAGACAGAAGGAAGAGTCAGTCTTCTTGTACTGAAGTCGGCATTGTGCCTTTTGTATTAAATTCCGCTGCAATTTCTGTGTTTCATCGTCAATAAAAAGGTCAGAGGGATACAGTAAACCTGAAGTGAAGTATCGGAATCTGTAACTAGTGTCACAGGAATGGTTCAAAACACATTCAGTAAGAAGAGTCAGTTTTCTTGTACTTAAGTCGGCATTGTGCCTTATGTATTTAATTCCGGTGCAATTTCTGTGTTTCATCGTCAATAAGAAGGTCAGCCGGATACAGTAAACCTGAATTGAAGCATCGTAATCTATAACTGGTGTCACAGCAATGGTTCAAAACATAAACAGTAAGTAGAGTCACTTTTCTTGTACTTTAGTCGGCATTGTGCCTTTTGTATTTAATTCCTATGCAATTTATGTGCTTCATCGTCAATAAGAAGGTCAGCTGGATACAGTAAACCTGATGTGAAGGATCGTAATCTATAACTAGTGTCACAGGAATGGTTCAAAACATAGACAGTAAGAAGAGCCAGTCTTCTTGTACTTGAGTCGGCATTGTGCCTTTTTGTATTTAATTCCGGTGAATTTTCTGTGTTTGATCGTCAACAAGAAGGTCAGAGGGATACAGTAAACCTGAAGTGAGGCATCGGAATCTGTAACTAGTGTCACAGGAACGGTTCAAACCATAGACAGTAAGAAGAGTCAGAGCTCTTGTACTGAAGTCGGCATTGTGCTTTTGTATTTAATTAAGATGCAATTTCTGTGTTTCATCGTCAATAAGAAGGTCAGCTGAATACAGTGAACCTGAAGTTAAGCATCGGAATCTATAACTAGTGTCACAGGAATGGTTCAAATCATAGACAGCAAGAAGAGCCAGTCTTCTTGTACTTGAGTCGGCAATGTGCCTTTTGTATTTTATTCCGATCAATTTTCTGTGTTTGATCGTCAATAAGATGGTCAGAGGGATACGGTAAACCTGAAATGTAGCATCGGAATCTATAACTAGTGTCAGAGGAATGGTTCAAAACATAGACAGTAAGAAGAGGCTGTCTTCTTGCACTTGAGTCGGCATTGTGCCTTTTGTATTTAATTAAGATGCAATTTCTGTGTTTCATCGGCAATAATAAGGTCAGAGGGATTTAGTCACCCTGAGGTGAAGCATCAGAATCAATAACTAGTGTCACAGGAAAGGTTCAAAACATAAACAGTAAGAAGAGTCAGTCTTCTTGTACTTCAGTCGGCGTTGTGCCTTTTGTATTTAATGCCGATGCAATTTCTGTGTTTCATCGTCAATAAGAAGGTCAGAGGGATACAGTAAACCTGAAGTGAAGCACAGGAATCTATAACTAGTGCCACAGGAATAGTTCAAAACATAGACAGTAAGAAGAGCCAGTCTTCTTGTACTTGAGTCGGCATTGTGCTTTTTGTATTCAATTCCGATGTACTTTCTGTGTATCATCGTCAATAAGGAGGTCTGAGGGATACAGTAAACCTGAAGTGAAGCATCGGAATCTATAACTGGTGTCACAGGAATGGTTCAAAACATAGACAGTAAGGAGAGTCAGTTTTCTTGTACTTAAGTCGGCATTGTGCCTTTTGTATTTAATTCAGATGCAATTTCTGTGTTTCAACGATAATATGAAGGTCAGAGGGATACAGTAAATTTGAAGTGAAGCATCGGAATCTATAACTAGTGACACAGGAATGGTTCAAAACATAGAGAGTAAGAAGAGTCAGTCTTTTAGTACTTATGTCGGCATTGTGCCTTTTATATTTAATTCCGATGCAATTTCTGTGTTTAATCGTCAATAAGGAGATCAGAGGGATACAGTAAACCTGAAGTGAAGCATCGGAATCTGTAACTAGTGTCACAGGAATGGTTCAAAACATAGACAGTAAGAAGAGCCAGTCTTCTTGTACTTGAGTCGGCATTGTGCCTTTTGTATTTAATTAGGATGCAATTTCGGTGTTTCATCGTCAATAAGAAGGTGAGAAAGATACAGTAATCCTGAAGTGAAGCATGGAATCTATAACTAGTGGCACAGGTATGGTTCTAACCATAGACAGTAAGAAGAGTCAGTTTTCTTGTACTTAAGTCGGCATTGTGCCTTATGTATTTAATTCCGATGCAATTTCTGTGTTTCATCGTCAATAAGAAGGTCAGCTGGATACAGTAAACCTGAAGTGAAGCATCGGAATCTATAACTAATGTCACAGGAATGGTTCAAAACATAACAGTAAGTAGAGTCACTTTTCTTTTACTTTAGTCGGCATTGTGCCTTTTGTATTTAATTCCGATGCAATTTATGTGCTTCATCGTCAATAAGAGGGTCAGCTGGATACAGTAAACATGAAGTGAAGCATCGGAATCTATAACTAGTGTCACAGGAATGGTTCAAAAATAGACAGTAAGAAGAGCCAGTCTTCTTCCACTTGAGTCGGCATTGTGCCTTTTGTATTTAATTCCGATGAATTTTCTGTGTTTGATCGTCAATAAGGTCAGAGGTATACAGTAAAACTGAAGTGAAGCATCCGAATCTATAACTAGTGTCACGGGAATCGTTCAATACATAGACAGTAAGAAGAGTCAGGGTTCTTGTACTGAAGTTGGCATTGTGCCTTTTGTATTTAGTTAAGATGCAATTTCTGTGTTTCAACGTCAATAATAAGGTCAGAGAGATACTGTAAACCTGAAGTGAAGCATCGGAATCTATAACTAGTGTCACAGGTATGGTTCAAAACATAGACAGTAAGAAGAGTAAGGCTTCTTGTACTTAAGTCGGCATCGTGCCTTTTGTATAACATTAAGATGCAATTTCTGTGTTTCATAGTCAATAAGAAGGTGAAAGGGATACAGTAAACCTGAAGTGAAGCATCGGAATCTATAACTAGTGTCACAGGAATGGTTCAAAACATAGACAGTAAGAAGAGTCAGTCTTGTTGCACTTATGTCGGCATTATGCCTTTTGTATTTAATTCCGATGCAATTTCTGTGTTTCATCGACAATAAGACGGTCAGAGGGATACAGTAATCCTGAAGCGAAGCATCGGAATTTATAACTAGTGTCCCAGGAATGGTTCAAAACATAGACAGTAAGATGAGTCAGTCTTTTTGTACTTAAGTCGGCATTTTGCCTTTTGTATTTAATTCCGATGCAATTTCAGTGTTTCGTCACCAATACGAAGGTCAGAGGGATACAATAAACCTGAAGTGGAGCATCGGAGTCTATAACTAGTGTCACAGGAATGGTTCAAAACATAGACAGTAAGAAGAGTCAGTTTTTTTGTACTTAAGTCAGCATTGTGCCTTTTGTATGTAATTCCGAAGCAATTTCTGTGTTTCATCGTCAATAAGAAGGTCAGAGGGATACAGTAAAATTGAAGTGAAGCTTCGGGACCTATAACTAGTGTCACAGGAATGGTTTCAAACATAGACAGTAAAAAGAGTCAATTATCTTGTACTTAAGTCGGCATTGTGCCTTTTCTATTTATTTCCGATGCTATTTCTGTGTTTCGGCGTCAATAAGAAGGTCCAAGGGATACATTAAACCTGAAGTGAAGCATCGGAATCTAAAACCGGGTTCAGAGGAAAGATTCAAACCATAGACAGTAAGAAAAGCCAGTCTTCTTGTACATGAGTCGGCATTGTGCCTTTTGTATTTAATTCCGATGCAATTTCTGTGATTCATCGTCAATAAGATGGTCAGCTGGATACGGTAAACATGAAGTGAAGCATCGGAAACTATAACTAGTGTCACAGGAATCGTTCAAAATATAGACTGGAAGTATAGCCAGTCTTCTTGTACTTGAGTCGGCATTGTGCCTTTTGTCTTTAATTCCGATGCAATTTCTGTGTTTCATCGTCAATACGACGGTCAGAGGGATAGAGTAAACCTGAAGTGAAGCATCGGAATCTATATCTAGTGTCACAGGAATGGTTCAAATCATAGACGGTAAGAAGGGTCAGCCTTCTTGTACTTAAGTCGGCTTAGTGGATTTTGTATTTAATTCCGATGCAATATCTGTGTTTCTTCGTCAATAAGAAGGTCAGAGGGATACAGTAAACCTGAAGTGTAGCATCGGAATCTATAACTTGTGTCACAGAAATGGTTCAAAACACAGACAGTAAGAGGAGCCAGTCTACTTGTACTTGAGTCGGCATTGTGCCTTTTGTATTTAATTCCGATGCAATTTATGTGCTTCATCGTCAATAAGAAGCTCAGCTGGATACAGTGAGCCTGAAGTTAAGCATCGGAATCTATAACTAGTGTAACAGGAATGGTTCAAATCATAGACAGTAAGAAGAGCCAGTCTTCTTGTACTTGAGTCAGCATTGTGCCTTTTGTATTTAATTCCGATGTAGTTTCTGTGTTTCATCGTCAATAAGAAGGTCTGAAGATACAGTAAACCTGAAGTTAAGCATCGGAATCTATAACTAGTGTCCCAGGAATGGTTCAAAACATAGACAGTAAGAAGAGTCAGTCGTTCTGTACTTAAGTCGGCATTTTGCCTTTTGTATTTAATTCCGATGCAATTTCAGTGTTTCATCGTCAATACGAAGGTCAGAGGGATACAGTAAACCTGAAGTGGAGCATCGGAATCTATAACTAGTGTCACAGGAATGGTTCAAAACATAGACGGTAAGAAGGGTCAGTCTTCTTGTACTTAAGTCGGCATAGTGCCTTTTGTATTTAATTCCGATGCAATATCTGTGTCTTTTCGTCAATGAGAAGGTCAGAGACATACAGTAAACCTGAAGTGTAGCATCGGAATCTGTAACTAGTCTCACAGAAATGGTTCAAAACATTGACAGTAAGAGGAGCCAGTCTTCTTGTACTTGAGTCGGCAATGTGCCTTTTGTATTTAGTTCCGATCAATTTTCTGTGTTTGATCGTCAATAAGACGGTCAGAGGGATACAGTAAACCTGAAGTGAAGCATCGGAATCTAGAACTAGTGTCACAGGAATGGTTCAAAACATAGACAGTAAGAAGAGGCATTCTTCTTGTACTTAAGTCGGCATTGTGCCTTTTGTATTTAATTCCGATGCAATTTCTGTGTTTCATCGGCAATAAGAAGGTCAGAGGGATTTAGTCACACTGAGGTGAAGCATCGGAATCAATAACTGGTGTCACAGGAAAGGTTTAAAACATAGACAGTAAGAAGAGTCAGTCTTCTTGTACTTAAGTCGGCATTGTGTCTTTTGTATATAATTCCGATGCAATTTATGTGTTTCATCGTCAATAAGAGGGTCAGAGGGATACAGTAAACCTGAAGTGAAGCACAGGAATCTATAACTAGTGTCACAGGAATAGTTCAACACATAGACAATAAGAAGAGCCAGACTTCTTGTACTTGAGTCGGCATTGTGCCTTTTGTATTTAATTCCGATGTAGTTTCTGTGTTTCATCGTCAATAAGAAGGTCTGAGGGATACAGTGAACCTGAAGTGAAGCATCGGAATCTATAACTAGTGTCACAGGAATGGTTCAAAACATAGACAGTAAGAAGAGTCAGTTTTCTTGTACTTAAGTCGGCATTGTGCCTTTTGTATTTAATTCCAATGCAATTTCTGTGTTTCAACGACAATACGAAGGTCAGAGGGATACAGTAAACCTGAAGTGAAGCATCGGAATCTATAACTAGTGTCACAGGAATGGTTGAAATCATAGACAAATTAGAAGGGTCAGTTTTCTTGTACTTAAGTCGGCATTGGGCCTTTTGTATATAATCACGATGCAATTTCTGTGTTTCATCGTCAATAAGAAGGTCAGAGGGATACAGTAAACCTGAAGTGAAGCATCGGAAACTATAACTAGTGTCACAGGATTGGTTCAAAACATAGACAGTAAGAAGAGTCAGTTTTCTTGTACTTAAGTCGGCATTGTGCCTTATGTATTTAATTCCGATGTAGTTTCTGTGTTTCATCGTCAATAAGAAGGTCTGAGGGATACAGTAAACCTGAAGTGAAGCATCGGAATCTATAACTAGTGTCACAGGAAGGGTCAAAACATAGACAGTATGAAGAGCCAGTCTTCTTGTACTTGGGTCGGCATTGTGCCTTTTGTATATAATTCCGATGCAATTTCTGTGCTACATCGTCAATAAGAAGCTCAGAGGATACAGTAAACCTGAAGTGAAGCATCGGAATCTATAACTAGTGGCACAGGAATGGTTCTAACCATAGACAGTAAGAAGAGTCAGTGTTCTTGTACTGAAGTCGGCATTGTACCTTTTGAATTTAATTAAGATGCAATTTCTGTGTTTCATCGTCAATAAGAAGGTCAGAGGGATACAGTAAACCTGAAGTGAAGCATCGGAATGTATAACTAGTGTCACAGGAATGGTTCAAAACATAGACAGTAAGAAGAGTCAGTCTTCTTCTACTTAAGTCGGCATTGTGCCTTTTGTATTTAATTAAGATGCAATTTCTGTGTTTCATCGTCAATAATAAGGTCAGAGGGATACAGTAAACCTGAAGTGAAGCATCGGAATCTATAACTAGTGCCACAGGTATGGTTCAAACATAGACAGTAAGAAGAGTCAGTCTTCTTGTACTTAAGTCGGCATTGCGCCTTTTGCATTTAATTAAGATGCAATTTCTGTGTTTCATCGTCAATAAAAAGGTCTGCTGGATACAGTAAACCTGTAGTGATGCATCGGAATCTATAACTAGTGTCACAGGAATGGTTCAAAACATAGATTAAGAAGAGTCTCCTTTCATGTACTTAAGTCGTAATTGGGCCTTTTGTATTTAAATAAGATGCAATTTCTGTGTTTCAACGTCAATTATAGGGTCAGAGGGATACAGTAAACATGAAGTGAAGCATCGGAATCTATAACTAGTGTCACAGGAATGGTTCAAAACATAGACAATAAGAAGAGCCAGCCTTCTTGTACTTGAATCGGCATTGTGCCTCTTCTATTTAATTCCGATGTATTTTCTGTGTTTGATCGTCAATAAGAAGGTCAGAGGGATACAGTATCCCTGAAATGAAGCATCGGAATCTATACTTAGTGTCACAGGATTGGTTCAAAACATAGACAGTAAGAAGAGTCAGTTTTCTTGTACTTAAGTCGGCATCGGGCCTTTTGTATCTAATTACGATGCAATTTCTGTGTTTCATCGTCAATAAGAAGGTCAGAGGGATACAGAAATCCTGAAGTGAAGCATCGGAATCTATAACTTGGGTCACAGAAATGGTTCAAAACATAGACAGCAAGAAGGGCCAGTCTTCTTGTACTTGAGTCGGCATTGTGCCTTTTGTATTTAATTCCGATGCAATTTATGTGTTTCTTCGTCAATAAGAAGGTCAGAGGGATACAGTAAACCTGAAGTGAAGCATCGGAATCTATAACTAGTGTCATTGGAATGGTTCAAAACATAGACAGTAAGAAGAGTCAGTTTTCTTCTACTTAAGTCGGCATTGTGCCTTATGTATTTAATTCCGATGCAATTTCTGTGTTTCATCGTCAAAAAGAAGGTCAGCTGGATACAGTAAACCTGAAGTGAAGCATCGGAATCTATAACTAGTGTCACAGGAATGGTTCAAAACGTAGACAGTAAGTAGAGTCAGTCTTCTTGTACTTTAATCGGCATTGTGCCTTTTGTATTTAATAAAGATGCAATTTCTGTGTTTCATCGTCAATAATAAGGTCAGAGGGATACAGTAAACCTGAAGTGAAGCATCGGAATCTATAACTAGTGCCACAGGTATGGTTCAAAACATAGACAGTAAGAAGAGTCAGTCTTCTTGTACTTAAGTCGGCATTGTGCCTTTTGCATTTAATTAAGATGCAATTTCTGTGTTTCATCGTCAATAAGAAGATGAAAGGGATACAGTAAACCTGAAGTGAAGCATCGGAACCTATAACTAGTGTCACAGGAATGGTTCAAATCATAGGCAGTAAGACGAGTCAGTTTTGTTGTACTTAAGTCGGCATTATGCCTTTTGTATATAATTCCGATGCAATTTCTGTGTTTAATCGTCAATAAGAAGCTCAGAGGGATACAGTAAACCTGAAGTGAAGCATCGGAATCTATAACTAGTGTCACAGGAATGGTTGAAATCATAGACAAATTAGAAGGGTCAGTTTTCTTGTACTTAAGTCGGCATTGGGCCTTTTGTATATAATCACGATGCAATTTCTGTGTTTCATCGTCAATAAGAAGGTCAGAGGGATACAGTAAACCTGAAGTGAAGCATCGGAAACTATAACTAGTGCCACAGGATTGGTTCAAAACATAGACAGTAAGAAGAGTCAGTTTTCTTGTACTTAAGTCGTCATTGTGCCTTATGTATTTAATTCCGATGTAGTTTCTGTGTTTCATCGTCAATAAGAAGGTCTGAGGGATACAGTAAACCTGAAGTGAAGCATCGGAATCTATAACTAGTGTCACAGGAATGGTTCAAAACATAGACAGTATGAAGACCCAGTCTTCTTGTACTTGGGTCGGCATTGTGCCTTTTGTATATAATTCCGATGCAATTTCTGTGCTACATCGTCAATAAGAAGCTCAGAGGATACAGTAAACCTGAAGTGAAGCATCGGAATCTATAACTAGTGGCACAGGAATGGTTCTAACCATAGACAGTAAGAAGAGTCAGTGTTCTTGTACTGAAGTCGGCATTGTACCTTTTGAATTTAATTAAGATGCAATTTCTGTGTTTCATCGTCAATAAGAAGGTCAGAGGGATACAGTAAACCTGAAGTGAAGCATCGGAATGTATAACTAGTGTCACAGGAATGGTTCAAAACATAGACAGTAAGAAGAGTCAGTCTTCTTCTACTTAAGTCGGCATTGTGCCTTTTGTATTTAATTAAGATGCAATTTCTGTGTTTCATCGTCAATAATAAGGTCAGAGGGATACAGTAAACCTGAAGTGAAGCATCGGAATCTATAACTAGTGCCACAGGTATGGTTCAAACATAGACAGTAAGAAGAGTCAGTCTTCTTGTACTTAAGTCGGCATTGCGCCTTTTGCATTTAATTAAGATGCAATTTCTGTGTTTCATCGTCAATAAAAATGTCTGCTGGATACAGTAAACCTGTAGTGATGCATCGGAATCTATAACTAGTGTCACAGGAATGGTTCAAAACATAGATTAAGAAGAGTCTCCTTTCTTGTACTTAAGTCGTAATTGTGCCTTTTGTATTTAAATAAGATGCAATTTCTGTGTTTCAACGTCAATTATAGGGTCAGAGGGATACAGTAAACATGAAGTGAAGCATCGGAATCTATAACTAGTGTCACAGGAATGGTTCAAAACATAGACAATAAGAAGAGCCAGCCTTCTTGTACTTGAATCGGCATTGTGCCTCTTGTATTTAATTCCGATGTATTTTCTGTGTTTGATCGTCAATAAGAAGGTCAGAGGGATACAGTATCCCTGAAGTGAAGCATCGGAATCTATACTTAGTGTCACAGGATTGGTTCAAAACATAGACAGTAAGAAGAGTCAGTTTTCTTGTACTTAAGTCGGCATCGGGCCTTTTGTATCTAATTACGATGCAATTTCTGTGTTTCATCGTCAATAAGAAGGTCAGAGGGATACAGAAATCCTGAAGTGAAGCATCGGAATCTATAACTTGGGTCACAGAAATGGTTCAAAACATAGACAGCAAGAAGGGCCAGTCTTCTTGTACTTGAGTCGGCATTGTGCCTTTTGTATTTAATTCCGATGCAATTTATGTGTTTCTTCGTCAATAAGAAGGTCAGAGGGATACAGTAAACCTGAAGTGAAGCATCGGAATCTATAACTAGTGTCACTGGAATGGTTCAAAACATAGACAGTAAGAAGAGTCAGTTTTCTTCTACTTAAGTCGGCATTGTGCCTTATGTATTTAATTCCGATGCAATTTCTGTGTTTCATCGTCAATAAGAAGGTCAGCTGGATACAGTAAACCTGAAGTGAAGCATCGGAATCTATAACTAGTGTCACAGGAATGGTTCAAAACGTAGACAGTAAGTAGAGTCAGTCTTCTTGTACTTTAATCGGCATTGTGCCTTTTGTATTTAATAAAGATGCAATTTCTGTGTTTCATCGTCAATAATAAGGTCAGAGGGATACAGTAAACCTGAAGTGAAGCATCGGAATCTATAACTAGTGCCACAGGTATGGTTCAAAACATAGACAGTAAGAAGAGTCAGTCTTCTTGTACTTAAGTCGGCATTGTGCCTTTTGCATTTAATTAAGATGCAATTTCTGTGTTTCATCGTCAATAAGAAGATGAAAGGGATACAGTAAACCTGAAGTGAAGCATCGGAACCTATAACTAGTGTCACAGGAATGGTTCAAATCATAGGCAGTAAGACGAGTCAGTTTTGTTGTACTTAGGTCGGCATTATGCCTTTTGTATATAATTCCGATGCAATTTCTGTGTTTAATCGTCAATAAGAAGCTCAGAGGGATACAGTAAACCTGAAGTGAAGCATCGGAATCTGTGACTAGTGTCACAGGAATGGTTCAAAACAAAGTAAGGAGAGTCAGTTTTCTTGTACTTAAGTCGGCATTGTGCCTTTTGTATTTACTTCCGATGCAATTTCTGTGTTTCACCTTCAATAAGAAGGTCAGAGGGATACAGTAAA
Organism: Schistocerca americana; assembly: GCF_021461395.2. Lineage (NCBI taxonomy): Eukaryota > Metazoa > Arthropoda > Insecta > Orthoptera > Acrididae > Schistocerca > Schistocerca americana. Next base: position 10,304,145 of record NC_060130.1, on the reverse strand, counting down.
CCTGAAGTGAAGCATCGGAATCTATAACTAGTGTCACAGGAATGGTTCAAATCATAGACAGTAAGAAGAGTAAGTCTTTTTGAACTTAACTCGGCATTGTGCCTTTTGTATTTCATTCTGATGCGATTTCTGTGTTTCATCGTCAAGAAGAAGGTCAGAGGGATACAGAAATCCTGAAGTGAAGCATCGGAATCTATAAATTGTGTCACAGAAATGGTTCAAAACATAGACAGCAAAAAGGGCCAGTCTTCTTGTACTTGAGTCGGCATTGTGCCTTTTGTATTTAATTCCGATGCAATTTATTTGTTTCTTCGTCAATAAGAAGGTCCGAGGGATACAGTACACCTGAAGTGAAGCATCGGAATCTATAACTAGTGTCACTGGAATGGTTCAAAACATTGACAGTAAGAAGAGTCAGTTTTCTTCTACTTAAGTCGGCATTGTGCCTTATGTATTTAATTCCGATGCAATTTCTGTGTTTCATCGTCAATAAGAAGGTCAGCTGGATACAGTAAACCTGAAGTGAAGCATCGGAATCTATAACTAGTGTCACAGGAATGGTTCAAAACGTAGACAGTAAGTAGAGTCAGTCTTCTTGTACTTTAATCGGCATTGTGCCTTTTGTATTTAATTAAGATGCAATTACTGTGTTTCATCGTCAATTATAAGGTCAGAGGGATACAGTAAACCTGAAGTGAAGCATCGGAATCTATAACTAGTGCCACAGGTATGGTTCAAAACATAGACAGTAAGAAGAGTCAGTCTTCTTGTACTTAAGTCGGCATTGTGCCTTTTGCATTTAATTAAGATTCAATTTCTGTGTTTCATCGTCAATAAGAAGATGAAAGGGATACAGTAAACCTGAAGTGAAGCATCGGAACCTATAACTAGTGTCACAGGATTGGTTCAAATCATAGGCAGTAAGTCGAGTCAGTTTTGTTGTACTTAAGTCGGCGTTATGCCTTTTGTATATAATTCCGATGCAATTTCTGTGTTTAATCGTCAATAAGAAGCTCAGAGGGATACAGTAAACCTGAAGTGAAGCATCGGAATCTATGACTAGTGTCACAGGAATGGTTCAAAACATAGTAAGAAGAGTCAGTTTTCTTGTACTTAAGTCGGCATTGTGCCTTTTGTATTTAATTCCGATGCAATTTCTGTGTTTCACCTTTAATAAGAAGGTCAGAGGGATACAGTAAAACTGAAGTGAAGCATCGGAATCTATAACTAGTGTCACAGGAATGGTTCAAATCATAAACAGTAAGAAGAGTAAGTCTTTTTGTACTTAAGTCGGCATTGTGCCTTTTGTATTTAATTCTGATGCGATTTCTGTGTTTCATCGTCAATACGAAGGTCAGAGGGATACAGTAAACCTGAAGTGAAGCATCGGAATCTATAACTAGTGTCACAGGAATGGTTCAAAACATAGACAGTAAGAAGAGTTAGTTTTGTTGTACTTAAGTCGGCATTGTGCCTTTTGTATTTAATAGCGATGCAATTTCTGTGTTTCATCGTCAACAAGAAGGTCAGAGGGATACAGTAAACCTGAAGTGAAGCATCGGAATCTATAACTAGTGTCACAGGAATGGTTCCAAACATAGACAGTAAGAAGAGTCAGTTTTCTTGTACTTAAGTCAGCATTGTGCCTTTTGTATGTCATTCCGAAGCAATTTCTGTGTTTCATCGTCAATAAGAAGGTCAGAGGGATACAGTAAACCAGAAGTGAAGCTTCGGAACCTATAACTAGTGTCACAGGAATGGTTTCAAACATAGACAGTAAAAAGAGTCAATTATTTTGTACTTAAGTCGGCATTGTGCCTTTTCTATTATTTCCGATGCTATTTCTGTGTTTCGGCGTCAATAAGATGGTCCAAGGGATACATTAAACCTGAGGTGAAGCATCTTAATCTAAAACCGGGTTCAGAGGAAAGATTCAAACCATAGACAGTAAGAAAAGAAAGTCTTCTTGTACATGAGTCGGCATTGTGCCTTTTGTATTTAATTCCGATGCAATTTCTGTGATTCATCGTCAATAAGATGGTCAGCTGGATACGGTAAACACGAAGTGAAGCATCGGAAACTATAACTAGTGTCACAGGAATCGTTCAAAATATAGACAGGAAGTATAGCCAGTCTTCTTGTACTTGAGTCGGCATTGTGCCTTTTGTCTTTAATTCCGATGCAATTTCTGTGTTTCATCGTCAATACGACGGTCAGAGGGATAGAGTAAACCTGAAGTGAAGCATCGGAATCTATAACTAGTGTCACAGGAATGGTTCACAACATAGACATTAAGAAGAGTCAGTCTTCTTGTACTTAAGTCTGCATTGTGCCTTTTGTATTTAATTCCGATGAATTTTCTGTGTTTGATCGGCAATAAGAAGGTCAGAGGGATACAGTAAACCTGAAGTGAAGCGTCGGAATCTATAACTAGTGTCACAGGAATGGTTCAAACCAAAGTCAGCAAGAAGAGTCAGTGTTCTTGTTCTGAAGTCGGCATTGTGCATTTTGTATTTAATTAAGATGCAATTTCTGTGTTTCAACGTCAATAATAAGGTCAGAGGGATACAGTAAACCTGAAGTGAAGCATCGGAATCTATAACTAGTGTCACAGGTATGGTACAAAACATAGACATTAAGATGAGTTAGTCTTCTTGTACTTAAGTCGGCATTGTGCCTTTTGTATTTAATTAAGATGCAATTTCTGTGTTTCATCGTCAATAAGAAGCTCAGAGGTATACTGTAAACCTGAAGTGAAGAATCGGAATCTATAACTAGTGTCACAGGAATGGTTCAAAACATAGACAGTGTGAAGGGTCAGTCTTCTTGTACATAAGTCGGCATTGTGCCTTTTGTATTTAATTCCGATGCAATTTCTGTGCTTCATCGTCAATAAGAAGGTCAGCTGGATACAGTAAACTTGAAGTGAAGCATCGGAGTCTATAACTAGTGTCACAGGAATGGTTCATAACATAGACAGTAAGAGGAGCCAGTCTTCTTGTACTTGAATCGGCATTGTGCCCTTTGTATGTAATTCCGATGAATTTTCTGTGTTTGATCGTCAATAAGAAGGTCAGAGGGATACAGTAATCCTAAAGTGAAGCATCGGAATCTATAACTAGTGTCGCAGGAATGGTTCAAATCATAGACAGTAAGAATAGTCAGTTTTCTTGTACTTAAATCGGCATTGGGACTCTTGTATACAATTCCGATGCAATATCTGTGTTTCATCGTCAATAAGAAGGTCAGAGGGATGCAGTAAACCTGAAGTGATGCATCGGAATCTACAAGTAGTGTCACAGAAATGGTTCAAAACATAGACAGTAAGAGGAGCCAGTCTTCTTGTACTTGGGTCGGCATTGTGCCTCTTGTATTTAATTCGGATGCAATCTCTGTGATTCATCGTCAATAAGAAGGTCAGAGGGATACAGTAAACCTGAAGTGAAGCATCGGAATCTATAACTAGTGTCACAGGAAAGGTTCAAAACATAGACAGTAGGAAGAGTCAGTCTTCTTGTACTTAAGTCGGCATTGTGTCTTTTGTATTTAATTCCGATGCAATTTCTGTGTTTCATCGTCAATAAGAAGGTCACAGGGATACAGTAAACCTGAAGTGAAGCATCGGAATCTATAACTAGTGTCACAGGAATGGTTGAAAACATAGACAGTAAGAAGAGTCAGTTTTCTTGTACTTAAGCCGGCATTGTGCCTTTTGTATTTAATACCGACGAATTTTCTGTGTTTGATCGTCAACAAGAAGGTCAGAGGCATACAGTATCCCTGAAGTGAAGCATCGGAATCTATACCTAGTGTCACAGGAATGGTTCAAAACATAGACAGTAAGAAGAGTCAGTTTTCTTGTACTTAAGTCAGCATTGTGCCTTTTGTATGTCATTCCGAAGCAATTTCTGTGTTTCATCGTCAATAAGAAGGTCAGAGGGATACAGTAAACCAGAAGTGAAGCTTCGGAACCTATAACTAGTGTCACAGGAATGGTTTCAAACATAGACAGTAAAAAGAGTCAATTATTTTGTACTTAAGTCGGCATTGTGCCTTTTCTATTATTTCCGATGCTATTTCTGTGTTTCGGCGTCAATAAGATGGTCCAAGGGATACATTAAACCTGAGGTGAAGCATCTTAATCTAAAACCGGGTTCAGAGGAAAGATTCAAACCATAGACAGTAAGAAAAGAAAGTCTTCTTGTACATGAGTCGGCATTGTGCCTTTTGTATTTAATTCCGATGCAATTTCTGTGATTCATCGTCAATAAGATGGTCAGCTGGATACGGTAAACATGAAGTGAAGCATCGGAAACTATAACTAGTGTCACAGGAATCGTTCAAAATATAGACAGGAAGTATAGCCAGTCTTCTTGTACTTGAGTCGGCATTGTGCCTTTTGTCTTTAATTCCGATGCAATTTCTGTGTTTCATCGTCAATACGACGGTCAGAGGGATAGAGTAAACCTGAAGTGAAGCATCGGAATCTATAACTAGTGTCACAGGAATGGTTCACAACATAGACATTAAGAAGAGTCAGTCTTCTTGTACTTAAGTCTGCATTGTGCCTTTTGTATTTAATTCCGATGAATTTTCTGTGTTTGATCGGCAATAAGAAGGTCAGAGGGATACAGTAAACCTGAAGTGAAGCGTCGGAATCTATAACTAGTGTCACAGGAATGGTTCAAACCAAAGTCAGCAAGAAGAGTCAGTGTTCTTGTTCTGAAGTCGGCATTGTGCATTTTGTATTTAATTAAGATGCAATTTCTGTGTTTCAACGTCAATAATAAGGTCAGAGGGATACAGTAAACCTGAAGTGAAGCATCGGAATCTATAACTAGTGTCACAGGTATGGTACAAAACATAGACATTAAGATGAGTTAGTCTTCTTGTACTTAAGTCGGCATTGTGCCTTTTGTATTTAATTAAGATGCAATTTCTGTGTTTCATCGTCAATAAGAAGCTCAGAGGTATACTGTAAACCTGAAGTGAAGAATCGGAATCTATAACTAGTGTCACAGGAATGGTTCAAAACATAGACAGTGTGAAGGGTCAGTCTTCTTGTACATAAGTCGGCATTGTGCCTTTTGTATTTAATTCCGATGCAATTTCTGTGCTTCATCGTCAATAAGAAGGTCAGCTGGATACAGTAAACTTGAAGTGAAGCATCGGAGTCTATAACTAGTGTCACAGGAATGGTTCATAACATAGACAGTAAGAGGAGCCAGTCTTCTTGTACTTGAATCGGCATTGTGCCCTTTGTATGTAATTCCGATGAATTTTCTGTGTTTGATCGTCAATAAGAAGGTCAGAGGGATACAGTAATCCTAAAGTGAAGCATCGGAATCTATAACTAGTGTCGCAGGAATGGTTCAAATCATAGACAGTAAGAATAGTCAGTTTTCTTGTACTTAAATCGGCATTGGGACTCTTGTATACAATTCCGATGCAATATCTGTGTTTCATCGTCAATAAGAAGGTCAGAGGGATGCAGTAAACCTGAAGTGATGCATCGGAATCTACAAGTAGTGTCACAGAAATGGTTCAAAACATAGACAGTAAGAGGAGCCAGTCTTCTTGTACTTGGGTCGGCATTGTGCCTCTTGTATTTAATTCGGATGCAATCTCTGTGATTCATCGTCAATAAGAAGGTCAGAGGGATACAGTAAACCTGAAGTGAAGCATCGGAATCTATAACTAGTGTCACAGGAAAGGTTCAAAACATAGACAGTAGGAAGAGTCAGTCTTCTTGTACTTAAGTCGGCATTGTGTCTTTTGTATTTAATTCCGATGCAATTTCTGTGTTTCATCGTCAATAAGAAGGTCACAGGGATACAGTAAACCTGAAGTGAAGCATCGGAATCTATAACTAGTGTCACAGGAATGGTTGAAAACATAGACAGTAAGAAGAGTCAGTTTTCTTGTACTTAAGCCGGCATTGTGCCTTTTGTATTTAATACCGACGAATTTTCTGTGTTTGATCGTCAACAAGAAGGTCAGAGGCATACAGTATCCCTGAAGTGAAGCATCGGAATCTATACCTAGTGTCACAGGAATGGTTCAAAACATAGACAGTAAGAAGAGTCAGTTTTCATGTACTTAAGTCGGCATCGGGCCTTTTGTATATAATTACGATGCAATTTCTGTGTTTCATCGTCAATAAGAAGGTCAGAGGGATACAGCAAACCTGAAGTGAAGCATCGGAGTCAATAACTAGTGTCACAGAAATGGTTCAAAACATAGACAGCAAGAAGGGCCAGTCTTCTTGTACTTGAGTCGGCATTGTGCCTTTTGTAATTAATTCCGATGCAATTTATGTGTTTCTTCGTCAATAAGAAGGTCAGAGGGATACAGTAAACCTGAAGTGAAGCATCGGAATCTATACCTAGTGTCTCAGGAATGGTTCAAAACATAGACAGTAAGAAGAGCCAGTCTCCTTGTACTTGGGTCGGCATTGTGCCTCTTGTATTTAATTCGGATGCAATTTCTGTGTTTCATCGTCAATAAGAAGGTCAGACGGATACACTAAACCTGAAGTGAAGCATCGGAATCTGTATATAGTGTCACAGGAAAGGTTTTAAACGTAGACAGTAGGAAGAGTCAGTCTTCTTGTACTTAAGTCGGCATTGTGCCTTTTGTATTTAATTCCGATGCCATTTCTGTGTTTCATCGTCAATAAGAAGGTCACAGGGATACAGCAAAAATGAAGTGAAGCATCGGAATCTATAACTAGTGTCACAGGAACGGTTCAAATCATAGACAGTAAGAAGGGTCTGTTTTCTTGTACTTAAGTCGGCATTGTGCCTTTTGTATTTAATTTCGATGCAATTTGTGTGTTTCATCGTCAATAAAAAAGTCAGAGGGATACAGCAAATCTGAAGTGAAGCATCGGAATCTATAACTAGTGTCACAGGAGTGGTTCCAAACATAAACGGTAAGGACTGTCAGATTTCTTGTACTTAAGTCGGCATTGTGCCTTTCGTATTCAATTCCGATGCATTTTCTTCGTTTCGTCGTCAATAAGAAGGTCCACCGGATACAGTAAACCATAAGTGAAGCGTCGGAATCTAAAACCGGTCTCACAGGAAAGGTTCAAATCATAGACGGTAAGAGGAGCCAGTCTTCTTGTACTTGAGTCGGCATTGTGCCTTTTGTATTTAATTACGATGCAATTTCTGTGTTTCATCGTCAATAAGAAGGTCAGAGGGATACAGTAAACCTGAAGTGAAGCATCGGAATCTATAACTAGTGTCACAGGAATGGTTCAAAACATAGACAGTAAGAAGAGTCAGATATCTTCTACTTAAGTTGGTATTGTGCCTTTTGTATTTAATTCCGAAGCAATTTCTGTGTTTCGTCGTCAATAAGAAGGTCAGAGGGATACAGTAAACCTGAAGTGAAGCATCGGAATCTATAACTAGTGTCACAGGAATGGTTCACAACATATACAGTAAGAAAAGTCAGTTTTCTTGTACTTTAGTCGCCATTGTGGCTTTTCTATTTAATTCCGATGCAATTTCTGTGTTTCATCGTCAATAAGAAGGTCAGAGGGATACAGTAAAAGTTAAGTGAAACATCGGAATCTATAACTAGTGTCACAGGATTGGTTCAAAACATAGATAGTAATAAGAGTCAGACTTCTTGTACTTAAGTCGGCATAGTGCCTTTTGTATTTAATTCCGATGCAATTTCTGTGCTTCATCGTTAATAAGAAGGTCAGCTCGATACAGTAAACTTGAAGTGAAGCATCGGAATCTATATCTAGTGTCACAGGAATGGTTCATAACATAGACAGTAAGAGGAGCCAGTCTTCTTGTACTTGAATCGGCATTGTGCCCTTTGTATGTAATTCCGATGAATTTTCTGTGTTTGATCGTCAATAAGAAGGTCAGAGGGATACAGTAATCCTAAAGTGAAGCATCGGAATCTATAACTAGTGTCACAGGAATTGTTCAAATCATAGGCAGTAAGAATAGTCAGTTTTCTTGTACTTAAGTCGGCATTGGGACTTTTGTATATAATTACGATGCAATTTCTGTGTTTCATCGTCAATAAGAAGGTCAGACGGATACAGTAAACCTGAAGTGAAGCATCGGAATCTATAACTAGTGTCCCAGGAATGGTTCAAAACATAGACAGTAAGAGGAGCCAGTCTTCTTGTACTTGGGTCGGCATTGTGCCTCTTGTATTTAATTCGGATGCAATCTCTGTGATTCATCGTCAATAAGAAGGTCAGAGGGATACAGTAAACCTGAAGTGAAGCATCGGAATCTATAACTAGTGTCAAAGGAAAGGTTCAAAACATAGACAGTAGGAAGAGTCAGTCTTCTTGTACTTAAGTCGGCATTGTGTCTTTTCTATTTAATTCCGATGCAATGTCTGTGTTTCATCGTCAATAAGAAGGTCACAGGGATACAGTAAACCTGAAGTGAAGCATCGCAATCTATAACTAGTGTCACAGGAATGGTTGAAAACATAGACAGTAAGAAGAGTCAGTTTTCTTGTAATTAAGCCGGCATTGTGCCTTTTGTATTTCATTCCGATGAATTTCCTGTGTTTGATCGTCAATAAGAAGGTCACAGGGATACAGTATCCCTGAAGTGAAGCATCGGAATCTATAACTAGTGTCACAGGAATGGTTCAAAACATAGATAGTAAGAAGAGTCAGTTTTCTTGTACTTAAGTCGGCATCGGGCCTTTTGTATATAATTGCGATGCCATTTCTGTGTTTCATCGTCAATAAGAAGGTCAGAGGGATACAGTAAACCTGAAGTGAAGCATCGGAATCTATAACTAGTGTCACAGAAATGGTTCAAAACATAGACAGCAAGAAGGGCCAGTCTTCTTGTGCTTGAGTCGGCATTGTGCCTTTTGTATTTAATTCCGATGCAATTTATGTGTTTCTTCGTCAATAAGCGGTTCAGAGGGATACAGTAAACCTGAAGTGAAGCATCGGAATCTATAACTAGTGTCACAGGAGTGGTTCAAAACATAGACAGTAAGAAGAGCCAGTCTCCTTGTACTTGGGTCGGCATTGTGCCTTATGTATTTAATTCGGATGCAATTTCTGTGTTTCATCGTCAATAAGAAGGTCAGACGGATACAGTAAACCTGAAGTGAGGCATCGGAATCTATATATAGTGTCACAGGAAAGGTTCAAAACGTAGACAGTAGGAAGAGTCAGTCTTCTTGTACTTAAGTCGGCATTGTGCCTTTTGTATTTAATTCCGATGCAATTTCTGTGTTTCATCGTTAATAAGAAGGTCAGCTGGATACAGTAAATCTGAAGCGAAGCATCGGCATCTATAAATAGTGTCACAGGAATGGTTCATAATATAGACAGTAAGAAGAGTCAGATTTCTTGTACTTGAGTCGGCTTTGTGAATTTTGTATTTAATTCCGATGCAATTTTTGTGTTTCATCGTCAATAAGAAGGTCACCCGGATACAGTAAACCTGAAGTGAAGCATCGGAATCTATAACTAGTGTCACAGGAATGGTTCAAAACTTAGACAGTAAGAAGAGCCAGTTTACTTGTACTTAAGTCGGCATTGTGCCCTTTGTATTTTATTCCGATGCAATTTCTGTGTTTCATCGTCAATAAGAAGGTCAGTGGGATACAGCAAATCTGAAGTGAAGCATCGGAATCTATAACTAGTGTCACAGGAATGGTACAAAACATAAACAGTAAGAACTGTCAAATTTCTTGTACTTAAGTCAGCATTGTGCCTTTTGTATTTAATTCCGATGCATTTTCTTCGTTTCGTCGTCAATAAGAAGGTCCACCGGATACAGTAAACCAGAAGTGAAGCATCGGAATCTAGAACCGGTCTCACAGGAAAGGTTCAAATCATAGACGGTAAGAAGAGCCAGTCTTCTTGTACTTGAGTCGGCATTGTGCCTTTTGTATTTAATTCCGATGCAATTTCTGTGTTTCATCGTCAATAAGAAGGTCAGAGGGATACAGTAAACCTGAAGTGAAGCATCGGAATCTATAACTAGTGTCACAGGAATGGTTCACAACATATACAGTAAGAAAAGTCAGTTTTCTTGTACTTTAGTCTTCATTGTGCCTTTTCTATTTAATTCCGATGCAATTTCTGTGTTTCGTCGTCAATAAGAAGGTCCACGGGATACAGTAAACCTGAAGTGAAGCATCAGAATCTAAAACCGGTCTCACAGGAATGGTTCATAACATAGACAGTAAGAAAAGCCAGCCTTCTTGTATTTGAGTCGGCGTTGTTCCTTTTGTATTTAATTCCGATGCAATTTCTGTGTTTCATCGTCAATAAGAAGGTCAGCGGCATTCAGTAAGCCTGAAGTGAAGATTCGGAATCTATAACTAGTGTCACAGGAATGGTTCAAAACATAGACAGTAAGAAGAGTCAGTCTTCTCGTACTTAAGTCGGCATTGTGCCTTTTGTATTTCACTCCGATGCAATTTATGTGTTTCATCGTCAATAAGAAGGTCAGAGGGATACAGTAAGCTTGAAGTCAAGCATCGGAACCTATAACTAGTGTCACAGGAATGGTTGTAAACAAAGACAGTAAGAAAAGTAGGATTTCTTCTACTTAAGTCGGCATTGTGCCTTTTGTATTTAATTCCGATTCAATATCTGTGTTTCATCGTCAATAAGAAGGTCAGAGGGATTCAGTAAGCCTGAAGTCAAGCATCGGAATCTATAACTAGTGTCACATGAATGGTTCAAAACATAGACAGTAAGAAGAGTCAGTTTTCCTGTACTTAAGACGGCATTGTGCCTTTTGTACTTACTTCCGATGCAATATCTGTGTTTCATCGTCATTAAGAAGTTCAGAGGGATACAGTAAACCTGAAGTGAAGCATGGAAATCTAAAACCGGTCTCACAGGAAAGGTACAGACATAGACAGTAAGAAGAGCCAGTCTACTTTTACTTGAGTCGGCATTGTGCCATTTGTATTTAATTCCGATTCAATTCTTGTGTTTCATCGTCAATAAGACGGTCAGAGGGATACAGTAAACCCAAAGTGAAGCATCGGAATGTATTACTAGTGTCACAGGAATGATTCACAACATAGACAGTAAGAAGAGTCAGTTTTCTTGAACTTAAGTCGGCTTTGCGCTTTTGTATTTAATTCCGATGCAATTTCTGTGTTTCTACGTCAATATGGAGGTCCACGGGATACAGTAAACCTGAAGTTAAGCATCGGAATCTATAACTAGTGTCACAAGAATAATTCAAAACATAGGCATTAAGAAGAGTCAGTTTTCCTGTACTTAAGACGGCATTGTGCCTTTTGTATTTAATTCCGATGCAATTTTTGTGTTTCATCGTCAATAAGAAGGTCACACGGTTACAGAAAACCTGAAGTGAAGCATCGGAATCTATAACTAGTATCACAGGATAGGTTCAAAACGTAGACAGCAAGAAGAGCCAGTTATCTTGTACTTAAGTGGGCATTGTGCCCTTTGTATTTAAGTCCGATGCAAATTCTGTGTTTCATCGTCAATAAGATGGTCAGAGGGATACAGCAAACCTGAAGTGAAGCATCGGAATCTATAACTAGTGTCACAGGAACGGTTCAAAACATAGACAGTAAGAAGAGTCTGCTTTCTTGTACTTAAGTCGGCATTGTGCCTTTTGTATTTAATTCCGATGCATTTTGTGTGTTTCATCGTCATTAAGAAGGTCAGAGGGATACAGCAAACCTGAAGTGAAGCGTCGGAGACTATAACTAGTGTCACAGGAATGGTTCAAAACATAAACAGTAAGAACTGTCAGATTTCTTGTACTTAAGTCGGCATTGTGCCTTTTGTATTCAATTCCGATGCATTTTCTGCGTTTCGTCGTTGATAAGAAGGTCCACCGGATACAGTAAACCAAAAGTGAAGCATCGGAATCTAAAACCGGTCTCACAGGAAAGGTTCAAAGCATAGACAGTAAGAAGAGCCAGTCTTCTTGTACTTGAGTCGGCATTGCGCCATATGTATTTAATTCCAATGCAATTTCTGGGTTTCATCGTCAATAAGGAGGTCAGAGGGATACAGTCAACCTGAAGTGAAGCATCGGAATCTAAAACCGGTCTCACAGGAAAAGTACAAACATAGACAGTAAGAAGAGCCAGTCTCCTTATACTTGAGTCGGCATTGTGCCTTATGTGTTTAATTCCGATGCAATTCTTGTGTTTCATCGTCAATAAGACGGTCAGAGGGATACAGTAAACCCGAAGTGAAGCATCGAAATGTATTACTAGTGTCACAGGAATGGTTCAAAACATAGGCAGTAAGTAGCGTCAGTTTTCTTGAACCTAAGTCGGCATTGTGCTTTTGTATTAAATTCCGATGCAATTTCTGTGTTTCGTCGTCAATAAGAAGGTCCAAGGGATACAGTAAACCTGAAGTGAAGCATCGGAATCTATAACTAGTGTCACAAGAATAATTCAAAACATAGACAGTAAGAAGAGTCAGTTTTCCTGTACTTAAGACGGCATAGTGCATTTTGTATTTAATTCCGATGCAATTTCTGTGTTTCATCGTCAATAAGAAGGTCAGAGGGAACAGTAAACATATAGTGAAGCATCAGAATCTAAAACTAGTGTCACAGGAATGGTTCATAACATAGACAGTAAGAAGAGTCAGTTTTCTTGTACTTAAGTCGGCGTTGTGCCTTATGTATTTAATTCCGATGCAATTTTTGTGTTTCATCGTCAATGAGAAGGTCAGAGGGATACGGTAAACCTGAAGTGAAGCATCGGAATCTATAACTAGTGTCACAGGAACGGTTCAAAACATAGACAGTAAGAAAAGTCTGTTTTCTTGTACTTAAGTCGGCATTGTGCCTTTTGTATTTAATTCCGATGCAATTTGTGTGTTTCATCGTCAATAAGAAGGTCAGAGGGATACAGCAAACCTGAAGTGAAGCATCGGAATCTGTAACTAGTGTCACAGGAATGGTTCAAAACATAAACAGTAAGAACTGTCAGATTTCTGGTACTTAAGTCGGCATTGTGCCTTTTGCATTCAATTCCGATGCATTTTCTGCGTTTTGTCGTCAAGAAGAAGGTCCACCGGATACAGTAAACCAGAAGTGAAGCATCGGAATCTAAAACCGGTCTCACAGGAAAGGTTCAAAGCATAGACAGTAAGGAGAGCCAGTCTTCTTGTACTTGAGTCGGCATTGTGCCATTTGTATTTAATTCCGATACAATTTCTGTGTTTCATCGTCAATAAGAAGGTCAGAGGGATACAGTAAACGTGAAGTGAAGCATCGGAATCTATAACTAGTGTCACAGGAATGGTTCAAAACATAGACAGTAAGACGAATCAGTTTTTTTGTACTTAAGTCGGTATTGTGCCTTTTGTATTTAATTCCGATGCAATTTCTGTGTTTCGTCGTCAGTAAGAAGGTCAGAGGGATACAGTAAACTCGAAGTGAAGCATCGGAATCTATAACTAGTGTCACAGGAATGGTTCACAACATATACTGTAAGAAGAGTCAGTTTTCTTGTACTTTAGTCGGCATTGTGCCTTTTCTATTTAATTCGGATGCAATTTCTGTGTTTAGTCGTCAATAAGAAGGTCCACGGGATACAGTAAACCTGAAGTGAAGCATCGGAATCCTAAAACGGTCTCACAGTAAAGGTTCATAACATAGACAGTAAGAAAAGCCAGTCTTTTGATTTGAGTCTGCGTTGTGCCTTTTGTATTTAATTCCGGTGCAAATTCTGTGTTTCATCGTCAATAAGATGGTCAGAGGGATACAGCAAACCTGAAGTGAAGCATCGGAATCTATAACAGTGTCACAGGAACGGTTCAAAACATAGACAGTAAGAAGAGTCTGCTTTCTTGTACTTAAGTCGGCATTGTGCCTTTTGTATTTAATTCCGATGCATTTTGTGTGTTTCATCGTCATTAAGAAGGTCAGAGGGATACAGCAAACCTGAAGTGAAGCGTCGGAGACTATAACTAGTGTCACAGGAATGGTTCAAAACATAAACAGTAAGAACTGTCAGATTTCTTGTACTTAAGTCGGCATTGTGCCTTTTGTATTCAATTCCGATGCATTTTCTGCGTTTCGTCGTCGATAAGAAGGTCCACCGGATACAGTAAACCAAAAGTGAAGCATCGGAATCTAAAACCGGTCTCACAGGAAAGGTTCAAAGCATAGACAGTAAGAAGAGCCAGTCTTCTTGTACTTGAGTCGGCATTGCGCCATATGTATTTAATTCCAATGCAATTTCTGTGTTTCATCGTCAATAAGGAGGTCAGAGGGATACAGTCAACCTGAAGTGAAGCATCGGAATCTAAAACCGGTCTCACAGGAAAAGTACAAACATAGACAGTAAGAAGAGCCAGTCTCCTTATACTTGAGTCGGCATTGTGCCTTATGTGTTTAATTCCGATGCAATTCTTGTGTTTCATCGTCAATAAGACGGTCAGAGGGATACAGTAAACCCGAAGTGAAGCATCGAAATGTATTACTAGTGTCACAGGAATGGTTCAAAACATAGGCAGTAAGAAGCGTCAGTTTTCTTGAACCTAAGTCGGCATTGTGCTTTTGTATTAAATTCCGATGCAATTTCTGTGTTTCGTCGTCAATAAGAAGGTCCAAGGGATACAGTAAACCTGAAGTGAAGCATCGGAATCTATAACTAGTGTCACAAGAATAATTCAAAACATAGACAGTAAGAAGAGTCAGTTTTCCTGTACTTAAGACGGCATAGTGCATTTTGTATTTAATTCCGATGCAATTTCTGTGTTTCATCGTCAACAAGAAGGTCAGAGGGAACAGTAAACATATAGTGAAGCATCAGAATCTAAAACTAGTGTCACAGGAATGGTTCATAACATAGACAGTAAGAAGAGTCAGTTTTCTTGTACTTAAGTCGGCGTTGTGCCTTATGTATTTAATTCCGATGCAATTTTTGTGTTTCATCGTCAATGAGAAGGTCAGAGGGATACGGTAAACCTGAAGTGAAGCATCGGAATCTATAACTAGTGTCACAGGAACGGTTCAAAACATAGACAGTAAGAAAAGTCTGTTTTCTTGTACTTAAGTCGGCATTGTGCCTTTTGTATTTAATTCCGATGCAATTTGTGTGTTTCATCGTCAATAAGAAGGTCAGAGGGATACAGCAAACCTGAAGTGAAGCATCGGAATCTGTAACTAGTGTCACAGGAATGGTTCAAAACATAAACAGTAAGAACTGTCGGATTTCTGGTACTTAAGTCGGCATTGTGCCTTTTGCATTCAATTCCGATGCATTTTCTGCGTTTTGTCGTCAAGAAGAAGGTCCACCGGATACAGTAAACCAGAAGTGAAGCATCGGAATCTAAAACCGGTCTCACAGGAAAGGTTCAAAGCATAGACAGTAAGGAGAGCCAGTCTTCTTGTACTTGAGTCGGCATTGTGCCATTTGTATTTAATTCCGATACAATTTCTGTGTTTCATCGTCAATAAGAAGGTCAGAGGGATACAGTAAACGTGAAGTGAAGCATCGGAATCTATAACTAGTGTCACAGGAATGGTTCAAAACATAGACAGTAAGACGAATCAGTTTTTTTGTACTTAAGTCGGTATTGTGCCTTTTGTATTTAATTCCGATGCAATTTCTGTGTTTCGTCGTCAGTAAGAAGGTCAGAGGGATACAGTAAACTCGAAGTGAAGCATCGGAATCTATAACTAGTGTCACAGGAATGGTTCACAACATATACTGTAAGAAGAGTCAGTTTTCTTGTACTTTAGTCGGCATTGTGCCTTTTCTATTTAATTCGGATGCAATTTCTGTGTTTAGTCGTCAATAAGAAGGTCCACGGGATACAGTAAACCTGAAGTGAAGCATCGGAATCCTAAAACGGTCTCACAGTAAAGGTTCATAACATAGACAGTAAGAAAAGCCAGTCTTTTGGATTTGAGTCTGCGTTGTGCCTTTTGTATTTAATTCCGGTGCAATTTCTGTGTTTCATCGTCAATAAGAAGGTCAGCGGGATTCAGTAAGCCTGAAGTGAAGATTCGGAATCTATAACTAGTGTCACAGGAATGGTTCAAAACATAGACAGTAAGAAGAGTCAGTCTTCTTGTACTTAAGTCGGCATTTTGCCTTTTGTATTTAATTCCGATGCAATTTCTGTGTTTCATCGTAAATAAGAAGGTCAGAGGGATACAGTAAGCTTGAAGTGAAGCATCGGAATCTATAACTAGTGTCACAGGAATGGTTCCAAACAAAGACAGTAAGAAAAGTAAGTTTCCTTCTACTTAAGTCGGCAATGTGCCTTTTGTGTTTAATTCCGATTCAATATCTGTGTTTCATCGTCAATAAGAAGGTCAGAGCGATACAGTAAGCCTGAAGTCAAGCATCGGAATCTATAACTAGTGTCACCAGAATGGTTCAAAACAAAGACAGTAAGAAGAGTCAGTTTTCCTGTACTTAAGACGGCATTGTGCCTTTTGTATTTACTTCCGGTGCAATTTCTGTGTTTCATCGTCATTAAGAAGGTCAGCGGGATACAGTAAACCTGAAGTGAAGCATCAGAATCTAAAACCAGTCTCACAGGAAAGGTACAAACATAGACAGTAAGAAGAGCCAGTCTCCTTTTACTTGAGTCGGCATTGTGCCTTATGTATTTAATTCCGATGCAATTTTTGTGTTTCATTGTGAATAAGAAGGTCAGAGGGATACAGTAAACCTGAATTAAAGCATCGGAATCTATAACTAGTGTCACAGGAATGGTTTAAAACAGACAGTAAGAAGAGCCAGTCTTCATGTACTTGAGTCGGCATGGTGCCTTTTGTATTTAATTCCGATGCAATTTCTGTGTTTCATCGTCAATAAGGAGGTCAGAGGGATACAGTAAACGGAAGTGAAATATCGGAATTTATAACTAGTGTCGCAGGAATGGTTGAAAGCATAGAAAGTAAGAAGTGTCAGTTTTCTTGAACTTAAGTCGGCATTGTGCTTTGTATTAAATTCCGTTGCAATTTCTGTGTTTCGTCGTCAAGAAGAAGGTCCAAGGGATACACTAAACCTGAAGTGAAGCATCGGAATCTATAACGATTGTCACAGGAATGGTTCAAAACATAGACAGTAAGGAGAGTCAGTTTTCTTGTACTTACGACGGCATTGTGCCTTTTGTATGTAATTCCGATGCAATATCTGTTATTCATTGTCAATAAGAAGGTCAGAGGGATACAGTAAACCTGAAGTGAAGCATCGGAATCTATAACTAGTGGCACAGGAATGGTTTAAAACATAGACAGTAAGAAGAGTCAGTTTTCTTGTACTTAAGTCGGCATTGTGCCTTTTGTATTTAATTCCGATGCAATTTCTGTGTTTCGTCGTCAATAATAAGGTCCAAGGGATACAGTAAACCTGAAGTGAAGCATCGGAATCTAAAACCGGTCTCACAGGAAAGGTTCATAACATAGACAGTAAGAAGAGCCAGTCTTCTTGTATTTGAGTCGGCATTGTGCCTTTTGTATATAATTCCGATGCAATTTCTGTGTTTCATCGTCAATAAGAAGGTCAGCGTGATTCAGTAAACCTGAAGTGAAGCATCGGAATGTGTAACTAGTGTCACAGGAATGGTTCAAAACATAGACAGTAAGAAGAGTGAGTTTTCTTTCACTTATGTCGGCATTGTGCCTTTTGTATTTAATTCCGATGCAATTTCTGTGTTTCATCGTCAATAAAAAGGTCCAAGGGATACAGTAAACCTGAAGTGAAGCATCAGAATCTATAACTAGTGTCACATGAATGGTTCAAAACATAGACAGTAAGAAGAGTCTGTTTTCTTGAACTTAAGTCGGCATTGTGCCTTTTGTATTTAATTCCGATGCAATTTCTGTGCTTCATCGTCAATAAGATGGTCAGAGGGATACAGAAAACCTGAAGTGAAGCATCGGAATCTATAACTAGTGCCTCAGGAATGGTTCAAAACATAGACAGTAAGATGATTCAGTGTTCTTGTACTTAAGTCGGCATTGTGCCTTTTGTATTTCATTCCGATGCAATATCTGTGTTTCATCTTCAACAAGAAGGTCAGACTGATACAGTAAACATGAAGTGAAACATCGGAATCTATAACTAGTGTCACAGGAATGGTTCAAGACATAGACAGTAAGAAGAGTCAGTTTTCTTGTACTTAAGTCGTCATTGTGCCTTTTGTATTTAATTCCGATGCAATTTCTGAGTTTCATCGTCAATAAGGAGGTCGGAGGGATACAGTAAACCTGAAGTGAAGCATCGGAGTCTATAACTAGTGTCACAGGAAAGGTTCAAAACATAGACAGTAAGAAGAGCCAGTCTTCTTGTACTTGGTCGGCATTGGGACTTTTGAATTTAATTCCGATGCAATTTCTGTGTTTCATCGTCAATAAGAAGGTCAGAGGGATACAGTAAGCTTGAAGTGAAGCATCGGAATATATAACTAGTGTCACAGGAATGGTTCAAAGCATAGACAGTAAGAAGAGTCAGTTTTCTTGTACTTAAGTGGGCATTGTGTCTTTTGTTTTTAATTCCGATGAAATTTCTGTGTTTCATCGTCAATAAGAAGGTCAGAGGGATACAGTAAACCTGAGGTGAAGCATCGGAATGTATAACTAGTGTCACAGAAATGGTTCAAAACATAGACAGTAAGAAGAGTCGGCATTGTGCATTTTGTATTTAATTCCGATACAATTTTTGTGTTTCATCGTCATTAAGAAGGTCAGAGGGATACAGTAAACCTGAATTGAAGCATCGGAATCTATAACTAGTGTCACAGGAATGGTTTAAATCATAGACAGTAAGAAGAGCCAGTCTTCTTGTATTTAATTCCGACGCAATTTATGTGTTTGATCGTCAATAAGGAGGTCCGAGAGATACAGTAAACGGAAGTGAAGCATCGGAATCTATAACTAGTGTCACAGGAATGGTTCAAAACATAGAAAGTAAGAAGAGTCAGTTTTCTTGTACTTAAGTCGGCATTGTGCCTGTTGTATTTAATTCCGATGCAATTTCTGTGTTTCGTCGTCAATAATAAGGTCCAAGGGATACAGTAAACCTGAAGTGAACCATCGGAATGTAAAACCGGTCTCACAGGAAAAGTTCATAACATACACAGTAAGAAGAGCCAGTCTTCTTGTATTTGAGTCGGCATTGTGCCTTTTGTATTTAATTCCGATGCAATTTCTGTTTTTCATCGTCAATAAAAAAGTCAGCAGGATTCAGTAAACCTGAAGTGAAGAACCGGAATCTATAACTAGTGTCACAGGAATGGTTCAAAACATAGACAAATAGAAGAGTCAGTCTTCTTGTACTTAATCGGCATTGAGCCTTTTGTATTTAATTCCGATGCAATCTCTGTGTTACATCGTCAATAAGAAGGTCAGAGGGATACAGAAAACCTGAAGTGAAGCATCGGAATCTATAAGTGGTGTCACAGGAATGGTTCAAAACATAGACAGTCAGAAGAGTCAGTTTTCTTGTACTTAAGACGGCATTGTGCCTTTTGTATTTAACTCCGATGCAATATCTGTGTTTCATCGTCAATAAGAAGGTCAGAGGGATACAGTAAACCTGATGTGAAGCATCGGAATCTATAAATAGTGTCACAGGAATGGTTCAAATCATAGACAGTAAGAAGAGTCACTTCTCTTGTACTTAAGTAGGCATTGTGCTTTTTTATTTAATTCCGATGAATTTTCTGTGTTTCATCGTCAATAAGAAAGTCAGAGGGATACAGTAAACCTGAAATGAAGCATCTGAATCTATAGCTAGTGTCACAGGAATGGTTCAAAACATAGATAGTGAGATGAGTCGGTTTACTTCTACTTAAGTCGGCATTTTGCCTTTTGTATAAAATTACGATGCAATTTCTGTGTTTCATCGTCAATAAGGAGGTCAGACTGATACAGTAAACATGAAGTGAAGCATCGGAATCTATAACTAGTGTCACAGGAATAGTTCAAACATAGACAGTAAGAAGAGTCAGTTTTCTTGTACTTAAGTCGTCATTGCGCCATTTGTATTTAATTCCGATGATATTTCTGTGTTTCATCGTAAATAAGAAAGTCAGAGGGATACAGTAAGCTTGAAGTGAAACATCGAAATATATAACTAGTGTCACAGGAATGGTTCAAAACATAGAAAGTAAGAAGAGTCAGTTTTCTTGTACATAAGTAGGCATTGTGCCTTTTGTATTTAATTCCGATGCAATTTCTGTGTTTCGTCGTGAATAATAAGGTCCAAGGGATACAGTAAACCTGAAGTGAAGCATCGGAATCTAAAACCGGTGTCACAGGAAAGGTTCATAACATAGACAGTAAGAAGAGCCAGTCTTCTAGTATTTGAGTCGGCATTGTGCCTTTAGTATTTAATTCCGGTGCAATTTCTGTGCTTCTTCGTCAATAAGAAGGTCAGCGGGATTCAGTAAACCTGAAGTGAAGAATCGGAATCTATAACTAGTGTCACAGGAATGGTTCAAAGCATAGACAGTAAGAAGAGTCAGTTTTCTTGTACTTAAGTGGGCATTGTGTGTTTTGTTTTTAATTCCGATGAAATTTCTGTGTTTCATCGTCAATACGAAAGTCAGAGGGAAACAGTAAACCTGAAGTAAAGCATCGGAATCTATAACTAGTGACACAGGAATGGTTCAAAGTATATAAAGCAAGAAGAGTCAGTTTTCTTGTACTTAAGTCGGCATTGTGCCTTTTGTATTTAATTCCGATGCAATTTTTGCGTTTCATCGTCAATAAGAAGGTCAGAGGGGTACAGTAAACCTGAAGTGAAGCATCGGAATGTATAACTAGCATCACAGGAATGGTTCAAAACATAGACAGTAAGAACAGTCAGTTTCCTTGAACTTAAGTCGGCATTGTGCCTTTTGTATTTAATTCCGATGCAATTTCTGTGTTTCGTCGTCAATAAAAAGGGCCAAGGGATACAGTGAACCTGAAGTGAAGCTTCGGAATCTATAACTAGTGTCACAAGAAAAAGTCAAAACATAGACAGTAAGAAGAGTCAGTTTTCCTGTACTTAAGACGGCATTGTGCCTTTTGTATTTAATTCCGATGCAATTTCTGTGTTTCATCGTCAGTAAGAAGGCCAGAGGGATACAGTAAGCTTGAAGTGAAGCATCGGAATATATAACTAGTGTCACAGGAATGGTTCAAAACATAGACAGTAAGAAGAGTCAGTTTTCTTGTACTTAAGTCGTCATTGCGCCATTTGTATTTAATTCCGATGATATTTCTGTGTTTCATCGTAAATAAGAAAGTCAGAGGGATACAGTAAGCTTGAAGTGAAACATCGAAATATATAACTAGTGTCACAGGAATGGTTCAAAACATAGAAAGTAAGAAGAGTCAGTTTTCTTGTACATAAGTAGGCATTGTGCCTTTTGTATTTAATTCCGATGCAATTTCTGTGTTTCGTCGTGAATAATAAGGTCCAAGGGATACAGTAAACCTGAAGTGAAGCATCGGAATCTAAAACCGGTGTCACAGGAAAGGTTCATAACATAGACAGTAAGAAGAGCCAGTCTTCTAGTATTTGAGTCGGCATTGTGCCTTTAGTATTTAATTCCGGTGCAATTTCTGTGCTTCATCGTCAATAAGAAGGTCAGCGGGATACAGTAAACCTGAAGTGAAGCATCGGAATGTGTAACTAGTGTCACAGGAATGGTTCAAAACATAGACAGTAAGAAGAGTGAGTTTTCTTTCACTTATGTCGGCATTGTGCCTTTTGTATTTAATTCCGATGCAATTTCTGTGTATCGTCGTCATCAAGAAGGTCCAAGGGATACAGTAAACATGAAGTGAAGCTTCGGAATCTATAACTAGTGTCACAAGAATAATTCAAAGCATAGACAGTAAGAAGAGTCAGTTTTCCTGTACCTAAGACGACATTGTGCCTTTTGTATTTAATTCCGATGCAATATCTGTGTTTCATCGTCAATAATAAGGTCCAAGGGATACAGTGAACCTGAAGTGAACCATCGGAATCTAAAACCGGTCTCACAGGAAAGGTTCATAGCATACACAGTAAGAAGAGCCAGTCTTCTTGTATTTGAGTCGGCATTGTGCCTTTTGTATTTAATTCCGATGCAATTTCTGAGTTTCATCGGCAATAGGAAGGTCAGAGGGATTCAGTAAACCTGAAGTGAAGAATCGGAATCTATAACTAGTGTCACAGGAATGGTTCAAAACATAGACAAATAGAAGAGTCAGTCTTCTTGTACTTAATCGGCATTGAGCCTTTTGTATTTAACTCCGATGCAATATCTGTGTTTTATCGTCAATAAGAAGGTCAGAGGGATACAGTAAACCTGAAGTGAAGCATCGGAATCTATATATAGTGGCACAGGAATGGTTCAAATCATAGACAGTAAGAAGAGTCACTTCTCTTGTACTTAAGTAGCCATTGTGCTTTTTTAATTCCGATGAAATTTCTGTGTTTCGTCGTCATCAAGAAGGTCAGAGGGATACAGTAAACCTGAAGTGCAGTATCTGAATCTATAACTAGTGTCACAGGAATGGTTCAATACATAGATAGTGAGATGAGTCAGTTTACTTCTACTGAAGTCGGCATTTTGCCTTTTGTTTAAAATTACAATGCAATTTCTGTGTTTCATTGTCAATAAGAAGGTCAGACTGATACGGTAAACATGAAGTGAAGCATCGGAATCTATAACTAGTGTCACAGGAATGGTTCAAAACATAGACAGTAAGAAGAGTCAGTTTTCTTGTACTTAAGTCGTCATTGCGTCATTTGTATTTAATTCCGATGCTATTTCTGTGCTTCATCGTTAATAAGAAGGTCAGAGGGATACAGTAAGCTTGAAGTGAAACATCGAAATATATAACTAGTGTCACAGGAATGGTTCAAAACACAGACAGTAAGAAGAGACAGTTTTCTTGTACTTAAGACGGCATTGTGCATTTTGTATTTAATTCCGAAGCAATTTTTGTGTTTCATCGTCAATAAGAAGGTCATAGGGATACAGTAAAACTAAATTGAAGCATCGGAATCTATAACTAGTGTCACAGGAATGGTTTAAAACATGGACAATGGGAAGAGCCAGTCTTCTTGTACATAAGTAGGCATTGTGCCTTTTGTATTTAATTCCGATGCAATTTCTGTGTTTCGTCGTCAATAATAGGGTCCAAGGGATACAGTAAACCTGAAGTGAAGCATCGGAATCTAAAACCGGTGTCACAGGAATGGTTCATAACATAGACAGTAAGAAGAGCCAGTCTTCTTGTATTTGAGTCGGCATTGTGCCTTTAGTATTTAATTCCGATGCAATTTCTGTGTTTCATCGTCAATAAGAAGGTCAGACTGATACAGTAAACGCGAAGTGAAGCATCAGAATCTATAACTAGTGTCATAGGAATGGTTCGAAACATAGACAGTAAGAAGAGTCAGTTTTCTTGTACTTAAGTCGTCATTGTGCCTTTTGTATTTAATTCCGATGCAATTTCTGAGTTTCATCGTCAATAAGGAGGTCGGAGGGATACAGTAAACCTTAAGTGAAGCATCGGAATCTATAACTAGTGTCACAGGAATGGTTCAAAACATAGACAGTAGGCAGTGTCAGTCTTCTTGTACTTAAGTCGGCATTGTGCCCTTTGTATTAATTTCCGATGCAATTTCAATGTTTCATCTCCAATACGAAGGTCCGAGGGATACAGTAAACCTGAAGTGAAGCATCGGAAACTGTAACTAGTGTCACAGGAGTGGTTCAAAACATAGACAGTAAGAAGAGTAAGTTTTCTTGTACTTAAGTCGGCATTGTGCATTTTGTATTTAATTCCGATGCAATTTCTGTGTTTCATCGTCTATAAGAAGTTCAGAGGGAGGCAGTGAACCTGAAGTCGAGCATCCGAATCCATAACTAGTGTCACAGGAATGGTTCAAAACATAGACAGTAAGAAGAGCCAGTCTTCTTGTACTTGAGTCGGCATTGTGCCTTTTGTATTTAATTCCGATGCAATATCTTTGTTTCATCGACAATGAGGAGGTCAGAGGGATACAGTAAACCTGACGTGAAGCATCGGAATCTGTAACTAGTGTCACAGGAATGGTTCAAAACATAGACAGTAAGAAGAGCCAGTCTTCCTGTACTTGAGTCGGAATTGTGCCTTTTGTATTTAATTCCGATGCAATCTCTGTGTTTCATCGTCAATATAAGGTCAGAGGGATACAGTAAACCTGAAGTGAAGCATCGGAATCTATAACTAGTGTCACAAGAATAATTTAAAACATAGACAGTAAGAAGAGCCAGTCTTCTTGTACTTGAGTCGGCATTCTGCCTTTTGTGTTTAATTCCGATGCAATTTCTGTGTTTCATCGTCAATAAGAAGGTCAGAGGGATGCAGTAAGCTTGAAGTGAAGCATCGGAATATATAATTAGTGTCACAGGAATGGTTCAAAACATAGACAGTAAGACGAGTCAGTTTTCTTGTACTTAAGTGGGCATTGTGACTATTGTATTTAATTCCGATGAAATTTCGGTGTTTCATCAACAATACGAAGTTGAGAGGGATACTGTAAACCTGAAGTGAAGCATCTGAGTCTTTAACTAGTGTGACAGGAATGGTTCAAAAAATAGACAGTAAGAAGATTCAGTTTTCGTGTACTTAAGACGGCATTGTGCCTTTAGTATTTAATTCCGATGCAATATCTGTGTTTCATCGTCAATAAGAAGGTCAGAGGGATACAATAAACATGATGTGAAGCATCGAAATCTGTAACTAGTCGCACAGGAATGGTTCAAAACGTAGACAGTAAGAAGAGTCAGTTATCTTGTACTTAAGTAGGCATTGTGCTTTTGTATTTAATTCCGATGCAATTTCTGTGTTTCATCGTCAATAAGAAGGTCATAGGGATACAGTAAAACTAAATTGGAGCATCGGAATCTATAACTAGTGTCACAGGAATGGTTTAAAACATGGACAATGAGAAGAGCCAGTCTTCTTGTACATAAGTAGGCATTGTGCCTTTTGTATTTAATTCCGATGCAATTTCTGTGTTTCGTCGTCAATAATAGGGTCCAAGGGATACAGTAAACCTGAAGTGAAGCATCGGAATCTAAAACCGGTGTCACAGGAATGGTTCATAACATAGACAGTAAGAAGAGCCAGTCTTCTTGTATTTGAGTCGGCATTGTGCCTTTAGTATTTAATTCCGATGCAATTTCTGTGTTTCATCGTCAATAAGAAGGTCAGACTGATACAGTAAACGTGAAGTGAAGCATCGGAATCTATAACTAGTGTCATAGGAATGGTTCGAAACATAGACAGTAAGAAGAGTCAGTTTTCTTGTACTTAAGTCGTCATTGTGCCTTTTGTATTTAATTCCGATGCAATTTCTGAGTTTCATCGTCAATAAGGAGGTCGGAGGGATACAGTAAACCTTAAGTGAAGCATCGGAATCTATAACTAGTGTCACAGGAATGGTTCAAAACATAGACAGTAGGCAGTGTCAGTCTTCTTGTACTTAAGTCGGCATTGTGCCCTTTGTATTAATTTCCGATGCAATTTCAATGTTTCATCTTCAATACGAAGGTCCGAGGGATACAGTAAACCTGAAGTGAAGCATCGGAAACTGTAACTAGTGTCACAGGAGTGGTTCAAAACATAGACAGTAAGAAGAGTAAGTTTTCTTGTACTTAAGTCGGCATTGTGCATTTTGTATTTAATTCCGATGCAATTTCTGTGTTTCATCGTCTATAAGTAGTTCAGAGGGAGGCAGTGAACCTGAAGTCGAGCATCCGAATCCATAACTAGTGTCACAGGAATGGTTCAAAACATAGACAGTAAGAAGAGCCAGTCTTCTTGTACTTGAGTCGGCATTGTGCCTTTTGTATTTAATTCCGATGCAATATCTGTGTTTCATCGACAATGAGGAGGTCAGAGGGATACAGTAAACCTGACGTGAAGCATCGGAATCTGTAACTAGTGTCACAGGAATGGTTCAAAACATAGACAGTAAGAGTTGAGACGGAATTGTGCCTTTTGTATTTAATTCCGATGCAATCTCTGTGTTTCATCGTCAATAAGAAGGTGAGAGGGATACAGTAAAGCTAAAGTAAAGCATCGGAATCTATAACTAGTGTCACAGGAAGGGTTCAAACCAAAGAGAGTAAGATGAGACAGTCGTCTTGTACTTAAGTCGGCATTGAGCCTTTTGTATTTAATTGCGATGCATTTTCCGTGTTTCATCGTCAATATAACGTCAGAGGGATACAGTAAACCTGAAGTGAAGCATCGGAATCTATAAGTAGTGTCACAGTAAGGGTCAAAACATAGACAGTAAGAAGAGTCAGTTTTCTTGTACTTAAGTTGGCATTGTCCCTTTTGTATTTCATTCAGATGCAATTTCTGTGTTTCATCGTCAATAAGATCGTCAGAGGGTACAGTAAACCTGAAGGGAAGCATCGGAATCTATAACTAGTGCCAGAGGAATGGTTCAAAACATAGACAGTAAGAAGAGTCAGTTTTCTTGTACTTAAGTAGGCATTGTGCCTTTTGTATTTAATTCCGATGCAATCTCTGTGTTTCATCGTCAATAAGAAGGTGAGAGGGATACAGTAAAGCTGAAGTGAAGCATCGGAATCTATAACTAGTGTCACAGGAAGGGTTCAAAACAAAGAGAGTAAGATGAGACAGTCTTCTTGTACTTAAGTCGGCATTGAGCCTTTTGTATTTAATTCCGATGCATTTTCCGTGTTTCATCGTCAGTAAGAAGGTCAGAGGGATACAGTAAACCTGAAGTGAAGCATCGGAGTCTATAACTAGTGTCACAAGAATAATTTAAAACATAGACAGTAAGAAGAGCCAGTCTTCTTGTACTTGAGTCGGCATTCTGCCTTTTGTGTTTAATTCCGATGCAATTTCTGTGTTTCATCGTCAATAAGAAGGTCAGAGGAATGCAGTAAGCTTGAAGTGAAGCATCGGAATATATAATTAGTGTCACAGGAATGGTTCAAAACATAGACAGTAAGACGAGTCAGTTTTCTTGTACTTAAGTGGGCATTGTGACTATTGTATTTAATTCCGATGAAATTTCGTTGTTTCATCGGCAATACGAAGTTGAGAGGGATACTGTAAACCTGAAGTGAAGCATCTGAGTCTTTAACTAGTGTGACAGGAATGGTTCAAAAAATAGACAGTAAGAAGGTTCAGTTTTCGTGTACTTAAGACAGCATTGTGCCTTTTGTATTTAATTCCGATGCAATATCTGTGTTTCATCGTCAATAAGAAGGTCAGAGGGATACAATAAACATGATGTGAAGCATCGAAATCTGTAACTAGTGGCACAGGAATGGTTCAAAACGTAGACAGTAAGAAGAGTCAGTTATCTTGTACTTAAGTAGGCATTGTGCTTTTGTATTTAATTCCGATGCAATTTCTGTGTTTCATCGTCAATAAGATCGTCAGAGGGTACAGTAAACCTGAAGTGAAGCATCGGAATCCATAACTAGTGTCACAGGAATGGTTCAAAACATAGACAGTAAGAAGAGTCAGTTTTCTTGTACTTAATTAGCCATTGTGCATTTTGTATTAAATTCCGATGCAATTTCTGTGTTTCATCGTCAATACGAAGGTCAGAGGGATACAGTAAAACTGAATTGAAGCATCGGAATCTATAACTAGTGTCACAGGAATGGTTTAAAACATAGACATTAAGAAGAGCCATCTTCTTGTACTTGAGTCGGCATTGTGCCTTTTGTACTTAATTCCGATGTAATTTCTGTGTTTAATCGTCAATAAGGAGGTCAGAGGAATAGAGTAAACCTGAAGTGAAGCATCGGAATTTATAACTAGTGTCACAGGAATGGTTCAAGGCATAGACAGTAAGAAGAGTCAGTCTTCTTGCACTTAAGTCGTCATTGAGCCATTTGTATTTAATTCCGATGCAATTTCTGTGTTTCATCGTCAATAAGAAGGTCAGATGGATACAGTAAGCTTGGCGTGAGGCATCGGAATAAATAACTAGTGTCACAGGAATGGTTCAAAACATAGACAGTAAGACGAGTCAGTTTTCTTGTACTTAAGTAGGCATTGTGACTTTTGTATTTAATTCCGATGAAATTTCTGTGTTTCATCGTCAATAAGAAGGTCAGAAGGATACAGTAAACCTGAAGTGAAGCATCGGAATCTATAACTAGTGTCACAGGAATGGTTCAAAACATAGACAGTAAGATGATTCAGATTTCTTGTACTTAATACGCATTATGCCTTAGGATTTAATTCCGGTGCAATTTCTGTGTTTCATCGTCAATAAGAAGGTCAGAGGGATACAATCAACCTGATGCGAAGCATCGGAATCTATAACTACTGGCACAGCAATGGTTCAAATCATAGACAGTAAGAAGGGTCAGTTATCTTGTACTTAAGTAGGCATTGTGCTTTTGTATTTAATTCCGATGCAATTTCTGTGTTTCATCGTCAATAAGAAGGTCAGAGGGATGCAGTACACCTGAAGTGAAGCATCAGAATCTATAACTAGTGTCACAGGAATGGTTCAAAACATCGACAGTAAGAGGAGTCAGTTTTCTTGTACTTAAGTAGGCATTGTGCCTTTTGTATGTAATTCCGATGCAATTTCTGTGTTTCACCGTCAATAAGAAGGTCAGACTGATACAGTAAACATGAAGTGAAGCATCGGAATCTATAACTAGTGTCACAGGAATGGTTCAAAACATAGAAAGTAAGATGAGTCAGTTTTTTTGTACTTAAGTTCGCATTGTGATTTTTGTATTTAATTCCGATGCAATATCTGTGTTTCATCGTCAATAAGAAGGTCAGAGGGATACATAAAACATGATGTGAAGCATCGAAATCTGTAACTAGTGGCACAGGAATGGTTCAAAACGTAGACAGTAAGAAGAGTCAGTTATCTTGTACTTAAGTAGGCATTGTGCTTTTGTATTTAATTCCGATGCAATTTCTGTGTTTCATCGTCAATAAGATCGTCAGAGGGTACAGTAAACCTGAAGTGAAGCATCGGAATCCATAACTAGTGTCACAGGAATGGTTCATAACATAGACAGTAAGAAGAGCCAGTCTTCTTGTATTTGAGTCGGCATTGTGCCTTTTGTATTTAATTCCGATGCAATTTCTGTGTTTCATCGTCAAAAAGAAGGTCAGCGGGATTCAGTAAACCTGAAGTGAAGAATCGGAATCTATAACTAGTGTCACAGGAATGGTTCAAGGCATAGACAGTAAGAAGAGTCAGTCTTCTTGTACTTAAGTCGTCATTGAGCCATTTGTATTTAATTCCGATGCAATTTCTGTGTTTCATCGTCAATAAGAAGGTCAGATGGATACAGTAAGCTTGACGTGAGGCATCGGAATAAATAACTAGTGTGACAGGAATGGTTCCAAACATAAACAGTAAGACGAGTCAGTTTTCTTGTACTTAAGTAGGCATTGTGACTTTTGTATTTAATTCCGATGAAATTTCTGTGTTTCATCGTCAATAAGAAGGTCAGAAGGATACAGTAAACCTGAAGTGAAGCATCGGAATCTATAACTAGTGTCACAGGAATGGTTCAAAAGATAGACAGTAAGATGATTCAGATTTCTTGTACTTAAGCCGGCATTATGCCGTAGGATTTAATTCCGATGCAATATCTGTGTTTCATCGTCAATAAGAAGGTCAGAGGGATACAATAAAGCTGATGCGAAGCATCGGAATCTATAACTACTGGCACAGCAATGGTTCAAAGCATAGACAGTAAGAAGAGTCAGTTATCTTTTACTTAAGTAGGCATTGTGCTTTTGTATGTAATTACGATGCAATTTCTGTGTTTCATCGTTAATAAGAAGGTCAGAGGGATGCAGTACACCTGAAGTGAAGCATCAGAATCTATAACTAGTGTCACAGTAATGGTTCAAAACATAGACAGTAAGAGGAGTCAGTTTTCTTGTACTTAAGTAGGCATTGTGCCTTTTGTATGTAATTCCGATGCAATTTCTGTGTTTCATCATCCATAAGAATGTCAGACTGATACAGTAAACATGAAGTGAAGCATCGGAATCTATAACTAGTGTCACAGGTATGGTTCAAAACATAGACAGTAAGAAGAGTGAGTTTTCTTGTACTTAAGTCGGCATTGTGCCTTTTGATTTAATTCTGATGCAATATCTGTGTTCCATCGTCTATAAGAAGGTCAGAGGGATACTGTAAACCTGAAGTGATGCATCGGAATCTATAACTAGTGTCACAGGAATGGTTCAAAACATACACAGTAAGAAGAGTCAGTTTTCTTATACTGAAGTCGGCATTGTACCTTTTGTATTTAATTCCGATGCAACTACTGTGGTTCACCGCCAATAAGAAGTTCAGAGGGAGGCAGTGAACCTGAAGTCGAGCATCCGAATCCATAACTAGTGTGACAGGAATGCTTCAAAACATAGACAGTACGAAGAGCCAGGTTTCTTGTACTTGAGTCGGCATTGTGCCTTTTGTATTTAATTCCGATGCAATTTCTGTGTTTCATCGACAATAAGGAGGTCAGAGGGATACAGTGAACCTGAAGTGAAGCATCGGAATCTATAACTAGTGTCACAGGAATGGTTCAAAACATAGACAGTAAGAACAGCCAGTCTTCTTGTACTTGAGTCGGAATTGTACCTTTTGTATTTAATTCCGATGCAATTTCTGTGTTTCATCGTAAATAAGAAGGTCAGAGGGCTACAGTAAACCTGAAGTGAAGCATCGGAATCTATAACTAGCGTCACAGGAATGGTTCAAAACATAGGGAGTAAGATGAGACAGTCTTCTTGTACTGAAGTCGGCATTGAGCCTTTTGTATTTCATTCCGATGCAATTTCTGTGTTTCATCGTCAATATAAGGGCAGAGGGATACAGTAAACCTGAAGTGAAGCATCGGAATCTATAACTAGTGTCACAGGAATGGTTCAAAACATAGACAGTAAGAAGAGTCAGTTTTCTTGTACTTAAGTCGGCATTGTGCCTTTTGAATTTAATTCCGATGCAAATTCTGTGTTTCGTCGTCAATAAGAAGGTCCAAGGGATACATTAAACCTGAAGTGAAGCATCGGAATCTATAACTAGTGTCACAGGAATGGTTCAAATCATAGACAGAAAGAAGAGTCAGTTTTCTTGTACTTATGTTGGCATTGTCCCATTCATATTTAATGCCGATTCAATTTCTGTGTTTCATCGTCAATAAGATCGTCAGAGGGTACAGTAAACCTGACGTGAAGCATCGGAATCTATAACTGGTGTCACAGGAATGGTTCAAAACATAGACAGTAAGAAGAGTCAGTTTTCTAGTACTTAAGTAGGCATTGTGCCTTTTGTATCTAAT
Source organism: Schistocerca americana (assembly GCF_021461395.2). Lineage (NCBI taxonomy): Eukaryota > Metazoa > Arthropoda > Insecta > Orthoptera > Acrididae > Schistocerca > Schistocerca americana. Next base: position 10,272,842 of record NC_060130.1, on the reverse strand, counting down.
TCCGATGCAATTTCTGTGTTTCATCGTCAATAAGAAGGTCAGAGGGATACAGTAAACCTGAAGTGAAGCATCGAAATCTATAACTAGTGTCACAGGAATGGTTCAAAACATAGACAGTAACATGAGTAAGATTTCTTGTACTTAAGTCGGAATTGTGCCCTTTGTATTTAATTCCGTTGAAATTTCTGTGTTTCATCGTCAATAAGAAGGTCAGAGGGATACAGTAAACCTGAAGTGAAGCATCGGAATTTATAACTATGTCACATGAATGGTTCAAAACATAGACAGTAAGAAGAGTCAGTTTTCTTGTACTTAAGTCGGCATTGTGCCTTTTGTATTTAATTCCGATGCAATCTCTGTGTTTCCTCGTCAATAAGAAAGACAGAGGGATACAGTAAACCTGAAGTGAAGCATCGGAATCTATAACTAGTTTCACAGGAATGGTTAAAACATAGACAGTAAGAAGAGTCAGTTTTTCCTTGTACATAAGTCGGCATTGTGCCTTTTGTATTTAATTCCGATGCAATTTCTGTGATTCATCGTCAATAAGTAGGTCAGAGGGATACAGTAAACCTGAAGTGAAGCATCGGAATCTATAACTAGTGTCACATGAATGGTTCAACTCATAGACAGTAAGAAGAGTCAGTTATCTTGTACTTAAGTCGGCATTGTGCCTTTTGTATTTATTTCCGATGCTATTTCTGTGTTTCATCGTCAATAAGAAGGTCAGAGGGATACAGTAAACCGGAAGTGAAGCATCGGAATCTATAACTAGTGTCACAGGAATGGTTCAAAAGATAGACAGTAAGATGAGTCAGTTTTCTTGTACTTAAGTGGGCATTGTGTCTTTTGTATTTAATACCGATTAAACTTCTGCGTTTCATCGTCAATAAAAAGGTCAGAGGGATACAGAAAACCTGAGGTGAAGCATCGGAATCTATAACTAGTGTCACAGGAATGGTTCAAAACATAAACAGTAAGAAGAGTCAGTTTTCTTGTACTTAAGACGGCATTGTGCGTTTTGTATTTCATTCCGAAGCAATTTTTGTGTTTCATCGTCAATAAGAAGGTCATAGGGATACAGTAAAACTGAATTGAAGCATCGGAATCTATAATTAGTGTCACAGGAATGGTTTAAATCATAGACAGTAAGAAGAGCCAGTCTTCTTGTACTTGAGTCGGCATTGTGCCTTTTGTATTTAATTCCGATGCAATTTCTGTGTTTCATCGTCAATAAGAAGGTCAGGGGGATACAGTACACCCGAAGTGAAGAATCGGAATCTATAACTAGTGTCACAATAATGGTTCAAAGCATAGACAGTAAGAAGAGTCAGTCTTCTTGTACTAAAGTCGGCATTGAGCCTTTTGTATTTAATTCCGATGCAATTTCTAAGTTTCATCGTCAATAAGGAGGTCGGAGGGATACAGTAACCTAAAGTGAAGCATCGGAATCTACAACTAGTGTCACAGGAATGGTTCAAAACATAGACAGTAAGAAGAGTCAGTCTTCTTGTACTTAAGTCGGCATTGTGCCTTTTGTGTTAATTTCCGATGCAATTTCTATGTTTCATCTTCAGTAAGAAGGTCCGAGGGATACAGTAAACCTGAAGTGAAGCATCGGAAACTATAACTAGTGCCACAGGAGTGGTTCAAAAGCTAGACAGTAAGATGAGTCAGTTTTCTTGTACTTAAGTCGGCATTGTGCTTTTTGTATTTAATTCCGATGCAATTTCTGTGTTTCATCGTCTATAAGAAGGTGAGAGGGATAAAGTAAACCTGAATTGAAGCATCGGAATCTATAACTAGTGTCACTGGAATGGTTCAAAACATAGACAGTAAGAAGAGTCAGTTTTCTTGTACTTAAGTCGGCATTGTGCCTTTTGTAATTAATTCCGATGTAATTTCTGTGTTTCACCGCCAATAAGAAGTTCAGAGGGAGGCAGTGAACCTGAAGTCGAGCATTCGAATCCATAACTAGTGTCACAGGAATGGTTCAAAACATAGACAGTAAGAAGAGCCAGTCTTCTTGTACTTGAGTCGGCATTGTGCCTTTTGTATTTAATTCCGATGCAATATCTGTGTTTCATCGACAATAAGAGGGTGAGAGGGATACACGAAAGCTGAAGTGAAGCATCGGAATCTATAACTAGTGTCACAGGAATGGTTCAAAACATAGACAGTAAGAAGAGTCAGTTTTCTTGTACTTAAGTCGGCATTGAGCCTTTTGTATTTAATTCCGATGCATTTTCTATGTTTCATCGTCAATATAAGGTCAGAGGGATACAGTAAACCTGAAGTGAAGCATCGGAATCTATAAGTAGTGTCACAGTAAGGGTCAAGACATAGACAGTAAGAAGAGTCAGTTTTCTTGTACTTATGTTGGCATTGTCCCTTTTGTATTTCATTCCGATGCAATTTCTGTGTTTCATCGTCAAAAAGATCGTCAGAGGGTACAGTAAACCTGAAGTGAAGCATCGGAATCTATAACTAGTGTCACAGGAATGGTTCAAAACATAGACAGTAAGAAGAGTCAGTTTTCTTGTACTTAAGTAGGCATTGTGCCTTTTGTATTTAATTCCGATTCAATTTCTGTGTTTCGTGGTCAATTAGAAGGTCCATGGGATACAGTAAACCTGAAGTGAAGCATCGGAATCAATAACTAGTGTCACAGGAATGGTTCAAAACATAGATAGTAAGAAAAGTCAGTTTTTTTGTACTTAAATCGGCATTGTGCCTTTTGTATTTAATTCCGATGCAATTTCTGTGTTTCGTCGTCAATCATAGGGTCCAAGTGATACAGTAAACTTGAAGTGAAGAATCGGAATCTATAACTAGTGTCACAGGAATGGTTCAAATCATAGACAGTACGAAGATTCAGTCTTCTTGTACTTAAGTCGGCATTGAGCCTTTTGTATTGAATTCCGATGCAATTTCTGTGTTTCATCGTCAATAAGGTCAGAGGGATACAGTAAGCTTGAAGTGAAGCATCGGAATATATAACTAGTGTTACAGGAATTGTTCAAAGCATAGACAGTAAGACGAGTCAGTTTTCTTGTACTTAAGTGGACATTGTGACTTTTGTATTTAATTCCGACGAAATTTCGGTATTTCATCGTCAATACGAAGGTCAGAGGGATACAGTAAACCTGAAGTGAAGCATCGGAATCTATAACTAGTGTCACAGGAATGGTTCAAAACATAGACAGTAAGAAGATTCAGTTTTCGTGTACTTAAGACGGCATTGTGCCTTTTGTATTTAATTCCGATGCAATATCTGTGTTTCATCGTCAATAAGAAGGTCAGAGGAATACAATAAACCTGATGTGAACCATCGAAATCTGTAACTAGTGGCACAGGAATGGTTCAAAACATAGACAGTAGGAAGAGCCAGTCTCCTTGTACTTGAGTCAGAATTGTGCCTTTGGTATTAATTTCCGACGCAATTTCTGTGTTTCATCGTCAATAAGAAGGTGAGAGGGATACAGTAAACCTGAAGTGAAGCATCGGAATCTATAACTAGTGTCCCAGGAATGGTTCAAAACATAGACAGTAAGAAGAGTCAGTTTTCTTGTACTTAAGTAGGCATTGTGCCTTTTGTATTTAATTCCGATGCAATATCTGTGTTTCGTGGTCAATAAGAAAGTCCATGGGATACAGTAAACCTGAAGTGAAGCATCGGAATCTAAAACCGGTCTCACAGGAAAGGTTCAAAACGTAGACAGTATGAAGAGCCAGCCTTCTTGTACTTGAGTCGGCATTGTGCCTTTTGTATTTAATTCCGATGCAATTTCTGTGTTTCATCGTCAATAAGAAGGTCAGAGGGATACTATAAAGCTGAATTGAGGCATCGGAATTTATAACTAGTGTCACAGGAATGGTTCAAAACTTAGACAGTAAGAAGAGTCAGTTTTCTTGTACTTATGTCGGCATTGTGCTTTTTGTATTTAATTCCGATGCAATTTCTGTGTTTCATCGTCATAAGAAGGCGAGAGGGATACAGTAAAACTGAATTGTAGCATTGGAATCTATAACTAGTGTCACAGGAATGGTTTAAAACATAGACAGTAAGAAGAGCCAGTCTTCTTGTAGTTGAGTCGGCGTTGTGCCTTTTGTTTTTAATTCCGATGCAATTTCTGTGTTTCATCGTCAATAAGGAGGTCAGAGGGATACAGTAAACCTGAAGTGAAGCATCGGAATCAATAACTAGTGTCACAGGAATGGTTCAAAATATAGATAGTAAGAAGAGTCAGTTTTTTTGTACTTAAATCGGCATTGTGCCTTTTGTATTTAATTCCGAAGCAATTTCTGTGTTTCGTCGTCAATAATAGGGTCCGAGGGATACAGTAAACCTGAAGTGAAGAATCGGAATCTATAACTAGTGTCACAGGAATGGTTCAAAGCATAGACAGTAAGAAGAGTCAGTTTTCTTGTACTTAAGTCGGCAATGAGCCTTTTGTATTTAATTCCCATGCAATTTCTGTGTTTCATCGTCAATAACATCGTCAGAGGGTACAGTAAACCTGAAGTGAAGCATCGGAATAGACAACTAGTGTCACAGGAATGGTTCAAAACATAGACAGTTAGATGAGTCAGTTTTCTTGTAATTAAGTAGGCATTGTGCTTTTGTATTTAATTCCGATGCAATTTCTGTGTTTCGTGGTCAATAAGAAGGTCCATGGGATACAGTAAACCTGATGTGAAGCATCGGAATTTAAAACCGGTCTCACAGGAATGTTTCAAAGCATAGACAGTATGTTGAGCCAGCCTTCTTGTACTTGAGTCAGAATTGTGCCTTTGGTATTTATTTCCGACGCAATTTCTGTGTTTCATCGTCAATAAGAAGGTGAGAGGGATACAGTAAACCTGAAGTGAAGCATCGGAATCTATAACTAGTGTCCCAGGAATGGTTTAAATCATAGACAGTAAGAAGAGCCAGTCTTCTTGTACTTGAGTCGGCATTGTGCCTTTTGAATTTAATTCCGATACAAATTCTGTGTTTCGACATCAATAAGAAGGTCCAAGAAATACATTAAACCTGATGTGAAGCATCGGAATCTATAACTAGTGTCACATGAATGGTTCAAAACATAGACAGTAAGAAGAGTCAGTTTTCTTGTACCTAAGTTGGCATTGTCCCTTTTGTATTTAATTCCGATGCAATTTCTGTGTTTCATCGTCAATAAGATCGTCAGAGGGTACAGTAAACCTGATGTGAAGCGTCGGAATCTAAAACCGGTCTCACAGGAAGGGTTCAAAACATAGAAAGTATGAAGAGCCAGCCTTCTCGTACTTGAGTCGGCATTGTGGATTTTGTATTTAATTCCGATGCATTTCTGTGTTTCATCGTCAATACGACGGTCAGAGGGATACAGTAAACCTGAAGTGAAGCATCGGAATCTATAACTAGTGTCACAGGAATGGTTCAAAACATAGAAAGTAAGAAGAGTCAAATTTTTTGTACTTAAATTCGCATTGTGCCTTTTGTATTTAATTCCGGTGCAATTTCTGTGTGTCATCGTTAATAAGGAGGTCAGAGGGATACAGTAAACCTGAAGTGAAGCATCGGAATCTATAACTAGTGTCACAGGAATGGTTCAAAACATAGAGAGTAAGAAAAGTCAGTTTTTTTGTACTTAACTTCGCATTGTGCCTTTTGTATTTAATTCCGGTGCAATTTCTGTGCTTCGTCGACAATAATAAGGTCCAAGAGATACAGTAAACCTGAAGTGAAGCATCGGAATCAAAACCGGTGTCACAGAAAAGGTTCATAATATAGACAGTAAGAAGAGCCAGTCTTCTTGTATTTGAGTCGGCATTGTGCCTTTTGTATTTAATTCCGATGCCATTTCTGTGTTTCATCGTCAATAAGAAGGTCAGCGGGATTCAGTAAACCTGAAGTGAAGAATCGGAATCCATAACTAGTGTCACAGGAATGGTTCAAAGCATAGACAGTAAGAAGAGTCAGTCGTCTTGTACTTAAGTCGGCATTGAGCCATTTGTATTTTATTCCGATGCTATTTCTGTGTTTCATCGTCAATAAGAAGGACAGAGGGATACAGTAAGCTTGAAGTGAAGCTTCGGAATAAATAACTAGTGTCACAGGAATGGTTCAAACATAGACAGTAAGACTAGTCAGTTTTCTTGTACCTAAGTGGGCATTGTGTATTTTGAATTTAATTCCGACGAAATTTCTGTGTTTCATCGTCAATAAGAAGGTCAGAGGGGTACAGTACACCTGAAGTGAAGCATCAGAATCTATAACTAGTGTCACAGGAATGGTTCAAAACATAGACAGTAAGAAGATACAGATTTCTTGTACTTAAGACGGCATTGTGCCTTTTGTATTTTATTCCGATGCAATATATGTGTTTCATCGTCAATAAGAAGGTGAGAGGGATACAGTAAAACTGAATTGAAGCATCGGAATCTATAACTAGTGTCACAGGAATGGTTTAAAACATAGACAGTAAGCAGAGCCAGTCTTCTTGTAGTTGAGTCGGCATTGTGCCTTTTGTTTTTAATTCCGATGCAATTTCTGTGTATCATCCTCAATAAGGAGGTCAGAGGGATACAGTAAACCTAAAGTGAAGCATCGGAATCAATAACTAGTGTCACAGGAATGGTTCAAAACATAGATAGTAAGAAGAGTCAGTTTCTTTGTACTTAAGTCGGCATTTTGCATTTTGTATTTAATTCCGATGCAATTTCTGTGTTTCGTCGTCAATAATAGGGTCCAAGGGATACAGTAAACCTGAAGTGAAGAATCGGAATCTATAACTAGTGTCACAGGAATGGTTCAAAGCATAGACAGTAAGAAGAGTCAGTCTTCTTGTACTTAAGTCGGCATTGAGCCTTTTGTATTTAATTCCGATGCAATTTCTGTATTTCATCGTCAATAAGAAGGTCAGAGGGATACAGTAAGCTTGAAACGAAGCATCGGAACATATAACTATCGTCACAGGAATTGTTCAAACATAGACAGTAAGACGAGTCAGTTTTCTTGTACTTAAGTGGACATTGTGACTTTTGTATTTAATTCCGACGAAATGTCGGTGTTTCATCGTCAATACGGATGTCAGAGGGATACAGTAAACCTGAAGTGAAGCATCATAATCTATAACTAGTGTCACAGGAATGGTTCAAAACATAGACAGTAAGAAGAGTCAGTTTTCTTGTACCTAAGTTGGCATTGTCCCTTTTGTATTTAATTCCGATGCAATTTCTGTGTTTCATCGTCAATACGAAGGTCAGAGGGATACAGTAAACCTGAAGTGAAGCATCGGAATCTATAACTAGTGTCACAGGAATGGTTCAAAACATAGAAAGTAAGAAGAGTCAGTTTTTTTGTACTTAAGTTCGCATTGTGCTTTTGTATTTAATTCCGGTGCAATTTCTGTGTTTCATCGTTAATAAGGAGGTCAGAGGGATACAGTAAACCTGAAGTGAAGCATCGGAATCTATAACTAGTGTCACAGGAATGGTTCAAAACATAGAAAGTAAGAAGAGTCAGTTTTTTTGTACTTAAGTTCGCATTGTGCCTTTTGTATTTAATTCCGGTGAAATTCCTGTGTTTCGTCGACAATAATAAGGTCCAAGAGATACAGTAAACCTGAAGTGAAGCATCGGAATCAAAATCGGTGTCACAGATAAGGTCCATAATAGAGACAGTAAGAAGAGCCAGTCTTCTTGTATTTGAGTCGGCATTGTGCGTTTTGTATTTAATTCCGATGCCATTTCTGTGTTTCATCGTCAATACGAAGGTCAGCGGGATTCAGTAAAACTGAAGTGAAGAAACGGAATCCATAACTAGTGTCACAGGAATGGTTCAAAGCATAGACAGTAAGAAGAGTCAGTCTTCTTGTACTTAAGTCGTCATTGAGCCATTTGAATTTTATTCCGATGCAATTTCTGTGTTTCATCGTCAATAAGAAGGTCAGAGGGATACAGTAAGCTTGAAGTGAAGCATCGGAATAAAAAACTAGTGTCACAGGAATGGTTCAAACTTAGACAGTAAGACTAGTCATTTTTCTTGTACCTAAGTGGGCATTGTGTATTTTGAATTTAATTCCGATGAAATTTCTGTGTTTCATCGTCAATAAGAAGGTCAGAGGGATGCAGTACACCTGAAGTGAAGCATCGGAATCTATAACTAGTGTCACAGGAATGGTTCAAAACTTAGACAGTAAGAAGTGTCAGTTTTCTTGTACTTAAGTAGGCATTGTGCCTTTTGTAAATAATTCCGATGCTATTTCTGTGTTTCATCGTTAATAAGGAGGTCAGAGGGATACAGTAAACATGAAGTGAAGCATCGGAATCTATAACTAGTGTCACAGGAATGGTTCAAAACATTGACAGTAAGAAGAGTCAGTTTTCTTGTACTTAAGTCGTCATTGTGCTTTTGGATTTAATTCCGGTGCAATTTCTGTGTTTCATCGTTAATAAGGAGGTCAGAGGGATACAGTAAACATGAAGTGAAGCATCGGAATCTATAACTAGTGTCACAGGAATGGTTCAAAACATTGACAGTAAGAAGAGTCAGTTTTCTTGTACTTAAGTCGTCATTGTGCCTTTTGTATTTAATTCCGATGCAATTTCTGAGTTTCATCGTCAATAAGGAGGACGGAGGGATACAGTAAACATGAAGTGAAGCATCGGAATCTATAACTAGTGTCACAGGAATGGTTCAAAACATAGACAGTAAGAAGAGTCAGTTTTCTTGTATTTATGTCGGCATTGTGCCTTTTGTATTTAATTCCGATGCAATTTCTGTGTTTCATCGTCAATAAGAGGGTCAGAGGGATACAGTAAACCTTACGTGAAGCATCGGAATCTATAACTAGTGTCACAGGAATGGTTCAAAACATAGACAGTAAGAAGAGTCAGTTTTCTTGTACTTAAGTCGGCATTGTGCCTTTTGTATTTAATTCCGATGCAATATCTGTGTTTCATCGTCTTTAAGAAGGTCAGAGGGATACAGTAAACCTGAAGTGAAGCATCGGAATCTATAACTAGTGTCACAGGAATGGTTCAAACATAGACAGTAAGAAGAGTCAGTTTTCTTGTACTTAAGTCGGCATTGTGCCTTTTGTACTTAATTCCGATGCAATTACTGTGTTTCACCGCCAATAAGAAGTTCAGAGGGAAGCAGTGAACCTGAAGTCGAGCATCCGAATCCATAACTAGTGTGACAGGAATGGTTCAAAACATAGACAGTAAGAAGAGCCAGACTTCTTGTACTTGAGTCGGCATTGTGCCTTTTGTATTTAATTGCGATGCATTTTCTGTGTTTCATCGTCAATAAGAAGGTCAGAACGCTACAGTAAATCTGAAGTGTAGCATCGGAAACTATAACTAGCGTCACAGGAATGGTTAAAAACATAGAGAGTAAGATGAGACAGTCTTCTTGCACTTAAGTTGGCATTGAGCCTTTTGTATTTAATTCCGATCCAATTTCTGTGTTTCATCGTCAAAATAAGGTCAGAGGGATACAGTAATCCTGAAGTGAAGCATCGGAATCAATAACTAATGTCACAGGAATGGTTCAAAACATAGACAGTAGGATGAGTCAGTTTTCTTGTACTTAAGTCGGCATTGTGCCTTTTGAATTTAATTCCGATGTAATTTCTGTGTTTCGTGGTCAATAAGAAGGTCCATGGGATACAGTAAACCTGAAGTTAAGCATCGGAATCTAAATTCGGTCTCACAGGAAAGGTTCAAAACATAGACAGTATGAAGAGCCAGCCTTCTTGTACTTGAGTCAGCATTGTGCCTTTTGTATTTAATTCCGATACAATTTCTGTGTTTCATCGTCAACAAGAAGGTCAGAGGGATACAGTAAAGCTGAGGTGAAGCATCGGAATCTATAACTAGTGTCACAGGAGTGGTTCAATACTTAGATACTACGAAGAGTCAGTTTTTTTGTACTTATGTCGGCATTGTGCTTTTTGTATTTAATTCCGATGCACTTTCTGTGTTTCATCGTCAATAAGAAGGTCAGAGGGATACAGTAAACCTGGAGTGAAGAATCGGAATCTATAACTAGTGTCACAGGAATGGTTCAAACATAGACAGTAAGAAGAGTCATATTTCTTGTACTTAAGTCGGCTTTGTGCCTTTTGTATTTAATACCGTTGCAATTTCTGTGTTTCATAGTCAATACGAAGGTCAGAGGGATACAGTAAACCAGAGGTGAAGCATCGGAATCTATAACTAGTGTCACAGGAATGGTTCAAAGCATAGACAGTAAGAAGAGTCAGTCTTCTTGTACTTAAGTCGGCATTGTGCCTTTTGTATTAATTTCCGATGCAATTTCTATGTTTCATCTTCAATAAGAAGGTCCGAGGGATACAGTAAACCTGAAGTGAAGCATCGGAAACTATAACTACTGTCACAGCAGTGGTTCAAAGCATAGACAGTAAGAGGAGTCAGTTTTCTTGTACTTAAGTCGGCATTGTGCCTTTTGTATTTAATTCCGATGCAATTTCTGTGTTTCATCGTCTATAAGAAGGTCAGAGGGATACAGTAAACCTGAAGTGAACCATCGGAATCTAAAACTAGTGTCACAGGAATGGTTCAAAACATAGACAGTAAGAAGAGTCAGTTTTCTTGTACTTATGTCGACATTGTGCCTTTTGTAATTAATTCCAATGCAATTTCTGTGTTTCACCGCCAATAAGAAGTTCAGAGGGAGGCAGTTAACCTGATGTCGAGCATCCGAATCCATAACTAGTGTCACAGGAATGGTTCAAAGCACAGAGAGTAAGATGAGACAGTCTTCTTGTACTTAAGTCGGCATTGAGCCTTTTGAATTTAATTCCGATGCATTTTCTGTGTTTCATCGTCAATATAAGGTCAGAGGGATACAGTAAACCTGAAGTGAAGCATCGGAATTTATAAGTAGTGCCACAGTAAGGGTCAAAACATAGACAGTAAGAAGAGTCAATTTTCTTGTACTTAAGTTGGCATTGTCCCTTTTGTATTTCATTCCGATGCAATTTCTGTGTTTCATCGTCAATACGATCGTCAGAGGGTACAGTAAACCTGAAGTGAAGCGTCGGAATCTATAACTAGTGTCACAGGAATGGTTCAAACATAGACAGTAAAAAGAGTCAGTTTTCTTGTACTTAAGTAGGCATTGTGCCTTTTGTATTTAATTCCGATGCAATTTCTGTGCTTCGTGGTCAATAAGATGGTCCATGGGATACAGTAAACCTGAAGTGAAGCATCGGAATCTAAAACCGGTCTCACAGGAAAGGTTCAAAACGTAGACAGTATGAAGAGCCAGCCTTCTTGTACTTGAGTCGGCATTGTGCCTTTTGTATATAATTCCGATGTAATTTCTGTGTTTCATCGTCAAAAAGAAGGTCAGAGGGATACAGTAAAACTGAATTGAAGCTTCGGAATCTATAACTAGTGTCACAGGAATGGTTTAAAACATAGACAGTAAGAAGAGCCAGTCTTCTTGTAGTTGAGTCGGCATTGTGCTTTTTGTATTTCATTCCGATGCAATTTCTGTGTTTCATCGTCAATAAGGAGGTCAGAGGGATACAGTAAACCTGAAGTGATGAATCGGAATCATTAACTAGTGTCACAGGTATGGTTCAAAACATAGATAGTAAGAAGAGTCGGTTTTTTGGTACTTAAGTCGGCATTGTGCCTTTTGTATTTAATTCCGATGCAATTTCTGTGTTTCATCGTCAATACGAAGGTCAGAGGGATACAGTAAACCTGAAGTGAAGCATCGGAATCTATAACTAGTGTCACAGGAATGGTTCAAAACATAGACACTAAGAAGATTCAGTTTTCGCGTACTTAAGACGGGATTGTGCCTTTTGTATTTGATTCCGATGCAATATCTGTGTTTCATCGTCAATAAGAAGGTTAGAGGAATACTATAAACCTGATGTGAAGCATCGAAATCTGTAACTAGTGGCACAGGAATGGTTCAAAACATAGACAGTAAGAAGAGCCAGTCTCCTTGTTCTTGAGTCGGAATTGTGCCTTTTGTATTTAATTCCGATGCAATTTCTGTGTTTCGTGGTCAATAACAAGGTGGATGGGATACAGTAAACCTGAAGTGAAGCATCGGAATTTAAAACCGGTCTCACAGGAAAGGTTCAAACCATAGACAGTATGTAGAGCCAGCCTTCTTGTACTTGAGTCGCCATTGTGCCTTTTGTATATAATTCCGATGTAATTTCTGTGTTTCATCGTCAAAAAGAAGGTCACAGGGATACAGTAAAGCTGAAGTGAAGCATCGGAATCTATAACTAGTGTCACAGGAATGGTTTAAAACATAGACAGCAAGAAGAGACAGTCTTCTTGTACTTGAGTCGGCATTGTGCCTTTTGAATTTAATTCCGATGCAAATTCTGTGTTCCGTCGTCAATAAGAAGGTCCAAGAAATACATTAAACCTGAAGTGAAGCATCGGAATCTATAACTAGTGTCACATGAATGGTTCAAAACATAGACAGTAAGAAGAGTCAGTTTTCTTGTACCTAAGTTGGCATTGTCCCTTTTGTATTTAATTCCGATGCAATTTCTGTGTTTCATCGTCAATAAGATCGTCAGAGGGTACAGTAAACCTGAAGTGAAGCATCGGAATCTAAAACCCGCCTCACAGTAAAGGTTCAAAACATAGACAGTATGAAGAGCCAGCCTTCTTGTACTTGAGTCGGCATTGTGCCTTTTGTATTTAATTCCGATGCAATTTCTGTGTTTCATCGTCAATAAGAAGGTCAGAGTGATACAGCAAAGCTGAAGTGAAGCTTCGGAATCTATAACTAGTGTCACAGGAATGGTTCAAAACTTAGACAATAAGAAGAGTCAGTTTTCTTGTACTTAAGTCGGAATTGTGCATTTTCCATTTAATTCCGAAGCAATTTCTGTGTTTCATCGTCACTATGAAGATCAGAGGGATACAGTAAAACTGAATTGAAGCATCGGAATCTATATCTAGTGTCACAAAAATGGTCTAAAACATAGACAGTAAGAAGAGCCAGTCTTCCATTACTTGAGTCGGCATTGTGCCTTTTGTATTTAATTCCGATGTAATTTCTGTGTTTCATCGTTAATAAGGAGGTCAGAGGGATACAGTAAACCTGAAGTGAAGCATCGGAATCTACAACTAGTGTCACAGGAATGGTTCAAAACATAGAAAGTAAGAAGTGTCAGTTTTTTTGTACTTAAGTTCGCATTGTGCCTTTTGTATTTAATTCCGGTGCAATTTCTGTGTTTCGTCGTCAATAATAAGGTCCAAGGGATACAGTAAACCTGAAGTGAAGCATCGGAATCAAAACCGGTGTCACAGAAAAGGTACATAATATAGACAGTAAGAAGAGCCAGTCTTCTTATATTTGAGTCGGCATTGTTCATTTTGTATTTAATTCCGATGCAATTTCTGTGTTTCATCGTCAATAAGACGGTCAGCGGGATTCAGTAAACCTGAAGTGAAGAATCGGAATCCATAACTAGTGTCACAGGAATGGTTCAAAACATAGACAGTAAGAAGAGTCAGTTTTCTTGTACTTAAGTCGGCATTGTGCTTTTGTATTTAATTCTGATGCAATTTCTGTGTTTCATCGTCAATAAGAAGGTCAGACTGATACAGTAAACATGAATTGAAGCATCGGAATCTATAACTAGTGTCACAGGAATGGTTCAAAACATTGACAGTAAGAAGAGTCAGTTTTATTGTACTTAAGTCGGCATTGAGCCTTATGTATTTAATTCCGATGCAATTTCTGTGTTTCATCGTCAATAAGAAGGTCAGAGGGATACAGTAAACCTTACGTGAAGCATCGGAATCTATAACTAGTGTCACAGGAATGGTTCAAAACATAGGCAGTAAGAAGAGTCAGATTTCTTGTACTTAAGTCGGCATTGTGCCTTTTGTATTTAATTCCGATGCAATATCTGTGTTTCATCGTCTATAAGAAGGTCAGAGGGATTCAGTAAACCTGAAGTGAAGCTTCGGAATCTATAACTAGTGTCACAGGAATGGTTCAAACATAGACAGTAAGAAGAGTCAGTTTTCTTGTACATTAGTGGGCATTGTGCCTTTTGTATTTAATTCCGATGCAATTACTGTGTTTCACCGCCAATAAGAAGTTCAGAGGGAGGCAGTGAACCTGAAATCGAGCATCCGAATCCATAACTAGTGTGACAGGAATGGTTCAAAACATAGACAGTAAGAAGAGCCAGTCTCCTTGTTCTTGAGTCGGAATTGTGCCTTTTGTATTTAATTCCGATGCAATTTCTGTGTTTCGTGGTCAATAACAAGGTGGATGGGATACAGTAAACCTGAAGTGAAGCATCGGAATTTAAAACCGGTCTCACAGGAAAGGTTCAAACCATAGACAGTATGTAGAGCCAGCCTTCTTGTACTTGAGTCGCCATTGTGCCTTTTGTATATAATTCCGATGTAATTTCTGTGTTTCATCGTCAAAAAGAAGGTCACAGGGATACAGTAAAGCTGAAGTGAAGCATCGGAATCTATAACTAGTGTCACAGGAATGGTTTAAAACATAGACAGCAAGAAGAGACAGTCTTCTTGTACTTGAGTCGGCATTGTGCCTTTTGAATTTAATTCCGATGCAAATTCTGTGTTCCGTCGTCAATAAGAAGGTCCAAGAAATACATTAAACCTGAAGTGAAGCATCGGAATCTATAACTAGTGTCACATGAATGGTTCAAAACATAGACAGTAAGAAGAGTCAGTTTTCTTGTACCTAAGTTGGCATTGTCCCTTTTGTATTTAATTCCGATGCAATTTCTGTGTTTCATCGTCAATAAGATCGTCAGAGGGTACAGTAAACCTGAAGTGAAGCATCGGAATCTAAAACCCGCCTCACAGTAAAGGTTCAAAACATAGACAGTATGAAGAGCCAGCCTTCTTGTACTTGAGTCGGCATTGTGCCTTTTGTATTTAATTCCGATGCAATTTCTGTGTTTCATCGTCAATAAGAAGGTCAGAGGGATACAGCAAAGCTGAAGTGAAGCTTCGGAATCTATAACTAGTGTCACAGGAATGGTTCAAAACTTAGACAATAAGAAGAGTCAGTTTTCTTGTACTTAAGTCGGAATTGTGCATTTTCCATTTAATTCCGAAGCAATTTCTGTGTTTCATCGTCACTATGAAGATCAGAGGGATACAGTAAAACTGAATTGAAGCATCGGAATCTATATCTAGTGTCACAAAAATGGTCTAAAACATAGACAGTAAGAAGAGCCAGTCTTCCATTACTTGAGTCGGCATTGTGCCTTTTGTATTTAATTCCGATGTAATTTCTGTGTTTCATCGTTAATAAGGAGGTCAGAGGGATACAGTAAACCTGAAGTGAAGCATCGGAATCTATAACTAGTGTCACAGGAATGGTTCAAAACATAGAAAGTAAGAAGTGTCAGTTTTTTTGTACTTAAGTTCGCATTGTGCCTTTTGTATTTAATTCCGGTGCAATTTCTGTGTTTCGTCGTCAATAATAAGGTCCAAGGGATACAGTAAACCTGAAGTGAAGCATCGGAATCAAAACCGGTGTCACAGAAAAGGTACATAATATAGACAGTAAGAAGAGCCAGTCTTCTTATATTTGAGTCGGCATTGTTCATTTTGTATTTAATTCCGATGCAATTTCTGTGTTTCATCGTCAATAAGACGGTCAGCGGGATTCAGTAAACCTGAAGTGAAGAATCGGAATCCATAACTAGTGTCACAGGAATGGTTCAAAACATAGACAGTAAGAAGAGTCAGTTTTCTTGTACTTAAGTCGGCATTGTGCTTTTGTATTTAATTCTGATGCAATTTCTGTGTTTCATCGTCAATAAGAAGGTCAGACTGATACAGTAAACATGAATTGAAGCATCGGAATCTATAACTAGTGTCACAGGAATGGTTCAAAACATTGACAGTAAGAAGAGTCAGTTTTATTGTACTTAAGTCGGCATTGAGCCTTATGTATTTAATTCCGATGCAATTTCTGTGTTTCATCGTCAATAAGAAGGTCAGAGGGATACAGTAAACCTTACGTGAAGCATCGGAATCTATAACTAGTGTCACAGGAATGGTTCAAAACATAGGCAGTAAGAAGAGTCAGATTTCTTGTACTTAAGTCGGCATTGTGCCTTTTGTATTTAATTCCGATGCAATATCTGTGTTTCATCGTCTATAAGAAGGTCAGAGGGATTCAGTAAACCTGAAGTGAAGCTTCGGAATCTATAACTAGTGTCACAGGAATGGTTCAAACATAGACAGTAAGAAGAGTCAGTTTTCTTGTACATTAGTCGGCATTGTGCCTTTTGTATTTAATTCCGATGCAATTACTGTGTTTCACCGCCAATAAGAAGTTCAGAGGGAGGCAGTGAACCTGAAATCGAGCATCCGAATCCATAACTAGTGTGACAGGAATGGTTCAAAACATAGACAGTAAGAAGAGCCAGACTTCTTGTACTTGAGTCGGCATTGTGCCTTTTGTATTTAATTCCGATGCAATTTCTGTGTTTCATCGACAATAAGGAGATCAGAGGGATACAGTAAACCTGAAGTGAAGCATCGGAATCTATAACTAGTGTCACAGGAATGGTTCAAACCATAGACAGTAAGAAGAGCCAGTCTTCTTGCACTTGAGTCGAAATTGTGCCTTTTGTATTTAATTCCGATGCAATTTCTGTGTTTCATCGTCATTAAGAAGGTCAGAGGGCTACAGTATAGCTGAAGTGAAGCATCGGAATCTATAACTAGCGTCACAGGAATGGTTGAATACATAGAGAGTAAGATGAGGCAGTCTTCTTGTACTTAAGTCGGCATTGAGCCTTTTGTATTTAATTCCGATGCAATTTCTGTGTTTCATCGTCAATATAAGGTCAGAGGGATACAGTAAACCTGAAGTGAAGCATCGGAATCAATAACTAGTGTCACAGGAATGGTTCAAAACATAGACAGTAAGAAGAGTCAGTTTTCTTGTACATAAGTCGGCATTGTACCGTTTGAATTTAATTCCGATGTAATTTCTGTGTTTCGTGGTCAATAAGAAGGTCCATGGGATACAGTAAACCTGAAGTGAAGCATCGGAATCTAAAATCGGTCTCACAGGAAAGGTTCAAAACATAGACAGTATGATGAGCCAGCCTTCTTGTACTTGAGGCAGCATTGTGCCTTTTGTATTTAATTCCGATGCAATTTCTGTGTTTCATCGTCAACAAGAAGGTCAGAGGGATACAGTAAAGCTGAAGTGAAGCATCGGAATCTGTAACTAGTGTCACAGGAATGGTTCAAGACATAGACAGTAAGAAGAGTCAGTCTTCTTGTACTTAAGTCGGCATTGTGCCTTTTGTATTAATTTCCGATGCAATTTCTATGTTTCATCTTCGATAAGATGTTCCGAGGGATACAGTAAACCTGAAGTGAAGCATCGGAAACTATAACTAGTGTCACAGGAGTGGTTCAAAACATAGACAGTAAGAAGAGTCAGTTTTCTTGTACTTATGTCGGCATTGTGCCTTTTGTATATAATTCCAATGCAATTTCTGTGTTTCACCGCCAATAAGAAGTTCAGAGGGAGGCAGTGAACCTGAAGTCGAGCACCCGAATCCATTACTAGTGTCACAGGTATGGTTCAAAACATAGACAGTAAGAAGAGCCAGTCTTCTTGTACTTGAGTCGGCATTGTGCCTTTTGTATTTAATTCCGATGCAATAACTGTGTTTCATCGACAATAAGGAGGTCAGAGGGATACAGTAAAGCTGAAGTGAAGCATCGGAATTTATAAATAGTGTCACAGGAATGGTTCAAAACATAGAGAGTAAGATGAGACAGTCTTCTTGCACTTAAGTCGGCATTGAGCCTTTTGTATTTATTTCCGATGCGTTTTCTGTGTTTCATCGTCAATATAAGGTCAGAGGGATACACTAAACCTGAAGTGAAGCATCGGAATTTATAAGTAGTGTCACAGTGAGGGTCAAATCATAGACAGTAAGAACAGTCAGTTTTCTTGTACTTAAGTTGGCATTGTCCCTTTTGTATTTCATTCCGATGCAATTTCTGTGTTTCATCGTCAATAAGATCGTCAGAGGGTACAGTAAACCTGAAGTGAAGCATCGGAATCTATGACTAGTGTCACAGGAATGGTTCAAAACAATGACAGTAAGAAGTGTCAGTTTTCATGTACTTAAGTAGGCATAGTGCCTTTTGTATTTAATTCCGATGCAATTTCTGTGTTTCGTGGTCAATAAGAAGGTCCATGGGATACAGTAAACCTGAAGTGAAGCATCGGAATCTAAAACCGGTCTCACAGGAAAGGTTCAAAACGTAGACAGTATGAAGAGCCAGCCTTCTTGTACTTGAGTCGGCATTGCCCCTTTTGTATTTAATTCCGATGCAATTTCTGTGTTTCATCGTCAATAAGAAGGTCAGAAAGATACAATAAAGCTGAAGTGCAGCATCGGAATCTATAACTAGTGTCACAGGAATGGTTCAAAACATAGACAGTAAGAAGATTTAGTTTTCGTGTACTTAAGACGGCATTGTGCCTTTTGTATTGAATTCCGATGCAATATCTGTGTTTCATCCTCAATAAGAAGGTCAGAGGGATACAATAAACCTGATGGGAAGCATCGAAATCTGTAACTAGTGGCACAGGAATGGTTCAAAACGTAGGCAGTAAGAAGAGTCAGTTATCTTGTACTTAAGTAGGCATTGTGCTTTTGTATTTAATTCCGATGCAATTTCTGTGTTTCATCGTCAATAAGAAGGTCGGAGGGATACAGTACACCTGAAGTGAAGCATCAGAATCTATAACTAGTGTCACAGGAATGGTTCAAAGCATAGACAGTACGAAGAGTCAGTTTTCTTGTACTTAAGTAGGCATTGTGCCTTTTGTATATAATTCCGATGACATTTCTGTGTTTAATCGTCAATAAGAAGGTCAGACTGATACAGTAAACAAGAAGTGAGGCATCGGAATCTATAACTAGTGTCACAGGAATGGTTCAAATCATAGACAGTAGGAAGTGTCAGTTTTCTTGTACATAAGTTGTCATTGTGCCTTTTGTATTTAATTCCGATGCAATTTCTGAGTTTCATCGTCAATAAGGAGGTCGGAAGGATACAGTAAACCTAAAGTGAAGCATCGGAATCTATTACTAGTGTCACAGGAATGGTTCAAGGCATAGACAGTAAGAAGGGCCAGTCTTCTTGCACTTGAGTCGGAATTGTGCCTTTTGTATTTAATTCCGATGCAATTTCTGTGTTTCATCGTCAATAAAAAGGTGAGAGGGATACAGTAAAGCTGAAGTGAAGCATCGGAATCTATAACTAGTGTCACAGGAATGGTTCAAAACATAGAGAGTAAGATGAGAGAGTTTTCTTGTACTTAAGTCGGCATTGAGCCTTTTGTATTTAATTCCGATGCAATCTCTGTGTTTCATCCTCAATATAAGGTCAGAGGGATGCAGCAAACCTGAAGTGAAGCATCGGAATCTATAACTAGTGTCACAGGAATGGTTCAAAACTTAGACTGTAAGAAGAGTCAGTTTTCTTGTACTTAAGTAGGCATTGTGCCTTTTGTATATAATTCCGATGCAATTTCTGTGTTTCATCGTCAATAAGACGGTCAGAGGAATACAATAAACCTGATGTGAAGCATGGAAATCTGTAACTAGTGGCACAGGAATGGTTCAAAACATAGACAGTAGGAAGAGCCAGTCTCCTTGTACTTGAGTCGGAATTGTGCCTTTTGTATTTAATTCCGATGCAATTTTTGTGTTTCATCGTCAATAAGAAGGAGAGAGGGATACAGTAAAGCTGAAGTGAAGTATCGGAATCTATAACTAGTGTCACAGGAATGGTTCAAAACATAGAGAGTAAGATGAGACAGTCTTCTTATACTTAAGTCGGCATTGAGACTTTTGTATTTAATTCCGGTGCAATGTCTGTGTTTCATCGTCAATAGGAAGGTCAGAGGGATACAGTAAGCTTGAAGTGAAGCATCGGAATATATAACTAGTGTCACAGGAATGGTTCAAAACATAGACAGTAAGACGAGTTAGTTTTCTTGTACTTAAGTGGACATTGTGACTTTTGTATTTAATTCCGATGAAATTTCGGTGTTTCATCGTCAATACGAAGGTCAGAGGGATACAGTAAACCTGAAGTGAAGCATCGGAATCTATAACTAGTGTCACAGGAATGGTTCAAAACATAGACAGTAAGAAGATTTAGTTTTCGTGTACTTAAGACGCCATTGTGCCTTTTGTATTTAATTCCGATGCAATATCTGTGTTTCATCGTCAATAAGAAAGTCAGAGGGATACAATAAACCTGATGTGAAGCATCGAAATCTGTAACTAGTGGCACAGGAATGGTTCAAAACGTAGGCAGTAAGAAGAGTCAGTTATCTTGTACTTAAGTAGGCATTGTGCTTTTGTATTTAATTCCGATGCAATTTCTGTGTTTCATCGCCAATATAAGGTCAGAGGGATACAGTAAAGCTGAAATGAAGCATCGGAATCTATAACTAGTGTCACGGGAATGGTTCAAAACATAGACACTAAGAAGAGTCAGTTTTCTTGTACTTAAGTAGGCATAGTGCCTTTTGTATTTAATTCCGATGCAATTTCTGTGTTTCGTGGTCAATAAGAAGGTCCATGGGATACAGTAAACCTGAAGTGAAGCATCGGAATCTAAAACCGGTCTCACAGGAAAGGTTCAAAACGTAGACAGTATGAAGAGCCAGCCTTATTGCACTTGAGTCGGCATTGTCCCTTTTGTATTTAATTCCGAAGCAATTTCTGTGTTTCATCGTCAATAAGAAGGTCAGGAAGATACAATAAAGCTGAAGTGAAGCATCGGAATCTATAACTAGTGTGACAGGAATGGTTCAAATCTTAGACAGTAAGAAGAGTCAGTTTTCTTGTACTTAAGTCGGCATATGCCTTTTGTATTTAATTCCGATGCAATTTCTTGTTCCATCATCAATAAGAAGGTCAGAGGGATACAGTAAAACTAAATTGAAGCATCGGAATCTATAACTAGTGTCACAGGAATGGTTTATAACACAGACAGTAAGAAGAGCCAGTCTTCTTGTACTTGAGTCGGCATTGTGCCTTTTGTATTTAATTCCGATGCACTTTCTGTGTTTCGTCGTCAATAATAAGGTCCAAGGGATACAGTAAACCTGAAGTGAAGAATCGGAATCTGTAACTAGTGTCACAGGAATGGTTCAAAGCATAGACAGTAAGAAGAGTCAGTCTTCTTGTACTCATGTCGGCATTGAGACTTTTGTATTTAATTCCGGTGCAATGTCTGTGTTTCATCGTCAATAGGAAGGTCAGAGGGATACAGTAAGCTTGAAGTGAAGCATCGGAATATATAACTAGTGTCACAGGAATGGTTCAAAACATAGACAGTAAGACGAGTTAGTTTTCTTGTACTTAAGTGGACATTGTGACTTTTGTATTTAATTCCGATGAAATTTCGGTGTTTCATCGTCAATACGAAGGTCAGAGGGATACAGTAAACCTGAAGTGAAGCATCGGAATCTATAACTAGTGTCACAGGAATGGTTCAAAACATAGACAGTAAGAAGATTTAGTTTTCGTGTACTTAAGACGCCATTGTGCCTTTTGTATTTAATTCCGATGCAATATCTGTGTTTCATCGTCAATAAGAAAGTCAGAGGGATACAATAAACCTGATGTGAAGCATCGAAATCTGTAACTAGTGGCACAGGAATGGTTCAAAACGTAGGCAGTAAGAAGAGTCAGTTATCTTGTACTTAAGTAGGCATTGTGCTTTTGTATTTAATTCCGATGCAATTTCTGTGTTTCATCGTCAATAAGAAGGTCGGAGGGATACAGTACACCTGAAGTGAAGCATCGAAATCTGTAACTAGTGGCACAGGAATGGTTCAAAACGTAGGCAGTAAGAAGAGTCAGTTTTCTTGTACTTAAGTCGGCATTTGCCTTTTGTATTTAATTCCGATGCAATTTCTTGTTTCATCATCAATAAGAAGGTCAGAGGGATACAGTAAAACTGAATTGAAGCATCGGAATCTATAACTAGTGTCACAGGAATGGTTTATAACATAGACAGTAAGAAGAGCCAGTCTTCTTGTACTTGAGTCGGCATTGTGCCTTTTGTATTTAATTCCGATGCAATTTCTGTGTTTCGTCGTCAATAATAAGGTCCAAGGGATACAGTAAACCTGAAGTGAAGAATCGGAATCTGTAACTAGTGTCACAGGAATGGTTCAAGGCATAGACAGTAAGAAGAGCCAGTCTTCTTGTACTTGAGTCGGAATTGTGCCTTTTGTATTTAATTCCGATGCAATTTCGTTGTTTCATCGTCAATAAGAAGGTGAGAGGGATACAGTAAAGCTGAAGTGAAGCATCGGAATCTATAACTAGTGTCACAGGAATGGTTCAAAACATAGAGAGTAAGATGAGAGAGTTTTTTAGTACTTAAGTCGGCATTGAGCCTTTTGTATTTAATTCCGATGCAATCTCTGTGTTTCATCCTCAATATAAGGTCAGAGGGATGCAGTAAACCTGAAGTGAAGCATCGGAATCTATAACTAGTGTCACAGGAATGGTTCAAAACATAGACAGTAAGAAGAGTCAGTTTTCTTGTACTTATGTTGGCATTGTCCCTTTTGTATTTAATTCCGATGCAATTTCTGTGTTTCATCGTCAATAAGATAGTCAGAGGGTACAGTAAACCTGAAGTGAAGCATCGGAATCCATAACTAGTGTCACAGGAATGGTTCAAAACATAGACAGTAAGAAGAGTCAGTTTTCATGTACTTAATTAGGCATGTGCCTTTTGTATTTAATTCCGATGCAATTTCTGTGTTTCGTGGCCAATAACAAGGTCCATGGGATACAGTAAGTCTGAAGTGAAGCATCGGAATCTAAATCCGGTCTCACAGGAAAGGTTCATAACATAGACAGTAAGAAGAGCCAGCCTTCTTGTATTTGAGTCGGCATTGTGCCTTTTGTATTTAATTCCAATGCAATTTCTGTGTTTCATCGTCAATAAGATGGTCAGAGGGATACAGTAAGCTTGAAGTGAAGCATCGGAATAAATAACTAGTGTCACAGGAATGATTCAAAACATAGACAGTAAGAAGATTCAGATTTATTGTACTTAAGACGGCATTGTGCCTTTTGTATTTAATTGCGATGCAATATCTGTGTTTCATCGTCAATAAGAAGGTCAGAGGGATACAATAAACCTGATGTGAAACATCGGAATCTATAACTACTGGCACAGGAATGGTTCAAAACATAGACAGTGAGAAGAGTCAGTTATCTTGTACTTAAGTAGGCATTGTTCTTTTGTATTTAATTCCAATGCAATTTCTGTGTCTCATTGTCAATAAGAAGGTCAGAGGGATACAGTACACCTGAAATGAAGCATCAGAATCTATAACTAGTGTCACAGGAATGGTTCAAAACTTAGACTGTAAGAAGAGTCAGTTTTCTTGTACTTAAGTAGGCATTGTGCCTTTTGTATATAATTCCGATGCAATTTCTGTGTTTCATCGTCAATAAGACGGTCAGAGGAATACAATAAACCTGATGTGAAGCATCGAAATCTGTAACTAGTGGCACAGGAATGGTTCAAAACATAGACAGTAAGAAGAGCCAGTCTCCTTGTACTTGAGTCGGAATTGTGCCTTTTGTATTTAATTCCGATGCAATTTCTGTGTTTCATCGTCAATAAGAAGGAGAGAGGGATACAGTAAAGCTGAAGTGAAGTATCGGAATCTATAACTAGAGTCACAGGAATGGTTCAAAACATAGAGAGTAAGATGAGACAGTCTTCTTGTACTTAAGTGGCATTGAGCATTTTGTATTTAATTCCGATGCAATATCTGTGTTTCATCGCCAATATAAGGTCAGAGGGATACAGTAAACCTGAAGTGAAGCATCGGAATCTATAACTAGTGTCACGGGAATGGTTCAAAACATAGACACTAAGAAGAGTCAGTTTTCTTGTACTTAAGTTGGCATTGTCTCATCTGTATTTAATTCCGATGCAATTTCTGTGTTTCATCGTCAATAAGATCGTCAGAGGGTACAGTAAAGCTGAAGTGAAGCATCGGAATCCATAGCTAGTGTCACAGGAATGGTTCAAAACATAGGCAGTAAGAAGAAACAGTTTTCCTGTACTTAAGTAAGCATTGTGCCTTTTGTATTTAATTCCGATGCAATTTCTGTGTTTCGTGGTCAATAAGAAGGTCCATGGGATACAGTAAACCTGAAGTGAAGCATCGGAATCTATAACTAGTGTCACAGGAGTGGTTCAAAACATAGAAAGTAAGAAGAGTCAGTTTTTTTGTACTTAAGTTCGCATTGTGCCTTTTGTATTTAATTCCGGTGCAATTTCTGTGTTTCGTCGTCAATAGTAAGGTCCAAGGGATACAGTAAACCTGAAGTGAAGCATCGGAATCAAAACCGGTGTCACAGAAAAGGTTCATAATATAGACAGTAAGAAGAGCCAGTCTTCTTGTATTTGAGTCGGCATTGTGCTTTTTGTATTTAATTCCGATGCCATTTCTGTGTTTCATCGTCAATAAGAAGGTCAGCGGGATTCAGTAAAACTGAAGTGAAGAATCGGAATCCATAACTAGTGTCACAGGAATGGTTCAAAGCATAGACAGTAAGAAGAGTCAGTCTTCTTGTACTTAAGTCGGCATTGAGCCATTTGTATTTTATTCCGATGCAATTTCTGTGTTTCATCGTCAATAAGAAGGTCAGAGGGATACAGTAAGCTTGAAGTGAAGCATCGGAATAAATAACTAGTGTCACAGGAATGGTTCAAACATAGACAGTAAGACTAGTCAGTTTTCTTGTACCTAAGTGGGCATTATGTATTTTGTATTTAATTCCGATGAAATTTTTGTGCTTCATCGTCAATAAGAAGGTCAGAGGGATACAGTAAACCTGAAGTGAAGCATCGGAATCTATAACTAGTGTCACAGGAATGGTTCAAAACATAGACAGTAAGAAGAGTCAGTCTTCTTGTACTTGAGTCGGCATTGTGCCTTTTGTATTTAATTCCGATGCAATTTCTGTGTTTCGTCGTCAATAATAAGGTCCAAGGGATACAGTAAACCTGAAGTGAAGAATCGGAATCTGTAACTAGTGTCACAGGAATGGTTCAAATCATAGACAGTAGGAAGTGTCAGTTTTCTTGTACTTAAGTTGTCATTGTGCCTTTTGTATTTAATTCCGATGCAATTTCTGAGTTTCATCGTCAATAAGGAGGTCGGAAGGATACAGTAAACCTAAAGTGAAGCATCGGAATCTATTACTAGTGTCACAGGAATGGTTCAAGGCATAGACAGTAAGAAGGGCCAGTCTTCTTGTACTTGAGTCGGATTTGTGCCTTTTGTATTTAATTCCGATGCAATTTCTGTGTTTCATCGTCAATAAAAATGTGAGAGGGATACAGTAAAGCTGAAGTGAAGCATCGGAATCTATAACTAGTGTCACAGGAATGGTTCAAAACATAGAGAGTAAGATGAGAGAGTTTTCTTGTACTTAAGTCGGCATTGAGCCTTTTGTATTTAATTCCGATGCAATCTCTGTGTTTCATCCTGAATATAAGGTCAGAGGGATGCCGTAAACCTGAAGTGAAGCATCGGAATCTATAACTAGTGTCACAGGAATGGTTCATAACATAGACAGTAAGAAGAGTCAGTTTTCTTGTACTTATGTTGGCATTGTCCCTTTTGTATTTAATTCCGATGCAATTTCTGTGTTTCATCGTCAATAAGATCGTCAGAGGGTACAGTGAACCTGAAGTGAAGCATCGGAATCCATAACTAGTGTCACAGGAATGGTTCAAAACATAGACAGTAAGAAGAGTCAGTTTTCATGTACTTAATTAGGCATGCGCCTTTTGTATTTAATTCCGATGCAATTTCTGTGTTTCGTGGTCAATAAGAAGGTCCATGGGATACAGTAAATCTGAAGTGAAACATCGGAATCTAAAACCGGTCTCACAGGAAAGGTTCAAAACATAGACAGTATGAAGAGCCAGCCTTCTTGTACTTGAGTCGGCATTGTGCCTTTTGTATATAATTCCGATGCAATTTCTGTGTTTCATCGTAAAAAAGAAGGTCAGAGGGATACAGTAAAGCTGAAGTGAAGCATCGGAATCTATAACTAGTGTCACAGGAATGGTTCAAAGCTTAGAAAGTAAGAAGAGTCAGTTTTCTTGTACTTCAGTCGGCATTGTGCTTTTTGTATTTAATTCCGATGCAATTTCTGTGTTGCATCGTCAATAAGAAGGTCAGAGTGATACAGTAAACCTGAAGTGAAGCATCGGAATCCATAACTGCTGTCACAGGAATGGTTCATAACATAGACAGTAAGAAGAGACAGTTTTATTGTACTTAAGTGAGCATTGTGCCTTTTGTATTTAATTCCGATGCAATTTCTGTGTTTCGCGGTCAATAACAAGGTCCATGGGATACAGTAAGTCTGAAGTGAAGCATCGGAATCTAAATCCGGTCTCACAGGAAAGGTTCATAACATAGACAGTAAGAAGAGCCAGCCTTCTTGTATTTGAGTCGGCATTGTGACTTTTGTATTTAATTCCGATGCAATTTCTGTGTTTCATCGTCAATAAGAAGGTCAGCGGGATTCAGTAAATCTGAAGTGAAGAATCGGAATCCATATCTAGTGTCACAGGAATGATTCAAAGCATAGACAGTAAGAAGAGTCAGTCTTCTTGTACTTAAGTCGGCATTGAGCCATTTGTATATAATTCCGATGCAATTTCTGCGTTTCATCGTCAATAAGATGGTCAGAGGGATACAGTAAGCTTGAAGTGAAGCATCGGAATAAATAACTAGTGTCACAGGAATGGTTCAAAACATAGACAGTAAGACGGGTCAGTTTTCTTGTACTTAAGTGGACATTGTGTCTTTTGTATTTAATTCCGATGAAATTTCTGTGTTTCATCGTTAATAAGAAGGTCAGAGGGATACAGTAAACCTGAGGGGGAGCATCGGAATCTATATCTAGTGTCACAGGAATGGTACAAAACATAGACAGTAAGATGATTCAGTTTTATTGTACTTAAGACGGCATTGTGCCTTTTGTATTTAATTGCGATGCAATATCTGTGTTTCATCGTCAATAAGAAGGTCAGATGGATACAATAAACCTGATGTGAAACATCGGAATCTATAACTACTGGCACAGGAATGGTTCAAAACATAGACAGTAAGAAGAGTCAGTTATCTTGTACTTAAGTAGGCATTATTCTTTTGTATTTAATTCCAATGCAATTTCTGTGTTTCGCCGTCAATAAGAAGGTCAGGGGGATACAGTACACCTGAAATGAAGCATCAGCATCTATAACTAGTGTCACAGGAATGGTTCAAAACTTAGACTGTAAGAAGAGTCAGTTTTCTTGTACTTAAGTAGGCATTGTGCCTTTTGCATATAATTCCGATGCAATTTCTGTGTTTCATCGTCAATAAGACGGTCAGTGGAATACAATAAACCTGATGTGAAGCATCGAAATCTGTAACTAGTGGCACAGGAATGGTTCAAAACATAGACAGTAGGAAGAGCCAGTCTCCTTGTACTTGAGTCGGAATTGTGCCTTTTGTATTTAATTCCGATGCAATTTCTGTGTTTCATCGTCAATAAGAAGGAGAGAGGGATACAGTAAAGCTGAAGTGAAGTATCGGAATCTATAACTAGTGTCCCAGGAATGGTTCAAAACATAGAGAGTAAGATGAGACAGTCTTCTTATACTTAAGTCGGCATTGAGCATTTTGTATTTAATTCCGATGCAATTTCTGTGTTTCATCGCCAATATAAGGTCAGAGGGATACAGTAAACATGAAATGAAGCATCGGAATCTATAACTAGTGTCACGGGAATGGTTCAAAAATAGACACTAAGAAGAGTCAGTTTTCTTGTACTTAAGTAGGCATAGTGCCTTTTGTATTTAATTCCGATGCAATTTCTGTGTTTCGTGGTCAATAAGAAGGTCCATGGGATACAGTAAACCTGAAGTGAAGCATCGGAATCTAAAACCGGTCTCACAGGAAAGGTTCAAAACGTAGACAGTATGAAGAGCCAGCCTTATTGCACTTGAGTCGGCATTGTCCCTTTTGTATTTAATTCCGAAGCAATTTCTGTGTTTCATCGTCAATAAGGTCAGGAAGATACAATAAAGCTGAAGTGAAGCATCGGAATCTATAACTAGTGTGACAGGAATGGTTCAAATCTTAGACAGTAAGAAGAGTCAGTTTTCTTGTACTTAAGTCGGCATTTGCCTTTTGTATTTAATTCCGATGCAATTTCTTGTTTCATCATCAATAAGAAGGTCAGAGGGATACAGTAAAACTGAATTGAAGCATCGGAATCTATAACTAGTGTCACAGGAATGGTTTATAACATAGACAGTAAGAAGAGCCAGTCTTCTTGTACTTGAGTCGGCATTGTGCCTTTTGTATTTAATTCCGATGCAATTTCTGTGTTTCGTCGTCAATAATAAGGTCCAAGGGATACAGTAAACCTGAAGTGAAGAATCGGAATCTGTAACTAGTGTCACAGGAATGGTTCAAAGCATAGACAGTAAGAAGAGTCAGTCTTCTTGTACTCATGTCGGCATTGAGACTTTTGTATTTAATTCCGGTGCAATGTCTGTGTTTCATCGTCAATAGGAAGGTCAGAGGGATACAGTAAGCTTGAAGTGAAGCATCGGAATATATAACTAGTGTCACATTAATGGTTCAAAACATAGACAGTAAGACGAGTTAGTTTTCTTGTACTTAAGTGGACATTGTGACTTTTGTATTTAATTCCGATGAAATTTCGGTGTTTCATCGTCAATACGAAGGTTAGAGGGATACAGTAAACCTGAAGTGAAGCATCGGAATCTATAACTAGTGTCACAGGAATGGTTCAAAAAATAGACAGTAAGAAGATTTAGTTTTCGTGTACTTAAGACGGCATTGTGCCTTTTGTATTTAATTCCGATGCAATATCTGTGTTTCATCGTCAATAAGAAAGGCAGAGGGATACAATAAACCTGATGTGAAGCATCGAAATCTGTAACTAGTGGCACAGGAATGGTTCAAAACGTAGGCAGTAAGAAGAGTCAGTTATCTTGTACTTAAGTAGGCATTGTGCTTTTGTATTTAATTCCGATGCAATTTCTGTGTTTCATCGTCAATAATAAGGTCGGAGGGATACAGTACACCTGAAGTGAAGCATCAGAATCTATAACTTGTGTCACTGGAATGGTTCAAAGCATAGACAGTACGAAGAGTCAGTTTTCTTGTACTTGAGTAGGCATTGTGCCTTTCGTATATAATTCCGATGAAATTTCTGTGTTTCATCGTCAATAAGAAGGTCAGACTGATACAGTAAACAAGAAGTGAGGCATCGGAATCTATAACTAGTGTCACAGGAATGGTTCAAAACATAGACAGTAAGAAGTGTCAGTTTTCTTGTACTTAAGTTGTCATTGTGCCTTTTGTATGTAATTCCGATGCAATTTCTGAGTTTCATCGTCAATAAGGAGGTCGGAAGGATACAGTAAACCTAAAGTGAAGCATCGGAATCTATTACTAGTGTCACAGGAATGGTTCAAGGCATAGACAGTAAGAAGAGCAAGTCTTCTTGTACTTGAGTCGGCATTGTGCCTTTTGTATTTAATTCCGATGCAATTTCTGTGTTTCGTCGTCAATAATAAGGTCCAAGGGATACAGTAAACCTGAAGTGAAGAATCGGAATCTGTAACTAGTGTCACAGGAATGGTTCAATGCATAGACAGTAAGAAGAGTCAGTCTTCTTGTACTCATGTCGGCATTGAGACTTTTGTATTTAATTCCGGTGCAATGTCTGTGTTTCATCGTCAATAGGAAGGTCAGAGGGATACAGTAAGCTTGAAGTGAAGCATCGGAATTTATAACTAGTGTCACATTAATGGTTCAAAACATAGACAGTAAGACGAGTTAGTTTTCTTGTACTTAAGTGGACATTGTGACTTTTGTATTTAATTCCGATGAAATTTCGGTGTTTCATCGTCAATACGAAGGTCAGAGGGATACAGTAAACCTGAAGTGAAGCATCGGAATCTATAACTAGTGTCACAGGAATGGTTCAAAACATAGACAGTAAGAAGATTTAGTTTTCGTGTACTTATGACGGCATTGTGCTTTTGTATTTAATTCCGATGCAATATCTGTGTTTCATCGTCAATAAGAAAGGCAGAGGGATACAATAAACCTGATGTGAAGCATCGAAATCTGTAACTAGTGGCACAGGAATGGTTCAAAACGTAGGCAGTAAGAATAGTCAGTTATCTTGTACTTAAGTAGGCATTGTGCTTTTGTATTTAATTCCGATGCAATTTCTGTGTTTCATCGTCAATAAGAAGGTCGGAGGGATACAGTACACCTGAAGTGAAGCATCAGAATCTATAACTAGTGTCACAGGAATGGTTCAAAGCATAGACAGTACGAAGAGTCAGTTTTCTTGTACTTGAGTAGGCATTGTGCCTTTCGTATATAATTCCGTTGAAATTTCTGTGTTTCATCGTCAATAAGAAGGTCAGACTGATACAGTAAACAAGAAGTGAGGCATCGGAATCTATAACTAGTGTCACAGGAATGGTTCAAAACATAGACAGTAAGAAGTGTCAGTTTTCTTGTACTTAAGTTGTCATTGTGCCTTTTGTATGTAATTCCGATGCAATTTCTGAGTTTCATCGTCAATAAGGAGGTCGGAAGGATACAGTAAACCTAAAGTGAAGTATCGGAATCTATTACTAGTGTCACAGGAATGGTTCAAGGCATAGACAGTAAGAAGAGCCAGTCTTCTTGTACTTGAGTCGGCATTGTGCCTTTTGTATTTAATTCCGATGCAATTTCTGTGTTTCGTCGTCAATAATAAGGTCCAAGGTATACAGTAAACCTGAAGTGAAGAATCGGAATCTGTAACTAGTGTCACAGGAATGGTTCAAAGCATAGACAGTAAGAAGAGTCAGTCTTCTTGTACTCATGTCGGCATTGAGACTTTTGTATTTAATTCCGGTGCAATGTCTGTGTTTCATCGTCAATAGGAAGGTCAGAGGGATACAGTAAGCTTGAAGTGAAGCATCGGAATATATAACTAGTGTCACATTAATGGTTCAAAACATAGACAGTAAGACGAGTTAGTTTTCTTGTACTTAAGTGGACATTGTGACTTTTGTATTTAATTCCGATGAAATTTCGGTGTTTCATCGTCAATACGAAGGTCAGAGGGATACAGTAAACCTGAAGTGAAGCATCGGAATCTATAACTAGTGTCACAGGAATGGTTCAAAACATAGACAGTAAGAAGATTTAGTTTTCGTGTACTTAAGACGGCATTGTGCCTTTTGTATTTAATTCCGATGCAATATCTGTGTTTCATCGTCAATAAGAAAGGCAGAGGGATACAATAAACCTGATGTGAAGCATCGAAATCTGTAACTAGTGGCACAGGAATGGTTCAAAACGTAGGCAGTAAGAAGAGTTAGTTATCTTGTACTTAAGTAGGCATTGTGCTTTTGTATTTAATTCCGATGCAATTTCTGTGTTTCATCGTCAATAAGAAGGTCGGAGGGATACAGTACACCTGAAGTGAAACATCAGAATCTATAACTAGTGTCACAGGAATGTTTCAAAGCATAGACAGTACGAAGAGTCAGTTTTCTTGTACTTGAGTAGGCATTGTGCCTTTCGTATATAATTCCGATGAAATTTCTGTGTTTCATCGTCAATAAGAAGGTCAGACTGGTACAGTAAACAAGAAGTGAGGCATCGGAATCTATAACTAGTGTCACAGGAATGGTTCAAAACATAGACAGTAAGAAGTGTCAGTTTTCTTGTACTTAAGTTGTCATTGTGCCTTTTGTATTTAATTCCAATGCAATTTCTGTGTTTCATCGTCAATAAGAAGGTCAGCGGGATTCAGTAAATCTGAAGTGAAGAATCGGAATCCATAACTAGTGTCACAGGAATGGTTCAAAGCATAGACGGTAAGAAGAGTCAGTCTTCTTGTACTTAAGTCGGCCCTGAGCCATTTGTGTTTAATTCCGATGCAATTTCTGTGTTTCATCGTCAATAAGAAGGTCAGAGGGATACAATAAACCTGATGTGAAACATCGGAATCTATAACTACTGGCACAGGAATGGTTCAAAACATAGACAGTGAGAAGAGTCAGTTATCTTGTACTTAAGTAGGCATTGCTCTTTTGTATTTAATTCCAATGCAATTTCTGTGTCTCATTGTCAATAAGAAGGTCAGAGGGATACAGTACACCTGAAATGAAGCATCAGAATCTATAACTAGTGTCACAGGAATGGTTCAAAACTTAGACTGTAAGAAGAGTCAGTTTTCTTGTACTTAAGTAGGCATTGTGCCTTTTGTATATAATTCCGATGCAATTTCTGTGTTTCATCGTCAATAAGACGGTCAGAGGAATACAATAAACCTGATGTGAAGCATCGAAATCTGTAACTGGTGGCACAGGAATGGTTCAAAACATAGACAGTAAGAAGAGCCAGTCTCCTTGTACTTGAGTCGGAATTGTGCCTTTTGTATTTAATTCCGATGCAATTTCTGTGTTTCATCGTCAATAAGAAGGAGAGAGGGATACAGTAAAGCTGAAGTGAAGTATCGGAATCTATAACTAGAGTCACAGGAATGATTCAAAACATAGAGAGTAAGATGAGACAGTCTTCTTGTACTTAAGTCGGCATTGAGCATTTTGTATTTAATTCCGATGCAATTTCTGTGTTTCATCGCCAATATTAGGTCAGAGTGATACAGTAAACCTGAAGTGAAGCATCGGAATCTATAACTAGTGTCACGGGAATGGTTCAAAACATAGACACTAAGAAGAGTCAGTTTTCTTGTACTTAAGTTGGCATTGTCCCATCTGTATTTAATTCCGATGCAATTTCTGTGTTTCATCGTCAATAAGATCGTCAGAGGGTACAGTAAACCTGAAGTGAAGCATCGGAATCCATAACTAGTGTCACAGGAATGGTTCAAAACATAGACAGTAAGAAGAAACAGTTTTCTTGTACTTAAGTAAGCATTGTGCCTTTTGTATTTATTTCCGATGCAATTTCTGTGTTTCGTGGTCAATAAGAAGGTCCATGGGATACAGTAAACCTGAAGTGAAGCATCGGAATCTATAACTAGTGTCACAGGAATGGTTCAAAGCATAGAAAGTAAGAAGAGTCAGTTTTTTTGTACTTAAGTTCGCATTGTGCCTTTTGTATTTAATTCCGGTGCAATTTCTGTGTTTCGTCGTCAATAATAAGGTCCAAGGGATACAGTATACCTGAAGTGAAGCATTGGAATCAGAACCGGTGTCACAGAAAAAGTTCATAATATAGACAGTAAGAAGATTCAGATTTCTTGTACTTAAGACGGCATTGTGCCTTTTGAATTTAATTCCGATGCAATATCTGTGTTTCATCGTCAATAAGAAGGTCAGAGGGATACAATAAACCTGATGTGAAGCATCGGAATCTATAACTACTGGCACCGGAATGATACAAAACATGGACAGTAAGAAGAGTCAGTTATCTTGTACTTAAGTAGGCATTGTGCTTTTGTATTTAATTCCGATGCAATTTCTGTGTTTCATCGTCAATAAGAACGTCAGACTGATACAGTAAACATGAAGTGAAGCATCGGAATCTATAACTAATGTCACAGGAATGGTTCAAAACATTGACAGTAAGAAGAGTCAGTTTTCTTGTACTTATGTCGTCATTGTGCCCTTTGTATTTAATTCCGAAGCAATTTCTGAGTTTCATCGTCAATAAGGAGGACGGAGGGATACAGTAAACCTGAAGTGTAGCATCGGAATCTATAACTAGTGTCACAGGGATGGTTCAAAACATAGACAGTAAGAAGAGCCAGTCTTCTTGTACTTGAGTCGGAATTGTGCCTTTTGTATTTAATTCGGATGCAATTTCTGTGTTTCATCGTCAATAAGAAGGTCAGAGGGCTACAGTAAAGCTGAAGTGAAGCATCGGAATCTATAACTAGCGTCACAGGAATGGTTAAATACATAGAGAGTAAGATGAGACAGTCTTCTTGTACTTAAGTCGGCATTGAGCCTTTTGTATTTAATTCCGATGCAATTTCTGTGTTTCATCGACAATATAAGGTCAGAGGGATACAGTAAACCTGAAGTGAAGCATCGGAATCAATAACTAGTGTCACAGGAATGGTTCAAAACATAGACAGTAAGAAGAGTCAGTTTTCTTGTACTTAAGTCGGCATTGTGCCGTTTGAATTTAATTCCGATGTAATTTCTGTGTTTCGTGGTCAACAAGAAGGTCCATGGGATACAGTAAACCTGAAGTGAAGCATCGGAATCTAAAATCGGTCTCACAGGAAAGGTTCAAAACATAGACAGTATGAAGGGCCAGCCTTCTTGTACTTGAGTCAGCATTGTGCCTTTTGTATTTAATTCCGATGCAATTTCTGTGTTTCATCGTCAACAAGAAGGTCAGAGGGATACAGTAAAGCTGAAGTGAAGCATCGGAATCTATAACTAGTGTCACAGGAATGGTTCAAAACTTAGACACTAAGAAGAGTCAGTTTTCTTGTACTTATGTCGGCATTGTGCTTTTTGTATTTAATTCCGATGCACTTTCTGTGTTTCATCGTCAGTAGGAAGGTCAGAGGGATACAGTAAACCTGAAGTGATGCATCGGAATCTATAACTAGTGTCACAGGAATGGTTCAAACATAGACAGTAAGAAGAGTCAGATTTCTTGTACTTATGTCGGCATTGTGCCTTTTGTATTTAATTCCGTTGCAATTTCTGTGTTTCATAGTCAATACGAAGGTCAGAGGGATACAGTAAACCTGAGGTGATGCATCGGAATCTAGAACTAGTGTCACAGGAATGGTTCAAAACATAGATAGTAAGAAGAGTCAATTTTCGTGTACTTAAGTCGCCATTGTGCCTTTTGTATTTAATTCCGATGCAATTTCTGAGTTTCATCGTCAATAAGGCGGTCGGAGGGATACAGTAAACCTGAAGTGAAGCATCGGAATCTATAACTAGTGTCACAGGAATGGTTCAAAACATAGACAGTAGGAAGAGTCAGTCTTCTTGTACTTAAGTCGGCATTGTGCCTTTTGTATTTAATTCCGATGCAATTTCTGTATTTCGTCGTCTATAAGAAGGTCAGAGGGATACAGTAAACCTGAAGTGAAGCATCGGAATCTATAACTAGTGTCACAGGAATGGTTCAAAACATAGACAGTAAGAATAGTCAGTTTTCTTGTACTTATGTCGGCATTGTGCCTTTTGTAATTAATTCCAATGCAATTTCTGTGTTTCGCCGCATATAAGAAGTTCAGCGGGAGGCAGTGAACCTGAAGTCGAGCATCCGAATCCATAACTAGTGTCACAGGTATGGTTCAAAACATAGACAGTAAGAAGAGCGAGTCTTCTTGTACTTGAGTCGGCATTGTGCCTTTTGTATTTAATTCCGAAGCAATAACTGTGTTTCATCGACAATAAGGAGGTCAGAGGGATACAGTAAAGCCGAAGTGAAGCATCGGAATCTATGACTAGTGTCACAGGAATGGTTCAAAACATAGAGAGTAAGATGAGACAGTCTTCTTGCACTTAAGTCGGCATTGAGCCTTTTGTATTTAATTCCGATGCATTTTCTGTGTTTCATCGTCAATATAAAGTCAGAGGGATACAGTAAACCTGAAGTGAAGCATCGGAATTTATAAGTAGTGTCACAGTAAGGGTCAAAACATAGACAGTAATAAGAGTCAGTTTTCTTGTACTTGAGTTGGCATTGTCCCTTTTGTATTTCATTTCGATGAAATTTCTGTGTTTCATCGTCAATAAGATCGTCAGAGGGTACAGTAAACCTGAAGTGAAGCATCGGAATCTATAACTAGTGTCACAGGAATGGTTCAAAACGTAGACAGTAAGATGAGTCAGTTTTCTTGTACTTAAGTAGGCATTGTGCCTTTTGCATTTAATTCCGATGCAATTTCTGTGTTTCGTGGTCAATAAGAAGGTCCATGGGAAACAGTAAACCTGAAGTGAAGCATCGGAATCTAAAACCGGTCTCACAGGAAAGGTTCAAATCGTAGACAGTATGAAGAGCCAGCCTTCTTGTACTTGAGTCGGCTTTGTCCCTTTTGTATTTAATTCCGATGCAATTTCTGTGTTTCATCGTCAATAAGAAGGTCAGAGGGATACAATAAAGCTGAAGTGAAGCATCGATATCTATAACTAGTGTGACAGGAATGGTTCAATTCTTAGACAGCAAGAAGAGTCAGTTTTCTTGTACATAAGTCGGCATTGTGCTTCTTGTATTTAATTCCGATTCAATTTCTTGTTTCATCGTCAATACGAAGGTCAGAGGGATACAGTAAAACTGAATTGAAGCATCGGAATCTATAACTAGTGTCACAGGAATGGTTGATAACATAGACAGTAAGAAGAGCCAGTCTTCTTGTACTTGAATCAGCATTGTGCCTTTTGTATTTAATTCCGATGCAATTTCTGTGTTTCATCGTCAATAAGGAGGTCAGAGGGATACAGTAAACCTGAAGTGAAGCATCGGAATCTATAACTAGCGTCACAGGACTGGTTCAAAAAATAGATAGTAAGAAGAGTCAGTTTTTTTGTACTTAAGTCGGCATTGTGCCTTTTGTATTTAATTCCGATGCTGTTTCTGTGTTTCGTCGTCAATAATAAGGTCCAAGGGATACAGTAAACCTGAAGTGAAGAATCGGAATCTATAACTAGTGTCACAGGAATGGTTCAAAGCATAGACAGTAAGAAGAGTCAGTCTTCTTGTACTCAAGTCGGCATTGAGACTTTTGTATTTAATTCCGGTGCTATTTCTGTGTTTCATCGTCAATAAGAAGGTCAGAGGGATACAGTAAGCTTGAAGTGAAGCATCGGAATATATAACTAGTGTCACAGGAATGGTTCAAAACATAGACAGTAAGACGAGTTAGTTTTCTTGTACTTAAGTGGACATTGTGACTTTTGTATTTAATTCCGATGAAATTTCGGTGTTTCATCGTCAATACGAAGGTCAGAGGGATACAGTAAACCTGAAGTGAAGCATCGGAATCTATAACTAGTGTCACAGGAATGGTTCAAAACATAGACAGTAAGAAGATTTAGTTTTCGTGTACTTAAGACGGCACTGTGCCTTTTGTATTTAATTCCGATGCAATTTCTGTGTTTCGTGGTCAATAACAAGGTCCATGGGATACAGTAAGTCTGAAGTGAAGCATCGGAATCTAAATCCGGTCTCACAGGAAAGGTTCGTAACATAGACAGTAAGAAGAGCCAGCCTTCTTGTATTTGAGTCGGCATTGTGCCTTTTGTATTTAATTCCGATGCAATTTCTGTGTTCATCGACAATAAGGTGGTCAGAGGGATACAGAAAACCTGAAGTGAAGCATCGGAATCTATAACTATTGTCACAGGAATGGTTCAAAGCATAGACAGTAAGAAGAGTCAGTCTTCTTGTACTTAAGACGGCATTGTGCCTTTTGTATTTAATTCCGATGCAATATCTGTGTTTCATCGTCAATACGAAGGTCAGAGGGATACAGTAAACCTGAAGTGAAGCATCGGAATCTATATCTAGTGTCACAGGAATGGTTCAAAACATAGACAGTAAGAAGTCTCGGATTTCTTGTACTGAAGACGGCATTGTGCCTTTTGTATTTAATTCCGATGCAATTTCTGTGTTTCATCGTCAATACGAAGGTCAAAGGGATACAATAAAGCTGATGTGAAACATCGGAATCTATAACTACTGGCACAGGAATGGTTCAAAACATAGACAGTAAGAAGAGCCAGTTATCTTGTACTTAAGTAGGCATTGTTCTTTTGTATTTATTTCCAATGCAATTTCTGTGTTTCATCGCCAATAAGAAGGTCAGAGGGATACAGTACACCTGAAGTGAAGCATCAGAATCTATAACTAGTGTCACAGGAATGGATCAAAACTTAGACAGTAAGAAGAGTCAGTTTTCTTGTACATAAGTAGGCATTGTGCCTTTTGTATATAATTCCGATGCAATTTCAGTGTTTCATCGTCAATAAGAAGGTCAGACTGATACAGTAAACATGAAGTGAAGCATCGGAATCTATAACTAGTGTCACAGGAATGGTTCAAAACATAGACAGTAAGACGAGTTAGTTTTCTTGTACTTAATTGGAAATTGTGACTTTTGTATTTAATTCCGATGAAATTTCGGTGTTTCATCGTCAATACGAAGGTCAGAGGGATACAGTAAACCTGAAGTGAAGCATCGGAATCTATAACTAGTGTCACAGGAATGGTTCAAAACATAGACAGTAAGAAGATTTAGTTTTCGTGTACTTAAGACGTCATTGTGCCTTTTGTATTTAATTCCGATGCAATTTCTGAGTTTCATCGTCAATAAGGAGGTCGGAGGGATACAGTAAACCTAAAGTGAAGCATCGGAATCTATTACTAGTGTCACAGGAATGGTTCAAGGCATAGACAGTAAGATGGGCCAGTCTTCTTGTACTTGAGTCGGAATTGTGCCTTTTGTATTTAATTCCGATGCAATTTCTGTGTTTCATCGTCAATAAGAAGGTGAGAGGGATACAGTAATTTGAATTGAAGCATCGGAATCTATAACTAGTGTCACAGGAATGGTTCAAAACATAGAGAGTAAGATGAGAAAGTCTTCTTGTACTTAAGTCGGCATTGAGCCTTTTGTATTTAATTCCGATGCAATTTCTGTCTGTCATCGTCAATATAAGGTCAGAGGGATGCAGTAAACCTGAAGTGAAGCATCGGAATCTATAACTAGTGTCACAGGAATGGTTCAAAACATAGACAGTAAGAAGAGTCAGTTTTCTTGTACTTAAGTTGTCATTGTGCCTTTTGTATATTATTCCGATGCAATTTCTGTGTTTCATCGTCAATAAGAAGGTCAGGCTGATACAGTAAACAAGAAGTGAGGCATCGGAATCTATAACTAGTGTCACAGGAATGGTTCAAAACATAGACAGTAAGAAGAGTCATTTTTCTTGTACTTAAGTTGTCATTGTGCCTTTTGTATTTAATTCCGATGCAATTTCTGAGTTTCATCGTCAATAAGGAGGTCGGAGGGATACAGTAAACCTAAAGTGAAGCATCGGAATCTATTACTAGTGTCACAGGAATGGTTCAAGGCATAGACAGTAAGATGGGCCAGTCTTCTTGTACTTGAGTCGGAATTGTGCCTTTTGTATTTAATTCCGATGCAATTTCTGTGTTTCATCGTCAATAAGAAGGTGAGAGGGATACAGTAATTTGAATTGAAGCATCGGAATCTATAACTAGTGTCACAGGAATGGTTCAAAACATAGAGAGTAAGATGAGAAAGTCTTCTTGTACTTAAGTCGGCATTGAGCCTTTTGTATTTAATTCCGATGCAATTTCTGTCTGTCATCGTCAATATAAGGTCAGAGGGATGCAGTAAACCTGAAGTGAAGCATCGGAATCTATAACTAGTGTCACAGGAATGGTTCAAAACATAGACAGTAAGAAGAGTCAGTTTTCTTGTACTTAAGTTGTCATTGTCCCTTTTGTATTTAATTCAGATGCAATTTCTGTGTTTCATCGTCAATAAGATCGTCAGAGGGTACAGTAAACCTGAAGTGAAGCATCGGAATCCATAACTAGTGTCACAGGAATGGTTCAAAACATAGACAGTAAGAAGAGTCAGTTTTCATGTACTTAATTAGGCATGTGCCTTTTGTATTTAATTCCGTTGCAATTTCTGTGCTTCGTGGTCAATAAGAAGGTCCATGGGATACAGTAAACCTGAAGTGAAACATCGGAATCTAAAACCGGTCTCACAGGAAAGGTTCAAAACATAGACAGTATGAAGAGCCAGCCTTCTTGTACTTGAGTCGGCATTGTGCCTTTTGTATTTAATACCGATGCAATTTCTGTGTTTCATCGTAAAAAAGAAGGTCAGAGGGATACAGTAAAGCTGAAGTGAAGCATCGGAAACTATAACTAGTGTCACAGGAATGGTTCAAAACTTAGACAGTAAGAAGGGTCAGTTTTCTTGTACTTCAGTCGGCATTGTGCTTTTTGTATTTAATTCCGAAGCAATTTCTGTGTGTCATTGTCAATAAGAAGGTCAGAGTGATACAGTAAACCTGAAGTGAGGCATCGGAATCTATAACTGCTGTCACAGGAATGGTTCATAACATAGACAGTAAGAAGAGGCAGTTTTATTGTACTTAAGTAGGCATTGTGCCTTTTGTATTTAATTCCGATGCAATTTCTGTGTTTCGTGGTCAATAACAAGGTCCATGGGATACAGTAAGTCTGAAGTGAAGCATCGGAATCTAAATCCGGTCGCACAGGAGAGGTTCATAACATAGACAGTAAGAAGAGCCAGCTTTCTTGTATTTGAGTCGGCATTGTGCCTTTTGTATTTAATTCCGATGCAATGTCTGTGTTTCATCGTCAATAAGAAGGTCAGCGGGATTCAGTAAACCTGAAGTGAAGAATCGGAATCTATATCTAGTGTCACAGGAATGGTTCAAAGCATAGACAGTAAGAAGAGTCAGTCTTTTTGTACTTAAGACGGCATTGTGCCTTTTGTATTTAATTCCGATGCAATATCTGTGTTTCATCGTCAATACAAAGGTCAGAGGGATGCAGTAAACCTGAAGTGAAGCATCGGAATCTATATCTAGTGTCACAGGAATGGTTCAAAACATAGACAGTAAGAAGTCTCAGATTTCTTGTACTTAAGACGGCATTGTGCCTTTTGTATTTAATTCCGATGCAATTTCTGTGTTTCATCGTCAATACGAAGGTCAGAGGGATACAATAAACCTGATGTGAAACATCGGAATCTATAACTACTGGCACAGGAATGGTTCAAAACATAGAGAGTAAGAAGAGTAAGTTATCTTGTACTTAAGTAGGCATTGTTCTTTTGTATTTATTTCCAATGCAATGTCTGTGTTTCATCGCCAATAAGAAGGTCAGAGGGATACAGTACACCTGAAATGAAGCATCAGAATCTATAACTAGTGTCACAGGAATGGTTCAAAACTTAGACAGTAAGAAGAGTCAGTTTTCTTGTACATAAGTAGGCATTGTGCCTTTTGTATATAATTCCGATGCAATTTCTGTGTTTCATCGTCAATCAGAAGGTCAGACCGATACAGTAAACATGAAGTGAAGCATCGGAATCTATAACTAGTGTCACAGGAATGGTTCAAATCTTCAAAACACTAAGATGAGTCAGTTTTCTTGTACTTATGTCGGCATTGTGCTTTTTGTATTTAATTCCGATCTACTTTCTGTGTTTCATCGTCAATAAGAAGGTCAGAGGGATACAGTAAACCTGAAGTGAAGCATCGGAATCTATAACTAGTGGCACAGGATGGTTCAATCATAGACAGTAAGAAGAGTCAGATTTCTTGTACTTATGTCGGCATTGTGCCTTTTGTATTTAATTCAGTTGCAATTTCTGTGTTTCATAGTCAATACGAAGGTCAGAGGGATACAGTAAACCTGAGGTGAAGCATCGGAATCTATAACTAGTGTCACAGGGATGGTTCAAAACATAGACAGTAAGAAGAGTCAATTTTCGTGTACTTCAGTCGCCATTGTGCCTTTTGTATTTAATTCCGATGCAATTTCTGAGTTTCATCGTCAATAAGGAGGTCGGAGGGATACAGTAAACCTAAAGTGAAGCATC
Source organism: Schistocerca americana (assembly GCF_021461395.2). Lineage (NCBI taxonomy): Eukaryota > Metazoa > Arthropoda > Insecta > Orthoptera > Acrididae > Schistocerca > Schistocerca americana. The sequence continues at coordinate 10,231,065 of NC_060130.1, read as the reverse complement.
GGAATTTATAACTAGTGTCACAGGAATGGTTCAAAACATAGACAGTAAGAAGAGTCAGTCTTCTTGTACTTAAGTCGGCATTGTGGCTTTTGTATTTATTTCCGATGCAATTTCTATGTTTCATCTTCAATAAGAAGATCTGAGGGGTACAGTAAACCTGAAGTGAAGCATCGGAAACTATAACTAGTGTCACAGGAGTGGTTCAAAACATAGACAGTAAGAAGAGTCAGTTTTCTTGTACTTAAGTCGGCATTGTGCCTTTTGTATTTAATTCCAATGCAATTTCTGTGTTTCATCGTCTATAAGAAGGTCAGAGGGATACAGTAAACCTGAAGTGAAGCATCGGAATCTATAACTAGTGTCACAGGAATGGTTCAAAACATAGACAGTAAGAAGAGTCAGTTTTCTTGTACTTATGTCGGCATTGTGCCTTTTGTAATTAATTCCAATGCAATTTCTGTGTTTCACCGCCAGTAGGAAGTTCAGAGGGAGGCAGTGAACCTGAAGGCGAGCATCCGAATCCATAACTAGTGTCACAGGTATGGTTCAAAACATAGACAGTAAGAAGAGCCAGTCTTCTTGTACTTGAGTCGGCATTGTGCCTTTTGTATTTAATTCCGATGCAATAACTGTGTTTCATCGACAATAAGGAGGTCAGAGGGATACAGTAAAGCTTAAGTGAAGCATCGGAATCTATAACTAGTGTCACAGGAATGGTACAAAACATAGGGAGTAAGATGAGACAGTCTTCTTGCACTTAAGTCGGCATTGAGCCTTTTGTATTTAATTCCGATGCATTTTCTGTGTTTCATCGTCAATATAAGGTCAGAGGGATACAGTAAACCTGAAGTGAAGCATCGAAATTTATAAGTAGTGTCACAGTAAGGGTCAAAACACAGACAGTATGAAGAGTCAGTTTTCTTGTACTTAAGTTGGCATTGTCCCTTTTGTATTTCATTCCGATGCAATTACTGTGTATCGTAGTCAATAAGAAGGTCCATGGGATACAGTAAACCTGAAGTGAAGCATCGGAATCTAAAACCGGTCTCACAGGAAAGGTTCAAAACGTAGACAGTATGAAGAGCCAGCCTTCTTGTACTTGAGTCGGCATTGTCCATTTTGTATTTAATTCCGATGCAATTTCTGTGTTTCATCGTCACTACGAAGGTCAGAGGGATACAATAAAGCTGAAGTGAAGCATCGGAATCTATTACTAGTGTGACAGGAATGGTTCAAATCTTAGACAGTAAGAAGAGTCAGTTTTCTTGTACTTAAGTCGGCATTGTGCTTTTTGTATTTAATTCCGATGCAATTTCTTGTTTCATCGTCAATAAGAAGGTCAGAGGGGTACAGTAAAACTGAAATGAAGCATCGGAATCTATAACAAGTGTCACAGGAATGGTTTATTACATAGACAGTAAGAAGAGCCAGTCTTCTTGTACTTGAGTCGGCATTGTGCCTTTTGTATTTAATTCCGATGCAATTTCTGTGTTTCATCGTCAATAAGGAGGTCAGAGGGATACAGTAAACCTGAAGTGAAGCATCGGAATCTATAACTAGTGTCACAGGATTGGTTCAAAACATAGATAGTAAGAAGAGTCAGTTATTTTGTACTTAAGTCGGCATTGTGCCTTTTGTATTTAATTCCGATGCAATTTCTGTGTTTCGTCGTCAATAATATGGTCCAAGGGATACAGTAAACCTGAAGTGAAGAAACGGAATCTATAACTAGTGTCACAGGAATGGTTCAAAGCATAGACAGTAAGAAGAGTCAGTCTTCTTGTACTCAAGTCGGCATTGAGACTTTTGTATTTAATTCCGGTGCAATATCTGTGTTTCATCGTCAATAAGAAGGTCAGAGGGATACAGTAAGCTTGAAGTGAAGCATCGGAATTTATAACTAGTGTCACAGAAATGGTTCAAAACATAGACAGTAAGACGAGTTAGTTTTCTTGTACTTAAGTGGACATTGTGACTTTTGTATTTAATTCCGATGAAATTTCTGTGTTTCATCGTCAATACGAAGGTCAGAGGGGTACAATAAAGCTGAAGTGAAGCATCGGAATCTATAACTAGTGTGACAGGAATGGTTCAAATCTTAGACAGTAAGAAGAGTCAGTTTTCTTGTACTTAAGTCGGCATTGTGCTTTTTGTATTTAATTCCGATGCAATATCTTGTTTCATCGTCAATAAGAAGGTCAGAGGGGTACAGTAAAACTGAAATGAAGCATCGGAATCTATAACAAGTGTCACAGGAATGGTTTATTACATAGACAGTAAGAAGAGCCAGTCTTCTTGTACTTGAGTCGGCATTGTGCCTTTTGTATTTAATTCCGATGCAATTTCTGTGTTTCATCGTCAATACGAAGGTCAGAGGGATACAGTAAACCTGATGTGAAGCATCGAAATCTGTAACTAGTGGCACAGGAATGGTTCAAAACTTCGACAATAAGAAGAGTCAGTTATCTTGTACTTAAGTAGGCATTGTGCTTTTGTATTTAATTCTGATGCAATTTCTGTGTTTCATCGTCAATAAGAAGGTCGGAGGGATACAGTACACCTGAAGTGAAGCATCAGAATCTATAACTAGTGTCACAGGAATGGTTCAAAGCACAGACAGTAAGAATAGTCAGTTTTCTTGAACTTAAGTAGGCATTGTGCCTTTTGTATGTAATTCCGATGCAATTTCTGTGTTTCATCGTCAATAAGAAGGTCAGACTGATACAGTAAACAAGAAGTGAGGCATCGGAATCTATACGTAGTGTCACAGGAATGGTTCAAAGCATAGACAATAAGAAGAGTCAGTTTTCTTGTACTTAAGTTGTCATTGTGCCTTTTGTATTTAATTCCGATGCAATTTCTGAGTTTCATCGTCAATAAGGAGGTCGGAGGGATACAGTAAACCTAAAGTGAAGCATCGGAATCTATTACTAGAGCCACAGGAATGGTTCAAGGCATAGACAGTAAGAAGAGCCAGTCTTCTTGTACTTGAGTCGCAATTGTGCCTTCTGTATTTATTTCCGATGCAGTTTCTGTGTTTCATCGTCAATAAGAAGGTGAGATGGATACAGTAAAGCTGAAGTGAAGTATCGGCATCTATAACTAGTGTCACAGGAATGGTTCAAAACATAGAGAGTAAGATGAGAGAGTCTTCTTGTACTTAAGTCGGCATTGAGCCTTTTGTATTTAATTCCGATGCAATTTCTGTGTTTCATCGTCAATATAAGGTCAGAGGGATGCAGTAAACCTGAAGTGAAGCATCGGAATCTATAACTAGTGTCACAGGAATGGTTCAAAGCATAGACAGTAAGAAGAGTCAGTTTTCTTGTACTTAAGTTGGCAATGCCCCTTTTGTATTTAATTCCGATGCAATTTCTGTGTTTCATCGTCAATAATATCGTCAGTGGGTACAGTAAACCTGAAGTGAAGCATCTTAAACCTTAACTAGTGTCACAGGAATGGTTCAAAACATAGACAGTAAGAAGAGTCAGTTTTCATGTACTTAATTAGGCATGTGCCTTTTGTATTTAATTCCGATGCTATTTCTGTGTTTCGTGGTCAGTAACAAGGTCCATGGGATACAGTAAGTCTGAAGTGAAGCATCGGAATCTAAATCCGGTCTCACAGGAAAGGTTCATAACATAGACAGTAAGAATAGCCAGCCTTATTGCATTTGAGTCGGCATTGTGCCTTTTGTATTTAATTCCGATGCAATTTCTTTGTTTCATCGTCAATAAGAAGGTCAGAGGGAAACAGTAAGCTTCAAGTGAAGCATCGGAATAAATAACTAGTGTCACAGGAATGGTTCAAAACATAGACAGTAATAGGAGTCAGTTTTCTTGTACTTAAGTGGACATTGTGCCTTTTGTATTTAATTCCGATGAAATTTCTGTGTTTCATCGTCAATAAGAAGGTCAGAGGGATACAGTAAACCTGAAGTGAAGCATCGGAATCTATATCTAGTGTCACAGGAATGGTTCAAAACATAGACAGTAAGAAGATTCAGATTTCTTGTACTTAAGACGGCATTGTGCCTTTTGTATTTAATTCCGGTGCAATATCTGTGTTTCATCGTCAATAAGAAGGTCAGAGGGATACAATAAACCTGATGTGAAACATCGGAATCTATAACTACTGGCCCAGGAATGGTTCAAAACATAGACATTAAGAAGAGTCACTTATCTTGTACTTAAGTAGGCATTGTTCTTTTGTATTTAATTCCAATGCAATTTCTGTGTTTCATCGTCAATAAGAAGGTCAGAGGGATACAGTACACCTGAAATGAAGCATCAGAATCTATAACTAGTGTCACAGGAATTTTCCAAAACTTAGACAGTAAGAAGAGTCAGTTTTCTTGTACTTAAGTAGGCATTGTGCCTTTTGTATATAATTCCGATGCAATTTCTGTGTTTCATCGTCAATAAGAAGGTCAGACTGATACAGTAAACATGAAGTGAAGCGTCGGTATCTATAACTAGTGTCACAGGAATGGTTCAAAACATAGACGGTAAGATGAGTCAGTTTTCTTGTACTCAAGTCGTCATTGTGCCTTTTGTATTTAATTCCGATGCAATTTCTGAGTTTCATCGTCAATAAGGAGGTCGGAGGGATACAGTAAACCTAAACTGAAGCATCAGAATCTATAACTAGTGTCACAGGAATGGTCCAAAACTTAGACAGTAAGAAGAGTCAGTTTTCTTGTACTTAAGTAGGCATTGTGCCTTTTGTATATAATTCCGATGCAATTTCTGTGTTTCATCGTCAATAAGAAGGTCAGACTGATACAGTAAACATGAAGTGAAGCATCGGTATCTATAACTAGTGTCACAGGAATGGTTCAAAACATAGACAGTAAGATGAGTCAGTTTTCTTGTACTTAAGTCGTCATTGTGCCTTTTGTATTTAATTCCGATCCAATTTCTATGTTTCATCTTCAATAAGAAGGTCCGAGGGATACAGTAAACCTGAAGTGATGCATCCGAAACTATAACTAGTGTCACAGGAGTGATTAAAAGCATTGACAGTAAGAAGAGTCAGTTTTCTTGTACTTAAGTCGGCATTGTGCCTTTTGTATTTAATTCCGGTGCAATTTCTGTGTTTCATCGTCAGTAAGAAGGTCAGAGGGCTACAGTGAACCTAAAGACGAGTATCCGAATCCATAACTAGTGTGACAGGAATGGTTCAAAACATAGACAGTAAGAAGAGCTAGACTTCTTGTACTTGAGTCGGCATTGTGCCTTTTGTATTTAATTCCGATGCAATTTCTGTGTTCATCGACAATAAGGAGGTCAGAGGGATACAGAAAACCTGAAGTGAAGCATCGGAATCTATAACTAGTGTCACAGGAATGGTTCAAAACATAGACAGTAAGAAGAGCCAGTCTTCTTGTACTTGGGTCGGAATTGTGCCTTTTGTATTTATTTCCGATGCAATTTCTGTGTCTCATCGTCAATAAGAAGGTCAGAGGGCTACAGTAAAGCTGAAGTGAAGCATCGGAATCTATAACTAGCGTCACAGGAATGGTTCCAAACATAGAGAGTAAGATGAGACAGTCTTCTTGTACTTAAGTCGGCATTGAGCCTTTTGTATTTAATTCCGATGCAATTTCTGTGTTTCATCGTCAATATAAGGTCAGAGGGATGCAGTAAACCTGAAGTGAAGCATCGGAATCTGTAACTAGTGTCACAGGAATGGTTCAAAACATAGACAGTAAGAAGAGTCAGTTTTCTTGTACTTAAGTTGGCAATGTCCCTTTTGTATTTAATTCCGATGCAATTTCTGTGTTTCATCGTCAATAAGATCGTCAGTGGGTACAGTAAACCTGAAGTGAAGCATCTTAATCCTTAACTAGTGTCACAGGAATGGTTCAAAACATAGACAGTAAGAAGAGTCAGTTTTCATGTACTTAATTAGGCATGTGCCTTTTGTATTTAATTCCGATGCAATTACTGTGTTGCACCGCCAATAAGAAGTTCAGTGGGGGGTAGTGAACCTGAAGTCGAGCATCCGAATCCATAACTAGTGTGACAGGAATGGTTCAAAACATAGACAGTAAGAAGAGTCAGACTTCTTGTACTTGAGTCGGCATTGCGCCTTTTGTATTTAATTCCGATGCAATTTCTGTGTTACATCGACAATAAGGAGGTCAGAGGGATACAGTAAACCTGAAGTGAAGCATCGGAATCTATAACTAGTGTCACAGGAATGGTTCAAAACGTAGACTGTAAGAAGAGTCAGTTTTCTTGTACTTAAGTTGGCATTGTCCCTTTTGTATTTAATTCCGATGCAATGTTTGTGATTCAACGTCTGTAAGAAGGTCAGAGGGATACAGTAAACCTGAAGTGAAGCATCGGAATCTATAACTAGTGTCACAGGAACGGTTCAAAACATAGACAGTAGGAAGATTCAGTTTTCTAGTACTTAAGTCGGCATTGTGCCTTTTGTATTTAATTCCGATGCAATGTTTGTGATTCATCGTCTATAAGAAGGTCAGACGGATACAGTAAACCTGAAGTGAAGCATCGGAATCTATAACTAGTGTCACAGGAATGGTTCAAAACATAGACAGTAAGAAGGGTCAGTTTTCTTGTACTTAAGTCGTCATTGTGCCTTTTATATTTAACTCCGATGCAATTTCTGAGTTTCATCGTCAATAACGAGGACGGAGAGATACAGTAATCCTAAAGTGAAGCATCGGAATCTGTAACTAGTGTCACAGGAATGGTTCAAAACATAGACAGTAAGAAGAGACAGTCTTCTTGTACTTAAGTCGGCTTTGTGCCTTTTGTATTAAATTCCGATGCAATTTCTATGTTTCATCTTCAATGAGAAAGTCCGAGGGATACAGTAAGCCTGAAGTGAAGCATCCGAAACTATAACTAGTGTCACAGGAGTGATTCAAAGCATTGACAGTAAGAAGAGTCAGTTTTCTTGTACTTAAGTCGGCTTTTTGCCTTTTGTATTTAATTCCGATGCAATTTCTGTGTTTCATCGTCAGTAAGAAGGTCAGAGGGATACAGTAAACCTTAAGTGAAGCATCGGAATCTATAACTAGTGTCACAGGAATGGTTCAAAACATAGACTGTAAGAAGAGTCAGTTTTCTTGTACTTAAGTTGGCATTGTGCCTTTTGTATTTAATTCCGATGCAATGTTTGTGATTCATCGTCTATAAGAAGGTCAGAGGGATACAGTAAACCTGAAGTGAAGCATCGGAATCTATAACTAGTGTCACAGGAACGGTTCAAAACATAGACAGTAGGAAGATTCAGTTTTCTTGTACTTAAGTCGGCATTGTGCCTTTTGTATTTAATTCCGATGCAATTACTGTGTTGCACCGCCAATAAGAAGTTCAGTGGGGGGCAGTGAACCTGAAGTCGAGCATCCGAATCCATAACTAGTGTGACAGGAATGGTTCAAAACATAGACAGTAAGAAGAGTCAGACTTCTTGTACTTGAGTCGGCATTGCGCCTTTTGTATTTAATTCCGATGCAATTTCTGTGTTACATCGACAATAAGGAGGTCAGAGGGATACAGTAAACCTGAAGTGAAGCATCGGAATCTATAACTAGTGTCAAAGGAATGGTTCAAAACATAGACAGTAAGAAGAACCAGTCTTCTGGAACTTGAGCCGGAATTGTGCCTTTTGTATTTAATTCCGATGCAATTTCTGTGTTTCATCGTCTATAAGAAGGTCCAAGGGATGCATTAATCCTGAAGTGAAGCATCGGAATCTATAACTAGTGTCACATGAATGGTTCAAAACATAGACAGTAAGAAGAGTCAGTTTTCTTGTACTTAAGTTGGCATTGTCCCTTTTGTATTTAATTCCGATGCAATGTCTGTGTTTCATCGTCAATAAGATCGTCAGAGGGCACAGTGAACCTGAAGTGAAGTATCGGAATCTATAACTAGTGTCACAGGAATGGTTCAAAACATAGACAGTAAGAAGAGTCAGTTTTCTTGTACTTAAGTAGGCATTGTGCCTTTTGTATTTAATTCCGATGCAATTTCTGTGTTTCGTGGTCAATAAGAAGGTCCATGGGATACAGTAAACCTGAAGTGAAGCATCGGAATCTAAAACCGGTCTCACAGGAAAGGTTCAAAACATAGACAGTATGAAGAGCCAGCCTTCATGTACTTGAGTCAGCATTGTGCCTTTTGTATTTAATTCCGATGTAATTTCTGTGTTTCATCGTCAATAAGAAGGTCAGAGGGATACAGTAAAGCTGAAGTGAAGCATCGGAAACCATAACTAGTGTCACAGGAATGGTTCAAAACGTAGACACTAAGAAGACTCAGTTTTCTTGTACTTATGTCGTCATTGTGCTTTTTGTATTTAATTCCGATGCACTTTCTGTGTTTCATCGTCAATAAGAAGGTCAGAGGGATACAGTAAACCTGAAGTGAAGCATCGGAATCTATAACTAGTGTCACAGGAATGTTTCAAACATAGACAGTAAGAAGAGACAGATTTCTTGTACTTAAGTCGGCCTTGTGCCTTTTGAATTTAATTCCGATGCAATTTCTGTGTTTCATTTTCAATGAGAAAGTCCGAGGGATACAGTAAACCTGAAGTGAAGCATCCGATCCTATTACTAGTGTCACAGGAGAGATTCAAAGCATTGACAGTAAGTAGAGTCAGTTTTCTTGTACTTAAGTCGGCATTTTGCCTTTTGTATTTAATTCCGATGCAATTTCTGTGTTTCATCGTCAGTAAGAAGGTCAGAGGGATACAGTACACCTTAAGTGAAGCATCGGAATCTATAACTAGTGTCACAGGAATGGTTCAAAACATAGACTGTAAGAAGAGTCAGTTTTTTGTACTTAAGTCGGCATTGTGCCTTTTGTACTTAATTCCGATGCAATTTTTGTGTTTCATCGTCTATAAGAAGGTCAGAGGGATACAGTAAACCTGAAGTGAAGCATCGGAATCTATAACTAGTGTCACAGGAACGGTTCAAAACATAGACAGTAGGAAGATTCAGTTTTCTTGTACTTAAGTCGGCATTGTGCCTTTTGTATTTAATTCCGATGCAATTACTGTGTTGCACCGCCAATAAGAAGTTCAGTGGGGGGCAGTGAACCTGAAGTCGAGCATCCGAATCCATAACTAGTGTGACAGGAATGGTTCAAAACATAGACAGTAAGAAGAGTCAGACTTCTTGTACTTGAGTCGGTATTGTGCCTTTTGTATTTAATTCCGATGCAATTTCTGTGTTACATCGACAATAAGGAGGTCAGAGGGATACAGTAAACCTGAAGTGAAGCATCGGAATCTATAACTAGTGTCAAAGGAATGGTTCAAAACATAGACAGTTAGAAGAGCCAGTCTTCTGGAACTTGAGTCGGAATTGTGCCTTTTGTATTTAATTCCGATGCAATTTCTGTGTTTCATCGTCTATAAGAAGGTCCAAGGGATGCATTAATCCTGAAGTGAAGCATCGGAATCTATAACTAGTGTCACATGAATGGTTCAAAACATAGACAGTAAGAAGAGTCAGTTTTCTTGTACTTAAGTTGGCATTGTCCCTTTTGTATTTAATTCCGATGCAATGTCTGTGTTTCATTGTCAATAAGTTCGTCAAAGGGTGCAGTAAACCTGAAGTGAAGTATCGGAATCTATAACTAGTGTCACAGGAATGGTTCAAATCATAGACAGTAAGAAGAGTCAGTTTTCTTGTACTTAAGTCTTAATTGTGCCCTTTGTATTTAATTCCGATGAAATTTCTGTGTTTCATCGTCAATAAGAAGGTCAGAGGGATACAGTAAACCTGAAGTGAAGCATCGGAATCTATAACTAGTGTCACAGGAATGGTTCAAATCATAGACAGTAAGAAGAGTCAGTTTTCTTGTACTTAAGTAGGCATTGTGCCTTTTGTATTTAATTCCGATGCAATTTCTGTGTTTCGTGGTCAATGAGAAGGTCCATGGGATACAGTAAACCTGAAGTGGAGCATCGGAATCTAAAACCGGTCTCACAGGAAAGGTTCAAAACATAGACAATATGAAGAGCCAGCCTTCTTGTACTTGAGTCAGCATTGTGCCTTTTGTACTTAATTCCGATGCAATTTCTGTGTTTCATCGTCAATAAGAAGGTCAGAGCGATACAGTAAAGCTGAAGTGAAGCATCGGAAACCATAACTAGTGTCACAGGATCACAGGAATGGTTCAAAACGTAGACACTAAGAAGACTCAGTTTTCTTGTACTTATGCCGCCATTGTGCTTTTTGTATTTAATTCCGATGCACTTTCTGTGTTTCATCGTCAGTAAGAAGGTCAGAGGGATACAGTAAACCTGAAGTGAAGCATCGGAATCTATAACTAGTGTCACAGGAATGGTTCAAAACATAGACAGTAAGAAGAGCCAGTCTTCTTGTACTTGAGTCGGAATTGTGCCTTTAGTATTTATTTCCGATGCAATTTCTGTGTCTCATCGTCAATAAGAAGGTCAGAGGGCTACAGTAAAGCTGAAGTGAAGCATCGGAATCTATAACTAGCGTCACAGGAATGGTTCAAAACATAGAGAGTAAGATGAGACAGTCTTCTTGTACTTAAGTCGGCATTGAGCCTTTTGTATTTAATTCCGATGCAATTTCTGTGTTTCATCGTCAATATAACGTCAGAGGGATACAGTAAACCTGAGGAGAAGCATCGGAATCTATAACTAGTGTCACAGCAATGGTTCAAAACATAGACAGTAAGAAGGGTCAGTTTTCTTGTACTTAAGTCGTCATTGTGCCTTTTATATTTAACTCCGATGCAATTTCTGAGTTTCATCGTCAATAAGGAGGACGGAGGGATACAGTAAACCTATAGTGAAGCATCGGAATCTATAACTAGTGTCACAGGAATGGTTCAAAACATAGACAGTAAGAAGAGTCAGTCTTCTTGTACTTAAGTCGGCTTTGTGCCTTTTGTATTAAATTCCGATGCAATTTCTATGTTTCATCTTCAATGAGGAAGTCCGAGGGATACAGTAAACCTGAAGTGAAGCATCCGAAACTATAACTAGTGTCACAGGAGTGATTCAAAGCATTGACAGTAAGAAGAGTCAGTTTTCTTGTACTTAAGTCGGCATTTTGCCTTTTGTATTTAATTCCGATGCAATTTCTGTGTTTCATCGTCAGTAAGAAGGTCAGAGGGATACAGTAAACCTTAAGTGAAGCATCGGAATCTATAACAAGTGTCACAGGAATGGTTCAAAACATAGACTGTAAGAAGAGTCAGTTTTCTTGTACTTAAGTCGGCATTGTGCCTTTTGTTTTTAATTCCGATCCAAGTTTTGTGTGTCATCGTCTATAAGAAGGTCAGAGGGATAGAGTAAACCTGAAGTGAAGCATCGGAATCTATAACTAGTGCCACAGGAACGGTTCAAAACATAGACAGTAGGAAGATTCAGTTTTCTTGTACTTAAGTCGGCATTGTGCCTTTTGTATTTAATTCCGATGTAATTACTTTGTTGCACCGCCAATAAGAAGTTCAGTGGGGGGCAGTGAACCTGAAGTCGAGCATCCGAATCCATAACTAGTGTGACAGGAATGGTTCAAAACATAGACAGTAAGAAGAGTCAGACTTCTTGTACTTGTGTCGGCATTGTGCATTTTGTATTTAATTCCGATGCAATTTCTGTGTTACATCGACAATAAGGAGGTCAGAGGGATACAGTAAACCTGAAGTGAAGCATCGGAATCTATAACTAGTGTCAAAGGAATGGTTCAAAACATAGACAGTAAGAAGAGCCAGTCTTCTGGAACTTGAGTCGGAATTGTGCCTTTTGTATTTAATTCCGATGCAATTTCTGTGTTTCATCGTCTATAAGAAGGTCCAAGGGATGCATTAATCCTGAAGTGAAGCATCGGAATCTATAACTAGTGTCACATGAATGGTTCAAAACATAGACAGTAAGAAGAGTCAGTTTTCTTGTACTTAAGTTGGCATTGTCCCTTTTGTATTTAATTCCGATGCAATGTCTGTGTTTCATCGTCAATAAGATCGTCAGAGGGTACAGTAAACCTGAAGTGAAGCATCGGAATCTATAACTAGTGTCACAGGAATGGTTCAAAACATAGACAGTAACAAGAGTCAGTTATCTTGTACTTAAGTCTTAATTGTGCCCTTTGTATTTAATTCCGATGAAATTTCTGTGTTTCATCGTCAATAAGAAGGTCAGAGGGATACAGTAAACCTGAAGTGAAGCATCGGAATCTATAACTAGTGTCACAGAATGGTTCAAAACATAGACAGTAAGAAGAGTCAGTTTTCTTGTACTTAAGTCGGCATTGTGCCTTTTCTATTTAATTCCGATGCAATTTCTGTGTTTCCTCGTCAATAAGAAGGACAGATGGATACAGTAAACATGAAGTGAAGCATCGGAATCTATAACTAGTGTCACAGGAATGGTTCAAAACATAGACAGTAAGAAGAGTCAGTTTTCTTGTACTTAAGTCGGCATTGTGCCTTTTGTATTTAATTCCGATGCAATATCTGTGTTTCATCGCCTATAAGAAGGTCAGAGGGATACAGTAAACCTGAAGTGATGCATCCGAAACTATAACTAGTGTCACAGGAGTGATTCAAAGCATTGACAGTAAGAAGAGTCAGTTTTCTTGTACTTAAGTCGGCATTGTGCCTTTTGTATTTAATTCCGATGCAATTTCTGTGTTTCATCGTCAGTAAGATGGTCAGAGGGATACAGTGAACCTAAAGTCGAGCATCCGAATCCATAACTAGTGTGACAGGAATGGTTCAAAACATAGACAGTAAGAGGAGCCAGACTTCTTGTACTTGAGTCGGCATTGTGCCTTTTGTATTTAATTCCGATGCAATTTCTGTGTTCATCGACAATAAGGAGGTCAGAGGGATACAGTAAACCTGAAGTGAAGCATCGGAATCTATAACTAGTGTCACAGGAATGGTTCAAAACATAGACAGTAAGAAGAGCCAGTCTTCTTGTACTTGAGTCGGAACTGTGCCTTTTGTATTTATTTCCGATGCAATTTCTGTGTCTCATCGTCAATAAGAAGGTCAGAGGGCTACAGTAAAGCTGAAGTGAAGCATCGGAATCTATGACTAGCGTCACAGGAATGGTTCAAAACATAGAGAGTAAGATGAGACAGTCTTCTTGTACTTAAGTCGGCATTGAGCCTTTTGTATTTAATTCCGATGCAATTTCTGTGTTTCATCGTCAATATAAGGTCAGAGGGATACAGTAAACCTGAAGAGAAGCATCGGAATATATAACTAGTGTCACAGGAATGGTTCAAAACATAGACAGTAAGAAGAGTCAGTTTTCTTGTACTTAAGTCGTCATTGTGCCTTTTGTATTAAATTCCGATGCAATTTCTATGATTCATCTTCGATGAGAAGGTCCGAGGGATACAGTAAACCTGAAGTGAAGCATCCGAAACTATAACTAGTGTCACAGGAGTGATTCAAAGCATTGACAGTAAGAAGAGTCAGTTTTCTTGTACTTAAGTCGGCATTTTGCCTTTTGTATTTAATTCCAATGCAATTTCTGTGTTTCATCGTCAGTAAGAAGGTCAGAGGGATACAGTAAACCTGAAGAGAAGCATCGGAATCTATAACTAGTGTCACAGGAATGGTTCAAAACATAGACAGTAAGAAGGGTCAGTTTTCTTGTACTTAAGTCGTCATTGTGCCTTTTATATTTAACTCCGATGCAATTTCTGAGTTTCTCGTCAATAAGGAGGACGGAGGGATACAGTAAACCTAAAGTGAAGCATCGGAATCTATAACTAGTGTCACAGGAATGGTTCAAAACATAGACAGTAAGAAGAGTCAGTCTTCTTGTACTTAAGTCGGCTTTGTGCCTTTTGTATTAAATTCCGATGCAATTTCTATGTTTCATCTTCAATGAGAAAGTCCGAGCGATACAGTAAACCTGAAGTGAAGCATCCGATCCTATAACTAGTGTCACAGGAGTGATTCAAAGCATTGACAGTAAGAAGAGTCAGTTTTCTTGTACTTAAGTCGGCATTTTGCCTTTTGTATTTAATTCCGATGCAATTTCTGTGTTTCATCGTCAGTAAGAAGGTCAGAGGGATACAGTAAACCTTAAGTGAAGCATCGGAATCTATAACTAGTGTCACAGGAATGGTTCAAAACATAGACTGTAAGAAGAGTCAGTTTTCTTGTACTTAAGTCGGCATTGTGCCTTTTGTACTTAATTCCGATGCAATTTTTGTGTTTCATCGTCTATAAGAAGGTCAGAGGAATACAGTAAACCTGAAGTGAAGCATCGGAATCTATAACTAGTGTCACAGGAACGGTTCAAAACATAGACAGTAGGAAGATTCAGTTTTCTTGTACTTAAGTCGGCATTGTGCCTTTTGTATTTAATTCCGATGCAATTACTGTGTTGCACCGCCAATAAGAAGTTCAGTGGGGGTCAGTGAACCTGAAGTCGAGCATCCGAATCCATAACTAGTGTGACAGGAATGGTTCAAAACATAGACAGTAAGAAGAGTCAGACTTCTTGTACTTGAGTCGGTATTGTGCCTTTTGTATTTAATTCCGATGCAATTTCTGTGTTACATCGATAATAAGGAGGTCAGAGGGATACAGTAAACCTGAAGTGAAGCATCGGAATCTATAACTAGTGTCAAAGGAATGGTTCAAAACATAGACAGTAAGAAGAGCCAGTCTTCTGGAACTTGAGTCGGAATTGTGCCTTTTGAATTTAATTCCGATGCAATTTCTGTGTTTCATCGTCTATAAGAAGGTCCAAGGGATGCATTAATCCTGAAGTGAAGCATCGGAATCTATAACTAGTGTCACATGAATGGTTCAAAACATAGACAGTAAGAAGAGTCAGTTTTCTTGTACATAAGTTGGCATTGTCCCTTTTGTATTTAATTCCGATGCAATGTCTGTGTTTCATTGTCAATAAGATCGTCAGAGGGTACAGTAAACCTGAAGTGAAGTATCGGAATCTATAACTAGTGTCACAGGAATGGTTCAAAACATAGACAGTAAGAAGAGTCAGTTTTTCTTGTACTTAAGTAGGCATTGTGCCTTTTGTATTTAATTCCGATGCAATTTCTGTGTTTCGTGGTCAATAAGAAGGTCCATGGGATACAGTAAACCTGAAATGGAGCATCGGAATCTAAAACCGGTCTCACAGGAAAGGTTCAAAACATAGACAGTATGAAGAGCCAGCCTTCTTGTACTTGAGTCAGCATTGTGCCTTTTGTATTTAATTCCGATGCAATTTCTGTGTTTCATCGTCAATAAGAAGGTCAGAGGGATACAGTAAAGCTGAAGTGAAGCATCGGAAACCATAACTAGTGTCACAGGAATGGTTCAAAACGTAGACACTAAGAAGACTCAGTTTTCTTGAACTTATGCCGCCATTGTGCTTTTTGTATTTAATTCCGATGCACTTTCTGTGTTTCATCGTCAATAAGAAGGTCAGAGGGATACAGTAAACCTGAAGTGAAGCATCGGAATCTATAACTAGTGTCACAGGAATGGTTCAAAACATAGACAGTAAGAAGAGCCAGTCTTCTTGTACTTGAGTCGGAATTGTGCCTTTTGTATTTATTTCCGATGCAATTTCTGTGTCTCATCGTCAATAAGAAGGTCAGAGGGCTACAGTAAAGCTGAAGTGAAGCATCGGAATCTATAACTAGCGTCACAGGAATGGTTCAAAACATAGAGAGTAAGATGAGACAGTCTTCTTGTACTTAAGTCGGCATTGAGCCTTTTGTATTTAATTCCGATGCAATTTCTGTGTTTCATTGTCAATATAAGGTCAGAGAGATACAGTAAACCTGAGGAGAAGCATCGGAATCTATAACTAGTGTCACAGCAATGGTTCAAAACATAGACAGTAAGAAGGGCCAGTTTTCTTGTACTTAAGTCGTCATTGTGCCTTTTATATTTAACTCCGATGCAATTTCTGAGTTTCATCGTCAATAAGGAGGACGGAGGGATACAGTAAACCTAAAGTGAAGCATCGGATGCTATAACTAGTGTCACAGGAATGGTTCAAAACAAAGACAGTAAGAAGAGTCAGTCTTCTTGTACTTAAGTCGGCTTTGTGCCATTTGTATTAAATTCCGATGCAAATTCTATGTTTCATCTTCAATGAGAAAGTCCGAGGGATACAGTAAACCTGAAGTGAAGCATCCGAAACTATAACTAGTGTCACAGGAGTGATTCAAAGCATTGACAGTAAGAAGAGTCAGTTTTCTTGTACTTAAGTCGGCATTTTGCCTTTTGTATTTAATTCCGATGCAATTTCTGTGTTTCATCGTCAGTAAGAAGGTCAGAGGGATACAGTAAACCTTAAGTGAAGCATCGGAATCTATAACAAGTGTCACAGGAATGGTTCAAAACATAGACTGTAAGAAGAGTCAGTTTTCTTGTACTTAAGTCGGCATTGTGCCTTTTGTATTTAATTCCGATGCAATTTCTGTGTTTCATCGTCAGTAAGAAGGTCAGAGGGATACAGTAAACCTAAAGTGAAGCATCGGAATCTATAACTAGTGTCACAGGAATGGTTCAAAACATAGACAGTAAGAAGAGTCAGTCTTCTTGTACTTAAGTCGGCTTTGTGCCTTTTGTATTAAATTCCGATGCAATTTCTATGTTTCATCTTCAATGAGAAAGTCCGAGGGATACAGTAAACCTGAAGTGAAGCATCGGAATCTATAACTAGTGTCACAGGAACGGTTCAAAACATAGACAGTAGGAAGATTCAGTTTTCTTGTACTTAAGTCGGCATTGTGCCTTTTGTATTTAATTCCGATGCAATTACTGTGTTGCACCGCCAATAAGAAGTTCAGTGGGGGGCAGTGAACCTGAAGTCGAGCATCCGAATCCATAACTAGTGTGACAGGAATGGTTCAAAACATAGACAGTAAGAAGAGTCAGACTTCTTGTACTTGAGTCGGTATTGTGCCTTTTGTATTTAATTCCGATGCAATTTCTGTGTTACATCGATAATAAGGAGGTCAGAGAGATACAGTAAACCTGAAGTGAAGCATCGGAATCTATAACTAGTGTCAAAGGAATGGTTCAAAACATAGACAGTAAGAAGAGCCAGTCTTCTGGTACTTGAGTCGGAATTGTGAATTTTGTATTTAATTCCGATGCAATTTCTGTGTTTCATCGTCTATAAGAAGGTCCAAGGGATGCATTAATCCTGAAGTGAAGCATCGGAATCTATAACTAGTGTCACATGAATGGTTCAAAACATAAACAGTAAGAAGAGTCAGTTTTCTTGTACTTAAGTTGGCAATATCCCTTTTGTATTTAATTCCGATGCAATGTCTGTGTTTCATTGTCAATAAGATCGTCAGAGGGTACAGTAAACCTGAAGTGAAGCATCGGAATCTATAACTAGTGTCACATGAATGGTTCAAAACATAAACAGTAAGAAGAGTCAGTTTTCTTGTACTTAAGTTGGCAATATCCCTTTTGTATTTAATTCCGATGCAATGTCTGTGTTTCATTGTCAATAAGATCGTCAGAGGGTACAGTAAACCTGAAGTGAAGTATCGGAATCTATAACTAGTGTCACAGGAATGGTTCAAAACATAGACAGTAAGAGGAGCCAGACTTCTTGTACTTGAGTCGGCATTGTGCCTTTTGTATTTAATTCCGATGCAATTTCTGTGTTCATCGACAATAAGGAGGTCAGAGGGATACAGTAAACCTGAAGTGAAGCATCGGAATCTATAACTAGTGTCACAGGACTGGTTCAAAACATAGACAGTAAGAAGAGCCAGTCTTCTTGTACTTGAGTCGGAATTGTGCCTTTTGTATTTATTTCCGATGCAATTTCTGTGTCTCATCGTCAATAAGAAGGTCAGAGGGCTACAGTAAAGCTGAAGTGAAGCATCGGAATCTATAACTAGCGTCACAGGAATGGTTCAAAACATAGAGAGTAAGATGAGACAGTCTTCTTGTACTTAAGTCGGCATTGAGCCTTTTGTATTTAATTCCGATGCAATTTCTGTGTTTCATCGTCAATATAAGGTCAGAGGGATACAGTAAACCTGAAGAGAAGCATCGGAATCTATAACTAGTGTCACAGGAAAGGTTCAAAACATAGACAGTAAGAAGATTCAGTTTTCTTGTACTTAAGTCGGCATTGTGCCTTTTTTATTTAATTCCGATGCAATTACTGTGTTTTACCGCAATTAGAAGTTCAGAGGGGGGCAGTGAACCTGAAGTCGAGCATCCGAATCCATAACTAGTGTGACAGGAATGGTTCAAAACATAGACAGTAAGAAGAGTCAGACTTCTTGTACTTGAGTCGGCATTGTGCCTTTTGTATTTAATTCCGATGCAATTTCTGTGTTACATCGACAATAAGGAGGTCAGAGGGATACAGTAAACCTGAAGTGAAGCATCGGAATCTATAACTAGTGTCAAAGGAATGGTTCAAAACATAGACAGGAAGGAGAGCCAGTCTTCCGGAACTTGGGTCGGAATTGTGCCTTTTGTATTTAATTCCGATGCAATTTCTGTGTTTCATCGTCTATAAGAAGGTCCAAGGGATGCATAAATCCTGAAGTGAAGCATCGAAATATATAACTAGTGTCACATTAATGGTTCAAAACATAGACAGTAAGAAGAGTCAGTTTTCTTGTACTTAAGTTGGCATTGTCCCTTTTGTATTTAATTCCGATGCAATTTCTGTGTTTCATCGTCAATAAGATCGTCAGAGGGTACAGTAAACCTGAAGTGAAGCATCGGAATCTATAACTAGTGTCACAAGAATGGTTCAAAACATAGACAGTAAGACGAGTCAGTTTTCTTCTACTTAAGTAGGCATTGTGCCTTTTGTATTTAATTCCGATGCAATTTCTGTGTTTCATGGTCAATAAGAAGGTCCATGGGATACAGTAAACCTGAGGTGAAGCATCGGAATCTAAAACCGGTCTCACAGGAAAGGTTCAAAACATAGACAGTATGAAGAGCCAGCCATCTTGTACTTGAGTCAGCATTGTGCCTTTTGTATTTAATTCCGATGCAATTTCTGTGTTTCATCGTCAATAAGAAGGTCAGAGGGATACAGTAATGCTGAAGTGAAGCATCGGAAACCATAACTAGTGTCACAGGCATGGTTCAAAACGTAGACACTAAGAAGAGTAAGTTTTCTTGTACTTATGTCGCCATTGTGCTTTTTGTATTTAATTCCGATGCACTTTCTGTGGTTCATCGTCAATAAGAAGGTCAGAGGGATACAGTAAACCTGAAGTGAAGCATCGGAATCTATAACTAGTGTCACAGGAATGGTTCAAACATAGATAGTAAGAAGAGACAGATTCCTTGTACATAAGTCGGCATTGTGCCTTTTGTATTTAATTCCGTTGCAATTTCTGTGTTTCATAGTCAATACAAAGGTCAGAGGGATACAGTAAACCTGAGGTGAAGCATCGGAATCTATAACTAGTGTCACAGGAACGGTTAAAAACATAGACAGTAAGAAGAGTCAATTTTCGTGTACATAAGGCGGCATTGTGCCTTTTCTATTTAATTCCGATGCAATTTCTGTGTTTCATCGTCAATAAGAAGGTCAGAGGGATACGGTAAACCTGAAGTGAAACATCGGAATCTATAACTAGTGTCACAGGAACGGTTCAAAACATAGACAGTAACAAGAGTCAGTTATCTTGTACTTAAGTCTTAATTGTGCCTTTTGTATTTAATTCCGATAAAATTTCTGTGTTTCTTCGTCAATAAGATGGTCAGAGGGATACAGTAAACCTGAAGTGAAGCATCGGAATCTATAACTAGTGTCACAGGAATGGTTCAAAACATAGACAGTAAGAAGAGTCAGTTTTCTTGTACCTAAGTCGGCATTGTGCCTTTTCTATTTAATTCCGATGCAATTTCTGTGTTTCCTCGTCAATAAGAAGGACAGATGGATACAGTAAACATGAAGTGAAGCATCGGAATCTATAACTAGTGTCACAGGAATGGTTCAAAACATAGACAGTAAGATGAGTCAGTTTTCTTGTACTTAAGTCGGCATTGGGCCTTTTGCATTTAATTCCGATGCAATATCTGTGTTTCATCGCCTATAAGAAGGTCAGAGGGATACAGTAAACCTGAAGTGAAGCATCGGAATCTATAACTAGTGTCACAGGAATGGTTCAAAACATAGACAGTAAGAAGAGTCAGTTTCCTTGTACTTAAGTCCGCATTGTGCCTTTTGTATTTAATTCCGATGCAATTACTGTGTTTCACCGCCAATAAGAAGTTCAGAGGGAGGCAGTGAACCTGAAGTGGAGCATCCGAATCCATAACTAGGGTGACAGGAATGGTTCAAATCATAGACAGTAAGAAGAGCCAGACTTCTTGTACTTGAGTCGGCATTGTGCCTTTTGTATTTAATTCCGATGCAATTTCTGTGTTTCATAGACAATAAGGAGGTCAGAGGGATACAGTAAACCTGAAGTGAAGCATCGGAATCTATAACTAGTGTCAGAAGAATGGTTCAAAACATAGACAGTAAGAAGAGCCAGTCTTCTGGACTTGAGTCGGAATTGTGCCTTTTGTATTTAATTCCGATGCAATTTCTGTGTTTCATCGTCAATAAGAAGGTCAGAGGGATACAGTAAAGCTGAAGTGAAGCATCGGAAACCATAACTAGTGTCACAGGAATGCTTCAAAACGTAGACACTAAGAAGAGTCAGTTTTCTTGTACTTATGTCGCCACTGTGCTTTTTGTATTTAATTCCGATGCACTTTCTGTGGTTCATCGTCAATAAGAAGGTAAGAGGGATACAGTAAACCTGAAGTGAAGCATCGGAAACTATAACTAGTGTCACAGGATTGGTTCAAACAATGACAGTAAGAAGAGACAGATTTTTTGTACTTAAGTTGGCATTGTGCCTTTTGGATTTAATTCCGTTGCAATTTCTGTGTTTCATAGTCAATACGAAGGTCAGAGGGATACAGTAAACCTGAGGTCAAGCGTCGGAATCTATAACTAGTGTCACAGGAATGGTTAAAAACATAGACAGTAAGAAGAGTCAATTTCGTGTACTTAAGTCGGCATTGTGCCTTTTCTATTTAATTCCGATGCAATTTCTGTGTTTCATCGTCAATAAGAAGGTCAGAGGGATACGGTAAACCTGAAGTTAAACATCGGAATCTATAACTAGTGTCACAGGAATGGTTCAAAACATAGACAGTAACAAGAGTCAGTTATCTTGTACTTAAGTCTTAATTGTGCAATTTGTATTTAATTCCGATGAAATTTCTGTGTTTCATCGTCAATAAGAAGGTCAGAGGGATACAGTAAACCTGAAGTGAAGTATCGGAATCTATAACTAGTGTCACAGGAATGGTTCAAAACATAGACAGTAAGAAGAGTCAGTTTTCTTGTACTTATGTCGGCATTGTGCCTTTTCTATTTAATTCCGATGCAATTTCTGTGTTTCCTCGTCAATAAGAAGGACAGATGGATACAGTAAACATGAAGTGAAGCATCGGAATCTATAACTAGTGTCACAGGAATGGTTCAAATCATAGACAGTAAGAAGAGTCAGTTTTCTTGTACTTAAGTCGACATTGGGCTTTTTGTATTTAATTCCGATGCAATATCTGTGTTTCATCGCCTATAAGAAGGTCAGAGGGATACAGTAAACCTGAAGTGAGGCATCGGAATCTATAACTAGTGGCACAGGAATGGTTCAAAACATAGACAGTAAGAAGAGTCAGTCTTCTTGTACTTAAGTCGGCATTGTGCCTTTTGAATTTAATTCCGATGCAAATTCTGTGTTTCGTCGTCAATAAGAAGGTCCAAGGGATACATTAATCCTGAAGTGAAGCATCGGAATCTATAACTAGTGTCACATGAATGGTTCAAAACATAGACAGTAAGAAGAGTCAGTTTTCTTGTACTTAAGTCGTCATTGTGCCTTTTGTATTTAACTCCGATGCAATTTCTGAGTTTCATCGTCAATAAGGAGGTCGGAGGGATACAGTAAACCTGAAGTGAAGCATCGGAATCTATAACTAGTGTGACAGGAATGGTTCAAAACATAGACAGTAAGAAGAGTCAGTCTTCTTGTACTTAAGTCGGCTTTGTGCCTTTTGTATTAAATTCCGATGCAATTTCTATGTTTCATCTTCAATAAAAAGGTCCGAGGGATACAGTAAACCTGAAGTGAAGCATCCGAAACTATAATAGTGTGACAGGAGTGATTCAAAGCATTGACAGTAAGAAGAGTCAGTTTTCTTGTACTTAAGTCGGCCATGTGCCTTTTGTATTTAATTCCGATGCAATTTCTGTGTTTCATCGTCAGTAAGAAGGTGAGAGGGATGCAGTAAACCTTAAGTGAAGCATCGGAATCTATAACTAGTGGCACAGGAATGGTTCAAAACATAGACACTAAGAAGAGTAAGTTTTCTTGTACTTATGTCGCCATTGTGCTTTTTGTATTTAATTCCGATGCACTTTCTGTGGTTCATCGTCAATAAGAAGGTCAGAGGGATACAGTAAACCTGAAGTGAAGCATCGGAATCTATAACTAGTGTCACAGGAATGGTTCAAACATAGATAGTAAGAAGAGACAGATTTCTTGTACATAAGTCGGCATTGTGCCTTTTGTATTTAATTCCGTTGCAATTTCTGTGTTTCATCGTCAATAAGAAGGTCAGAGGGATACGGTAAACCTGAAGTGAAACATCGGAATCTATAACTAGTGTCACAGGAACGGTTCAAAACATAGACAGTAACAAGAGTCAGTTATCTTGTACTTAAGTCTTAATTGTGCCCTTTGTATTTAATTCCGTTGAAATTTCTGTGTCTCTTCGTCAATAAGATGGTCAGAGGGATACAGTAAACCTGAAGTGAAGCATCGGAATCTATAACTAGTGTCACAGGAATGGTTCAAAACATAGACAGTATGAAGAGTCAGTTTTCTTGTACTTAAGTCGGCATTGTGCCTTTTCTATTTAATTCCGATGCAATTTCTGTGTTTCCTCGTCAATAAGAAGGACAGATGGATACAGTAAACATGAAGTGAAGCATCGGAATCTATAACTAGTGTCACAGGAATGGTTCAAAACATAGACAATAAGAAGAGTCAGTTTTCTTGTACTTAAGTCGGCATTGGGCCTTTTGCATTTAATTCCAATGCAATATCTGTGTTTCATCGCCTATAAGAAGGTCAGAGGGATACAGTAAACCTGAAGTGAAGCATCGGACTCTATAACTAGTGTCACAGGAATGGTTCAAAACATAGACAGTAAGAAGAGTCAGTTTCCAAGTACTTAAGTCGGCATTGTGCCTTTTGTATTTAATTCCGATGCAATTACTGTGTTTCACCGCCAATAAGAAGTTCAGAGGGAGGCAGTGAACCTGAAGTCGAGCATCCGAATCCATAACTAGTGTGACAGGAATGGTTCAAATCATAGTCAGTAAGAAGAGCCAGACTTCTTGTACTTGAGTCGGCATTGTGCCTTTTGTATTTAATTCCGATGCAATTTCTGTGTTTCATAGACAATAAGGAGGTCAGAGGGATACAGTAAACCTGAAGTGAAGCATCGGAATCTATAACTAGTGTCAGAAGAATGGTTCAAAACATAGACAGTAAGAAGAGCCAGTCTTCTGGACTTGAGTCGGAATTGTGCCTTTTGTATTTAATTCCGATGCAATTCCGGTGTTTCATCGTCAATAAGAAGGTCAGAGGGATACAGTAAAGCTGAAGTGAAGCATCGGAAACCATAACTAGTGTCACAGGAATGGTTCAAAACGTAGACACTAAGAAGAGTCAGTTTTCTTGTACTTATGTCGCCATTGTGCTTTTTGTATTTAATTCCGATGCACTTTCTGTGGTTCATCGTCAATAAGAAGGTCAGAGGGATACAGTAAACCTGAAGTGAAGCATCGGAATCTATAACTAGTGTCACAGGATTGGTTCAAACAATGACAGTAAGAAGAGACAGATTTCTTGTACTTAAGTCGGCATTGTGCCTTTTGTATTTAATTCCGTTGCAATTTCTGTGTTTCATAGTCAATACGAAGGTCAGAGGGATACAGTAAACCTGAGGTCAAGCGTCGGAATCTATAACTAGTGTCACAGGAATGGTTAAAAACATAGACAGTAAGAAGAGTCAATTTCGTGTACTTAAGTCGGCATTGTGCCTTTTCTATTTAATTCCGATGCAATTTCTGTGTTTCATCGTCAATAAGAAGGTCAGAGGGATACGGTAAACCTGAAGTTAAACATCGGAATCTATAACTAGTGTCACAGGAATGGTTCAAAACATAGACAGTAACAAGAGTCAGTTATCTTGTACTTAAGTCTTAATTGTGCCCTTTGTATTTAATTCCGATGAAATTTCTGTGTTTCATCGTCAATAAGAAGGTCAGAGGGATACAGTAAACCTGAAGTGAAGCATCGGAATCTATAACTAGTGTCACAGGAATGGTTCAAAACATAGACAGTAAGAAGAGTCAGTTTTCTTGTACTTAAGTCGGCATTGTGCCTTTTCTATTTAATTCCGATGCAATTTCTGTGTTTCCTCGTCAATAAGAAGGACAGATGGATACAGTAAACATGAAGTGAAGCATCGGAATCTATAACTAGTGTCACAGGAATGGTTCAAAACATAGACAGTAAGAAGAGTCAGTTTTCTTGTACTTAAGTCGGCATTGGGCCTTTTGTATTTAATTCCTATGCAATATCTGTGTTTCATCGCCTATAAGAAGGCAGAGGGATACAGTAAACCTGAAGTGAGGCATCGGAATCTATAACTAGTGTCACAGGAATGGTTCAAAACATAGACAGTAAGAAGAGTCAGTTTTCTTGTACTTAAATCGTCATTGTGCCTTTTGTATTTATTTCCGATGCAATTACTGTGTTTCACCGCCAATACGAAGTTCAGAGGGAGGCAGTGAACCTGAAGTCGAGCATCCGAATCCATAGCTAGTGTGACAGGAATGGTTCAAATCATAGACAGTAAGAAGAGCCAGACTTCTTGTACTTGAGTCGGCATTGTGCCTTTTGTATTTAATTCCGATGCAATTTCTGTGTTTCATCGACAATAAGGAGGTCAGAGGGATACAGTAAACCTGAAGTGAAGCATCGGAGTCTATAACTAGTGTCAGAAGAGTGGTTCAAAACATAGACAGTAAGAAGAGCCAGTCTTCTGGACTTGAGTCGGAATTGTGCCTTTTGTATTTAATTCCGATGCAATTTCTGTGTTTCATCGTCAATAAGAAGGTCAGAGGGCTACAGTAAAGCTGAAGTGAAACATCGGAATCTATAACTAGCATAACAGGAATGGTTCAAAACATAGAGAGTGAGATGAGACAGACTTCTTGTACTTAAGTCGGCATTGTGCCTTTTAAAATTAAATTCCGATGCAAGTTATGTGTTTCGACGTCAATAAGAAGGTCCAAGGGATACATTAATCCTGAAGTGAAGCATCGGAATCTATAACTAGTGTCACATGAATGGTTCAAAACATAGACAGTAAGAAGAGTCAGTTTTCTTGTACTTAAGTCGGCTTTGTGCCTTTTGTATTAAATTCCGATGCAATTTCTATGTTTCATCTTCAATAAAAAGGTCCGAGGGATACAGTAAACCTGAAGTGAAGCATCCGAAACTATAACTAGTGTGACAGGAGTGATTCAAGGCATTGACTGTAAGAAGAGTCAGTTTTCTTGTACTTAAGTCGGCCATGTGCCTTTTGTATTTAATTCCGATGCAATTTCTGTGTTTCATCGTCAGTAAGAAGGTGAGAGGGATACAGTAAACCTTAAGAGAAGCATCGGAATCTATAACTAGTGGCACAGGAATGGTTCAAAACATAGACACTAAGAAGAGTAAGTTTTCTTGTTCTTATGTCGCCATTGTGCTTTCGGTATTTAATTCCGATGCACTTTCTGTGGTTCATCGGCAATAAGAAGTTCAGAGGGATACAGTAAACCTGAAGTGAAGCATCGGAATCTATAACTAGTGTCACAGGAATGGTTCAAACATAGATAGTAAGAAGAGACAGATTTCTTGTACATAAGTCGGCATTGTGCCTTTTGTATTTAATTCCGTTGCAATTTCTGTGTTTCATAGTCAATACGAAGGTCAGAGGGATACAGTAAACCTGAGGTGAAGCATCGGAATCTATAACTAGTGTCACAGGAATGGTTAAAAACATAGACAGTAAGAAGAGTCAATTTTCGTGTACTTAAGGCGGCATTGTGCCTTTTCTATTTAATTCCGATGCAATTTCTGTGTTTCATCGTCAATAAGAAGGTCAGAGGGATACGGTAAACCTGAAGTGAAACATCGGAATCTATAACTAGTGTCACAGGAACGGTTCAAAACATAGACAGTAACAAGAGTCAGTTATCTTGTACTTAAGTCTTAATTGTGCCCTTTGTATTTAATTCCGATGAAATTTCTGTGTTTCTTCGTCAATAAGATGATCAGAGGGATACAGTAAACCTGAAGTGAAGCATCGGAATCTATAACTAGTGTCACAGGAATGGTTCAAAACATAGACAGTAAGAAGAGTCAGTTTTCTTGTACTTAAGTCGGCATTGTGCCATTTCTATTTAATTCCGATGCAATTTCTGTGTTTCCTCGTCAATAAGAAGGACAGATGGATACAGTAAACATGAAGTGAAGCATCGGAATCTATAACTAGTGTCACAGGAATGGTTCAAAACATAGGCAGTAAGAAGAGTCAGTTTTCTTGTACTTAAGTCGGCATTGTGCCTTTTCTATTTAATTCCGATGCAATTTCTGTGTTTCCTCGTCAATAAGAAGGACAGATGGATACAGTAAACATGAAGTGAAGCATCGGAATCTATAACTAGTGTCACAGGAATGGTTCAAAACATAGACAGTAAGAAGAGTCAGTTTTCTTGTACTTAAGTCGGCATTGGGCCTTTTGCATTTAATTCCGATGCAATATCTGTGTTTCATCGCCTATAAGAAGGTCAGAGGGATACCGTAAACCTGAAGTGAAGCATCGGAATCTATAACTAGTGTCACAGGAATGGTTCAAAACATAGACAGTAAGAAGAGTCAGTTTCCTTGTACTTAAGTCGGCATTGTGCCTTTTGTATTTAATTCCGATGCAATTTCTGTGTTTCACCGCCAATAAGAAGTTCAGAGGGAGGCAGTGAACCTGAAGTCGAGCATCCGAATCCATAACTAGTGTGACAGGAATGGTTCAAATCATAGACAGTAAGAAGAGCCAGACTTCTTGTACTTGAGTCGGCATTGTGCCTTTTGTATTTAATTCCGATGCAATTTCTGTGTTTCATAGACAATAAGGAGGTCAGAGGGATACAGTAAACCTGAAGTGAAGCATCGGAATCTATAACTAGTGTCAGAAGAATGGTTCAAAACATAGACAGTAAGAAGAGCCAGTTTTCTTGTACTTAAGTCGGCATTGGGCCTTTTGTATTTAATTCCTATGCAGTATCTGTGTTTCATCGCCTATAAGAAGGCAGAGGGATACAGTAAACCTGAAGTGAGGCATCGGAATCTATAACTAGTGTCACAGGAATGGTTCAAAACATAGACAGTAAGAAGAGTCAGTTTTCTTGTACTTAAATCGTCATTGTGCCTTTTGTATTTATTTCCGATGCAATTACTGTGTTTCACCGCCAATACGAAGTTCAGAGGGAGGCAGTGAACCTGAAGTCGAGCATCCGAATCCATAGCTAGTGTGACAGGAATGGTTCAAATCATAGACAGTAAGAAGAGCCAGACTTCTTGTACTTGAGTCGGCATTGTGCCTTTTGTATTTAATTCCGATGCAATTTCTGTGTTTCATAGACAATAAGGAGGTCAGAGGGATACAGTAAACCTGAAGTGAAGCATCGGAATCTATAACTAGTGTCAGAAGAATGGTTCAAAACATAGACAGTAAGAAGAGCCAGTTTTCTTGTACTTAAGTCGGCATTGGGCCTTTTGTATTTAATTCCTATGCAATATCTGTGTTTCATCGCCTATAAGAAGGCAGAGGGATACAGTAAACCTGAAGTGAGGCATCGGAATCTATAACTAGTGTCACAGGAATGGTTCAAAACATAGACAGTAAGAAGAGTCAGTTTTCTTGTACTTAAATCGTCATTGTGCCTTTTGTATTTATTTCCGATGCAATTTCTGTGTTTCATCGTCAATAAGAAGGTCAGAGGGATACAGTAAAGCTGAAGTGAAGCATCGGAAACCATAACTAGTGTCACAGGAATGGTTCAAAACGTAGACACTAAGAAGAGTCAGTTTTCTTGTACTTATGTCGCCATTGTGCTTTTTGTATTTAATTCCGATGCACTTTCTGTGGTTCATCGTCAATAAGAAGGTCAGAGGGATACAGTAAACCTGAAGTGAAGCATCGGAATCTATAACTAGTGTCACAGGATTGGTTCAAACAATGACAGTAAGAAGAGACAGATTTCTTGTACTTAAGTCGGCATTGTGCCTTTTGTATTTAATTCCGTTGCAATTTCTGTGTTTCATAGTCAATACGAAGGTCAGAGGGATACAGTAAACCTGAGGTCAAGCGTCGGAATCTATAACTAGTGTCACAGGAATGGTTAAAAACATAGACAGTAAGAAGAGTCAATTTCGTGTACTTAAGTCGGCATTGTGCCTTTTCTATTTAATTCCGATGCAATTTCTGTGTTTCATCGTCAATAAGAAGGTCAGAGGGATACGGTAAACCTGAAGTTAAACATCGGAATCTATAACTAGTGTCACAGGAATGGTTCAAAACATAGACAGTAACAAGAGTCAGTTATCTTGTACTTAAGTCTTAATTGTGCCCTTTGTATTTAATTCCGATGAAATTTCTGTGTTTCATCGTCAATAAGAAGGTCAGAGGGATACAGTAAACCTGAAGTGAAGCATCGGAATCTATAACTAGTGTCACAGGAATGGTTCAAAACATAGACAGTAAGAAGAGTCAGTTTTCTTGTACTTAAGTCGGCATTGTGCCTTTTCTATTTAATTCCGATGCAATTTCTGTGTTTCCTCGTCAATAAGAAGGACAGATGGATACAGTAAACATGAAGTGAAGCATCGGAATCTATAACTAGTGTCACAGGAATGGTTCAAAACATAGACAGTAAGAAGAGTCAGTTTTCTTGTACTTAAGTCGGCATTGGGCCTTTTGTATTTAATTCCTATGCAATATCTGTGTTTCATCGCCTATAAGAAGGCAGAGGGATACAGTAAACCTGAAGTGAGGCATCGGAATCTATAACTAGTGTCACAGGAATGGTTCAAAACATAGACAGTAAGAAGAGTCAGTTTTCTTGTACTTAAATCGTCATTGTGCCTTTTGTATTTATTTCCGATGCAATTACTGTGTTTCACCGCCAATACGAAGTTCAGAGGGAGGCAGTGAACCTGAAGTCGAGCATCCGAATCCATAGCTAGTGTGACAGGAATGGTTCAAATCATAGACAGTAAGAAGAGCCAGACTTCTTGTACTTGAGTCGGCATTGTGCCTTTTGTATTTAATTCCGATGCAATTTCTGTGTTTCATCGACAATAAGGAGGTCAGAGGGATACAGTAAACCTGAAGTGAAGCATCGGAGTCTATAACTAGTGTCAGAAGAGTGGTTCAAAACATAGACAGTAAGAAGAGCCAGTCTTCTGGACTTGAGTCGGAATTGTGCCTTTTGTATTTAATTCCGATGCAATTTCTGTGTTTCATCGTCAATAAGAAGGTCAGAGGGCTACAGTAAAGCTGAAGTGAAACATCGGAATCTATAACTAGCATAACAGGAATGGTTCAAAACATAGAGAGTGAGATGAGACAGACTTCTTGTACTTAAGTCGGCATTGTGCCTTTTAAAATTAAATTCCGATGCAAGTTATGTGTTTCGACGTCAATAAGAAGGTCCAAGGGATACATTAATCCTGAAGTGAAGCATCGGAATCTATAACTAGTGTCACATGAATGGTTCAAAACATAGACAGTAAGAAGAGTCAGTTTTCTTGTACTTAAGTCGGCTTTGTGCCTTTTGTATTAAATTCCGATGCAATTTCTATGTTTCATCTTCAATAAAAAGGTCCGAGGGATACAGTAAACCTGAAGTGAAGCATCCGAAACTATAACTAGTGTGACAGGAGTGATTCAAGGCATTGACTGTAAGAAGAGTCAGTTTTCTTGTACTTAAGTCGGCCATGTGCCTTTTGTATTTAATTCCGATGCAATTTCTGTGTTTCATCGTCAGTAAGAAGGTGAGAGGGATACAGTAAACCTTAAGAGAAGCATCGGAATCTATAACTAGTGGCACAGGAATGGTTCAAAACATAGACACTAAGAAGAGTAAGTTTTCTTGTTCTTATGTCGCCATTGTGCTTTCGGTATTTAATTCCGATGCACTTTCTGTGGTTCATCGGCAATAAGAAGTTCAGAGGGATACAGTAAACCTGAAGTGAAGCATCGGAATCTATAACTAGTGTCACAGGAATGGTTCAAACATAGATAGTAAGAAGAGACAGATTTCTTGTACATAAGTCGGCATTGTGCCTTTTGTATTTAATTCCGTTGCAATTTCTGTGTTTCATAGTCAATACGAAGGTCAGAGGGATACAGTAAACCTGAGGTGAAGCATCGGAATCTATAACTAGTGTCACAGGAATGGTTAAAAACATAGACAGTAAGAAGAGTCAATTTTCGTGTACTTAAGGCGGCATTGTGCCTTTTCTATTTAATTCCGATGCAATTTCTGTGTTTCATCGTCAATAAGAAGGTCAGAGGGATACGGTAAACCTGAAGTGAAACATCGGAATCTATAACTAGTGTCACAGGAACGGTTCAAAACATAGACAGTAACAAGAGTCAGTTATCTTGTACTTAAGTCTTAATTGTGCCCTTTGTATTTAATTCCGATGAAATTTCTGTGTTTCTTCGTCAATAAGATGATCAGAGGGATACAGTAAACCTGAAGTGAAGCATCGGAATCTATAACTAGTGTCACAGGAATGGTTCAAAACATAGACAGTAAGAAGAGTCAGTTTTCTTGTACTTAAGTCGGCATTGTGCCATTTCTATTTAATTCCGATGCAATTTCTGTGTTTCCTCGTCAATAAGAAGGACAGATGGATACAGTAAACATGAAGTGAAGCATCGGAATCTATAACTAGTGTCACAGGAATGGTTCAAAACATAGACAGTAAGAAGAGTCAGTTTTCTTGTACTTAAGTCGGCATTGTGCCTTTTCTATTTAATTCCGATGCAATTTCTGTGTTTCCTCGTCAATAAGAAGGACAGATGGATACAGTAAACATGAAGTGAAGCATCGGAATCTATAACTAGTGTCACAGGAATGGTTCAAAACATAGACAGTAAGAAGAGTCAGTTTTCTTGTACTTAAGTCGGCATTGGGCCTTTTGCATTTAATTCCGATGCAATATCTGTGTTTCATCGCCTATAAGAAGGTCAGAGGGATACAGTAAACCTGAAGTGAAGCATCGGAATCTATAACTAGTGTCACAGGAATGGTTCAAAACATAGACAGTAAGAAGAGTCAGTTTCCTTGTACTTAAGTCGGCATTGTGCCTTTTGTATTTAATTCCGATGCAATTTCTGTGTTTCACCGCCAATAAGAAGTTCAGAGGGAGGCAGTGAACCTGAAGTCGAGCATCCGAATCCATAACTAGTGTGACAGGAATGGTTCAAATCATAGACAGTAAGAAGAGCCAGACTTCTTGTACTTGAGTCGGCATTGTGCCTTTTGTATTTAATTCCGATGCAATTTCTGTGTTTCATAGACAATAAGGAGGTCAGAGGGATACAGTAAACCTGAAGTGAAGCATCGGAATCTATAACTAGTGTCAGAAGAATGGTTCAAAACATAGACAGTAAGAAGAGCCAGTCTTCTGGACTTGAGTCGGAATTGTGCCTTTTGTATTCAATTCCGATGCAATTCCTGTGTTTCATCGTCAATAAGAAGGTCAGAGGGATACAGTAAAGCTGAAGTGAAGCATCGGAAACCATAACTAGTGTCACAGGAATGGTTCAAAACGTAGACACTAAGAAGAGTCAGTTTTCTTGTACTTATGTCGCCATTGTGCTTTTTGTATTTAATTCCGATGCACTTTCTGTGGTTCATCGTCAATAAGAAGGTCAGAGGGATACAGTAAACCTGAAGTGAAGCATCGGAATCTATAACTAGTGTCACAGGATTGGTTCAAACAATGACAGTAAGAAGAGACAGATTTCTTGTACTTAAGTCGGCATTGTGCCTTTTGTATTTAATTCCGTTGCAATTTCTGTGTTTCATAGTCAATACGAAGGTCAGAGGGATACAGTAAACCTGAGGTCAAGCGTCGGAATCTATAACTAGTGTCACAGGAATGGTTAAAAACATAGACAGTAAGAAGAGTCAATTTCGTGTACTTAAGTCGGCATTGTGCCTTTTCTATTTAATTCCGATGCAATTTCTGTGTTTCATCGACAATAAGAAGGTCAGAGGGATACGGTAAACCTGAAGTTAAACATCGGAATCTATAACTAGTGTCACAGGAATGGTTCAAAACATAGACAGTAACAAGAGTCAGTTATCTTGTACTTAAGTCTTAATTGTGCCCTTTGTATTTAATTCCGATGAAATTTCTGTGTTTCATCGTCAATAAGAAGGTCAGAGGGATACAGTAAACCTGAAGTGAAGCATCGGAATCTATAACTAGTGTCACAGGAATGGTTCAAAACATAGACAGTAAGAAGAGTCAGTTTTCTTGTACTTAAGTCGGCATTGTGCCTTTTCTATTTAATTCCGATGCAATTTCTGTGTTTCCTCGTCAATAAGAAGGACAGATGGATACACTAAACATGAAGTGAAGCATCGGAATCTATAACTAGTGTCACAGGAATGGTTCAAAACATAGACAGTAAGAAGAGTCAGTTTTCTTGTACTTAAGTCGGCATTGGGCCTTTTGTATTTAATTCCTATGCAATATCTGTGTTTCATCGCCTATAAAAAGGTCAGAGGGATACAGTAAACCTGAAGTGAGGCATCGGAATCTATAACTAGTGTCACAGGAATGGTTCAAAACATAGACAGTAAGAAGAGTCAGTTTTCTTGTACTTAAATCGTCATTGTGCCTTTTGTATTTATTTCCGATGCAATTACTGTGTTTCACCGCCAATACGAAGTTCAGAGGGAGGCAGTGAACCTGAAGTCGAGCATCCGAATCCATAGCTAGTGTGACAGGAATGGTTCAAATCATAGACAGTAAGAAGAGCCAGACTTCTTGTACTTGAGTCGGCATTGTGCCTTTTGTATTTAATTCCGATGCAATTTCTGTGTTTCATCGACAATAAGGAGGTCAGAGGGATACAGTAAACCTGAAGTGAAGCATCGGAATCTATAACTAGTGTCAGAAGAATGGTTCAAAACATAGACAGTAAGAAGAGCCAGTCTTCTGGACTTGAGTCGGAATTGTGCCTTTTGTATTTAATTCCGATGCAATTTCTGTGTTTCATCGTCAATAAGAAGGTCAGAGGGCTACAGTAAAGCTGAAGTGAAGCATCGGAATCTATAACTAGCATAACAGGAATGGTTCAAAACATAGAGAGTGAGATGAGACAGTCTTCTTGTACTTAAGTCGGCATTGTGCCTTTTAAAATTAAATTCCGATGCAAGTTATGTGTTTCGACGTCAATAAGAAGGTCCAAGGGATACATTAATCCTGAAGTGAAGCATCGGAATCTATAACTAGTGTCACATGAATGGTTCAAAACATAGACAGTAAGAAGAGTCAGTTTTCTTGTACTTAAGTCGGCTTTGTGCCTTTTGTATTAAATTCCGATGCAATTTCTATGTTTCATCTTCAATAAAAAGGTCCGAGGGATACAGTAAACCTGAAGTGAAGCATCCGAAACTATAACTAGTGTGACAGGAGTGATTCAAGGCATTGACTGTAAGAAGAGTCAGTTTTCTTGTACTTAAGTCGGCCATGTGCCTTTTGTATTTAATTCCGATGCAATTTCTGTGTTTCATCGTCAGTAAGAAGGTGAGAGGGATACAGTAAACCTTAAGAGAAGCATCGGAATCTATAACTAGTGGCACAGGAATGGTTCAAAACATAGACACTAAGAAGAGTAAGTTTTCTTGTACTTATGTCGCCATTGTGCTTTTTGTATTTAATTCCGATGCACTTTCTGTGGTTCATCGTCAATAAGAAGGTCAGAGGGATACAGTAAACCTGAAGTGAAGCATCGGAATCTATAACTAGTGTCACAGGAATGGTTCAAACATAGATAGTAAGAAGAGACAGATTTCTTGTACATAAGTCGGCATTGTGCCTTTTGTATTTAATTCCGTTGCAATTTCTGTGTTTCATAGTCAATACGAAGGTCAGAGGGATACAGTAAACCTGAGGTGAAGCATCGGAATCTATAACTAGTGTCACAGGAATGGTTAAAAACATAGACAGTAAGAAGAGTCAATTTTCGTGTACTTAAGGCGGCATTGTGCCTTTTCTATTTAATTCCGATGCAATTTCTGTGTTTCATCGTCAATAAGAAGGTCAGAGGGATACGGTAAACCTGAAGTGAAACATCGGAATCTATAACTAGTGTCACAGGAACGGTTCAAAACATAGACAGTAACAAGAGTCAGTTATCTTGTACTTAAGTCTTAATTGTGCCCTTTGTATTTAATTCCGATGAAATTTCTGTGTTTCTTCGTCAATAAGATGATCAGAGGGATACAGTAAACCTGAAGTGAAGCATCGGAATCTATAACTAGTGTCACAGGAATGGTTCAAAACATAGCCAGTAAGAAGAGTCAGTTTTCTTGTACTTAAGTCGGCATTGTGCCATTTCTATTTAATTCCGATGCAATTTCTGTGTTTCCTCGTCAATAAGAAGGACAGATGGATACAGTAAACATGAAGTGAAGCATCGGAATCTATAACTAGTGTCACAGGAATGGTTCAAAACATAGACAGTAAGAAGATTCAGTTTTCTTGTACTTAAGTCGGCATTGTGCCTTTTGTATTTAATTCCGATGCAATTACTGTGTTTCACCGCCAATAAGAAGTTCAGTGGGAGGCAGTGAACCTGAAGTCGAGCATCCGAATCCATAACTAGTGTCACAGGAATGGTTCAAAACATAGACAGTAAGAAGAGTCAGACTTCTTGTACTTGAGTCGGCATTGTGCCTTTTGTCTTTAATTCCGATGCAATTTCTGTGTTTCATCGACAATAAGGAGGTCAGAGGGATACAGTAAGCCGGAAGTAAAGCATCGGAATCTATAACTAGTGTCAAAGGAATGGTTCAAAACATAGACAGTAAGAAGAGCCAGTCTTCTGGAACTTGAGTCGGAATTGTGCCTTTTGTATTTAATTCCGATGCAATTTCTATGTTTCATCGTCGATAAGAAGGTCCAAGGGATACATTAATCCTGAAGTGAAGCATGGGAATCTATAACTAGTGTCACATGAATGGTTCAAAACATAAACAGTAAGAAGGGTCAGTTTTCTTGTACTTAAGTTGGCATTGTCCCTTTTGTATTTCATTCCGATGAAATTTCTGTGTTTCATCGCCAATAAGATCGTCAGAGTGTACAGTAAACCTGAGGTGAAGCATCGGAATCTAAAACCGGTCTCACAGGAAAGGTTCAAAACATAGACAGTAAGAAGAGTCAGTTTTCTTGTACTTATGTTGGCATTGTGCCATTTGTATTTAATTCCGATGCAATATCTGTGTTTCATCGTCTATAAGAAGGTCAGCGGGATACAGTAAACCTGAAGTGAAGCATCGGAATCTATAACTAGTGTCACAGGAATGGTTCAAACATAGAGAGTAAGAAGAGTCAGATTTCTTGTACTTAAGTCGGCATTGTGCCTTCTGTATTTAATTCCGTTGCAATTTCTGTGTTTAATAGTCAATACGAAGGTCAGAGGGATACAGTAAACCTGAGGTGAAGGATCGGAATCTATAACTGGTGTCACGGGAATGGTTCAAAACATAGACAGTAAGAAGAGTCAATTTTCGTGTACTTAAGTCGGCATTGTGCCTTTTCTATTTAATTCCGATATAATTTCTGTGTTTCATCGTCAATAAGAAGGTCAGAGGGATACGGTAAACCTGAAGTGAAACATCGGAATCTATAACTAGTGTCACAGGAATCGTTCAAAACATAGACAGTAACAAGAGTCAGTTATCTTGTACTTAAGTCTTAATTGTGCCCTTTGTATTTAATTCTGATGAAATTTCTGCGTTTCATCATCAATAAGAAGGTCAGAGGGATACAGTAAACCTGAAGTGAAGCATCGGAATCTATAACTAGTGTCACAGGAATGGTTCAAAACATAGACAGTAAGAAGAGTCAGTTTTCTTGTACTTAAGTCGCCATTGTGCCTTTTGTATTTAATTCCGATGCAATTTCTGTGTTTCCTCGTCAATAAGAGGGACAGATGGATACAGTAAATCTGAAGTGAAGCATCGGAATCTATAACTAGTGTCACAGGAATAGTTCAAAACATAGACAGTAAGAAGAGTCAGTTGTCTTGTACTTAATTCGGCATTGTGCCTTTTGTATTTAATTCCGATGCAATTTCTGTGTTTCATCGTCAATAAGAAGGTCAGAGGGATACAGTAAAGCTTAAGTGAAGCATCGGAATCCATAACTAGTGTCACAGGAATGGTTCAAACTTAGACACTAAGAAGAGTCAGTTTTCTTGTACTTATGTCGGCATTGTGCCTTTTGTATTTAATTCCGTTGCAATTTCTGTGTTTCATAGTCAATACGAAGGTCAGAGGGATACAGTAAACCTGAGGTGAAGCATCGGAATCTATAACTAGTGTCACAGGAATGGTTCAAAGCATAGACAGTAAGAAGAGTCAATTTTCGTGTACTTAAGTCGGCATTGTGCCTTTTCTATTTAATTCCGATGCAATTTCTGTGTTTCATCGTCAATAAGAATGTCAGAGGGATACGGTAAACCTGAAGTGAAACATCGGAATCTATAACTAGTGTCACAGGAATGGTTCAAAACATAGACAGTAACAAGAGTCAGTTATCTTGTACTTAAGTCGGCATTGTGTCTTTTGTATTTAATTCCGATGCAATTTCTGTGTTTCCTCGTCACTGAGATGGACAGATGGATACAGTAAACCTGAAGTGAAGCACCGGAATCTATAACTAGTGTCACAGGAATGGTTAAAACATAGAGAGTAAGAATGGTCAGTTTTTCCTTGTACTTAAGTCGGCATTGTGCCTTTTGTATTTAATTCCGATGCAATTTCTGTGATTCATCGTCAATAAGAAGGTCAGAGGGAGGCAGTGAACCTGAAGTCGAGCATCCGAATCCATAACTAGTGTCACAGGAAAGGTTCAAAACATAGACAGTAAGAAGAGCCAGTCTTCTTGTACTTGAGTCGGCATTGTGCCTTTTGTATTTAATTCCGATGCAATTTCTGGGTTTCATCGTTAATAAAGTCAGAGGGATACAGCAAACCTGAAGTGAAGCATCGGAATCTATAACTAGCGTCACAGGAATGGTTCAAAACATAGACAGTAAGAAGAGTCAGTTTTCTTGTACTTAAGTCGGCATCGTGCATTTAGTATATAATTCCGACGCAATATCTGTGTTTCATCGTCAATAAGAAGGTCAGAGGGATACAGTAAACCTGTAGTCAAGCATCGGAATCTATAACTAGTGTCACAGGAATGGTTCAAAACATAGACAGTAAGAGGAGTCAGTTTTCAAGTACATAAGTCGGCATTGTGCGTTTTGTATTTAATTCCGATGCAATTTCTGTGTTTCATCGCCAATAAGAAGGTCAGAGGGAGGCAGTGAACCTGAAGTCGAGCATCCGAATCCATAACTAGTGTCACAGGAAAGGTTCAAAACATAGACCGAAAGAAGAGCCAGTCTTCTTGTACTTGAGTCGGCATTGTGCCTTTTGTATTTAATTCCGATGCAATTTCTGTTTTTCATTGACAATAAGGAGGTCAGAGGGATACAGTAAACCTGAAGTAAAGCATCGGAATCTATAACTAGTGTCACAGGAATTGTTCAAATCATAGACAGTAAGAAGAGCCAGTCTTCTTGTACTTGAGTCGGAATTGTGCCTTTTGTATTTAATTCCGATGCAATTTCTGTGTTTCATCGTCAAGAAGAAGGTCACAGGGATACAGTAAAGCTGAAGTGAAGCATCGGAATCTATAACTAGTGTCACAGGAATGGTTCAAAACATAGAGAGTAAGATGAGACAGTCTTCTTGTACTTAAGTCAGCATTGAGCCTTTTGTATTTCATTCCGATGCAATTTCTGTGTTTCATCGTCAATAAGAAGGTCACAGGGATACAGTAAAGCTGAAGTGAAGCATCGGAATCCATAACTAGTGTCACAGGAAAGGTTCAAAACATAGACAGTAAGGAGAGTCAGTTTTCTTGTACTTAAGTCGGCATCGTGCGTTTTGTATATAATTCCGACGCAATATCTGTGCTTCATCGTCAATACAAAGGTCAGAGGGATACAGTAAACCTATAGTGAAGCATCGGAATCTATAACTAGTTTCACAGGAATGGTTCAAAACATAGACAGTAAGAAGAGTCAGTTTTCATGTACTGAAGTCGGCATTCTGCGTTTTGTATTTAATTCCGATGCAACTTCTGTGTTTCATCGCCAATAAGAAGGTCAGAGGGAGGCAGTGAACCTGAAGTCGAGCATCCGAATCCATAACTAGTGCCACAGGGTAGGTTCAAAACATAGACAGTAAGAAGAGCCAGTCTTCTTGTACTAGAGTCGGCATTGTGCCTTTTGTATTTAATTCCGATGCAATTTCTGTGTTTCATCGACAATACGGAGGTCAGAGGGATACAGTAAACCTGACGTAAAGCAACGGAATCTATAACTAGTGTCACAGAAATGGTTCAAAACATAGACAGTAAGAAGAGCCAGTCTTCTGGACTTGAGTCGGAATTGTGCTATTTGTATTTAACTCCGATGCAATTTCTGTGTTTCATCGTCAATAAGAAGGTCAGAGGGATACAGTAAAGCTGAAGTGAAGCATCGGAAACCATAAGTAGTGTCACAGGAATGGTTCAAAACGTAGACACTAAGAAGAGTCAGTTTTCTTGTACTTATGTCGCCATTGTGCTTTTTGTATTTAATTCCGATGCACTTTCTGTGGTTCATCGTCAGTAAGAAGGTCAGAGGGATACAGTAAACCTGAAGTGAAGCATCGGAATCTATAACTAGTGTCACAGGATTGGTTCAAACATAGATAGTAAGAAGAGACAGATTTCTTGTACTTAAGTCGGCATTGTGCCTTTTGTATTTAATTCCGTTGCAATTTCTGTGTTTCATAGTCAATACGAAAGTCAGACTGATACAGTAAACCTGAGGTCAAGCGTCGGAATCTATAACTAGTGTCACAGGAATGGTTAAAAACATAGACAGTAAGAAGAGTCAATTTTCGTGTACTTAAGGCGGCATTGTGCCTTTTCTATTTAATTCCGATGCAATTTCTGTGTTTCATCGTCAATAAGAAGGTCAGAGGGATACGGTAAACCTGAAGTTAAACATCGGAATCTATAACTAGTGTCACAGGAATGGTTCAAAACATAGACAGTAACAAGCGTCAGTTATCTTGTACTTAACTCTTAATTGTGCCCTTTGTACTTAATTCCTATGAAATTTCTGTGTTTCATCGTCAATAAGAAGGTCAGAGGGATACAGTAAACCTGAAGTGAAGCATCGGAATCTATAACTAGTGTCACAGGAATGGTTCAAAACATAGACAGTAAGAAGAGTCAGTTTTCTTGTACTTAAGTCGGCATTGTGCCTTTTCTATTTAATTCCGATGCAATTTCTGTGTTTCCTCGTCAATAAGAAGGACAGATGGATACAGTAAACATGAAGTGAAGCATCGGAATCTATAACAAGTGTCACAGGAATGGTTCAAAACATAGACAGTAAGAAGAGTCAGTTTTCTTGTACTTAAGTCGGCATTGGGCCTTTTGTATTTAATTCCGATGCAATATCTGTGTTTCATCGCCTATAAGAAGGTCAGAGGGATACAGTAAACCTGAAGTGAAGCATCGGAATCTATAACTAGTGTCACAGGAATGGTTCAAAACATAGACAGTAAGAAGAGTCAGTTTTCTTGTACTTAAATCGTCATTGTGCCTTTTGTATTTAATGCCGATGCAATTACTGTGTTTCACCGCCAATAAGAAGTTCAGAGGGAGGCAGTGAACCTGAAGTCGAGCATCCGAATCCATAGCTAGTGTGACAGGAATGGTTCAAATCATAGACAGTCAGAAGAGCCAGACTTCTTGTACCTGAGTCGGCATTGTGCCTTTTGTATTTAATTCCGATGCAATTTCTGTGTTTCATCGACAATAAGGAGGTCAGAGGGACACAGTAAACCTGAAGTGAAGCATCGGAATCTATATCTAGTGTCAGAAGAATGGTTCAAAACATAGACAGTAAGAAGATTCAGTTTTCTTATACTTATGTCGGCATTGTGCCTTTTGTATTTAATTCCGATGCAATTACTGTGTTTCACCGCGAATAAGAAGTTCAGTGGGAGGCAGTGAACCTGAAGTCGAGCATCCGAATCAATAACTAGTGTGACAGGAATGGTTCAAAACATAGACAGTAAGAAGAGTCAGACTTCTTGTACTTGAGTCGGCATTGTGTCTTTTGTCTTTAATTCCGATGCAATTTCTGTGTTTCATCGACAATAAGGAGGTCAGAGGGATACAGTAAGCCGGAAGTAAAGCATCGGAATCTATAACTAGTGTCAAAGGAATGGTTCAAAACATAGACAGTAAGAAGAGCCAGTCTTCTGGATCTTGAGTCGGAATTGTGCCTTTCGTATTTAATTCCGATGCAATTTCTATGTTTCATCGTCAATAAGAAGGTCAAGGGATACATTAATCCTGATGTGAAGCATGGGAATCAATAACTAGTGTCACATGAATGGTTCAAAACATAAACAGTAAGAAGAGTCAGTTTTCTTGTACTTAAGTTGGCATTGTCCCTTTTGTATTTCATTCCGATGAAATTTCTGTGTTTCATCGTCAATAAGATCGTCAGAGGGTACAGTAAACCTGAGGTGAAGCATCGGAATCTATTACTAGTGTCACAGGAATGGTTCAAAACATAGACAGTAAGAAGAATCAGTTTTCTTGTACTTAAGTAGGCATTGTGCCTTTTGTATTTAATTCCGATGCAATTTCTGTGTTTCGTGGTCAATACGAAGGTCCATGGGATAGAGTAAACCTGAGGTGAAGCATCGGAATCTATAACGAGTGTCACGGGAATGGTTCAAAACATAGACAGTAAGAAGAGTCAATTTTCGTGTACTCAAGTCGGCATTGTGCCTTTTCTATTTAATTCCGATGCAATTTCTGTGTTTCATCGTCAATAAGGAGGTCAGAGGGATACGGTAAACCTGAAGTGAAACATCGGAATCTATAACTAGTGTCACAGGAATCGTTCAAAACATAGACAGTAACAAGAGTCAGTTATCTTGTACTTAAGTCTTAATTGTGCCCTTTGTATTTAATTCCGATGAAATTTCTGTGTTTCATCGTCAATAAGAAGGTCAGAGGGATACAGTACACCTGAAGTGAAGCATCGGAATCTATAACTACTGTCAGAGGAATGGTTCAAACATAGATAGTAAGAAGAGTCAGATTTCTTGTACTTAAGTCGGCTTTGTGCCTTCTGTATTTAATACCGGTGCAATTTCTGTGTTTCATAGTCAATACGAAGGTCAGAGGGATACAGTAAACCTGAGGTGAAGCATCGGAATCTATAACGAGTGTCACGGGAATGGTTCAAAACATAGACAGTAAGAAGAGTCAATTTTCGTGTACTTAAGTCGGCATTGTGCCTTTTCTATTTAATTCCGATGCAATTTCTGTGTTTCATCGTCAATAAGGAGGTCAGAGGGATACGGTAAACCTGAAGTGAAACATCGGAATCTATAACTAGTGTCACAGGAATCGTTCAAAACATAGACAGTAACAAGAGTCAGTTATCTTGTACTTAAGTCTTAATTGTGCCCTTTGTATTTAATTCCGATGAAATTTCTGTGTTTCATCATCAATAAGAAGGTCAGAGGGATACAGTAAACCTGAAGTCAAGCATCGGAACCTATAACTAGTGTCACAGGAATGGTTCAAAACATAGACAGTAAGAAGATTCAGTTTTCTTGTACTTAGGTCGCCATTGTGCCTTTTGTATTTAATTCCGATGCAATTTCTGTGTTTCCTCGTCAATAAGAGGGACAGATGGATACAGTAAACCTGAAGTGAAGAATCGGAATCTATAACTAGTGTCACAGGAATGGTTCAAAACATAGACAGTAAGAAGAGTCAGTGGTCTTGTACTTAATTCGGCATTGTGCCTTTTGAATTTAATTCCGATGCAATATCTGTGTTTCATCGTCTATAAGAAGGTCAGAGGGATACAGTATACCTGAAGTGAAGCATCGGAATCTATAACT
Organism: Schistocerca americana; assembly: GCF_021461395.2. Taxonomy (NCBI): domain Eukaryota; kingdom Metazoa; phylum Arthropoda; class Insecta; order Orthoptera; family Acrididae; genus Schistocerca; species Schistocerca americana. Next base: position 10,188,621 of record NC_060130.1, on the reverse strand, counting down.
AGTGTCACAGGAATGGTTCAAAACATAGACAGTAAGAAGAGTCAGTTTTCTTGTACTTAAGTCGGCATTGTGCCTTTTGTATTTAATTCCGATGCAATTACTGTGTTTCACCGCCAATAAGAAGTTCAGAGGGAGGCAGTGAACCTGAAGTCGAGCATCCGAATCCATAACTAGTGTGACAGGAATGGTTCAAATCATAGACAGTAAGAAGAGCCAGACTTCTTGTACTTGAGTCGGCATTGTGCCTTTTCTATTTAATTCCGATGCAATTTCTGTGTTTCATCGCCAATAAGAAGGTCAGAGGGATACGGAAAACCTGAAGTGAAACATCGGAATCTATAACTAGTGTCACAGGAATCGTTCAAAACATAGACAGTAACAAGAGTCAGTTATCTTGTACTTAAGTCTTAATTGTGCCCTTTGTATTTAATTCCCATGAAATTTCTGTGTTTCATCATCAATAAGAAGGTCAGAGGGATACAGTAAACCTGAAGTCAAGCATCGGAATCTATAACTAGTGTCACAGGAATGGTTCAAAACATAGACAGTAACAAGAGTCAGTTTTCTTGTACTTAAGTCGCCATTGTGCCTTTTGTATTTAATTCCGATGCAATTTCTGTGTTTCCTCGTCAATAAGAGGGACAGATGGATACAGTAAACCTGAAGTGAAGCATCGGAATCTATAACTAGTGTCACAGGAATGGTTCAAAACATAGACAGTAAGAAAAGTCAGTTGTCTTGTACTTAATTCGGCATTGTGCCTTTTGTATTTAATTCCGATGCAATATCTGTGTTTCATCGTCTATAAGAAGGTCAGAGGGATACAGTAAACCTGAAGTGAGGAAATCGGAATATATAACTAGTGTCACAGGAATGGTTCAAAACATAGACAGTAAGAAGAGTCAGTTTTCTTGTACTTAAGTCGGCATTGTGCCTTTTGTATTTAATTCCGATGCAATTACTGTGTTTCACCGCCAATAAGAAGTTCAGAGGGAGGCAGTGAACCTGAAGTCGAGCATCCGAATCTATAACTAGTGTGACAGGAGTGGTTCAAATCATAGACAGTAAGAAGAGCCAGACTTCTTGTACTTGAGTCGGCATTGTCCCTTTTGTATTTATTTCCGATGCAATTTCTGTGTTTCATCGTCAATATAAGGTCAGAGGGATACAGTAAACCTGAAGTGAAGCATTGGCATCTATATCTAGTGTCACAGGAATGGTTCAAAACATAGACTGTAGGAAGAGTCAGTTTTCTTGCACTTCAGTCGGCATTGTGCCTTTTGAATTTAATTCCGATGCAAATTCTGTGTTTCGTCGTCAATAAGAAGGTCCAAGGGATACATATATCCTGAAGTGAAGCATCGGAACCTATAACTAGTGTCACATGAATGGTTCAAACATAGACAGTAAGAAGAGTCAGTTTTCTTGTACTTAAGTTGGCATTGTCCCTTTTGTATTTAATTCCGATGCAATTTCTGTGTTTCATCGTCAATAAGATCGTCAGAGGGTACAGTAAACCTGAAGTGAAGCATCGGAATCTATAACTAGTGTCACAGGAATGGTTCAAAGCATAGACAGTAAGAAGAGTCAGTTTTCTTGTACTGAAGTAGGCATTGTGCCTTTTGTATTTAATTCTGATGCAATTTCTGTGTTTCGTGGTCAATAAGAAGGTCCATGGGATACAGTAAACCTGAATTGAAGCATCGGAATCTAAAACCGGTCTCACAGGAATGGTTCAAAACATAGATCGTATGAAGAGCCAGCCTTCTTGTACTTGAGTCAGCATTGTGCCTTTTGTATTTAATTCCGATGCAATTTCTGTGTATCATCGTCAATAAGAAGGTCAGAGGGATACAGTAAAGCTGAAGTGTAGCATCGGAATCCATAACTAGTGTCACAGGAATGGTTCAAAACTTAGACACTAAGAAGAGTCAGTTTTCTTGTACTTATGTCGGCATTGTGCCTTTTGTATTAAATTCCGTTGCAATTTCTGTGTTTCATAGTCAATACGAAGGTCAGAGGGATAGAGTAAACCTGAGGTGAAGTATCGGAATCTATAACTAGTGTCACAGGAATGGTTCAAAACAGAGACAGTAAGAAGAGTCAATTTTCGTGTACTTAAGTCGGCATTGTGCCTTTTCTATTTAATTCCGATGCAATTTCTGTGTTTCATCGTCAATAAGAATGTCAGAGGGATACGGTAAACCTGAAGTGAAACATCGGAATCTATAACTAGTGTCACAGGAATGGTTCAAAACATAGACTGTAACAAGAGTCAGTTATCTTGTACTTAAGTCTTAATTGTGCCCTTTGTATTAAATTCCGATGAAATTTCTGTGTTTCATCGTCAATAAGAAGGTCAGAGGGATACAGTAAACCCGAAGTGAAGCATCGGAATCCATAACTAGTGTCACAGGAATGGTTAAAACATAGAGAGTAGGAAGAGTCAGTTTTTCCTTGTACTTAAGTCGGCATTGTGCTTTTTGTATTTAATTCCGATGCAATTTCTGTGATTCATCGTCAATAAGAAGGTCAGAGGGAGGCAGTGAACCTGAAGTCGAGCATCCGAATCCATAACTAGTGTCACAGGAAAGGTTCAAAACATAGACAGTAAGAAGAGCCAATTTTCTTGTATTTGAGTCGGCATTGTGCCTTTTGTATTTAATTCGGATGCAATTTCTGGGTTTCATCGTTAATAAGGAGGTCAGAGGGATACAGCAAACCTGAAGTGAAGCATCGGAATCTATAACTAGCGTCACAGGAATGGTTCAAAACATAGACAGTAAGAAGAGTCAGTTTTCTTGTACTTAAGTCGGCATCGTGCATTTAGTATATAATTCCGACGCAATATCTGTGTTTCATCGTCAATAAGAAGGTCAGAGGGATACAGTAAACCTGTTGTGAAGCATCGGAATCCATAACTAGTGTCACAGGAATGGTTCAAAACATAGACAGTAAGAGGAGTCAGTTTTCAAGTACATAAGTCGGCATTGTGCGTTTTGTATTTAATTCAGTTGCAATTTCTGTGTTTCATCGCCAATAAGAAGGTTAGAGGGAGGCAGTGAACCTGAAGTCGAGCATCCGAATCCATAACTAGTGTCACAGGAAAGGTTCAAAACATAGACAGTAAGAAGAGCCAGTCTTCTTGTACTTGAGTCGGCATTGTGCCTTTTGTATTTAATTCCGATGAAATTTCTGTGTTTCATCGTCAAGAAGAAGGTCACAGGGATACAGTAAAGCTGAAGTGAAGCATCGGAATCTATAACTAGTGTCACAGGAATGGTTCAAAACATAGAGAGTAAGATGAGACAGTCTTCTTGTACTTAAGTCGGCATTGAGCCTTTTGTATTTCATTCCGATGCAATTTCTGTGTTTCATTGTCAATAAGAAGGTCACAGGGATACAGTAAAGCTGAAGTGAAGCATCGGAATCTATAACTAGTGTCACAGGAATGGTTCAAAACATAGACAGTAAGGAGAGTCAGTTTTCTTGTACTTAAGTCGGCATTGTGCCTTTTGTATTTAATTCCTATGCAATTTCTGTGTTTCATCGCCAATACGGAGGTCAGAGGGATACAGTAAACCTGACGTAAAGCAACGGAATCTATAACTAGTGTCGCAGAAATGGTTCAAAACATAGACAGTAAGAAGAGCCAGTCTTCTTGTACTTGAGTCGGAATTGTGCCTTTTATATTTAATTCCGATGCAATTTCTGTATTTCTTCGTCAATAAGAAGGTCACAGGGATACAGTAAAGCTGTAGTGAAGCATCGGAATCTATAACTAGTGTCACAGGAATGTTTCAAAACATAGACAGTAAGAAGAGTCAGTTTTCTTGTACTTTAGTCGGCATTGTGCTTTTTGAATTTAATTCCGATGCAAATTCTGTGTTTCATCGTCAATAAGAAGGTCACAGAGATACAGTAAAGCTGAAGTGAAGCATCGGAATCTATAACTAGTGTCACAGGAATGGTTCAAAACATAGACACTAAGGAGAGTCAGTTATCTTGTACTTAAGTCGGCATTGTGCCTTTTGTATTTAATTCCTATGCAATTTCTGTGTTTCATCGTCAATAAGAAGGTCAGAGGGATACAGTAAACCTGAAGTGAAGCATCGGAATCTATAACTAGCGTCACAGGATTGGTTCAAAACATAGACAGCAAGAAGAGTCAGTTTTCTTGTACTTAAGTCGGCATCGTGCCTTTTGCATATAATTCCGACGCAATATCTGTGTTTCATCGCCAATAAGAAGGTCAGAGGGAGGCAGTGAACCTGAAGTCGAGCATCCGAATCCATAACTAGTGCCACAGGAAAGGTTCAAAACATAGACAGTAAGAAGAGCCAGTTCTTGTACTTCAGTCGGCATTGTGCCTTTTGTATTTAATTCCGATGCAATTTCTTTGTTTCAACGACAATAAGGAGGTCAGAGGGATACAATAAAGCTGAAGTGAAGCATCGGAATCTATAACTAGTGTCACAGGAATGGTTCAAAACATAGAGAGTAAGATGAGACAGTCTTCTTGTACTTAAGTCGGCATTGAGCCTTTTGTATTTCATTCCGATGCAATTTCTGTGTTTCATCGTCAATAAGAAGGTCACAGGGATACAGTAAAGCTGAAGTGAAGCATCGGAATCTATAACTAGTGTCACAGGAATGGTTCAATGCATAGACAGTAAGGAGAGTCAGTTTTCTTGTACTTAAGTCGGCATTGTGCCTTTTGTATTTAATTCCTATGCAATTTCTGCGTTTCATCGTCTATAAGAAGGTCAGAGGGATGCAGTAAACCTGAAGTGAAGCATCGGAATCTATAACTAGCGTCACAGGAATGGTTCAAAACATAGACAGTAAGGAGAGTCAGTATTATTGTACTTAAGTCGGCATCGTGCGTTTTGTATATAATTCCGACGCAATATCTGTGTTACATCGTCAATACGAAGGTCAGAGGGATCCAGTAAACCTATAGTGAAGCATCGGAATCTATAACTAGTGTCACAGGAATGGTTCAAAACATAGACAGTAAGAAGAGTCATTTTTCATGTACTTAAGTTGGCATTGTGCCTTTTGTATTTAATTCCGATGCAATTTCTGTGTTTCATCGCCAATGAGAAGGTCAGAGGGAGGCAGTGAACCTGAAGTCAAGCATCCGAATCCATAACTAGGGCCACAGGAAAGGTTCAAAACATAGACAGTAAGAAGAGCCAGTCTTCTTGTACTAGAGTCGGCATTGTGGTTTTGTATTTAATTCCGATGCAATTTCTGTGTTTCATCGACAATACGGAGGTCAGAGGGATACAGTAAACCTGACGTAAAGCAACGGAATCTATAACTAGTGTCACAGAAATGGTTCAAAAGATAGACAGTAAGAAGAGCCAGTCTTCTTGTACTTGAGTCGGAATTGAGCCTTTTATATTTAATTCCGATGCAATTTCTGTGTTTCATCGTCAATAAGAAGGTCACACGGATACAGTAAAGCTGAAGTGAAGCATCGGAATCTATAACTAGTATCACAGGAATGGTTCAAAACATAGACAGTAGGAGAGTCAGTTTTCTTGTACTTAAGTGGGCATTGTGCCTTTTGTATTTAATTCCTACGCAATTTCTGTGTTTCATCGTCAATAAGAAGGTCGGAGGGATACAGTAAACCTGAAGTGAAGCATCGGAATCTATAACTAGCGTGACAGGAATGGTTCAAAACATAGACAGTAAGGAGAGTCAGTATTATTGTACTTAAGTCGGCATCGTGCGTTTTGTATATAATTCCGACGCAATATCTGTGTTACATCGTCAATACGAAGGTCAGAGGGATCCAGTAAACCTATAGTGAAGCATCGGAATCTATAACTAGTGTCACAGGAATGGTTCAAAACATTGACAGTAAGAAGAGTCATTTTTCATGTACTTAAGTCGGCATTGTGCGTTTTGTATTTAATTCCGATGCAATTTCTGTGTTTCATCGCCAATGAGAAGGTCAGAGGGAGGCAGTGAACCTGAAGCCGAGCATCCGAATCCATAACTAGGGCCACAGGAAAGGTTCAAAACATAGACAGTAAGAAGAACCAGTCTTCTTGTACTAGAGTCGGCATTGTGCCTTTTGTATTTAATTCCGATGCAATTTCTGTGTTTCATCGACAATACGGAGGTCAGAGGGATACAGTAAACCTGACGTAAAGCAACGGAATCTATAACTAGTGTCACAGAAATGGTTTAAAAGATAGACAGTAAGAAGAGCCAGTCTTCTTGTACTTGAGTCGGAATTGAGCCTTTTATATTTAATTCCGATGCAAATTCTGTGTTTCATCGTCAATAACAAGGTCACAGGGATACAGTAAAGCTGATGTGAAGCATCGGAATCTATAACTAGTGTCACAGGAATGGTTCAAAACATAGACAGTAGGAGAGTCAGTTTTCTTGTACTTAAGTGGGCATTGTGCCTTTTGTATTTAATTCCTACGCAATTTCTGTGTTTCATCGTCAATAAGAAGGTCAGAGGGATACAGTAAACTTGAAGTGAAGCATCGGAATCTATAACTAGCGTCACAGGAATGGTTCAAAACATAGACAGTAAGAAGAGTCAGTTTCCTTGTACTTAAGTCGGCATAGTGCCTTTTGTATAAAATTCCGACGCAATATCTGTGTTTCATCGCCAATAAGAAGGTCAGAGGGAGGCAGTGAACCTGAAGTCGAGCATCCGAATCCATAACTAGTACCACAGGAAAGGTTCAAAACATAGACAGTAAGAAGAGCCAGTTCTTGTACTTGAGTCGGCATTGTGCCTTTTGTATTTAATTCCGATGCAATTTCTGTGTTTCATCGACAATAAGGAGGTCAGAGGGATACAGTAAACCTGACGTAAAGCATCGGAATCTATAACTAGTGTCACAGAAATGGTTCAAAACATAGACAGTAAGAAGAGCCAGTCTTCTTGTACTTGAGTCGGAATTGTGCCTTTTATATTTAACTCCGATGCGATTTCTGTGTTTCATCGTCAATAAGAAGGTCACAGGGATCCAGTAAAGCTGAAGTGAAGCATCGGAATCTATAACAAGTGTCACAGGAAGGGTTCAAAACATAGACAGTAAGATGAGACAGTCTTCTTGTACTTAAGTCGGGATTGAGCCATTTGTATTTAATTCCGATGCAAATTCTGTGTTTCATCGTCAATATAAAGTCAGAGGGATACAGTAAACCTGAAGTGAAGCATCGGATTCTATAACTAGTGTCACAGGACTGGTTCAAAACATAAACAGTAAGAAGAGTCAGTTTTCTTGTACTTAAGTCGGCATTGTGCTTTTTGAATTTAATTCCGATGCAAATTCTGTGTTTCATCGTCAATAAGAAGGTCACAGGGATACAGTAAAGCTGAAGTGAAGCATCGGAATCTATAACTAGTGTCACAGGAATGGTTCAATGCATAGACAGTAAGGAGAGTCAGTTTTCTTGTACTTAAGTCGGCATTGTGCCTTTTGTATTTAATTCCTATGCAATTTCTGTGTTTCATCGTCAATAAGAAGGTCAGAGGGATACAGTAAACCTGAAGTGAAGCATCGGAATCTATAACTAGCGTCACAGGAATGGTTCAAAACATAGACAGTAAGGAGAGTCAGTATTATTGTACTTAAGTCGGCATCGTGCGTTTTGTATATAATTCCGACGCAATATCTGTGTTACATCGTCAATACGAAGGTCAGAGGGATCCAGTAAACCTATAGTGAAGCATCGGAATCTATAACTAGTGTCACAGGAATGGTTCAAAACATAGACAGTAAGAAGAGTCATTTTTCATGTACTTTAGTCGGCATTGTGCGTTTTGTATTTAATTCCGATGCAATTTCTGTGTTTCATCGCCAATGAGAAGGTCAGAGGGAGGCAGTGAACCTGAAGTCGAGCATCCGAATCCATAACTAGGGCCACAGGAAAGGTTCAAAACATAGACAGTAAAAAGAGCCAGTCTTCTTGTACTAGAGTCGGCATTGTGCCTTTTGTATTTAATTCCGATGCAATTTCTGTGTTTCATCGACAATACGGAGGTCAGAGGGATACAGTTAACCTGACGTAAAGCAACGGAATCTATAACTAGTGTCACAGAAATGGTTCAAAAGATAGACAGTAAGAAGAGCCAGTCTTCTTGTACTTGAGTCGGAATTGAGCCTTTTATATTTAATTCCGATGAAATTTCTGTGTTTCATCGTCAATAAGAAGGTCACACGGATACAGTAAAGCTGAAGTGAAGCATCGGAATCTGTAACTAGTGTCACAGGAATGGTTCAAAACAGAGACAGTAGGAGAGTCAGTTTTCTTGTACTTAAGTGGGCATTGTGCCTTTTGTATTTAATTCCTATGCAATTTCTGTGTTTCATCGTCAATAAGAAGGTCAGAGGCATACAGTAAACCTGAAGTGAAGCATCGGAATCTACAACTAGCGTCACAGGAATGGTTCAAAACATAGACAGTAAGAAGAGTCAGTTTCCTTGTACTTAAGTCGGCATAGTGCCTTTTGTATAAAATTCCGACGCAATATCTGTGTTTCATCGCCAATAAGAAGGTCAGAGGGAGGCAGTGAACCTGAAGTCGAGCATCCGAATCCATAACTAGTACCACAGGAAAGGTTCAAAACATAGACAGTAAGAAGAGCCAGCTCTTGTACTTGAGTCGGCATTGTGCCTTTTGTATTTAATTCCGATGCAATTTCTGTGTTTCATCGACAATAAGGAGGTCAGAGGGATACAGTAAACCTGACGTAAAGCATCGGAATCTATAACTAGTGTCACAGAAATGGTTCAAAACATAGACAGTAAGAAGAGCCAGTCTTCTTGTACTTGAGTCGGAATTGTGCCTTTTATATTTAACTCCGATGCGATTTCTGTGTTTCATCGTCAATAAGAAGGTCACAGGGATACAGTAAAGCTGAAGTGAAGCATCGGAATCTATAACAAGTGTCACAGGAAGGGTTCAAAACATAGACAGTAAGATGAGACAGTCTTCTTGTACTTAAGTCGGCATTGAGCCATTTGTATTTAATTCCGATGCAAATTCTGTGTTTCATCGTCAATATAAAGTCAGAGGGATACAGTAAACCTGAAGTGAAGCATCGGATTCTATAACTAGTGTCACAGGACTGGTTCAAAACATAAACAGTAAGAAGAGTCAGTTTTCTTGTACTTAAGTCGGCATTGTGCTTTTTGAATTTAATTCCGATGCAAATTCTGTGTTTCATCGTCAATAAGAAGGTCACAGGGATACAGTAAAGCTGAAGTGAAGCATCGGAATCTATAACTAGTGTCACAGGAATGGTTCAATGCATAGACAGTAAGGAGAGTCAGTTTTCTTGTACTTAAATCGGCATTGTGCCATTTGTATTTAATTCCTATGCAATTTCTGTGTTTCATAGTCAATAAGAAGGTCAGAGGGATACAGTAAACCTGAAGTGAAGCATCGGAATCTATAACTAGCGTCACAGGAATGGTTCAAAACATAGACAGTAAGGAGAGTCAGTATTATTGTACTTAAGTCGGCATCGTGCGTTTTGTATATAATTCCGACGCAATATCTGTGTTACATCGTCAATACGAAGGTCAGAGGGATCCAGTAAACCTATAGTGAAGCATCGGAATCTATAACTAGTGTCACAGGAATGGTTCAAAACATAGACAGTAAGAAGAGTCATTTTTCATGTACTTTAGTCGGCATTGTGCGTTTTGTATTTAATTCCGATGCAATTTCTGTGTTTCATCGCCAATGAGAAGGTCAGAGGGAGGCAGTGAACCTGAAGTCGAGCATCCGAATCCATAACTAGGGCCACAGGAAAGGTTCAAAGCATAGACAGTAAAAAGAGCCAGTCTTCTTGTACTAGAGTCGGCATTGTGCCTTTTGTATTTAATTCCGATGCAATTTCTGTGTTTCATCGACAATACGGAGGTCAGAGGGATACAGTAAACCTGACGTAAAGCAACGGAATCTATAACTAGTGTCACAGAAATGGTTCAAAAGATAGACAGTAAGAAGAGATAGTCTTCTTGTACTTGAGTCGGAATTGAGCCTTTTATATTTAATTCCGATGCAATTTCTGTGTTTCATCGTCAATAAGAAGGTCACACGGATACAGTAAAGCTGAAGTGAAGCATCGGAATCTGTAACTAGTGTCACAGGAATGGTTCAAAACAGAGACAGTAGGAGAGTCAGTTTTCTTTTACTTAAGTGGGCATTGTGCCTTTTGTATTTAATTCCGATGCAATTTCTGTGTTTCATCGACAATAAGGAGGTCAGAGGGATACAGTAAACCTGAAGTGAAGCATCGGAATCTATAACTAGTGTCAAAGGAATGGTTCAAAACATAGACAGTAAGAAGAGCCAGTCTTCTGGAACTTGAGTCGGAATTGTGCCTTTTGTATTTAATTCCGATGCAATTTCTGTGTTTCATCGTCAATAAGAAGGTCCAAGGGATACATTAATCCTGAAGTGAAGCATCGGAATCAATAACTAGTGTCACATGAATGGTTCAAAACATAGACAGTAAGAAGAGTCAGTTTTCTTGTACTTAAATTGGCATTGTCCCTTTTGTATTTAATTCCGATGCAATTTCTGTGTTTCGTCGTCAATAAGATCGTCATAGGGTACAGTAAACCTGAAGTGAAGCATCGGAATCTATAACTAGTGTCACAGGAATGGTTGAAAACATAGACAGTAAGAAGAGTCAGTTTTCTTGTACTTAAGTAGGCATTGTGCCTTTTGAATTTAATTCCGATGCAATTTCTGTGTTTCGTGGTCAATAAGAAGGTCCATGGGATACAGTAAACCTGAAGTGAAACATCGGAATCTACAACCGGTCTCACAGGAAAGGTTCAAAACGTAGACAGTATGAAGAGCCAGCCTTCTTGTACTTGAGTCATCATTGTGCCTTTTGTATTTAATTCCGATGCAATTTCTGTGTTTCATCGTCAATAAGAAGGTCAGAGGGATACAGTAAACCTGAAGTGAAGCATCGAAATCTATAACTAGTGTCACAGGAATGGTTCACACATAGACAGTAAGAAGAGTCAGATTTCTTGTGCTTAAGTCGGCATTGTGCCTCTTGTATTTAATTCCGATGCAATTTCTGTGATTCCTCGTCAATAAGAAGGACAGATGGATACAGTAAACCTGAAGCGAAGCATCGGAATCTATAACTAGTGTCACAGGAATGGTTTATAACATAGACAGTAAGTAGAGTCAGTTTTCTTGTACTTAAGTCAGCATTGTGCCTTTTGTATTTAATTCCGATGCAATATCTGTGTTTCATCGTCTATAAGAAGGTCAGAGGGATACAGTAAACCTGAAGTGAAGCATCGGAATCTATAACTAGTGTCACAGGAATGGTTGAAAACATAGACAGTAAGAAGAGTCAGTTTTCTTGTACTTAAGACGGCATTGTGCCTTTTGTATTTAATTCCGATGCAATTACTGTGTTTCACCGCCAATAAGAAGTTCAGAGGGAGGCAGTGAACCTAAAGTCGAGCATCCGAATCCATTACTAGTGTGACAGGAATGGTTCGAATCATAGACAGTAAGAAGAGCCAGACTTCTTGTACTTGAGTCGGCATTGTGCCTTTTGTATTTAATTCCGATGCAATTTCTGTGTTTCATCGACAATAAGGAGGTCAGTGGGATACAGTAAACCTGAAGTGAAGCATCGGAATCTATAACTAGTGTCAAAGGAATGGTTCAAAACATAGACAGTAAGAAGAGCCAGTCTTCGGGAACTTGAGTTGGAATTGTGCCTTTTGTATTTAATTCCGATGCAATTTCTGTGTTTCATCGTCAAAAAGAAGGTCAGAGGGCTACAGTAAAGCTGAAGTGAAGTATCGGAATCTATAACTAGCGTAACAGGAATGGTTCAAAACATAGAGAGTGAGATGAGACAGTCTTCCTGTACTTAAGTCGGCATTGAGCCTTTTGTATTTAATTCCGATGCAATTTCTGTGTTTCATCGTCAATAAGAAGGTCAGAGGGATACAGTAAACCGGAAGTTAAGCATCGGAATCTATAACTAGTGTCACAGGAATGGTTCAAAACATAGACAGTAAGAAGAGTCAGTTTTCTTGTACTTAAGTCGGCATCGTGCCTTTTGTATATAATTCCGACGCCATATCTGTGTCTCATCGTCAATTAGAAGGTCAGAGGGATACAGAAAACCTGTAGTGAAGCATCGGAATCTATTACTAGTGTCACAGGAATGGTTCAAAACATAGACAGTAAGAAGAGTCAGTTTTCTTGTACTTACGTCGTCATTGTGCCTTTTGTATTTAACTCCGATGCAATTTCTGAGTTTCATCGTCAGTAAGGAGGTCGAAGGGATACAGTAAACCTAAAGTGAAGCATCGGAATCTATAACTAGTGTCACAGGAATGGTTCAAAACATAGACAGTAAGGAGAGTCAGTCTTCTTGTACTTAAGTCGGCATTGTGTCTTTTGAATTTCATTCCGATGCAAATTCTGTGTTTCGTCGTCAATAAGAAGGTCCAAGGGATACATTAATCCTGAAGTGAAACATCGGAATCTATAACTAGTGTCACATGAATGGTTCAAAACATAGACAGTAAGAAGAGTCAGTTTTCTTCTACTTAAGTCGTCATTGTGCTTTTTGTATTTAATTCCGAGGCACTTTCTGTGTTTCATCGTCAATAAGAAGGTCAGAGGGATCCAGTAAACCTGAAGTGAAGCATCGGAATCTATAACTAGTGTCACAGGAATGGTTCACACATAGACAGTAAGAAGAGTCAGATTTCTTGTAATTAAGTCGGCATTGTGCCTTTTGTATTTAATTCCGATGAAATTTCTGTGATTCCTCGTCAATAAGAAGGACAGATGGATACAGTAAACCTGAAGCGAAGCATCGGAATCTATAACTAGTGTCACAGCAATGGTTTATAACATAGACAGTAAGAAGAGTCAGTTTCCTTTTACTTAAGTCGGCATTGTGCCTTTTGTATTTAATTCCGATGCAATATCTGTGTTTCATCGTCTATAAGAAGGTCAGAGGGATACAGTAAACCTGAAGTGAATCATCGGAATCTATAACTAGTGTCACAGGAATGGTTGAAAACATAGACAGTAAGAAGAGTCAGTTTTCTTGTACTTAAGTCGGCATTGTGTCTTTTGAATTTAATTCCGGTGCAAATTCTGTGTTTCGTCGTCAATAAGAAGGTCCAAGGGATACATTAATCCTGATGTGAAGCATCGGAATCTATAACTAGTGTCACATGAATGGTTCAAAACATAGACAGTAAGAAGAGTCAGTTTTCTTGTACTTAAGTCATCGTTGTGCCTTTTGTATTTAACTCCGATGCAATTTCTGAGTTTCATCGTCAATAACTAGGTCAGAGGGATACAGTAAACCTGAAGTGACGCATCGGAATCTATAACTAGTGTCAAAGGAATGGTTCAAAACATAGACAGTAAGAAGAGCCAGTTTTCTTGTACTTAAGTCGGCATTGTGCCTTTTGTATTTAATTCCGATGCAATTACTGTGTTTCAACGCCAATATGAAGTTAAGAGGGATACAGTAAAGCTGAAGTGAAGCATCGGAATCTATAACTAGCGTAACAGGATTGGTTCAAAACATAGAGAGCGAGATGAGACAGTCTTCTTGTACTTAAGTAGGCATTGTTTCGTTTGTATTTAATTCCGATGCAATTTCTGTGTTTCGTGGTCAATAAGAAGGTCCATGGGATACAGTAAACCTGAAGTGAAGCATCGGAATCTAAAACCGGTCTCACAGGAAAGGTTCACAACATAGACCGTATGAGGAGCCAGCCTTCTTGTACTTGAGTCAGCATTGTGCCTTTTGTATTTAATTCCGATGCAATTTCTGTGTTTCATCGTCAATAAGAAGGTCAGAGGGATACAGTAAACCTGAAGTGAAGCATCGTAATCTATAAGTAGTGTCACATGAATCGTTCAACTCATAGTCAGTAAGAAGAGTCAGTTATCTTGTACTTAAGTCGGCATTGTGCCTTTTGTATATAATTCCGATGCTATTTCTGTGTTTCATCGTTAATAAGAAGGTCAGACTGATACAATAAACCTGAAGTGAAGCATCGGAGTCTATAACTAGCGTCACAGGAATGGTTCAAATCATAGACAGTAAGAAGAGTCAGTTTTCTTGTACTTAAGTCGGCATCGTGCATTTTGTATATAATTCCGACGCAATATCTGTGTTTTATCGTCAATAAGAAGGTCAGAGGGATACAGTAAACCTGTAGTGAAGCATCGGAATCTATAACTAGTGTCACAGGAATGGTTCAAAACATAGACAGTAAGAAGAGTCAATTTTCAAGTAAATAAGTCGGCATTGTGCGTTTTGTATTTAATTCCGATGCAATTTCTGTGTTTCATCGCCAATAAGAAGGTCAGAGGGAGGCAGTGAACCTGAAGTCGAGCATCCCAATTCATAACTAGTGTCACAGGAAAGGTTCAAAACATAGACAGTAAGAAGAGCCAGTCTTCTTTTACTTGAGTTGGCATTGTGAGTTTTGTATTTAATTCCGATGCAATTTCTGTGATTCATCGTCAATAAGAAGGTCAGAGGGATACAGTAAACCTGAAGTGAAGCATCGGAATCTATAACTAGTGTCACATGAATCATTCAACTCATCGTCAGTAAGAAGAGTCAGTTATCTTGTACTTAAGTCGGCATTGTGCCTTTTGTATTTAATTCCGATGCTATTTCTGTGTTTCATCGTCAATAAGAAGGTCAGAGGGATACAGTAAACCGGAAGTGAAGCATCGGAATCTATAACTAGTGTCACAGGAATGGTTCAAAACATAGACAGTAAGGAGAGTAAGTTTTCTTGTACTTAAGTCGGCATTGTGCCTTTTGTATTTAATTCCGATGCAATTTCTGTGTTTCATCGTTAATAAGAAGGTCAGAGTGATACAATAAACCTGAAGTGAAGCATCGGAATCTATAACTAGCGTCACAGGAATGGTTCAAATCATAGACAGTAAGAAGAGTCAGTTTTCTTGTACTAAAGTCGGCATCGTGCATTTTGTATATAATTCCGACGCAATATCTGTGTTTTATCGTCAATAAGAAGGTCAGAGGGATACAGTAAACCTGTAGTGAAGCATCGGAATCTATACCTAGTGTCACAGGAATGGTTCAAAACATAGACGGTAAGAAGAGTCAATTTTCAAGTAAATAAGTCGGCATTGTGCGTTTTGTATTTAATTCCGATGCAATTTCTGTGTTTCTTCGCCAATAAGAAGGTCAGAGGGAGGCAGTGAACCTGAAGTCGAGCATCCGAATTCATAACTAGTGTCACAGGAAAGGTTCAAAACATAGACAGTAAGAAGAGTCAGTCTTCTTGTACTTGAGTTGGCATTGTGCCTTTTGTATTTAATTCCGATGCAATTTCTGTGTTTCATCGTCAATAAGAAGGTCAGAGGGATACAGTAAAGCTGAAGTGAAGCATCGGAATCCTTAACTAGTGTCACAGGAATGGTTCAAAACTTAGACACTAAGAAGAGTCAGTTTTCTTGCACTTATGTCGGCATTGTGCCTTTTGCATTTAATTCCGTTGCAATTTCTGTGTTCCATAGTCAATAGGAAGGTCAGAGGGATACAGTAAACCTGAGGTGAAGCATCGGAATCTATAACTAGTGTCACAGGAATGGTTCAAAACATAGACTGTAAGAAGAGTCAATTTTCGTGTAGTTAAGTCGGCATTGTGCCTTTTCTATTTAATTCCGATGCAATATCTGTGTTTCATTGTCAATAAGAAGGTCAGAGGGATACGGTAAACCTGTAGTGAAACATCGGAACCTACAACTAGTGTCACAGGAATGGTTCAAAACATAGACAGTAACAAGAGTCAGTTATCTTGTACTTAAGTCTTAATTGTGCCCTTTGTATTTAATTCCGATGAAATTTCTGTGTTTCATAGTCAATAAGAAGGTCAGAGGGATACAGTAAACCTGAAGTCAAGCATCGGAATCTATAACTAGTGTCACAGGAATGGCGCAAAACATAGTAAGAAGTGTCAGTTTTCTTGTACTTAAGTCGGCATTGTGCCTTTTGTATTTATTTCCAATGCAATTTCTGTGTTTCCTCGTCAATAAGAAGGACAGATGGATACAGTAAACCTGAAGTGAAGCATCGGAATCTATAACTAGTGTCACAGGAATGGTTAAAACATAGACAGTAAGAAGAGTCAGTTTTTCCTTGTACTTAAGTGGGCATTGTGCCTTTTGTATATAATTCCGATGCAATTTCTGTGATTCATCGTCAATAAGAAGGTCAGAGGGATACAGTAAACGTGAAGTGAAGCATCGGAATCTATAACTAGTGTCACATGAATGGTTCAACTCATAGTCAGTAAGAAGAGTCAGTTATCTTGTACTGAAGTCGGCATTGTGCCTTTTGTATTTAATTCCGATGCTATTTCTGTGTTTCATCGTCAATAAGAAGGTCAGAGGGATACAGTGAACCGGAAGTGAAGCATCGGAATCTATAACCAGTGTCACAGGAATGGTTCAAAACATAGACAGTAAGGAGAGTAAGTTTTCTTGTATTTAAGTCGGCATTGTGCCTTTTGTATTCAATTCCGATGCAATTTCTGTGTTTCATCGTTAACAAGAAGGTCAGAGTGATACAGTAAACCTGAAGTGAAGCATCGGAATCTATAACTGGCGTCACAGGAATGGTTCAAAACATAGACAGTAAGAAGAGTCAGTTTCCTTGTACTTAAGTCGGCATCGTGCATTTTGTATATAATTCCGACGCAATATCTGTGTTTCATCGTCAATAAGAAGGTCAGAGTGATACAGTTAACCTGTAGTGAAGCATCGGAACCTATAACTAGTGTCACAGGAATGGTTCAAAACATAGACAGTAAGAAGAGTCAGTTTTCAAGTACATAAGTCGGCATTGTGCGTTTTGTATATAATTCCGATGCAATTTCTGTGTTTCATCGCCAATAAGAAGGTCAGAGGGAGGCAGTGAACCAGAAGCCGAGCATCCGAATCCATAACTAGTGTCACAGAAAAAGGTTCAAAACATACACAGTAAGAAGAGCCAGTCTTCTTGTACTTGAGTCGGCATTGTGCCTTTTGTATTTAATTCCGATGCAATTTCTGTGCTTCATCCACAATAAGGAGGTCAGAGGGATACAGTAAACCTGAAGTAAAGAATCGGAATCTATAACTAGTGTCACAGGAATGGTTCAAAACATAGACAGTAAGAAGAGCCAGTCTTCTTGTACTTGAGTCGGAATTGTGCCTTTTGTATTTAATTCCGATGCAATTTCTGTGTTTCATCGTCAATAAGAAGGTCACAGGGATACAGTAAAGCTGAAGTAAAGCATCGGAATCTATAACTAGTGTCACAGGAACGGTTCAAAGCATAGAGAGTAAGATGAGAGAGTCTTCTTGTACTTAAGTCGGCATTGAGCCTTTTGTATTTCATTCCGATGCAATTTCTGTGTTTCATCGTCAATAAGAAGGTCATAGGGATACAGTAAAGCTGAAGTGAAGCGTCGGAATCTGTAACTAGTGTCACAGGAATGGTTCAAAACATAGACAGTAAGGAGAGTCAGTTTTCTTTTACTTATGTCGGCATTGTGCCTTTTGGATTTATTTCCTATGCAATTTCTGTGTTTCATCGTCAATAAGAAGGTCAGAGGGATACTGTAAACCTGAAGTGAAACATCGGAATCTATAACTAGCGTCACAGGAATGGTTCAAAGCATAGACAGTAAGAAGAGTCAGTTTTCTTGTACTTAAGTCGGCATCGTGCCTTTTGTATATAATTCCGACGCAATATCTGCGATTCATCGTCAATAGGAAGGTCAGAGGGAAACAGTAAACCTGTAGTGATGCATCGGAATCTATAACTAGTGTCACAGGAATGGTTCAAAACATAGACAGTAAGAAGAGTCAGTTTTCATGTACTTAAGTCGGCATTGTGCGTTTTGTATTTAATTCCGATGCAATTTCTGTGTTTCATCGCGAATAAGAGGGTCAGAGGGAGGCAGTGAGCCTGAAGTCGAGCATCCGAATCCATAACTAGTGCCACAGGAAAGGTTCAAAACATAGACAGTAAGAAGAGCCAGTCTTCTTGTACTTGAGTCGGCATTGTGCCTTTTATATTTAATTCCGATGCAATTTCTGTGTTTCATCGTCAATAAGAAGGTCACAGGGATACAGTAACGCTGAAGTGAAGCATCGGAATCTATAACTAGTGTCACAGGAATGGTTCAAAACGTAGAGAGTAAGATGAGACAGTCTTCTTGTACTTAAGTCGGCATTGAGCCTTTTGTATTTCATTCCGATGCAATTTCTGTGTTTCATCGTCAATAAGAAGGTCCAAGGGATAGAGTAAACCTTAAATGTAGAATCGGAATCTGTAACTAGTGTCACAGGAATGGTTCAAAACATAGACAGTAAGAAGAGTCAGTTTTCATGTACTTTAGTCGGCATTGTGCTTTTTGAATTTAATTCCTATGCAAATTCTGTGTTTCATCGTCAATAAGAAGGTCACAGGGATACAGTAAAGCTGAAGTGAAGCATCGGAATCTATAACTAGTGCCACAGGAATGGTTCAAAACATAGACAGTAAGGAGAGTCAGTTTTCTAGTACTTAAGTCGGCATTATGCCTTTTGTATTCAATTTCTATGCAATTTCTGTGTTTCATCGTCAATAAGAAGGTCAGAGGGATACAGTAAACCTGAAGTGAAGCATCGGAATCTATAACTAGAGTCACAGGAATGGTTCAAAACATAGACAGTAAGAAGAGCCAGTTTTCTTGTACTTAAGTCGGCATCGTGCCTTTTGTATATAATTCCGACGCTTATCTGCGTTTCATCGTCAATAAGAAGGTCAGAGGGAAACAGTAAACCTGTAGTGAAGCATCGGAATCTATAACTAGTGTCACAGGAATGGTTCAAAACATAGACAGTAAGAAGAGTCAGTTTTCATGTACTTAAGTCGGCATTGTGCGTTTTGTATTTAATTCCGATGCAATTTCTGTGTTTCATCGCCAATAAGAAGGTCAGAGGGAGGCAGTGAACCTGAAGTCGAGCATCCGAATCCATAACTAGTGCCACAGGAAAGGTTCAAAACATAGACAGTAAGAAGAGCCAGTCTTCTTGTACTTGAGTCGGCATTGTGCCCTTTTGTATTTAATTCCGATGCAATTTCTGTGTTTTATCGACAATAAGGAGGTCAGAGGGATACAGTAAACCTGACGTGAAGCATCGGAATCTATAAATAGTGTCACATAAATGGTTCAAAACATACACAGTAAGAAGAGCCAGTCTTCTTGTACTTGAGTCGGAATTGTGCCTTTTATATTTAATTCCGATGCAATTTCTGTGTTTTATCGTCAATAAGAAGGTCACAGGGATACAGTAACGCTGAAGTGAAGCATCGGAATCTATAACTAGTGTCACAGGAATGGTTCAAAACATAGAGAGTAAGATGAGACAGTCTTCTTGTACTTAAGTCGGCATTGAGCCATTTGTATTCAATTCCGATGCAAATTCTGTGTTTCATCGTCAATATAAGGTTAGAGGGATATAGTAAACCTGAAGTGAAGCATCGGAATATATATCTAGTGTCACAGGACTGGTTCAAAACATAGACAGTAAGAAGAGTCAGTTTTCTTGTACTTAAGTCGGCATTGTGCCTTTTGAATTTAATTCCGATGCAAATTCTGTGTTTCGTCGTCAATAAGAAGGTCCAAGGGATAGAGTAAACTTTAAATGTAGAATCGGAATCTGTAACTAGTGTCACAGGAATGGTTCAAAACATAGAGAGTAAGAAGAGTCAGTTTTCTTGTCCTTAAGTCGGCATTGTACATTTGTATGTAATTACGTCGCATTACCTGTGTTTCATCGTCAATAAGAAGGTCAGAGGGATACAGTAAAGCTGAAGTGAAGCATCGGAATCTATAACTAGTGTCTCAGGAATGGTTCAAAACATAGACAGTAAGAAGAGTCAATTGTCGTGTACATTATTCGGCATTGTGCCTTTTCTATTTAATTCCGATGCAATTTCTTTGTTTCATCGTCAATAGGAAGGTCAGAGGGATACGGTAAACCTGAAGTGAAACATCGGAATCTATAACTAGTGTCACAGGAATGGTTCAAAACATAGACAGTAAGAAGAGTCAATTTTCTTGTACTTAAGTCGGCATTGTGCCTTTTGTATTTAATTCCGATGCAATTTCTGTGTTTCATCGCCAATAAGAAGGTCAGAGGGAGGCAGTGAACCTGAAGTCGAGCATCCGAATCCATAACTAGTGTCACAGGAATGGTTCAAAACATAAACAGTAACAAGCGTCAGTTATCATGTACTTAAGTCTTAATTGTGCCCTTTGTATTTAATTCCGATGAAATTTCTGTGTTTCATCGTCAATAAGAAGGTCAGAGGGATACAGTAAACCTGAAGTGAAGCATCGGAATCTATAACTAGTGTCACAGGAATGGTTCAAAACATAGACAGTAAGAAGAGTCAATTTTCTTGTACTTAAGTCGGCATTGTGCCTTTTGTATTTAATTCCGATGCAATTTCTGTGTTTCCTCGTCAATAAGAAGGACAGATGGATACAGTAAACCTGAAGTGAAGCATCGGAATCTATAACTAGTGTCACAGGAATGGTTAAAACATAGACAGTAAGAAGAGCCAGTCTTCTCGTACTTGAATCGGCATTGTGCCTTTTGTATTTAATTCCGATGCAATTTCTGTGCTTCATCGACAATAAGGAGGTCAGAGGGATACAGTAAACCTGAAGTAAAGCATCGGAATCTATAACTAGGGTCACAGGAATGGTTCAAAACATAGACAGTAAGAATAACCAGTCTTAATTTACTTGAGTCGGAATTGTGCCTTTTGTATTTAATTCCGATGCCATTTCTGTGTTTCTTCGTCAATAAGAAGGTGACAGGGATTCAGTAAAGCTGAAGTGAAGCATCGGAATCTAAAACTAGTGTTACAGGAATGGTTCAAAACATAGAGAGTAAGATGAGAGAGTCTTCTTGTACTTAAGTCGGCATTGAGCCTTTTGTATTTCATTCCGATGCAATTTCTGTGTTTCATCGTCAACATAAGGTCAGAGGGATACTGTAAACCTGAAGTGAAGCATCGGAATCTACAACTTGTGTCACAGGAATGGTACAAAACATAGACAGTAAGAAGTGTCAGTTTTCTTGTACTTTAGTCGGCATTGTGCTTTTTGAATTTAATTCCTATGCAATTTCTGTGTTTCATCGTCAATAAGAAGGTCAGAGGGATACTGTAAACCTGAAGTGAAGCATCGGAATCTATAACTAGCGTCACAGGAATGGTTCAAAACATAGACAGTAAGAAGAGTCAGTTTTCTTGTACTTAAGTCGGCATCGTGCCTTTTGTATATAATTCCGACGCAATATCTGCGATTCGTCGTCAATAGGAAGGTCAGAGGGAAACAGTAAACCTGCAGTGAAGCATCGGAATCTATAACTAGTGTCACAGGAATGGTTCAAAACATAGAGAGTAAGAAGAGTCCGTTTTCATGTACTTAAGTCGGCATTGTGCGTTTTGTATTTAATTCCGATGCAATTTCTGTGTTTCATCGCCAATAAGAAGGTCAGAGGGAGGCCGTGAACCTGAAGTCGAGCATCCGAATCCATAACTAGTGCCACAGGAAAGGTTCAAAACATAGACAGTAAGAAGAGCCAGTCTACTTGTACTTGAGTCGGCATTGTGCCTTTTGTATTTAATTCAGATGCAATTTCTGTGTTTTATCGACAATAAGGAGGTCAGAGGGATACAGTAAACCTGACGTAAAGCATCGGAATCTGTAACTAGTGTCACAGAAATGGTTCAAAACATAGACAGTAAGTAGAGCCAGTCTTCTTGTACTTGGGTCGGAATTGTGCCTTTTATATTTAATTCCGATGCAATATCTGTGTTTCATCGTCAATAAGAAGGTCACAGGGATACAGTAACGCTGAAGTGAGGCATCGGAATCTATAACTAGTGTCACAGGAATGGTTCAAAACATAGAGAGTAAGATGAGACAGTCTTCTTGTACTTAAGTCGGCATTGAGCCTTTTGTATTTCATTCCGATGCAATTTCTGTGTTTCATCGTCAATATAATGTCAGAGGGATACAGTAAACCTGAAGTGAAGCATCGGAATCTATAACTTGTGTCACAGGAATGGTACAAAACATAGACAGTAAGAAGAGTCAGTTTTCTTGTACTTTAGTCTACATTGTGCTTTTTGAATTTAATTCCTATGCAAATTCTGTGTTTCATCGTCAATAAGAAGGTCACAGGGATACAATAAAGCTGAAGTGAAGCATCGGAATCTATAACTAGTGCCACAGGAATGGTTCAAAACATAGACAGTAAGGAGAGTCAGTTTTCTTGTACTTAAGGCGGCATTATGCCTTTTGTATTCAATTCCTATGCAATTTCTGTGTTTCATCGTCAATAAGAAGGTCAGAGGGATACAGTAAACCTGAAGTGAAGCATCGGAATCTATAACTAGCGTCACAGGAATGGTTCGAAACATAGACAGTAAGAAGAGTCAGTTTTCTTGTACTTAATTCGGCATCGTGCCTTTTGTATATAATTCCGACGCAATATCTGTGCTTCATCGTCAATAAGAAGGTCAGAGGGAAACAGTAAACCTGTAGTGAAGCATCGGAATCTATAACTAGTGTCACAGGAATGGTTCAAAACATAGACAGTAAGAAGAGTCAGTTTTCATGTGCTTAAGTCGGCATTGTGCGTTTTGTATTTAATTCCGATGCAATTTCTGTGTTTCATCGACAATAAGGAGGTCAGAGGGAGGCAGTGAACCTGAAGTCGAGCATCCGAATCCATAACTAGTGCCACAGGAAAGGTTCAAAACATAGACAGTAAGAAGAGCCAGTCTTCTTGTACTTGAGTCGGCATTGTGCCCTTTTGTATTTAATTCCGATGCAATTTCTGTGTTTTATCGACAATAAGGAGGTCAGAGGGATACAGTAAACCTGACGTAAAGCATCGGAATCTATAACTAGTGGCCTATAAATGGTTCAAAACAAAGACAGTAAGAAGAGCCAGTCTTCTTGTACTTGAGTCGGAATTGTGCCTTTTATATTTAATTCCGATGCAATTTCTGTGTTTCATCGTCGATATAAGGTGAGAGGGATACAGTAGACCTGAAGTGAAGCATCGGAATATATATCTAGTGTCACAGGACTGGTTCAAAACATAGACAGTAAGAAGAGTCAGTTTTCTTGTACTTAAGTCGGCATTGTGCTTTTTGAGTTTAATTCCGATGCAAATTCTGTGTTTCGTCGTCAATAAGAAGGTCCAAGGGATACAGTAAACCTTAAGTGAAGAATCGGAATCTGTAACTAGTGTCACAGGAATGGTTCAAAACATAGAGAGTAAGAAGAGTCAGTTTTCTTGTCCTTAAGTCGGCATTGTGCTTTTTGAATTTAATTCCGATGCAAATTCTGTGTTTCATCGTCAATTAGAAGGTCACAGGGATACAGTAAAGCTGAAGTGAAGCATCGGAATCTATAACTAGTGTCACAGGAATGGTTCAAAACATAGACAGTAAGGAAAGTCAGTTTTCTTGTTCTTAAGTCGGCATTGTGCCTTTTGTATTTAATTCCGATGCAATTTCTGTGTTTCATCGTTAATAAGAAGGTCAGAGGGATACAGTAAACCTAAAGTGAAGCATCGGAATCTATAACTAGCGTCGCAGGAATGGTTCAAAACATAGACAGAAAGAAGAGTCAGTTTTCTTGTACTTAAGTCGGCATCGTTCATTTTGTATATAATTCCGACGCAATATCTGTGTTCCATCGTCAATAAGAAGGTCAGAGGGATAAAGTAAACTTGTAGTGAAGCATCGGAATCTATAACTAGTGTCACAGGAATGGTCCAAAACATAGACAGTTGGAAGAGTCAGTTTTCATGTACTTAAGTCGGCATTGTGCGTTTTGTATTTAATTCCGATGCAATTTCTGTGTTTCATCGCCAATAAGAAGTTCAGAGGGAGGTAGGGAAACTGAAGTCGAGCATCCGAATCCAAAACTAGCGTGACAGGAATGGTTCAAAACATAGACAGTAAGAAGAGTCAGACTTCCTGTACGTGAGTCTGCATTGTGCTTTTTGTATTTAATTCCGATGCAAATTCTGTGTTTCATCGACAATAAGAAGGTCCAAGGGATACATTAATCCTGAAGGGAAGCATCGGAATCTATAACTAGTGTCACATGAATGGTTCAAAACATAGACAGTACGAAGAGCCAGCCTTCTTGTACTTGAGTCAGCATTGTGCCTTTTGTATTTATTTGCGATGCAATTTCTGTGTTTCATCGTCAATAAGAAGGTCAGAGGGATACAGTAAAGCTGAAGTGAAGCATCGGAATCCATAACTAGTGTCACAAGAATGGTTCGAAACTTAGACAGTAAGAAGAGTCAGTTTTCTGGTACTTATGTCGGCATTGTGCATTTTGTATTTAATTCCGTTGGAACTTCTGTGTTTCCTCGTCAATAAGAAGGGCAGATGGATACAGTAAACCTGAAGTGAAGCATCGGAATCAATAACTAGTGTCACATGAATGGTTCAACTCATAGACAGTAAGAAGAGTCAGTTATCTTGTACTTACGTCGGCATTGTGCCTTTTGTATTTAATTCCGATGCTACATCTGTGTTTCATCGTCAATACGAAGGTCAGAGGGATACAGTAAACCGGAAGTGAAGCATCGGAATCTATAACTAGCGTCACAGGAATGGTTCAGAACATAGACAGTAAGAAGAGTCAGTTTTCTTGTACTTAAGTCGGCATCGTGCATTTTGTATATAATTCCGACGCATTATCTGTGTTTCATCGTCAATACGAAGGTCAGAGGGATACAGTAAACCTGTAGTGAAGCATCGGAATCTACAACTAGTGTCACAGGAATAGTTCAAAACATAGACAGTAAGAAGAGTCAGTTTTCAATTACATAAGTCGGCATTGTGCGTTTTGTATTTAATTCCGATGCAATTTCTGTGTTTTATCGCCCATAAGAAGGTCAGAGGGAGGCAGTGAACCTGAAGTCGAGCATCCGAATCCATAACTAGTGTCACAGGAAAGGTTCAAATCATAGACAGTAAGAAGAGCCAGTCTTCTTGTACTTGAGTCGGCATTGTCCCTATTGTATTTAATTCCGATGCAATTTCTGTGTTTCATCGACAATAAGGAGGTCAGAGGGATACAGTAAACCTGAAGTAAAGCATCGGAATCTATAACTAGTGTCACAGGAATAGTTCAAAACATAGAAAGTAAGAAGAGCCAGTCTTCTTGTACTTGAGTCGGAATTGTGCCTTTTGTATTTAATTCCGATGCAATTTCTGTGTTTCATCGTCAATAAGAAGGTCACAGGGATACAGTAAAGCTGAAGTGAAGCATCGGAATCTATAACTAGTGTCACAGGAATGGTTCAAAGCATAGAGAGTAAGATGAGACAGTCTTCTTGTACTTAAGTCGGCATTGAGTCTTTTGTATTTCATTCCGATGCAATTTCTGTGTTTCATCGTCAATATAAGGTCAGAGGGATACAGTAAACCTGAAGTAAAGCATCGGAATCTATAACTTGTGTCACAGGAATGGTACAAAACATAGACAGTAAGAAAAGTCGTTTTCTTGTACTTTAGTCGGCATTGTGCTTTTAGAATTCAATTACGATGCAAATTCTGTGTTTCATCGTCAATAAGAAGGTCACAGGGATACAGTAAAGCTGAAGTGAAGCATCGGAATCTATAACTAGTGTCATAGGAATGGTTTAAAACATAGACAGTAGGAGAGTCAGTTTTCTTGTACTTAAGTCGGCATTGTGCCTTTTGTATTTAATTCCTATGCAATTTCTGTGTTTCATCGTCAATAAGAAGGTCTGAGGGATACAGTAAACCTGTAGTGAAGCATCGGAATCTATAACTAGCGGCACAGGAATGGTTCAAAACATAGACAGTAAGAAGAGTCAGTTTTCTTGTACTTAAGTCGGCATCGTGCCTTTTGTATATAATTCCGACGCAATATCTGTGTTTCATCGTCAATAAGAAGGTCAGAGGGATACAGTGAACCTGTAGTGAAGCATCGGAATCTATAACTAGTGTCACAGGAATGGTTCAAAACATAGACAGTAAGAAGAGTCTGTTTTCATGTACTTATGTCGGCATTGTGCGTTTTGTATTTAATTCCGATGCAATTTCTGTGTTTCATCGAAAATAAGAAGGTCAGCGGGAGGCAGTGAACCTGAAGTCGAGCATCCGAATCCATAACTAGTGTCACAGGAAAGGTTCAAAACATAGACAGTAAGAAGTGCCAGTCTTCTTGTACTTAAGTCGGCATTGTGCCTTTTGTATTTAATTCCGATGCAATTTCTGTGTTTCATCGACAATAAGGAGGTCAGAGGGATACAGTAAACCTGACGTAAAGCATCGGAATCTGTAACTAATGTCACAGAAATGGTTCAAAACATAGACAGTAAGAAAAGCCAGTCTTCTTGTACTTGAGTCGGTATTGTGCCTTTTATATTTAATTCCGATGCAATTTCTGTGTTTCATCGTCAATAAGAAGGTCACAGGGATACAGTAAAGCTGAAGTGAAGCATCGGAATCTATAACTAGTGTCACAGGAATGGTTCAAAACATAGAGAGTAAGATGAGACAGTCTTTTTGTACTTAAGTCGGCATTGAGCCATTTGTATTTAATTCCGATGCAAATTCTGTGTTTCATCGTCAATATAAGGTCAGAGGCATACAGTAAACCTGAAGTGAAGCATCGGAATCTATAACTAGTGTCACAGGACTGGTTCAAAACATAGACAGTAAGAAGAGTCAGTTTTCTTGTACTTAAGTCGGCATTGTGCTTTTTGAATTAAATTCCGATGCAAATTCTGTGTTTCGTCGTCAATAAGAAGGTCCAAGGGATACAGTAAACCTTAAGTGAAGAATCGGAATCTGTAACTAGTGTCACAGGAATGGTTCAAAACATAGAGAGTAAGAAGAGTCAGTTTTCTTGCACTTAAGTCGGCATTGTACCTTTTGTATTCAATTCCGATGCAATTTCTGTGTTTCATCGTCAATAAGAAGGTCAGAGGGATACAGTAAACCTGAAGTGAAGCATCGGAATCTATAACTAGTGTCACAGGAATGGTTCAAAACATAGACAGTAAGAAGAGTCAATTTTCGTGTACCTAAGTCGGCATTGTGCCTTTTCTATTTAATTCCGATGCAATTTCTGTGTTTCATCGTCAATAAGAAGGTCAGAGGGATACGGTAAACCTGAAGTGAAACATCGGAATCTATAACTAGTGTCACAGGAATGGTTCAAAACATAGACAGTAACAAGAGTCAGTTATCTTGTACTGAAGTCTTAATTGTGCCCTTTGTATTTAATTCCGATTAAATTTCTGTGTTTCATCATCAATAAGAAGGTCAGAGGGATACAGTAAACGTGAAGTGAAGCATCGCAATCTGTAACTAGTGTCACATGAATGGCTCAACTCATAGACAGTAAGAAGAGTCAGTTATCTTGTACTTAAGTCGGCATTGTGCCTTTTGTATTTAATTCCGATGCTATTTCTGTGTTTCATCGTCAATAAGAAGGTCAGAGGGATACAGTAAACCGGAAGTGAAGCATCGGAATCTATAACTAGTGTCACAGGAATGGTTCAAAACATAGACAGTAAGGAGAGTACGTTTTCTTGTACTTAAGTCGGCATTGTGCATTTTGTATTTAATTCCGATGCAATTTCTGTGTTTCATCGTTAATAAGAGGGTCAGAGGGATACAGTAAACCTGAAGTGAAGCATCGGAATCTATAACTAGAATCGCAGGAATGGTTCAAACCATAGACAGTAGGAAGTGTCAGTTTTCTTGTACTTAAGTCGGCATCGTGCATTTTGTATATAATTCCGACGCAATATCTGTGTTTCATCGTCAATAAGAAGGTCAGAGGGATACAGTAAACCTGTAGTGAAGCATCGGAATCTATAACTAGTGTCACAGGAATGATTCAAAACATAGACAGTAAGAAGAGTCAGTTTTCAAGTACATAAGTCGGCATTGTGCGTTTTGTATTTAATTCCGATGCAATTTCTGTAATTCATCGCCAATAAGAAATTCAGAGGGAGGCAGTGAACCTGAAGTCGAGCAACTGAATCCATAACTAGTGTCACAGGAAAGGTTCAAAACATAGACAGTAAGAAGAGCCAGTCTTCTTGTACTTGAGTCGGCATTGTGCCTTTTGTATTTAATTCCGATGCAATTTCTGTGTTTCATCGACAATATGGAGGTCAGAGGGATACAGTAAACCTGAAGTAAAGCATCGGAATCTATAACTAGTGTCACAGGAATCGTTCAAAACATAGACAGTAAGAAGAGACAGTCTTTTTGTACTTGAGTCGGAATTGTGCCTTTTGTATTTAATTCCGATGCAATTTCTGTGTTTCATCGCCAATAAGAAGGTCAGAGGGAGGCAGTGAACCAGCAGTCGAGAATCCGAATCCATAACTAGTGCCACAGGAAAGGTTCAAAATATAGACAGTAAGAAGAGCCGGTCTTCTTGTACTTGAGTCGGTATTGTGCCTTTTGTATTTAATTCCGATGCAATTTCTGTGTTTCATCGACAATGCGGAGGTCAGAGGGATACAGTAAACCTGACGTAAAGCATCGGAATCTATAACTAGTGTCACAGAAATGGTCCAAATCATAGACAGTAAGAAGAGCCAGTCATCTTGTACTTGAGTCGGAATTGTGCCTTTTGTATTTAATTCCGATGCAATTTCTGTGTTTCATCGTCAATAAGAAGGTCACAGGGATACAGTAAAGCTGAAGTGAAGCATCGGAATCTATAACTAGTGTCACAGGACTGGTTCAAAACATAGACAGTAAGAAGAGTCAGTTCTCTTGTACTTATGTCGGCATTGTGCTTTTTGAATTTAATTCCGATGCAAATTCTGTGCTTCATCGTCAATAAGATGGTCAGAGGGATACAGAAAACCTGAAGTGAAGCATCGGAATCTATAACTAGTGTCACAGGAATGGTTGAAAACATATCCAGTAGGATGAGTCAGTTTTCTTGTACTTAAGTCGGCATTGTGCCTTTTGTATTTAATTCCGATGCAATTTCTGTGTTCCATCGTCAATGAGAAGGTCAGAGGGATACAGTAAACCTGAAGTGAAGCATCGGAATCTATAGCCAGTGTCACAGGAATGGTTCAAAACATAGACAGTAAGAAGAGTCAGTTTTCTTGTACTTAAGTCGGCATTGTGCCTTTTGTATTTAATTCCGATGCAATTTCTGTGTTTCATCGTCAATAAGAAGGTCAGAGGGATACAGTAAAAATGAAGTGAAGCATCGGAATCTATAACTAGTGTCACATGAATGGTTCAACACATACACAGGAAGATGAGTCAGTTATCTTGTACTTAAGTTGGCATTGTGCTTTTTGTATTCAATTCCGATGCAATTTCTGTGTTTCATCGTCAATAAGAAGGTCAGAGGGATACAGTAAACCTGAAGTGAAGCATCGGAATCACTATTTAGTGTCACAGGAATGGTACAAAACATAGACAGTAAGAAGAGTCAGTATTCTTGTACTTTAGTCGGCATTGTGCTTTTTGAATTTAATTCCGATGCAAATTCTGTGTTTCATCGTCAATAAGAAGGTCACAGGGATACAGTAAAGCTGAAGTGAAGCATCGGAATCTATAGCTAGTGTCACAGGAATGGTTCAAAACATAGACAGTAAGGAGAGTCAGTTTTTTTGTACTTAAGTCGGCATTGTGCCTTTTGTATTTAATTCCGATGCAATTTCTGTGTTTCATCGTCAATAAGAAGGTCAGAGGGATACAGTAAACCTGAAGTGAAGCATCGGAATCTATAACTAGCGTCACAGGAATGGTTCAAAACATAGACGGTAAGAAGAGTCAGCTTTCTTGTACTTAAGTCGGCATCGTGCCTTTTGTGTATAACTCCGACGCAATATCTGTGTTTCATCGTCAATAAGAAGGTCAGAGGGATACAGTAAACCTGTAGTGAAGCATCGGAATCTATAACTAGTGTCAAAGGAATGGTTCAAATCATAGACACTAAGAAGAGTCAGTTTTCATGTACTTAAGTCGGTATTGTTCGTTTTGTATTTAATTCCGATGCAATATCTGTGTTTCATCGCCAATAAGAAGGTCAGAGGCAGGCAGTGAACCTGAAGTCGAGCATCCGAATCCATAACTAGTGCCACAGGAAAGGTTCAAAACATAGACAGCAAGAAGAGCCAGTCTTCTTGTACTTGAGTCGGCATTGTGCCTTTTGTATTTAATTCCGATGCAATTTCTGTGTTTCATCGACAATAAGAAGGTCAGAGGGATACAGTAAACCTGAAGTGAAGCATCGGAATCTATAACTAGTGTCACAGGAATGGTTCAAAACATAGACAGTAAGAAGAGTCAGTTTTCTTGTACTTAAGTCGGCATTGCGCTTTTTGAATTTAATTCCGATGCAAATTCTGTGTTTCGTCGTCAATAAGAAGGTCCAAGGGATACATTAAACCTGAAGCGAAGCATCGGAATCTTTAACTAGTGTCACATGAACGGTTCAAAACATAGACAGTAAGAAGAGTCAGTTTTCTTGTACTTATGTCGGCATTGGGCCTTTTGTACTCAATTCCGATGCAATTTCTGTAATTCATCGTCAATAAGAAGGTCAGAGGGATACAGTAAACCTGAAGTGAAGCATCGGAATCTATAGCCAGTGTCACAGGAATGGTTCATAACTTAGACAGTAAGAAGAGTCAGTTTTCTTGAACTTATGTAGGCATTGTGCCTTTTCTATTTAATTCCGATGCAATTTCAGTGTTTCATCGTCAATAAGAAGGTCAGAGGGATACAGTAAACCTGAAGTGAAGCATCGGCATCTATAACTAGTGTCACAGAAACGGTTCAAAACATAGACAGTAAGAAAAGTCAGTTATCTTGTACTTAAGTCGGCATTGTTCCTTTTCTATTTAATTCCGATGCAATTTCTGTGTTTGATCGTCAATATGAAGGTCAGAGGGATACAGTAAACCAGAAGTGAAGCATCGGAATATATAAGTAGTGTCACAGGAATGGTTCAAAACACAGACAGTAAAGAAGAGTCAGTTATCTTGTACTTAAGACGGCATTGTGCATTTTCTATTTAATTCCGATGCAGTTTCTGTGTTACATCGTCAATAAGAAGGTCAGAGGGATACAGTAAAAATGAATTGAAGCATCGGAATCTATAACTAGTGTCACATGAATGCTTCAACACATAGACAGTAAGAAGAGTCAGTTATCCTGTACTTAAGTCGACATTGTGCCTTTTGTATTTAATTCCGATGCTATTTCTGTGTTTCATCGTCAGTAAGAAGGTCAGAGGGATACAGTAAACCTGAGGTGAAGCATCGGAATCTTTAATTAGTGTCACAGGAATGGTTCAAACCATTGACAGTTAGAAGAGTCAGCTTTCTTGTACTTAAGTCGGCATTGTGATTTTTGTATTTAATTCCCATGCAATTTCTGTGTTTCATCGTCAATAAGAAGGTCAGAGGGATACAATAAACCTGAAGTGAAGCTTAGGAATCTATATTTAGTGTCACAGGAATGGTTCAAAACATAGACAGTAAGAAGAGTCAGTTTTCTTGTACTTAAGTCGGCATTGTGTCTTTTGTATTTAATTCCGATGCAATTTCTGTGTTTCATCGTCAATAAGAAGGTCAGAGAGATACAGTAAACCTGAAGAGAAGCATCGGAATCTGTAACTAGTGTCACAGGAACCTTTCAAAACATAGACAGTAAGAAGAGTCAGTTTTCTTGTACTTAAGTCGGCGTTGTGCCTTTTGTATGTAATTCCGATTCAATTTCTGTGTTTCATCGTCAATAAGAAGGTCAGAGGGATACAGTTAACCTGAAGTGAAGCATCGGAATCTATAGCTAGTGTCGCAGGAATGGTTCAAAACAAAGACAGTAAGAAGAGTCAGTTTTCATGTACTTAAGTCGGCATTGTGCCTTATGTGTTTAATTCCGATGCAATTTCAGTGTTTCATCGTCAATAAGAGGGTCAGAGGGTACAGTAAACCTGAAGTGAAGCATCGGAATCTATAACTAGTGTCAAAGGAATGGTTCAAAACATACACAGTAAGATGAGTCAGTTCCCTTGTACTTAAGTCGGCATTGTGCCTTCTCTATTTAATTCCGATGCAATTTCTGTGTTTCGTCGTCAATAAGAAGGTCCAAGGGATACAGTAATGCTGATGTGAAGCATAGGAATCAAAAACCGGTCTCACAGGAAAGGTTCAAAACATAGACAGTAGGAAGGGTCAGTCTTCTTGTACTTAAGTTGGCATTGTGCCTTTTCTATTTAATTCCGATGCAATTTCTGTGTTTCATCGTCAATCAGAGGGTCGGCTGGATACAGTAAACCTGAAGTGAAGCTTTGGAATCTATAACTAGTGTCACAGGAATGGTTCAAAACATAGACAGGAAAAAGAGTCAGTTATCTTGTACTGTAGTCGGCATTGTGCATTTTCTATTTAATTCCGATGCAATTTCTGAGTTCGTCGTCAATAAGAAGGTCCAAGGGATACAGTAAACCTGAAGTGAAGCATCGTAATCTGAAACCGGTCTCACAGGAAAGGTTCAAATCATAGACAGTAAAAAGAGCCAGAGTACTTGCACTTGAGTCGGCATTGTGCCTTTTGTACTTTATTCCGATGCTATATCTGTGTTTCATCGTCAATAAAGCGGTCAGACGGATACATTAAAACTGAAGTGAAACGTCGGATTCTATAACTAGTGTCACAGGATAGGTTCAAAACATAGACAGTAAGAAGAGTCAGTTTTCATGTACTTAAGTCGGCATTGTGCCTTTTGTATTGAATTTCGATGCAATTTCTGTGTTTCATCGTCAATAAGAAGGTCAGAGGGATACAGTAAACCTAAAGTGAAGCATCGGAATCTATAACTAGTGTCACAGGAATGGTTCAAACCGTAGACAGTAAGAAGAGTCAGATATCTTGTACTTAAGTCGGCATTGTGCCTTTTGTATTTAATTCCGATGCAATTTCTGTGTTTCATCGTCAATAAAAAGGTCCAAGGGATACAGTAAACCTGAAGTGAAGCATCAGAATCTATAACTAGTGTCACATGAATGGTTCAAAACATAGACAGTAAGAAGAGTCTGTTTTCTTGAACTTAAGTCGGCATTGTGCCTTTTGTATTTAATTCCGATGCAATTTCTGTGCTTCATCGTCAATAAGATGGTCAGAGGGATACAGAAAACCTGAAGTGAAGCATCGGAATCTATAACTAGTGCCTCAGGAATGGTTCAAAACATAGACAGTAAGATGATTCAGTGTTCTTGTACTTAAGTCGGCATTGTGCCTTTTGTATTTCATTCCGATGCAATATCTGTGTTTCATCTTCAATAAGAAGGTCAGAGGGATACAGTGAACCTGATGTGAAGCATCGGAAACTATAAGTAGTGTCACAGGAATGGCTAAAATCATAGACAGTAAGAAGAGGCAGTTTACTTGTACTTAAGTCGGCATTGTGCCTTTTATATTTAATTCCGATGAAATTTCTGTGTTTCTTCGTCAATAAGAAGGTCAGAGGGATACAGTAAAGCTGAAGTGGAGCAACGGAATCAATAACTAGTGTCACAGGAATGGTTCAATCATAGACAGAAGAAGAGTCAGTTTTCTTGTGACTTAAGTCGGCATTGTGCATTTTGTATTTAATTCCGATGCAATTACTGTGTTTCATCGTCATTAAGAAGGTCAGAGGGATACTGTAAACCTGAAGTGAAGCATCGGAATCTATATCTAGTGTCACAGGAATGGTTCAAAACATAGACAGTAAGAAGAGTCAGTTTTCTTGTACTTAAGTCGGAATTGTGCCTTTTGTATATAATTCCGTTGCAATTTCTGTGTTTCATCGTCAGTAAGAAGGTCAGAAGGATACAGTAAACCTGAAGTGAAGTATCGGAATCTATAACTAGTGTCACAGGAATGGTTCAAAACATAGACAGTATGAAGAGTCCGTTTTCTTGTACTTAAGTCGGCATTGTGCCTTTTGTACTTACTTCCGATGCAATACCTGAGTTTCATCTTCAATAAGAAGGTCAGAGGGGTACAGTAAACCTGAAGTGAAGCACGGAATCTATAACTAGTGTCACAGGAATGGTTCAAATCATAGACAGTATGAAGTGTCAGTTTTCTTGTACTTAAGTCGGCATTGTTCCTTTTCTATCTAATTCCGATGCAATTTCTATGATTCACCGTCAATAAGAAGGTCAGAGGGATACAGTAAACCTGACGTGACGCATCGGAATCTATAACTAGTGTCACATGAATGGTGCAAACATAGACAGTAAGAAGAGTCAGTTTTCTTGTACTTAAGTCGGCATTGTGCTTTTTGTATTTAATTCCGATGCGATTTCTGCAATTGATCGTCAATAAGAAGGTCTGATGGATACAGTAAACCTGAAGTGAAGCATCGGAAGATATAACTAGTGTCACATGAATGGTTCAAAACATAGACAGTAGGAAGAGTTTTCTTGTACTTAGGTCGTCATTGTGCCTTTTGTATTTAATTCCGAGGCAATTTCTGTGTTTCATCGTCAATAAGAAGGTCAGAGGGATACAGTAAACCAGAAGTGTAGCATCGGAATCTATAACAAGTGTCACAGGAATGGTTCAAAACATAGACAGTATGAAGAGTCAGTTTTCTTGTACTTAAGTCGGCATTGTGCCTTTTGTACTTACTTCCGATGCAATACCTGAGTTTCATCTTCAATAAGAAGGTCAGAGGGGTACAGTAAACCTGAACTGAAGCACGGAATCCATAACTAGTGTCACAGGAATGGTTCAAATCATAGACAGTATGAAGTGTCAGTTTTCTTGTACTTAAGTCGGCATTGTTCCTTTTCTATCTAATTCCGATGCAATTTCTATGTTTCACCGTCAATAAGAAGGTCAGAGGGATACAGTAAACCTGACGTGCCGCATCGGAATCTATAACTAGTGTCACATGAATGGTGCAAACATAGACAGTAAGAAGAGTCAGTTTTCTTGTACTTCAGTGGGCATTGTGCCTTTTGTATTTAATTCCGATGCAATTTCTGTGTTTCATCGTCAATAAGAAGGTCAGAGGGATACAGTAAACCTGAAGTGAAGCATCGGAATCTATAACTAGTGTCACAGGAATGGTTCAAATTATAGACAGTAAGAAGAGTCAGTTTTCTTGTACTGAAGTCGGCATTGTGCCTTTTGTCTTTAATTCCGAAGCAATTTCTGTGTTTCATCGTCAATAAGAAGGTCAGAGGGATACAGTAAAGCTGAAGTGGAGCATCGGAATCAATAACTAGTGTCACAGGAATGGTTCAATCATAGACAGAAGAAGAGTCAGTTTTCTTGTGACTTAAGTCGGCATTGTTCCTTTTCTATCTAATTCCGATGCAATTTCTATGTTTCACCGTCAATAAGAAGGTCAGAGGGATACAGTAAACCTGACGTGACGCATCGGAATCTATAACTAGTGTCACATGAATGGTGCAAACATAGACAGTAAGAAGAGTCAGTTTTCTTGTACATATGTCGGCATTGTGCCTTTTGTATTTAATTCCGATGCAATTTCTGTGTTTCATCGTCAATAAGAAGGTCAGAGGGATACAGTAACATGAAGTGAAGCATCGGAATCTATAACTAGTGTCACAGGAATGGTTCAAAACATAGACAGTAAGAAGAGTCAGTTTTCTTGTACTTAAGTCGCCATTGTGCCTTTTGTATTTAATTCCGATTCAATTTCTGTATTTCATCAACAATACGATGGTCAGAGGGATACAGTAAACCTGAAGTGAAGCATCGGGTTCTATAACTAGTGTCACATGAATGGTTCAAACATAGACAATAAGAAGAGTCAGTTTTCTTGTACTTAAGTGGGCATTGTGCCTTTTGTATTTAATTCCGATGCAATTTCTGTGTTTCATCGTCAATAAGAGGGTCAGAGGGATACAGTAAACCTGAAGTGAAGCATCGGAATCTATAACTAGTGTCACAGGAATGGTTCAAATTATAGACAGTAAGAAGAGTCAGTTTTCTTGTACTTAAATAGGCATTGTGCCTTTTGTATTTAATTCCGTTGCAATTCTGTGTTTCATCGTCAATAAGTAGGTCAGAGGGATACGTACCGCCGAATTGCTCAACACGTGGGGCGTGAGGTCTCCACAGTACATTGATGTTGTCGCCAGTGGTCGGCGGAAGGTGCACGTGCCCGTCGACCTGGGACCGGACCGCAGCGACGCACGGATGCACGCCAAGACCGTAGGATCCTACGCAGTGCCGTAGGGGACCGCACCGCCACTTCCCAGCAAATTAGGGACACTGTTGCTCCTGGGGTATCGGCGAGGACCATTCGCAACCGTCTCCATGAAGCTGTGCTACGGTCCCGCACACCGTTAGGCCGTCTTCCGCTCACGCCCCAACATCTTGCAGCCCACCTCCAGTGGTGTCGCGACAGGCGTGAATGGAGGGACGAATGGAGACGTGTCGTCTTCAGCGATGAGAGTCGCTTCTGCCTTGGTGCCAATGATGGTCGTATGCGTGTTTGGCGCCGCGCAGGTGTGGGTCACAATCAGGACTGCATACGACCGAGGCACACAGGGCCAACACCCGGCATCATGGTGTGGGGAGCGATCTCCTACAGTGGCCGTACACCACTGGTGATCGTCGAGGGGACACTAAATAGTGCACGGTACATCCAAACCGTCATCGAACCCATCGTTCTACCATTCCTAGACCGGCAAGGGAACTTGCTGTTCCAACAGGACAATGCACGTCCGCATGTATCCCGTGCCACCCAACGTGCTCTAGAAGGTGTAAGTCAACTACCCTGGCCAGCAAGATCGTCGGATCTGTCCCCCATTGAGCATGTTTGGGACTGGATGAAGCGTCGTCTCACGCGGTCTGCACGTCCAACACGAACGCTGGTCCAACTGAGGCGCCAGATGGAAATGGCATGGCAAGCCGTTCCACAGGACTACATTCAGCATCTCTACGATCGTCTCCATGGGAGAACAGCAGCCTGCATTGCTGCGAAAGGTGGATATACACAGTACTAGTGCCGACATTGTGCATGCTCTGTTGCCTGTGTCTATGTGCCTGTGGTTCTGTCAGCGTGATCATGTGATGTATCTGACCCCAGGAATGTGTCAATAAAGTTTCCCCTTCCTGGGACAATGAATTCACGGTGTTCTTATTTCAATTTCCAGGAGTGTATAACTAGGGTAACAGGAATGAGTCAAAACATTGACAGTAAGAAGAGTCAGTTTTCTTGTACTGAAGTCGGCATTGTGCCTTTTCTATTTAATTCCGATGAAATTTCTGTGTTTCATCGTCAATAAGGAGGTCAGAGGGATACAGTAATCCTGACGTGAAGCAACGGAATCTATAACTAGTGTCACAGGAATGGTTCAAAGCATTGACAGTAAGATGAGTCAGTTTTCTTGTACCTAAGTCGGCATTGTTCCTTTTCTATTTCATTCCGATGCAATTTCTATGTTTCATCGTCAATAAGAAGGACAGAGGGATACAGTATACCTCAAGTGAAGCATCGGAATCTATAAGTGGTGTCACAGGAATGGTTCAAAACATAGACAGTAAGAAGAGTCAGTTTTCTTGTACTTAAGTCGGCATTGTGCCTTTTGTATTTAATTCCGAAGCAATTTCTGTGTTTCATCGTCAGTAAGAATGTCAGAGGGATACAGTAAACCTGGAGTAAAGCATCGGAATCTATAACTAGTGTCACATAAATGGTTCAAAATATAGTCAGTAAGAAGAGTCAGTTTTCTTGTACCTAAGTCGGCATTGTTCCTTTTCTATTTCATTCCAATGCAATTTCTATGTTTCATCGTCAATAAGAAGGTCAGAGGGATAAAGTATACCTGAAGTGAAGCATCGGAATCTATAACTAGTGTCACAGGAATGGATCAAAACATAGACAGTAAGAGGAGTCAGTTTTCTTGTACTTAAGTCGGCATTGTGCCTTTTGTCTTTAATTCCGAGGCAATTTCTGTGTTTCATCGTCAATAAGAAGATCAGAGGGATACAGTAAAGCTGAAGTGGAGCATCGGAATCAATAACTAGTGTCACAGGAATGGTTCAATCATAGACAGAAGAAGAGTCAGTTTTCTTGTGACTTAAGTCGGCATTGTGCATTTTGTATTTAATTCCGATGCAATTACTGTGTTTCATCGTCATTAAGAAGGTCAGAGGGATACTGTAAACCTGAAGTGAAGCATCGGAATCTATATCTAGTGTCACAGGAATGGTTCAAAACATAGACAGTAAGAAGAGTCAGTTTTCTTGTACTTAAGTCGGCATTGTGCCTTTTGTATTTACTTCCGATGCAATACCGGAGTTTCATCTTCAATAAGAAGGTCAGAGGGGTACAGTAAACCTGAAGTGAAGCATCGGAATCTATAACTAGTGTCACAGGAATGGTTCAAATCATAGACAGTATGAAGTGTCAGTTTTCTTGTACTTAAGTCGGCATTGTTCCTTTTCTATCTAATTCCGATGCAATTTCTATGTTTCACCGTCAATAAGAAGGTCAGAGGGATACAGTAAACCTGACGTGACGCATCGGAATCTATAACTAGTGTCACATGAATGGTGCAAACATAGACAGTAAGAAGAGTCAGTTTTCTTGTACATATGTCGGCATTCTGCCTTTTGTATATATTTCCTATTCAATTTCTGTGTTCCATCGTCAATAAGAAGGTCCGAGGGATACAGTAAACCTGAAGTGAAAGTTCGGAATCTATAACTAGTGTCACAGGAATGGTTCAAATCATAGACAGTAAGAAGAGTCAGTTTCCTTATACCTAAGTCGGCATTGTTCCTTTTCTATTTCATCCCGATGCAATTTCTGTGTTTCATCGTCTATATGAAGGTCAGAGGGATACAGTAAACCTGAAGTGAAGCATCGGAATCCATTATTAGTGTCACATGAATGGTTCAAAACATAGACAGTAAGAAGAGTCAGTTTTCTTGTACTTAAGTCGGCATTCTGCCTTTTGTATATATTTCTTATTCAATTTCTGTGTTCCATCGTCAATAAGAAGGTCCGAGGGATACAGTAAACCTGAAGTGAAAGTTCGGAATCTATAACTAGTGTCACAGGAATGGTTCAAAACATAGACAGTAAGAAGTGTTAGTTTTCCTGTACATAAGTCGGCTTTGTGCCTTTTCTATTTAATTCCGATGTAATTTCTGTGTTTCATCGTCAATTAGAAGGTCAGAGGGATACAGTGAACCTGAAGTGAAGCATCGGAATCTATAACTAGTGTCGAAGGAGTGGTTCAAAACATAGACAGTAAGAGGAGTCAGTTTTCTTGTACTTAAGTCGGCATTGTGCCTTTTGTATTTAATTCCGAAGAAATTTCTGTGTTTCATCGTCAATAAGAAGGTCAGAGGG
This sequence comes from Schistocerca americana, assembly GCF_021461395.2. Lineage (NCBI taxonomy): Eukaryota > Metazoa > Arthropoda > Insecta > Orthoptera > Acrididae > Schistocerca > Schistocerca americana. The sequence goes on along the minus strand of NC_060130.1, from coordinate 10,149,116 downwards.
ATACAGTAAACCAGAAGTGAAGCATCGGAATCTATAACTAGTGTCACAGGAATGGTTCAAAACATAGACAGTAAGAAGAGTCAGTTTTCTTGTACTTAAGTCGGCATTGTGCCTTTTCTATTTAATTCCGATGCATTTTCTGTGTTTCATCGTCAATAAGGAGGTCAGAGGGATACAGTAAACCTGAAGTGAAGCATCGGAATCTATAACTAGTGTCACAGGAATGGTTCGACCATAGACAGTAAGAAGAGTCTTTTTTCCTGTACTTAAGTCGGAATTGTGCATTTTGTATTTAATTCCGATGCAATTTCTGTGTTTCATCGTCAATAAGAAGGTCAGAGGGATACAGTAAACCTGAAGTGACCCATCGGAATCTATAACTAGTGTCACGTGAATGGTGCAAACATACACAGTAAGAAGAGTCAGTTTTCTTGTACATAAGTCGGCATTGTGCCTTTTGTATTTAATTCCGATGCAATTTCTGTGTTTCATCGTCAATAAGAAGGTCTGATGGATACAGTAAACCTGAAGTGAAGCATCGGAAGCTATAACTAGTGTCACTTGAATGGTTCAAAACATAGACAGTAGGAAGAGTTTTCTTGTACTTAGGTCGTCATTGTGCCTTTTGTATTTAATTCCAATGCAATTTCTGTGTTTCATCGTCAATAAGGAGGTCAGAGGGATACAGTAAACCTGAAGTGAAGCATCGGAATCTATAACTAGTGTCACAGGAATGGTTCGACCATAGACAGTAAGAAGAGTCAGTTTTCCTGTACTTAAGTCGGAATTGTGCCTTTTGTATTTAGTTCCGATGCAATTTCTGTGTTTCATCAACAATAAGATGGTCAGCGGGATACAGTAAACCTGAAGTGATGCATCGGATTCTATAACTAGTGTCACATGAATGGTTCAAACACAGACAGTAAGAAGAGTCAGTTTTCTTGTACTTAACTCGGCATTGTGCCTTTTGTATTTAATTCCGTTGCAATTTCTGTGTTTCATCGTCAATAAGAAGGTCAGAGGGATACAGTAAACCTGAGGTGAAGCATCGGAATCTATAACTAGTGTCACAGGAATGGTTCATAACATAGACAGTAACAAGAGTCAGTTTTCCTGTACTTAAGTCGGCTTTGTGCCTTTTCTATTTAATTCCGATGTAATTTCTGTGTTTCATCGTCAATTAGAAGGTCAGAGGGATACAGTAAACCTGAAGTGAAGCATTGGAATCTATAACTAGTGTCGAAGGAGTGGTTCAAAACATACACAGTGAGAAGAGTCAGTATTCTTGTACTTAAGTCGGCATTGTGCCTTTTGTATTTAATTCCGAAGAAATTCCTGTGTTTCATCGTCAATAAGAAGGTCAGAGGGATACAGTAAACCAGAAGTGAAGCATCGGAATCTATAACTAGTGTCACAGGAATGGTTCAAAACATAGACAAAAGAACAGTCAGTTTTCTTGTACTGAAGTCGGCATTGTGCCTTTTGTATTCAATTCCGATGCATTTTCTGTGTTTCATCGTCAATAAGAAGGTCAGAGGGATGCAGCAAATCTGAAGTGAACCATCGGAATCTATAACTAGTGTCACAGGAATGGTTCAATCATAGACAGTAAGAAGAGTCAGTTTTCCTGTACTTAAGTCGGAATTGTGCCTTTTGTATTTAATTCCGATGCAATTTCTGTTTTTCATCGTCAATAAGAAGGTCTGATGGATACAGTAAGCCTGTAGTGAAGCATCGGAAGCTATAACTAGTGTCACATGAATGGTTCAAAACGTAGACAGTAGGAAGGGTTTTCTTGTACTTAGGTCGTCATTTTGCCTTTTGTAGTTAATTCCGATGCAATTTCTGTGTTTCATCGTCAATAAGAAGGTCAGAGGGCTACAGTAACATGAAGTGAAGCATCGGAATCTATAACTAGTGTCACAGGAATGGTTCAAAGCATAGACAGTAAGAAGAGTCAGTTTTCTTGTACTTATGTCGGCATTGTGCCTTTTGTATTTAATTCCGATGCAATTTCTGTGTTTCATCAACAATAAGATGGTCAGAGGGATACAGTAAACCTGAAGTGAAGCATCGGATTCTATAACTAGTGTCACATGAATGGTTGAAAACATAGACAGTAAGAAGAGTCAGTTTTCTTGTACTTAAGTCGGCATTGTGCCTTTTGTGTTTAATTCCGAAGCAATTTCTGTGTTTCATCGTCAATAAGAAGGTCAGAGGGATACAGTAAACCTGAGGTGAAGCATCGGAATCTACACTCCTGGAAATGGAAAAAAGAACACATTGACACCGGTGTGTCAGACCCACCATACTTGCTCCGGACACTGCGAGAGGGCTGTACAAGCAATTATCACACGCACGGCACAGTGGACACACCAGGAACCGCGGTGTTGGCCGTCGAATGGCGCTAGCTGCGCAGGATTTGTGCACCGCCGCCGTCAGTGTCAGCCAGATTGCCGTGGCATACGGAGCTCCATCGCAGTCTTTAACACTGGTAGCATGCCGCGACAGCGTGGACGTGAACCGAATGTGCAGTTGACGGACTTTGAGCGAGGGCGTATAGTGGGCATGCGGGAGGCCGGGTGGACGTACCGCCGAATTGCTCAACACGTGGGGCGTGAGGTCTCCACAGTACATTGATGTTGTCGCCAGTGGTCGGCGGAATGTGCACGTGCCCGTCGACCTGGGACCGGACCGCAGCGACGCACGGATGCACGCCAAGACCGTAGGATCCTACGCAGTGCCGTAGGGGACCGCACCGCCACTTCCCAGCAAATTAGGGACACTGTTGCTCCTGGGGTATCGGCGAGGACCATTCGCAATCGTCTCCATGAAGCTGTGCTACGGTCCCGCACACCGTTAGGCCGTCTTCCGCTCACGCCCCAACATCTTGCAGCCCACCTCCAGTGGTGTCGCGACAGGCGTGAATGGAGGAACGAATGGAGACGTGTCGTCTTCAGCGATGAGAGTCGCTTCTGCCTTGGTACCAATGATGGTCGTATGCATGTTTGGCGCCGTGCAGGTGTGGGCCACAATCAGGACTGCATACGACCGAGGCACACAGGGCCAACACCCGGCATCATGGTGTGGGGAGCGATCTCCTACAGTGGCCGTACACCACTGGTGATCGTCTAGGGGACACTGAATAGTGCACGGTACATCCAAACCGTCATCGAACCCATCGTTCTACCATTCCTAGACCGGCAAGGGAACTTGCTGTTCCAACAGGACAATGCACGTCCGCATGTATCCCGTGCCACCCAACGTGCTCTAGAAGGTGTAAGTCAACTACCCTGGCCAGCAAGATCGCCGGATCTGTCCCCCATTGAGCATGTTTGGGACTGGATGAAGCGTCGTCTCACGCGGTCTGCACGTCCAACACGAACGCTGGTCCAACTGAGGCGCCAGGTGGAAATGGCATGGCAAGCTGTTCCACAGGACTACATCCAGCATCTCTACGATCGTCTCCATGGGAGAACAGCAGCCTGCATTGCTGCGAAAGGTGGATATACACAGTACTAGTGCCGACATTGTGCATGCTCTGTTGCCTGTGTCTATGTGCCTGTGGTTCTGTCAGTGTGATCATGTGATGTATCTGACCCCAGGAATGTGTCAATAAAGTTTCCCCTTCCTGGGACAATGAATTCACGGTGTTCTTATTTCAATTTCCAGGAGTGTATAACTAGGGTCACAGGAATGGTTCAAAACATAGACAGTAAGAAGAGTCAGTTTTCTTGTACTTAAGTCGGCATTGTGCCTTTTGTCTTTAATTCCGAAGCAATTTCTGTGTTTCATCGTCAATAAGAAGGTCAGAGGGATACAGTAAAGCTGAAGTGGAGCATCGGAATCAATAACTAGTGTCACAGGAATGGTTCAATCATAGACAGAAGAAGAGTCAGTTTTCTTGTGACTTAAGTCGGCATTGTGCATTTTGTATTTAATTCCGATGCAATTACTGTGTTTCATCGTCATTAAGAAGGTCAGAGGGATACTGTAAACCTGAAGTGAAGCATCGGAATCTATATCTAGTGTCACAGGAATGGTTCAAAACATAGACAGTAAGAAGAGTCAGTTTTCTTGTACTTAAGTCGGCATTGTGCCTTTTGTATATAATTCCGTTGCAATTTCTGTGTTTCATCGTCAATAAGAAGGTCAGAGGGATACAGTAAACCTGAAGTGAAGCATCGGAATCTATATCTAGTGTCACAGGAATGGTTCAAAACATAGACAGTAAGAAGAGACAGTTTTCTTGTACTTAAGTCGGCATTGTTCCTTTTCTATCTAATTCCGATGCAATTTCTATGTTTCACCGTCAATAAGAAGGTCAGAGGGATACAGTAAACCTGACGTGACGCATCGGAATCTATAACTAGTGTCACATGAATGGTGCAAACATAGACAGTAAGAAGAGTCAGTTTTCTTGTACATATGTCGGCCTTCTGCCTTTTGTATATATTTCCTATTTAATTTCTGTGTTCCATCGTCAATAAGAAGGTCCGAGGGATACAGTAAACCTGAAGTGAAAGTTCGGAATCTATAACTAGTGTCACAGGAATGGTTCAAATCATAGACAGTAAGAAGAGTCAGTTTCCTTGTACCTAAGTCGGCATTGTTCCTTCTCTATTTCATCCCGATGCAATTTCTGTGTTTCATCGTCTATATGAAGGTCAGAGGGATACAGTAAACCTGAAGTGAAGCATCGGAATCCATTATTAGTGTCACATGAATGGTTCAAAACATAGACAGTAAGAAGAGTCAGTTTTCTTGTACTTAAGTCGGCATTCTGCCTTTTGTATATATTTCCTATTCAATTTCTGTGTTCCATCGTCAATAAGAAGGTCCGAGGGATACAGTAAACCTGAAGTGAAAGTTCGGAATCTATAACTAGTGTCACAGGAATGGTTCAAAACATAGACAGTAAGAAGTGTTAGTTTTCCTGTACATAAGTCGGCTTTGTGCCTTTTCTATTTAATTCCGATGTATATTCTGTGTTTCATCGTCAATTAGAAGGTCAGAGGGATACAGTAAACCTGAAGTGAAGCATCGGAATCTATAACTAGTGTCGAAGGAGTGGTTCAAAACATAGACAGTAAGAAGAGTCAGTTTTCTTGTACTTAAGTCGGCATTGTGCCTTTTGTATTTAATTCCGAAGAAATTTCTGTGTTTCATCGTCAATAAGAAGGTCAGAGGGATACAGTAAACCAGAAGTGAAGCATCGGAATCTATAACTGGTGTCACAGGAATGGTTCAAAACATAGACAGTAAGAAGAGTCAGTTTTCTTGTACTTAAGTCGGCATTGTGCCTTTTCTATTTAATTCCGATGCATTTTCTGTGTTTCATCGTCAATAAGAAGGTCAGAGGGATACAGTAAACCTGAAATGAAGCATCGGAATCTATAACTAGTGTCACAGGAATGGTTCGATCATAGACAGTAAGAAGAGTCAGTTTTCCTGTACTTAAGTCGGAATTGTGCATTTTGTATTTAATTCCGATGCAATTTCTGTGTTTCATCGTCAATAAGAAGGTCAGAGGGATACAGTAAACCTGAAGTGACGCATCGGAATCTATAACTAGTGTCACATGAATGGTGCAAACATACACAGTAAGAAGAGTCAGTTTTCTTGTACATAAGTCGGCATTGTGCCTTTTGTATTTAATTCCGATGCAATTTCTGTGTTTCATCGTCAATAAGAAGGTCTGATGGATACAGTAAACCTGACGTGAAGCGTCGGAAGCTATAACTAGTGTCACATGAATGGTTCAAAACATTGACAGTAGGAAGAGTTTTCTTGTACTTAGGTCGTCATTGTGCCTTTTGTATTTAATTCCAATGCAATTTCTGTGTTTCATCGTCAATAAGAAGGTCAGAGGGATACAGTAACATTAAGTGAAGCATCGGAATCTATAACTAGTGTCACAGGAATGGTTCAAAACATAGACAGTAAGAAGAGTCAGTTTTCTTGTACTTAAGTCGGCATTGTGCCTTTTGTATTTAGTTCCGATGCAATTTCTGTGTTTCATCAACAATAAGATGGTCAGCGGGATACAGTAAACCTGAAGTGATGCATCGGATTCTATAACTAGTGTCACATGAATGGTTCAAACACAGACAGTAAGAAGAGTCAGTTTTCTTGTACTTAATTCGGAATTTGTGCCTTTTGTATTTAATTCCGTTGCAATTTCTGTGTTTCATCGTCAATAAGAAGGACAGAGGGATACAGTAAACCTGAGGTGAAGCATCGGAATCTATAACTAGTGTCACAGGAATGGTTCAAAACATAGACAGTAACAAGAGTCAGTTTTCCTGTACTTAAGTCGGCTTTGTGCCTTTTCTATTTAATTCCGATGTAATTTCTGTGTTTCATCGTCAATTAGAAGGTCAGAGGGATACAGTAAACCTGAAGTGAAGCATCGGAATCTATAACTAGTGTCGAAGGAGTGGTTCAAAACATACACAGTAAGAAGAGTCAGTTTTCTTGTACTTAAGTCGGCATTGTGCCTTTTGTATTTAATTCCGAAGAAATTCCTGTGTTTCATCGTCAATAAGAAGGTCAGAGGGATACAGTAAACCAGAAGTGAAGCATCGGAATCTATAACTAGTGTCACAGGAATGGTTCATAACATAGACAAAAGAACAGTCAGTTTTCTTGTACTTAAGTCGGCATTGTGCCTTTTGTATTTAATTCCGATGCATTTTCTGTGTTTCATCGTCAATAAGAAGGTCAGAGGGTTGCAGCAAACCTGAAGTGAACCATCGGAATCTATAACTAGTGTCACAGGAATGGTTCAATCATAGAGAGTAAGAAGAGTCAGTTTTCCTGTACTTAAGTCGGAATTGTGGCTTTTGTATTTAATTCCGATGCAATTTCTGTTTTTCATCGTCAATAAGAAAGTCTGATGGATACAGTAAGCCTGTAGTGAAGCATCGGAAGCTATAACTAGTGTCACATGAATGGTTGAAAACATAGACAGTAAGAAGAGTCAGTTTTCTTGTACTTAAGTCGGCATTGTGCCTTTTGTGTTTAATTCCGAAGCAATTTCTGTGTTTCATCGTCAATAAGAAGGTCAGAGGGATACAGTAAACCTGAGGTGAAGCATCAGAATCTACACTCCTGGAAATGGAAAAAAGAACACATTGACACCGGTGTGTCAGACTCACCATACTTGCTCCGGACACTGCGAGAGGGCTGTACAAGCAATTATCACACGCACGGCACAGCGGACACACCAGGAACCGCGGTGTTGGCCGTCGAATGGCGCTAGCTGCGCAGCATTTGTGCACCGCCGCCGTCAGTGTCAGCCAGTTTGCCGTGGCATACGGAGCTCCATCGCAGTCTTTAACACTGGTAGCATGCCACGACAGCGTGGACGTGAACCGTATGTGCAGTTGACGGACTTTGAGCGAGGGCGTATAGTGGGCATGCGGGAGGCCGGGTGGACGTACCGCCGAATTGCTCAACACGTGGGGCGTGAGGTCTCCACAGTACATTGATGTTGTCGCCAGTGGTCGGCGGAATGTGCACGTGCCCGTCGACCTGGGACCGGACCGCAGCGACGCACGGATGCACGCCAAGACCGTAGGATCCTACGCAGTGCCGTAGGGGACCGCACCGCCACTTCCCAGCAAATTAGGGACACTGTTGCTCCTGGGGTATCGGCGAGGACCATTCGCAACCGTCTCCATGAAGCTGTGCTACGGTCCCGCACACCGTCAGGCCGTCTTCCGCTCACGCCCCAACATCTTGCAGCCCACCTCCAGTGGTGTCGCGACAGGCGTGAATGGAGGGACGAATGGAGACGTGTCGTCTTCAGCGATGAGAGTCGCTTCTGCCTTGGTACCAATGATGGTCGTATGCATGTTTGGCGCCGTGCAGGTGTGGGCCACAATCAGGACTGCATACGACCGAGGCACACAGGGCCAACACCCGGCATCATGGTGTGGGGAGCGATCTCCTACAGTGGCCGTACACCACTGGTGATCGTCGAGGGGACACTGAATAGTGCACGGTACATCCAAACCGTCATCGAACCCATCGTTCTACCATTCCTAGACCGGCAAGGGAACTTGCTGTTCCAACAGGACAATGCACGTCCGCATGTATCCCGTGCCACCCAACGTGCTCTAGAAGGTGTGAGTCAACTACCCTGGCCAGCAAGATCGCCGGATCTGTCCCCCATTGAGCATGTTTGGGACTGGATGAAGCGTCGTCTCACGCGGTCTGCACGTCCAACACGAACGCTGGTCCAACTGAGGCGCCAGGTGGAAATGGCATGGCAAGCTGTTCCACAGGACTACATCCAGCATCTCTACGATCGTCTCCATGGGAGAACAGCAGCCTGCATTGCTGCGAAAGGTGGATATACACAGTACTAGTGCCGACATTGTGCATGCTCTGTTGCCTGTGTCTATGTGCCTGTGGTTCTGTCAGTGTGATCATGTGATGTATCTGACCCCAGGAATGTGTCAATAAAGTTTCCCCTTCCTGGGACAATGAATTCACGGTGTTCTTATTTCAATTTCCAGGAGTGTATAACTAGGGTCACAGGAATGGTTCAAAACATAGACAGTAAGAAGAGTCAGTTTTCTTGTACTGAAGTCGGCATTGTGCCTTTTCTATTTAATTCCGATGTAATTTCTGTGTTTCACCTTCAATTAGAAGGTCAGAGGGATACAGTAAACCTGAAGTGAAGCATCGGAATCTATAACTAGTGTCGAAGGAATGGTTCAAAACATAGACAGTAGGAAGAGTCAGTTGTCATGTACTTAAGTCGGCATTGTTCCTTTTGTATTTAATTCCGATGAAATTTCTGTGTTTCATCGTCAATAAGAAGGTCAGAGGGATACAGTAATCCTGACGTGAAGCAACGGAATCTATAACTAGTGTCACAGGAATGGTTCAAAGCATTGACAGTAAGATGAGTCAGTTTTCTTGTACCTAAGTCGGCATTGTTCCTTTTCTATTTCATTCCGATGCAATTTCTACGTTTCATCGTCAACAAGAAGGACAGAGGGATACAGTATACCTCAAGTGAAGCATCGGAATCTATAAGTGGTGTCACAGGAATGGTTCAAAACATAGACAGTAAGAAGAGTCAGTTTTCTTGTACTTAAGTCGGCATTGTGCCTTTTGTATTTAATTCCGAGGAAATTTCTGTGTTTCATCGTCAGTAAGAAGGTCAGAGGGATACAGTAAACCTGGAGTAAAGCATCGGAATCTATAACTAGTGTCACATAAATGGTTCAAAATATAGTCAGTAAGAAGAGTCAGTTTTCTTGTACTTAAGTCGGCATTGTGCCTTTTGTATTTAATTCCGAAGCAATTTCTGTGTTTCATCGTCAATAAGAAGGTCAGAGGGATACAGTAAACCTGGAGTAAAGCATCGGAATCTATAACTAGTGTCACATGAATGGTTCAAAACATAGTCAGTAAGAACAGTCAGTTTTCTTGTACTTAAGTCGGCATTGTGCTTTTTGTATTTAATTCCGAAGCGATTTCTGCGTTTCATCGTCAATAAGAAGGTCAGAGGGATATAGTAAACCTGAAGTGAAGCTCTCGTGGTTCTAGGCACGCAGTCCGGAACCGTGCGACCGCTACGGTCGCTGGTTCGAATCCTGCCTCGGGCATGGATATGTGTGATGTCCTCAGGTAAGTTAGGTTTAAGTAGTTCTAAGTTCTAGGGGACTGATGACCACAGCAGTTGAGTCCCATAGTTCTCAGAGCCATTTGAACCTGATGTGAAGCATCGGAACCTATATCTAGTGTCACAGGAATGGTTCAAAACATAGACAGTAAGAAGAGTCAGTTTTCTCGTACTTAAGTCGGCATTGTGCCTTTTGTATTTAATTCCGATGCAATATCTGTGTTTCATCTTCAATAAAAAGGTCAGAGGGATACAGTAAACATGAAGTGAAGCATCGGAATCTATAACTAGTGTCACAGGAATGGTTCAAAACATAGACAGTAAGAAGAGTCAGTTTTCTTGTACCTAAGTCGGCATTGTTCCTTTTCTATTTCATTCCGATGCAATTTCTATGTTTCAACGTCAATAAGAAGGTCAGAGGGATACAGTAAACCTGAGGTGAAGCATCGGAATCTATAACTAGGGTCACAGAAATGGTTCAAAACATAGACAGTAAGAAGAGTCAGTTTTCTTGTACTTAAGTCGGCATTGTGCCTTTTCTATTTCATTCCGATGCAATTTCTATGTTTCATCGTCAAAAAGAAGGTCAGAGGGATACAGTATACCTCAAGTGAAGCATCGGAATCTATAAGTAGTGTCACAGGAATGGTTCAAAACATAGACAGTAAGAAGAGTCTGTTTTCTTGTACTTAAGTCGGCATTGTGCCTTTTGTATTTAATTCCGAAGCAATTTCTGTGTTTCATCGTCAATAAGAAGGTCAGAGGGATACAGTAAACCTGGAGTAAAGCATCGAAATCTATAACTAGTGTCACATGAATGGTTCAAAACATAGTCAGTAAGAAGAGTCAGTTTTCTTGTACTTAAGTCGGCATTGTGCCTCTTGTATTTAATTCCGATGCAATTTCTGTGTTTCATCGTCAATAAGAAGGTCAGAGGGATACAGTAATCCTGACATGAAGCAACGGAATCTATAACTAATGTCACAGGAATGGTTCAAAGCATTGACAGTAAGATGAGTCAGTTTTCTTGTACCTAAGTCGGCATTGTTCCTTTTCTATTTCATTCCGATGCAATTTCTATGTTTCATCGTCAGTAAGAAGGACAGAGGGATACAGTATACCTCAAGTGAAGCATCGGAATCTATAAGTGGTGTCACAGGAATGGTTCAAAACATAGACAGTAAGAAGAGTCAGTTTTCTTGTACTTAAGTCGGCATTGTGCCTTTTGTATTTAATTCCGAAGCAATTTCTGTGTTTCTTCGTCAGTAAGAAGGTCAGAGGGATACAGTAAACCCGGAGTAAAGCATCGGAATCTATAACTAGTGTCACATAAATGGTTCAAAATATAGTCAGTAAGAAGAGTCAGTTTTCTTGTACCTAAGTCGGCATTGTTCCTTTTCTATTTCATTCCGATGCAATTTCTATGTTTCATCGTCAATAAGAAGGTCAGAGGGATACAGTATACCTGAAGTGAAGCATCGGAATCTATAACTAGTGTCACAGGAATGGATCAAAACATAGACAGTAAGAAGAGTCAGTTTTCTTGTAGTGAAGTCGGCATTGTGCCTTTTCTATTTAATTCCGATGTAATTTCTGTGTTTCATCTTCAATTAGAAGGTCGGAGGGATACAGTAAACCTGAAGTGAAGCATCGGAATCTATAACTAGTGTCGAAGGAATGGTTCAAAACATAGTCAGTAAGAAGAGTCAGTTGTCTTGTACTTAAGTCGGCATTGTGCCTTTTGTATTTAATTCCGATGAAATTTCTGTGTTTCATCGTCAATAAGAAGGTCAGAGGGATACAGTAATCCTGACGTGAAGCAACGGAATCTATAACTAGTGTCACAGGAATGGTTCAAAGCATTGACAGTAAGAAGAGTCAGTTTTCTTGTACCTAAGTCGGCATTTTTCCTTTTCTATTTCATTCCGATGCAATTTCTATGTTTCATCGTCAATAAGAAGGTCAGAGGGATACAGTATACGTCAAGTGAAGCATCGGAATCTATAAGTAGAGTCACAGGAATGGTTCAAAACATAGACAGTAAGAAGAGTCAGTTTTCTTGTACTTAAGTCGGCATTGTGCCTTTTGTATTTAATTCCGAAGCAATTTCTGTGTTTCATCGTCAATAAGAAGGTCAGAGGGATACAGTAAACCTGGAGTAAAGCATCGGAATCTATAACTAGTGTCACATGAATGGTTCAAAACATAGTCAGTAAGAAGAGTCATTTTTCTTGTACTTAAGTCGACATTGTCCTTTTTGTATTTAATTCCGAAGCGATTTCTGCGTTTCATCGTCAATAAGAAGGTCAGAGAGATATAGTAAACCTGAACTGAAGCTCTCATGGTTCTAGGCGCGCAGTCCGGAACCGTGCGACCGCTACAGTCGCTGGTTCGAATCCTGCCTCGGGCATGGATGTGTGTGATGTCCTCAGGTAAGTTAGGTTTAAGTAGTTCTAAGTTCTAGGGGACTGATGACCACAGCAGTTGAGTCCCATAGCTCTCAGAGCCATTTGAACCTGATGTGAAGCATCGGAACCTATATCTAGTGTCACAGGAATGGTTCAAAACATAGACAGTAAGAAGATTCAGTTTTCTTGTACTTAAGTCGGCATTGTGCCTTTTGTATTTAATTCCGATGCAATATCTGTGTTTCATCTTCAATAAAAACGTCAGAGGGATACAGTAAACCTGAGGTGAAGCATCGGAATCTATAACTAGTGTCACAGGAATGGTTCAAAACATAGACAGTAAGAAGAGTCAGTTTTCTTGTACCTAAGTCGGCATTGTTCCTTTTCTATTTCATTCCGATGCAATTTCTATGTTTCATCGTCAATAAGAAGGTCAGAGGGATACAGTAAACCTGAGGTGAAGCATCGGAATCTCTAACTAGGGTCACAGAAATGGTTCAAAACATAGACAGTAAGAAGAATCAGTTTTCTTGTACTTAAGTCGGCATTGTGCCTTTTGTATTTAATTCCGAAGCAATTTCTGTGTTTCATCGTCAATAAGAAGGTCAGAGGGATACAGTAAACCTGGAGTAAAGCATCGGAATCTATAACTAGTGTCACATGAATGGTTCAAAACATAGTCAGTAAGAAGAGTCAGTTTTCTTGTACTTAAGTCGGCATTGTGCCTCTTGTATTTAATTCCGATGCAATTTCTGTGTTTCATCGTCAATAAGAAGGTCAGAGGGATACAGTAAACCTGAAGTGAAGCATCGGAATCTATAACTAGTGTCACAGGAATGGTTCAAAACATAGACAGTAAGAAGAGTCAGTTTTCTTGTACTTAATTCGGCATTGTGCCTTTTGTATTTTTTTCCGTTGCAATTTCTGTGTTTCATCGTCAATAAGAAGGTCAGAGGGATACAGTAAACCTGAGGTGAAGCATCGGAATCTATAACTAGTGTCACAGGAATGGTTCAAAACATAGACAGTAACAAGAGTCAGTTTTCCTGTACTTAAGTCGGCTTTGTGCCTTTTCTATTTAATTCCGATGTAATTTCTGTGTTTCATCGTCAATTAGAAGGTCAGAGGGATACAGTAAACCTGAAGTGAAGCATCGGAATCTATAACTAGTGTCGAAGGAGTGGTTCAAAACATAGACAGTAAGAAGAGTCAGTTTTCTTGTACTTTAGTCGGCATTGTGCCTTTTGTATTTAATTCCGAAGAAATTCCTGTGTTTCATCGTCAATAAGAAGGTCAGAGGGATACAGTAAACCAGAAGTGTAGCATCGGAATCTATAACTAGTGTCACAGGAATGGTTCAAAACATAGACAAAAGAACAGTCAGTTTTCTTGTACTTAAGTCGGCATTGTGCCTTTTGTATTTAATTCCGATGCATTTTCCGTGTTTCATCGTCAATAAGAAGGTCAGAATGATACAGCAAACCTGAAGTGAACCATCGGAATCTATAACTAGTGTCACAGGAATGGTTCAATCATAGACAGTAAGAAGAGTCAGTTTTCCTGTACTTAAGTCGGAATTGTGCCTTTTGTATTTAATTCCGATGCAATTCCTGTTTTTCATCGTCAATAAGAAGGTCTGATGGATACAGTAAACCTGTAGTGAAGCATCGGAAGCTATAACTAGTGTCACATGAATGGTTCAAAACGTAGACAGTAGGAAGAGTTTTCTTGTACTTAGGTCGTCATTGTGCCTTTTGTATTTAATTCCGATGAAATTTCTGTGTTTCATCGTCAATAAGAAGGTCAGAGGGATACAGTAATCCTGATATGAAGCAACGGAATCTATAACTAGTGTCACAGGAATGGTTCAAAGCATTGACAGTAAGATGAGTCAGTTTTCTTGTACCTAAGTCGGCATTGTGCCTTTTGTATTTAATTCTGAAGCAATTTCTGTGTTTCTTCGTCAGTAAGAAGGTCAGAGGGATACAGTATACCTCAAGTGAAGCATCGGAATCTGTAAGTGGTGTCACAGGAATGGTTCAAAACATAGACAGTAAGAAGAGTCAGTTTTCTTGTACTTAAGTCGGCATTGTGCCTTTTGTATTTAATTCTGAAGCAATTTCTGTGTTTCTTCGTCAGTAAGAAGGTCAGAGGGATACAGTAAACCTGGAGTAAAACATCGGAATCTATAACTAGTGTCACATAAATGGTTCAAAATATAGTCAGTAAGAAGAGTCAGTTTTCTTGTACCTAAGTCGGCATTGTTCCTTTTCTATTTCATTCCGATGCAATTTCTATGTTTCATCGTCATTAAGAAGGTCAGAGGGATACAGTATACCTGAAGTGAAGCATCGGAATCTATAACTAGTGTCACAGGAATGGATCAAAACATAGACAGTAAGAAGAGTCAGTTTTCTTGTACTGAAGTCGGCATTGTGCCTTTTCCATTTAATTCCGATGTAATTTCTGTGTTTCATCTTCAATTAGAAGGTCGGAGGGATACAGTAAACCTGAAGTGAAGCATCGGAATCTATAACTAGTGTCGAAGGAATGGTTCAAAACATAGACAGTAAGAAGAGTCAGTTGTCTTGTACTTAAGTCGGCATTGTGCCTTTTGTATTTAATTCCGATGAAATTTCTGTGTTTCATCGTCAATAAGGAGGTCAGAGGGATACACTAATCCTGACGTGAAGCAACGGAATCTATAACTAGTGTCACAGGAATGGTTCAAAGCATTGACAGTAAGAAGAGTCAGTTTTCTTGTACCTAAGTCGGCATTTTTCCTTTTCTATTTCATTCCGATGCAATTTCTATGTTTCATCGTCAATAAGAAGGTCAGAGGGATACAGTATACGTCAAGTGAAGCATCGGAATCTATAAGTAGTGTCACAGGAATGGTTCAAAACATAGACAGTAAGAAGAGTCAGTTTTCTTGTACTTAAGTCGGCATTGTGCCTTTTTTTGTTAATTCCGATGCAATATCTGTGTTTCATCTTCAATAAAAAGGTCAGAGGGATACAGTAAACCTGAAGTGAAGCATCGGAATCTATAACTAGTGTCACAGGAATGGTTCAAAACATAGACAGTAAGAAGAGTCAGTTTTCTTGTACCTAAGTCGGCATTGTTCCTTTTCTATTTCATTCCGATGCAATTTCTATGTTTCATCGTCAATAAGAAGGTCAGAGGGATACAGTAAACCTGAGGTGAAGCATCGGAATCTCTATCTAGGGTCACAGAAATGGTTCAATACATAGACAGTAAGAAGAGTCAGTTTTCTTGTACTTAAGTCGGCATTGTGCCTTTTGTATTTAATTCCGATGCAATATCTGTGTTTCATCTTCAATAAAAAGGTCAGAGGGATACAGTAAACCTGAAGTGAAGCATCGGAATCTATAACTAGTGTCACAGGAATGGTTCAAAACATAGACAGTAAGAAGAGTCAGTTTTCTTGTACCTAAGTCGGCATTGTTCCATTTCTATTTCATTCCGATGCAATTTCTATGTTTCGTCGTCAATAAGAAGGTCAGAGGGATACAGTAAACCTGAGGTGAAGCATCGAAATCTCTAACTAGGGTCACAGAAATGGTTCAAAACATAGACAGTAAGAAGAGTCAGTTTTCTTGTACTTAAGTCGGCATTGTGCCTTTTGTATTTAATTCCGAAGCAATTTCTGTGTTTCATCGTCAATAAGAAGGTCAGAGGGATACAGTAAACCTGGAGTTAAGCATCGGAATCTATAACTAGTGTCACATGAATGGTTCAAAACATAGTCAGTAAGAAGAGTCAGTTTTCTTGTACTGAAGTCGGCATTGTGCCTTTTGTAATTAATTCCGATGCAATTTCTGTGTTTCATCGTCAATAAGGAGGTCAGAGGGATACAGTAAACCTGAAGTGAAGCATCGGAATCTATAACTAGTGTCACATGAATGGTTCAAACATAGACAGTAAGAAGAGTCAGTTATCTTGTACTTAAGTCGGCATTGTGCCTTTTGTATTTAATTCCGATGCAATTTCTGTGTTTCATCGTCAATAAGAAGGTCAGAGGGATACAGAAATGCTGAAGTGAAGCATCGTAATTTATAACTAGTGTCGCAGGAATGGTTCAAAACAAAGACAGTAAGAAGAGTCAGTTTTCTTGTACTGAAGTCGGCATTGTGCCTTTTCTATTTAATTCCGATGTAATCTCTGTGTTTCATCGTCAATTAGAAGGTCGGAGGGATACTGTAAACCTGAAGTGAAGCATCGGAATCTATAACTAGTGTCGAAGGAATGGTTCAAAACATAGACAGTAAGAAGAGTCAGTTTTCTTGTACTTAAGTCGGCATTGTGCCTTTTGTATTTAATTCCGAAGCAATTTCTGTGTTTCATCGTCAATAAGAAGGTCAGAGGGATACAGCAAACCGGAGTAAAGCATCGGAATCGATAACTAGTGTCACATGAATGGTTCAAACATAGTCAGTAAGAAGAGTCAGTTTTCTTGTACTGAAGTCGGCATTGTGCCTTTTGTAATTAATTCCGATGTAATTTCTGTGTTTCATCGTCAATAAGGAGGTCAGAGGGATACAGTAAACCTGAAGTGAAGCACCGGAATCTATAACTAGTGCCACAGGAATGGTTCAGAACATAGACAGCAAGAAGAGTCAGTTTTCTTGTACTTAAGTCGGCATTGTGCCTTTTGTATTTAATTCCGATGCAATTTCTGTGTTTCATCGTCAATAAGAAGGTCAGAGGGATACAGTAAACCTGAAGTGAAGCATCGGAATCTATAACTAGTGTCACATGAATGGTTCAAACATAGACAGTAAGAAGAGTCAGTTATCTTGTACTTAAGTCGGCCATGTGCCTTTTGTATTTAATTCCAATGCAATATCTGTGTTTCATTGTCAATATGAAGGTCAGAAGGATAAAGTAAACCTGAAGTGAAGCATCGGAATCTATAACTAGTGTCACAGGAATAGTTCAAACATAGACTAAAAGAAGAGTCAGTTCTCCTGTACTTAAGTCGGCGTTGAGCCTTTTGTATTTAACTCCGATGCAATTTCTGTGTTTCATCGTCAATAAGAAGGTTAGAGGGATACGGTAAACCTAAAGTGAAGCATCGGAATCTATAACTAGTGTCACAGGAATGGTTCAAAACATAGACAGGAAGAATAGTCAGTTTTCTAGTACTTAGGTTGGCATTGAGCCTCTTGTATTTACTTCCTGTGCAATTTCTGTGTTTCATCGTCAACAAGAAGGTCAGAGGGATACAGTAAACCTGAATTGAAGCATCGGAATCAATAACTAGTGTCACAGGAATGGTTCAAACATAGACAGTAGGAAGAGTCAGTTTTCTTGTACTTAAGTCGGCATTGTGCCTTTTGTATTTAATTCCGATGCAATTTCTGTGTATTATCGTCAATAAGAAGGTCGGAGGGATACAGTAAACCTGAAGTGAAGCATCGGAATCTATAACTAGTATCGAAGGAATGGTTCAAAACATAGACAGTAAGAAGAGTCAGTTGTCTTGTACTTAAGTCGGCATTGTGCCTTTTGTATTTAATTCCGATGAAATTTCTGTATTTCATCGTCAATAAGAAGGTCAGAGGGATACAGTAATCCTGACGTGAAGCAACGGAATCTATAACTAGTGTCACAGGAATGGTTCAAAGCATTGACAGTAAGAAGAGTCAGTTTTCTTGTACCTAAGTCGGCATTTTTCCTTTTCTATTTCATTCCGATGCAATTTCTATGTTTCATCGTCAATAAGAAGGTCAGAGGGATACAGTATACTTCAAGTGAAGCATCGGAATCTATAAGTAGTGTCACAGGAATGGTTCAAAACATAGACAGTAAGAAGAGTCAGTTTTCTTGTACTTAAGTCGGCATTGTGCCTTTTGTATTTAATTCCGAAGCAATTTCTGTGTTTCATCGTCAATAAGAAGGTCAGAGGGATACAGTAAACCTGGAGTAAAGCATCGGAATCTATAACTAGTGTCACATGAATGGTTCAAAACATAGTCAGTAAGAAGAATCTTTTTTCTTGTACTTAAGTCGGCATTGTGCTTTTTGTATTTGATTCCGAAGCGATTTCTGCGTTTCATCGTCAATAAGAAGGTCAGAGGGATATAGTAAACCTGAAGTGAAGCTCTCGTGGTTCTAGGAGCGCAGTCCGGAACCGTGCGACCGCTACGGTCGCTGGCTCGGATCCTGCCTCGGGCATGGATGTGTGTGATGTCCTCAGGTAAGTTAGGTTTAAGTAGTTCTAAGTTCTAGGGGACTGATTACCACAGCAGTTGAGTCCCATAGTTTTTAGAGCCATTTGAACCTGAAGTGAGGCATCGGAATCTATATCTAGTGTCACAGGAATGGTTCAAAACATAGACAGTAAGAAGAGGCAGTTTTCTTGTACTTAAGTCGGCATTGTGCCTTTTGTATTCAATTCCGATGAAATTTCTGTGTTTCATCGTCAATAAGAATGGTCAGAGGGATACAGTAAACCTGAAGTGTAGCAACGGATTCTATAACTAGCGTCACAGGAATGGTTCAAAGCATTGACAGTAAGAAGAGTCAGTTTTCTTGTACCTAAGTCGGCATTGTTCCTCTTCTATTTCATTCCGATGCAATTTCTATGTTTCATCGTTAAAAAGAAGGTCAGAGGGATACAGTATACCTCAAGTGAAGCATCGGAATCTATAAGTAGTGTCACAGGAATGGTTCAATACATAGACAGTAAGAAGAGTCAGTTTTCTTGTACTTAAGTCGGCATTGCGCCTTTTGTATTTAATTCCGAAGCAATTTCTGAGTTTCATCGTCAATAAGAAGGTCAGAGGGATACAGTAAACCTGGAGTAAAGCATCGGAATCTATAACTAGTGTCACATGAATGGTTCAAAACATAGTCAGTAAGAAGAGTCAGTATTCTTGTACTGAAGTCGGCATTGCGCCTTTTGTAATTAATTCCGATGCAATTTCTGTGTTTCATCGTCAATAAGGAGGTCAGAGGGATACAGTAAACCTGAAGTGAAGCACCGGAATCTATAACTAGTGTCACAGGAGTGGTTCAAAACATAGACAGCAAGAAGAGTCAGTTTTCTTGTACTTAAGTCGGCATTGTGCCTTTTGTATTTAATTCCGATGCAAATTCTGTGTTTCATCGTCAATAAGAAGGTCAGAGGGATACAGTAAACCTGAAGTGAGGCATCGGAATCTATAACTAGAGTCACATGAATGGTTGAAACATAGACAGTAAGAAGAGTCAGTTATCTTGTACTTAAGTCGGCATTGTGCCTTTTGTATTTAATTCCGATGCAATTTCTGTGTTTCATCGTCAATAAGAAGGTCAGAGGGATACAGTAATGCTGAAGTGAAGCATCGTAATTTATAACTAGTGTCGCAGGAATGGTTCAAAACAAAGACAGTAAGAATAGTCAGTTTTCTTGTACTGAAGTCGGCATTGTGCCTTTTCTATTTAGTTCCGATGTAATCTCTGTGTTTCATCGTCAATTAGAATTTCAGAGCGATACTGTAAACCTGAAGTGAAGCATCGGAATCTATAACAAGTGTCGAAGGAATGGTTCAAAACATAGGCAGTAAGAAGAGTCAGTTTTCTTGTACTTAAGTCGGCATTGTGCCTTTTGTATTTAATTCCGATAAAATTTCTGTGTTTCATCGTCAATAAGAAGGTCAGAGGGATACAGTAAACCTGAAGTGAAGCAACGGATTCTATAACTAGCGTCACAGGAATGGTTCAAAGCATTGACAGTAAGAAGAGTCAGTTTTCTTGTACCTAAGTCGGCATTGTTCCTTTTCTATTTCATTCCGATGCAATTTCTATGTTTCATCGTCAAAAAGAAGGTCAGAGGGATACAGTATACCTCAAGTGAAGCATCGGAATCTCTAACTAGGGTCACAGAAATGGTTCAAAACATAGACAGTAAGAAGAGTCAGTTTTCTTGTACTTAAGTCGGCATTGTGCCTTTTGTATTTAATTCCGAAGCAATTTTTGTGTTTCATCGTCAATAAGAAGGTCAGAGGGATACAGTAAACCTGGAGTTAAGCATCGGAATCTATAACTAGTGTCACATGAATGGTTCAAAACATAGTCAGTAAGAAGAGTCAGTTTTCTTGTACTGAAAACGGCATTGTGCCTTTTGTAATTAATTCCGATGCAATTTCTGTGTTTCATCGTCAATAAGGAGGTCAGAGGGATACAGTAAACCTGAAGTGAAGCACCGGAATCTATAACTAGTGTCACAGGAATGGTTCAAAACATAGACAGCAAGAAGAGTCAGTTTTCTTGTACTTAAGTCGGCATCAAGCCTTTTGTATTTAATTCCGATGCGATTTCTGTGTTTCATCGTCAATAAGAAGGTCAGAGGGATACAGTAAACCTGAAGTGAAGCATCGGAATCTATAACTAGTGTCACATGAATGGTTCAAACATAGACAGTAAGAGGAGTCAGTTATCTTGTACTTAAGTCGGCATTGTGCCTTTTGTATTTAATTCCGATGCAATTACTGTGTTTCATCGTCAATAAGAAGGTCAGAGGGATACAGTAATGCTGAAGTGAAGCATCGTAATTTATAACTAGTGTCGCAGGAATGGTTCAAAACAAAGACAGTAAGAAGAGTCAGTTTTCTTGTACTGAAGTCGGCATTGTGCCTTTTCTATTTAATTCCGATGTAATCTCTGTGTTTCATCGTCAATTAGAAGGTCAGAGGGATACTGTAAACCTGAAGTGAAGCATCGGAATCTATAACTAGTGTCGAAGGAATGGTTCAAAACATAGACAGTAAGAAGAGTCAGTTTTCTTGTACTTAAGTCGGCATTGTGCCTTTTGTATTTAATTCCGAAGCAATTTCTGCGTTTCATCGTCAATAAGAAGGTCAGAGGGATACAGGAAACCTGAAGTGAAGCAACGGATTCTATACCTAGCGTCACAGGAATGGTTCAAACATTGACAGTAAGAAGAGTCAGTTTTCTTGTACCTAAGTCGGCATTGTTCCTTTTCTATTTCATTCCGATGCAATTTCTATGTTTCATCGTCAAAAAGAAGGTCAGAGGGATACAGTATACCTCAAGTGAAGCATCGGAGTCTATAAGTAGTGTCACAGGAATGGTTCAAAACATAGACAGTAAGAAGAGTCAGTTTTCTTGTACTTAAGTCGGCATTGTGCCTTTTGTATTTAATTCCGATGCAATTACTGTGTTTCATCGTCAATAAGAAGGTCAGAGGGATACAGTAATGCTGAAGTGAAGCATCGTAATTTATAACTAGTGTCGCAGGAATAGTTCAAAACAAAGACAGTAAGAAGAGTCAGTTTTCTTGTACTGAAGTCGGCATTGTGCCTTTTCTATTTAATTCCGATGTAATCTCTGTGTTTCATCGTCAATAAGAAGGTCAGAGGGATACAGTAAACCTGGAGTAAAGCATCGGAATCTATAACTAGTGTCACATGAATGGTTCAAAACATAGTCAGTAAGAAGAATCTTTTTTCTTGTACTTAAGTCGGCATTGTGCTTTTTGTATTTAATTCCGAAGCGATTTCTGCGTTTCATCGTCAATAAGAAGGTCAGAGGGATATAGTAAACCTGAAGTGAA
Source organism: Schistocerca americana (assembly GCF_021461395.2). NCBI lineage: Eukaryota > Metazoa > Arthropoda > Insecta > Orthoptera > Acrididae > Schistocerca > Schistocerca americana. The sequence continues at coordinate 10,127,482 of NC_060130.1, read as the reverse complement.
GCTCTCGTGGTTCTAGGAGCGCAGTCCGGAACCGTGCGACCGCTACGGTCGCTGGCTCGGATCCTGCCTCGGGCATGGATGTGTGTGATGTCCTCAGGTAAGTTAGGTTTAAGTAGTTCTAAGTTCTAGGGGACTGATTACCACAGCAGTTGAGTCCCATAGTTTTTAGAGCCATTTGAACCTGAAGTGAGGCATCGGAATCTATATCTAGTGTCACAGGAATGGTTCAAAACATAGACAGTAAGAAGAGTCAGTTTTCTTGTACTTAAGTCGGCATTGTGCCTTTTGTATTCAATTCCGATGCAATATCTGTGTTTCATCTTCAATAAAAAGGTCAGAGGGATACAGTAAACCTGAAGTGAAGCATCGGAACCTATAACTAGTGTCGAAGGAATGGTTCAAAACATAGACAGTAAGAAGAGTCAGTTTTCTTGTACTTAAGTCGGCATTGTGCCTTTTGTATTTAATTCCGATGAAATTTCTGTGTTTCATCGTCAATAAGAATGGTCAGAGGGATACAGTAAACCTGAAGTGTAGCAACGGATTCTATAACTAGCGTCACAGGAATGGTTCAAAGCATTGACAGTAAGAAGAGTCAGTTTTCTTGTACCTAAGTCGGCATTGTTCCTCTTCTATTTCATTCCGATGCAATTTCTATGTTTCATCGTTAAAAAGAAGGTCAGAGGGATACAGTATACCTCAAGTGAAGCATCGGAATCTATAAGTAGTGTCACAGGAATGGTTCAAAACATAGACAGTAAGAAGAGTCAGTTTTCTTGTACTTAAGTCGGCATTGCGCCTTTTGTATTTAATTCCGAAGCAATTTCTGTGTTTCATCGTCAATAAGAAGGTCAGAGGGATACAGTAAACCTGGAGTAAAGCATCGGAATCTATAACTAGTGTCACATGAATGGTTCAAAACATAGTCAGTAAGAAGAGTCAGTATTCTTGTACTGAAGTCGGCATTGCGCCTTTTGTAATTAATTCCGATGCAATTTCTGTGTTTCATCGTCAATAAGGAGGTCAGAGGGATACAGTAAACCTGAAGTGAAGCACCGGAATCTATAACTAGTGTCACAGGAGTGGTTCAAAACATAGACAGCAAGAAGAGTCAGTTTTCTTGTACTTAAGTCGGCATTGTGCCTTTTGTATTTAATTCCGATGCAAATTCTGTGTTTCATCGCCAATAAGAAGGTCAGAGGGATACAGTAAACCTGAAGTGAAGCATCGGAATCTATAACTAGAGTCACATGAATGGTTGAAACATAGACAGTAAGAAGAGTCAGTTATCTTGTACTTAAGTCGGCATTGTGCCTTTTGTATTTAATTCCGATGCAATTTCTGTGTTTCATCGTCAATAAGAAGGTCAGAGGGATACAGTAATGCTGAAGTGAAGCATCGTAATTTATAACTAGTGTCGCAGGAATGGTTCAAAACAAAGACAGTAAGAATAGTCAGTTTTCTTGTACTGAAGTCGGCATTGTGCCTTTTCTATTTAGTTCCGATGTAATCTCTGTGTTTCATCGTCAATTAGAATTTCAGAGCGATACTGTAAACCTGAAGTGAAGCATCGGAATCTATAACAAGTGTCGAAGGAATGGTTCAAAACATAGACAGTAAGAAGAGTCAGTTTTCTTGTACTTAAGTCGGCATTGTGCCTTTTGTAATTAATTCCGATGCAATTTCTGTGTTTCATCGTCAATAAGAAGGTCAGAGGGATACAGTAAACCTGGAGTTAAGCATCGGAATCTATAACTAGTGTCACATGAATGGTTCAAAACATAGTCAGTAAGAAGAGTCAGTTTTCTTGTACTGAAGTCGGCATTGTGCCTTTTGTAATTAATTCCGATGCAATTTCTGTGTTTCATCGTCAATAAGGAGGTCAGAGGGATACAGTAAACCTGAAGTGAAGCACCGGAATCTATAACTAGTGTCACAGGAATGGTTCAAAACATAGACAGCAAGAAGAGTCAGTTTTCTTGTACTTAAGTCGGCATCAAGCCTTTTGTATTTAATTCCGATGCAATTTCTGTGTTTCATCGTCAATAAGAAGGTCAGAGGGATACAGTAAACCTGAAGTGAAGCATCGGAATCTATAACTAGTGTCACATGAATGGTTCAAACATAGACAGTAAGAGGAGTCAGTTATCTTGTACTTAAGTCGGCATTGTGCCTTTTGTATTTAATTCCGATGCAATTACTGTGTTTCATCGTCAATAAGAAGGTCAGAGGGATACAGTAATGCTGAAGTGAAGCATCGTAATTTATAACTAGTGTCGCAGGAATGGTTCAAAACAAAGACAGTAAGAAGAGTCAGTTTTCTTGTACTGAAGTCGGCATTGTGCCTTTTCTATTTAATTCCGATGTAATCTCTGTGTTTCATCGTCAATTAGAAGGTCAGAGGGATACTGTAAACCTGAAGTGAAGCATCGGAATCTATAACTAGTGTCGAAGGAATGGTTCAAAACATAGACAGTAAGAAGAGTCAGTTTTCTTGTACTTAAGTCGGCATTGTGCCTTTTGTATTTTATTCCGAAGCAATTTCTGCGTTTCATCGTCAATAAGAAGGTCAGAGGGATACAGGAAACCTGAAGTGAAGCAACGGATTCTATACCTAGCGTCACAGGAATGGTTCAAACATTGACAGTAAGAAGAGTCAGTTTTCTTGTACTTAAGTAGGCATTGTGCCTTTTGTATTTAATTCCGATGCAATTTCTGTGTTTCATCGTCAATAAGAAGGTCAGAGGGATACAGTAAACCTGAAGTGAAGCATCGGAATCTATAACTAGTGTCACATGAATGGTTCGAACATAGACAGTAAGAAGAGTCAGTTATCTTGTACTTAAGTCGGCCATGTGCCTTTTGTATTTAATTCCAATACAATATCTGTGTTTCATTGTCAATATGTAGGTCAGAAGGATAAAGTAAACCTGAAGTGAAGCATCGGAATCTATAACTAGTGTCACAGGAATTGTTCAAACATAGACTAAAAGAAGAGTCAGTTCTCCTGTACTTAAGTCGGCGTTGAGCCTTTTGTATTTAACTCCGATGCAATTTCTGTGTTTCATCGTCAATAAGAAGGTTAGAGGGATACGGTAAACCTAAAGTGAAGCATCGGAATCTATAACTAGTGTCACAGGAATGGTTCAAAACATAGACAGGAAGAATAGTCAGTTTTCTAGTACTTAGGTCGGCATTGAGCCTCTTGTATTTAATTCCTGTGCAATTTCTGTGTTTCATCGTCAACAAGAAGGTCAGAGGGATACAGTAAACCTGAATTGAAGCATCTGAATCAATAACTAGTGTCACAGGAATGGTTCAAACATAGACAGTAGGAAGAGTCAGTTTTCTTGTACTTAAGTCGGCATTGTGCCTTTTGTATTTAATTCCGATGCAATTTCTGTGTATTATCGTCAATAAGAAGGTCGGAGGGATACAGTAAACCTGAAGTGAAGCATCGGAATCTATAACTAGTAACGAAGGAATGGTTCAAAACATAGACAGTAAGAAGAGTCAGTTGTCTTGTACTTAAGTCGGCATTGTGCCTTTTGTATTTAATTCCGATGAAATTTCTGTGTTTCATCGTCAATAAGAAGGTCAGAGGGATACAGTAATCCTGACGTGAAGCAACGGAATCTATAACTAGTGTCACAGGAATGGTTCAAAGCATTGACAGTAAGAAGAGTCAGTTTTCTTGTACCTAAGTCGGCATTTTTCCTTTTCTATTTCATTCCGATGCAATTTCTATGTTTCATCGTCAATAAGAAGGTCAGAGGGATACAGTATACTTCAAGTGAAGCATCGGAATCTATAAGTAGTGTCACAGGAATGGTTCAAAACATAGACAGTAAGAAGAGTCAGTTTTCTTGTACTTAAGTCGGCATTGTGCCTTTTGTATTTAATTCCGAAGCAATTTCTGTGTTTCATCGTCAATAAGAAGGTCAGAGGGATACAGTAAACCTGGAGTAAAGCATCGGAATCTATAACTAGTGTCACATGAATGGTTCAAAACATAGTCAGTAAGAAGAATCTTTTTTCTTGTACTTAAGTCGGCATTGTGCTTTTTGTATTTAATTCCGAAGCGATTTCTGCGTTTCATCGTCAATAAGAAGGTCAGAGGGATATAGTAAACCTGAAGTGAAGCTCTCGTGGTTCTAGGAGCGCAGTCCGGAACCGTGCGACCGCTACGGTCGCTGGCTCGGATCCTGCCTCGGGCATGGATGTGTGTGATGTCCTCAGGTAAGTTAGGTTTAAGTAGTTCTAAGTTCTAGGGGACTGATGACCACAGCAGTTGAGTCCCATAGTTTTTAGAGCCATTTGAACCTGAAGTGAGGCATCGGAATCTATATCTAGTGTCACAGGAATGGTTCAAAACATAGACAGTAAGAAGAGTCAGTTTTCTTGTACTTAAGTCGGCATTGTGCCTTTTGTATTCAATTCCGATGCAATATCTGTGTTTCATCTTCAATAAAAAGGTCAGAGGGATACAGTAAACCTGAAGTGAAGCATCGGAATCTATAACTAGTGTCACAGGAATGGTTCAAAACATAGACAGTAAGAAGAGTCAGTTTTCTTGTACCTAAGTCGGCATTGTTCCTTTTCTATTTCATTCCGATGCAATTTCTATGTTTCATCGTCAATAAGAAGGTCAGAGGGATACAGTAAACCTGAAGTGTAGCAACGGATTCTATAACTAGCGTCACAGGAATGGTTCAAAGCATTGACAGTAAGAAGAGTCAGTTTTCTTGTACCTAAGTCGGCATTGTTCCTCTTCTATTTCATTCCGATGCAATTTCTATGTTTCATCGTCAAAAAGAAGGTCAGAGGGATACAGTATACCTCAAGTGAAGCATCGGAATCTATAAGTAGTGTCACAGGAATGGTTCAAAACATAGACAGTAAGAAGAGTCAGTTTTCTTGTACTTAAGTCGGCATTGTGCCTTTTGTATTTAATTCCGAAGCAATTTCTGTGTTTCATCGTCAATAAGAAGGTCAGAGGGATACAGTAAACCTGGAGTAAAGCATCGGAATCTATAACTAGTGTCACATGAATGGTTCAAAACATAGTCAGTAAGAAGAGTCAGTATTCTTGTACTGAAGTCGACATTGCGCCTTTTGTAATTAATTCCGATGCAATTTCTGTGTTTCATCGTCAATAAGGAGGTCAGAGGGATACAGTAAACCTGAAGTGAAGCACCGGAATCTATAACTAGTGCCACAGGAGTGGTTCAAAACATAGACAGCAAGAAGAGTCAGTTTTCTTGTACTTAAGTCGGCATTGTGCCTTTTGTATTTAATTCCGATGCAAATTCTGTGTTTCATCGTCAATAAGAAGGTCAGAGGGATACAGTAAACCTGAAGTGAAGCATCGGAATCTATAACTAGAGTCACATGAATGGTTGAAACATAGACAGTAAGAAGAGTCAGTTATCATGTACTTAAGTCGGCATTGTGCCTTTTGTATTTAATTCCGATGCAATTTCTGAGTTTCATCGTCAATAAGAAGGTCAGAGGGATACAGTAATGCTGAAGTGAAGCATCGTAATTTATAACTAGTGTCGCAGGAATGGTTCAAAACAAAGACAGTAAGAATAGTCAGTTTTCTTGTACTGAAGTCGGCATTGTGCTTTTTCTATTTAGTTCCGATGTAATCTCTGTGTTTCATCGTCAATTAGAATTTCAGAGGGATACAGTAAACCTGAAGTGAAGCATCGGAATCTATAACTAGTGTCACATGAATGGTTCAAACATAGACAGTAAGAAGAGTCAGTTATCTTGTACTTAAGTCGGCCATGTGCCTTTTGTATTTAATTCCAATGCAATATCTGTGTTTCATTGTCAATATGAAGGTCAGAAGGATAAAGTAAACCTGAAGTGAAGCATCGGAATCTATAACTAGTGTCACAGGAATAGTTCAAACATAGACTAAAAGAAGAGTTAGTTCTCCTGTACTTCAGTCGGCGTTGAGCCTTTTGTATTTAACTCCGATGCAATTTGTGTGTTTCATCGTCAATAAGAAGGTTAGAGGGATACAGTAAACCTAAAGTGAAGCATCGGAATCTATAACTAGTGTCACAGGAATGGTTCAAAACATAGACAGGAAGAATAGTCAGTTTTCTAGTACTTAGGTCGGCATTGAGCCTCTTGTATTTACTTCCTGTGCAATTTCTGTGTTTCATCGTCAACAAGAAGGTCAGAGGGATACAGTAAACCTGAATTGAAGCATCGGAATCAATAACTAGTGTCACAGGAATGGTTCAAACATAGACAGTAGGAAGAGTCAGTTTTCTTGTACTTAAGTCGGCATTGTGCCTTTTGTATTTAATTCCGATGCAATTTCTGTGTATTATCGTCAATAAGAAGGTCGGAGGGATACAGTAAACCTGAAGTGAAGCATCGGAATCTATAACTAGCATCGAAGGAATGGTTCAAAACATAGACAGTAAGAAGAGTCAGTTGTCTTGTACTTAAGTCGGCATTGTGCCTTTTGTATTTAATTCCGATGAAATTTCTGTGTTTGATCGTCAATAAGAAGGTCAGAGGGATACAGTAATCCTGACGTGAAGCAACGGAATCTATAACTAGTGTCACAGGAATGGTTCAAAGCATTGACAGTAAGAAGAGTCAGTTTTCTTGTACCTAAGTCGGCATTTTTCCTTTTCTATTTCATTCCGATGCAATTTCTATGTTTCATCGTCAATAAGAAGGTCAGAGGGATACAGTATACTTCAAGTGAAGCATCGGAATCTATAAGTAGTGTCACAGGAATGGTTCAAAACATAGACAGTAAGAAGAGTCAGTTTTCTTGTACTTAAGTCGGCATTGTGCCTTTTGTATTTAATTCCGAAGCAATTTCTGTGTTTCATCGTCAATAAGAAGGTCAGAGGGATACAGTAAACCTGGAGTAAAGCATCGGAATCTATAACTAGTGTCACATGAATGGTTCAAAACATAGTCAGTAAGAAGAATCTTTTTTCTTGTACTTAAGTCGGCATTGTGCTTTTTGTATTTAATTCCGAAGCGATTTCTGCGTTTCATCGTCAATAAGAAGGTCAGAGGGATACAGTAATGCTGAAGTGAAGCATCGTAATTTATAACTAGTGTCGCAGGAATGGTTCAAAACAAAGACAGTAAGAAGAGTCAGTTATCTTGTACTTAAGTCGGCATTGTGCCTTTTGTATTTAATTCCGATGCAATTTCTGTGTTTCAGCGTCAATAAGATGGTCAGAGGGATACAGTAATGCTGAAGTGAAGCATCGTAATTTATAACTAGTGTCGCAGGAATGGTTCAAAACAAAGACAGTAAGAAGAGTCAGTTATCTTGTACTTAAGTTGGCATTGTGCCTTTTGTATTTAATTCCGATGCAATTTCTGTGTTTCATCGCAAATAAGAAGATCAGAGGAATACAGTTAACCTGAAGTGAAGCGTCGTAATCTACAACTAGTGTCACAGGAATGGTTCAAAACATAGACAGTAAGAAGAGTCAGTTTTCTTGTACTTAAGTCGTCATTGTGCCATTTGTATTTAAATCCGATGCAATATCTGTGTTTCATCGTCAATAAGAAGGTCAGAGGGATTCAGTAAACCTGAAGTGAAGCATCGGAATCTATAACTAGCGTCACTGGAATGGTTCAAAACATAGACTGTAAGAAGAGTCAGTATTCTTGTACTTAAGTCGGCATTGTGCCTTTTGTATTTAACTCCGATGCAATTTCTGTGTTTCATCGTCAATAAGAAGGTCAAAGGGATACTGTAACCTGAAGTGAAGCACCGGAATCTATAACTAGTGTCACAGAAATTGTTCAAAACATAGACAGTAAGAAGAGTCAGTTTTCTTGTACTTAAGTCGTCATTGTGCCATTTGTATTTAATTCCGATGCAATATCTGCGTTTCATTGTCAATATGAAGATCAGAAGGATAAAGTAAACCTGAAGTGAAGCATCGAAATCAATAACTAGTGTCACAGGAATGGTTCAAACATAGACAGTAGGAAAAGTCAGTTTTCTTGTACTTAAGTCGGCATTGTGCCTTTTGTATTAGTTCCGATGCAATTTCTGTGTTTTATCGTCAATAAGAAGGTCAGAGGGATACTGTAAACCTGAAGTGAAGCACCGGAATTTATAACTAGTGTCACAGGAATGTTTCAAAACATAGACAGTAAGAGGAGTCAGTTTTCTTGTACCTAAGTCGGCATTGTACCTTTTCTATTTCATTCCGATGCAATTTCTGTGTTTCATCGTCAATCAGAAGGTCAGAGGGATACAGAAAACCTGAAGTGAAGCATCGGTATCTATTATTAGTGTCACATGAATGGTTCAAAAAATAGACAGTAAGAAGAGTCAGTTTTCTTGTACTGAAGTCGGCATTGTGCCTTTTGTAATTAATTCCGATGCAATTTCTGTGTTTCATCGTCAATAAGGAGGTCAGAGGGATACAGTAAACCTGAAGTGAAGCACCGGAATCTATAACTAGTGTCACAGGAATGGTTCAAAACATAGACAGCAAGAAGAGTCAGTTTTCTTGTACTTAAGTCGGCATTGTGCCTTTTGTATTTAATTCCGATGCAATTTCTGTGTTTCATCGTCAATAAGAAGGTCAGAGGGATACAGTAAACCTAAAGTGAAGGATCGGAATCTATAACTAGTGTCACATGAATGGTTCAAACATAGACAGTAAGAAGAGTCAGTTATCTTGTATTTAAGTCGGCATTGTGCCTTTTGTATTTAATTCCGATGCAATTTCTGTGTTTCATCGTCAATAAGATGGTCAGAGGGATACAGTAATGCTGAAGTGAAGCATCGTAATTTATAACTAGTGTCGCAGGAATGGTTCAATACAAAGACAGTAAGAAGAGTCAGTTATCTTGTACTTAAGTCGGCATTGTGCCTTTTGTATTTAATTCCGATGCAATTTCTGTGTTTCATCGCAAATAAGAAGATCAGAGGAATACAGTTAACCTGAAGTGAAGCATCGTAATCTATAACTAGTGTCACAGGAATGGTTCAAAACATAGACAGTAAGAAGAGTCAGTTTTCTTGTACTTAAGTCGTCATTGTGCCATTTGTATTTAATTCCGATGCAATATCTGTGTTTCATCGTCAATAAGAAGGTCAGAGGGATTCAGTAAACCTGAAGTGAAGAATCGGAATCTATAACTAGTGTCACAGGAATAGTTCAAACATAGACTAAAAGAAGAGTCAGTTTTCCTGTACTTAAGTCGGCGTTGTGCCTTTTGTATTTAACTCCGATGCAATTTCTGTGTTTCATCGTCAATAAGAAGGTTAGAGGGATACAGTACACCTTAAGTGAAGCATCGGAATCTATAACTAGTGTCACAGGAATGGTTCAAAACGTAGACAGGAAGAATAGTCAGTTTTCTAGTACTTAAGTCGGCATTGTACCTCTTGTATTTAATTCCTGTGCAATTTCTGTGTTTCTTCGTCAACAAGGTCAGAGGGATACAGTAAACCTGAATTGAAGCATCGGAATCAATAACTAGTGTCACAGGAATGGTTCAAACATAGACAGTAGGAAAAGTCAGTTTTCTTGTACTTAAGTCGGCATTGTGCCTTTTGTATTTAATTCCGAAGCAATTTCTGTGTTTCATCGTCAATAAGAAGGTCAGAGGGATACAGTAAACCTGGAGTAAAGCATCGGAATCTATAACTAGTGTCACATGAATGGTTCAAAACATAGTCAGTAAGAAGAATCTTTTTTCTTGTACTTAAGTCGGCATTGTGCTTTTTGTATTTAATTCCGAAGCGATTTCTGCGTTTCATCGTCAATAAGAAGGTCAGAGGGATACAGTAATGCTGAAGTGAAGCATCGTAATTTATAACTAGTGTCGCAGGAATGGTTCAAAACAAAGACAGTAAGAAGAGTCAGTTATCTTGTACTTAAGTCGGCATTGTGCCTTTTGTATTTAATTCCGATGCAATTTCTGTGTTTCAGCGTCAATAAGATGGTCAGAGGGATACAGTAATGCTGAAGTGAAGCATCGTAATTTATAACTAGTGTCGCAGGAATGGTTCAAAACAAAGACAGTAAGAAGAGTCAGTTATCTTGTACTTAAGTTGGCATTGTGCCTTTTGTATTTAATTCCGATGCAATTTCTGTGTTTCATCGCAAATAAGAAGATCAGAGGAATACAGTTAACCTGAAGTGAAGCGTCGTAATCTATAACTAGTGTCACATGAATGGTTCAAAACATAGACAGTAAGAAGAGTCAGTTTTCTTGTACTTAAGTCGTCATTGTGCCATTTGTATTTAAATCCGATGCAATATCTGTGTTTCATCGTCAATAAGAAGGTCAGAGGGATTCAGTAAACCTGAAGTGAAGCATCGGAATCTATAACTAGCGTCACTGGAATGGTTCAAAACATAGACTGTAAGAAGAGTCAGTATTCTTGTACTTAAGTCGGCATTGTGCCTTTTGTATTTAACTCCGATGCAATTTCTGTGTTTCATCGTCAATAAGAAGGTCAAAGGGATACTGTAACCTGAAGTGAAGCACCGGAATCTATAACTAGTGTCACAGAAATTGTTCAAAACATAGACAGTAAGAAGAGTCAGTTTTCTTGTACTTAAGTCGTCATTGTGCCATTTGTATTTAATTCCGATGCAATATCTGCGTTTCATTGTCAATATGAAGATCAGAAGGATAAAGTAAACCTGAAGTGAAGCATCGAAATCAATAACTAGTGTCACAGGAATGGTTCAAACATAGACAGTAGGAAAAGTCAGTTTTCTTGTACTTAAGTCGGCATTGTGCCTTTTGTATTAGTTCCGATGCAATTTCTGTGTTTTATCGTCAATAAGAAGGTCAGAGGGATACTGTAAACCTGAAGTGAAGCACCGGAATTTATAACTAGTGTCACAGGAATGTTTCAAAACATAGACAGTAAGAGGAGTCAGTTTTCTTGTACCTAAGTCGGCATTGTACCTTTTCTATTTCATTCCGATGCAATTTCTGTGTTTCATCGTCAATCAGAAGGTCAGAGGGATACAGAAAACCTGAAGTGAAGCATCGGTATCTATTATTAGTGTCACATGAATGGTTCAAAAAATAGACAGTAAGAAGAGTCAGTTTTCTTGTACTGAAGTCGGCATTGTGCCTTTTGTAATTAATTCCGATGCAATTTCTGTGTTTCATCGTCAATAAGGAGGTCAGAGGGATACAGTAAACCTGAAGTGAAGCACCGGAATCTATAACTAGTGTCACAGGAATGGTTCAAAACATAGACAGCAAGAAGAGTCAGTTTTCTTGTACTTAAGTCGGCATTGTGCCTTTTGTATTTAATTCCGATGCAATTTCTGTGTTTCATCGTCAATAAGAAGGTCAGAGGGATACAGTAAACCTAAAGTGAAGGATCGGAATCTATAACTAGTGTCACATGAATGGTTCAAACATAGACAGTAAGAAGAGTCAGTTATCTTGTATTTAAGTCGGCATTGTGCCTTTTGTATTTAATTCCGATGCAATTTCTGTGTTTCATCGTCAATAAGATGGTCAGAGGGATACAGTAATGCTGAAGTGAAGCATCGTAATTTATAACTAGTGTCGCAGGAATGGTTCAATACAAAGACAGTAAGAAGAGTCAGTTATCTTGTACTTAAGTCGGCATTGTGCCTTTTGTATTTAATTCCGATGCAATTTCTGTGTTTCATCGCAAATAAGAAGATCAGAGGAATACAGTTAACCTGAAGTGAAGCATCGTAATCTATAACTAGTGTCACAGGAATGGTTCAAAACATAGACAGTAAGAAGAGTCAGTTTTCTTGTACTTAAGTCGTCATTGTGCCATTTGTATTTAATTCCGATGCAATATCTGTGTTTCATCGTCAATAAGAAGGTCAGAGGGATTCAGTAAACCTGAAGTGAAGAATCGGAATCTATAACTAGTGTCACAGGAATAGTTCAAACATAGACTAAAAGAAGAGTCAGTTTTCCTGTACTTAAGTCGGCGTTGTGCCTTTTGTATTTAACTCCGATGCAATTTCTGTGTTTCATCGTCAATAAGAAGGTTAGAGGGATACAGTACACCTTAAGTGAAGCATCGGAATCTATAACTAGTGTCACAGGAATGGTTCAAAACGTAGACAGGAAGAATAGTCAGTTTTCTAGTACTTAAGTCGGCATTGGGCCTCTTGTATTTAATTCCTGTGCAATTTCTGTGTTTCTTCGTCAACAAGGTCAGAGGGATACAGTAAACCTGAATTGAAGCATCGGAATCAATAACTAGTGTCACAGGAATGGTTCAAACATAGACAGTAGGAAAAGTCAGTTTTCTTGTACTTAAGTCGGCATTGTGCCTTTTGTATTAGTTCCGATGCAATTTCTGTATTTTATCGTCAATAAGAAGGTCAGAGGGATACTGTAAACCTGAAGTGAAGCATCGGAATCTATAACTAGTGTCACAGGAATGTTTCTAAACATTGACGGTAAGAGGAGTCAGTTTTCTTGTACCTAAGTCGGCATTGTACCTTTTCTATTTCATTCCGATGCAATTTCTGTGTTTCATCGTCAATCAGAAGGTCAGAGGGATACAGAAAACCTGAAGTGAAGCATCGGAATCTATTATTAGTGTCACAGGAATGGTTCAAAACATAGACAGTAAGAAGGGTCAGTTCTCTTGTACTTAAGTCGGCGTTGTGCCTTTTGTATTTAATTCCGATGCTATTTCTGTGTTTCATCGTCAATAAGAATGGATTAGGGATACAGTAAAGCTGAAGTGAAGCATCCGAATCTATAACTAGTGTCACAGGAATGGTTCAAAACTTAGACAATGAGAAGAGTCAGTTTTCTTGTACTTAAGTCGGCATTGTGCCTTTTGTATTTAATTCCGATGCAGTTTCTGTGTTTCATCGTCAATAAGAAGGTCAGAGGGATACAGTAAACCTGAAGTCAAGATTCGGAATCTATAACTAGTGTCACAGGAATGGTTCAAAACATAGACAGTAAGAAGAGTCAGTTTTCTTGTACTTATGTGGGCATTGTGCCTTTTGTATTTAATTCCGTTGTAATTTCTGTGTTTTATCGTCAATAAGAAGGTCAGAGGGATACAGTAAACCTGAGGTGACGCATCGGAATCTATAACTAGTGTCACAGGAATGGGTCAAAACATAGCCAGTAAGAAGAGTCAGTTTTCTTGTACCTAAGTCGGCATTTTTCCTTTTCTATTTCATTCCGATGCAATTTCTATGTTTCATCGTCAATGAGAAGGTCTGAGGGATACAGTATACTTGAAGTGAAGCATCGGAATCTATACGTAGTGTCACAGGAATGGTTCAAAACATAGACAGTGAGAAGAGTCAGTTTTCTTGTACTTAAGTCGGCATTGTGCCTTTTGTATTTAATTCCGAAGCAATTTCTGTGTTTCATCGTCAATAAGAAGGTCAGAGGGATACAGTAAACCTGGAGTAAAGCATCGGAATCTATAACTAGTGTCACATGAATGGTTCAAAACATAGTCAGTAAGAAGAATCTTTTTTCTTGTACTTAAGTCCGCATTGTGCTTTTTGTATTTAATTCCGAAGCGATTTCTGCGATTCATCGTCAATAAGAAGGTCAGAGGGATACAGTAATGCTGAAGTGAAGCTTCGTAATTTATAACTAGTGTCGCAGGAATGGTTCAAAACAAAGACAGTAAGAAGAGTCAGTTTTCTTGTACTTAAGTTGGCATTGTGCCTTTTGTATTTAATTCCGAAGCAATTTCTGTGTTTCATCGTCAATAAGAAGGACAGTGGGATACAGTAAACCTGGAGTAAAGCATCGGAATCTATAACTAGTGTCACATGAATGGTTCAAAACATAGTCAGTAAGAAGAGTCAGTTTTCTTGTACTGAAGTCGGCATTGTGCCTGTTGTAATTAATTCCGATGCAATTTCTGTGTTTCATCGTCAATAAGGAGGTCAGAGGGATACAGTAAACCTGAAGTGATGCACCGGAATCTATAACTAGTGTCACAGGAATGGTTCAAAACATAGACAGCAAGAAGAGTCAGTTTTCTTGTACTTAAGTCGGCATTGTGCCTTTTGTATTTAATTCCGATGCAATTTCTGTGTTTCATCGTCAATAAGAAGGTCAGAGGGATACAGTAGACCTGAAGTGAAGCATCGGAATCTATAACTAGTGTCACATGAATGGTTCGAACATAGACAGTAAGAAGAGTCAGTTATCTTGTACTTAAGTCGGCATTGTGCCTTTTGTATTTAATTCCGATGCAATTTCTGTGTTTCATCGTCAATAAGATGGTCAGAGGGATACAGTAATGCTGAAGTGAAGCATCGTAATTTATAACTAGTGTCGCAGGAATGGTTCAAAACAAAGACAGTAAGAAGAGTCAGTTATCTTGTACTTAAGTTGGCATTGTGCCTTTTGTATTTAATTCCAATGCAATTTCTGTGTTTCATCGCAAATAAGAAGATCAGAGGAATACAGTTAACCTGAAGTGAAGCGTCGTAATCTATAACTAGTGTCACAGGAATGGTTCAAAACACAGACAGTAAGAAGAGTCAGTTTTCTTGTACTTAAGTCGTCATTGTGCCATTTGTATTTAATTCCGATGCAATATCTGTGTTTCATCGTCAATAAGAAGGTCAGAGGGATTCAGTAAACCTGAAGTGAAGCATCGGAATCTATAACTAGCGTCACTGGAATGGTTCAAAACGTAGACCGTAAGAAGAGTCAGTATTCTTGTACTTAAGTCGGCATTGTGCCTTTTGTATTTAACTCCGAGGCAATTTCTGTGTTTCATCGTTAATAAGAAGGTCAAAGGGATACTGTAACCTGAAGTGAAGCACCGGAATCTATAACTAGTGTCACAGAAATTGTTCAAAACATAGACAGTAAGAAGAGTCAGTTTTCTTGTACTTAAGTCGTCATTGTGCCATTTGTATTTAATTCCGATGCAATATCTGTGTTTCATTGTCAATATGAAGGTCAGAAGGATAAAGTAAACCTGAAGTGAAGCATCGAAATCAATAACTAGTGTCACAGGAATGGTTCAAACATAGACAGTAGGAAAAGTCAGTTTTCTTGTACTTAAGTCGGCATTGTGCCTTTTGTATTAGTTCCGATGCAATTTCTGTGTTTTATCGTCAATAAGAAGGTCAGAGGGATACTGTAAACCTGAAGTGAAGCACCGGAATTTATAACTAGTGTCACAGGAATGTTTCAAACATAGACAGTAAGAGGAGTCAGTTTTCTTGTACCTAAGTCGGCATTGTACCTTTTCTTTTTCATTCCGATGCAATTTCTGTGTTTCATCGTCAATCAGAAGGTCAGAGGGATACAGAAAACCTGAAGTGAAGCATCGGTATCAATTATTAGTGTCACATGAATGGTTCAAAAAATAGACTGTAAGAAGAGTCAGTTTTCTTGTACTGAAGTCGGCATTGTGCCTTTTGTAATTAATTCCGATGCAATTTCTGTGTTTCATCGTCAATAAGGAGGTGAGAGGGATACAGTAAACCTGAAGTGAAGCACCGGAATCTATAACTAGTGTCACAGGAATGGTTCAAAACATAGACAGCAAGAAGAGTCAGTTTTCTTGTACTTAAGTCGGCATTGTGCCTTTTGTATTTAATTCCGATGCAATTTCTGTGTTTCATCGTCAATAAGAAGGTCAGAGGGATACAGTAAACCTGAAGTGAAGGATCGGAATCTATAACTAGTGTCACATGAATGGTTCAAACATAGACAGTAAGAAGAGTCAGTTATCTTGTACTTAAGTCGGCATTGTGCCTTTTGTATTTAATTCCGATGCAATTTCTGTGTTTCATCGTCAATAAGATGGTCAGAGGGATACAGTAATGCTGAAGTGAAGCATCGTAATTTATAACTAGTGTCGCAGGAATGGTTCAATACAAAGACAGTAAGAAGAGTCAGTTATCTTGTACTTAAGTCGGCATTGTGCCTTTTGTATTTAATTCCGATGCAATTTCTGTGTTTCATCGCAAATAAGAAGATCAGAGGAATACAGTTAACCTGAAGTGAAGCATCGTAATCTGTAACTAGTGTCACAGGAATGGTTCAAAACATAGACAGTAAGAAGAGTCAGTTTTCTTGTACTTAAGTCGTCATTGTGCCATTTGTATTTAATTCCGAAGCAATATCTGTGTTTCATCGTCAATAAGAAGGTCAGAGGGATTCAGTAAACCTGAAGTGAAGAATCGGAATCTATAACTAGTGTCACAGGAATAGTTCAAACATAGACTAAAAGAAGAGTCAGTTTTCCTGTACTTAAGTCGGCGTTGTGCCTTTTGTATTTAACTCCGATGCAATTTCTGTGTTTCATCGTCAATAAGAAGGTCAGAGGGATACAGTAAACCTGAGGTGACGCATCGGAATCTATAACTAGTGTCACAGGAATGGGTCAAAACATAGCCAGTAAGAAGAGTCAGTTTTCTAGCACTTAAGTCGGCATTGTGCCTTTTCTATATAATTCCGATGTAATTTCTGTGTTTCATCGTCAATTAGAAGGTCAGAGAGATACAGTAAACCTGAGGTGAAGCATCGGAATCCATAACTAGTGTCGAAGGAATGGTTCAAAACATAGACAGTAAGAAGAGACAGTTTTCTTGTACTTAAGTCGGAATTGTGCCTTTTGTATTTAATTCCGATGCAGTTTCTGTGTTTCAACGTCAATAAGAAGGTCAGAGGGATACAGTAAACCTGAAGTGAGGCATCGAAATCTAAAACTAGTGTCACAGGAATGGTTCAAAACATAGACAATAAGAAGGGTCAGTTTTCTTGTACTTAAGTCGGCGTTGGGCCTTTTGTATTTAATTCCGATGGAATTTCTGTGTTTTATCGTCAATAAGAAGGTCAGAGAGATACAGTAAGGCTGAAGTGAAGCATCGGAATCTATAACTAGTGTCATAGGAATGGTTCAAAACTTAGACAAAAAGAAGAGTCAGTTTTCTTGTACTTAAGTCGGCATTGTGCCTTTTGTATTTAATTCCGATGCAGTTTCTGTGTTTCATCGTCAGTAAGATGGTCAGAGGGATACAGTAAACCTGGAGTAAAGCATCGGAATCTATAACTAGTGTCACATGAATGGTTCAAAACAGAGTCAGTAAGAAGAGTCAGTTTTCTTGTACTGAAGTCGGTATTGTGCCTTTTGTAATTAATTCCGATGCAATTTCTGTGTTTCATCGTCAATAAGGAGGTCAGAGGGATACAGTAAACCTGAAATGAAGCACCGGAATCTATAACTAGTGTCACAGGAATGGTTCAAAACATAGACAGCAAGAAGAGTCAGTTTTCTTGTACTTAAGTCGGCATTGTGCCTTTTGTATTTAATTCCGATGCAATTTCTGTGTTTCGTCGTCAATAAGAAGGTCAGAGGGATACAGTAAACCTGAAGTGAAGCATCGGACTCTATAACTAGTGTCACATGAACGGTTCAAACATAGACAGTAAGAAGAGTCAGTTTTCTTGTACTGAAGTCGGCATTGTGCCTTTTGTAATTAATTCCGATGCAATTTCTGTGTTTCATCGTCAATAAGGAGGTCAGAGGGATACAGTAAACCTGAAATGAAGCACCGGAATCTATAACTAGTGTCACAGGAATGGTTCAAACATAGACAGCAAGAAGAGTCAGTTTTCTTGTACTTAAGTCGGCATTGTACCTTTTGTATTTAATTCCGATGCAATTTCTGTGTTTCGTCGTCAATAAGAAGGTCAGAGGGATACAGTAAACCTGAAGCGAAGCATCGGAATCTATAACTAGTGTCACATGAATTGTTCAAACATAGACAGTAAGAAGAATCAGTTTTCTTGTACTGAAGTCTGCATTGTGCCTTTTGTAATTAATTCCGATGCAATTTCTGTGTTTCATCGTCAATAAGGAGGTCAGAGGGATACAGTAAACCTGAAGTGAAGCATCGGAATCTATAACTAGTGTCACAGGAATGGTTCAAAACATAGACAGCAAGAAGAGTCAGTTTTCTTGTACTTAAGTCGGCATTGTGCCTTTTGTATTTAATTCCGACGCCGTTTCTGTGTTTCATCGTCAATAAGAAGGTCAGAGGGATACAGTAAACCTGAAGTCAAGAATCGGAATCTATAACTAGTGTCACATGAATGGTTCAAACATAGACAGTAAGAAGAGTCAGTTTTCTTGTACTGAAGGCGGCATTGTGCCTTTTGTAATTAATTCCGATGCAATTTCTGTTTTTCATCGTCAATAAGGAGGTCAGAGGGATACAGTAAACCTGAAGTGAAGCACCGGAATCTATAACTAGTGTCACAGGAATGGTTCAAAACATAGACAGCAAGAAGAGTCAGTTTTCTTGTACTGAAGTCGGCATTGTGCCTTTTGTAATTAATTCCGATGCAATTTCTGTGTTTCATCGTCAATAAGGAGGTCAGAGGGATACAGTAAACCTGAAGTGAAGCACCGGAATCTGTAACTAATGTCACAGGAATGGTTCAAAACATAGACAGCAAGAAGAGTCAGTTTTCTTGTACTTAAGTCGGCATTGTGCCTTTTGTATTTAATTCCGATGCAATTTCTGTGTTTCATCGTCAGAAAGAAGGTCAGAAGGATACAGTATACCTCAGGTGAAGCATCGGAATCTATAAGTAGTGTCACAGGAATGGTTCAAAACATAGACAGTAAGAAAAGTCAGTTTTCTTGTACTTAAGTCGGCATTGTGCCTTTTGTATTTAATTCCGAAGCAATTTCTGTGTTTCATCGTCAATAAGAAGGCCAGAGGGATGCAGTAGACCTGGAGTAAAGCATCGGAATCTACAACTAGTGTCACATGAATAGTTCAAAACATAGTCAGTAAGAAGAGTCAGTTTTCTTGTACTGAAGTCGGCATTGTGCCTTTTGTAATTAATTCCGATGCAATTTCTGTGTTTCATCGTCAATTAGGAGGTCAGAGGGATACAGTAAACCTGAAGTGAAGCAGCGGAATCTATAACTAGTGTCACAGGAATGGTTCAAAACAAAGACAGTAAGAAGAGTCAGTTATCTTGTACTTAAGTCGGCATTGTGCCTTTTGTATTTAATTCCGATGCAATTTCTGTGTTTCATCGCAAATAGGAAGATCAGAGGAATACAGTTAACCTGAAGTGATGCATCGTAATCTATAACTAGTGTCACAGGAATGGTTCAAAACATAGAGAGTAAGAAGAGTCAGTTTTCTTGTACTTAAGTCGTCATTGTGCCATTTGTATTTAATTCCGATGCAATATCTGTGTTTCATCGTCAATAAGAAGGTCAGAGGGATTGAGTAAACCTGAAGTGAAGCATCGGAATCTATAACTAGTGTCACTGGAATGGTTCAAAACATAGACTGTAAGAAGAGTCAGTATTCTTGTACTTAAGTCGGCATTGTGCCTTTTGTATTTAACTCCGATGCAATTTCTGTGTTTCATCGTCAATAAGAAGGTCAAAGGGATACTGTAACCTAAAGTGAAGCACCGGAATCTATAACTAGTGTCACAGAAATGATTCAAAACATAGACAGTAAGAAGAGTCAGTTTTCTTGTACTTAAGTCGTCATTGTGCCATTTGTATTTAATTCCGATGCAATATCTGTGTTTCATTGTCAATATGAAGGTCAGACGGATAAAGTAAACCTGAAGTGAAGCATCGGATTCTATAACTAGTGTCACTGGAATAGTTCAAACATAGACTAAAAGAAGAGTCAGTTTTCCTGTACTTAAGTCGGCGTTGTTCTTTTTGTATTTAACTCCGATGCAATTTCTGTGTTTCATCGTCAATAAGAAGGTTAGAGGGATACAGTAAACCTAAAGTGAACCATTGGAATCTATAACTAGTGTCAGAGGAATGGTTCAAAACATAGACAGGAAGAATAGTCAGTTTTCTAGTACTTAAGTCGGCATTGAGCCTCTTGTATTTAATTCCTGTGCAATTTCTGTGTTTCATCGTCAACAAGGTCAGAGGGATACAGTAAACCTGAATTGAAGGATCGGAATCAATAACTAGTGTCACAGGAATGGTTTAAACATAGACAGTAGGAAAAGTCAGTTTTCTTGTACTTTAGTCGGCATTGTGCCTGTTGTATTTAATTCCGATGCAATTTCTGTGTTTTATCGTCAATAAGAAGGTCAGAGGGATACTGTAAACCTGAGGTGAAGCATCGGAATCTATAACTAGTGTCACAGGAATGTTTCAAACCATAGACAGTAAGAGGAGTCAGTTTTCTTGTACCTAAGTCGGCATTGTACCTTTTCTATTTCATTCCGATGCAATTTCTGTGTTTCATCGTCAATCAGAAGGTCAGAGGGATACAGAAAACCTGAAGTGAAGCATCGGAATCTATTATTAGTGTCACAGGAATGGGTCAAAACATAGACAGTGAGAAGAGTCAGTTTTCTTGTACTTAAGTCGGCATTGTGCCTTTTGTATTTAATTCCGATGCAGTTTCTGTGTTTCATCGTCAATAAGAAGGTCAGAAGGATACAGTAAACCTGAAGTGAAGCATCGGAATCTAAAACTAGTGTCACAGGAATGGTTCAAAGCATAGACAGTAAGAACGGTCAGTTTTCTTGTACTTAAGTCGGCGTTGGGCGTTTTGTATTTAATTCCGATGCAATTTCTGTGTTTCATCGTCAATAAGAAGGTCAGAGGGATACAGTAAAGCTGAAGTGAAGTACCGGAATCTATAACTAGTGTCACAGGAATGGTTCAAAACATAGACAATAAGAAGGGTCAGTTTTATTGTACTTAAGTCGGCATTGTGCCTTTTGTATTCAATTCCGATGCAGTTTCTGTGTTTCATCGTCAATAAGAATGTCAGAGGGATACAGTAAACCTGAAGTCAAGAATCGGAATCTATAACTAGTGTCACAGGAATGGTTCAAAACATAGACAGTAAGAAGAGTCAGTTTTCTTGTACTTAAATGGGCATTGTGCCTTTTGTATTTAATTCCGTTGTAATTTCTGTGTTTTATCGTCAATAAGAAGGACAGAGGGATACAGTAAACCTGAGGTGACGCATCGGAATCTATAACTAGTGTCACAGGAATGGTTCAAAACATAGACAGTAAGAAGAGTCAGTTTTCTTGTACTTAAGTCGGCATTGTGCCTTTTCTATATAATTCCGATGTAATTTCTGTGTTTCATCGTCAATTAGAAGGTCAGAGGGATACAGTAAACCTGAGGTGAAGCATCGGAATCCATAACTAGTGTCGAAGGATTGGTTCAAAACATAGACAGTAAGAAGAGTCAGTTTTCTTGTACTTAAGTCGGAATTGTGCCTTTTGTATTTAATTCCGATGAAATTTCTGTGTTTCATCGTCAATAAGATGGTCAGAGGGATACAGTAAACCAGAAGTGAAGCATCGGAATCTATAACTAGTGTCACAGGAATGGTTCAAAGCATTGACAGTAAGAAGAGTCAGTTTTCTTGTACTTAAGTCGGCATTGTGACTTTTCTATTTAATTCCGATGCAATTTCTGTGTTTCATCGTCGATAAAAAGGTCCGAGGGATACAGTAAACCTGAGGTGAATCATCGGAATCTATAACTAGTGTCACAGGAATGTGTCAAAACATAGACAGTAAGAAGAGTCAGTTTTCTTGTACTTAAGTCGGCATCGTGCATTTTTTTTATTTAATTCCGATGCAATTTCTGTGTTTCATCGTCAATAAAAAGGTCAGAGGGATACAGTACACCTGAAGTGAAGCATCGGAATCTATAACTAGTGTCACAGGAATGGTTCAAAACTTAGACAATAAGAAGAGTCAGTTTTCTTGTACTTAAGTCGGCATTGTGCCTTTTGTATTTAATTCCGATGAAATTTCTGTGTTTCATCGTCAATAAGAAGGTCAGAGGGATACAGTAAACCTGAAGTGAAGCATCGGAATCTATAACTAGTGTCACAGGAATGGTTCAAAGCATTGGCAGTAAGAAGAGTCAGTTTTCTTGTACTTAAGTCGGCATTGTGACTTTTCTATTTAATTCCGATGCAATTTCTGTGTTTCATCGTCAATAAGAAGGTCCGAGGGATACAGTAAACCTGAGGTGAATCATCGGAATCTATAACTAGTGTCACAGGAATGGGTCAATACATAGACAGTAAGAAGAGTCAGTTTTCTTGTACTTAAGTCGGCATTGTGCCTTTTGTATTTAATTCCGATGCAATTTCTGTGTTTCATCGTCAATAAAGAGGTCAGAGGGATACAGTAAAGCTGAAGTGAAGCATCGGAATCTATAACTAGTGTAACAGGAATGGTTCAAAACTTAGACAAAAAGAGGAGTCAGTTTTCTTGTACTTAAGTCGGCATTGTGCCTTTTGTATATAATTCCGATGCAGTTTCTGTGTTTCATCGTCAATAAGAAGGTCAGCGGGATACAGTAAACTTGAGGTGACGCAACGGAATCTATAACTAGTGTCACAGGAATGGTTCAAAACACAGACAGTAAGAAGAGTCAGTTTTCTTGTACTTAAGTCGGCATTGTTCCTTTTCTATATAATTCCGATGTAATTTCTGTGTTTCATCGTCAATTAGAAGTCAGAGGGATACAGTAAACCTGAGGTGAGGCATCGGAATCTATAACTAGTGTCGAAGGAATGGTTCAAAACATAGACAGTAAGAAGAGTCAGTTTTCTTGTACTTAAGTCAGCATTGTGCCTTTTGTAATTAATTCCGATGCAATTTCAGTGTTTCATCGTCAATAAGGAGGTCAGAGGGATACAGTAAACCTGAAGTGAAGCACCGGAATCTATAACTAGTGTCACAGGAATTGTTCAAATCATAGACAGCAAGAAGAGTCAGTTTTCTTGTACTTATGTCGGCATTGTGCCTTTTGTATTTAATTCCGATGCAATTTCTGTGTTTCATCGTCAATAAGAAGGTCAGAGGGATACAGTAAACCTGAAGTGAACCATCGGAATCTATAACTAGTGTCACATGACTGGTTCAAAAATAGACAGTAAGAAGAGTCAGTTATCTTGTACTTAAGTCGGCATTATGCCTTTGTATTTATTTCCGATGCAATTTCTGTGTTTTATCGTCAATAAGAAGGTCAGAGAGATGCTGTAATGCTGAAGTGAAGCATCGGAATCTATAACTAGTGTCACTGGAATCGTTCAAAACATAGACTGTAAGAAGAGTCAGTATTCTTGTACGTAAGTCGGCATTGTGCCTTTTGTATTTAACTCCGATGCAATTTCTGTGTTTCATCGTCAATAAGAAGGTCAGAGGGATACTGTAAACCTGAAGTGACGCATCGGAATCTATAACTAGTGTCACAGGAATGGTTCAAAACATAGACAGTAACAAGAGTCAGTTTTCTTGTACTTAAGTCGTCATTGTGCCATTTGTATTTAATTCCGATGCAATATCTGTGTTTCATTGTCAATATGAAGGTCAGAAGGATAACTTAAACCTGAAGTGAAGCATCGGAATCTATAACTAGTGTCACAGGAATAGTTCAAACATAGACTAAAAGAAGAGTCAGTTTTCCTGTACTTAAGTCGGCGTTGTGCCTTTTGCGTTTAATTCCGTTGCAATTTCTAAGTTTCATCGTCAATAAGAGGGTTAGAGGGATACAGTAAACCTGAAGTGAAGCATCGGAATCTATAACTAGTGTCACAGGAATGGTTCAAATCATAGACAGGAAGAATAGTCAGTTTTCTAGTACTTAAGTCGGCATTGAGCCTCTTGTATTTAATTCCTGTGCAATTTCTGTGTTTCATCGTCAACAAGAAGGTCAGAGGGATACAGTAAACCTGAAGTGAAGCATCGGAATCAATAACTAGTGTCACAGCAATGGTTCAAAACATAGACAGTAAGAAGAGTCAGTTTTCTTGTACGTAAGTCGGCATTGTGCCTTTTGAAATTGATTCCGATGCAATATCTGTGTTTCATCGTCAATAAGAAGGTCAGAGGGATACAGTAAACCTGAAGTCAAGAATCGGAATGTATAGCTAGTGTCACAGGAATGGTTCAAAACATAGACAGTAAGAGGAGTCAGTTTCCTTGTACTTAAGTCGGCATTGTGCCTTTTGTATTTAACTCCGTTGTAATTTCTGTGTTTTATCGCCAATAAGAAAGTCAGAGGGATACAGTAAACCTGAGGTGACGCATCGGAATCTATAACTAGTGTCAAAGGAATGGTTCAAAACATAGACAGTAAGAAGAGTCAGTTTTCTTGTACTTAAGTCGGCATTGTGCCTTTTCTATATAGTTCAGATGTAATTTCTGTGTTTCATCGTCAATTAGAAGGTCAGAGGGATACAGTATACCTGAGGTGAAGCATCGGAATCCATAACTAGTGTCGAAGGAATGGTTCAAAACATAGACAGTAAGAAGAGTCAGGTTTCTTGTACATAAGTCGGCATTGTGCCTTTTGTATTTATTTCCGATGCAATTTCTGTGTTTCATTGTTAATAAGAAGGTCCGAGGGATACAGTAAACCTGAAGTGAATCATTGGAATCTATAACTAGTGTCACAGGAATGGGTCAAAAAATAGACAATAAGAAGAGTCAGTTTTCTTGTACTTAAGTTGGCTTTGTGCCTTTTGTATTCAATTCCGATGCAGTTTCTGTGTTTCATCGTCAATAAGAAGGTCAGAGGGATACAGTAAACCTGAAGTCAAGAATCGGAATCTATAACTAGTGTCACAGGAATGGTTCAAAAAATAGACAGTAAGAAGAGTCAGTTTTCTTGTACTTAAGTGGGCATTGTGCCTTTTGTATTTAATTCCGATGCAGTTTCTGTGTTTCATCGTCAATAAGAAGGTCAGAGGGATACAGTAAACCTGAAGTCAAGAATCGGAATCTATATCTAGTGTCACAGGAATGGTTCAAAACATAGACAGTAAGAAGGGTCAGTTTTCGTGTACTTAAGTCGGCATTGTGCCTTTTGTATTTAATTCCGTTGCAATTTCTGTGTTTCATCGTCAATAAGAGGGTCAGAGGGATACAGTAAACCTGAGGTGACGCAACGGAATCTATAACTAGTGTCACAGGAATGGTTCAAAACATAGACAGTAAGAAGAGTCAGTTTTCTTGTACTTAAGTCGGCATTGTGCCTCTTCTATATAATTCCGATGTAATTTATGTGTTTCATCGTCAATTAGAAGGTCAGAGGGATACAGTAAACCTTAGGTGAGGCATCGGAATCTATAACTAGTGTCGAAGGAATGGTTCAAAACATAGACAGTAAGAAGAGTCAGTTTTCTTGTACTTAAGTCGGCATTGTGCCTTTTGTAATTAATTCCGATGCAATTTCAGTGTTTCATCGTCAATAAGGAGGTCAGAGGGATACAGTAAACCTGAAGTGAAGCACCGGAATCTATAACTAGTGTCACAGGAATTGTTCAAAACATAGACAGCAAGAAGAGTCAGTTTTCTTGTACTTATGTCGGCATTGTGCCTTTTGTATTTATTTCCGATGCAATTTCTGTGTTTCATCGTCAATAAGAATGTCAGAGGGATGCTGTAATGCTGAAGTGAAGCATCGGAATCTATAACTAGTGTCACTGGAATGGTTCAAAACATAGACTGTAAGAAGAGTCAGTATTCTTGTACTTAAGTCGGCATTGTGCCTTTTGTATTTAACTCCGATGCAATTTCTGTGTTTCATCGTCAATAAGAAGGTCAGAGGGATACTGTAAACCTGAAGTGACGCATCGGAATCTATAACTAGTGTCACAGGAATGGTTCAAAACATAGACAGTAAGAAGAGTCAGTTTTCTTGTACTTAAGTCGTCATTGTGCCATTTGTATTTAATTCCGATGCAATATCTGTGTTTCATTGTCAATATGAAGGTCAGAAGGATAACTTAAACCTGAAGTGAAGCATCGGAATCTATAACTAGTGTCACAGGAATAGTTCAAACATAGACTAAAAGAAGAGTCAGTTTTCCTGTACTTAAGTCGGCGTTGTGCCTTTTGTATTTAACTCCGATGCAATTTCTAAGTTTCATCGTCAATAAGAAGGTTAGAGGGATACAGTAAACCTGAAGTGAAGCATCGGAATCTATAACTAGTGTCACACGAATGGTTCAAATCATAGACAGGAAGAATAGTCAGTTTTCTAGTACTTAAGTCGGCATTGAGCCTCTTGTATTTAATTCCTGTGCAATTTCTGTGATTCATCGTCAACAAGAAGCTCAGAGGGATACAGTAAACCTGAAGTGAAGCATCGGAATCAATAACTAGTGTCACAGCAATGGTTCAAAACATAGACAGTAAGAAGAGTCAGTTTTCTTGTACGTAAGTCGGCATTGTGCCTTTTGAAATTGATTCCGATGCAATATCTGTGTTTCATCGTCAATAAGAAGGTCAGAGGGATACAGTAAACCTGAAGTCAAGAATCGGAATCTATAACTAGTGTCACAGGAATGGTTCAAAACATAGACAGTAAGAAGAGTCAGTTTCCTTGTACTTAAGTCGGCATTGTGCCTCTGGTATTTAATTCCGTTGTAATTTCTGTGTTTTATCGCCAATAAGAAGGTCAGAGGGATACAGTAAACCTGAGGTGACGCATCGGAATCTATAACTAGTGTCAAAGGAATGGTTCAAAACATAGACAGTAAGAAGAGTCAGTTTTCTTGTACTTAAGTCGGCATTGTGCCTTTTCTATATAATTCAGATGTAATTTCTGTGTTTCATCGTCAATTAGAAGGTCAGAGGGATACATTATACCTGAGGTGAAGCATCGGAATCCATAACTAGTGTCGAAGGAATGGTTCAAAACATAGACAGTAAGAAGAGTCAGGTATCTTGTACATAAGTCGGCATTGTGTCTTTTGTATTTATTTCCGATGCAATTTCTGTGTTTCATTGTCAATAAGAAGGTCCGAGGGATACAGTAAACCTGAAGTGAATCATTGGAATCTATAACTAGTGTCACACGAATGGGTCAAAAAATAGAAAATAAGAAGAGTCAGTTTTCTTGTACTTAAGTCGGCTTTGTGCCTTTTGTGTTCAATTCCGATGCAGTTTCTGTGTTTCATCGTCAATAAGAAGGTCAGAGGGATACAGTAAACCTGAAGTCAAGAATCGGAATCTATAACTAGTGTCACAGGAATGGTTCAAAACATAGACAGTAAGAAGAGTCAGTTTTCTTGTACTTAAGTGGGCATTGTGCTTTTTGTATTTAATTCCGTTGTAATTTCTGTGTTTTATCGTCAACAAGAAGGTCAGAGGGACACAGTAAACCTGTGGTGACGCATCGGAATCTGTAACTAGTGTCACAGGAATGGTTCAAAACATAGACAGTAAGAAGAGTCAGTTTTCTTGTACTTAAGTCGGCATTGTGCCTTTTCTATATAATTCCGATGTAATCTCTGTGTTTCATCGTCAATTAGAAGGTCAGAGGGATACAGTAAACCTGAGGTGAAGCATCGGAATCCATAACTAGTGTCGAAGGAATGGTTCAAAACATAGACAGTAAAAAGAGTCAGTTTTCTTGTACTTAAGTCGGAATTGTGCCTTTTATATTTAATTCCGATGAAATTTCTGTGTTTCATCGTCAATAAGAAGGTCAGAGGGATACAGTAAACCAGAAGTGAAACATCGGAATCTATAACTAGTGTCACAGGAATGGTTCAAAGCATTGACAGTAAGAAGAGTCAGTTTTCTTGTACTTAAGTCGGCATTGTGACTTTTCTATTTAATTCCGATGCAATTTCTGTGTTTCATCGTCAATAAGAAGGTCCGAGGGTTACAGTAAACCTGAGGTGAATCATCGGAATCTATAACTAGTGTCACAGGAATGGGTCAAAACATAGACAGTAAGAAGAGTCAGTTTTCTTGTACTTAAGTCGGCATTGTGCCTTTTGTATTTAATTCCGATGCAATTTCTGTGTTTCATCGTCAATAAAAATGTCAGAGGGATACAGTAAACCTTAAGTGAAGCATCGCAATCTAAAACTAGTGTCACAGGAATGGTTCAAAACATAGACAGTAAGAAGGGTCAGTTCTCTTGTACTTAAGTCGGCGTTGTGCCTTTTGTATTTAAATTCCGATGCAATTTCTGTGTTTCATCGTCAATAAGAAGGTAAGAGGGATACAGTAAAGCTGAAGTGAAGCATCGGAATCTATAACTAGTGTCACAGGAATGGTTCAAAACTTAGACAATAAGAAGAGTCAGTTTTCTTGTACTTAAGTCGGCATTGTGCCTTTTGTATATAATTCCGATGCAGTTTCTGTGTTTCATCGTCAATAAGAAGGTCAGAGGGATACAGTAAACCTGAAGTCAAGAATCAGAATCTATAACTAGTGTCACAGGAATGGTTCAAAACATAGACAGTAAGAAGAGTCAGTTTTCGTGAACTTAAGTCGGCATTGTGCCTTTTGTATTTAATTCCGTTGCAATTTCTGTGTGTCATCGTCAATAAGAAGGTCAGAGGGATACAGTAAACCTGAGGTGACTCATCGGAATCTATAACTAGTGTCACAGGAATGGTTCAAAACATAGACCGTAAGAAGAGTCAGTTTTCTTGTACATAAGTCGGCATTGTGCCTTTTCTATATAATTCCGATGTAATTTCTGTGTTTCATCGTCAATTAGAAGGTCAGAGGGATACAGTAAACCTGAGGTGAAGCATCGGAATCTATAACTAGTGTCGAAGGAATGGTTCAAAACATAGACAGTAAGAAGAGTCAGTTTTCTTGTACTTAAGGCGGCATTGTGCCTTTTGTAATAATTTCCGATGCAATTTCTGAGTTTCATCGTCAATAAGGAGGTCAGAGGGATACAGTAAACCTGAAGTGAAGCACCGGAATCTATAACTAGTGTCACAGCAATGGTTCAAAACATAGACAACAAGAAGAGTCAGTTTTCTTGTAATTACGTCGGCATTGTGCCTTTTGTATTTATTTCCGATGCAATTTCTGTGTTTCATCGTCAATAAGAAGGTCAGAGGGATACAGTAATGCTAAAGTGAAGCATCGTAATTTATAACTAGTGTCGCAGGAATGGTTCAAAACAAAGACAGTAGAAGAGTCAGTTATCTTGTACTTAAGTCGGCATTGTGCCTTTTGCATTTAATTCCGATGCAATTTCTGTGTTTCATCGCAAATAAGAAGATCAGAGGAATACAGTTAACCTGAAGTGAAGATTCGGAATCTATAACTAGTGTCACAGGAATGGTTCAAAACATAGACAGGAAGAATAGTCAGTTTTCTAGTACTTAAGTCGACATTGAGCCTCTTGTATTTAATTCCTGTGCAATTTCTGTGTTTCATCGTCAACAAGAAGGTCCGAGGGATACAGTAAACCTGAAGTGAAGCATCGGAGTCAATAACTAGTGTCACAGCAATGGTTCAAAACATAGACAGTAAGAAGAGTCAGTTTTCTTGTACGTAAGTCGGCATTGTGCCTTTTGAAATTGATTCCGATGCAATATCTGTGTTTCATCGTCAATAAGAAGGTCAGAGGGATACAGTAAACCTGAAGTCAAGAATCGGTATCTATAACTAGTGTCACAGGAATGGTTCAAAACATAGACTGTAAGAATAGTCAGTTTTCTTGTACTTAAGTCGGCATTGTGCTTTTTGTATTTAATTCCGTTGTAATTTCTGTGCTTTATCGCCAATAAGAATGTCAGAGGGATACAGTAAACCTGAAGTGACGCATCGGAATCTATAACTAGTGTCAAAAGAATGGTTCAAAACATAGACAGTAAGAAGAGTCAGTTTTCTTGTACTTAAGTCGGCATTGTGCCTTTTCTATATAATTCCGATGTAATTTCTGTGTTTCATCGTCAATTAGAAGGTCAGAGGGATACAGTATACCTGAGGTGAAGCATCGGAATCCATAACTAGTGTCGAAGGAATGGTTCAAAACATAGACAGTAAGAAGAGTCAGTTTTCTTGTACATAAGTCGGCATTGTGCCTTTTGTATTTATTTCCGATGCAATTTCTGTGTTTCATTGTCAATAAGAAGGTCCGAGGGATACAGTAAACCTGAAGTGAATCATCGGAATCTATAACTAGTGTCACAGGAATGGGTCAAAAAATAGACAATAAGAAGAGTCAGTTTTCTTGTACTTAAGTCGGCTTTGTGGCTTTTGTATTCAATTCCTATGCAGTTTCTGTGTTTCATCGTCAATAAGAAGGTCAGAGGGATACAGTAAACCTGAAGTCAAGAATCGGAATCTATAACTAGTGTCACAGGAATGGTTCAAAACATAGACAGTAAGAAGAGTCAGTTTTCTTGTACTTAAGTGGGCATTGTGCCTTTTGTATTTAATTCCGTTGTATTTTCTGTGTTTTATCGTCAATAAGAAGGTCAGAGGGACACAGTAAACCTGAGGTGACGCATTGGAATCTATAACTAGTGTCACAGGAATGGTTCAAAACATAGACAGTAAGAAGAGTCAGTTTTCTTGTACTTAAGTCGGCATTGTGCCTTTTCTATATAATTTCGATGTAATTTCTGTGTTTCATCGTCAATTAGAAGGTCACAGGGATACAGTAAACCTGAGGTGAAGCATCGGAATCCATAACTAGTGTCGAAGGAATGGTTCAAAACATATACAGTAAGAAGAGTCAGTTTTCTTGTACTTAAGTCGGAATTCTGCCTTTTGTATTTACTTCCGATGAAATTTCTGTGTTTCATCGTCAATAAGAAGGTCAGAGGGATACAGTAAACCAGAAGTGAAGCATCGGAATCTATAACTAGTGTCACAGGAATGGTTCAAAGCATTGACAGTAAGAAGAGTCAGTTTTCTTGTACTTAAGTCGGCATTGTGCCTTTTGTATTTAATTCCGTTGCAATTTCTGTGTTTCATCGTCAATAAGAAGGTCAGAGGGATACAGTAAACCTGAGGTGACGCATCGGAATCTATAACTAGTGTCACAGGAATGGTTCAAAACATAGACAGTAAGAAGAGTCAGTTTTCTTGTACTCAAGTCGGCATTGTGCCTTTTCTATATAATTCCGATGTAATTTCTGCGTTTCATCGTCAATTAGAATGTCAGAGGGATACAGTAAACCTGAGGTGAAGCATCGGAATCTATAACTAGTGTCGAAGGAATGGTTCAAAACACAGTCAGTAAGAAGAGTCAGTTTTCTTTTACTTAAGTCGGAATTGTGCCTTTTGTATTTAATTCCGATGCAATTTCTGTGTTTCATCGTCAATAAGAAGGTCCGAGGGTTACAGTAAACCTGAGGTGAATCATCGGAATCTATAACTAGTGTCACAGGAATGGGTCAAAACATAGACAGTAAGAAGAGTCAGTTTTCTTGTACTTAAGTCGGCATTGTGCCTTTTGTATTTAATTCCGATGCAATTTCTGTGTTTCATCGTCAATAAAAAGGTCAGAGGGATACAGTAAACCTGAAGTGAAGCATCGGAATCTAAAACTAGAGTCACAGGAATGGTTCAAAACATAGACAGTAAGAAGGGTCAGTTCTCTTGTACTTAAGTCGGCGTTGTGCCTTTTGTATTTAAATTCCGATGCAATTTCTGTGTTTCATCGTCAATAAGAAGGTAAGAGGGATACAGTAAAGCTGAAGTGAAGCATCGGAATCTATAACTAGTGTCACAGGAATGGTTCAAATCTTAGACAATAAGATGAGTCAGTTTTCTTGTACTTAAGTCGGCATTGTGCCTTTTGTATTTAATTCCGATGCAGTTTCTGTGTTTCAACGTCAATAAGAAGGTCAGAGGGATACAGTAAACCTGAAGTGAAGCATCGGAATCTAAAACTAGTGTCACAGGAATGGTTCAAAACTTAGACAGTAAGAAGGGTCAGATTTCTTGTACTTCAGTCGGCGTTGGGCATTTTGTATTCAATTCCGATGCAATTTCTGTGTTTCATCGTCAATAAGAAGGTCAGAGGGATACAGTAAACCTGAAGTCAAGAATCAGAATCTATAACTAGTGTCACAGGAATGGTTCAAAACATAGACAGTAAGAAGAGTCAGTTTTCATGTACTTAAGTCGGCATTGTGCCTTTTGTATTTAATTCCGATGCAGTTTCTGTGTTTCAACGTCAATAAGAAGGTCAGAGGGATACAGTAAACCTGAAGAGAAGCATCGGAATCTAAAACTAGTGTCACAGGAATGGTTTAAAACATAGACAGTAAGAAGAGTCAGTTTTCTTGTACTTAAGTCGGCGTTGGGCCTTTTGTATTTAATTCCGATGCAATTTCTGTGTTTCATCGTCAATAAGAAGGTCAGAGGGATACAGTAATGTTGAAGTGAAGCATCGGAATCTATAACTAGTGTCACAGGAATGGTTCAAAACATAGACAGTAAGAAGAGTCAGTTTCCTTGTACTTAAGTCGGCATTGTGCCTTTTGTATTTAATTCCGTTGTAATTTCTGTGTTTTATCGCCAATAAGAAGGTCAGAGGGATACAGTAAACCTGAAGTGAAGCATCGGAATCTAAAACTAGTGTCACAGGAATGGTTTAAAACATAGACAGTAAGAAGAGTCAGTTTTCTTGTACTTAAGTCGGAATTGTGCCTTTTATATTTAATTCCGTTAAAATTTCTGTGTTTCATCGTCAATAAGAAGGTCAAAGGGATACAGTAAACCAGAAGTGAAGCATCGGAATCTATAACTAGTGTCACAGGAATGGTTCAAAGCATTGACAGTAAGAAGAGTCAGTTTTCTTGTACTTAAGTCGGCATTGTGACTTTTCTATATAATTCCGATGCAATTTCTGTGTTTCATCGTCAATAAGAAGGTCCGAGGGTTACAGTAAACCTGAGGTGAATCATCGGAATCTATAACTAGTGTCACAGGAATGGGTCAAAACATAGACAGTAAGAAGAGTCAGTTTTCTTGTACTTAAGTCGGCATTGTGCCTTTTGTATTTAATTCCGATGCAGTTTCGGTGTTTCATCGTCAATAAGAAGGTCAGAGGGATACAGTAAACCTGAAGTGAAGCATCGGAATCTATAACTAGTGTCACAGGATGGTTCAAACATAGACAGTAAGAAGAGTCAGTTTTCTTGTACTTAAGTCGGCATTGTGCCTTTTCTATATAATTCCGATGTAATTTCTGTGTTTCATCGTCAATTAGAAGGTCAGAGGGATACAGTATACCTGAGGTGAAGCATCGGAATCCATAACTAGTGTCGAAGGAATGGTTCAAAACATAGACAGTAAGAAGAGTCAGTTTTCTTGTACATAAGTCGGCATTGTGCCTTTTGTATTTATTTCCGATGCAATTTCTGTGTTTCATTGTCAATAAGAAGGTCCGAGGGATACAGTAAACCTGAAGTGAATCATCGGAATCTATAACTAGTGTCACAGGAATGGGTCAAAAAATAGACAATAAGAAGAGTCAGTTTTCTTGTACTTAAGTCGGCTTTGTGCCTTTTGTATTTAATTCCTATGCAGTTTCTGTGTTTCATCGTCAATAAGAAGGTCAGAGGGATACAGTAAACCAGAAGTCAAGAATCGGAATCTATAACTAGTGTCACAGGAATGGTTCAAAACATAGACAGTAAGAAGAGTCAGTTTTCTTGTACTTAAAGTGGGCATTGTGCCTTTTGTATTTAATTCCGTTGTAATTTCTGTGTTTTATCGTCAATAAGAAGGTCAGAGGGACACAGTAAACCTGAGGTGACGCATTGGATTCTATAACTAGTGTCACAGGAATGGTTCAAAACATAGACAGTAAGAAGAGTCAGTTTTCTTGTACTTAAGTCGGCATTGTGCCTTTTCTATATAATTTCGATGTAATTTCTGTGTTTCATCGTCAATTAGAAGGTCACAGGGATACAGTAAACCTGAGGTGAAGCATCGGAATCCATAACTAGTGTCGAAGGAATGGTTCAAAACATAGACAGTAAGAAGAGTCAGTTTTCTTGTACTTAAGTCGGAATTCTGCCTTTTGTATTTACTTCCGATGAAATTTCTGTGTTTCATCGTCAATAAGAAGGTCAGAGGGATACAGTAAAGCTGAAGTGAAGCATCGGAATCTATAACTAGTGTCACAGGAATGGTTCAAAGCATTGACAGTAAGAAGAGTCAGTTTTCTTGTACTTAAGTCGGCATTGTGACTTTTCTATTTAATTCCGATGCAATTTCTGTGTTTCATCGTCAATAAGAAGGTCCGAGGGTTACAGTAAACCTGAGGTGAATCATCGGAATCTATAACTAGTGTCACAGGAATGGCTCAAAACATAGACAGTAAGAAGAGTCAGTTTTCTTGTACTTAAGTCGGCATTGTGCCTTTTGTATTTAATTCCGATGCAATTTCTGTGTTTCATCGTCAATAAAAAGGTCAGAGGGATACAGTAAACCTGAAGTGAAGCATCGGAATCTAAAACTAGTGTCACAGGAATGGTTCAAAACATAGACAGTAAGAAGGGTCAGTTCTCTTGTACTTAAGTCGGCGTTGTGCCTTTTGTATTTAAATTCCGATGCAATTTGTGTGTTTCATCGTCAATAAGAAGGTAAGAGGCATACAGTAAAGCTGAAGTGAAGCATCGGAATCTATAACTAGTGTCACAGGAATGGTTCAAAACTTAGACAATAAGATGAGTCAGTTTTCTTGTACTTAAGTCGGCATTGTGCCTTTTGTATTTAATTCCGATGCAGTTTCTGTGTTTCAACGTCAATAAGAAGGTCAGAGGGATACAGTAAACCTGAAGTGAAGCATCGGAATCTAAAACTAGTGTCACAGGAATGGTTCAAAACTTAGACAGTAAGAAGGGTCAGATTTCTTGTACTTAAGTCGGCGTTGGGCATTTTGTATTCAATTCCGATGCAATTTCTGTGTTTCATCGTCAATAAGAAGGTCAGAGGGATACAGTAAACCTGAAGTCAAGAATCAGAATCTACAACTAGTGTCACAGGAATGGTTCAAAACATAGACAGTAAGAAGAGTCAGTTTTCGTGTACTTAAGTCGGCATTGTGCCTTTTGTATTTAATTCCGATGCAGTTTCTGTGTTTCAACGTCAATAAGAAGGTCAGAGGGATACAGTAAACCTGAAGTGAAGCATCGGAATCTAAAACTAGTGTCACAGGAATTGTTTAAAACATAGACAGTAAGAAGAGTCAGTTTTCTTGTACTTAAGTCGGCGTTGGGCCTTTTGTATTTAATTCCGATGCAATTTCTGTGTTTCATCGTCAATAAGAAGGTCAGAGGGATACAGTAAAGCTGAAGTGAAGCATCGGAATCTATAACTAGTGTCACAGGAATGGTTCAAAACATAGACAGTAAGAAGAGTCAGTTTCCTTGTACTTAAGTCGGCATTGTGCCTTTTGTATTTAATTCCGTTGTAATTTCTGTGTTTTATCGCCAATAAGAAGGTCAGAGGGATACAGTAAACCTGAAGTGAAGCATCGGAATCTAAAACTAGTGTCACAGGAATGGTTTAAAACATAGACAGTAAGAAGAGTCAGTTTTCTTGTACTTAAGTCGGAATTGTGCCTTTTATATTTAATTCCGTTAAAATTTCTGTGTTTCATCGTCAATAAGAAGGTCAAAGGGATACAGTAAACCAGATGTGAAGCATCGGAATCTATAACTAGTGTCACGGGAATGGTTCAAAGCATTGACAGTAAGAAGAGTCAGTTTTCTTGTACTTAAGTCGGCATTGTGACTTTTCTATATAATTCCGATGCAATTTCTGTGTTTCATCGTCAATAAGAAGGTCCGAGGGTTACAGTAAACCTGAGGTGAATCATCGGAATCTATAACTAGTGTCACAGGAATGGGTCAAAACATAGACAGTAAGAAGAGTCAGTTTTCTTGTACTTAAGTCGGCATTGTGCCTTTTGTATTTAATTCCGATGCAATTTCTGTGTTTCATCGTCAATAAAAAGGTCAGAGGGATACAGAAAACTTGAAGTGAAGCATCGGAATCTAAAACTAGTGTCACAGGAATGGTTCAAAACATAGACAGTAAGAAGGGTCAGTTTTCTTGTACATAAGTCGGCATTGTGCCTTTTGTATTTATTTCCGATGCAATTTCTGTGTTTCATTGTCAATAAGAAGGTCCGAGGGATACAGTAAACCTGAAGTGAATCATCGGAATCTATAACTAGTGTCACAGGAATGGGTCAAAAAATAGACAATAAGAAGAGTCAGTTTTCTTGTACTTAAGTCGGCTTTGTGCCTTTTGTATTCAATTCAGATGCAGTTTCTGTGTTTCATCGTCAATAAGAAGGTCAGAGGGATACAGTAAACCTGAAGTCATGAATCGGAATCTATAACTAGTGTCACAGGAATGGTTCAAAACATAGACAGTAAGAAGTGTCAGTTTTCTTGTACTTAAGTGGGCATTGTGCCTTTTGTATTTAATTCCGTTGTAATTTCTGAGTTTTATCGTCAATAAGAAGGTCAGAGGGACACAGTAAACCTGAGGTGACGCATCGGAATCTATAACTAGTGTCACAGGAATGGTTCAAAACATAGACAGTAAGAAGAGTCAGTTTTCTTGTACTTAAGTCGGCATTGTGCCTTTTCTATATAATTCCGATGTAATTTCTGTGTTTCATCGTCAATTAGAAGGTCAGAGGGATACAGTAAACCTGAGGTGAAGCATCGGAATCCATAACTAGTGTCGAAGGAATGGTTCAAAACATAGACAGTAAGAAGAGTCAGTTTTCTTGTACTTAAGTCGGAAATCTGCCTTTTGTATTTACTTCCGATGAAATTTCTGTGTTTCATCGTCAATAAGAAGGTCAGAGGGATACAGTAAACCAGAAGTGAAGCATCGGAATCTATAAATAGTGTCACAGGAATGGTTCAAAGCATTGACAGTAAGAAGAGTCAGTTTTCTTGTACTTAAGTCGGCATTGTGACTTTTCTATTTATTTCCGATGCAATTTCTGTGTTTCATCGTCAATAAGAAGGTCCGAGGGTTACAGTAAACCTGAGGTGAATCATCGGAATCTATAACTAGTGTCACAGGAATCGGTCAAAACATAGACAGTAAGAAGGGTCAGTTTTCTTGTACTTAAGTCGGCATTGTGCCTTTTGTATTTAATTCCGATGCAATTTCTGTGTTTCATCGTCAATAAAAAGGTCAGAGGGATACAGTAAACTTGAAGTGAAGCATCGGAATCTAAAACTAGTGTCACAGGAATGGTTCAAAACATAGACAGTAAGAAGGGTCAGTTCTCTTGTACTTATGTCGGCGTTGTGCCTTTTGTATTTAAATTCCGATGCAATTTCTGTGTTTCATCGTCAATAAGAAGGTAAGAGGGATACAGTAAAGCTGAAGTGAAGCATCGGAATCTATAACTAGTGTCACAGGAATGGTTCAAACTTAGACAATAAGATTAGTTAGTTTTCTTGTACTTAAGTCGGCATTGTGCCTTTTGTATTTAATTCCGACGCAGTTTCTGTGTTTCAACGTCAATAAGAAGGTCAGAGGGATACAGTAAACCTGAAGTGAAGCATCGGAATCTAAGACTAGTGTCACAGGAATGGTTCAAAACTTAGACAGTAAGAAGGGTCAGTTTTCTTGTACTTAAGTCGGCGTTGGGCCTTTTGTATTCAATTCCGATGCAATTTCTGTGTTTCATCGTCAATAAGAAGGTCAGAGGGATACAGTAAAGCTGAAGTGAAGCATCGGAATCTATAACTAGTGTCACAGGAATGGTTCAAAACTTAGACAATAAGAAGAGTCAGTTTTCTTGTACTTAAGTCGGCATTGTGCCTTTTGTATTTAATTCCGATGCAGTTTCTGTGTTTCATCGTCAATAAGAAGGTCAGAGGGATACAGTAAACCTGAAGTCAAGAATCAGAATCTACAACTAGTGTCACAGGGATGGTTCAAAATATAGACAGTAAGAAGAGTCAGTTTTCGTGTACTTAAGTCGGCATTGTGCCTTTTTTATTTAATTCCGTTGCAATTTCTGTGTTTCATCGTCAATAAGAAGGTCAGAGGGATACAGTAAACCTGATGTGACTCATCGGAATCTATAACTAGTGTCACAGGAATGGTTCAAAACATAGACAGTAAGAAGAGTCAGTTTTCTTGTACTTAAGGCGGCATTGTGCCTTTTGTAATTAATTCCGATGCAATTTCTGTGTTTCATCGTCAATAAGGAGGTCAGAGGGATACAGTAAACCTGAAGTGAAGCACCGGAATCTATAACTAGTGTCACAGGAATGGTTCAAAACATAGACAGGAAGAATAGTCAGTTTTCTAGTACTTAAGTCGGCATTGAGCCTCTTGTATTTAATTCCTGTGCAATTTCTGTGTTTCATCGTCAACAAGAAGGTCAGAGGGATACAGTAAACCTGAAGTGAAGCATCAGAATCAATAACTAGTGTCACAGCAATGGTTCAAAACATAGACAGTAAGAAGAGTCAGTTTTCTTGTACGTAAGTCGGCATTGTGCCTTTTGAAATTGATTCCGATGCAATATCTGTGTTTCATCGTCAATAAGAAGGTCAGAGGGATACAGTAAACCTGAAGTCAAGAATCGGAATCTATAACTAGTGTCACAGGAATGGTTCAAATCATAGACAGTAAGAAGAGTCACTTTCGTTGTACTTAGGTCGGCATTGTGCCTTTTGCATTTAATTCCGTTGTAATTTCTGCGCATTATCGCCAATAAGATTGTCAGAGGGATACAGTAAACCTGAAGTGACGCATCGGAATCTATAACTAGTGTCAAAGGAATGGTTCAAAACATACACAGTAAGAAGAGTCAGTTTTCTTGTACTTAAGTCGGCATTGTGCCTTTTCTATATAATTCCGATGTAATTTCTGTGTCTCATCGTCAATTAGAAGGTCAGAGGGATACAGTATACCTGAGGTGAAGCATCGGAATCCATAACTAGTGTCGAAGGAATGGTTCAAAACATAGACAGTAAGAAGAGTCAGTTTTCTTGTACATAAGTCGGCATTGTGCCTTTTGTATTTATTTCCGATGCAATTTCTGTGTTTCATTGTCAATAAGAAGGTCCGAGGGATACAGTAAACCTGAAGTGAATCATCGGAATCTATAACTAGTGGCACAGGAATGGGTCAAAAAATAGACAATAAGAAGAGTCAGTTTTCTTGTACTTAAGTCGGCTTTGTGCCTTTTGTATTCAATTCCGATGCAGTTTCTGTGTTTCATCGTCAATAAGAAGGTCAGAGGGATACAGTAAACCTGAAGTCATGAATCGGAATCTATAACTAGTGTCACAGGAATGGTTCAAAACATAGACCGTAAGAAGTGTCAGTTTTCTTGTACTTAAGTGGGCATTGTGCCTTTTGTATTTAATTCCGTTGTAATTTCTGAGTTTTATCGTCAATAAGAAGGTCAGAGGGACACAGTAAACCTGAGGTGACGCATCGGAATCTATAACTAGTGTCACAGGAATGGTTCAAAACATAGACAGTAAGAAGAGTCAGTTTTCTTGTACTTAAGTCGGCATTGTGCCTTTTCTATATAATTCCGATGTAATTTCTGTGTTTCATCGTCAATTAGAAGGTCAGAGGGATACAGTAAACCTGAGGTGAAGCATCGGAATCCATAACTAGTGTCGAAGGAATGGTTCAAAACATAGACAGTAAGAAGAGTCAGTTTTCTTGTACTTAAGTCGGAAATCTGCCTTTTGTATTTACTTCCGATGAAATTTCTGTGTTTCATCGTCAATAAGAAGGTCAGAGGGATACAGTAAACCAGAAGTGAAGCATCGGAATCTATAAATAGTGTCACAGGAATGGTTCAAAGCATTGACAGTAAGAAGAGTCAGTTTTCTTGTACTTAAGTCGGCATTGTGACTTTTCTATTTATTTCCGATGCAATTTCTGTGTTTCATCGTCAATAAGAAGGTCCGAGGGTTACAGTAAACCTGAGGTGAATCATCGGAATCTGTAACTAGTGTCACAGGAATCGGTCAAAACATAGACAGTAAGAAGAGTCAGTTTTCTTGTACTTAAGTCGGCATTGTGCCTTTTGTATTTAATTCCGATGCAATTTTTGTGTTTCATCGTCAATAAAACGGTCAGAGGGATACAGTAAACCTGAAGTGAAGCATCGGAATCTAAAACTAGTGTCACAGGAATGGTTCAAAACATAGACAGTAAGATGGGTCAGTTCTCTTGTACTTAAGTCGGCGTTGTGCCTTTTGTATTTAAATTCCGATGCAATTTCTGTGTTTCATCGTCAATAAGAAGGTAAGAGGGATACAGTAAAGCAGAAGTGAAGCATCGGAATCTATAACTAGTGTCACAGGAATGGTTCAAAACTTAGACAATAAGATGAGTCAGTTTTCTTGTACTTAAGTCGGCATTGTGCCTTTTGTATTTAATTCCGATGCAGTTTCTGTGTTTCAACGTCAATAAGAAGGTCAGAGGGATACAGTAAACCTGAAGTGAAGCATCGGAATCTAAAACTAGTGTCACAGGAATGGTTCAAAACTTAGACAGTAAGAAGGGTCAGTTTTCTTGTACTTAAGTCGGCGTTGGGCCATTTGTATTCAATTCCGATGCAATTTCTGTGTTGCATCGTCAATAAGAAGGTCAGAGGGATACAGTAAACCTGAAGTCAAGAATCAGAATCTATAACTAGTGTCACAGGAATGGTTCAAAACACAGACAGTAAGAAGAGTCAGTTTTCTTGTACTTAAGTCGGCATTGTGCCTTTTCTATATAATTCCGATGTAATTTCTGTGTTTCATCGTCAATTAGAAGGTCAGAGGGATACAGTAAACCTGAGGTGAAGCATCGGAATCTATAACTAGTGTCGAAGGAATGGTTCAAAACATAGACAGTAAGAAGAGTCAGTTTTCTTGTACTTAAGTCGGCATTGTGCCTTTTCTATATAATTCCGATGTAATCTCTGTGTTTCATCGTCAATTAGAAGGTCAGAGGGATACAGTAAACCTGAGGTGAAGCATCGGAATCCATAACTAGTGTCGAAGGAATGGTTCAAAACATAGACAGTAAGAAGAGTCAGTTTTCTTGTACTTAAGTCGGCATTGTCCCTTTTGTATTTATTTCCGATGCAATTTCTGTGTTTCATCGTCAATAAGAGGGTCAGAGGGATACAGTAAACCTGAAGTGAAGCAACGGAATCTATAACTAGTGTCACATGACTGATTCTAACATAGACAGTATGAAGAGTCAGTTATCTTGTACTTAAGTCGGCATTGTGCCTTTTGTATTTATTTCCGATGCAATTTATGTGTTTCATCGTCAATAAGAAGGTCAGAGGGATACAGTAATGCTGAAGTGAAGCATCGTAATTTATAACTAGTGTCGCAGGAATGGTTCAAAACAAAGACAGTAAGAAGAGTCAGTTATCTTGTACTTAAGTCGGCATTGTGCCTTTTGCATTTAATTCCGATGCAATTTCTGTGTTTCATCGCAAATAAGAAGATCAGAGGAATACATTTAACCTGAAGTGAAGATTCGGAATCTATAACTAGTGTCACTGGAATGGTTCAAAACATAGACAGTAAGAAGAGTCAGTTTTCTTGTACTTAAGTCGTCATTGTGCCATTTGTATTTAATTCCGATGCAATATCTGTGTTTCATCGTCAATAAGAGGGTCAGAGGGATACAGTAAACCTGAAGTGAAGCATCGGAATCTATAACTAGTGTCACTGGAATGGTTCAAATCATAGACTGTAAGAAGAGTCAGTATTCTTGTACTTAAGTCGGCATTGTGCCTTTTGTATTTAACTCCGATGCAATTTCTGTGTTTCATCGTCAATAAGAAGGTCAGAGGGATACTGTAAACCTGAAGTGAAGCATCGGAATCTATAACTAGTGTCACAGGAATGGTTCAAAACATAGACAGTAAGAAGAGTCAGTTTTCTTGTACTTAAGTCGTCATTGTGCCATTTATATTTAAATCCGATGCAATATCTGTGTTTCATTCTCAATGTGAAGGTCAGAAGGATAAAGTAAATCTGAAGTTAAGCATCGGAATCTATAACTAGTGTCACAGGTATAGTTCAAACACAGACTAAAAGAAGAGTCAGTTTTCCTGTACTTAAGTCGGCGTTGTGCCTTTTGTATTTAACTCCGATGCAATTTCTGTGTTTCTTCGTCAATAAGAAGGTTAGAGGGATACAGTAAACCTGAAGTGAAGCATCGGAATCTATAACTAGTGTCACAGGAATGGTTCAAAACATAGACAGGAAGAATAGTCAGTTTTCTAGTACTTAAGTGGGCATTGAGCCTCTTGTATTTAATTCCTGTGCAATTTCTGTGTTTCATCGTCAACAAGATGGTCAGAGGGATACAGTAAACTTGAAGTGAAGCATCTGAATCAATAACTAGTGTCACAGCAATGGTTCAAAACATAGACAGTATGAAGAGTCAGTTTTCTTGTACGTAAGTCGGCATTGTGCCTTTTGTAATTGATTCCGATGCAATATCTGTGTTTCATCGTCGATAAGGTCAGAGGGATACAGTAAACCTGAGGTCAAGAATCGGAATCTATAACTAGTGTCACAGGAATGGTTCAAAACATAAACAGTAAGAAGAGTCAGTTTTCTTGTACTTAAGTGGGCATTGTGCCTTTTCTATATAATTCCGATGTAATTTCTGTGTTTCATCGTCAATTAGAAGGTATGAGAAATACAGTAAACCTGAGGTGAAGCATCGGAATCCATAACTAGTGTCGAAGGAATGGTTCAAAACATAGACAGTAAGAAGAGTCAGTTTTCTTGTACTTAAGTCGGAATTGTGCCTTGTGTATTTAATTCCGATGAAATTTCTGCGTCTCATCGTCAATAAGAAGGTCAGAGGGATACAGTAAACCAGAAGTGAAGCATCGGAATCTATAACTAGTGTCACAGGAATGGTTCAAAGCATTGACAGTAAGAAGAGTCAGTTTTCTTGTACTTAAGTCGGCATTGTGACTTTTCTATTTAATTCCGATGCAATTTCTGTGTTTCATCGTCAATAAGAAGGTCCGAGGGATACAGCAAACCTGAAGTGAATCATCGGAATCTATAACTAGTGTCACAGGAATGGGTCAAAACATAGGCAGTAAGAAGAGTCAGTTTTCTTGTACTTAAGTCGGCATTGTGCCTTTTGTATCTAATTCCGATGAAATTTCTGTGTTTCATCGTCAATAGAAAGGTCAGAGGGATACAGTAAACCTGAAGTGAAGCATCGGAATCTAAAACTAGTGTCACAGGAATGGTTCAAAACATAGACAGTAAGAAGGGTCAGTTCTCTTGTACTTAAGTCGGCTATGTGCCTTTTGTATTTAATTCCGTTGCTATTTCTGTGTTTCATCGTCAATAAGAAGGTAAGAGGGATACAGTAAAGCTGAAGTGAAGCATCGGAATCTATAACTTGTGTCACAGGAATGGTTCAAAACTTAGACAATAAGAAGAGTCAGTTTTCTTGTACTTAAGTCGGCATTGTGCCTTTTGTATTTAATTCCGATGCAGTTTCTGTGTTTCAACGTCAATAAGAAGGTCAGAGGGATACAGTAAACCTGAAGTGAAGCATCGGAATCTAAAATTAGTGTCACAGGAATGGTTTAAAACATAGACAGTAAGAAGGGTCAGTTTTCTTGTACTTAAGTCGGCGTTGGGCCTTTTGTATTTAATTCCGATGCGATTTCTGTGTTTCATCGTCAATAAGAAGGTCAGAGGGATACAGTAAAGCTGAAGTGAAGCATCGGAATCTATAACTAGTGTCACAGGAATGGTTCAAAACTTAGACAATAAGAAGAGTCAGTTTTCTTGTACTTAAGTCGGCATTGTGCCTTTTGTATTTAATTCCGACGCAGTTTCTGTGTTTCATCATCAATAAGAAGGTCAGAGGGATACAGTAAACCTGAGGTGACGCATCGGAATCTATAACTAGTGTCACAGGAGTGGTTCAAAACATAGACAGTAAGAAGTGTCAGTTTTCTTGTACTTAAGTCGAATTGTGCCATTTCTATATAATTCCGATGTAATTTCTGTGTTTCATCGTCAATTAGAAGGTCAGAGGGATACAGTAAACCTGAGGTGAAGCATCGGAATCTATAACTAGTGTCGAAGGAATGGTTCAAAACATTGACAGTAAGAAGAGTCAGTTTTCTTGTACTTAAGTCGGCATTGTGCCTTTTGTATTTGATTCCGATGAAATTTCTGTGTTTCATCGTCAATACGAAGGTCAGAGGTATACAGTAAACCGGAAGTGAAGCAACGGATTCTATAACTAGCGTCACATGACTGGTTCAAACATAGACAGTAAGAAGAGTCAGTTATCTTGTACTTAAGTCGGCATTGTGCCTTTTGTATTTAATTCTGATGCAGTTTCTGTGTTTCATCGCAAATACGAAGATCAGAGGAATACAGTTAACCTGAAGTGAAGCATCGTAATCTATAACTAGTGTCACAGGAATGGTTCAAAACATAGACAGTAAGAAGGGTCAGTTTTCTTGTACTTAAGTCGCCATTGTGCCATTTGTATTTAATTCCGATGCAATA
This sequence comes from Schistocerca americana, assembly GCF_021461395.2. Classification (NCBI taxonomy): domain Eukaryota; kingdom Metazoa; phylum Arthropoda; class Insecta; order Orthoptera; family Acrididae; genus Schistocerca; species Schistocerca americana. The sequence goes on along the minus strand of NC_060130.1, from coordinate 10,083,176 downwards.
TCTGTGTTTCATCGTCAATAAGAAGGTCAGAGGGATACAGTAAACCTGAAGTGAAGCATCGGAATCTATTACTAGTGTCACTGGAATGGTTCAAAACATAGACTGTAAGAAGGGTCAGTATTCTTGTACTTAAGTCGGCATTGTGCCTTTTGTATTTAATTCCGATGCAGTTTCTGTGTTTCAACGTCAATAAGAAGGTCAGAGGGATACAGTAAACCTGAAGTGAAGCATCGGAATCTAAAACTAGTGTCACAGGAATGGTTTAAAACATAGACAGTAAGAAGGGTCAGTTTTCTTGTACTTAAGTCGGCGTTGGGCCTTTTGTATTTAATTCCGATGCTATTTCTGTGTTTCATCGTCAATAAGAAGGTCAGAGGGATACAGTAAAGCTGAAGTGAAGCATCGGAATCTATAACTAGTGTCACAGGAATGGTTCAAAACTTAGACAATAAGAAGAGTCAGTTTTCTTGTACTTAAGTCGGCATTGTGCCTTTTGTATTTAATTCCGACGCAGTTTCTGTGTTTCATCGTCAATAAGAAGGTCAGAGGGATACAGTAAACCTGAAGTCATGAATCGGAATCTATAACTAGTGTCACAGGAATGGTTCAAAGCATAGACAGTAAGAAGAGTCAGTTTTCTTGCACTTAAGTCGGCATTGTGCCTTTTGTATTTAATTCCGTTGCAATTTCTGTGTTTCATCGTCAATAAGAAGGTCAGAGGGATACAGTAAACCTGAGGTGACGCATCGGAATCTATAACTAGTGTCACAGGAATGGTTCAAAACATAGACAGTAAGAAGAGTCAGTTTTCTTGTACTTCAGTCGGCATTGTGCCATTTCTATATAATTCCGATGAAATTTCTGTTTTTCATCGTCAATTAGAAGGTCAGAGGGATACAGTAAACCTGAGGTGAAGCATCGGAATCTATAACTAGTGTCGAAGGAATGGTTCAAAACATAGACTGTAAGAAGGGTCAGTATTCTTGTACTTAAGTCGGCATTGTGCCTTTTGTATTTAATTCCGATGCAGTTTCTGTGTTTCAACGTCAATAAGAAGGTCAGAGGGATACAGTAAACCTGAAGTGAAGCATCGGAATCTAAAACTAGTGTCACAGGAATGGTTTAAAACATAGACAGTAAGAAGGGTCAGTTTTCTTGTACTTAAGTCGGCGTTGGGCCTTTTGTATTTAATTCCGATGCTATTTCTGTGTTTCATCGTCAATAAGAAGGTCAGAGGGATACAGTAAAGCTGAAGTGAAGCATCGGAATCTATAACTAGTGTCACAGGAATGGTTCAAAACTTAGACAATAAGAAGAGTCAGTTTTCTTGTACTTAAGTCGGCATTGTGCCTTTTGTATTTAATTCCGACGCAGTTTCTGTGTTTCATCGTCAATAAGAAGGTCAGAGGGATACAGTAAACCTGAAGTCATGAATCGGAATCTATAACTAGTGTCACAGGAATGGTTCAAAGCATAGACAGTAAGAAGAGTCAGTTTTCTTGTACTTAAGTCGGCATTGTGCCTTTTGTATTTAATTCCGATGAAATTTCTGTGTTTCATCGTCAATAAGAAGGTCAGAGGGATACAGTAAACCTGAAGTGAAGCAACGGATTCTATAACTGGCGTCACAGGAATGGTTCAAAGCATTGACAGTAAGAAGAGTCAGTTTTCTTGTACCTAAGTCGGCATTGATCTTTTTCTATTTCATTCCGATGCAATTTCTATGTTTCATCGTCAAAAAGAAGGTCAGAGGGATACAGTATACCTCAAGTGAAGCATCGGAATCTATAAGTAGTGTCACAGGAATGGTTCAAAACATAGACAGTAAGAAGAGTCAGTTTTCTTGTACTTAAGTCGGCATTGTGCCTTTTGTATTTAATTCCGAAGCAATTTCTGTGTTTCATCGTCAATAAGAAGGTCCGAGGGATACAGTAAACCTGGAGTAAAGCATCGGAATCTATAAGTAGTGTCACATAAATGGTTCAAAACATAGTCAGTAAGAAGAGTCAGTTTTCTTGTACTGAAGTCGGCATTGTGCCTTTTGTAATTAATTCCGATGCAATTTTTGTGTTTCATCGTCAATAAGGAGGTCAGAGGGATACAGCAAACCTGAAGCGAAGCACCGTAATCTATAACTAGTGTCACAGGAATGGTTCAAAACATAGACAGCAAAAAGAGTCAGTTTTCTTGTACTTAAGTCGGCATTGTGCCTTTTGTATTTAATTCCGATGCAATTTCTGTGTTTCATCGTCATTAAGAAGGTCAGAGGGATACAGTAATGCTGAAGTGAAGCATCGTAATTTATAACTAGTGCCGCAGGAATGGTTCAAAACAAAGACAGTAAGAAGAGTCAGTTATCTTGTACCTAAGTGGGCATTGTGCCTTTTGTATTTAATTCTGATGCAGTTTCTGTGTTTCATCGCAAATACGGAGAACAGAGGAATAGAGTTAACCTGAAGTGAAGCATCGTAATCTATAACTAGTGTCACAGGAATGGTTCAAAACATAGACAGTAAGAAGAGTCAGTTTTCTTGTACTTAAGTCGCCATTATGCCATTTGTATTTAATTCCGATGCAATATCTGTGTTTCATCGTCAATAAGAAGGTCAGAGGGATACAGTAAACCTGAAGTGAAGCATCGGAATCTATTACTAGTGTCACTGGAATGGTTCAAAACATAGACTGTGAGAAGGGTCAGTATTCTTGTACTTAAGTCGGCATTGTGCGTTTTGTATTTAACTCCGATGCAATTTCTGTGTTTCATCGTCAATAAGAAGGTCAGAGGGATTCTGTAAACCTGAAGTGAAGCATCGGAATCTATAACTAGTGTCACAGGAATGATTCAAAACATAGACAGTAAGAAGGGTCAGTTTTCTTGTACTTAAGTCGGCGTTGGGCCTTTTGTATTTAATTCCGATGCAATTTCTGTGTTTCATCGTCAATAAGAAGGTCAGAGGGATACAGTAAAGCTGAAGTGAAGCATCGGAATCTATAACTAGTGTCACAGGAGTGGTTCAAAACATAGACAGTAAGATGTGTCAGTTTTCTTGTACTTAAGTCGGCATTGTGCCATTTCTATATAATTCCGATGTAATTTCTGTGTTTCATCGTCAATTAGAAGGTCAGAGGGATACAGTAAACCTGAGGTGAAGCATCGGAATCTATAACTAGTGTCGAAGGAATGGTTCAAAACATAGAGTGTAAGAAGAGTCAGTTTTCTTGTACTTAAGTCGGCATTGTGCCTTTTGTATTTGATTCCGATGAAATTTCTGTGTTTCATCGTCAATAAGAAGGTCAGAGGTATACAGTAAACCGGAAGTGAAGCAACGGATTCTATAACTAGCGTCACAGAAATGGTTCAAAGCATTGACAGTAAGAAGAGTCAGTTTTCTTGTACCTAAGTCGGCATTGTTCCTTTTCTACTTCATTCCGATGCAATTTCTATGTTTCATCGTCAAAAAGAAGGTCAGAGGGATACAGTATACCTCAAGTGAAGCATCGGAATCTATAAGTAGTGTCACAGGAATGGTTCAAAACATAGACAGCAAAAAGAGTCAGTTTTCTTGTACTTAAGTCGGCATTGTGCCTTTTGTATTTAATTCCGATGCAATTTCTGTGTTCCATCGTCAACAAGAAGGTCAGAGGGATACAGTAAACCTGAAGTGAAGCATCGGAATCTATAACTAGTGTCACATGACTGGTTCAAACATAGACAGTAAGAAGAGTCAGTTATCTTGTACTTAAGTCGGCATTGTGCCTTTTGTATTTAATTCTGATGCAGTTTCTGTGTTTCATCGCAAATACGAAGATCAGAGGAATACAGTTAACCTGAAGTGAAGCATCGTAATCTATAACTAGTGTCACAGGAATGGTTCAAAACATAGACAGTAAGAAGGGTCAGTTTTCTTGTACTTAAGTCGCCATTGTGCCATTTGTATTTAATTCCGATGCAATATCTGTGTTTCATCGTCAATAAGAAGGTCAGAGGGATACAGTAAACCTGAAGTGAAGCATCGGAATCTATTACTAGTGTCACTGGAATGGTTCAAAACATAGACTGTAAGAAGGGTCAGTATTCTTGTACTTAAGTCGGCATTGTGCCTTTTGTATTTAATTCCGATGCAGTTTCTGTGTTTCAACGTCAATAAGAAGGTCAGAGGGATACAGTAAACCTGAAGTGAAGCATCGGAATCTATTACTAGTGTCACTGGAATGGTTCAAAACATAGACTGTAAGAAGGGTCAGATTTCTTGTACTTAAGTCGGCGTTGGGCCTTTTGTATTTAATTCCGATGCAATTTCTGTGTTTCATCGTCAATAAGAAGGTCAGAGGGATACAGTAAAGCTGAAGTGAAGCATCGGAATCTATAACTAGTGTCACAGGAATGGTTCAAAACTTAGACAATAAGAAGAGTCAGTTTTCTTGTACTTAAGTCGGCATTGTGCCTTTTGTATTTAATTCCGACGCAGTTTCTGTGTTTCATCGTCAATAAGAAGGTCAGAGGGATACAGTAAACCTGAAGTCATGAATCGGAATCTATAACTAGTGTCACAGGAATGGTTCAAAGCATAGACAGTAAGAAGAGTCAGTTTTCTTGCACTTAAGTCGGCATTGTGCCTTTTGTATTTAATTCCGTTGCAATTTCTGTGTTTCATCGTCAATAAGAAGGTCAGAGGGATACAGTAAACCTGAGGTGACGCATCGGAATCTATAACTAGTGTCACAGGAATGGTTCAAAACATAGACAGTAAGAAGAGTCAGTTTTCTTGTACTTCAGTCGGCCTTGTGCCATTTCTATATAATTCCGATGAAATTTCTGTGTTTCATCGTCAATTAGAAGGTCAGAGGGATACAGTAAACCTGAGGTGAAGCATCGGAATCTATAACTAGTGTCGAAGGAATGGTTCAAAACATAGACTGTAAGAAGGGTCAGTATTCTTGTACTTAAGTCGGCATTGTGCCTTTTGTATTTAATTCCGATGCAGTTTCTGTGTTTCAACGTCAATAAGAAGGTCAGAGGGATACAGTAAACCTGAAGTGAAGCATCGGAATCTAAAACTAGTGTCACAGGAATGGTTTAAAACATAGACAGTAAGAAGGGTCAGTTTTCTTGTACTTAAGTCGGCGTTGGGCCTTTTGTATTTAATTCCGATGCAATTTCTGTGTTTCATCGTCAATAAGAAGGTCAGAGGTATACAGTAAAGCTGAAGTGAAGCATCGGAATCTATAACTAGTGTCACAGGAATGGTTCAAAACTTAGACAATAAGAAGAGTCAGTTTTCTTGTACTTAAGTCGGCATTGTGCCTTTTGTATTTAATTCCGACGCAGTTTCTGTGTTTCATCGTCAATAAGAAGGTCAGAGGGATACAGTAAACCTGAAGTCATGAATCGGAATCTATAACTAGTGTCACAGGAATGGTTCAAAGCATAGACAGTAAGAAGAGTCAGTTTTCTTGCACTTAAGTCGGCATTGTGCCTTTTGTATTTAATTCCGTTGCAATTTCTGTGTTTCATCGTCAATAAGAAGGTCAGAGGGATACAGTAAACCTGAGGTGACGCATCGGAATCTATAACTAGTGTCACAGGAATGGTTCAAAACATAGACAGTAAGAAGAGTCAGTTTTCTTGTACTTCAGTCGGCATTGTGCCATTTCTATATAATTCCGATGTAATTTCTGTGTTTCATCGTCAATTAGAAGGTCAGAGGGATACAGTAAACCTGAGGTGAAGCATCGGAATCTATAACTAGTGTCGAAGGAATGGTTCAAAACATAGACTGTAAGAAGAGTCAGTTTTTTTGTACTTAAGTCGGCATTGTGCCTTTTGTATTTAATTCCGATGAAATTTCTGTGTTTCATCGTCAATAAGAAGGTCAGAGGGATACAGTAAACCTGAAGTGAAGCAACGGATTCTATAACTGGCGTCACAGGAATGGTTCAAAGCATTGACAGTAAGAAGAGTCAGTTTTCTTGTACCTAAGTCGGCATTGATCCTTTTCTATTTCATTCCGATGCAATTTCTATGTTTCATCGTCAAAAAGAAGGTCAGAGGGATACAGTATACCTCAAGTGAAGCATCGGAATCTATAAGTAGTGTCACAGGAATGGTTCAAAACATAGACAGTAAGAAGAGTCAGTTTTCTTGTACTTAAGTCGGCATTGTGCCTTTTGTATTTAATTCCGAAGCAATTTCTGTGTTTCATCGTCAATAAGAAGGTCCGAGGGATACAGTAAACCTGGAGTAAAGCATCGGAATCTATAAGTAGTGTCACATAAATGGTTCAAAACATATTCAGTAAGAAGAGTCAGTTTTCTTGTACTGAAGTCGGCATTGTGCCTTTTGTAATTAATTCCGATGCAATTTTTGTGTTTCATCGTCAATAAGGAGGTCAGAGGGATACAGCAAACCTGAAGCGAAGCACCGTAATCTATAACTAGTGTCACAGGAATGGTTCAAAACATAGACAGCAAAAAGAGTCAGTTTTCTTGTACTTAAGTCGGCATTGTGCCTTTTGTATTTAATTCCGATGCAATTTCTGTGTTTCATCGTCATTAAGAAGGTCAGAGGGATACAGTAATGCTGAAGTGAAGCATCGTAATTTATAACTAGTGCCGCAGGAATGGTTCAAAACATAGACAGTAAGAAGAGTCAGTTATCTTGTACCTAAGTGGGCATTGTGCCTTTTGTATTTAATTCTGATGCAGTTTCTGTGTTTCATCCCAAATACGAAGAACAGAGGAATAGAGTTAAGCTGAAGTGAAGCATCGTAATCTATAACTAGTGTCACAGGAATGGTTCAAAACATAGACAGTAAGAAGAGTCAGTTTTCTTGTACTTAAGTCGCCATTATGCCATTTGTATTTAATTCCGATGCAATATCTGTGTTTCATCGTCAATAAGAAGGTCAGAGGGATACAGTAAACCTGAAGTGAAGCATCGGAATCTATTACTAGTGTCACTGGAATGGTTCAAAACATAGACTGTAAGAAGGGTCAGTATTCTTGTACTTAAGTCGGCATTGTGCGTTTTGTATTTAACTCCGATGCAATTTCTGTGTTTCATCGTCAATAAGAAGGTCAGAGGGATTCTGTAAACCTGAAGTGAAGCATCGGAATCTATAACTAGTGTCACAGGAATGATTCAAAACATAGACAGTAAGAAGAGTCAGTTTTCTTGTACTTACGTCGTCATTGTGCCATTTGTATTTAATTCCGATGCAATATCTGTGTTTCATTGTCAATATGAAGGTCAGAAGGATAAAGTAAACCTAAAGTGAAGCATCGGAATCTATAACAAGTGTCACAGGAATAGTTCAAACATAGACTAAAAGAAGAGTCAGTTTTCCTGTACTTAAGTCGGCGTTGTGCCTTTTGTATTTAACTCCGATGCAATTTCTGTGTTTCATCGTCAATAAGAAGGTCAGAGGGATTCTGTAAACCTGAAGTGAAGCATCGGAATCTGTAACTAGTGTCACATGAATGGTTCAAACATAGACAGTAGGAAGAGTCAGTTTTCTTGTACTTAAGTCGGCATTGTGCCTTTTGTATTTAATTCCGATGCAATTTCTGTGTTTTATCGTCAATAAGAATGTCACAGGGATACAGTAAACCCGAAGTGAAGCATCGGAATCTATGACTAGTGTCACAGGAATGGTTCAAAACATAGACGGTAAGAAGAGACAGTTTTCTTGTACCTAAGTCGGCATTGTTCCTTTTCTATACAATTCCGATGTAATTTCTGTGTTTCATCGTCAATTAGAAGTTCAGAGGGATACAGTGAACCTGAGGTGAAGCATCGGAATCTATAACTAGTGTCCAAGGAATGGTTCAAAACGTAGACAGTAAGAAGAGTCAGTTTTCTTGTACTTAAGTCGGCATTGTGACTTTTCTATTTAATTCCGATGAATTTTCTGAGTGTCATCGTCAATAAGAAGGTCAGAGGGATACAGTAAACCAGAAGTGAAGCATCGGAATCTATAACTAGTGTCACAGGAATGGTTCAAAGCCTTGACAGTAAGAAGAGTCAGTTTTCTTGTACTTAAGTCGGCATTGTGACTTTTCTATTTAATTCCGATGCCATTTCTGTGTTTCATCGTCAATAAGAAGGTCCGAGGGATACAGTAAACCTGAAGTGAATCATCGGAATCTATAACTAGTGTCACAGGAATGGGTCAAATCTTAGACAGTAAGAAGAGTCAGTTTTCTTGTACTTAAGTCGGCATTGTGCCTTTTGTATTTAATTCCGATGCAGTTTCTGTGTTTCATCGTCAATAAGAAGGTCAGAGGGATACAGTAAATCTGAAGTGAAGCATCGGAATCTAAAACTAGTGTGACAGGAATGGTTCAAAACATAGGCAGTAAGAAGGGCCAGTTTTCTTGTACTTTAGTCGGTGTTGGGCATTTTGTATTTAATTCCGATGCTATTTCTGTGTTTCATTGTAAATAAGAAGGTCAGAGGGATACAGTAAAGCTGAAGTGAAGCATCGGAATCTATAACTAGTGTCACAGGAATGGTTCAAAACTTAGACAATAAGAGGAGTCAGTTTTCTTGTACTTAAGTCGGCATTGTGCCTATTGTATTTAATTCCGATGCAGTTTCTGTGTTTCATCGTCAATAAGAAGGTCAGAGGGATACAGTAAACCTGAAGTCAAGAAAAGGAATCTATAACTAGTGTCACAGGAATGGTTCAAAACATAGACAGTAAGAAGAGTCAGTTTTCTTGTACTTAAGTCGGCATTGTGCCTTTTGTATTTAATTCCGTTGCAATTTCTGTGTTTCATCGTCAATAAGAAGGTCAGAGGGATACAGTAAACCTGAGGTGACGCATCGGAATCTATAACTAGTGTCACAGGAATGGTTCAAAACATAGACAGTAAGAAGAGTCAGTTTTCTTGTACTCAAGTCGGCATTGTGCCTTTTCTATATAATTCCGATGTAATTTCTGTGTTTCATCGTCAATTAGAATGTCAGAGGGATACAGTAAACCTGAGGTGAAGCATCGGAATCTATAACTAGTGTCGAAGGAATGGTTCAAAACACAGTCAGTAAGAAGAGTCAGTTTTCTTTTACTTAAGTCGGAATTGTGCCTTTTGTATTTAATTCCGATGAAATTTCAGTGTTTCATCGTCAATAAGAAGGTCAGAGGGATACAGTAAACCAGACGTGAAGCATCGGAATCTATGACTAGTGTCACAGGAATGGTTCAAAGCATTGACAGTAAGAAGAGTCAGTTTTCTTGTACTTAAGTCGGCATTGTTACTTTTCTATTTAATTCCGATGCAATTTCTGTGTTTCATCGCCAATAAGAAGGTCAGAGGGATACAGTAAAAATGAAGTGAAGCATCGGAATCTATAACTAGTGTCACAGGAATGGTTCAAAGCATAGACAGTAAGAGGAGTCAGTTTTCTTGTACTTGAATCGGGTTGTGCCTTTTGTATTTAACTCCGATGCAATTTCTGTGTGTCATCGCCAATAAGAAGGTCAGAGGGATACAGTAAACCTGAGGAGAAGCATCGGAATCTATAACTAGTGTCACAGGAATGGTTCAAAACATAGACAGTAAGAAGAGTCAGTTTTCTTGTACTTAAGTCGGCATTGTGCCTTTTTTATTTAATTCCGATGGATTTTCTGTGTTTCATCGTCAATATGAAGGTCAGAGGGATACAGTAAACCTGAAGTGAAGCATCGGAATCTATAACTAGTGTCACAGGAATGGTTCAATCATAGACAGTAAGAACAGTCAGTTTTCTTGTACTTAAGTCGGAATTGTGCCTTTTGTATTTAATTCCGATGCAATTTCTGTGTTTCATCGTCAATAAGAAGGTCTGATGGATACAGTAAACCTGAAGTGAAGCGTCGGAAGCTATAACTAGTGTCACATGAATGGTTCAAAACATAGACAGTAGGAAGAGTTTTCTTGTACTTAGGTCGTCATTGTGCCTTATGTATTCAATTCCGATGCAATTTCTGTGTTTCATCGTCAATAAGAAGGTCAGAGGGATACAGTAACCTGAAGTGAAGCATCGGAATCTGTAACTAGTGTCACAGGAATGGTTCAAAACATAGACAGTAAGAAGAGTCAGTTTTCTTGTACTTAAGTCAGCATTGTGCCTTTTGTATTTAATTCCGATGCAATTTCTGTGTTTCATCAACAATGAGAAGGTCAGAGGGATACAGTATACTTCAAGTGAAGCATCGGAATCTATAAGTAGTGTCACAGGAATGGTTCAAAACATAGACAGTAAGAAGAGTCAGTTTTCTTGTACTTAAGTCGGCATTGTGCCTTTTGTATTTAATTCCGAAGCAATTTCTGTGTTTCATCGTCAATAAGAAGGTCAGAGGGATACAGTAAACCTGGAGTAAAGCATCGGAATCTATAACTAGTGTCACATGAATGGTTCAAAACATAGTCAGTAAGAAGAGTCATTTTTATGTACTTAAGTCGGCATTGTGCTTTTTGTATTTAATTCCGAAGCGATTTCTGCGTTTCATCGTCAATAAGAAGGTCAGAGGGATATAGTAAACCTGAAGTGAAGCTCTCGTGGTTCTAGGCACGCAGTCCGGAACCGTGCGACCGCTACGGTTGCTGGTTCGAATCCTGCCTCGGGCATGGATGTGTGTGACGTCCTCAGGTAAGTTAGGTTTAAGTAGTTCTAAGTTCTAGGGGACTGATGACCACAGCAGTTGAGTCCCATAGTTCTCAGAGCCATTTGAACCTGAGGTGAAGCATCGGAATCTATATCTAGTGTCACAGGAATGGTTCAAAACATAGACAGTAAGAAGAGTCAGTTTTCCTGTACTTAAGTCGGCGTTGTGCCTTTTGTATTTAACTCCGATGCAATTTCTGTGTTTCATCGTCAATAAGAAGGTCAGAGGGATTCTGTAAACCTGAAGTGAAGCATCGGAATCTGTAACTAGTGTCACATGAATGGTTCAAACATAGACAGTAGGAAGAGTCAGTTTTCTTGTACTTAAGTCGGCATTGTGCCTTTTGTATTTAATTCCGATGCAATTTCTGTGTTTTATCGTCAATAAGAAGGTCACAGGGATACAGTAAACCTGAAGTGAAGCATCGGAATCTATGACTAGTGTCACAGGAATGGTTCAAAACATAGACGGTAAGAAGAGTCAGTTTTCTTGTACCTAAGTCGGCATTGTTCCTTTTCTATATAATTCCGATGTAATTTCTCTGTTTCATCGTCAATTAGAAGTTCAGAGGGATACAGTAAACCTGAGGTGAAGCATCGGAATCTATAACTAGTGTCGAAGGAATGGTTCAAAACGTAGACAGTAAGAAGAGTCAGTTTTCTTGTACTTAAGTCGGCATTGTGCCTTTTGTATTTAATTCCGATGAATTTTCTGAGTGTCATCGTCAATAAGAAGGTCAGAGGGATACAGTAAACCAGAAGTGAAGCATCGGAATCTATAACTAGTGTCACAGGAATGGTTCAAAGCATTGACAGTAAGAAGAGTCAGTTTTCTTGTACTTAAGTCGGCATTGTGACTTTTCTATTTAATTCCGATGCCATTTCTGTGTTTCATCGTCAATAAGAAGGTCCGAGGGATACAGTAAACCTGAAGTGAATCATCGGAATCTATAACTAGTGTCACAGGAATGGGTCAAATCTTAGACAGTAAGAAGAGTCAGTTTTCTTGTACTTAAGTCGGCATTGTGCCTTTTGTATTTAATTCCGATGCAGTTTCTGTGTTTCATCGTCAATAAGAAGGTCAGAGGGATACAGTAAATCTGAAGTGAAGCATCGGAATCTAAAACTAGTGTCACAGGAATGGTTCAAAACATAGGCAGTAAGAAGGGCCAGTTTTCTTGTACATAAGTCGGTGTTGGGCATTTTGTATTTAATTCCGATGCAATTTCTGTGTTTCATTGTCAATAAGAAGGTCAGAGGGATACAGTAAAGCTGAAGTGAAGCATCGGAATCTATAACTAGTGTCACAGGAATGGTTCAAAAGTTAGACAATAAGAGGAGTCAGTTTTCTTGTACTTAAGTCGGAATTGTGCCTATTGTATTTAATTCCGACGCAGTTTCTGTGTTTCATCGTCAATAAGAAGGTCAGAGGGATACAGTAAACCTGAAGTCAAGAATCGGAATCTATAACTAGTGTCACAGGAATGGTTCAAAACATAGACAGTAAGAAGAGTCAGTTTTCTTGTACTTAAGTCGGCATTGTGCCTTTTGTATTTAATTCCGTTGCAATTTCTGTGTTTCATCGTCAATAAGAAGGTCAGAGGGATACAGTAAACCTGAGGTGACGCATCGGAATCTATAACTAGTGTCACAGGAATGGTTCAAAACATAGACAGTAAGAAGAGTCAGTTTTCTTGTACTCAAGTCGGCGTTGTGCCTTTTCTATATAATTCCGATGTAATTTCTGTGTTTCATCGTCAATTAGAATGTCAGAGGGATACAGTAAACCTGAGGTGAAGCATCGGAATCTATAACTAGTGTCGAAGGAATGGTTCAAAACACAGTCAGTAAGAAGAGTCAGTTTTCTTTTACTTAAGTCGGAATTGTGCCTTTTGTATTTAATTCCGATGAAATTTCAGTGTTTCATCGTCAATAAGAAGGTCAGAGGGATACAGTAAACCAGACGTGAAGCATCGGAATCTATGACTAGTGTCACAGGAATGGTTCAAAGCATTGACAGTAAGAAGAGTCAGTTTTCTTGTACTTAAGTCGGCATTGTGACTTTTCTATTTAATTCCGATGCAATTTCTGTGTTTCATCGCCAATAAGAAGGTCAGAGGGATACAGTAAAAATGAAGTGAAGCATCGGAATCTATAACTAGTGTCACAGGAATGGTTCAAAGCATAGACAGTAAGAGGAGTCAGTTTTCTTGTACTTGAATCGGTTTGTGCCTTTTGTATTTAACTCCGATGCAATTTCTGTGTTTCATCGCCAATAAGAAGGTCAGAGGGATACAGTAAACCTGAAGTGAAGCATCGGAATCTATAACTAGTGTCACAGGAATGGTTCAAAACATAGACAGTAAGAAGAGTCAGTTTTCTTGTACTTAAGTCGGCATTGTGCCTTTTTTATTTAATTCCGATGGATTTTCTGTGTTTCATCGTCAATATAAAGGTCAGAGGGATACAGTAAACCTGAAGTGAAGCATCGGAATCTATAACTAGTGTCACAGGAATGGTTCAATCATAGACAGTAAGAACAGTCAGTTTTCTTGTACTTAAGTCGGAATTGTGCCTTTTGTATTTAATTCCGATGCAATTTCTGTGTTTCATCGTCAATAAGAAGGTCTGATGGATACAGTAAACCTGAAGTGAAGCGTCGGAAGCTATAACTAGTGTCACATGAATGGTTCAAAACATAGACAGTAGGAAGAGTTTTCTTGTACTTAGGTCGTCATTGTGCCTTTTGTATTCAATTCCGATGCAATTTCTGTGTTGCATCGTCAATAAGAAGGTCAGAGGGATACAGTAAACCTGAAGTGAAGCATCGGAATCTATAACTAGTGTCACAGGAATGGTTCAAAACATAGACAGTAAGAAGAGTCAGTTCTCTTGTACTTAAGTCGGCATTGTGCCTTTTGTATTTAATTCCGATGCAATTTCTGTGTTTCATCAACAATAAGAAGGTCAGAGGGATACAGTATACTTCAAGTGAAGCATCGGAATCTATAAGTAGTGTCACAGGAATGGTTCAAAACATAGACAGTAAGAAGAGTCAGTTTTCTTGTACTTAAGTCGGCATTGTGCCTTTTGTATTTAATTCCGAAGCAATTTCTGTGTTTCATCGTCAATAAGAAGGTCAGAGGGATACAGTAAACCTGGAGTAAAGCATCGGAATCTATAACTAGTGTCACATGAATGGTTCAAAGCATAGTCAGTAAGAAGAGTCATTTTTATGTACTTAAGTCGGCATTGTGCTTTTTGTATTTAATTCCGAAGCGATTTCTGCGTTTCATCGTCAATAAGAAGGTCAGAGGGATATAGTAAACCTGAAGTGAAGCTCTCGTGGTTCTAGGCGCGCAGTCCGGAACCGTGCGACCGCTACGGTTGCTGGTTCGAATCCTGCCTCGGGCATGGATGTGTGTGACGTCCTCAGGTAAGTTAGGTTTAAGTAGTTCTAAGTTCTAGGGGACTGATGACCACAGCAGTTGAGTCCCATAGTTCTCAGAGCCATTTGAACCTGAGGTGAAGCATCGGAATCTATATCTAGTGTCACAGGAATGGTTCAAAACATAGACAGTAAGAAGAGTCAGTTTTCTTGTACTTAAGTCGGCATTGTGCCTTTTGTATTTAATTCCGATGCAATTTCTGTGTTTCATCGTCAGTAAGAAGGTCAGAGGGATACAGTAAACCTGAAGTGAAGCATCGGAATCAATAACTAGTGTCACAGCAATGGTTCAAAACATAGACAGTAAGAAGAGTCAGTTTTCTTGTACTTAAGTCGGCATTGTGCCTTTTGTATTTAATTCCGATGCAGTTTCTGTGTTTTATCGTCAATAAGAAGGTCAGAGGGATACAGTAAACCTGAAGTGAAGCATCGGAATCTATGACTAGTGTCACAGGAATGGTTCAAAACATAGACAGTAAGAAGAGTCAGTTTTCTTGTACCTAAGTCGGCATTGTTCCTTTTCTATATAATTCCGATGTAATTTCTGTGTTTCATCGTCAATTAGAAGTTCAGAGGGATACAGTAAACCTGAGGTGAAGCATCGGAATCTATAACTAGTGTCGAAGGAATGGTTCAAAACGTAGACAGTAAGAAGAGTCAGTTTTCTTGTACTTAAGTCGGAATTGTGCCTTTTGTATTTAATTCCGATGAAATTTCTGATTGTCATCGTCAATAAGAAGGTCAGAGGGATACAGTAAAGCTGAAGTGAAGCATCGGAATCTATAACTAGTGTCACAGGAATGGTTCAAAACTTAGACAATAAGAGGAGTCAGTTTTCTTGTACTTAAGTCGGCATTGTGCCTATTGTATTTAATTCCGATGCAGTTTCTGTGTTTCATCGTCAATAAGAAGGTCAGAGGGATACAGTAAACCTGAAGTCAAGAATCGGAATCTATAACTAGTGTCACAGGAATGGTTCAAAACATAGACAGTAAGAAGAGTCAGTTTTCTTGTACTTAAGTCGGCATTGTGCCTTTTGTATTTAATTCCGTTGCAATTTCTGTGGTTCATCGTCAATAAGAAGGTCAGAGGGATACAGTAAACCTGAGGTGACGCATCGGAATCTATAACTAGTGTCACAGGAATGGTTCAAAACATAGACAGTAAGAAGAGTCAGTTTTCTTGTACTCAAGTCGGCATTGTGCCTTTTCTATATAATTCCGATGTAATTTCTGTGTTTCATCGTCAATTAAAATGTCAGAGGGATACAGTAAACCTGAGGTGAAGCATCGGAATCTATAACTAGTGTCGAAGGAATGGTTCAAAACACAGTCAGTAAGAAGAGTCAGTTTTCTTTTACTTAAGTCGGAATTGTGCCTTTTGTATTTAATTCCGATGAAATTTCTGTGTTTCATCGTCAATAAGAAGGTCAGAGGGATACAGTAAACAAGACGTGAAGCATCGGAATCTATGACTAGTGTCACAGGAATGGTTCAAAGCATTGGCAGTAAGAAGAGTCAGTTTTCTTGTACTTAAGTCGGCATTGTGACTTTTCTATTTAATTCAGATTCAATTTCTGTGTTTCATCGCCAATAAGAAGGTCAGAGGGATACAGTACAAATGAAGTAAAGCATCGGAATCTATAACTAGTGTCACAGGAATGGTTCAAAGCATAGACAGTAAGAGGAGTCAGTTTTCTTGTACTTAAATCGGGATTGTGCCTTTTGTATTTAACTCCGATGCAATTTCTGTGTTTCATCGCCAATAAGAAGGTCAGAGGGATACAGTAAACCTGAAGTGAAGCATCGGAATCTATAACTAGTGTCACAGGAATGGTTCAATCATAGACAGTAAGAAGAGTCAGTTTTCTTGTACTTAAGTCGGAATTGTGCCTTTTGTATTTAATTCCGATGCAATTTCTGTGTTTCATCGTCAATAAGAAGGTCTGATGGATACAGTAAACCTGAAGTGAAGCGTCGGAAGCTATAACTAGTGTCACATGAATGGTTCAAAACATAGACAGTAGGAAGAGTTTTCTTGTACTTTGGTCGTCATTGTGCCTTTTGTATTCAATTCCGATGCAATTTCTGTGTTTCATCGTCAATAAGAAGGTCAGAGGGATACAGTAACCTGAAGTGAAGCATCGGAATCTGTAACTAGTGTCACAGGAATTGTTCAAAACATAGACAGTAAGAAGAGTCAGTTTTCTTGTACTTAAGTCGGCATTGCGCCTTTTGTATTTAATTCCGATGCAATTTCTGTGTTTCTTCAACAATAAGAAGGTCAGAGGTATACAGTATACTTCAAGTGAAGCATCGGAATCTATAAGTAGTGTCACAGGAATGGTTCAAAACATAGACAGTAAGAAGAGTCAGTTTTCTTGTACTTAAGTCGGCATTGTGCCTTTTGTATTTAATTCCGAAGCAATTTCTGTGTTTCATCGTCAATAAGAAGGTCAGAGGGATACAGTAAACCTGGAGTAAAGCATCGGAATCTATAACTAGTGTCACATGAATGGTTCAAAACATAGTCAGTAAGAAGAGTCATTTTTATGTACTTAAGTCGGCATTGTGCTTTTTGTATTTAATTCCGAAGCGATTTCTGCGTTTCATCGTCAATAAGAAGGTCAGAGGGATATAGTAAACCTAAAGTGAAGCTCTCGTGGTTCTAGGCGCGCAGTCCGGAACCGTGCGACCGCTACGGTTGCTGGTTCGAATCCTGCCTCGGGCATGGATGTGTGTGACGTCCTCAGGTAAGTTAGGTTTAAGTAGTTCTAAGTTCTAGGGGACTGATGACCACAGCAGTTGAGTCCCATAGTTCTCAGAGCCATTTGAACCTGAGGTGAAGCATCGGAATCTATATCTAGTGTCACAGGAATGGTTCCTGACATAGACAGTAAGAAGAGTCAGTTTTCTTGTACTTAAGTCGGCATTGTGCCTTTTGTATTTAATTCCGATGCAATTTCTGTGTTTCATCGTCAATAAGAAGGTCAGAGGGATACAGTAAACCTGAAGTGAAGCATCGGAATCAATAACTAGTGTCACAGCAATGGTTCAAAACATAGACAGTAAGGAGAGTCAGTTTTCTTGTACTTAAGTCGGCATTGTGCCTTTTGTATTTAATTCCGATGCAGTTTCTGTGTTTTATCGTCAATAAGAAGGTCAGAGGGATACAGTAAACCTGAAGTGAAGCATCGGAATCTATGACTAGTGTCACAGGAATGGTTTAAAACATAGACAGTAAGAAGAGTCAGTTTTCTTGTACCTAAGTCGGCATTGTTCCTTTTCTATATAATTCCGATGTAATTTCTGTGTTTCATCGTCAATTAGAAGTTCAGAGGGATACAGTAAACCTGAGGTGAAGCATCGGAATCTATAACTAGTGTCGAAGGAATGGTTCAAAACGTAGACAGTAAGAAGAGTCAGTTTTCTTGTACTTAAGTCGGCATTGTGCCTTTTGTATTTAATTCCGATGAATTTTCTGAGTGTCATCGTCAATAAGAAGGTCAGAGGGATACAGTAAACCAGAAGTGAAGCATCGGAATCTATAACTAGTGTCACAGGAATGGTTCAAAGCATTGACAGTAAGAAGAGTCAGTTTTCTTGTACTTAAGTCGGCATTGTGACTTTTCTATTTAATTCCGATGCCATTTCTGTGTTTCATCGTCAATAAGAAGGTCCGAGGGATACAGTAAACCTGAAGTGAATCATCGGAATCTATAACTAGTGTCACAGGAATGGGTCAAATCTTAGACAGTAAGAAGAGTCAGTTTTCTTGTACTTAAGTCGGCATTGTGCCTTTTGTATTTAATTCCGATGCAGTTTCTGTGTTTCATCGTCAATAAGAAGGTCAGAGGGATACAGTAAATCTGAAGTGAAGCATCGGAATCTAAAACTAGTGTCACAGGAATGGTTCAAAACATAGGCAGTAAGAAGGGCCAGTTTTCTTGTACTTAAGTCGGTGTTGGGCATTTTGTATTTAATTCCGATGCAATTTCTGTGTTTCATTGTCAATAAGAAGGTCAGAGGGATACAGTAAAGCTGAAGTGAAGCATCGGAATCTATAACTAGTGTCACAGGAATGGTTCAAAAGTTAGACAATAAGAGGAGTCAGTTTTCTTGTACTTAAGTCGGCATTGTGCCTATTGTATTTAATTCCGACGCAGTTTCTGTGTTTCATCGTCAATAAGAAGGTCAGAGGGATACAGTAAACCTGAAGTCAAGAATCGGAATCTATAACTAGTGTCACAGGAATGGTTCAAAACATAGACAGTAAGAAGAGTCAGTTTTCTTGTACTTAAGTCGGCATTGTGCCTTTTGTATTTAATTCCGTTGCAATATCTGTGTTTCATCGTCAATAAGAAGGTCAGAGGGATACAGTAAACCTGAGGTGACGCATCGGAATCTATAACTAGTGTCACAGGAATGGTTCAAAACATAGACAGTAAGAAGAGTCAGTTTTCTTGTACTCAAGTCGGCGTTGTGCCTTTTCTATATAATTCCGATGTAATTTCTGTGTTTCATCGTCAATTAGAATGTCAGAGGGATACAGTAAACCTGAGGTGAAGCATCGGAATCTATAACTAGTGTCGAAGGAATGGTTCAAAACACAGTCAGTAAGAAGAGTCAGTTTTCTTTTACTTAAGTCGGAATTGTGCCTTTTGTATTTAATTCCGATGAAATTTCAGTGTTTCATCGTCAATAAGAAGGTCAGAGGGATACAGTAAACCAGACGTGAAGCATCGGAATCTATGACTAGTGTCACAGGAATGGTTCAAAGCATTGACAGTAAGAAGAGTCAGTTTTCTTGTACTTAAGTCGGCATTGTGACTTTTCTATTTAATTCCGATGCAATTTCTGTGTTTCATCGCCAATAAGAAGGTCAGAGGGATACAGTAAAAATGAAGTGAAGCATCGGAATCTATAACTAGTGTCACAGGAATGGTTCAAAGCATAGACAGTAAGAGGAGTCAGTTTTCTTGTACTTGAATCGGTTTGTGCCTTTTGTATTAAACTCCGATGCAATTTCTGTGTTTCATCGCCAATAAGAAGGTCAGAGGGATACAGTAAACCTGAAGTGAAGCATCGGAATCTATAACTAGTGTCACAGGAATGGTTCAAAACATAGACAGTAAGAAGAGTCAGTTTTCTAGTACTTAAGTCGGCATTGTGCCTTTTTTATTTAATTCCGATGGATTTTCTGTGTTTCATCGTCAATATAAAGGTCAGAGGGATACAGTAAACCTGAAGTGAAGCATCGGAATCTATAACTAGTGTCACAGGAATGGTTCAATCATAGACAGTAAGAACAGTCAGTTTTCTTGTACTTAAGTCGGAATTGTGCCTTTTGTATTTAATTCCGATGCAATTTCTGTGTTTCATCGTCAATAAGAAGGTCTGATGGATACAGTAAACCTGAAGTGAAGCGTCGGAAGCTATAACTAGTGTCACATGAATGGTTCAAAACATAGACAGTAGGAAGAGTTTTCTTGTACTTAGGTCGTCATTGTGCCTTTTGTATTCAATTCCGATGCAATTTCTGTGTTGCATCGTCAATAAGAAGGTCAGAGGGATACAGTAAACCTGAAGTGAAGCATCGGAATCTATAACTAGTGTCACAGGAATGGTTCAAAACATAGACAGTAAGAAGAGTCAGTTCTCTTGTACTTAAGTCGGCATTGTGCCTTTTGTATTTAATTCCGATGCAATTTCTGTGTTTCATCAACAATAAGAAGGTCAGAGGGATACAGTATACTTCAAGTGAAGCATCGGAATCTATAAGTAGTGTCACAGGAATGGTTCAAAACATAGACAGTAAGAAGAGTCAGTTTTCTTGTACTTAAGTCGGCATTGTGCCTTTTGTATTTAATTCCGAAGCAATTTCTGTGTTTCATCGTCAATAAGAAGGTCAGAGGGATACAGTAAACCTGGAGTAAAGCATCGGAATCTATAACTAGTGTCACATGAATGGTTCAAAGCATAGTCAGTAAGAAGAGTCATTTTTATGTACTTAAGTCGGCATTGTGCTTTTTGTATTTAATTCCGAAGCGATTTCTGCGTTTCATCGTCAATAAGAAGGTCAGAGGGATATAGTAAACCTGAAGTGAAGCTCTCGTGGTTCTAGGCGCGCAGTCCGGAACCGTGCGACCGCTACGGTTGCTGGTTCGAATCCTGCCTCGGGCATGGATGTGTGTGACGTCCTCAGGTAAGTTAGGTTTAAGTAGTTCTAAGTTCTAGGGGACTGATGACCACAGCAGTTGAGTCCCATAGTTCTCAGAGCCATTTGAACCTGAGGTGAAGCATCGGAATCTATATCTAGTGTCACAGGAATGGTTCAAAACATAGACAGTAAGAAGAGTCAGTTTTCTTGTACTTAAGTCGGCATTGTGCCTTTTGTATTTAATTCCGATGCAATTTCTGTGTTTCATCGTCAGTAAGAAGGTCAGAGGGATACAGTAAACCTGAAGTGAAGCATCGGAATCAATAACTAGTGTCACAGCAATGGTTCAAAACATAGACAGTAAGAAGAGTCAGTTTTCTTGTACTTAAGTCGGCATTGTGCCTTTTGTATTTAATTCCGATGCAGTTTCTGTGTTTTATCGTCAATAAGAAGGTCAGAGGGATACAGTAAACCTGAAGTGAAGCATCGGAATCTATGACTAGTGTCACAGGAATGGTTCAAAACATAGACAGTAAGAAGAGTCAGTTTTCTTGTACCTAAGTCGGCATTGTTCCTTTTCTATATAATTCCGATGTAATTTCTGTGTTTCATCGTCAATTAGAAGTTCAGAGGGATACAGTAAACCTGAGGTGAAGCATCGGAATCTATAACTAGTGTCGAAGGAATGGTTCAAAACGTAGACAGTAAGAAGAGTCAGTTTTCTTGTACTTAAGTCGGAATTGTGCCTTTTGTATTTAATTCCGATGAAATTTCTGATTGTCATCGTCAATAAGAAGGTCAGAGGGATACAGTAAAGCTGAAGTGAAGCATCGGAATCTATAACTAGTGTCACAGGAATGGTTCAAAACTTAGACAATAAGAGGAGTCAGTTTTCTTGTACTTAAGTCGGCATTGTGCCTATTGTATTTAATTCCGATGCAGTTTCTGTGTTTCATCGTCAATAAGAAGGTCAGAGGGATACAGTAAACCTGAAGTCAAGAATCGGAATCTATAACTAGTGTCACAGGAATGGATCAAAACATAGACAGTAAGAAGAGTCAGTTTTCTTGTACTTAAGTCGGCATTGTGCCTTTTGTATTTAATTCCGTTGCAATTTCTGTGGTTCATCGTCAATAAGAAGGTCAGAGGGATACAGTAAACCTGAGGTGACGCATCGGAATCTATAACTAGTGTCACAGGAATGGTTCAAAACATAGACAGTAAGAAGAGTCAGTTTTCTTGTACTCAAGTCGGCATTGTGCCTTTTCTATATAATTCCGATGTAATTTCTGTGTTTCATCGTCAATTAAAATGTCAGAGGGATACAGTAAACCTGAGGTGAAGCATCGGAATCTATAACTAGTGTCGAAGGAATGGTTCAAAACACAGTCAGTAAGAAGAGTCAGTTTTCTTTTACTTAAGTCGGAATTGTGCCTTTTGTATTTAATTCCGATGAAATTTCTGTGTTTCATCGTCAATAAGAAGGTCAGAGGGATACAGTAAACAAGACGTGAAGCATCGGAATCTATGACTAGTGTCACAGGAATGGTTCAAAGCATTGGCAGTAAGAAGAGTCAGTTTTCTTGTACTTAAGTCGGCATTGTGACTTTTCTATTTAATTCAGATTCAATTTCTGTGTTTCATCGCCAATAAGAAGGTCAGAGGGATACAGTACAAATGAAGTAAAGCATCGGAATCTATAACTAGTGTCACAGGAATGGTCCAAAGCATAGACAGTAAGAGGAGTCAGTTTTCTTGTACTTAAATCGGGATTGTGCCTTTTGTATTTAACTCCGATGCAATTTCTGTGTTTCATCGCCAATAAGAAGGTCAGAGGGATACAGTAAACCTGAAGTGAAGCATCGGAATCTATAACTAGTGTCACAGGAATGGTTCAATCATAGACAGTAAGAAGAGTCAGTTTTCTTGTACTTAAGTCGGAATTGTGCCTTTTGTATTTAATTCCGATGCAATTTCTGTGTTTCATCGTCAATAAGAAGGTCTGATGGATACAGTAAACCTGAAGTGAAGCGTCGGAAGCTATAACTAGTGTCACATGAATGGTTCAAAACATAGACAGTAGGAAGAGTTTTCTTGTACTTTGGTCGTCATTGTGCCTTTTGTATTCAATTCCGATGCAATTTCTGTGTTTCATCGTCAATAAGAAGGTCAGAGGGATACAGTAACCTGAAGTGAAGCATCGGAATCTGTAACTAGTGTCACAGGAATTGTTCAAAACATAGACAGTAAGAAGAGTCAGTTTTCTTGTACTTAAGTCGGCATTGCGCCTTTTGTATTTAATTCCGATGCAATTTCTGTGTTTCTTCAACAATAAGAAGGTCAGAGGTATACAGTATACTTCAAGTGAAGCATCGGAATCTATAAGTAGTGTCACAGGAATGGTTCAAAACATAGACAGTAAGAAGAGTCAGTTTTCTTGTACTTAAGTCGGCATTGTGCCTTTTGTATTTAATTCCGAAGCAATTTCTGTGTTTCATCGTCAATAAGAAGGTCAGAGGGATACAGTAAACCTGGAGTAAAGCATCGGAATCTATAACTAGTGTCACATGAATGGTTCAAAACATAGTCAGTAAGAAGAGTCATTTTTATGTACTTAAGTCGGCATTGTGCTTTTTGTATTTAATTCCGAAGCGATTTCTGCGTTTCATCGTCAATAAGAAGGTCAGAGGGATATAGTAAACCTAAAGTGAAGCTCTCGTGGTTCTAGGCGCGCAGTCCGGAACCGTGCGACCGCTACGGTTGCTGGTTCGAATCCTGCCTCGGGCATGGATGTGTGTGACGTCCTCAGGTAAGTTAGGTTTAAGTAGTTCTAAGTTCTAGGGGACTGATGACCACAGCAGTTGAGTCCCATAGTTCTCAGAGCCATTTGAACCTGAGGTGAAGCATCGGAATCTATATCTAGTGTCACAGGAATGGTTCAAGACATAGACAGTAAGAAGAGTCAGTTTTCTTGTACTTAAGTCGGCATTGTGCCTTTTGTATTTAATTCCGATGCAATTTCTGTGTTTCATCGTCAATAAGAAGGTCAGAGGGATACAGTAAACCTGAAGTGAAGCATCGGAATCAATAACTAGTGTCACAGCAATGGTTCAAAACATAGACAGTAAGGAGAGTCAGTTTTCTTGTACTTAAGTCGGCATTGTGCCTTTTGTATTTAATTCCGATGCAGTTTCTGTGTTTTATCGTCAATAAGAAGGTCAGAGGGATACAGTAAACCTGAAGTGAAGCATCGGAATCTATGACTAGTGTCACAGGAATGGTTTAAAACATAGACAGTAAGAAGAGTCAGTTTTCTTGTACCTAAGTCGGCATTGTTCCTTTTCTATATAATTCCGATGTAATTTCTGTGTTTCATCGTCAATTAGAAGTTCAGAGGGATACAGTAAACCTGAGGTGAAGCATCGGAATCTATAACTAGTGTCGAAGGAATGGTTCAAAACGTAGACAGTAAGAAGAGTCAGTTTTCTTGTACTTAAGTCGGAATTGTGCCTTTTGTATTTAATTCCGATGAAATTTCTGAGCGTCATCGTCAATAAGAAGGTCAGAGGGATACAGTAAACCAGAAGTGAAGCATCGGAATCTATAACTAGTGTCACAGGAATGGTTCAAAGCATTGACAGTAAGAAGAGTCAGATTTCTTGTACTTAAGTCGGCATTGTGACTTTTCTATTTAATTCCGATGCCATTTCTGTGTTTCATCGTCAATAAGAAGGTCCGAGGGATACAGTAAACCTGAAGTGAATCATCGGTATCTATAACTAGTGTCACAGGAATGGGTCAAAAAATAGACAATAAGAAGAGTCAGTTTTCTTGTACTTAAGTCGGCTTTGTGCCTTTTGTATTCAATTCCGATGCAGTTTCTGTGTTTCATCGTCAATAAGAAGGTCAGAGGGATACAGTAAACCTGAAGTCAAGAATCGGAATCTATAACTAGTGTCACAGGAATAATTCAAAACATAGACAGTAAGAAGAGTCAGTTTTCTTGTACTTAAGTCGGCATTGTGCCTTTTGTATTTAATTCCGTTGCAATTTCTGTGTTTCATCGTCAATAAGAAGGTCAGAGGGATACAGTAAACCTGAGGTGACGCATCGGAATCTATAACTAGTGTCACAGGAATGGTTCAAAACATAGACAGCAAGAAGAGTCAGTTTTCTTGTACTCAAGTCGGCATTGTGCCTTTTCTATATAATTCCGATGTAATTTCTGTGTTTCATTGTCAATTAGAATGTCAGAGGGATACAGTAAACCTGAGGTGAAGCATCGGAATCTATAACTAGTGTCGAAGGAATGGTTCAAAGAACAGTCAGTAAGAAAAGTCAGTTTTCTTTTACTTGAGTCGGAATTGTGCTTTTGTATTTAATTCAGATGAAATTTCTGTGTTTCATCGTCAATAAGAAGGTCAGAGGGATACAGTAAACCAGACGTGAAGCATCGGAATCTATGACTAGTGTCACAGGAATGGTTCAAAGCATTGACAGTAAGAAGAGTCAGTTTTCTTGTACTTAAGTCGGCATTGTGACTTTTCTATTTAATTCCGATGCAATTTCTGTGTTTCATCGTCAATAAGAAGGTCAGAGGGATACAGTAAAAATGAAGTGAAGCATCGGAATCTATAACTAGTGTCACAGGAATGGTTCAAAGCATAGACAGTAAGAGGAGTCAGTTTTCTTATACTTAAATCTGGATTGTGCCTTTTGTATTTAACTCCGACGCAATTTCTGTGTTTCATCGCCAATAAGAAGGTCAGAGGGATACAGTAAACCTGAAGTGAAGCATCGGAATCTATAAGTAGTGTCACAGGAATGGTTCAAAACATAGACAGTAAGAAGAGTCAGTTTTCTTGTACTTAAGTCGGCATTGTGCCTTTTGTATTTAATTCCGATGCATTTTCTGTGTTTCATCGTCAGTATGAAGGTCAGAGGGATACAGTAAACCTGAAGTGAAGCATCGGAATCTATAACTAGTGTCACAGGAATGGTTCAATCATAGACAGTAAGAAGAGTCAGTTTTCTTGTACTTAAGTCGGAATTGTGCCTTTTGTATTTAATTCCGATGCAATTTCTGTGTTTCATCGTCAATAAGAAGGTCTGATGGATACAGTAAACCTGAAGTGAAGCGTCGGAAGCTATAACTAGTGTCACATGAATGGTTCAAAACATAGACAGTAGGAAGAGTTTTCTTGTACTTAGGTCGTCATTGTGCCTTTTGTATTCAATTCCGATGCAATTTCTGTGTTTCATCGTCAATAAGAAGGTCAGAGGGATACAGTAACCTGAAGTGAAGCATCGGAATCTGTAACTAGTGTCACAGGAATGGTTCAAAACATAGACAGTAAGAAGAGTCAGTTTTCTTGTACTTAAGTCGGCATTGTGCCTTTTGTATTTAATTCCGATGCAATTTCTGTGTTTCATCAGCAATAAGAAGGTCAGAGGGATACAGTATACTTCAAGTGAAGCATCGGAATCTATAAGTAGTGTCACAGGAATGGTTCAAAACATAGACAGTAAGAAGAGTCAGTTTTCTTGTACTTTTGTCGGCATTGTGCCTTTTGTATTTAATTCCGAAGCAATTTCTGTGTTTCATCGTCAATAAGAAGGTCAGAGGGATACAGTAAACCTGGAGTAAAGCTTCGGAATCTATAACTAGTGTCACATGAATGGTTCAAAACATAGTCAGTAAGAAGAGTCATTTCTATGTACTTAAGTCGGCATTGTGCTTTTTGTATTTAATTCCGAAGCGATTTCTGCGTTTCATCGTCAATAAGCAGGTCAGAGGGATATAGTAAACCTGAAGTGAAGCTGTCGTG
This sequence comes from Schistocerca americana, assembly GCF_021461395.2. NCBI lineage: Eukaryota > Metazoa > Arthropoda > Insecta > Orthoptera > Acrididae > Schistocerca > Schistocerca americana. The sequence continues at coordinate 10,057,093 of NC_060130.1, read as the reverse complement.
GTTCTAGGCGCGCAGTCCGGAACCGTGCGACCGCTACGGTTGCTGGTTCGAATCCTGCCTCGGGCATGGATGTGTGTGACGTCCTCAGGTAAGTTAGGTTTAAGTAGTTCTAAGTTCTAGGGGACTGATGACCACAGCAGTTGAGTTCCATAGTTCTCAGAGCCATTTGAGCCTGAGGTGAAGCATCGGAATCTATATCTAGTGTCACAGGAATATTTCGAAACATAGACAGTAAGAAGAGTCAGTTTTCTTGTACTTAAGTCGGCATTGTGCCTTTTGTATTTAATTCCGATGCAATTTCTGTGTTTCATCGTCAATAAGAAGGTCAGAGGGATACAGTAAACCTGAAGTGAAGCATCGGAATCAATAACTAGTGTCACAGCAATGGTTCAAAACATAGACAGTAAGAAGAGTCAGTTTTCTTGTACTTAAGTCGGCATTGTGCCTTTTGTATTTAATTCCGATGCAGTTTCTGTGTTTTATCGTCAATAAGAAGGTCAGAAGGATACAGTAAACCTGAAGTGAAGCATCGGAATCTATGACTAGTGTCACAGGAATGGTTCAAAACATAGACAGTAAGAAGAGTCAGTTTTCTTGTACCTAAGTCGGCATTGTTCCTTTTCTATATAATTCCGATGTAATTTCTGTGTTTCATCGTCAATTAGAAGTTCAGATGGATACAGTAAACCTGAGGTGAAGCATCGGAATCTATAACTAGTGTCGAAGGAATGGTTCAAAACGTAGACAGTAAGAAGAGTCAGTTTTCTTGTACTTAAGTCGGAATTGTGCCTTTTGTATTTAATTCCGATGAAATTTCTGAGTGTCATCGTCAATAAGAGGGTCAGAGGGATACAGTAAAAAAGAAGTGATGCATCGGAATCTATAACTAGTGTCACAGGAATGGTTCAAAGCATTGACAGTAAGAAGAGTCAGTTTTCTTGTACTTAAGTCGGCATTGTGAATTTTCTATTTAATTCCGATGCCATTTCTGTGTTTCATTGTCAATAAGAAGGTCCGAGGGATACAGTAAACCTGAAGTGAATCATCGGAATCTATAACTAGTGTCACAGGAATGGTTCAAAACATAGGCAGTAAGAAGGGCCAGTTTTCTTGTACTTAAGTCGGTGTTGGGCCTTTTGTATTAAATTCCGATGCAATTTCTGTGTTTCATTGTCAATAAGAAGGTCAGAGGGATACAGTAAAGCTGAAGTGAAGCATCGGAATCTATAACTAGTGTCACAGGAATGGTTCAAAACTTAGACAATAAGAGGAGTCAGTTTTCTTGTACTTAAGTCGGCATTGTGCCTTTTGTATTTAATTCCGATGCAGTTTCTGTGTTTCATCGTCAATAAGAAGGTCAGAGGGATACAGTAAACCTGAAGTCAAGAATCGGAATCTATAACTAGTGTCACAGGAATGGTTCAAAACATAGACAGTAAGAAGAGTCAGTTTTCTTGTACTTAAGTCGGCATTGTGCCTTTTGTATTTAATTCCGTTGCAATTTCTGTGTTTCATCGTCAATAAGAAGGTCAGAGGGATACAGTAAACCTGAGGTGACGCATCGGAATCTATAACTAGTGTCACAGGAATGGTTCAAAACATAGACAGTAAGAAGAGTCAGTTTTCTTGTACTCAAGTCGGCATTGTGCCTTTTCTATATAATTCCGATGTAATTTCTGTGTTTCATCGTCAATTAGAATGTCAGAGCGATACAGTAAACCTGAGGTGAAGCATCGGAATCTATAACTAGTGTCGAAGGAATGGTTCAAAACACAGTCAGTAAGAAGAGTCAGTTTTCTTTTACTTAAGTCGGAATTGTGCCTTTTGTATTTAATTCCGATGAAATTTCTGTGTTTCATCGTCAATAAGAAGGTCAGAGGGATACAGTAAACCAGACGTGAAGCATCGGAATCTATGACTAGTGTCACAGGAATGGTTCAAAGCATTGACAGTAAGAAGAGTCAGTTTTCTTGTACCTAAGTCGGCATTGTGAATTTTCTATTTAATTCCGATGCAATTTTTGTGTTTCATCGTCAATAAGAAGGTCAGAGGGATACAGTAGAAATGAAGTGAAGCATCGGAATCTATAACTAGTGTCACAGGAATGGTTCAAAGCATAGACAGTAAGAGGAGTCAGTTTTCTTGTACTTAAATCGGGATTGTGCCTTTTGTATTTAACTCCGATGCAATTTCCTTGTTTCATCGCCAATAAGAACGTCAGAGGGATACAGTAAACCTGAAGTGAAGCATCGGAATCTATAACTAGTGTCACAGGAATGGTTCAAAACATAGACAGTAAGAAGAGTCAGTTTTCTTGTACTTAAGTCGGCATTGTGCCTTTTGTATTTAATTCCGATGCATTTTCTGTGTTTCATCGTCAATATGAAGGTCAGAGGGATCCAGTAAACCTGAAGTGAAGCATCGAAATCTATGACTAGTGTCACAGGAATGGTTCAATCATAGACAGTAAGAAGAGTCAGTTTTCTTGTACTTAAGTCGGAATTGTGCCTTTTGTATTTAATTCCGATGCAATTTCTGTGTTTCATCGTCAACAAGAAGGTCTGATGGATACAGTAAACCTGAAGTGAAGCGTCGGAAGCTATAACTAGTGTCACATGAATGGTTCAAAACATAGACAGTAGGAAGAGTTTTCTTGTACTTAGGTCGTCATTGTGCCTTTTGTATTCAATTCCGATGCAATTTCTGTGTTTCAACGTCAATAAGAAGGTCAGAGGGATACAGTAACCTGAAGTGAAGCATCGGAATCTGTAACTGTTGTCACAGGAATGGTTCAAAACGTAGACAGTAAGAAGTGTCAGTTTTCTTGTACTTAAGTCGGCATTGTGCCTTTTGTATTTAATTCCGATGCAATTTCTGTGTTTCATCAACAATAAGAAGGTCAGAGGGATACAGTATACTTCAAGTGAAGCATCGGAATCTATAAGTAGTGTCACAGGAATGGTTCAAAACATAGACAGTAAGAAGAGTCAGTTTTCTTGTACTTAAGTCGGCATTGTGCCTTTTGTATTGAATTCCGAAGCAATTTCTGTGTTTTATCGTCAATAAGAAGGTCAGAGGGATACAGTAAACCTGGAGTAAAGCATCGGAATCTATAACTAGTGTCACATGAATGGTTCAAAACATAGTCAGTAAGAAGAGTCATTTTTCTTGTACTTAAGTCGGCATTGTGCTTTTTGTATTTAATTCCGAAGCGATTTCTGCGTTTCATTGTCAATAAGAAGGTCAGAGGGATATAGTAAACCTGAAGTGAAGCTCTCGTGGTTCTAGGCGCGCAGTCCGGAACCGTGCGACCGCTACGGTTGCTGGTTCGAATCCTGCCTCGGGCATGGATGTGTGTGACGTCCTCTGGTAAGTTAGGTTTAAGTAGTTCTAAGTTCTATGGGACTGATGACCACAGCAGTTGAGTCCCATAGTTCTCAGAGCCATTTGAGCCTGAGGTGAAGCATCGGAATCTATATCTAGTGTCACAGGAATGGTTCAAAACATAGACAGTAAGAAGAGTCAGTGTTCTTGTACTTAAGTCGGCATTGTGCCTTTTGTATTTAATTCCGATGCAGTTTCTGTGTTTCATCGTCAATAAGGAGGTCAGAGGGATACAGTAAATCTGAAGTGAAGCATCGGAATCTAAAACTAGTGTCACAGGAATGGTTCAAAACATAGGCAGTAAGAAGGGCCAGTTTTATTGTATTTAAGTCGGTGTTGGGCCTTTTGTATTTAATTCCGATGCAATTTCTGTGTTTCATTGTCAATAAGAAGGTCAGTGGGATACAGTAAAGCTGAAGTGAAGCATGGGAATCTATAACTAGTGTCACAGGAATGGTTCAAAACTTAGACAATAAGAGGAGTCAGTTTTCTTGTACTTAAGTCGGCATTGTGCCTTTTGTATTTATTTCCGATGCAGTTTCTGTGTTTCATCGTCAAGAAGAAGGTCAGAGGGATACAGTAAACCTGAAGTCAAGAATCGGAATCTATAACTAGTGTCACAGGAATGGTTCAAAACATAGACAGTAAGAAGAGTCAGTTTTCTTGTACTTAAGTCGGCATTGTGCCTTTTGTATTTAATTCCGTTGCAATTTCTGTGTTTCATCGTCAATAAGAAGGTCAGAGGGATACAGTAAACCTGAGGTGACGCATCGGAATCTATAACTAGTGTCACAGGAATGGTTCAAAACATAGACAGTAAGAAGAGTCAGTTTTCTTGTACTCAAGTCGGCATTGTGCCTTTTCTATATAATTCCGATGTAATTTCTGTGTTTCATCGTCAATTAGAATGTCAGAGCGATACAGTAAACCTGAGGTGAAGCATCGGAATCTATAACTAGTGTCGAAGGAATGGTTCAAAACACAGTCAGTAAGAAGAGTCAGTTTTCTTTTACTTAAGTCGGAATTGTGCCTTTTGTATTTAATTCCGATGAAATTTCTGTGTTTCATCGTCAATAAGAAGGTCAGAGGGATACAGTAAACCAGACGTGAAGCATCGGAATCTATGAATAGTGTCACTGGAATGGTTCAAAGCATTGACAGTAAGAAGAATCAGTTTTCTTGTACTTAAGTCGGCATTGTGACTTTTCTATTTAATTCCGATGCAATTTCTGTGTTTCATCGTCAATAAGAAGGTCAGAGGGATACAGTAAAAATGAAGTGAAGCATCGGAATCTATAACTAGTGTCACAGGAATGGTTCAAAGCATAACAGTAAGAGGAGTCAGTTTTCTTGTACTTAAATCGGGATTGTGCCTTTTGTATTTAACTCCGATGCAATTTCTGTGTTTCATCGCCAATAAGAAGGTCAGAGGGATACAGTAAACCTGAAGTGAAGCATCGGAATCTATAACTAGTGTCACAGGAATGGTTCAAAACATAGACAGTAAGAAGAGTCAGTTTTCTTGTACTTAAGTCGGCATTGTGCCTTTTGTATTTAATTCCGATGCATTTTTGTGTTTCATCGTCAATATGAAGGTCAGAGGGATACAGTAAACCTGAAGTGAAGCATTGGAATCTTAAACTAGCGTCACAGGAATGGTTCAAAACATAGACAGTAAGAAGAGTCAGTTTTCTTGTACTTAAGTCGGCGTTGTGCCTTTTGTATTTAATTCCAATGCAATTTCTCTGTTTCATCGTCAATAAGAACGTCAGACGGAATCAGTGAACCTGAAGTGAAGCATCGGAATCTATAACTAGTGTCACAGGAATGGTTCAAATCATAGACAGTAAGAAGAGTCAGTTTTCTTGAACTTAAGTCGGCTTTGTGCCTTCTGTAATTAATTCCGATGCAATTTCTATGTTTCATCGTCAATAAGGAGGTCCGAGGGATACTGTAAACCTGAATGGAAATATCGGAATCTATAACTAGTGTCACAGGAATGGTTCAAAACATAGACAGCAAGAAGAGTCAGTTTTCTTGTACTTAAGTCGGCATTGTGCCTTTTGTATTTAATTCCGATGCAATTTCTGTGTTTCATCGTCAATAAGAAGGTCAGAGGGATACAGTAAACCTGAAGTGAAGCATCGGAATCTACAACTAGTTTCACATGAGTGTTTCAAACATTGACAGTAAGAAGAGTCAGTGATCTTGTACTTAAGTCGGCATTGTGCCTTTTGTATTTAATTCCGATGCAATTTCTGTGTTTCATCGTCAATACGAAGGTCAGAGGGATACAGTATACCTGAAGTGAAGCATCGGAATCTATAACTAGTGTCACAGGAATGGTTCAAAACATAGACAGTAAGAAGGGTCAGTTTTCTTGTACTTACGTCGGCGTTGTGGCTTTTGTATTTAATTCCGATGCAATTTCAGTGTTTCATCGTCAATAAGAAGGTCAGAGGGATGCAGTAAACTTGAAGTGACGCATCGGAATCTATAACTAGTGTCACATGAATGGTGCAAACATAGACAGTAAGTAGAGTCAGTTTTCTTGTACATAAGTCGGCATTGTGCTTTTTCATTTAATTCCGATGCAATTTCTGAGTTTCATCGTCAATAAGAAGGTCTGATGGATACAGTAAACCTGAAGTGAAGCATCGGAATCTATAACTAGTGTCACAGGAATGGTTCAAAACATAGACAGTAAGAAGAGTCAGTTTTCTTGTACATAAGTCGGCATTGTGCTTTTTGTATTTAATTCCGATGCGATTTCTGCGTTTCATCGTCAATAAGAAGGTCAGAGGGATATAGAAAACCTGAAGTGAAGCATCGGAATCTATATCTAGTGTCACAGGAATGGTTGAAAACATAGACAGTAAGAAGAGTCAGATTTCTTGTACTTAAGTCGGAATTGTGCCTTTTGTATTTAATTCCGATGCAATTTCTGTGTTTCATCGTCAATAAGAAGGTCAGAGGGATACAGTAAACATGAAGTGAAGCATCGGAATCTATAACTAGTGTCACAGCAATGGTTCAAAACAAAGACAGTAAGAAGAGGCAGTTTTCTTGTACCTAAGTCGGCATTGTTCCTTTTCTATTTCATTCCGATGCAATTTCTATGTTTCATCGTCAATAAGAAGGTCAGAGGGATACAGTATCCCTGAAGTGAAGCATTGGAATCTTAAACTAGTGTCACAGGAATGGTTCAAAAAATAGACAGTAGGAAGAGTAAGTTTTCTTGTACTTAAGTCGGCGTTGTGCCTTTTGTATTTAATTCCAATGCAATTTCTGTGTTTCATCGTCAATAAGAAGGTCAGAGGGATACAGTAAACCTGAAGTGAAGCATCGGAATCTATAACTAGTGTCACAGGAATGGTTAAAGACATAGGCAGTAAGAAGAGTCAGTTTTCTTGTACTTAAGTCAGCATTGTGCCTTTTGTATTTAATTCCGAAGCAATTTCTGTGTTTCATCGTCAATAAGAATGTCAGAGGGATACAGTAAACCTGAAGTGAAGCATCGGAATCTATAACTACTGTCACAGGAGTGGTTCAAAACATAGACAATAAGAAGAGTCAGTTTTCTTGTACTTAAGTCGACATTGTGCCTCTTGTATTTAATTCCGATGCAATTTCTATGTTTCATCGTCAATAAGAAGGTCAGAGGGATACAGTAAACCTGAAGTGAAGCATCGGAATCTATAACTAGTGTCACAGGAATGGTTCAAAATATAGACAGTAAGAAGAGTCAGTTTTCTTGTAGTTAAGTCGGCATTGTGCATTTTGTATTTAATTCCGATGCAATTTCTGTGTTTCATCGTCAATAAGAAGGTCAGAGGGATACAGTAAACCTGAAGTGAAGCATCGGAATCTATAACTAGTGTCACAGGAATGGTTCAATCATAGACAGTAAGAAGAGTCAGTTTTCTTGTACTTAAGTCGGCATTGTGCTTTTGTATTTAATTCCGATGCAATTTCTGTGTTTCATCGTCAATAAGAAGGTCAGAGGGATACAGTAAACCTGAAGTGAAGCATCGGAATCTATTCCTAGTGTCACAGGAATGGTTCAAAGCATAGACAGTAAGAAGAGTCAGTTTTCTTGTACTTAAGTCGGCATTTTGCCTTTTGTATTTAATTCCGATGCAATTTCTTTGTTTCATCGTCAATAAGATGGTCAGAGGGATACAGTAAAACTGAAGTGAAGCAGCAGAATCTATAACTAGTGTCACAGCAATGGTTCAAATCATAGACAGTAAGAAGAGTCAGGTTTCTTGTACTTAAGTCGGCATTGTGCCTTTTGTATTTAATTCCGATGCAATTTCTGTGTTTCATCGTCAATAAGAAGGTCAGAGGGATACAGTAAACCTGAAGTGAAGCATCGGAATCTATAACTAGTGTCACAGGAATGGTTCAAAACTTAGATAGTAAGAAGAGTCAGTTTTCTTGTACTTAAGTCGGCATTGTGCCTTTGGTATTTAATTCCGATGCAATTTCTGTGTTAATCGTCAATAAGAAGGTCAGAGGGATACAGTAAACCTGAAGTGAAGCATCGGATTATATAACTAGTTTCACAGGAATGGTTCAAAACATAGACAGTAAGAGGAGTCAGTTATCTTGTACTGAAGTCTGCATTGTGCTTTTTGTATTTAATTCCGATGCAATTTCAGGGTTTCATCGTCAATAAGAAGGTCAGAGGGATACAGTAAGCCTAAAGTGAAGCATCGGAAACTATATCTAGTGTCACAGGAATGGTTCAAAACATAGACAGTAAGAAGAGTCAGTTTTCTTGTACTTAAATCGGCATTGTGCCTTTTGTATTTAATTCCGAAGCAATTTCTTTGTATCATCGTCAATAAGGAGGTCAGAGAGATACAGTAAACCTGGAGTAAAGCATCGGAATCCATAACTAGTGTCACATGAATGGTTGAAAACATAGACAGCAAGAAGAGTCAGTTTTCTTGTACTTAAGTCGGCATTGTGCCTTTTGTATTTAATTCCGATCCAATTTCTGTGTTTCATCGTGAATACGAGGGTCAGAGGGATACAGTGAACCTGAAGTGAGGCATCGGAATCTATAACTAGTGTCACAGGAATGGTTCAAAGCATAGACAGTAAGAAGAGTCAGTTTTCTTGTACTTTAGTCGGAATTGTGCCTTTTGTATTTAATTCCGATGCAATTTCCGTGTTTCATCGTCAATAAGTAGGTCAGAGGGATACAGTAAACCTGAAGTGAAGCATCGGAATCTAAAACTAGTGTCACAGGAATGGTTCAAACCATAGACATTAAGAAGAGTCAGTTTTCTTGCACTTAAGTCGGCATTGTGCCTTTTATATTTCATTCCGATGCAATTGCTGTGTTTCATTGTGAATAAGAGGGGCAGAGGGATACAGTAAACATGAAGTGAAGCATTGGAATATGTAACTAGTGTCGTAGAATGGTTCAAAACATAGACAGTAAGAAGAGTCAGTTGTCTTGTACTTAAATCGGCATTGTGCCTTTTGTATTTAATTCCGTTGCAATTTCAGGGTTTCATCGTCAATAAGAAGGTCAGAGGGTTACAGTGAACCTGAAGTGAAGCATCGGAATCTATAACTAGTGTCACATGAATGGTTCAAACATAGAAAGTAAGAAGAGTCAGTTTTCTTGTACTTAAGTCGGCATTGTGCCTTTTGGTTTTAATTCCGATGCAATCTCTGTGTTTCATCGTTAATAAGAAGGTTAGGGGGATACAGTAAACCTGAAGTGAAGCATCGGAATCTATAACTCGTGTCACAAAAATGGTTCAAAACATAGACAGTAAGAAGAGTTAGTTTTCTTGTACCCAAGTCGGCATTGTGCCTTTTATATTTAATTCCGATGCAATTTCTGTGTTTCATCGTCAATAAGATGGTCAGAGGGATACAGTAAACCTGAAGTGAAGCATCGGAATCTATAACTAGTGTCACAGGAATGGTTCAAAACATAGACAGGAAGAAGAGACAGTTAACTTGTCCTTAAGTCGGCATTGTGCATTTTGTATTTAATTTCGAAGCAATTTCTGTGTTTCATCGTCAATAAGAAAGTCAGAGGGATACAGTAAAACTGAAGAAAAGCATCGGAATCTATAACGAGTGTCACATGAATGGTTCGAAAGATAGACAGTAAAAAGAGTCTGTTATCTTGTACTTAAGTTGGCACTGTGCCTTTTGTATTTAATTCCGATGCAATTTCTGTGTTTCATCGTCAATAAGTAGTTCAGAGGGATACAGTAAACCTGAAGTGAGGCATCGGAATCTATAACTAGTGTCACAGGAATGGTTCAAAACATAGACAGTAAGAAGAGTCAGTTTTCGTGTACTTAAGTCGGCATTGTGCCTTTTGTATTTAATTCCGATGCAATTTCTGTGTTTCATCGTCAATAAGAAGGTCAGAGGCATAGAGTAAACCTGAAGTGAAGCATCGGAATCTGTAACTAGTGTCACAGGAATGGTTCAAAACATGGACAGTAAGAAGAGTCAGTTTTCTTGTACTTAAGTCGGCTCTGTGCCTTTTGTATTTAATTCCGATGCAATTTCAGTGTTTATCCGTCAATAAGAAGGTCAGAGGGATACAGTGAACCTGAAGTGAAGCATCGGAATCTATATCTAGTGTCACAGGAATGGTTCAAAACATAGACAGTAAGAAGAGTCAGTTTTCTTGTACTTAAGTCGGCATTGTGCCATTTGTTTTTAATTCCGATGCAATTTCTGTGTTTCATCGTCAATAAGAAGGTCAGAGGGATACAGTAAACCTGAAATGAAGCATCGGAATCTATAATGAGTGTCACATGAATGGTTCAAAACATAGACAGTAATAAGAGTCAGTTTTCTTGTACTTAAGTCGGCATTGTGCCTTTTGTATTTAATTCCGATGCAATTTCTGTGTTTCATCGTCAATTAGAAGGTCAGAGCGATACAGTAAACCTGCAGTGAAGCATCGGAATCTATAACTAGTGTTACAGGAATTGTTCAAATCATAGACAGTAAGAAGAGTCAGTTTTCTTGTACTTAAGTCGGCATTGTGCCTTTTGTATATAATTCCAATGCAATTTCTGTGTTTCATCGTCAATAAGAAGGTCAGAGGGATACAGTAAACCTGCAGTGAAGCATCGGAATCTGTAACTAGTGTCACATGAATGGTTGAAAACATAGACAGTAAGAAGAGTCAGTTTTCTTGTACATAAGTCGGCATTGTGCCTTTTGTATTTAATTCCGATGCAATTTCTGTGTTTCGTCGTCAATTCGAAGGTCAGAGCGATACAGTAAACCTGCAGTGAAGCATCGGAATCCATAACTAGTGTCTCATGAATGGTTCAAAACATAGACAGTAAGAAGAGTCAGTTTTTTGTACTTAAGTCGGCATTGTGCCTTTTGGTTTTAATTCCGATGCAATTTCTGTGTTTCATCGTCAATAAGAAGGTCAGAGGGACACAGTAAACCTGAAGTGAAGCATCGGAATCTATAACTCGTGTTACAAAAATGGTTCAAAACATAGACAGTAATATGAGTCAGTTTTCTTGTACTTAAGTCGGCATTGTGCCTTTCGTATTTCATTCCGATGCAATTTCTGTGTTTCATCGTCAATAAGAAAGTCAGAGGCATACAGTAAACCTGAAGTGAAGCATCGGAATCTATAACTAGTGTCACAGGAATGGTTCAAAGCATAGACAGTAAGAAGAGTCAGTTTTCTTATACTTAAGTCGGCTTTGTGCCTTTTGTATTTAATTCCGATGCAATTTCAGTGTTTCGTCGTCAATAAGAAGGTCAGAGGGATACAGTGAACCTGAAGTGAAGCATCGGAGTCTATAACTAGTGTCACAGGAATAGTTCAAAGCATAGACAGTAAGAAGAGTTAGTTTTCTTGTACTTAAGTCGGCATTGTGCCTTTTGTTTTTAATTCCGATGCAATTTCTGTGTTTCATCGTCAATAAGAAGGTCAGAGAGATATAGTATACTTGAAGTGAAGCATCGGAATCTATAACTAGTGTCACAGGAATGGTTCACAACATACGCAGTACGAAGAGTCAGTTTTCTTGTACTTAAGTCCGCATTGTGCCTTTCCTATTTATTTCCCATGCAATTTCTGTGTTCCATCGTCAATAAGAAGGTCCAAGGGATACTGTAAACATATAGTGAAGTATCGGAATCTAAAACTGGTCTCACAGGAAATGTTCAAAAGACAGTCAGTAAGAAGACTCAGTCTTCTTGTACTTAAGTTGGCATTGTGCCTTTTGTATATAATTCCGATGCAATTTCTGTGTTTAATCGTCAGTAAGAAGGTCCAAGGGATACACTAAACATATAGTGAGGCATCGGAATCTAAAACTGGTACAACAGGAAATGTTAAAATATAGTCAGTAAGAAGAGTCAGTCTTCTTGTAATGAAGTCGGCGTTGTGCCTTTTGTATTTAATTCCGATGCAATTTCTGTGTTTCATCGTCAATAAGAAGGTCCAAGGGATACAGTAAACATATAGTGAAGCATCAGAATCTAAAACTAGTCTCACAGGAAATGTTCAAAACATAGACAGTAAGGAGAGTCAGTCCTCTTGTACTTAAGTCGGCATTGTTCCTTTTGTATTTAATTCCGATGCAATTTCTGTGTTTCATCGTCAATAAGAAGGTCCAAGGGATACAGTAAACCTGAAGTGAAGCATCGGACCCTAAAACTGGTCTCACAGGAAAGGTTCAAAACATAGACAGTAGGATAAGTTAGTTTTCTAATACTTAAGTCAGCATTGTGCCTTTTCTATTTAATTCTGATTCAATTTCTGCGTTTCATCGTCAATAAGAATGTCGGAGGGATACAATGGATCTGAAGTGAAGCATCGGAATCTATAACTAGTGTCACAGGAATGGTTCAAAATATAGACAGTAAGAAGAGTCTGTTTTCTTGTACTTAAGTCGGCATTGTGCCTTTTGTATTTAATTCCGATGCAATTTCTGTGTTTCATCGTCAATAAGAAGGTCAGAGGCATACAGTTAACCTGAACTGAAGCATCGAAATCTATAACTACTGACACAGGAATTGTTCAAAACATAGACAGTAAGAAGAGTCAGTTTTCTTATACTTATGTCGGCTTTGTGCCTTTTGTATTTAATTTCGATGCAATTTCAGGGTTTCATCGTCAATAAGAAGGTCAGAGGGATACAGTGAACCTGAAGTGAAGCATCGGAATCTATAACTAGTGTCACAGGAATGGTTCAAAGCACAGACAGTAAGAAGAGTCAGTTTCCTTGTACTTAAGTCGGCATTGTGCCTTTCGTATTTAATTCCGATGCAATTTCTGTGTTTCATCGTCAATAAGAAGGTCAGAGGGATACAGTAAACCTGAAGTGATGCATCGGAATCTATAACTAGTGTCACAGGAATTGTTCAAATCATAGACAGTAAGAAGAGTCAGTTTTCAATGCAATTTCTGTGTTTCATCGTCAATAAGAAGGTCAGAGGGATACAGTAAACCTGCAGTGAAGCATCGGAATCTGTAACTAGTGTTACAGGAATGGTTCAAAACATAGACAGTAAGAAGAGTCAGTTTTCTTGTACTTAAGTCGGCATTGTGCCTTTTGTATTTAATTCCGATGCAATTTCTGTGTTTCATCGTAATTTAGAAGGTCAGAGCGATACAGTAAACCTGCAGTGAAGCATCGGAATCCATAACTAGTATCACATGAATGGTTCAAAACATATACAGTAAGAAGAGTCAGTTTTCTTGTACTTAAGTCGGCATTGTGCCTTTTGGTTTTAATTCCGATGCAATTTCTGTGTTTTATCGTCAATAAGAAGGTCAGAGGGATACAGTAAACCTGAAGTGAAGCATCGGAATCTATAACTCGTGTCACAAAAATGGTTCAAAACATAGACAGTAAGAAGAGTCAGTTTTCTTGTACTTATGTCGGCATTGAGCCTTTCGTATTTAATTCCGATGCAACTTCTGTGTTTCATCGTCAATAAGAAGGTCAGAGGCATACAGTAAACCTGAAGTGAAGCATCGGAATCTATAACTAGTGTCACAGGAATGGTTCAAAGCATAGACAGTAAGAAGAGTCAGTTTTCTTATACTTAAGTCGGCTTTGTGCCTTTTGAATTTAATTTCGATGCAATTTCAGTGTTTCATCGGCAATAAGAAGGTCAGAGGGATACAGTGAACGTGAAGTGAAGCATCGGAATCTATAACTAGTGTCACAGGAATGGTTCAAAGCATAGACAGTAAGAAGAGTTAGTTTTCTTGTACTTAAGTCGGCATTGTGCCTTTTGTTTTTAATTCCGATGCAATTTCTGTGTTTCATCGTGAATAAGAAGGTCAGAGGGATACAGTAAAGCTGAAGTGAAGCGTCGGAATCTATAACCAGTGTCACAGGAATGGTTGAAAACATAGACAGTAAGAAGAGTCAGTTTTTTTTGTACTTAAGTCGGCATTGTGCCTTTTATATTTAATTCCGATGCAATTTCTGTGTTTCATCGTCAATAAGATGGTCAGAGGGATACAGTAAACCTGAAGTGAAGCATCGGAATCTATAACTAGTGTCACAGGAATGGTTCAAAACATAGACAGTAAGAAGAGTCAGTTTTCTTGTACTTAAGTCGGCATTGTGCCTGTTGTATTTAGTTTCGATGCAATTTCTGTGTTTCATCGTCAATAAGACGGTCAGAGGCATAGAGTAAACCTGAAGTGAAGCATCGCAATCTATAACTAGTGTCACAGGAATGGTTCAAAACATAGACAGTAAGAAGAGTCAGTTTTCTTGTACATATGTCGCCTCTGTGCCTTTTGTATTTAATTCCGATGGAATTTCAGTGTTTCACCGTCAATAAGAAGGTCAGAGTGATATAGTATACCTGAAGTGAAGCATCGGAATCTATAACTAGTGTCACAGGAATGGTTCACAACATACGCAGTACGAAGAGTCAGTTTTCTTGTACTTAAGTCCGCATTGTGCCTTTTCTATTTATTTCCCATGCAATTTCTGTGTTCCATCGTCAATAAGAAGGTCCAAGGGATACAGTAAACATATAGTGAAGCATCGGAATATAAAACTGGTCTCACAGGAAATGTTGAAATCATAGTCAGTAGGAATAGTCAGTCTTCTTGTACTTAAGTCAGCATTGTGCCTATTGTACTTCATTCTGATGCAATTTCTGTGTTTCATCGTCAATAAGAAGGTCCAAGGGATGCAGTAAACATATAGTGAAGTATCGGAATTTAAAACTGGTCTCACAGGAAATGTTCAAAAGACAGTCAGTAAGAAGAGTCAGTCTTCTTGTACTTAAGTGGGCAATGTGCCTTTTGTATAAAATTCCGATGCAATTACTGTGTATCATCGTCAATAAGAAGGTCAGAGGGATACAGTAAACCTGAAGTGAAGCATCGGAATCTATAATTAGTGTCACATGAATGGTTCAAAACATAGACAGTAAGAAGAGTCAGTTTTCTTGTATTTAAATCAGCATTCTGCCTATTGTATTTAATTCCGATGCAATTTCTGTGTTTAATCGTCAATACGAAGGTCAGAGGGATACAGTAAACCTGAGGTAAAGCATCGGAATCAATAAGTAGTGCCACAGGAATGGTTCAAAACATAGACAGTAAGAAGGGTCAGCTTTCTTGTACTTAAGTCGGCATTGTGCCTTTTGTATTTAATTCCGATGGAAATTCTGTGTTTCATCGTCAATAAGGAGGTCGGAGGCATACAGTAAACCTGAAGTGAAGCATCGGAATCTATAACTAGTGTCACAGGAATGGTTCAAATCATAGACAGTAAGAAGAGTTAGTTTTATTGTACTTAAGTCGGCACTGTGCCTTTTGTATTTTACTTCGATGGAATTTCAGTGTTTCATCGTCAATAAGAAGATCAGAGGGAAACAGTGAACCAGAAGTGAAGCATCGGAATCTATAACTACTGTCACAGGAATGGTTCAAAACATAGAAATTAAGAAGAGTCAGTTTTCTTGTACTTAAGTCGGCATTGTGCATTTTGTATTTAATTCCGATGCAATTTCTGTGTTTCATTGTCAATACGAAGGTCAAAGGGATAAAGTAAACCTGAAGTGAAGCATCGGAATCTATAACTAGTGTCACATGAAGGGTTCAAAACATAGAAATTAAGAAGAGTCAGTTTTCTTGTACTTCAGTCGGCATTGTGCATTTTGTATTTAATTCCGATGCAATATCTGTGTTTCATCGTCAATTAGAAGGTCAGAGCGATACAGTAAACCTGCAGTGAAGCATCGGAATCCATAACTAGTGTCACATGAATGGTTGAAAACATAGACAGTAAGAAGAGTCAGTTTTCTTGTACTTAAGTCGGCATTGTGCCTTTTGGTTTTAATTCAGATGCAATTTCTGTGTTTCATCGTCAATAAGAAGGTCAGAGGGATACAGTACACCTGAAGTGAAGCATCGGAATCTATAACTCGTGTCACAAAAATGGTTCAAAACATAGACAGTAAGAAGAGTCAGTTTTCTTGTACCTAAGTCGGCATTGTGCCTTTCGTATTTAATTCCGATGCAATTTCTGTGTTTCATCGTCAATAAGAAGGTCAGAGGCATACAGTAAACCTGAAGTGAAGCATCGGAATCTATAACTCGTGTCACAAAAATGGTTCAAAACATAGACAGTAAGAGGATTCAGTTTTCTTGTACTTAAGTCGGCATTGTGCCTTTCGTATTTAATTCCGATGCAATTTCTGTGTTTCATCGTCAATAAGAAGGTCAGAGGCATACAGTAAACCTGAAGTGAAGCATCGGAATCTATAGCTAGTGACACAGGAATGGTTCAAAGCATAGACAGTAAGGAGAGTTAGTTTTCTTGTACTTAAGTCGGCATTGTGCCTTTTGTTTTAATTCCGATGCAATATCTGTGTTTCATCGTGAATAAGAAAGTCAGAGGGATACAGTAAAGCTGAAGTGAAGCGTCGGAATCTATAACTAGTGTCACAGCAATGGTTGAAAACATAGACAGTAAGAAGAGTCAGTTTTTCTTGTGCTTAAGTCGGCATTGTGCATTTTATATTTAATTCCGATGCAATTTCTGTGTTTCATCGTGAATAAGAAGGTCAGAGGGATACAGTAAAGCTGAAGTGAAGCGTCGGAATCTATAACTAGTGTCACAGGAATGGTTCAAAACATAGACAGTGAGAAGAGTCAGTTTTTCTTGTACTTAAGTCGGCATTGTGCCTTTTATATTTAATTCCGACGCAATTTCTGTGTTTCATCGTCAATAAGATGGTCAGAGGGATACAGTAAACCTGAAGTGAAGCATCGGAATCTATAACTAGTGTCACAGGAATGGTTCAAAACATAGACAGTAAGAAGAGTCAGTTTTCTTGTACTTAAGTCGGCATTGTGCCTTTTGTATTTAATTCCGATGCAATTTCTGTGTTTCATCGTCAATAAGAAGGTCAGAGGCATAGAGTAAACCTGTAGTGAAGCATCGGAATCTATAACTAGTGTCACAGGAATGGTTCAAAACATAGACAGTAAGAAGAGTCAGTGTTCTTGTACTTAAGACGGCTCTGTGCCTTTTGTATTTAATTCCGATGCAATTTCTGTGTTTCATCGTCTAGAAGAAGGTCAGAGGGATACAGTAAACCTGAAGTGAAGCATCGGAATCTATAATAAGTGTCACATGAATTGTTCAAAACATAGACATTAAGAAGAGTCAGTTTTCTTGTATTTAAATCAGCATTGTGCCTATTGTTTTTAATTCCGATGCAATTTCTGTGCTTTATCGTCAATAAGAAGGTCAGAGGGATACAGTAAACCTGAGGTGAAGCATCGGAATCAATAAGTAGTGTCACAGGAATGGTTTAAAACATAGACAGTAAGAAGGTTCAGCTTTCTTGTTTTTAAGTCGGCATTGTGCCTTTTGTATTTAATTCCGATGGAAATTCTGTGTTTCATCGTCAATTTGAAGGTCGGCGGCATACAGTAAACCTGAAGTGAAGCATCGGAATCTATAACTAGTGTCACAGGAATGGTTCAAATCATAGACAGTAAGAAGAGTTAGTTTTCTTGTACTTAAGTCGGCACTGTGCCTTTTGTATTTTATTTCGATTTAATTTCAGTGTTTCATCGTCAATAAGAAGGTCAGAGGGAAACAGTGAACCTGAAGTGAAGCATCGGAATCTATAACTAGTGTCACAGGAATGGTTCAAAACATAGAAATTAAGAAGAGTCAGTTTTCTTGTACTTAAGTCGGCATTGCGCATTTTGTATTTAATTCCGATGCAATTTCAGTGTTTCACCGTCAATAAGAAAGTCAGAGGGATACAGTGAACCTGAAGTGAAGCATCGGAATCTATATCTAGTGTCACAGGAATGGTTCAAAACATAGACAGTAAGAAGAGTCCGTCTTCTTGTACTTAAGTCGGCATTGTGCCTTTTGTATTTAATTCCGATGCAATTTCTGTGTTTCACCGTCAATAAGATGGTCAGAGGGATGCAGTAAATCTGAAGTGAAGCATCGGAATCTATAACTAGTGTCACAGGATTGGTTCAAAACATAGACAGTAAGAAGAGTCAGTTTTCTTGTACTTAATTCGGCAGTGTGCCTTTTGTATTTAATTCCGATGCAATTTCTGTGTTTCATCGTCAAGAAGAAGGTCAGAGCGATACAGTAAACCTGAAGTGAAGCGTCGGAATCGATAACTAGTGTCACAGGAATGGTTCAAAGCATAGACAGTAAGAAGAGTCAGATTTCTTGTACTTAAGTCGGCATTGTGCCTTTTGTATTTAATTCCGGTGCAATTTCTGTGTTTCATTGTCAATAAGAAGGTCAGAGGGATACAGTGAACCTGAAGTGAAGCATCGAAATCTATAACTAGTGTCACAGGAATGGTTCAAAACAAAGACAGTAAGAAGAGTCGGATTTCTGGTACTTAAATCGGCATTTTGCCTTTTGCATTTAATTCCGCTGCAATTTCTGTGTTTCATCGTCAGTAAGATGGTCAGAGGGATACAGTAAACCTGAAGTGAAGCATCGGAATGTGTAACTAGTGTCACTGGAGTGGTTCAAAACATAGACACTAAGAAGAGTCAGTTTTCTTATACTTAAGTCGGCATTGTGCCTATTCTATTTCATTCCGATGCTATTTCTGTGTTTCGTCGTCAATAAGATGATCCAAGGGATACAGTAAACCTGGAGTGAAGCATCGGAATCTAAAACCGGTCATACAGGAAAGTTTCAAAACATAGACAGTATGAAGAGCCAGTCTTCTTGTACTTGAGTCGGCATTGTGAATTTTGTATTTAAGTCCGATGCCATTTCTGTGTTTCATCGTCAATAAGAAGGTCAGAGAGATATAGTATACCTGAAGTGAAGCATCGAAATCTATAACTAGTGTCACAGGATTGGTTCACAATACACGCAGTACGAAGAGGCAGTTTTCTCGTATTTAAGTCCGCATTGTGCCTTTTCTATTTATTTCCCATGCAATTTATGTGTTCAATCGTCAATAAGAAGGTCCAAGGGATACAGTAAACATATAGTGAAGCATCGGAATATAAAACTGGTCTCACAGGAAATGTTGAAATCATAGTCAGTAGGAATAGTCAGTCTTCTTGTACTTAAGTCAGCATTGTGCCTTTTGTACTTAATTCTGATGCAATTTCTGTGTTTCATCGTCAATAAGAAGGTCCAAGGGATACAGTAAACATATAGTGATGTTTCGGAATCTAAAACTGGTCTCACAGGAAATGTTCAAAAGACAGTCAGTAAGAAGAGTCAGTCATCTTGTACTTAAGTAGGCATTGTGCCTTTTGTATATAATTCCGATGCAATTTCTGTGTTTAATCGTCAGTAAGAAGGTCCAAGGGATACAGTAAACATATAGTGAGACATCGGAATCTAAAACTGGTACAACAGGAAATGTTTAAAAGATAGTCAGTAAGAAGAGTCAGTCTTCTTGTACTTAAGTCGGCGTTGTGCCTTTTGTATTTAATTCCGATGCAATTTCTGTGTTTCATCGTAAATAAGAAGGTCCAAGGGATACAGTAAACATATAGTGAAGCATCAGAATCTAAAACTAGTCTCACAGGAAATGTTCAAAACATAGACAGTAAGGAGAGTCAGTCTTCTTGTAGTTAAGTCGGCATTGTGCCTTTTGTATTTAATTCTGATGCAATTTCAGTGTTTCACCGTCAATAAGAAGGTCAGAGGGATACAGTGAACCTGAAGTGAAGCATCGGAATCTATATCTAGTGTCACAGGAATGGTTCAAAACATAGACAGTAAGAAGAGTCAGTTTTCTTGTACTTAAGTCGGCATTGTGCCATTTGTATTTAATTCCGATGCAATTTCTGTGTTTCATCGTCAATAAGAAGGTCAGAGGGATACAGTAAACCTGAAGTGAAGCATCGGAATCTATAATTAGTGTCACATGAATGGTTCAAAACATAGACAGTAAGAAGAGACAGTTTTCTTGTATTTAAATCAGCATTGTGCCTATTGTTTTTAATTCCGATGCAGTTTCTGTGTTTTATCGTCAATAAGAAGGTCAGAGGGATACAGTAAACCTGAGGTGAAGCATCGGAATCAATAAGTAGTGTCACAGGAATGGTTCAAAACATAGACAGTAAGAAGGGTCAGCTTTCTTGTACTTAAGTCGGCATTGTGCCCTTTGTATTTAATTCCGATGGAAATTCTGTGTTTCATCGTCAATAAGAAGGTCGGAGGCATACAGTAAACCTGAAGTGAAGCATCGGACTCTATAACTAGTGTCACAGGAATGGTTCAAATCATAGACAGTAAGAAGAGTTAGTTTTATTGTACTTAAGTCGGCACTGTGCCTTTTGTATTTTATTTCGATGGAATTTCAGTGTTTCATCGTCAATAAGAAGGTCAGAGGGAAACAGTGAACCTGAAGTGAAGCATCGGAATCTATAACTAGTGTCACAGGAATGGTTCAAAACTTAGAAATTAAGAAGAGTCAGTTTTCTTGTACTTAAGTCGGCATTGTGCATTTTGTATTTCATTTCGATGCAATTTCTGTGTTGCATCGTCAATACGAAGGTCAGACGGACACAGTAAGCCTGAAGTGAAGCATCGGAATCTATAACTAGTGTCACATGAAGGGTTCAAAACATAGACAGTAAGAAGGGTCAGTTATCTTGTACTTAAGTCAGCATTGTGCCTTTTATATTTCATTCCGATGCAATTTCTGTGTTTCATAGTCAATAAGAAGGACAGAGGGATACAGTAAACCTGAAGTGAAGCATCGGAATCTATAACTAGTGTCACAGGTATGGTTCAAAACATAGACAGTAAGAAGAGTTAGTCTTCTTGTACTTGAGTCGGCATTGTGCCTTTTGTAATTCCGATGCTATTTCTGTCTTTCATCGTCAATAAGAAGGTCAGAGGGATACAGTAAACCAGAAGTGAAGCATCGGAATCTATAACTAGTGTCACGGGAATGCTTCAATACATAGACCGTAAGAAGAGTCAGTTTTCTTGTATTTAATTCGGCATTGTGCCTTTTCTATTTAATTCTGATGCAATTTCTGTGTTTCATCGTCAATAAGAAGGTCAGAGGGATACAGCAAAGCTGAAGTGAAGCATCGGAATCTATAACTAGTGTCACAGGAATGGTTCAAATCATAGACAGTAAGAAGAGCCAGTTTTCTTGTACTTGAGTCGGCATTGTGCCTATGTACTTAATTCCGATGCAATTTCTGTGTTTCATCGTCAATAAGACGGACAGAGGGATACAGTAAACCTGAAGTGAAGCATCGGGATCTATAACTAGTGTCACAGGAATGGTTCAAAACATAGACAGTACGAAGAGCCAGTCTTCTTGTTCTTGATTCGGCATTGTGCCTTCTTGTATTTAATTCCGATGCAATTTCTGTGTTTCATCGTCAATAAGAAGGTCAGAGGGATACAGTAAAGCTGAAGTGAAGCATCGGAATCTATAACTAGTGTCACAGGAATAGTTCAAAACATAGACAGTAAGAAGGGTCAGTTTTCTTGTACTTAAGACGGCATTGTGCCCTTTGTATTTAATTCCGATGTAATTTCTGAGTTTTATCTTCAATAAGAAGGGCTGAGGGATACAGTAAACCTGAAGAGAAGCATCGGAATCTATAACTAGTGTCACAGGATTGGTTTAAAACATAGACAGTGAGAAGAGCCATTCTTCTTGTACTTGAGTCGGCATTGTGCCTATGTAATTAATTCCGAAGCAATTTCTGTGTTTCATCGTCAATACGACGGTCAGAGGGATACAGTAAACCTGAAGTGAAGCATCGGAATCTATAACTAGTGGCACAGGAATGGTTCAAAACATAGACAGTAGTAAGAGCTAGTCTTCTTGTACTTGAGTCGGCATTGTGCCTTTTGTATTTAATTCCGATGCAATATGTGTGTTTCATCGTCAATAAGAAGGTCAGAGGGATACAGTAAAACTGAAGTGAAGCATCGGAATCTATCATTAGTGTCACAGGAATAGTTCAAAACGTAGACAGTAAGAAGAGTCAGTCTTCTTGTACTTAAGTCGGCATTGTGCCTTTTGTATTTAATTCCGATGCAATTTCTGTGTTTCATCGTCAATAAGAAGGTCAGAGGGATGCAGTAAACCTGAAGTGAAGCATCGGAATCTATAACTAGTGTCACAGGATTGGTTCAAAACATAGACAGTAAGAAGAGTCAGTTTTCTTGTACTTAATCCGGCAGTGTGCCTTTTGTATTTAATTCCGATGCAATTTCTGTGTTTCTTCGTCAAGAAGAAGGTCAGAGCGATACAGTAAACCTGAAGTGAAGCGTCGGAATCGATAACTAGTGTCACAGGAATGGTTCAAAACATAGACAGTAAGAAGAGTCAGATTTCTTGTACTTAAGTCGGCATTGTGCCTTTTGTATTTAATTCCGATGCAATTCCTGTGTTTCATTGTCAATAAGAAGGTCAGAGGGATACAGTGAGCCTGAAGTGAAGCATCGAAATCTATAACTAGTGTCACAGGAATGGTTTTAAACATAGACAGTAGGAAGAGTCAGTCTTCTTGTACTTAAGTCGGCATTGAGCCTTTTGTATTTAATTCCGATGCAATTTCTGTGTTTCATCGTCAATAAGAAGGTCAGAGGGATACAGTAAACCTGAACTGAAGCATCGGAATTTGTAACTAGTGTCACAGGAATGGTTCAAAACATAGACAGTAAGAAGAGTCAGTTTTCTTGTACTTATGTCGGCATTTTGCCTATTCTATTTAATTCCGATGCAATTTCTGTGTTTCGTCGTCAATAAGATGATCCAAGGGATACAGTAAACCTGAAGTGAAGCATCGGAATCTAAAACTGGCCTCACAGGAAAGTTTCACATCATAGCCAGTAAGAAGAGCCAGTATTCTTGTACTTGAGTCGGCATTGTACCTTTTGTATTTAATTCCGATGCAATTTCTGTGTTTCATCGTCAATAAGAAGGTCAGAGGGATACAGTAAACCTGAAGTGAAGCATCGGAAATTGTAACTAGTGTCACAGGAATGGTTCACAACATACGCAGTACGAAGAGTCAGTTTTCTTGTACTTAAGTCCGCATTGTGCTTTTTCTATTTATTTCCCATGCAATTTCTGTGTTCCATCGTCAATAAGAAGGTCCAAGGGATACAGTAAACATATAGTGAAGCATCGGAATATAAAACTGGTCTCACAGGAAATGTTGAAATCATAGTCAGTAGGAATAGTCAGTCTTCTTGTACTTAAGTCAGCATTGTGCCTTTTGTACTTAATTCTGATGCAATTTCTGTGTTTCATCGTCAATAAGAAGGTCCAAGGGGTACAGTAAACAAATAGTGAAGTATCGGAATCTAAAACTGGTCTCACAGGAAATGTTCAAAAGACAGTCAGTAAGAAGAGTCAGTCTTCTTGTACTTAAGTAGGCATTGTGCCTTTTGTATATAATTCCGATGTAATTTCTGTGTTTAATCGTCAGTAAGAAGGTCCAAGGGATACAGTAAACATATAGTGAGGCATCGGAATCTAAAACTGGTACAACAGGAAATGTTTAAAAGATAGTCAGTAAGAAGAGTCAGTCTTCTTGTACTTATGTCGGCGTTGTGCCCTTTGTATTTAATTCCGATGCAATTTCTGTGTTTCATCGTCAATAAGAAGGTCCAAGGGATACAGTAAAAATATAGTGAAGCATCAGAATCTAAAACTAGTCTCACAGGAAATGTTCAAAACATAGACAGTAAGGAGAGTCAGTCTTCTTGTACTTGAGTCGGCTTTGTGCCTTTTGTATTTAATTCCGATGTAATTTCTGTGTTTCATCGTCAATAAGAAGGTCAGAGAGATATAGTATACCTGAAGTGAAGCATCGTAATCTATAACTTGTGTCACAGGAATGGTTCAAAACATACGCAGTAAGAAGAGCCAGTTACCTTGTACTTAAGTCCGCATTGTGCCTTTTGTAGTTAATTCCGATGCAATTTCTGTGTTTCATCGTCAATATGAAGGTCAGAGGGATACAGTAAACCTGAAGTGAAGCATCGGATTGTGTAACTAGTGACACAGGAATGGTTCAAAGCATAGACAGTAAGAAGAGTCACTTTTCTTGTACTTAAGTCGGCATTGTGCCTTTTCTATTTAATTCCGATGCCATTTCTGTGTTTCGTCGTCAATAAGAAGATCCAAGGGATACAGTAAACCTGAAGTGAAGCATCGGAATCTAAAACCGGTCTCACAGGAAAGTTGCAAAACATAGACAGTAAGAAGAACCAGTCTTCTTGTACTTGAGTCGGCTTTGTGCCTTTTGTATTTAATTCCGATGTAATTTCTGTGTTTCATCGTCAATAAGAAGGTCAGAGAGATATAGTATACCTGAAGTGAAGCATCGTAATCTATAACTTGTGTCACAGGAATGGTTCAAAACATACGCAGTAAGAAGAGCCAGTTACCTTGTACTTAAGTCCGCATTGTGCCTTTTGTAGTTAATTCCGATGCAATTTCTGTGTTTCATCTACAATAAGAAGGTCAGAGGTATACACTAAACCTGAAGTGAAGCATCGGGATCTATAACTAGTGTCACAGGAATGATTCAAAACCCAGACAGTAAGAAGAGTCAGTTTTCTTGTACTTAAGTTGGCATTGTGCCTTTTGTATTTAACTCCGATGCAATTTCTGTGTTTCATCTTCAATACGAAGGTCAGAGGGATACAGTAAAGCTGAAGTGAAGCATCGGAATCTATAACTAGTGTCACAGGAATAGTTCAAAACATAGACGGTAAGAAGAGTCAGTCTTCTTGTACTTAAGTCGGCATTGTGCCTTTTGTATTTAAATCCGATGCAATTTCTGTGTTTCATCTTCAATAAGAAGGTCAGAGGGATACAGTAAACCTGAAGTGTAGCATCGGAATCTATTACTAGTGTCACAGGAATGGTTCAAAACATAGACAGTAGGAAGAGTCAGTTCTCTTGTACTTAAGTCGGCATTGTGCTTTTGTATTTAATTCCGATTCAATTTCTGTATTTCATCGTCAATAAGAAGGTCAGAGGGATACAGTACACCTGAAGTGAAGCATCGGAATCTATAACTAGTGTCACGGGAATGCTTCAAAACATAGACAGTAAGAAGAGTCAGTTCTCTTGTACTTATGTCGGCATTGTGTCTTTTCTATTTAATTCTGATGCAATTTCTGTGTTTCATGGACAATAAGAAGGTCAGGGGGATACAGTAAACCTGAAGAGAAGCATCGGAATCTATAACTAGTGTCACAGGAATGGTTCAAAACATAGACAGTAAGAAGAGCCAGTCTTCTTGTAATTGAGTAGGCATAGTGCCTATGTAATTAATTCCGATGCAATTTCTGTGTTTCATCGTCAATAAGACGGTCAGAGGGATACAGTAAACCTGAAGTGAAGCATCGGAATCTATAACTAGTGTCACAGGAATAGTTCAAAACAAAGACAGTAAGAAGAGTCAGATTTCTTGTCCTTAAGTCCTCATTTTGCCTTTTATATTTAATTCCGCTGGAATTTCTGTGTGTCATCGTCAATACGAAGGTCAGAGGGATACAGTAGACCTGACGTGAAGCATCGGAATTTGTAACTAGTGACACAGGAATGGTTCATATCATAGACAGTAAGAAGAGTCAGTTTTCTTGTACTTAAGTCGGCATTCTGCTTTTTCTATTTAATTCCGATGCAATATCTGTGTTTCGTCGAATATAAAAAGATCCAAGGGATACAGTAAACCTGAAGTGAAGCATCGGAATCTAAAACCGGTCTCACAGGAATGTTGCAAAACATAGCCAGTAAGAAGAACCAGTCTTCTTGTACTTGAGTCGGCATTGTGACTTTTGTATTTAATTCCGATGCAATTTCTGTGTTTCATCGTTAATAAGAAGGTCAGAGAGATATAGTATACCTGAAGTGAAGCATCGTAATCTATAACTTGTGGCACAGGAATGGTTAAAACATACGCAGTAAGAAGGGTCAGTTTTCTTGTACTTAAGTCCGCATTGTGCCTTTTCTATTTAATTCCGATGCAATTTCTGTGTTCCATCGTAAATATGAAGGTCCAGGGGATACAGTAAACATATAGTGAAGCATCGGAATCAAAACTGGTCTCACAGGAAATGATCAAAGATAGTCAGTAAGAAGAGTCAGTCTTCTAGTACATAAGTCGGCGTTGTGCCTTTTGTATTTAATTCCGATGCCATTTCTGTGTTTCATCGTCAATAAGAAGGTCCAAGGGATACAGTAAACATATAGTGAAGCATCAGAATCTAAAACTGGTCTCACAGGAAATGTTCAAAACATAGTCAGTAAGAAGAGTCAGTCTTCTTGTACTTAAGTCGACATTGTGACTTTTGTATTTAATTCCGATGCAATTTCTGTGTTTCATCGTCAATAAGAAGGTCAGAGGGTTACAGTAAACCTGAAGTGAAGCATCGGAATCTATAACTAGTGTCACAGGAATGGTTCAAAACATAGACAGTAAGAAGAGCCAGTCTTCTTGTACTTGAGTCGGCATTGTGCTTTTTTTATTTAATTTCGATGCAGTTTCTGTGTTTCATCGTCAATACGAAGGTCAGTGGGATACAGTAAACCCGAAGTGAAGCATCGGAATCTACAACTAGTGTCACAGGAATGGGTCAAAACATAGACAGTAGGAAGAGTAGTTCTCTTGTACTTAATTCGGCATTGTGCTTTTGTGTTTGATTGCGATGCAATTTCTGTGTTTCATCGTCAATACGAAAGACAGAGGGATACAGTAAACCTGAAGTGAATCATCGGAATCTATAACTAGTGTCACGGGAATGCTTCAAAACATAGACAGTAAGAAGAGTCAGTTTTCTTGTACTTGAGTCGGCATGGTGCCTATGTATTTAATACCGATGCAATTTCTGTGTTTCATCGTCAATAAGAAGGTCTTAGGGATACAGTTAACCTGAAGTGAAGCATCGGAATCTATAACTAGTGTCAAAGGAA
The DNA here is from genome assembly GCF_021461395.2 of Schistocerca americana. Taxonomy (NCBI): domain Eukaryota; kingdom Metazoa; phylum Arthropoda; class Insecta; order Orthoptera; family Acrididae; genus Schistocerca; species Schistocerca americana. The sequence continues at coordinate 10,030,270 of NC_060130.1, read as the reverse complement.
TGGTTCAAAACATAGACAGTAGGAAGCGCCAGTCTTCTTGTACTTGAGTCGGCATTGTACCTTTTGTATTTATTTCCGATTCAAATTTCTGTGTTTCATCGTCAATAAGAAGGTCAGAGGGATACAGTAAACCTGAAGTGAAGCATCGGAATCTACAACTAGTGTCACAGGAATGGTTCAAAACATAGTCAGTAAGAAGAGTCAGTCTTCTTGTACTTAAGTCGGCATTGTGCGTTTTGTATTTAATTCCGATGCCATTTCTGTGTTTCATCATCAATAAGAAGGACAGAGAGAAACTAAAAACCTGAAGTGAAGCATCGGAATCTATAACTAGTGTCACAGGAATGGTTTTAAACATAGACAGTAGGAAGAGTCAGTCTTCTTGTACTTAAGTCGGCATTGTGCCTTTTGTATTTAATTCCGATGCAATTTCTGTGTTTCATCGTCAATAAGAAGGTCAGAGGGTTACAGTAAACCTGAAGTGAAGCATCGGAATCTATAACTAGTGTCACAGGAATGGTTCTAAACATAGACAGTAGAAAGAGTAGTTCTCTTGTACTTAATTCGGTATTGTGCTTTTGTATTTGATTCCGATGCTATTTCTGTGTTTCATCGTCAATAAGAAGGTCAGAGAGATACAGTAAACCTGAAGTGAAGCATCGGAAACTATAACTAGTGTCACAGGAATCTTTCAAAACATAGACAGTAAGAAGAGCCAGTCTTCTTGTACTTGAGTCGGCATTGTGCCTATGTATTTAATACCTATGCAATTTCTGTGTTTCATCGTCAATAAGAAGGTCAGAGGGATACAGTAAACCTGAAGTGAAGCATCGGAATCTGTAACTAGTGTCAAAGGAATGGTTCAAAACATAGACAGTAGGAAGAGCCAGTCTTCTTGTACTTGAAATGGCATTGTGCCTTTTGTATTTAATTCCGATGCCATTTCTGTGTTACATCGTCAATAAGAAGGTCAGAGAGATACAGTAAACCTGATGTGAAGCATCGGAATCTATAACTAGTGTCACAGGAATGGTTCAAAACATAGACAGTAAGAAGAGTCAGTTTTCTTGTACTTAATTCGGCATTGTGCCTTTTGTATTTCATTGCGATGCAATTTCTGTGTTTCATCGTCAATAAGAAGGTCAGAGCGATACAGTAAACCTGAAGTCAAGCATCGGAATCGATAACTAATGTCACAGGAATGGTTCAAAACACAGACAGTATGAAGAGTTAGATTTCTTGTACTTAAGTCGGCATTGTGCTTTTTGTATCTATTTCCAATGCAATTTCTGTGTTTCATCGTCAATAAGAAGGTCAGAGAAATACAGTAAACCTGAAGTGAAGCATCGAAATCCATAACTAGTGTCACAGGAATGGTTCAAAACAAAGACAGTGAGAAGAGTCAGTTTTCTCGTACACAAGTCGGCATTTTGCCTTTTGTATTTAATTCCGATGCAATTTCTGTGTTTCATCGTCAATAAGAAGGTCAGAGGGATACAGGAAAATGAAGTGAAGCATCGTAATGTGTAACTAGTGTCACAGGAATGGTTCAAAACATAGACAGTAAGAAGAGTCAGTTTTCTTGTCCTTAGGTCGGCATTGTGCCTTTTCTATTTAATTCCGATGCAATTTCTGTGTTTCGTCGTCAATAAGAAGGTCCAAGGGATACAGTAAACCTGAAGTGAAGCATCGGAATCCAAAACCGGTCTCACAGGAACGTTTCAAAACATAGACAGTAAGAAGAGCCAGTCTACTTCTACTTGAGTCGGCATTGTGCCTTTGTATTTAATTCCGATGCAATTATTGTGTTTCATCGTCAATACGAAGGTCAGAGAGATACAGTATACCTGAAGTGAAGCATCGGAATCTATAACTAGTGTCACAGGAATGGTTTTAAACATAGACAGTAGGAAGAGTCAGTCTTCTTGTACTTAAGTCGGCATTGAGCCTTTTGTATTTAATTCCGATGCAATTTCTGTGTTTCACCGTCAATAAGAAGGTCAGAGGGTTACAGTAAACCTGAAGTGAAGCATCGGAATCTATAACTAGTGACACAGGAATGGTTCTAAACATAGACAGTAGAAAGAGTAGTTCTCTTGTACTTAATTCGGTATTGTGCTTTTGTATTTGATTGCGATGCAGTTTCTGTGTTTCATCGTCAATAAGAAGGCAGAGGGGTACAGTAAACCTGAAGTGAATCATCGGAATCTATAACTAGTGTCATGGGAATGCTTCAAAGCATAGACAGTAAGAAGAGTCAGTTTTCTTGTACTTAAGTCGGCATTGTGCCTTTTCTATTTAATTCCGATGCAATTTCCGTGTTTCATCGTCAATACGAAGGTCAGAGAGATACAGTAAACCTGAAGTGAAGCATCGGAATCTATAACTAGTGTCACAGGAATCTTTGAAAACATAGACAGTAAGAAGAGCCAGTCTTCTTGTACTTGAGTCGGCGTTGTGACTATGTGTTTAATACCTATGCAATTTCTGTGTTTCATCGTCAATAAGAAGGTCAGAGGGATACAGTAAACCTGAAGGGAAGCATCGCAATCTATAACTAGTGTCAAAGGAATGGTTCAAAACATAGACAGTAGGAGGAGTCAGTCTTCTTGTACTTAAGTCGGCATTGTACCTTTTGTATTTAATTCCAATGCATATTCTGTGTTTCATCGTCAATAAGAAGGTCCAAAGGATACAGTAAACCTGAAGTGAAGCTTCGGAATCTATAACTTGTGTCACAGGAATGGTTCAAAACATAGTCAGTAAGATGAGTCAGTCTTCTTGTACTTAGGTCGGCATTGTGCCTTTTGTATTTAATTACGATGCCATTTCGGTGTTTCATCGCCAATAAAAAGGTCAGAGAGATACAGTAAACATGAAGTGAAGCATCGGAAACTATAACTAGTGTCACAGGAATGGTTCAAAACATAGACAGTAAGAAGAGTCAGTTTTCTTGTACTTAATTCGGCATTGTGCCTTTTGTATTTCATTGGGATGCAATTTCTGTGTTTCATCGTCAATAAGAAGGTCAGAGCGTTACAGTAAACCTGAAGTGAAGCATCGGAATCGATAACTAATGTCACAGGAATGGTTCAAAACACAGACAGTATGAAGAGTTGGATTTCTTGTACTTAAGTCGGCATTGTGCTTTTGTATTTATTTCCGATGCAATTTCTGTGTTTCATCGTCAATAAGAAGGTCAGAAGGATACAGTCAACCTGAAGTGAAGCATCGAAATCCATAACTAGTGTCACACCAATGGTTCAAAACAAAGACAGTGAGAAGAGTCAGTTTTCTCGTACTTAAGTCGGCATTTTGCCTTTTGTATTTAATTCCGATGCAATTTCTGTGTTACATCGTCAATAAGAAGGTCAGAGGGATACAGTAAACCTGAAGTGAGACATCGTAATGTGTAACTAGTGTCACAGAAATGGTCCAAAACATAGACAGTAAGAAGAGTCAGTTTTCTTGTACTTAGGTCGGCATTGTGCCTTTTCTATTCAATTCCGATGCAATTTCTGTGTTTCGTCGTCAATAAGAAAGTCCAAGGGATGCAGTAAATCTGAAGTGAAGCATCGGAATCTAAAACCGGTCTCACAGGAAAGTTTCAAATCATAGACAGTAAGAAGAACCAGTCTTCTTCTACTTGAGTCGGCATTGTGCCTTTTGTAATTAATTCCGATGCAATTTCTGTGTTTCATCGTCAATACGAAGGTCAGAGAGATACAGTAAACCTGAAGTGAAACATCGTAATGTGTAACTAGTGTCACAGGAATTGTTAAAATCATAGTCAGTAGGAATTGTCAGTCCTCATGTACTTAAGTCGGCTTTGTGCCTTTTGTATTTAATTCTAATGCAATTTCTGTGTTTCTTCGTCAATAAGAAGGTCCAAGGGATACAGTAAACATATAGTGAAGCATCGGAATCTAAAATTAGTCTCACAAAGGAAATGTTCAAAACATAGTCAGTAAGAAGAGTCAGTCTTCTTGTACTTATGTCGGCATTGTGCGTTTTGTATTTAATTCCGATGCAATTTCTGTGTTTCATCGTCAATAAGAAGGTCCCAGGGATACAGTAAACCTGAAGTGAAACATCGGAATCTGAAACCGGTCTCACAGGAAAGCTTCATAACATAGACAGTAAGAAGAGCCAGTCTACTTGTGCTTGAGTCAGCATTGTGCCATTTGTATTTAATTCCGATGCAATTTCTGTGTTTCATCGTCAATAAGAAGGTCAGAAGGATACAGTCAAATTGAAGTGAAGCATCGAAATCCATAAGTAGTGTCACACCAATGGTTCAAAACAAAGACAGTGAGAAGAGTCAGTTTTCTCGTACTTAAGTCGGCATTTTGCCTTTTGTATTTAATTCCGATGCAATTTCTGTGTTACATTGTCAATAAGAAGGTCCGAGGGATACAGTAAACCTGAAGTGAATCATTGGAATCTATAACTAGTGTCACATAAATGGGTCAAAAAATAGTCAATAATAAGAGTCAGTTTTCTTGTACTTAAGTCGGCTTTGTGCCTTTTGTATTCAATTCCGATGCAGTTTCTGTGTTTCATCGTCAATAAGAAGGTCAGAGGGATACAGTAAACCTGAAGTCAAGAATCGGAATCTATAACTAGTGTCACAGGAATGGTTCAAAACATAGACAGTAAGAAGAGTCAGCTTTCTTGTACTTAAGTGGGCATTGTGCCTTTTGTATTTAATTCCGTTGTAATTTCTGTGTTTTATCGTCAATAAGAATGTCAGAGGGACACAGTAAACCTGAGGTGACGCATCGGAATCTATAACTAGTGTCACAGGAATGGTTCAAAACATAGACAGTAAGAAGAGTCAGTTTTCTTGTACTTAAGTCGGCATTGTGCCTTTTCTATATAATTCCGATGTAATTTCTGTGTTTCATCGTCAATTAGAAGGTCAGAGGGATACAGTAAACCTGAGGTGAAGCATCGGAATCCATAACAAGTGTCGAAGGAATGGTTCACAACATAGGCAGTAAGAAGAGTCAGTTTTCTTGTACTTAAGTCGGAATTGTGCCTTTTATATTTAATTCCGATGAAATTTCTGTGTTTCATCGTCAATAAGAAGGTCAAAGGGATACAGTAAACCAGAAGTGAAGCATCGGAATCTATAACTAGTGTCACAGGAATGGTTCAAAGCATTGGCAGTATGAGGAGTCAGTTTTCTTGTACTTAAGTCGGCATTGTGACTTTTCTATATAATTCCGATGCAATTTCTGTGTTTCATCGTCAATAAGAAGGTCCGAGGGTTACAGTAAACCTGAGGTGAATCATCGGAATCTATAACTAGTGTCACAGGAATGGGTCAAAACATAGACAGTAAGAAGAGTCAGTTTTCTTGTACTTAAGTCGGCATTGTGCCTTTTGTATTTAATTCCGATGCAATTTCTGTGTTTCATCGTCAATAAAAAGGTCAGAGGGATACAGTAAACTTGAAGTGAAGCATCGGAATCTAAAACTAGTTTCACAGGAATGGTTCAAACATAGACAGTAAGAAGGGTCAGTTCTCTTGTACTTAAGTCGGCGTTGTCCCTTTTGTATTTAAATTCCGATGCAATTTCTGTGTTTCATCGTCAATAAGAAGGTAAGAGGGATACAGTAAAGCTGAAGTGAATCATCGGAATCTATAACTAGTGTCACAGGAATGGTTCAAAACTTAGACAATAAGATTGGTCAGTTTTCTTGTACTTAAGTCGGCATTGTGCCTTTTGTATTTAATTCCGACGCAGTTTCTGTGTTTCAACGTCAATAAGAAGGTCAGAGGGATACAGTAAACCTGAAGTCAAGAATCAGAATCTATAACTAGTGTCACAGGAATGGTTCAAAATATAGACAGTAAGAAGAGTCAGTTTTCGTGTACATAAGTCGCCATTGTGCCTTTTTTATTTAATTCCGTTGCAATTTCTGTGTTTCATCGTCAATAAGAAGGTCAGAGGGATACAGTAAACCTGAGGTGACTAATCGGAATCTATAACTAGTGTCACAGGAATGGTTCAAAACATAGACAGTAAGAAGAGTCAGTTTTCTAGTACTTAAGTCGGCATTGAGCCTCTTGTATTTAATTCCGATGCAATATCTGTGTCTCATCGTCAATTAGAAGGTCAGAGGGATACAGTATACCTGGGGTGGAGCATCGGAATCCATAACTAGTGTCGAAGGAATGGTTCAAAACATAGACAGTAAGAAGAGTCAGTTTTCTTGTACATAAGTCGGCATTGTGCCTTTTGTATTTATTTCCGATGCAATTTCTGTGTTGCATTGTCAATAAGAAGGTCCGAGGGATACAGTAAACCTGAAGTGAATCATCGGAATCTATAACTAGTGTCACAGGAATGGGTCAAAAAATAGACAATAAGAAGAGTCAGTTTTCTTGTACTTAAGTCGGCTTTGTGCCTTTTGTATTCAATTCCGATGCAGTTTCTGTGTTTCATCGTCAATAAGAAGGTCAGAGGGATACAGTAAACCTGAAGTGAATCATTGGAATCTATAACTAGTGTCACAGGAATGGGTCAAAAAATAGTCAATAAGAAGAGTCAGTTTTCTTTTACTTAAGTCGGCTTTGTGCCTTTTGTATTCAATTCCGATGCAGTTTCTGTGTTTCATCGTCAATAAGAAGGTCAGAGGGATACAGTAAACCTGAAGTCAAGAATCGGAATCTATAACTAGTGTCACAGGAATGGTTCAAAACATAGACAGTAAGAAGAGTCAGTTTTCTTGTACTTAAGTCGGCATTGTGCCTTTTCTATATAATTCCGATGTAATTTCTGTGTCTCATCGTCAATTAGAAGGTCAGAGGGATACAGTATACCTGAGGTGAAGCATCGGAATCCATAACTAGTGTCGAAGGAATGGTTCAAAACATAGACAGTAAGAAGAGTCAGTTTTCTTGTACATAAGTCGGCATTGTGCCTTTTGTATTTATTTCCGATGCAATTTCTGTGTTTCATCGTCAATACGAAGGTCAGAGAGATACAGTAAACCTGAAGTGAAACATCGTAATGTGTAACTAGTGTCACAGGAATTGTTAAAATCATAGTCAGCAGGAAGAGTCAGTCCTCATGTACTTAAGTCGGATTTGTGCCTTTTGTATTTAATTCTAATGCAATTTCTGTGTTTCTTCGTCAATAAGAAGGTCCAAGGGATACAGTAAACATATAGTGAAGCATCGGGATCTAAAATTAGTCTCACAAAGGAAATGTTTAAAACATAGTCAGTAAGAAGAGTCAGTCTTCTTGTACTTATGTCGGCATTGTGCGTTTTGTATTTAATTCCGATGCAATTTCTGTGTTTCATCGTCAATAAGAAGGTCCCAGGGATACAGTAAACCTGAAGTGAAACATCGGAATCTGAAACCGGTCTCACAGGAAAGCTTCATAACATAGACAGTAAGAAGAGCCAGTCTACTTGTGCTTGAGTCAGCATTGTGCCATTTGTATTTAATTCCGATGCAATTTCTGTGTTTCATCGTCAATAAGAAGGTCAGAAGGATACAGTCAACCTGAAGTGAAGCATCGAAATCCATAACTAGTGTCACACCAATGGTTCAAAACAAAGACAGTGAGAAGAGTCAGTTTTCTCGTACTTAAGTCGGCATTTTGCCTTTTGTATTTAATTCCGATGCAATTTCTGTGTTACATCGTCAATAAGAAGGTCAGAGGGATACAGTAAACCTGAAGTGAGACATCGTAATGTGTAACTAGTGTCACAGAAATGGTTCAAAACATAGACAGTAAGAAGAGTCAGTTTTCTTGTACTTAGGTCGGCATTGTGCCTTTTCTATTTAATTCCGATGCAATTTCTGTGTTTCATTGTCAACAAGAAGGTCCGAGGGATACAGTAAACCTGAAGTGAATCATTGGAATCTATAACTAGTGTCACAGGAATGGGTCAAAAAATAGTCAATAATAAGAGTCAGTTTTCTTGTACTTAAGTCGGCTTTGTGCCTTTTGTATTCAATTCCGATGCAGTTTCTGTGTTTCATCGTCAATAAGAAGGTCAGAGGGATACAGTAAACCTGAAGTCAAGAATCGGAATCTATAACTAGTGTCACAGGGATGGTTCAAAACATAGACAGTAAGAAGAGTCAGTTTTCTTGTACTTAAGTGGGCATTGTGCCTTTTGTATTTAATTCCGTTGTAATTTCTGTGTTTTATCGTCAATAAGAATGTCAGAGGGACACAGTAAACCTGAGGTGACGCATCGGAATCTATAACTAGTGTCACAGGAATGGTTCAAAACATAGACAGTAAGAAGAGTCAGTTTTCATGTACTTAAGTCGGCATTGTGCCTTTTCTATATAATTCCGATGTAATTTCTGTGTTTCATCGTCAATTAGAAGGTCAGAGGGATACAGTAAACCTGAGGTGAAGCATCGGAATCCATAACAAGTGTCGAAGGAATGGTTCACAACATAGGCAGTAAGAAGAGTCAGTTTTCTTGTACTTAAGTCGGAATTGTGCCTTTTATATTTAATTCCGATGAAATTTCTGTGTTTCATCGTCAATAAGAAGGTCAAAGGGATACAGTAAACCAGAAGTGAAGTATCGGAATCTATAACTAGTGTCACAGGAATGGTTCAAAGCATTGGCAGTATGAAGAGTCAGTTTTCTTGTACTTAAGTCGGCATTGTGACTTTTCTATATAGTTCCGATGCAATTTCTGTGTTTCATCGTCAATAAGAATGTCCGAGGGTTACAGTAAACCTGAGGTGAATCATCGGAATCTATAACTAGTGTCACAGGAATGGGTCAAAACATAGACAGTAAGAAGAGTCAGTTTTCTTGTACTTAAGTCGGCATTGTGCCTTTTGTATTTAATTCCGATGCAATTTCTGTGTTTCATCGTCAATAAAAAGGTCAGAGGGATACAGTAAACTTGAAGTGAAGCATCGGAATCTAAAACTAGTGTCACAGGAATGGTTCAAAACATAGACAGTAAGAAGGGTCAGTTCTCTTGTACTTAAGTCGGCGTTGTGCCTCTTGTATTTAAATTCCGATGCAATTTCTGTGTTTCATCGTCAAAAAGAAGGTAAGAGGGATACAGTAAAGCTGAAGTGAAGCATCGGAATCTATAACTAGTGTCACAGGAATGGTTCAAAACTTAGACAATAAGATTGGTCAGTTTTCTTGTACTTAAGTCGGCATTGTGCCTTTTGTATTTAATTCCGACGCAGTTTCTGTGTTTCAACGTCAATGAGAAGGTCAGAGGGATACAGTAAACCTGAAGTGAAGCATCGGAATCTAAAACTAGTGTCAAAGGAATGATTTAAAACTTAGACAGAAAGAAGGGTCAGTTTACTTGTACTTAAGTCGGCGTTCGGCCTTTTGTATTGAATTCCGATGCAATTTCTGTGTTTCATCGTCAATAAGAAGGTCAGAGCGATACAGTAAAGCTGAAGTGAAGCATCGGAATCTATAACTAGTGTCACAGGAATGGTTCAAAACTTAGACAATAAGAAGAGTCAGTTTTCTTGTACTTAAGTCGGCATTGTGCCATTTGTATTTAATTCCGATGCAGTTTCTGTGTTTCATCGTCAATAAGAAGGTCAGAGGGATACAGTAAACCTGAAGTCAAGAATCAGAATCTATAACTAGTGTCACAGGAATGGTTCAAAATATAGACAGTAAGAAAAGTCAGTTTTCTTGTACATAAATCGGCATTGTGCCTTTTCTATATAATTCCGATGTAATATCTGTGTTTCATCGTCAATTAGAAGGTCAGAGGGATACAGTAAACCTGAGGTGAAGCATCGGAATCTATAGTGTCGAAGAAATGGTTCAAAACATAGACAGTAAGAAGAGTCAGTTTTCTTGTACTTAAGGCGGCATTGTGCCTTTTGTAATTAATTCCGATGCAATTTCTGTGTTTCATCGTCAATAAGGAGGTCAGAGGGATACGGTAAACCTGAAGTGAAGCACCGGAATCTATAACTAGTGTCACAGGAATGGTTCAAAACATAGACAACAAGAAGAGTCAGTTTTCTTGTACTTAAGTCGGCATTGTGCCTTTTGTATTTATTTCCGATGCAATTTCTGTGTTTCATCGTCAATAAGAAGGTCAGAGGGATACAGTAATGCTGAAGTGAAGCATCGTAATTTATAACTAGTGTCGCAGGAATGGTTCAACACAAAGACAGTACGATGAGTCAGTTATCTTGTACTTAAGTCGGCATTGTGCCTTTTGCATTCAATTCCGATGCAATTTCTGTGTTTCATCGCAAATAAGAAGATCAGAGGAATACAGTTAACCTGAAGTGATGATTCGGAATCTATAACTAGTGTCACAGGAATGGTTCAAAACATAGACAGGAAGAATAGTCAGTTTTCTAGTACTTAAGTCGGCATTGAGCCTCTTGTATTTAATTCCTGTGCAATTTCTGTGTTTCATCGTCAACAAGAAGGTCAGAGGGATACAGTAAACCTGAGGTGAAGCATCGGAATCAATAACTAGTATCACAGCAATGGTTCAAAACATAGACAGTAAGAAGAGTCAGTTTTCTTGTACGTAAGTCGGCATTGTGCCTTTTGAAATTGATTCCGATGCAATATCTGTGTTTCATCGTCAATAAGAAGGTCAGAGGGATACAGTAAACGTGAAGTCAAGAATCGGAATCTATAACTAGTGTCACAGGAATGGTTCAAAACATAGACAGTAAGAAGAGTCACTTTCCTTGTACTTAAGTCGGCATTGTGCCTTTTGTATTTAATTCCGTTGTAATTTCTGTGCATTATCGCCATTAAGAATGTCAGAGGGATACAGTAAACCTGAAGTGACGCATCGGAATCTATAACTAGTGTCAAAGGAATGGTTCAAAACATAGACAGTAAGAAGAGTCAGTTTTCTTGTACTTAAGTCGGCATTGTGCCTTTTCTATATAATTCCGATGTAATTTCTGTGTCTCATCGTCATTTAGAAGGTCAGAGGGATACAGTATACCTGAGGTGAAGCATCGGAATCCATAACTAGTGTCGAAGGAATGTTTCAAAACATAGACAGTAAGAAGAGTCAGTTTTCTTGTACTTAAGTCGGCATTGTGCCTTTTCTATATAATTCCGATGTAATTTCTGTGTTTCATTGTCAATAAGAAGGTCCGAGGGATACAGTAAACCTGACGTGGATCATCGGAATCTATAACTAGTGTCACAGGAATGGGTCAAAAAATAGACAATAAGAAGAGTCAGTTTTCTTGTACTTAAGTCGGCTTTGTGCCTTTTGTATTCAATTCCGATGCAGTTTCTGTGTTTCATCGTCAATAAGAAGGTCAGAGGGATACAGTAAACCTGAAGTCATGAATCGGAATCTATAACTAGTGTCACAGGAATGGTTCAAAACATAGACAGTAAGAAGTGTCAGTTTTCTTGTACTTAAGTGGGCATTGTGCCTTTTGTATTTAATTCCGTTGTAATTTCTGTGTTTTATCGTCAATAAGAAGGTCAGAGGGACACAGTAAACCTGAGGTGACGCATCGGAATCTATAACTAGTGTCACAGGAATGGTTCAAAACATAGACAGTAAGAAGAGTCAGTTTTCTTGTACTTAAGTCGGCATTGTGCCTTTTCTATATAATTCCGATGTAATTTCTGTGTTTCATCGTCAATTAGAAGGTCAGAGGGATACAGTAAACCTGAGGTGAAGCATCGGAATCCATAACTAGTGTCGAAGGATTGGTTCAAAACATAGACAGTAAGAAGAGTCAGTTTTCTTGTACTTAAGTCGGAATTCTGCCTTTTGTATTTACTTCCGATCAAATTTCTGTGTTTCATCGTCAATAAGAAGGTCAGAGGGATACAGTAAACCAGAAGTGAAGCATCGGAATCTATCACTAGTGTCACAGGAATGGTTTAAAGCATTGACAGTAAGAAGAGTCAGTTTTCTTGTACTTAAGTCGGCATTGTGACTTTTCTATTTAATTCCGATGCAATTTCTGTGTTTCATCGTCAATAAGAAGGTCCGAGGGTTACAGTAGACCTGAGGTGAATCATCGGAATCAATAACTAGTGTCACAGGAATGGGTCAAAACATAGACAGTAAGAAGAGTCAGTTTTCTTGTACTTAAGTCGGCATTGTGCCTTTTGTATTTAATTCCGATGCAATTTCTGTGTTTCATCGTCAATAAAACGGTCAGAGGGATACAGTAAAGCTGAAGTGAAGCATCGGAATCTATAACTAGTGTCACAGGAATGGTTCAAAACTTAGACAATAAGATGAGTCAGTTTTCTTGTACTTAAGTCGATATTGTGCCTTTTGTATTTAATTCCGATGCAGTTTCTGTGTTTCAACGTCAATAAGAAGGTCAGAGGGATACAGTAAACCTGAAGTGAAGCATCGGAATCTAAAACTAGTGTCACAGGAATGGTTCAAAACTTAGACAGTAAGAAGATTCAGTTTTCTTGTACTTAAGTCGGCGTTGGGCCTTTTGTATTCAATTCCGATGCAATTTCTGTGTTTCATCGTCAATAAGAAAGTCAGAGGGATACAGTAAACCTGAAGTCAAGAATCAGAATCTATAACTAGTGTCACAGGAATGGTTCAAAATATAGACAGTAAGAAAAGTCAGTTTTCTTGTACATAAATCGGCATTGTGCCTTTTCTATATAATTCCGATGTAATTTCTGTGTTTCATCGTCAATTAGAAGGTCAGAGGGATACAGTAAACCTGAGGTGAAGCATCGGAATCTATAGTGTCGAAGAAATGGTTCAAAACATAGACAGTAAGAAGAGTCAGTTTTCTTGTACTTAAGGCGGCATTGTGCCTTTTGTAATTAATTCCGATGCAATTTCTGTGTTTCATCGTCAATAAGGAGGTCAGAGGGATACGGTAAACCTGAAGTGAAGCACCGGAATCTATAACTAGTGTCACAGGAATGGTTCAAAACATAGACAACAAGAAGAGTCAGTTTTCTTGTACTTAAGTCGGCATTGTGCCTTTTGTATTTATTTCCGATGCAATTTCTGTGTTTCATCGTCAATAAGAAGGTCAGAGGGATACAGTAATGCTGAAGTGAAGCATCGTAATTTATAACTAGTGTCGCAGGAATGGTTCAAAACAAAGACAGTACGATGAGTCAGTTATCTTGTACTTAAGTCGGCATTGTGCCTTTTGCATTCAATTCCGATGCAATTTCTGTGTTTCATCGCAAATAAGAAGATCAGAGGAATACAGTTAACCTGAAGTGATGATTCGGAATCTATAACTAGTGTCACAGGAATGGTTCAAAACATAGACAGGAAGAATAGTCAGTTTTCTAGTACTTAAGTCGGCATTGAGCCTCTTGTATTTAATTCCTGTGCAATTTCTGTGTTTCATCGTCAACAAGAAGGTCAGAGGGATACAGTAAACCTGAGGTGAAGCATCGGAATCAATAACTAGTGTCACAGCAATGGTTCAAAACATAGACAGTAAGAAGAGTCAGTTTTCTTGTACGTAAGTCGGCATTGTGCCTTTTGAAATTGATTCCGATGCAATATCTGTGTTTCATCGTCAATAAGAAGGTCAGAGGGATACAGTAAACTTGAAGTCAAGAATCGGAATCTATAACTAGTGTCACAGGAATGGTTCAAAACATAGACAGTAAGAAGAGTCACTTTCCTTGTACTTAAGTCGGCATTGTGCCTTTTGTATTTAATTCCGTTGTAATTTCTGGGCATAATCGCCATTAAGAATGTCAGAGGGATACAGTAAACCTGAAGTGACGCATCGGAATCTATAACTAGTGTCAAAGGAATGGTTCAAAACATAGACAGTAAGAAGAGTCAGTTTTCTTGTACTTAAGTCGGCATTGTGCCTTTTCTATATAATTCCGATGTAATTTTTGTGTCTCATCGTCATTTAGAAGGTCAGAGGGATACAGTATACCTGAGGTGAAGCATCGGAATCCATAACTAGTGTCGAAGGAATGTTTCAAAACATAGACAGTAAGAAGAGTCAGTTTTCTTGTACTTAAGTCGGCATTGTGCCTTTTCTATATAATTCCGATGTAATTTCTGTGTTTCATTGTCAATAAGAAGGTCCGAGGGATACAGTAAACCTGACGTGAATCATCGGAATCTATAACTAGTGTCACAGGAATGGGTCAAAAAATAGACAATAAGAAGAGTCAGTTTTCTTGTACTTAAGTCGGCTTTGTGCCTTTTGTATTCAATTCCGATGCAGTTTCTGTGTTTCATCGTCAATAAGAAGGGCAGAGGGATACAGTAAACCTGAAGTCATGAATCGGAATCTATAACTAGTGTCACAGGAATGGTTCAAAACATAGACAGTAAGAAGTGTCAGTTTTCTTGTACTTAAGTGGGCATTGTGCCTTTTGTATTTAATTCCGTTGTAATTTCTGTGTTTTATCGTCAATAAGAAGGTCAGAGGGACACAGTAAACCTGAGGTGACGCATCGGAATCTATAACTAGTGTCACAGGAATGGTTCAAAACATAGACAGTAAGAAGAGTCAGTTTTCTTGTACTTAAGTCGGCATTGTGCCTTTTCTATATAATTCCGATGTAATTTCTGTGTTTCATCGTCAATTAGAAGGTCAGAGGAATACAGTAAACCTGAGGTGAAGCATCGGAATCCATAACTAGTGTCGAAGGATTGGTTCAAAACATAGACAGTAAGAAGAGTCAGTTTTCTTGTACTTAAGTCGGAATTCTGCCTTTTGTATTTACTTCCGATCAAATTTCTGTGTTTCATCGTCAATAAGAAGGTCAGAGGGATACAGTAAACCAGAAGTGAAGCATCGGAATCTATCACTAGTGTCACAGGAATGGTTTAAAGCATTGACAGTAAGAAGAGTCAGTTTTCTTGTACTTAAGTCGGCATTGTGACTTTTCTATTTAATTCCGATGCAATTTCTGTGTTTCATCGTCAATAAGAAGGTCCGAGGGTTACAGTAGACCTGAGGTGAATCATCGGAATCAATAACTAGTGTCACAGGAATGGGTCAAAACATAGACAGTAAGACGAGTCAGTTTTCTTGTACTTAAGTCGGCATTGTGCCTTTTGTACTTAATTCCGATGCAATTTCTGTGTTTCATCGTCAATAAAACGGTCAGAGGGATACAGTAAAGCTGAAGTGAAGCATCGGAATCTATAACTAGTGTCACAGGAATGGTTCAAAACTTAGACAATAAGATGAGTCAGTTTTCTTGTACTTAAGTCGATATTGTGCCTTTTGTATTTAATTCCGATGCAGTTTCTGTGTTTCAACGTCAATAAGAAGGTCAGAGGGATACAGTAAACCTGAAGTGAAGCATCGGAATCTAAAACTAGTGTCACAGGAATGGTTCAAAACTTAGACAGTAAGAAGATTCAGTTTTCTTGTACTTAAGTCGGCGTTGGGCCTTTTGTATTCAATTCCGATGCAATTTCTGTGTTTCATCGTCAATAAGAAAGTCAGAGGGATACAGTAAACCTGAAGTCAAGAATCAGAATCTATAACTAGTGTCACAGGAATGGTTCAAAACATAGACAGTAAGAAGAGTCAGTTTTCGTGTACTTAAGTCAGCATTGTGCCTTTTGTATTTAATTCCGTTGCAATTTCTGTGTTTCATCGTCAATAAGAAGGTCAGAGGGATACAGTAAACCTGAGGTGACTCATCGGAATCTATAACTAGTGTCACAGGAATGGTTCAAAACATAGACAGTAAGAAGAGTCAGTTTTCTTGTACTTAAGTCGGCATTGTGCCTTTTCTTTATAATTCCGATGTAATTTCTGTGTTTCATCGTCAATTAGAAGGTCAGAGGGATACAGTAAACCTGAGGTGAAGCATCGGAATCTATAACTAGTGTCGAAGGAATGGTTCAAAACATAGACAGTAAGAAGAGTCAGTTATCTTGTACTTAAGTCGGCATTGTGCCTTTTCTATATAATTCCGATGTAATCTCTGTGTTTCATCGTCAATTAGAAGGTCAGAGGGATACAGTAAACCTGAGGTTAAGCATCGGAATCCATAACTAGTGTCGAAGGAATTGTTCAAAACATAGACAGTAAGAAGAGTCAGTTTTCTTGTACTTAAGTCGGCATTGTGCCTTTTGTATTTATTTCCGATGCAATTTCTGTGTTTCATCGTCAATAGGAGGGTCAGAGGGATACAGTAAACCTGAAGTGAAGCAACGGAATCTATAACTAGTGTCACATGACTGATTCTAACAAAGACAGTATGAAGAGTCAGTTACCTTGTACTTAAGTCGGCATTGTGCCTTTTGTATTTATTTCCGATGCAATTTATGTGTTTCATCGTCAATAAGAAGGTCAGAGGGATACAGTAATGCTGAAGTGAAGCATCGTAATTTATAACTAGTGTTGCAGGAATGGTTCAAAACAAAGACAGTAAGAAGAGTCAGTTATCTTGTACTTAAGTCGGCATTGTGCCTTTTGCATTTAATTCCGATGCAATTTCTGTGTTTCATCGCAAATAAGAAGATCAGGGGAATACATTTAACCTGAAATGAAGATTCGGAATCTATAACTAGTGTCACAGGAATGGTTCAAAACATAGACAGTAAGAAGAGTCAGTTTTCTAGTACTTAAGTCGTCATTGTGCCATTTGTATTTAATTCCGATGCAATATCTGTGTTTCATCGTCAATAAGAGGGTCAGAGGGATACAGTAAACCTGAAGTGAAGCATCGGAATCTATAACTAGTGTCACTGGAATGGTTCAAATCATAGACTGTAAGAAAAGTCAGTATTCTTGTACTTAAGTCGGCATTGTGCCTTTTGTATTTAACTCCGATGCAATTTCTGTGTTTCATCGTCAATAAGAAGGTCAGAGGGATACTGTAAACCTAAAGTGAAGCATCGGAATCTATAACTAGTGTCACAGGAATGGTTCAAAACATAGACAGGAAGAATAGTCAGTTTTCTAGTACTTAAGTCGGCATTGAGCCTCTTGTATTTAATTCCTGTGCAATTTCTGTGTTTCATCGTCAACAAGAAGGTCAGAGGGATACAGTAAACTTGAAGTGAAGCATCGGAATCAATAACTAGTGTCACAGCAATGGTTCAAACATAGACAGTATGAAGAGTCAGTTTTCTTGTACGTAAGTCGGCATTGTGCCTTTTGTAATTGATTCCGATGCAATATCTGTGTTTCATCGTCAATAAGAAGGTCAGAGGGATACAGTAAACCTGAAGTCAAGAATCGGAATCTATAACTAGTGTCACAGGAATGGTTCAAAACATAGACAGTAAGAAGAGTCAGTTTTCTTGTACTTAAGTGGGCATTGTGCCTTTTCTATATAATTCCGATGTAATTTCTGTGTCTCATCGTCAATTAGAAGGTCAGAGAGATACAGTAAACCTGAGGTGAAGCATCGGAATCCATAACTAGTGTCGAAGGAATGGTTCAAAACATAGACAGTAAGAAGAGTCAGTTTTCTTGTACTTAAGTCGGAATTGTGCCTTGTGTATTTAATTCCGATGAAATTTCTGCGTCTCATCGTCAATAAGAAGGTCAGAGGGATACAGTAAACCAGAAGTGAAGCATCGGAATCTATAACTAGTGTCACAGGAATGGTTCAAAGCATTGACAGTAAGAAAAGTCAGTTTTCTTGTACTTAAGTCGGCATTGTGACTTTTCTATTTAATTCCGATGCAATTTCTGTGTTTCATCGTCAATAAGAAGGTCCGAGGGATACAGCAAACCTGAAGTGAGTCATCGGAATCTATAACTAGTGTCACAGGAATGGGTCAAAACATAGGCAGTGAGAAGAGTCAGTTTTCTTGTACTTAAGTCGGCATTGTGCATTTTGTATTTAATTCCGAAGAAATTTCTGTGTTTCATCGTCAATAAAAAGGTCAGAGGGATACAGTAAACCTGAAGTTAAGCATCGGAATCTAAAACTAGTGTCACAGGAATGGTTCAAAACATAGACAGTAAGAAGGGTCAGTTCTCTTGTACTTAAGTCGGCGTTGTGCCTTTTGTATTTAATTCCGTTGCTATTTTTGTGTTTCATCGTCAATAAGAAGGTAAGAGGGATACAGTAACGCTGAAGTGAAGCATCGGAATCTATAACTTGTGTCACAGGAATGGTTCAAAACTTAGACAATAAGAAGAGTCAGTTTTCTTGTACTTAAGTCGGCATTGTGCCTTTTGTATTTAATTCCGATGCAGTTTCTGTGTTTCAACGTCAATAAGAAGGTCAGAGGGATACAGTAAACCTGAAGTGAAGCATCGGAATCTAAAACTAGTGTCACAGGAATGGTTTAAAACATAGACAGTAAGAAGGGTCAGTTTTCTTGTACTTAAGTCGGCGTTGGGCCTTTTGTATTTAATTCCGATGCAATTTCTGTGTTTCATCGTCAATAAGAAGGTCAGAGGGATACAGTAAAGCTGAAGTGAAGCATCGGAATCTATAACTAGTGTCACAGGAATGGTTCAAAACTTAGACAATAAGAAGAGTCAGTTTTCTTGTACTTAAGTCGGCATTGTGCCTTTTGTATTTAATTCCGACGCAGTTTCTGTGTTTCATCGTCAATAAGAAGGTCAGAGGGATACAGTAAATCTGAGGTGACGCATCGGAATCTATGACTAGTGTCACAGGAGTGGTTCAAAATATAGACAGTAAGAAGTGTCAGTTTTCTTGTACTTAAGTCGGCATTGTGCCATTTCTATATAATTCCGATGTAATTTCTGTGTTTCATCGTCAATTAGAAGGTCAGAGGGATACAGTAAACCTGAGGTGAAGCATCGGAATCTATAACTAGTGTCGAAGGAATGGTTCAAAACATAGACAGTAAGAGGAGTCAGTTTTCTTGTACTTAAGTCGGCATTGTGCCTTTTGTATTTAATTCCGATGAAATTTCTGTGTTTCATCGTCAATAAGAAGGTCAGAGGTATACAGTTAACCTGAAGTGAAGCAACGGATTCAATAACTAGCGTCACAGGAATGGTTCAAAGCATTGACAGTAAGAAGAGTCAGTTTTCTTGTACCTACGTCGGCATTGTTCCTTTTCTATTTCATTCCGATGCAATTTCTATGTTTCATCGTCAAAAAGAAGGTCAGAGGGATACAGTATACCTCAAGTGAAGCATCGGATTCTATAAGTAGTGTCACAGGAATGGTTCAAAACATAGACAGTAAGAAGAGTCAGTTTTCTTGTACTTAGGTCGGCATTGTGCCTTTTGTATTTAATTCCGATGCAATTTCTGTGTTTCATCGTCAATAAGAAGGTCCGAGGGATACAGTAAACCTGGAGTAAAGCATCGGAATCTATAAGTAGTGTCACATGAATGGTTCAAAACATAGTCAGTAAGAAGAGTCAGTTTTCTTGTACTGAAGTCGGCGTTGTGCCTTTTGTAATTAATTCCGATGCAATTTCTGTGTTTCATCGTCAATAGGGAGGTCAGAGCGATACAGTAAACCTGAAGCGAAGCACCGTAATCTATAACTAGTGTCACAGGAATGGTTCAAAACATAGACAGCAAAAAGAGTCAGTTTTCTTGTACTTAAGTCGGCATTGTGCCTTTTGTATTTAATTCCGATGCAATTTCTGTGTTCCATCGTCAACAAGAAGGTCAGAGGGATACAGTAAAGCTGAAGTGAAGCATCGGAATCTATAACTAGTGTCACAGGAATGGTTCAAAACTTAGACAATAAGAAGGGTCAGTTTTCTTGTACTTAAGTCGGCATTGTGCCTTTTGTATTTAATTCCGACGCAGATTCTGTGTTTCATCGTCAATAAGAAGGTCAGAGGGATACAGTAAACCTGAAGTCATGAATCGGAATCTATAACTAGTGTCACAGAAATGGTTCAAAGCATAGACAGTAAGAAGAGTCAGTTTTCTTGCACTTAATTCGGCATTGTGCCTTTTGTATTTAATTCCGTTGCAATTTCTGTATTTCATCGTCAATAAGAAGGTCAGAGGGATACAGTAAACCTGAGGTGACGCATCGGAATCTATAACTAGTGTCACAGGAATGGTTCAAAACATAGACAGTAAGAAGAGTCAGTTTTCTTGTACTTCAGTCGGCATTGTGCCATTTCTATATAATTCCGATGTAATTTCTGTGTTTCATCGTCAATTAGAAGGTCAGAGGGATACAGTAAACCTGAGGTGAAGCATCGGATTCTATAACTAGTGTCGAAGGAATGGTTCAAAACATAGACAGTAAGAAGAGTCAGTTTTCTTGTACTTAAGTCGGCATTGTGCCTTTTGTATTTAATTCTGATGAAATTTCTGTGTTTCATCGTCAATAAGAAGGTCAGAGGGATACAGTCAACCTGAAGTGAAGCAACGGATTCTATAACTGGAGTCACAGGAATGGTTCAAAGCATTGACAGTAAGAAGAGTCAGTTTTCTTGTACCTAAGTCGGCATTGATTCTTTTCTATTTCATTCCGATGCAATTTCTATGTTTCATCGTCAAAAAGAAGGTCAGAGGGATACAGTATACCTCAAGTGAAGCATCGGAATCTATAAGTAGTGTCACAGGAATGGTTCAAAACATAGACAGTAAGAAGAGTCAGTTTTCTTGTACTTAAGTCGGCATTGTGCCTTTTGTATTTAATTCCGAAGCAATTTCTGTGTTTCATCGTCAATAAGAAGGTCCGAGGGATACAGTAAACCTGGAGTAAAGCATCGGAATCTATAAGTAGTGTCACATGAATGGTTCAAAACATAGTCAGTAAGAAGAGTCAGTTTTCTTGTACTGAAGTCGGCATTGTGCCTTTTGTAATTAATTCCGATGCAATTTCTGTGTTTCATCGTCAATAAGGAGGTCAGAGGGATACAGTAAACCTGAAACGAAGCGCCGTAATCTATAACTAGTGTCACAGGAATGGTTCAAAACATAGACAGCAAAAAGAGTCAGTTTTCTTGTACTTAAGTCGGCAATGTGCCTTTTGTATTTAATTCCGATGCAATTTCTGTGTTCCATCGTCAACAAGAAGGTCAGAGGGATACAGTAAACCTGAAGTCAAGCATCGGAATCTATAACTAGTGTCACATGACTGGTTGAAACATAGACAGTAAGAAGAGTCAGTTATCTTGTACTTAAGTCGGCATTGTGGCTTTTGTATTTAATTCCGATGCAATTTCTGTGTTTCATCGTCAATACGAAGGTCAGAGGGATACAGTAATGCTGAAGTGAAGCATCGTAATTTATAACTAGTGCCGCAGGAATGGTTCAAAACAAAGACAGTAAGAAGAGTCAGTTATCTTGTACTTAAGTGGGCATTGTGCCTTTTGTATTTAATTCTGATGCTGTTTCTGTGTTTCATCGCAAATACGAAGATCAGCGGAATACAGTTAACCCGAAGTGAAGCATCGTGATCTATAACTAGTGTCACAGGAATGGTTCAAAACATAGACAGTAAGAAGAGTCAGTTTCCTTGTACTTAAGTCGCCATTATGCCATTTGTATTTAATTCCGATGCAATATCTGTGTTTCATCGTCAATAAGAAGGTCAGAGGGATACAGCAAACCTGAGGTGACGCATCGGAATCTATAACTAGTGTCACAGGAATGGTTCAAAACATAGACAGTAAGAAGAGTCAGTTTTCTTGTACTTCAGTCGGCATTGTGCCATTTCTATATAATTCCGATGTAATTTCTGTGTTTCATCGTCAATTAGAAGGTCAGAGGGATACAGTAAACCTGAGGTGAAGCATCGGAATCTATAACTAGTGTCGAAGGAATGGTTCAAAACATAGACAGTAAGAAGAGTCAGTTTTCTTGTACTTAAGTCGGCATTGTGCCTTTTGTATTTAATTCTGATGAAATTTCTGTGTTTCATCGTCAATAAGAAGGTCAGAGGGATACAGTAAACCTGAAGTGAAGCAACGGATTCTATAACTGGAGTCACAGGAATGGTTCAAAGCATTGACAGTAAGAAGAGTCAGTTTTCTTGTACCTAAGTCGGCATTGATTCTTTTCTATTTCATTCCGATGCAATTTCTATGTTTCATCGTCAAAAAGAAGGTCAGAGGGATACAGTATACCTCAAGTGAAGCATCGGAATCTATAAGTAGTGTCACAGGAATGGTTCAAAACATAGACAGTAAGAAGAGTCAGTTTTCTTGTACTTAAGTCGGCATTGTGCCTTTTGTATTTAATTCTGATGAAATTTCTGTGTTCCATCGTCAACAAGAAGGTCAGAGGGATACAGTAAACCTGAAGTCAAGCATCGGAATCAATAACTAGTGTCACATGACTGGTTGAAACATAGACAGTAAGAAGAGTCAGTTATCTTGTACTTAAGTCGGCATTGTGGCTTTTGTATTTAATTCCGATGCAATTTCTGTGTTTCATCGTCAATACGAAGGTCAGAGGGATACAGTAATGCTGAAGTGAAGCATCGTAATTTATAACTAGTGCCGCAGGAATGGTTCAAAACAAAGACAGTAAGAAGAGTCAGTTATCTTGTACTTAAGTGGGCATTGTGCCTTTTGTATTTAATTCTGATGCTGTTTCTCTGTTTCATCGCAAATACGAAGATCAGCGGAATACAGTTAACCTGAAGTGAAGCATCGTAATCTATAACTAGTGTCACAGGAATGGTTCAAAACATAGACAGTAAGAAGAGTCAGTTTCCTTGTACTTAAGTCGCCATTATGCAATTTGTATTTAATTCCGATGCAATATCTGTGTTTCATCGTCAATAAGAAGGTCAGAGGGATACAGTAAACCTGAAGTGAAGCATCGGATTCTATTACTAGTGTCACTGGAATGGTTCAAAACATAGACTGTAGGAAGGGTCAGTATTCTTGTACTTAAGTCGGCATTGTGCGTTTTGTATTTAACTCCGATGCAATTTCTGTGTTTCATCGTCAATAAGAACGTCAGAGGGATTCTGTAAACCTGAAGTGAAGCATCGGAATCTATAACTAGTGTCACAGGAATGATTCAAAACATAGACAGTAAGAAGAGTCAGTTTTCTTGTACTTACGTCGTCATTGCGCCATTTGTATTTAATTCCGATGCAATATCTGTGTTTCATTGTCAATATGAAGGTCAGAAGGATAAAGTAAACCTGAAGTGAAGCATCGGAATCTATAACAAGTGTCACAGGAATAGTTCAAACATAGACTAAAAGAAGAGTCAGTTTTCCTGTACTTAAGTCGGCGTTGTGCCTTTTGTATTTAACTCCGATGCAATTTCTGTGTTTCATCGTCAATAAGAAGGTCAGAGGGATTCTGTAAACCTGAAGTGAAGCATCGGAATCTGTAACTAGTGTCACATGAATGGTTCAAACATAGACAGTAGGAAGAGTCAGTTTTCTTGTACTTAAGTCGGCATTGTGCCTTTTGTATTTAATTCCGATGCAATTTCTGTGTTTTATCGTCAATAAGAAGGTCAGAGGGATACAGTAAACCTGAAGTGAAGCATCGGAATCTATGACTAGTGTCACAGGAATGGTTCAAAACATAGACAGTGAGAAGAGTGAGTTTTCTTGTACCTAAGTCGGCATTGTTCCTTTTCTATATAATTCCGATGTAATTTCTGTGTTTCATCGTCAATTAGAAGTTCAGAGGGATACAGTAAACCTGAGGTGAAGCATCGGAATCTATAACTAGTGTCCAAGGAATCGGTCAAAACGTAGACAGTAAGAAGAGTCAGTTTTCTTGTACTTAAGTCGGCATTGTGCCTTTTGTATTTAATTCCGATGAATTTTCTGAGTGTCATCGTCAATAAGAAGGTCAGAGGGATACAGTAAACCAGAAGTGAAGCATCGGAATCTACAACTAGTGTCACAGGAATGGGTCAAATCTTAGACAGTAAGAAGAGTCAGTTTTCTTGTACTTAAGTCGGCATTGTGCCTTTTGTATTTAATTCCGATGCAGTTTCTGTGTTTCATCGTGAATAAGAAGGTCAGAGGGATACAGTAAACCTGAAGTCAAGAATCGGAATCTATAACTAGTGTCACAGGAATGGTTCAAAACATAGACAGTAAGAAGAGTCAGTTTTCTTGTACTTAAGTCGGCATTGTGCCTTTTGTATTTAATTCCGTTGCAATTTCTGTGTTTCATCGTCAATAAGAAGGTCAGAGGGATACAGTAAACCTGAGGTGACGCATCGGAATCTATGACTAGTGTCACAGGAATGGTTCAAAGCATTGACAGTAAGAAGAGTCAGTTTTCTTGTACTTAAGTCGGCATTGTGACTTTTCTATTTAATTCCGATGCAATTTCTGTGTTTCATCGCCAATAAGAAGGTCAGAGGGATACAGCAAAAATGAAGTGAAGCATCGGAATCTATAACTAGTGTCACAGGAATGGTTCAAAGCATAGACAGTAAGAGGAGTCAGTTTTCTTGTACTTAAATCGGGATTGTGCCTTTTGTATTTAACTCTGATGCAATTTCTGTGTTTCATCGCCAATAAGAAGGTCAGAGGGATACAGTAAACCTGAAGTGAAGCATCGGAATCTATAACTAGTGTCACAGGAATGGTTCAATACATAGACAGTAAGAAGAGTCAGTTTTCTTGTACTTAAGTCGGCATTGTGCCTTTTGTATTTAATTCAGATGCAATTTCTGTGTTTCATCGTCAATAAGAAGGTCAGAGGGATACAGTAAACCTGAAGTGAAGCATCGGAATCAATAACTAGTGTCACAGCAATGGTTCAAAACATAGACAGTAAGAAGAGTCAGTTTTCTTGTACTTAAGTCGGCATTGTGCCTTTTGTATTTAATTCCGATGCAGTTTCTGTGTTTTCTCGTCAATAAGAAGGTCAGACGGATACAGTATACCTGAAGTGAAGCATCGGAATCTATGACTAGTGTCACAGGAATGGTTCAAAACACAGACAGTAAGAAGAGTCAGTTTCTTTGTACCTAAGTCGGCATTGTTCCTTTTCTATATAATTCCGATGTAATTTCTGTGTTTCATCGTCAATTAGAAGTTCAGAGGGATACAGTAAACTTGAGGTGATGCATCGGAATCTATAACTAGTGTCAAAGGAATGGTTCAAAACGTAGACAGTAAGAAGAGTCAGTTTTCTTGTACTTAAGTCGGAATTGTGCCATTTGTATTTAATTCCGATGAAATTTCTGAGCGTCATCGTCAATAAGAAGGTCAGAGGGATACAGTAAACCAGAAGTGAAGCATCGGAATCTATAACTAGTGTCACAGGAATGGTTCAAAGCATTGACAGTAAGAAGAGTCAGTTTTCTTGTACTTAAGTCGGAATTGTGCCTTTTGTATTTAATTCCGATGCAATTTCTGTGTTTCATCGTCAATAAGAAGGTCTGATGGATACAGTAAACCTGAAGTGAAGCGTCGGAAGCTATAACTAGTGTCACATGAATGGTTCAAAACATAGACAGTAGGAAGAGTTTTCTTGTACTTAGGTCGTCATTGTGCCTTTTGTATTCAATTCCGATGCAATTTCTGTGTTTCATCGTCAATAAGAAGGTCAGAGGGATACAGTAACCTGAAGTGAAGCATCGGAATCTGTAACTAGTGTCACAGGAATGGTTCAAAACATAGACAGTAAGAAGAGTCAGTTTTCTTGTACTTAAGTCGGCATTGTGCCTTTTGTATTTAATTCCGATGCAATTTCTGTGTTTCATCAACAATAAGAAGGTCAGAGGGATACAGTATACTTCAAGTGAAGCATCGGAATCTATAAGTAGTGTCACAGGAATGGTTCAAAACATAGACAGTAAGAAGAGTCAGTTTTCTTGTACTTTTGTCGGCATTGTGCCTTTTGTATTTAATTCCGAAGCAATTTCTGTGTTTCATCGTCAATAAGAAGGTCAGAGGGATACAGTAAACCTGGAGTAAAGCATCGGAATCTATAACTAGTGTCACATGAATGGTTCAAAACATAGTCAGTAAGAAGAGTCATTTTTGTGTACTCAAGTCGGCATTGTGCTTTTTGTATTTCATTCCGAAGCGATTTCAGCGTTTCATCGTCAATAAGAAGGTCAGAGGGATACAGTAAACCTGAAGTGAAGCTCTCGTGGTTGTAGGCGCGCTGTCCGGAACCGTGCGACCGCTACGGTTGCTGGTTCGAATCCTGCCTCGGGCATGGATGTGTGTGACGTCCTCAGGTAAGTTAGGTTTAAGTAGTTCTAAGTTCTAGCTGACTGATGACCACAGCAGTTGAGTCCCATAGTTCTTAGAGCCATTTGAGCCTGAGGTGAAGCATCGGAATCTATACCTAGTGTCACAGGAATGGTTCCAAACATAGACAGTAAGAAGAGTCAGTTTTCTTGTACTTAAGTCGGCATTGTGCCTTTTGTATTTAATTCCGATGCAGTTTCTGTGTTTTATCGTCAATAAGAAGGTCAGAGGGATACAGTAAACCTGAAGTGAAGCATCGGAATCAATAACTAGTGTCACAGCAATGGTTCAAAACATAGACAGTAAGAAGAGTCAGTTTTCTTGTACTTAAGTCGGCATTGTGTTTTTTGTATTTAATTCCGATGCAGTTTCTGTGTTTTATCGTCAATAAGAAGGTCAGAGGGATACAGTAAACCTGAAGTGAAGCATCGGAATCTATGACTAGTGTCACAGGAATGGTTCAAAACATAGACAGTAAGAAGAGTCAGTTTTCTTGTACTTAAGTCGGCATTGTGCCTTTTGTATTTCATTCCGATGCAATTTCTGTGTTTTATCGTCAATACGAAGGTCAGAGGGATACAGTAAACCTGAGGTAAAGCATCGGAATCAATAAGTAGTGCCACAGGAATGGTTCAAAACATAGACAGTAAGAAGGGTCAGCTTTCTTGTACTTAAGTCGGCATTGTGCCTTTTGTATTTAAATCCGATGTAAATTCTGTGTTTCATCGTCAATAAGAAGGTCGGAGGCATACAGTAAACCTGAAGTGAAGCATCGGAATCTATAACTAGTGTCACAGGAATGGTTCAAATCATAGACAGTAAGAAGAGTTAGTTTTATTGTACTTAAGTCGGCCCTGTGCCTTTTGTATTTTATTTCGATGGAATTTCAGTGTTTCATCGTCAATAAGAAGATCAGAGGGAAACAGTGAACCAGAAGTGAAGCATCGGAATCTATAACTACTGTCACAGGAATGGTTCAAAACATAGAAATTAAGAAGAGTCAGTTTTCTTGTACTTAAGTCGGCATTGTGCATTTTGTATTTAATTCCGATGCAATTTCTGTGTTTCATTGTCAATACGAAGGTCAAAGGGATAAAGTAAACCCGAAGTGAAGCATCGGAATCTATAACTAGTGTCACATGAAGGGTTCAAAACATAGACAGTAAGAAGAGTCAGTTATCTTGTACTTAAGTCAGCATTGTGCCTTTTGTATTTCATTCCGATGCAATTTCTGTGTTTCATCGTCAATAAGAAGGTCAGAGGGATACAGTAAACCTGAAGTGAAGCATCGGAATCTATAACTAGTGTCACAGGTATGGTTCAAAACATAGACAGTAAGAAGAGCCAGTCATCTTGTACTCTAGTCGGCATTGTGCCTTTTGTATTTAATTCCGATGCTATTTCTGTCTTTCATCGTCAATAAGAAGGTCAGAGGGATACAGTAAACCAGAAGTGAAGCATCGGAATCTATAACTAGTGTCACAGGAATGGTTCAAACATAGACAGTAAGAAGAGTCAGTTTTCTTGTACTTATGTCGGCATTGTGCCTTTCGTATTTAATTCCGATGCAATTTCTGTGTTTCATCGTCAATAAGAAGGTCAGAGGTATACAGTAAACCTGAAGTGAAGCATCGGAATCAATAACTTGTGTCACAGGAATTGTTCAAATCATAGACAGTAAGAAGAGTCAGTTTTCTTGTACTTAAGTCGGCATTGTGCCTTTTGTATATAATTCCAATGCAATTTCTGTGTTTCATCGTCAATAAGAAGGTCAGGGGGATACAGTAAACCTGCAGTGAAGCATCGGAATCTGTAACTAGTGTCACAGGAATGGTTCAAAACGTAGAAATTAAGAAGAGTCAGTTTTCTTGTACTTCAGTCGGCATTGTGCATTTTGTATTTAATTCCGATGCAATATCTGTGTTTCATCGTCAATTAGAAGGTCAGAGAGATACAGTAAACGTGCAGTGAAGCATCGGAATCCATAACTAGTGTCACATGAATGGTTGAAAACATAGACAGTAAGAAGAGTCAGTTTTCTTGTACTTAAGTCGGCATTGTGCCTTTTGGTTTTAATTCCGATGCAATTTCTGTGTTTCATCGTCAATAAGAAGGTCAGAGGGATACAGTAAACCTGAAGTGAAGCATCGGAATCTATAACTCGTGTCACAAAAATGGTTCAAAACATAGACAGTAAGAAGAGTCAGTTTTCTTGTACTTAAGTCGGCATTGTGCCTTTCGTATTTAATTCCGATGCAATTTCTGTGTTTCATCGTCAATAAGAAGGTCAGAGGCATACAGTAAACCTGAAGTGAAGCATCGGAATCTATAACTAGTGTCGCAGGAATGGTTCAAAGCATAGACAGTAAGAAGAGTCAGTTTTCTTATATTTATGTCGGCTTTGTGCCTTTTGTATTTAATGCCGATGCAATGTCAGTGTTTCATCGTCAATAAGAAGGTCAGAGGGATAAGTTAACCTGAAGTGAAGCATCAGAATCTATAGCTAGTGTCACAGGAATGGTTCAAAGCATAGACAGTAAGAAGAGTTAGTTTTCTTATACTTAAGTCGGCATTGTGCCTTTTGTTTTTAATTCCGATGCAATATCTGTGTTTCATCGTGAATAAGAAAGTCAGAGGGATACAGTAAAGCTGAAGTGAAGCGTCGGAATCTATAACTAGTGTCACAGCAATGGTTGAAAACATAGACAGTAAGAAGAGTCAGTTTTTCTTGTGCTTAAGTCGGCATTGTGCATTTTATATTTAATTCCGATGCAATTTCTGTGTTTCATCGTCAATAAGAAGGTCAGAGAGATATAGTATACCTGAAGTGAAGCATTGGAATATATAACTAGTTTCACAGGAATGGTTCACAACATACGCAGTACGAAGAGTCAGTTTTCTTGTACTTAAGTCCGCATTGTGCCTTTTCTATTTATTTCCCATGCAATTTCTGTGTTCCATCGTCAATAAGAAGGTCCAAGGGATACAGTAAACATATAGTGAAGCATCGGAATATAAAACTGGTCTCACAGGAAATGTTGAAATCATAGTCAGTAGGAATAGTCAGTCTTCTTGTACTTAAGTCAGCATTGTGCCTTTTGTACTTAATTCTGATGCAATTTCTGTGTTTCATCGTCAATAAGAAGGTCCAAGGGATGCAGTAAACATATAGTGAAGTATCGGAATCTAAAACTGGTCTCACAGGAAATGTTCAAAAGACAGTCAGTAAGAAGAGTCAGTCCTCTTGTACTTAAGTAGGCATTGTGCCTTTTGTATAAAATTCCGATGCAATTTCTGTGTTTCATCGTCAATAAGAAGGTCAGAGGGATACAGTAAACCTGAAGTGAAGCATCGGAATCAATAAGTAGTGCCACAGGAATGGTTCAAAACATAGACAGTAAGAAGGGTCAGCTTTCTTGTACTTAAGTCGGCATTGTGCCTTTTGTATTTAATTCCGATGGAAATTCTGTGTTTCATCGTCAATAAGAAGGTTGGAGGCATACAGTAAACCTGAAGTGAAGCATCGGAATCTATAACTAGTGTCACAGGAATGGTTCAAACCATAGACAGTAAGAAGAGTTAGTTTTATTGTACTTAAGTCGGCACTGTGCCTTTTGTATTTTAGTTCGATGGAATTTCAGTGTTTCATCGTCAATAAGAAGATCAGAGGGAAACAGTGAACCTGAAGTGAAGCATCGGAATCTATAACTAGTGTCACAGGAATGGTTCAAAGCATAGACAGTAAGAAGAGTCAGTTTTCTCGTACTTAAGTCGGCATTGTGCCTTCGTATTTAATTCCGATGCAATTTCTGTGTTTCATCGTCAATAAGGAGGTCAGAGGGATACAGTAAACCAGAAGTGTAGCATCGGAATCTATAACTAGTGTCACAGGAATGGTTCAAACATAGACAGTAAGAAGAGTCAGTTTTCTTGTACTTAAGTCGGCATTGTGCCTTTCGTATTTAATTCCGATGCAATTTCTGTGTTTCATCGTCAATAAGAAGGTCAGAGGGATACAGTAAACCTGAAGTGAAGCATCGGAAACTATAACTAGTGTCACAGGAATTGTTCAAATCATAGACAGTAAGAAGAGTCAGTTTTCTTGTACTTAAGTCGGCATTGTGCGTTTTGTATATAATTCCAATGCAATTTCTGTGTTTCATCGTCAATAAGAAGGTCAGAGGGATACAGTAAACCTGCATTGAAGCATCGGAATCTGTAACTAGTGTCACATGAATGGTTCAAAACATAGACAGTAAGAAGAGTCAGTTTTCTTATACTTAAGTCGGCATTGTGCCTTTTGTATTTAATTCCGATGCAATTTCTGTGTTTCATCGGCAATTAGAAGGTCAGAGCGATACAGTAAACGTGCAGTGAAGCATCGGAATCCTTAACTAGTGTCACATGAATGGTTCAAAACATAGACAGTAAGAAGAGTCATTTTTCTTGTACTTAAGTCGGCATTGTGCCTTTTGGTTTTAATTCCGATGCAATTTCTGTGTTTCATCGTCAATAAGAAGGTCAGAGGGATACAGTAAACCTGAAGTGAAGCATCGGAATCTATAACTCGTGTCACAAAAATGGTTCAAAACATAGACAGTAAGAAGAGTCAGTTTTCTTGTACTTAAGTCGGCATTGTGCCTTTCGTATTTAATTCCGATGCAATTTCTGTGTTTCATCATCAATAAGAAGGTCAGAGGCATACAGTAAACCTGAAGTGAAGCATCGGAATCTATAACTAGTGTCACAGGAATGGTTCAAAGCATAGACTGTAAGAAGAGTCGGTTTTCTTACACTTAGGTCGGCTTTGTGCCTCTTGTATTTAATTCCGATGCAATTTCAGTGTTTCATCGTCAATATGAAGGTCAGAGGGATACAGTGAACCTTAAGTGAAGCATCGGAATCTATAACTAGTGTCACAGGAATGGTTCAAAGAATAGACAGTAAGAAGAGTCAGTTTTCTTGTTCTTAAGTAGGCATTGTGCCTTTTGTATATAATTCCGATGCAATTTCTGTGTTTAATCGTCAATAGGAAGGTGCAAGGGATACAGTAAACATATAGTGAAGCATCAGAATCCAAAACTAGTCTCACAGGAAATGTTCAAAACATAGACAGTAAGGAGAGTCAGTCTTCTTGTACTTAAGTCGGCATTGTGCCTTTTGTATTTCATTCCGATGCAATTTCTGTGTTACATCGTCAGTAAGAAATTCCAAGGGATACAGTAAACCTGAAGTGTGAGCATCGGACCCTAAAACTGGTCTCACAGGAAAGGTTCAAAACATAGACAGTAGGATAAGTTAGTTTTCTAGTACTTAAGTCAGCATTGTGCCTTTTCTATTTAATTCTGATTCAATTTCTGTGTTTCATCGTCAATAAGAAGGTCAGAGGGATACAGTAAACCTGAAGTGAAGCATCGGAATCTATAACTAGTGTCACAGGTATGGTTCTAAACATAGACAGTAAGAAGAGCCAGTCTTCTTGTACTTGAGTCGGCATTGTGCCTTTTGTATTTAATTCCGATGCTATTTCTATCTTTCATCGTCAATAAGAAGGTCAGAGGGATACAGTAAACCTGAAGTGAAGCATCGGAATCTATAACTAGTGTCACAGGAATGGTTCAAAGTATAGACAGTAAGAAGAGTCTGTTTTTTTGTACTTAAGTTGGCATTGTGCCTTTTGTATTTAATTCCGATGCAATTTCTGTGTTTCATCGTCAATAAGAACGTCAGAGGCATACAGTAAACCTGAACTGAAGCATCGGAATCTATAACTAGTGTCACAGGAATTGTTCAAAACATAGACAGTAAGAAGAGTCAGATTTAATATACTTATGTTGGCTTTGTGCCTTTTGTATTTAATTCCGATGCAATTTCAGGGTTTCATCGTCAATAAGAAGGTCAGAGGGATACAGTGAACCTGAAGTGAAGCATCGGAATCTATAACTAGTGTAACAGGAATGGTTCAAAGCATAGACAGTAAGAAGAGTCAGTTTTCTCGTACTTAAGTCGGCATTGTGCCTTCGTATTTAATTCCGATGCTATTTCTGTGTTTTATCGTCAATAAGAAGGTCAGAGGGATACAGTAAACCTGCAGTGAAGTATCGGAATCTGTAACTAGTGTCACATGAATGGTTCAAAACATAGACAGTAAGAAGAGTCAGTTTTCTTGTACTTAAGTCGGCATTGTGCCTTTTGTATTTAATTCCGATGCAATTTCTGTGTTTCATCGTCAATTAGAAGGTCAGAGCGATACAGTAAACCTGCAGTGAAGCATCGGAATCCATAACTAGTGTCACATGAATGGTTCAAAAAATAGACATTAAGAAGAGTCAGTTTTCTTGTACTTAAGTCGGCATTGTGCCTTTTGGTTTTAATTCCGATGCAATCTCTGTGTTTCATCGTCAATAAGAAGGTCAGAGGGATACAGTAAACCTGAAGTGAAGCATCGGAATCTATAACTCGTGTTACAAATATGGTTCAAAGAATAGACAGTAAGAAGAGTCAGTTTTCTTGTACTTAAGTCGGCATTGTGCCTTTCGTATTTAATTCCGATGCAATTTCTGTGTTTCATCGTCAATAAGAAGGTCAGAGGCATACAGTAAACCTGAAGTGAAGCATCGGAATCTATAAATAGTGTCAGAGGAATGGTTCAAATCATAGACAGTAAGAAGAGTCAGTTTTCTTATACTTAAGTCGGCTTTGTGCCTTTTGTATTTAATTCCGATGCAATTTCAGTGTTTCATCGTCAATAAGAAGGTCAGAGGTATACAGTGAACCTGAAGTGAAGCATCGGAATCTATAACTAGTGTCACAGGAATGGTTCAAAACATAGACAGTAAGAAGAGTTAGTTTTCCTGTACTTAAGACGGCATTGTGTCTTTTCTTTTTAATTCCGATGCAATTTCTGTGGGTCATCGTGAATAAGAAGGTCAGAGGGATACAGTAAAGCTGAAGTGAAGCGTCGGAATCTATAACTAGTGTCACAGGAATGGTTAAAAACATAGGCAGTGAGAAGAGTCAGTTTTCCTTGTACTTAAGTCGGCATTGTGCCTTTTATATTTAATTCCGACGCAATTTCTGTGTTTCATCGTCAATAAGATGGTCAGAGGGATACAGTAAACCTGAAGTGAAGCATCGGAATCTATAACTAGTGTCACAGGAATGGTTCAAAACATAGACAGTAAGAAGAGTCAGTTTTCTTGTACTTAAGCCGGCATTGTGCCTTTTGTATTTAATTCCGATGCAATTTCTGTGTTTTATCGTCAATAAGAAGGTCAGAGGGATACAGTAAACCTGAGGTGAAGCATCGGAATCAATAAGTAGTGTCACAGGAATGGTTTAAAACATAGACAGTAAGATGGGTCAGCTTTCTTGTTTTTAAGTCGGCATTGTGCCTTTTGTATTTAATTCCGATGGAAATTCTGTGTTTCATCGTCAATTAGAAGGTCGGAGGCATACAGTAAACCTGAAGTGAAGCATCGGAATCTATAACTAGTGTCACAGGAATGGTTCAAATCATAGACAGTAAGAAGAGTTAGTTTTCTTGTACTTAAGTCGGCACTGTGCCTTTTGTATTTTATTTCGATTTAATTTCAGTGTTTCATCGTCAATAAGAAGGTCAGAGGGAAACAGTGAACCTGAAGTGAAGCATCGGAATCTATAACTAGTGTCACAGGAATGGTTCAAAACATAGAAATTAAGAAGAGTCAGTTTTCTTGTACTTAAGTCGGCATTGCGCATTTTGTATTTAATTCCGATGCAATTTCAGTGTTTCACCGTCAATAAGAAGGTCAGAGGGATACAGTGAATCTGAAGTGAAGCATCGGAATCTATATCTAGTGTCACAGGAATGGTTCAAAACATAGACAGTAAGAAGAGTCAGTCTTCTTGTACTTAAGTCGGCATTGTGCCTTTTGTATTTAATTCCGATGCAATTTCTGTGTTTCACCGTCAATAAGAAGGTCAGAGGGATGCAGTAAACCTGAAGTGAAGCATCGGAATCTGTAACTAGTGTCACAGGATTGGTTCAAAATATAGACAGTAAGAAGAGTCAGTTTTCTTGTACTTAATTCGGCAGTGTGCCTTTTGTACTTAATTCCGATGCAATTTCTGTGTTTCATCGTCAAGAAGAAGGTCAGAGCGATACAGTAAACCTGAAGTGAAGCGTCGGAATCGATAACTAGTGTCACAGGAATGGTTCAAAACATAGACAGTAAGAAGAGTTAGATTTCTTGTACTTAAGTCGGCATTGTGCCTTTCGTATTTACTTCCGATGCAATTTCTGTGTTTCATTGTCAATAAGAAGGTCAGAGGGATACAGTGAACCTGAAGTGAAGCATCGAAATCTATAACTAGTGTCACAGGAATGGTTCAAAACAAAGACAGTAAGAAGAGTCGGATTTCTTGTACTTAAGTCGGCATTTTGCCTTTTGCATTTAATTCCGCTGCAATTTCTGTGTTTCATCGTCAGTAAGATGGTCAGAGGGATACAGTAAACCTGAAGTGAAGCATCGGAATCTAAAACCGGTCTTACAGGAAAGTTTCAAAACATAGACAGTAAGAAGAGCCACTCTTCTTGTACTTGAGTCGGCATTGTGCCTTTTGTATTTAACTCCGATGCAATTTCTGTGTTTTATTGTCAATAAGAAGGTCAGAGGGATACAGTAAACCTGAAGTGAAGCATCGGAATCTATAACTAGTGTCACATAATGGTTCAAACATAGACTGTAAGAAGAGTCAGTTTTCTTGTACTTAATTCGGCATTGTGCCTTTTGTATTTAATTCCGACGCAATTTCTGTGTTTCATCGTCAAGAAGAAGGTCAGAGCGATGCAGTAAACCTGAAGTGAAGCATCGGAATCGATAACTAGTGTGACAGGGATGGTTCAAAAGAAAGACAGTAAGAAGAGTCGGATTTCTTGTACTTAAGTCGGCATTTTGATTTTTGTATTTAATTCCGCTGCAATTTCTGTGTTTCATCGTCAATAAGAAGGTCAGAGGGATACAGTAAACCTGATGTGAAGCATCGGAATTTGTAACTAGTGTCACAGGAATGGTTCATAACATAGACAGTAAGAAGAGTCAGTTTTCTAGTACTTATGTCGGCATTTTGCCTAGTCTATTTAATTACGATGCAATTTCTGTGTTTCGTCGTCAAAAAGAAGATCCAAGGGATACAGTAAAGCTGAAGTGAAGCATCGGAATCTAAAACTGGTCTCACAGGAAAGTTTCAAATCATAGACAGTAAGAAGAGCCAGTCTTCTTGTACTTGAGTCGGCATTGTGAATTTTGTATTTAATGCCGATGCCATTTCTGTGTTTCATCGTCAATAAGAAGGACAGAGAGATATAGTATACCTGAAGTGAAGCATCGAAATCTATAACTAGTGTCACAGGATTGGTTCACAACATACGCAGTACGAAGAGGCAGTTTTCTTGTACTTAAGTCCGCATTGTGCCTTTTCTATTTATTTCCCTTGCAATTTCTGTGTTCCATCGTCAATAAGAAGGTCCAAGGGGTACAGTACACATATAGTGAAGCATCGGAATATAAAACTGGTCTCACAGGAAATGTTGAAATCATAGTCTGTAGGAATAGTCAGTCTTCTTGTACTTAAGTCAGCATTGTGCCTTTTGTACTTAATTCTGATGCAATTTCTGTGTTTCATCGTCAATAAGAAGGTCCAAGGGGTACAGTAAACATATAGTGATGTTTCGGAATCTAAAACTGGTCTCACAGGAAATGTTCAAAAGACAGTCAGTAAGAAGAGTCAGTCTTCTTGTACTTAACTAGGCATTGTGCCTTTTGTATATAATTCCGATGCAATTTCTGTGTTTAATCGTCAGTAAGAAGGTCCAAGGGATACAGTAAACTTATAGTGAGGCATCGGAATCTAAAACTGGTACAACAGGAAATGTTTAAAAGATAGTCAGTAAGAAGAGTCAGTCTTCTTGTACTTAAGTCGGCGTTGTGCCTTTTGTATTTAATTCCGATGCAATTTCTGTGTTTCATCGTCAATAAGAAGGTCCAAGGGATACAGTAAACATATAGTGAAGCATCAGAATCTAAAACTAGTCTCACAGGAAATGTTCAAAACATAGACAGTAAGGAGAGTCAGTCTTCTTGTACTTAAGTCGGCATTGTGCCTTTTGTATTTAATTCCGATGCAATTTCTGTGTTTCATCGTCAATAAGAAGGTCAGAGGCATAGAGTAAACCTGAACTGAAGCATCGGAATCTATAACTAGTGTCACAGGAATTGTTCAAAACATAGACAGTAAGAAGAGTCAGTTTTCTTATACTTATGTCGGCTTTGTGCCTTTTGTATTAAATTCCGATTCAATTTCAGGGTTTCATCGTCAATAAGAAGGTCAGAGGGATACAGTGAACCTGAAGTGAAGCATCGGCATCTATATCTAGTGTCACAGGAATGGTTCAAAGCATAGACAGTAAGAGGAGTCAGTTTTCTTGTACTTAAGTCGGCATTGTGAATTTCGTATTTAATTCCGATGCAATGTCTGTGTTTCATCGTCAATACGAAGGTCAGAGGGATACAGTAAACCTGAAGAGAAGCATCGGAATCTGTAACTAGTGTCACAGGAATTGTTCAAATCATAGACAGTAAGAAGAGTCAGTTTTCTTGTACTTAAGTCGGCATTGTGCCTTTTGTATATAATTCCAATGCAATTTCTGTGTTTCATCGACAATAAGAAGGTCAGAGGCATACAGTAAACCTGAACTGAAGCATCGGAATCTATAACTAGTGTCACAGGAATTGTTCAAAACATAGACAGTAAGAAGAGTCAGTTTTCTTATACTTAAGTCGGCTTTGTGCCTTTTGTATTTAATTCCGATGCAATTTCAGTGTTTCATCGTCAATAAGAAGGTCAGAGGGATACAGTGAACCAGAAGTGAAGCATCGGAATCTATAACTAGTGTCACAGGAATGGTTCAAAGCATAGACAGTAAGAAGAGTTAGTTTTCTTGTACTTAAGTCGGCATTGTGCCTTTTGTTTTTAATTCCGATGCAATTTCTGTGTTTCATCGTGAATAAGAAGGTCAGAGGGATACAGTAAAGCTGAAGTAAAGCGTCGGAATCTATAACTAGTGTCACAGGAATGGTCGAAAACATAGACAGTATGAAGAGTCAGTTTTTCTTGTACTTAAGTCGGCATTGTGCCTTTTATATTTAATTCCGATGCAATTTCTTTGTTTCATCGTCAATAAGATGGTCAGAGAGATACAGTAAACCTGAAGTGAAGCATCGGAATCTATAACTCGTGTCACAGGAATGGTTCAAAACATAGACAGGAAGAAGACACAGTTAACTTGTTCTTAAGTCGGCATTGTGCATTTTGTATTTAATTTCGAAGCAATTTCTGTGTTTCATCGTCAACAAGAAAGTCAGAGGGATACAGTAAACCTGAAGAAAAGCATCTGAATCTATAACGAGTGTCACATGAATGGTTCAAAAGATAGACAGTAAAAAGAGTCTCTTATCTTGTACTTAAGTTGGCATTGTGCC
Source organism: Schistocerca americana (assembly GCF_021461395.2). Taxonomy (NCBI): domain Eukaryota; kingdom Metazoa; phylum Arthropoda; class Insecta; order Orthoptera; family Acrididae; genus Schistocerca; species Schistocerca americana. The sequence continues at coordinate 9,992,721 of NC_060130.1, read as the reverse complement.
TTTTGTATTTAATTCCGATGAAATTTCTGTGTTTCATCGTCAATAAGAAGGTCAGAGGGATACAGTAAACCTGAAGTGAAGCATCGGAATCTATAACTAGTGTCACAGGAATGGTTCAAAACATAGACAGTAAGAAGAGTCAGTTTTCTTGTACTTAAGTCGGCATTGTGCCTTTTGTATTTAATTCCGATGCAATTTCTGTGTTTCATCGTCAATAAGAAGGTCAGAGGCATACAGTAAACCTGAAGTGAAGCATCGGAATCTATAACTAGTGTCACAGGAATGGTTCAAAACATAGACAGTAAGAAGAGTCAGTGTTCTTGTACTTAAGTCGGTTCTGTGCCTTTTGTATTTAATTCCGATGCAATTTCAGTGTTTCACCGTCAATAAGAATGTCAGAGGGATACAGTGAACCTGAAGTGAAGCATCGGAATCTATATCTAGTGTCACAGGAATGGTTCAAAACATAGACAGTAAGAAGAGTCAGTTTTCTTGTACTTAAGTCGGCATTGTGCCATTTGTATTTAATTCCGATGCAATTTCTGTGTTTCATCGTCAATAAGAAGGTCAGAGGGATACAGTAAACCTGAAGTGAAGCATCGGAATCTATAATTCGTGTCACAGGAATGGTTCAAAACATAGACAGGAAGAAGAGACAGTTAACTTGTTCTTAAGTCGGCATTGTGCATTTTGTATTTAATTTCGAAGCAATTTCTGTGTTTCATCGTCAATAAGAAAGTCAGAGGGATACAGTAAACCTGAAGAAAAGCATCTGAATCTATAACGAGTGTCACATGAATGGTTCAAAAGATAGACAGTAAAAAGAGTCTCTTATCTTGTACTTAAGTTGGCATTGTGCCTTTTGTATTTAATTCCGATGAAATTTCTGTGTTTCATCGTCAATAAGACGGTCAGAGGGATACAGTTAACCTGAAGTGAAGCATCGGAATCTATAACTAGTGTCACAGGAATGGTTCAAAACATAGACAGTAAGAAGAGTCAGTTTTCTTGTACTTAAGTCGGCATTGTGCCTTTTGTATTTAATTCCGATGCAATTTCTGTGTTTCATCGTCAATAAGAAGGTCAGAGGCATACAGTAAACCTGAAGTGAAGCATCGGAATCTATAACTAGTGTCACAGGAATGGTTCAAAACATAGACAGTAAGAAGAGTCAGTTTTCTTGTACTTAAGTCGGCATTGTGCCATTTGTATTTAATTCCGATGCAATATCTGTGTTTCATCGTCAATAAGAAGGTCAGAGGGATACAGTAAACCTGAAGTGAAGCATCGGAATCTATAATTAGTGTCACATGAATGGTTCAAAACATAGACAGTAAGAAGAGTCAGTTTTCTTGTATTTAAATCAACATTGTGCCTATTGTATTTAATTCCGATGCAATTTCTGTGTTTTATCGTCAATAAGAAGGTCAGAGGGATACAGTAAACCTGAGGTGAAGCATCGGAATCAATAAGTAGTGTCACAGGAATGGTTCAAAACATAGACAGTAAGAAGGGTCAGCTTTCTTGTACTTAAGTCGGCATTGTGCCTTTTGTATTTAATTCCGATGGAAATTCTGTGTTTCATCGTCAATAAGAAGGTCGGAGGCATACAGTAAACCTGAAGTGAAGCATCGGACTCTATAACTAGTGTCACAGGAATGGTTCAAATCATTGACAGTAAGAAGAGTTAGTTTTATTGTACTTAAGTCGGCACTGTGCCTTTTGTATTTTATTTCGATGGAATTTCAGTGTTTCATCGTCAATAAGAAGGTCAGAGGGAAACAGTGAACCTGAAGTGAAGCATCGGAATCTATAACTAGTGTCACAGGAATGGTTCAAAACTTAGAAATTAAGAAGAGTCAGTTTTCTTGTACTTAAAACGGCATTGTGCATTTTGTATTTCATTTCGATGCAATTTCTGTGTTGCATCGTCAATACGAAGGTCAGAGGGACACAGTAAGCCTGAAGTGAAGCATCGGAATCTATAACTAGTGTCACATGAAGGGTTCAAAACATAGACAGTAAGAAGAGTCAGTTATCTTGTACTTAAGTCAGCATTGTGCCTTTTGTATTTAATTCCGATGAAATTTCTGTGTTTCATCGTCAATAAGAAGGTCAGAGGGATACAGTCAACCTGAAGTGAAGCATCGGAATCTATAACTAGTGTCACAGGTATGGTTCAAAACATAGACAGTAAGAAGAGTTAGTCTTCTTGTACTTGAGTCGGCATTGTGCCTTTTGTAATTCCGATGCTATTTCTGTCTTTCATCGTCAATAAGGTCAGAGGGATACAGTAAACCAGAAGTGAAGCATCGGAATCTATAACTAGTGTCACGGGAATGCTTCAATACATAGACCGTAAGAAGAGTCAGTTATCTTGTACTTAAGTCAGCATTGTGCCTTTTGTATTTAATTCCGATGAAATTTCTGTGTTTCATCGTCAATAAGAAGGTCAGAGGGATACAGTAAACCTGAAGTGAAGCATCGGGATCTATAACTAATGTCACAGGAATGGTTCAAAACATAGACAGTACGAAGAGCCAGTCTTCTTGTTCTTGATTCGGCATTGTGCCTTCTTGTATTTAATTCCGATGCAATTTCTGTGTTTCATCGTCAATAATAAGGTCAGAGGGATACAGTAAAGCTGAAGTGAAGCATCGGAATCTATAACTAGTGTCACAGGAATAGTTCAAAACATAGACAGTAAGAAGGGTCAGTTTTCTTGTACTTAAGACGGCATTGTGCCTTTTGTATTTAATTCCGATGTAATTTCTGTGTTTCATCTTCAATAAGAAGAACTGAGGGATACAGTAAACATGAAGTGTAGCATCGGAATCTATTACTAGTGTCACAGGAATGGTTCAAAACATAGACAGTAGGAAGAGTCAGTTCTCTTGTACTGAAGTCGGCTTTGTGCTTTTGTATTTAATTCCGATGCAATTTCTGTGTTTCATCGTCAATAAGAAGGTCAGAGGGATACAGTAAACCTGAAGTAAAGCATCGGAATCTATAACTAGTGTCACGGGAATGCTTCAAAACATAGACTCTAAGAATAGTCAGTTCTCTTGTAGATAAGTCAACATTGTGTCTTTTCTATTTAATTCTGATGCAATTTCTATGTTTCATCGTCAATAAGAAGGTCAGAGGGATACAGTAAACCTGAAGAGAAGCATCGGAATCTATAACTAGTGTCACAGGATTGGTTCAAAACATAGACAGTAAGAAGAGTCAGTTTTCTTGTACTTAATTCGGCAGTGTGCCTTTTGTATTTAATTCCGATGCAATTTCTGTGTTTCATCGTCAATAAGAAGGTCAGAGGGATACAGTAAAACTGAAGTGAAGCATCGGAATCTATAATTAGTGTCACAGGATTAGTTCAAAACGTAGACAGTAAGAAGAGTCAGTCTTCTTGTACTTAAGTCGGCATTGTGCCTTTTGTATTTAATTCCGATGCAATTTCTGTGTTTCATCGTCAATAAGAAGGTCAGAGGGATGCAGCAAACCTGAAGTGAAGCATCGGAATCTATAACTAGTGTCACAGGATTGGTTCAAAACATAGACAGTAAGAAGAGTCAGTTTTCTTGTACTTAATTCGGCAGTGTGCCTTTTGTATTTAATTCCGATGCAATTTCTGTGTTTCATCGTCAAGAAGAAGGTCAGAGCGATACAGTAAACCTGAAGTGAAGCGTCGCAATCGATAACTAGTGTCACAGGAATGGTTCAAAACATAGACAGTAAGAAGAGTCAGATTTCTTGTACTTAAGTCGGCATTGTGCCTTTTGTATTTAATTCCGATGCAATTCCTGTGTTTCATTGTCAATAAGAAGGTCAGAGGGATACAGTGAACCTGAAGTGAAGCATCGAAATCTATAACTAGTGTCACAGGAATGGTTCAAAGCAAAGACAGTAAGAAGAGTCGGATTTCTTGTACTTAAGTCGGCATTTTGCCTTTTGCATTTAATTCCGCTGCAATTTCTGTGTTTCATCGTCAGTAAGATGGTCAGAGGGATACAGTAAACCTGAAGTGAAGCATCGGAATGTGTAACTAGTGTCACTGGAGTGGTTCAAAACATAGACACTAAGAAGAGTCAGTTTTCTTGTACCTATGTCGGCATTGTGCCTATTCTATTTCATTCCGATGCTATTTCTGTGTTTCGTCGTCAATAAGATGATCCAAGGGATACAGTAAACCTGAAGTGAAGCATCGGAATCTAAAACCGGTCTTACAGGAATGTTTCAAAACATAGACAGTAAGAAGAGCCAGTCTTCTTGTACTTAAGTCCGCATTGTTCCTTTTCTATTTATTTCCGATGCAATTTCTGTGTTAAATAGTCAATCAGAAGGTCCAAGGGATACAGTAAACATATAGTGAAGCATCAGAATATAAAACTGGTCTCACAGGAAATGTTGAAATCATAGTCAGTAGGAATAGTCAGTCTTCCTGTACTTAAGTCAGCATTGTTCCTTTTGTATTTAATTCTGATGCAATTTCTGTGTTTCATCGTCAATAAGAAGGTCCAAGTGATACAGTAAACATATAGTGAAGCATCGGAATCTAAAACTGGTCTCACAGGAAATGTTCAAAAGATAGTCAGTAAGCAGAGTCAGTCTTCTTGTACTTAAGTAGGCATTGTGCCTTTTGTATATAATTCCGATGCAATTTCTGTGTTTAATCGTCAGTAAGAAGGTCCAAGGGATACAGTAAACATATAGTGAGGCATCGGAATCTAAAACTGGTACAACAGGAAATGTTCAAAAGATAGTCAGTAAGAAGAGTCAGACTTCTTGTACTTAAGTCGGCGTTGTGCCTTTTGTATTTAATTCCGATGCAATTTCTGTGTTTCATCGTCAATAAGAAGGTCAGACTGATACAGTGATCCTGATGTGAAGCATGGAAATGTATAACTAGTGTCACAGGAATGGTTCAAATCTTAGACAGTAAGAAGAGTCAGTTTTCTTGTACTTAAGTTGGCATTGTGCCTTTTGTATTTAACTCCGATGCAATTTCTGTGTTTCATCGTCAATAAGAAGGTCAGAGGGATACAGTAAACCTGAAGTGATGCATCGGAATCTATAACTAGTGTCACAGGAATGGTTCAAAACATAGACAGTAATAAGAGTCAGTCTTCTTGTACTTAAGTCGGCACTGTGATTTTTGTATTTAATTGCGATGCAAATTCTTTCTTTCATCGTCAATAAGAAGGACAGAGGCATTCAGAAACCTGAAGTGAAGCATCGAAATCTACAACTAGTGTCACAGGAATGGTTCAAAACATAGACAGTAAGAAGAATCAGTTTTCTTGAACTCAAGTTGGCATTGTGCCTTTTGTATTTAACTCCGATGCAATTTCTGAGTTTCATCGTCAATAAGAATGTCAGAGGGATACAGTAAACCTGAAGTGAAGCATCGGAATCTATAACTAGTGTCACATAATGGTTCAAAACATAGACAGTCAGAAGAGCCAGTTTTCTTGAACTTAAGTTGGCATTGTGCCTTTTGTATTTAACTCCGATGCAATTTCTGTGTTTCATCGTCAATAAGAATGTCAGAGGGATACAGTAAATCTGAAGTGAACCATCGGAATCTATAACTAGTGTCACATAATGGTTCAAAACATAGACTGTCAGAAGAGTCAGTTTTCTTGTACTTAATTCGGCATTGTGATTTTTGTATTTAATTCCGATGCAATTTCTGTGTTTCATCGTCAAGAAGAAGGTCAGAGCGATACAGTAAACCTGAAGTGAAGCATCGGAATCGATAACTAGTGTCACAGGAATGGTTCAAAACAAAGACAGTAAGAAGAGTCGGATTTCTTGTACTTAAGTCGGCATTTTGCCTTTTGTATTTAATTCCGCTGTAATTTCTGTGTTTCATCGTCAATAAGGTCAGAAGGATACAGTAAACCTGAAGTGAAGCATCGGAATTTGTAACTAGTGTCACAGGAATGGTTCAAAACATAGACAGTAAGAAGAGTCAGTTTTCTTGTACTTATGTCGGCATTTTGCCTATTCTATTTAATTCCGATGCAATTTCTGTGTTTCGTCGTCAATAAGATGATCCAAGGGATACAGTAAACCTGAAGTGAAGCATCGGAATCTAAAACTGGCCTCACAGGAAAGTTTCACATCATAGACAGTAAGAAGAGCCAGTCTTCTTGTACTTGAGTCGGCATTGTACCTTTTGTATTTAATTCCGATGCAATTTCTGTGTTTCATCGTCAATAAGAAGGTCAGAGGGATACAGTAAACCTGAAGTGAAGCATCGGAAATTGTAGCTAGTGTCACAGGAATGGTTCACAACATACGCAGTACGAAGAGTCAGTTTTCTTGTACTTAAGTCCGCATTGTGAATTTTCTATTTATTTCCCATGCAATTTCTGTGTTCCATCGTCAATAAGAAGGTCCAAGGGATACAGTAAACATATAGTGAAGCATCGGAATATAAAACTGGTCTCACAGGAAATGTTGAAATCATAGTCAGTAGGAATAGTCAGTCTTCTTGTACTTAAGTCAGCATTGTGATTTTTGTACTTAATTCTGATGCAATTTCTGTGTTTCATCGTCAATAAGAAGGTCCAAGGGGTACAGTAAACAAATAGTGAAGTATCGGAATCTAAAACTGGTCTCACAGGAAATGTTCAAAAGACAGTCAGTAAGAAGAGTCAGTCTTCTTGTACTTAAGTAGGCATTGTGCCTTTTGTATATAATTCCGATGTAATTTCTGTGTTTAATCGTCAGTAAGAAGGTCCAAGGGATACAGTAAACATATAGTGAGGCATCGGAATCTAAAACGTGTACAACAGGAAATGTTTAAAAAATAGTCAGTAAGAAGAGTCAGTCTTCTTGTACTTAAGTCGGCGTTGTGCCTTTTGTATTTAATTCCGATGCAATTTCTGTGTTTCATCGTCAATAAGAAGGTCCAAGGGATACAGTAAACATATAGTGAAGCATCAGAATCTAAAACTAGTCTCACAGGAAATGTTCAAAACATAGACAGTAAGGAGAGTCAGTCTTCTTGTACTTATTTCGGCATTGTGCCTTTTGTATTTAATTCCGATGCAATTTCTGTGTTTCATCGTCAATATGAAGGTCAGAGGGATACAGTAAACCTGAAGTGAAGCATCGGATTGTGTAACTAGTGACACAGGAATGGTTCAAAGCATAGACAGTAAGAAGAGTCACTTTTCTTGTACTTAAGTCGGCATTGTGCCTTTTCTATTTAACTCCGATGCAATTTCTGTGTTTCGTCGTCAATAAGAAGATCCAAGGGATACAGTAAACCTGAAGTGAAGCGTCGGAATCTAAAACCGGTCTCACAGGAAAGTTGCAAAACATAGACAGTAAGAAGAACCAGTCTTCTTGTACTTGAGTCGGCTTGGTGCCTTTTGTATTTAATTCCGATGTAATTTCTGTGTTTCATCGTCAATAAGAAGGTCAGAGAGATATAGTATACCTGAAGTGAAGCATCGTAATCTATAACTTGTGTCACAGGAATGGTTCAAAACATACGCAGTAAGAAGAGCCAGTTACCTTGTACTTAAGTCCGCATTGTGCCTTTTGTAGTTAATTCCGATGTAATTTCTGTGTTTCATCTTCAATAAGAATGTCAGAGGTATACACTAAACCTGGAGTGAAGCATCGGGATCTATAACTAGTGTCACAGGAATGATTCAAAACCCAGACAGTAAAAAGAGTCAGTTTTCTTGTACTTAAGTTGGCATTGTGCCTTTTGTATTTAACTCCGATGCAATTTCTGTGTTTCATCTTCAATACGAAGGTCAGAGGGATACAGTAAACCTGAAGTGTAGCATCGGGATCTATAACTAGTGTCACAGGAATGGTTCAAAACATAGACAGTAGGAAGAGCCAGTCTTCTTGTTCTTGATTCGGCATTGTGCCTTTTGTATATATTTCCCATGCAATTTCTGTGTTTCATCGTCAATCAGAAGGTCAGAGGGATACAGTAAAGCTGAAGTGAAGCATCGGAATCTATAACTAGTGTCACAGGAATAGTTCAAAACATAGACAGTAAGAAGAGTCAGTCTTCTTGTACTTAAGTCGGCATTGTGCCTTTTGTATTTAATTCCGATGCAATTTCTGTGTTTCATCTTCAATAAGAAGGTCAGAGGGATACAGTAAACCTGAAGTGTAGCATCGGAATCTATTACTAGTGTCACAGGAATGGTTCAAAACATAGACAGTAGGAAGAGTCAGTTCTCTTGTACTTAAGTCGGCATTGTGCTTTTGTATTTAATTCCGATGCAATTTCTGTGTTTCATCGTCAATAAGAAGGTCAGAGGGATACAGTAAACCTGAAGTGAAGCATCGGAATCTATAACTAGTGTCACGGGAATGCTTCAAAACATAGACAGTAAGAAGAGTCAGTTCTCTTGTACTTATGTCGGCATTGTGTCTTTCCTATTTAATTCTGATGCAATTTCTGTGTTTCATGGACAATAAGAAGGTCAGGGGGATACAGTAAACCTGAAGAGAAGCATCGGAATCTATAACTAGTATCACAGGAATGGTTCAAAACATAGACAGTAAGAAGAGCCAGTCTTCTTGTAATTGAGTAGGCATAGTGCCTATGTAATTAATTCCGATGCAATTTCTGTGTTTCATCGTCAATAAGACGGTCAGAGGGATACAGTAAACCTGAAGTGAAGCATCGGAATCTATAACTAGTGTCACAGGAATAGTTCAAAACAAAGACAGTAAGAAGAGTCAGATTTCTTGTCCTTAAGTCGGCATTTTGCCTTTTATATTTAATTCCGCTGGAATTTCTGTGTTTCATCGTCAATACGAAGGTCAGAGGGATACAGTAGACCTGACGTGAAGCATCGGAATGTGTAACTAGTGTCACAGGAATGGTTCAAAACATAGACAGTAAGAGGAGTCAGTTTTCTTGTACTTAAGTCGGCATTGTGCCTTTTCTATTTAATTCCGATGCAATTTCTGTGTTTCGTCGTCAATAAGTAGATCCAAGGGATACAGTAAACCTGAAGTGAGGCATCGGAATCTAAAACCGGTCTCACAGGAAAGTTTCAAAACATAGACAGTAAGAAGAGCCAGTCTTCTTGTACTTGAGTCGGCATTGTGCCTTTTGTCTTTAATTCCGATGCAATTTCTGTGTTTCATCGTCAATAAGAAGGTCAGAGAGATATACTATACCTGAAGTGAAGCATCGAAATCTATAACTAGTGTCACAGGAATGGTTCAAAACATACGCAGTACGAAGAGTCAGTTTTCTTGTACTAATGTCCGCATTGTGGATTTTCTATTTATTTCCGATGCAATTTCTGTGTTCCATCGTCAATAAGATGGTCCAAGGGATACAGTAAACATATAGTGAAGCATCGGAATATAAAACTGGTCTCACAGGAAATCTTGAAATCATAGTCAGTAGGAATAATCTCTCTTCTTGTACTTAAGTCAGCATTGTGCCTTTTTTATATAATTCTGATGCAATTTCTGTGTTTCATCGTCAATAAGAAGGTCCAAGGGATACAGCAAACAAATAGTGAAGCAACGGAATCTAAAACTGGTCTTACAGGATATGTTCAAAATTTAGGCAGTAAGAAGAGTCAGTCTTCTTGTACTTAAGTAGGCATTGTGCTTTTTGTATATATTTCCGATGCAATTTCTGTATTTAATAGTCAGTAAGAAGGTCCAAGGGATACAGTAAACATATAGTGAGGCATCGGAATCTAAAACTGGTACAACAGGAAATGTTCAAAACATAGTCAGTAAGGAGAGTCAGTCTTCTTGTACTTAAGTCGGCATTGTGCCTTTTGTATTTAATTCCGATGCAATTTCTGTGTTTCATCGTCAATAAGAAGGTCCAAGGTATACAGTAAACCTGAAATGAAGCATCGGAATCTCTAACTAGTGTCACACGAATGATTCAAATCGTAGACAGTAAGAAGAGTCAGTTTCCTTGTACTTAAGTCGGCATTGTGCCATTGTATTTAATTCCGATGGAATTTCAGTGTTTCATCGTCAATAAGAAGGTCAGAGGGATACATTGAACCTGAAGTGAAGCGTCGGAATCTATAACTAGTGTCACAGGAATGGTTCAAAAATTAGACAGTAAGAAGAGTCAGTTTTCTTGTACTTAAGTTGGCATTGTGCCTTTTGTATTTAACTCCGATGCAGTTTCTGTGTTTCATCGTCAATAAGAAGGTCAGAGGGATACAGTAATCCTGAAGTGAAGCATCGGAATCTATAACTAGTGTCACATAATGGTTCAAAACATAGACAGTCAGAAGAGTCAGTTTTCTTGTACTTAAGTCGGCATTGTGCTTTTTGCATTTAACTCCGATGCAATTTCTGTGTTTCATCGTCAATAAGAAGGTCAGAGGGATACAGTAAACCTGAAGTGATGCATCGGAATCTATAACTAGTGTCACATGAATGGTTCAAAACATAGACAGTAAGAAGAGTCAGTTTTCTTGTACTTAAGTCAGCATTGTGCCTTTTGTATTTCATTGGGATGCAATTTCTGTGTTCCATCGTCAATATGAAGGTCCAGGGGATACAGTAAACATATAGTGAAGCATCGGAATCTAAAACTGGTCTCACAGGAAATGATCAAAGATAGTCAGTAAGAAGAGTCAGTCTTCTTGTACTTAAGTCGACATTGTGACTTTTGTATTTAATTCCGATGCAATTTCTGTGTTTCATCGTCAATAAGAAGGTCCAAAGGGATACAGTAAACCTGAAGTGAAGCATCGGAATCTATAACTATTGTCACAGGAATGGTTCAAAACATAGACAGTAAGAAGAGTCAGTCTTCCTGTACTTGAGTCACAATTGTGCCTATGTATTTAATTCCGATGCAATTTCTGTGTTTCATCGTCAATAAGAAGGTCAGAGGGATACGGTAAACCTGAAGTGAAGCATCGGAATCTATAACTAGTGTCACAGGAATGGTTCAAAACATAGACAGTAAGAAGAGCCAGTCTTCTTGTACTTGAGTCGGCATTGTGCTTTTTGTATTTAATTCCGATGCAGTTTCTGTGTTTCATCGTCAATACGAAGGTCAGTGGGATACAGTAAACCCGAAGTGAAGCATCGGAATCTACAACTAGTGTCCCAGGAATGGGTCAAAACATAGACAGTAGGAAGAGTAGTTCTCTTGTACTTAGTTCGGCATTGTGCTTTTGTATTTGATTACGATGCAATTTCTGTGTTTCATCGTCAATACGAAAGACAGAGGGATACAGTAAACCTGAAGTGAATCATCGGAATCTATAACTAGTGTCACGGGAATGCTTCAAAACATAGACAGTAAGAAGAGTCAGTTTTCTTGTACTTGAGTCGGCATGGTGCCTATGTATTTAATACCGATGCAATTTCTGTGTTTCATCGTCAATAAGAAGGTCCAAGGGATGCAGTAAATCTGAAGTGAAGCATCGGAATCTAAAACCGGTCTCACAGGAAAGTTTCAAATCATAGACAGTAAGAAGAACCAGTCTTCTTCTACTTGAGTCGGCATTGTGCCTTTTGTAATTAATTCCGATGCATTTTCTGTGTTTCATCGTCAATACGAAGGTCAGAGAGATACAGTAAACCTGAAGTGAAACATCGTAATGTGTAACTAGTGTCACAGGAATTGTTAAAATCATAGTCAGTAGGAAGAGTCAGTCCTCATGTACTTAAGTCGGCTTTGTGCCTTTTGTATTTAATTCTAATGCAATTTCTGTGTTTCTTCGTCAATAAGAAGGTCCAAGGGATACAGTAAACATATAGTGAAGCATCGGAATCTACAATTAGTCTCACAAAGGAAATGTTCAAAACATAGTCAGTAAGAAGAGTCAGTCTTCTTGTACTTAAGTCGGCATTGTGCGTTTTGTATTTAATTCCGATGCAATTTCTGTGTTTCATCGTCAATAAGAAGGTCCAAGGGATACAGTAAACCTGAAGTGAAACATCGGAATCTGAAACCGGTCTCACAGGAAAGCTTCATAACATTGACTGTAAGAAGAGCCAGTCTACTTGTGCTTGAATCAGCATTGTGCCATTTGTATTTAATTCCGATGCAATTTCTGTGTTTCATCGTCAATAAGAACGTCGGAGGGATACATAAAACCTGAAGTGAAGCATCGGTATCTATAACTAGTGACACAGGAATGGTTCACAACATAGCAGTAAGAAGAGTCAGTAATCTTGTACTTATGTCGGCATTGTGCCTATTCTATTTACTTCCGATGCAATTTCTTTGTTTCATCGTCAATAAGAAGGGCAGAGAGATACAGTAAACCTGAAGGGAAGCATCGGAATCTATAACTAGTGTCACAGAAATGGTTCAAAACATAGACAGTACGAAGAGTCAGTTTTCTCGTATTTAATTCGGAATTGTGCCTTTTGTATTTAATTCCGACGCAATTTCTGTGTTTCATCGTCAATAAGAAGGTCAGAGGGATACAGTAAACCTGAAGTGAAGCATCGAAATCTATAACTAGTGTCACAGGAATGGTTCAAAACATAGGCAGTAGGAGGAGTCAGTCTTCTTGTACTTAAGTCGGCATTGTGCCTTTTCTATTGAATTCAAATGCAATTTCTGTGTTTCGTCGTCAATAAGAAGGTCAGAGGGATACAGAAAACCTGAAGTGAAGCATCGGAATCTATAACTAGTGTCACAGGAATGGTTCAAAACATACACAGGAGGAAGAGTCAGTCTTCTTGTACTTAAGTCGGCATTGTGCCTTCTGTATTTAATTCCGATGCAATTTCTGGGTATCGTCCTCAATATGAAGGTCCAAGGGATAAAGAAAAACCTGAAGTGAAGCATCGGAATCTAAAACCGCTCTCACAGGAAAGGTTCAAAACAGATTCAGCAAGAAGATTCAGTCTTCTTGTACTTAAGTCGGTATTGTGCCTTTTCTATTTCATTCCGATGCAATTTCTGTGTTTCCTCGTCAATACGAAGGTCCAGGGGATACAGTAAACCTGAAGTCAAGCATCGGAATCGACAACTAGTGTCACAGGAATTTTTCAAAATATAGACAGTAAGAAGAGTCAGTCTTTTTGTACTTAAGTCGGCATTATGAATTTTCTATTTAATTCCTATGCAATTTCTGTGTTTCATCGTCAATAAGGATGTCAGAGGGATACAGTAAACCTGAAGTGAAGCATCGGAATCTATAACTAGTATCACAGAAAAGGTTCAAATCATAGACAGTAAGAAGAGTCAGTCTTATTGTACTTAAGTCGGCATTGTGCATTTTGTATTTAATTCTGACCCAATTTCTGTGTTTCATCGTCAATAAGAAGGTCCAAGGGATACAGTAAACCTGAAGTGAAGCATCGGAATCTATAACTAGAGTCACAGGAATGGTTCAAATCATAGACAGTAGGAAGAGTCAGTCTTCTTGTACTTAAGTCGGCATTGTGCTTTTCTATTTAATTCCGATGCAATTTTTGTGTTTCGTCGTCAATAAGAAGGTCAGAGGGATACAGTAAACCTGAAGTGAAGCATCGGAATCTATAATTAGTGTCACAGGAATGGTTCAAAACATAGACAGTAAGAGGAGTCAGTCTTCTTGTACTTAAGTCGGCATTGTGCCTTTTGTATTTAATTCCGAAGCAATTTCTGTGTTTCATCGTCCATAAGAAGGTCAGAGAGATAAAGTAAACCTGAAGTGAAGCATCGGAATCTATAACTAGTGTCACAGGAATGGTTCAAAACATAGACAGTAAGAAGAGTCAGTCTTCTTGTACTTAAGTCGGCATTGTGCATTTTGTATTTAATTCCGATGCAATTTCTGTGTTTCATCGTCAACAAGAAGGCCCAAGGGATACAGTAAACATATAGTGAAGCATCGGAATCTAATACTGGTCTCACAGGAAATGTTCAAATCATAGTCAGTAAGAAGAGTCAGTCTTCTTGTACTTTTGTCGGCATTGTGCCTTTTCTATTTAATTTCGATGCAATTTCTGTGTTACGTCGTCAATAAGAAGGTCAGAGGGATACAGTAAGACCTGAAGTGAAGCATCGGAATCTATATCTAGTGTCACAGGAAAGGTTCATAACATAGACACTAAGACGAATCAGTCTTCTTGGACATGAGTCGATATTGTGCCATTTGTATTTAATTCCGATGCAATTACTGTGCTTCATCGTCAATAAGAAGGTCAGAGGGATACAGTAAACCTGAAGTGAAGCATCGGAATCAATAACTAGTGTCACAGGAATGGTTCAAAGCATACACGGCAAGAAGAGTCAGTCTTTTTGTACTTATGTCGCCATTGTGCCTTTTCTATTTAATTCCGATGCAATTTCTGTGTTTCATCGTCAACAAGAAGGCCCAAGGGAGACAGTAAGCATGTAGTGAAGCATCGGAATCTAAAACTGGTCCCACAGAAAATGTTCAAATCATAGTCAGTAAGAAGAGTCAGTCTTCTTGTACTTATGTCGGCATTGTGCCTTTTCTTTTTAATTCCGATGCAATTTCTGTGTTTCGTCGTCAATAAGAAGGTCCAGGGGATACAGTAAACGTGAAGTGAAGCATCGGAATCTAAAACCGGTCTCACAGGAAAGGTTCAAAACATAGAGAGTAAGAAGAGTCAGTCATCATGTATTTGAGTCGGCTTTGTGCCCTTTGTATTTAATTCCGATGCAATTTCTGTGTTTCATCGTCAATAAGAACGTCAGAGGGATACAGTAAACCTGAAGTGAGGCATCGGAATCTATAACTAGTGTCACAGGAATGGCTAAAACATAGACAGTAGGAAGAGTCAGTCGTTTTGAACTTAAGTCGGCATTGAGCCTTTTGTATTTAATCCCGATGCAATTTCTGTGTTTCATCGTCAATAAGAAGGTCCAAGGGATACAGTAAACCTGGAGTGAAGTATCGGAATCTATATCTAGTGTCACAGGAATGGTTTAAAACATAGACACGGAAGAGTCAGTCTTCTTGTACTTAAGTCGGCATTGTGCCTTTTGTATTTAATTCCGAAGCAATTTCTGTGTTTCATCGTCCATAAGAAGGTCATAGAGATAAAGTAAACCTGAAGTGAAGCATCGGAATCTATAACTAGTGTCACAGGAATGGTTCAAAACATAGACAGTAAGAAGAGTCAGTCTTCTTGTACTTAAGTCGGCATTGTGCATTTTGTATTTAATTCCGATGCAATTTCTGTGTTTCATCGTCAACAAGAAGGCCCAAGGGATACAGTAAACATATAGTGAAGCATCGGAATCTAATACTGGTCTCACAGGAAATGTTCAAATCATAGTCAGTAAGAAGAGTCAGTCTTCTTGTACTTTTGTCGGCATTGTGCCTTTTCTATTTAATTTCGATGCAATTTCTGTGTTACGTCGTCAATAAGAAGGTCAGAGGGATACAGTAAGACCTGAAGTGAAGCATCGGAATCTATATCTAGTGTCACAGGAAAGGTTCATAACATAGACACTAAGACGAATCAGTCTTCTTGGACATGAGTCGATATTGTGCCATTTGTATTTAATTCCGATGCAATTACTGTGCTTCATCGTCAATAAGAAGGTCCAAGGGATACAGTAAGACCTGAAGTGAAGCATCGGAATCTATATCTAGTGTCACAGGAAAGGTTCATAACATAGACACTAAGACGAATCAGTCTTCTTGGACATGAGTCGATATTGTGCCATTTGTATTTAATTCCGATGCAATTTCTGTGTTTCGTCGTCAATAAGAAGGGCCAAGGGATACAGAAAACCTCAAGTGAAGCATCGGAATCTATAACTAGTGTCACAGAAAGGGTCCAAAACAAAGACAGTAAGAAGAGTCAGTCTTTTTGTACTTAAGTCGGCATTGTGCTTTTCTATTTAATTCCGATGCAATTTCTGTGTTTCGTCGTCAATAAGAAGGTCAGAGGGATACAGTAATCCTGAAGTGAAGCATCGGAATCTATAATTAGTGTCACAGGAATGGTTCAAAACGTAGACAGTAAGAAGAGTCAGTCTTCTGGTACTTAAGTCGGCATTGTGCCTTTTGTATTTAATTCCGAAGCAATTTCTGTGTTTCATCGTGCATAAGAAGGTCAGAGAGATAAAGTAAACCTGTAGTGAAGCATCGGAATCTATAACTAGTGTCACAGGAATGGTTCAAATCATACACAGCAAGAAGAGTCAGTCTTCTTGTACTTAAGTCGGCATTGTGCCTTTTGTATTTAATTCCGATGCAATTTCTGTGTTTCATCGTCCACAAGAAGGTCCAAGGGATACAGAAAACATATAGTGAAGCATCGGAATCTAAAAGTGGTCTCACAGGAAATGTTCAAATCATAGTCAGTAAGAAGAGTCAGTCTTCTTGTACTTATGTCGGCATTGTGCCTTTTCTATTTAATTCCGATGCAATTTCTGTGTTTCGTCGTCAATAAGAAGGTACAAGGGAGAGAATAAACCTGAAGTGAAGCATCGGAATCTAAAACCGGTCTCACAGGAAAGGTTCAAAACATAGAGAATAAGAAGAGTCAGTCGTCTTGTATTTGAGTCGGCATTGTGCCTTTTGTATTTAATTCCGATGCAATCTCTGTGTTTCATCGTCAATAAGAAAGTCAGAGGGATACAGTAAGACCCGAAGTGAAGCATCAGAATCTATATCTAGTGTCACAGGAAAGGTTCATAACATAGACACTAAGAAGAGTCAGTATACTTGGACATGAGTTGTTATTGTGCCATTTGTATTTAATTCCGATGCAATTACTGTGCTTCATCGTCAATAAGAAGGTCAGAGGGATACCGTAAACCTGAAGTGAAGCATCGGAATCTATAACTAGTGTCACAGGAATGGTTCAAACATACACAGCAAGAAGAGTCAGTCTTTTTGTACTTAAATCGGCATTGTGCCTTTTGTATTTAATTCCGATGCAATTTCTGTATTTCATCGTCAACAAGAAGGCCCAAGGGATACAGTAAACATATAGTGAAGCATCGGAATCTAAAACTGGTCTCACAGGAAAAGTTCAAATCATAGTCAGTAAGAAGAGTCAGTCCTCTTGTACTTATGTCGGCATTGTGCCTTTTCTATTTAATTCCGATGCAATTTCTGTGTTTCGTCGTCAATAAGAAGGTCCAAGGGATACAGTAAATCTGAAGTGGAGCATCGGAATCTAAAACCGGTCTCACTGGAAAGGTTCAAAACATAGAGAGTAAGAAGAGTCAGTCATCATGTATTTGAGTCGGCATTGTGCCCTTTGTATTTAATTCCGTGCAATTTCTGTGTTTCATCGTCAATAAGAACGTCAGAGGGATACAGTAAAACTGAAGTGAGGCATCGGAATCTATAACTAGTGTCACAGGAAGTGTTAAAACATAGACAGTATGAAGAGTCAGCCGTTTTGTACTTAAGTCGGCATTGTGCCTTTTGTATTTAATCCCGATGCAATTTCTGTGTTTCATCGTCAATAAGAAGGTCCAAGGGATACAGTAAACCTGGAGTGAAGTATCGGAATCTATATCTAGTGTCACAGGAATGGTTTAAAACATAGACACGGAAGAGTCAGTCTTCTTGTACTTAAGTCGGCATTTTGCCTTTTCTATTTAATTCCGATGCAATTTCTGTGTTTCGTCGTCAATAAGAAGGGCCAAGGGATACAGAAAACCTCAAGTGAAGCATCGGAATCTATAACTAGTGTCACAGAAAAGGTCCAAAACAAAGACAGTAAGAAGAGTCAGTCTTATTGTACTTAAGTCGGCATTGTGCTTTTCTATTTAATTCCGATGCAATTTCTGTGTTTCGTCGTCAGTAAGAAGGTCAGAGGGATACAGTAAACCTGAAGTGAAGCATCGGAATCTGTAATTAGTGTCACAGGAATGGTTCAAAACGTAGACAGTAAGAAGAGTCAGTCTTCTTGTACTTAAGTCGGCATTGTGCCTTTTGTATTTAATTCCGAAGCAATTTCTGTGTTTCATCGTCCATAAGAAGGTCAGAGAGATAAAGTAAACCTGAAGTGAAGCATCGGAATCTATAACTAGTGTCACAGGAATGGTTCAAATCATACACAGCAAGAAGAGTCAGTCTTCTTGTACTTAAGTCGGCATTGTGCCTTTTGTATTTAATTCCGATGCAATTTCTGTGTTTCATCGTCAACAAGAAGGTCCAAGGGATACAGAAAACGTATAGTGAAGCATCGGAATCTAAAACTGGTCTCACAGGAAATGTTCAAATCATAGTCAGTAAGAAGAGTCAGTCTTCTTGTACTTATGTCGGCATTGTGCCTTTTCTATTTAATTCCGATGCAATTTCTGTGTTTCGTCGTCAATAAGAAGGTACAAGGGAGAGAGTAAACCTGAAGTGAAGCATCGGAATCTAAAACCGGTCTCACAGGAAAGGTTCAAAACATAGAGAATAAGAAGAGTCAGTCGTCTTGTATTTGAGTCGGCATTGTGCCTTTTGTATTTAATTCCGATGCAATCTCTGTGTTTCATCGTCAATAAGAAGGTCAGAGGGATACAGTAAGACCTGAAGTGAAGCATCGGAATCTATATATAGTGAAACAGGAAAGGTTCATAACATAGACACTAAGAAGAGTCAGTCTACTTGGACATGAGTTGATATTGTGCCATTTGTATTTAATTCCGATGCAATTACTGTGCTTCATCGTCAATAAGAAGGTCAGAGGGATACCGTAAACCTGAAGTGAAGCATCGGAATCTATAACTAGTGTCACAGGAATGGGTCAAAACATAGACAGTAAGAAGAGTCAGTTTTCTTGTACTTAATTTGGCATTGTGCCATTTGTATTTAATTCCGATGCAATTTCTGTGTTTCATCGTCAATAAGAGGGTCAGAGCGATACAGTAAACCTGAAGTGAAGCATCGGAATCACTAACTAATGTCAAAGGAATGGTTCAAAAAACAGACTGTAAGAAGAGTTCGATTTCCTGTACTTAAGTCGGCGTTGTGCCATTTGTATTTAATTTTTAAGAAATTTCTGTGTTTCATCGTCAATACGATGGTCAGAGGGATACAGTAAACCTTAAGTGAAGCATCGAAATCCGTAACTAGTGTCACAGGAATGGTTCAAAACAAAGACAGTGAGAAGAGTCAGTTTTCTTGTACTTAAGTCGGCATTTTGCCTTTTGTATTTAATTCCGATGCAATTTCTGTGTTTCATCGTCAACAAGAAGGTCCAAGGGATACAGAAAACATATGGTGAAGCATCGGAATCTAAAACTGGTCTCACAGGAAATGTTCAAATCATAGTCAGTAAGAAGAGTCAGTCTTCTTGTACTTATGTCGGCATTGTGCCTATTCTATTTAATTCCGATGCAATATCTGTGTTTCGTCGTCAATAAGAAGGTCCAAGGGATACAGTAAACGTAAAGTGAAGCATCGGAATCTAAAACCGGTCTCACAGGAAAGGTTCAAAACATAGAGAGTAAGAAGAGTCAGTCATCATGTATTTGAGTCGGCTTTGAGCCCTTTGTATTTAATTCCGATGCAATTTCTGTGTTTCATCGTCAATAAGAACGTCAGAGGGATGCAGTAAACCTGAAGTGAGGCATCGGAATCTATAACTGGTGTCACAGGAATGGCTAAAACATAGACAGTAGGAAGAGTCAGTCGTTTTGTACTTAAGTCGGCATTGTGCCTTTTGTATTTAATCCCGGTGCAATTTCTGTGTTTCATCGTCAATAAGAAGGTGCAAGGGATGCAGTAAACCTGGAGTGAAGTATCGGAATCTATATCTAGTGTCACAGGAATGGTTTAAAACATAGACACGGAAGAGTCAGTCTTCTTGTACTTAAGTCGGCATTTTGCCTTTTCTATTTAATTCCGATGCAATTTCTGTGTTTCGTCGTCAATAAGAAGGGCCAAGGGATACAGAAAACCTCAAGTGAAGCATCGGAATCTATAACTAGTGTCACAGAAAAGGTCCAAAACAAAGACAGTAAGAAGAGTCAGTCTTATTGTACTTAAGTCGGCATTGTGCCTTTTGTATTTAATTCCGATGCAATTTCTGTGTTTCATCGTCAACAAGAAGGTCCAAGGGATACAGAAAACATATAGTGAAGCATCGGAATCTAAAACTGGTCTCACAGGAAATGTTCAAATCATAGTCAGTAACCAGAGTCAGTCTTCTTGTACTTATGTCGGCATTGTGCCTTTTCTATTTAATTCCGAAGCAATTTCTGTGTTTCGTCGTCAATAAGAAGGTACGAGGGAGAGAGTAAACCTGAAGTGAAGCATCGGAATCTAAAACCGGTTTCACAGGAAAGGTTCAAAACATAGAGAATAAGAAGGGTCAGTCAACTTGTATTTGAGTCGGCATTGTGCCTTTTGTATGTAATTCCGGTGCAATCTCTGTGTTTCATCGTCAATAAGAAGGTCAGAGGGATACAGTAAGACCTGAAGTGAAGCATCGGAATCTATATCTAGTGTCACAGGAAAGGTTCATAACATAGACACTAAGAAGAGTCAGTCTTCTTGGACATGAGTCGATATTGTGCCATTTGTATTTAATTCCGATGCAATTACAGTGCTTCATCGTCAATAAGAAGGTCAGAGGGATACAGTAAACCTGAAGTGAAGCATCGGAATCTATAACTAGTGTCACAGGAATGGTTCAAAGCATACACAGCAAGAAGAGTCAGTCTTTTTGTACTTAAGTCGGCATTGTGCCTTTTGTATTTAATTCCGATGCAATTTCTGTGTTTCATCGTCAACAAGAAGGCCCAAGGGATACAGTAAACATATAGTGAAGCATCGGAATCTAAAACTGGTCTCACAGGAAATGTTCAAATCATAGTCAGTAAGAAGAGTCAGTCTTCTTGTACTTATGTCGGCATTGTGCCTTTTCTATTTAATTCCGATGCAATTTCTGTGTTTCGTCGTCAATAACAAGGTCCAAGGGATACAGTAAACGTAAAGTGAAGCATCGGAATCTAAAACCGGTCTCACAGGAAAGGTTCAAAACATAGATAGTAAGAAGAGTCAGTCATCATGTATTTGAGTCGGCTTTGTGCCCTTTGTATTTAATTCCGATGCAATTTCTGTGTTTCATCGTCAATAAGAACGTCAGAGGGATACAGTAAACCTGAAGTGAGGCATCGGAATCTATAACTAGTGTCACAGGAATGGCTAAAACATAGACAGTAGGAAGAGTCAGTCGTTTTGAACTTAAGTCGGCATTGTACCTTTTGTATTTAATCCCGACGCAATTTCTGTGTTTCATCGTCAACAAGAAGGTCCAAGGGATACAGTAAACCTGGAGTGAAGTATCGGAATCTATATCTAGTGTCACAGGAATGGTTTAAAACATAGACACGGAAGAGTCAGTCTTCTTGTACTTAAGTCGGCATTTTGCCTTTTCTATTTAATTCCGATGCAATTTCTGTGTTTCGTCGTCAATAAGAAGGGCCAAGGGATACAGAAAACCTCAAGTGAAGCATCGGAATCTATAACTAGTGTCACAGAAAAGGTCCAAAACATAGACAGTAAGAAGAGTCAGTCTTATTGTACTTAAGTCGGCATTGTGCATTTTGTATTTAATTCCGATCCACTTTCTGTGTTTCATCGTCAATAAGAAGGTCCAAGGGATACATTAAACCTGAAGTGAAGCATCGGAATCTATAACTAGAGTCACAGGAATGGTTCAAACATAGACAGTAGGAAGAGTCAGTCTTCTTGTACTTAAGTCGGCATTGTTCCTTTTCTATTTAATTCCGATGCAATTTCTGTGTCTCGTCGTCAATAAGAAGGTCAGAGGGATACAGTAAACCTGAAGTGAAGCATCGGAATCTATAATTAGTGTCACAGGAATGGTTCAAAACATAGACAGTAAGAAAAGTCAGTCTTCTTGTACTTAAGTCGGCATTGTGCCCTTTGTATTTAATTCCGTAGCAATTTCTGTGTTTCATCGTCAATAAGAACGTCAGAGAGATTCAGTAAACCTGAAGTGAAGCATCGGAATCTATAACTAGTGTCACAGGAATAGTTCAAAACATAGACAGTAAGAAGAGTCAGTTTTCTTGTACTTAATTCGGCATTGTGCCATTTGTATTTAATTCCGATGCAATTTCTGTGTTTCATCATCAATAAGAAGGTCAGAGCGATACAGTAAACCTGAAGTGAAGCATCGGAATCGATAACTAATGTCACAGGAATGGTTCAAAACACAGACTGTAAGAAGAGTTCGATTTCTTTTACTTAAGTTGGCATTGTGCCTTTTGTATTTAATTCCGATGCAATTTCTGAGTTTCGTCGTCAACAAGAAGGTCCAAGGGATACAGTAAACCTGAAGTGAAGCAACGGAACCTAAAACCTGTCTCACAGGAAAGGCTCAAAACATAGAGAGTAAGACGAGAGAGTCATCTTGTATTTGAGTCGGCATTGTGCCTTTTGTATTTAATTCCGATGCAATTTTTGTGTTTCATCGTCAATACGAAGGTCCAAGGGATACAGTAAACATACAGTGAAGCATCGGAATCTAGAACTGGTCTCACATGAAATGTTCACAACATAGTCAGTAAGAAGAGTCAGTCTTCTTGTACTTAATTCGGCATTGTGCCGTTTGTATTTAATTCGGATGCAATTTCTGTGTTTCATCGTCAATAAGAAAGTCAGAGGGATACAGTAAACCTGTAGTGAAGGATCGGAATCTATAACTAGTGTCACAGGAATCGTTAAAAACATGGACAGTAGGAAGATTCAGTCTTCTTATACTTAAGTCAGCATTGTGCCTTTTCTATTTAATTCAAATGCAATATCTGTGTTTCGTCGTCAATAAGAAGGTCAGAGGGATACAGTAAACCTGAAGTGAAGCATCGGAATCTATATCTAATGTCACAGGAATGGTTCAAAACATAGACAGCAAGAAGAGTCAGTCTTCTTGGACATGAGTCGGCATTGTGCAATTTGTATTCAATTCCGATGCAATTACTGTGCTTCAACGTCAATAAGAAGGTCAGAGGAATACAGTAAACCTGAAGTGAAGCATCGGAATCTATAACTAGTGTCACAGGAATGATTCAAATCATACACAGCAAGAAGAGACAGTCTTCTTGTACTTAAGTCGGGATTGTGCCTTTTGTATTTAATTCCGATGCAATTTCTGTGTTTCATCGTCAACAAGAAGGTCCAAGGGATACAGAAAACATATAGTGAAGCATCGGAATCTAAAACTGGTCTCAAAGGAAATGTTCAAATCATAGTCAGTAACAAGAGTCAGTCTTCTTGTACTTATGTCGGCATTGTGCCTTTTCTATTTAATTCCGATGCAATTTCTGTGTTTCGTCGTCAATAAGAAGGTACAAAGGAGAGAGTAAACCTGAAGTGAAGCATCGGAATCTAAAACCGGTCTCACAGGAAAGGTTCAAAACATAGAGAATAAGAAGAGTCAGTCGTCTTGTATTTGAGTCGGCATTGTGCCTTTTGTATTTAATTCCGATGCAATCTCTGTGTTTCATCGTCAATAAGAAGGTCAGAGGGATACAGTAAGACCTGAAGTGAAGCATCGGAATCTATATCTAGTGTCACAGGAAAGGTTCATAACATAGACACTGAGAAGAGTCAGTCTTCTTGGACATGAGTTGATATTGTGCCATTTGTATTTAATTCCGATGCAATTACTGTGCTTCATCGTCAATAAGAAGGTCAGAGGGATACCGTAAACCTGAAGTGAAGCATCGGAATCTATAACTAGTGTCACAGGAATGGTTCAAACATACACAGCAAGAAGAGTCAGTCTTTTTGTACTTAAGTCGGCATTGTGCCTTTTGTATTTAATTCCGATGCAATTTCTGTGTTTCATCGTCAACAAGAAGGCCCAAGGGATACAGTAAACATATAGTGAAGCATCGGAATCTAAAACTGGTCTCACAGGAAATGTTCAAATCATAGTCAGTAAGAAGAGTCAGTCTTCTTGTACTTATGTCGGCATTGTCCCTTTTCTATTTAATTCCGATGCAATTTCTGTGTTTCGTCGTCAATAAGAAGGTCCAAGGGATACAGTAAACCTGAAGTGGAGCATCGGAATCTAAAACCGGTCTCACTGGAAAGGTTCAAAACATAGAGAGTAAGAAGAGTCAGTCATCATGTATTTGAGTCGGCATTGTGCCCTTTGTATTTAATTCCGATGCAATTTCTGTGTTTCATCGTCAATAAGAACGTCAGAGGGATACAGTAAAACTGAAGTGAGGCATCGGAATCTATAACTAGTGTCACAGGAATGGGTAAAACATAGACAGTATGAAGAGTCAGTCGTTTTGTACTTAAGTCGGCATTGTGCCTTTTGTATTTAATTCCGATGCAATTTCTGTGTTTCATCGTCAATAAGAAGGTCCAAGGGATACAGTAAACCTGAAGTGAAGCATCGGAATCTATAACTAGTATCACAGAAAAGGTTCAAATCATAGACAGTAAGAAGAGTCAGTCTTATTGTACTTAAGTCGGCATTGTGCCTTTTGTATTTAATTCTGATCCAATTTCTGTGTTTCATCGTCAATAAGAAGGTCCAAGGGATACAGTAAACATGAAGTGAAGCATCGGAATCTATAACTAGTGTCAAAGGAATCTTTCAAAACATAGCAGAAGGAAGAGTCAGTCTTCTTGAACTTAAGTCGGCATTGTGCCTCTTTTATTTAAATCCGATGCAAGTTCTGCGTTTCGTCGTCAATAAGAAGGTCAGAGGGATACAGTAAACATACAGTGAAGCATCGGAATCTATAATTAGTGTCACAGGAATGGTTCAAAACATAGCCAGTAAGAAGAGTCAGTCTTCTTGTACTTAAGTCGGCATTGTGCCTTTTGTATTTAATTCCGAAGCAATTTCTGTGTTTCATCGTCCATAAGAAGGTCAGAGAGATAAAGTAAACCTGAAGTGAAGCATCGGAAACTATAACTAGTGTCACAGGAATGGTTCAAAACATAGACAGTAAGAAGAGTCAGTTTTCTTGTACTTAATTTGGCATTGTGCCATTTGTATTTAATTCCGATGCAATTTCTGTGTTTCATCGTCAATAAGAGGGTCAGAGCGATACAGTAAACCTGAAGTGAAGCATCGGAATCGATAACTAATGTCACAGGAATGGTTCAAAAAACAGACTATAAGAAGAGTTCGATTTCTTATACTTAATTCGGCGTTGTGCCTTTTGTATTTAATTTTGATGCATTTCTGTGTTTCATCTTCAATAAGATGGTCAGAGGGATACAGTAAACCTTAAGTGAAGCATCGAAATCCGTAACTAGTGTCACAGGAATGGTTCAAAACAAAGACAGTGAGAAGAGTCAGTTTTCTTGTACTTAAGTCGGCATTTTGCCTTTTGTATTTAATTCCGATGCAATTTCTGTGTTTCTTCGTCAATAAGAAGGTCAGAGGGATACAGTAAACCTGAAGTGAAGCATCGGAATGTGTAACTAGTATCTCAGGAATGGTTCAAAACATAGACAGTAAGAAGAGTCAGTTTTCTTGTACTTAAGTCGGCATTGTGCCTTTTCTATTTAATTCCGATGCAATTTCTGTGTTTTATGGTCGATAAGAAGGTCCAAGGGATACAGTAAACATATAGTGAAGCATCGGAATGTAAAACTGGTCTCACAGGAAATGCTGAAATCATAGTCAGTAGGAGGAGTCAGTCTTCATGTACTTAAGTCGGCATTGTGCCTTATGTATTTAATTCTGATGCAATTTCTGTGTTTCATCGTCAATAAAAAGGTCCAAGGGATACAGTAAACATATAGTGAAGCATCGGAATCTAAAACTGGTCTCACAAAAAATGTTCAAAACATAATCAGTAAGAAGTCTCAGTCTTCTTGTACTTAAGTCGGCATTGTGCGTTTTGTATTTAATTCCGATGCAATTTCTGTGTTTCATCGTCAATATGAAGCTCCAAGGGATACAGTAATCATATAGTGAAGCATCGGAATCTAAAACTGGTCTCACAGGAAGTGTTTAAAAGATAGTCAGTAAGAAGAGTCAGTCTTGTTTTGCATAAGTCGGCATTGTGCCTTTTGTATTTAATTCCGATGCAATTTCTGAGTTTCATCGTCAATAAGAAGGTCCAAGGGATACAGTAAACATATAGTGAAGCAGCGGAATCTAAAACTGGTCTCACAGGACGTGTTCAAAAGATAGTCAGTAAGAAGAGTCAGTCTTCTTGTACTTAAGTCGGCATTGTGCCTTTTGTATTTAATTCCGATGCAATTTCTGTGTTTTATCGTCAATATGGAAGGTCCAAGTCATACAGTAAAACTGAAATGAAGCACAGGAAATGGTGTCACAGGAAAGGTTCCAAAACATAGACAGTAAGAAGAGTTAGGTTTCTTGTACTTAAGTCAGCATTGTGTATTTTCTATTTAATTCTGATTCAATTTCTGTGTTTCGTCATCAGTAAGAAGGTCCAAGGGATACAGTAAACCTAAAGTGAAGTATCGGAATCTGAAAGCGGTCTCACAAGAAAGCTTTATAACATAGACAGTAAGAAGAGACAGTCTACTTGTACTTGAGTAGGCATTGTGCCTATGTTTCGAACCATTCGTGTGACACTAGTTATAGATTCAAATGCTTCACTTCAGGTTTACTGTATCCCTTCGTCCTTCTTATTGACGACGAAACACAGAAATAGCATCGGAATTAAATAGAAAAGGAACAATGCCAACTTAAGTACAAGAAGACTGATTCTTCTTACTGACTATGTTTTGAACATTTCCTGTGAGACCAGTTTTAGATTCCGATGCTTCACTGTATGTTTACTGTATCCTTTGGACCTTCTTATTGACGACGAAACGCAGAAATTGCATCGGATTTAAATAGAAGAGGCACAATGCCGACTTAAGTTCAAGAAGACTGACTCTTCCTTCTGCTATGTTTTGAAAGATTCCTTTGACACTAGTTATAGATTCCGAAGCTTCACTTCAGGTTTACAGTATCCCTTGGACCTTCTTAATGACGATGAAACACAGAAATTGCATCGTAAATAAGTAGAAAAGGCAAAATGCCGTCTTAAGTACAAGAAGACTGACTCTTCTTACTGCCTATGTTTTGAACCTTTCCTGTGACACTAGTTATAGATTCCGATGCTTCACTTCAGGTTTACTGTATCCCTAGGACCTTCTTATTGACGATGAAACACAGAAATTACATCGGAATTAAATAGAAAAGAGTCAGTCTTCTTGTACTTAAGTCGGCATTTTGCCTTTTCTATTTAATTCCGATGCAATTTCTGTGTTTCGTCGTCAATAAGAAGGGCCAAGGGATACAGAAAACCTCAAGTGAAGCATCGGAATCTATAACTAGTGTCACAGAAAAGGTTCAAAACATAGACAGTAAGAAGAGTCAGTCTTCTTGTACTTAAGTTGGCATTGTGCCTTTTGTATTTAATTCCGATGCAATTTCTGTGTTTCATCGTCAATAAGAGTGTCCAAGGGATACAGTAAACCTGAAGTGAAGCATCGGAATCTATAACTAAAGTCACAGGAATGATTCAAAACATAGACAGTAGGAAGAGTCAGTCTTCTTGTACTTAAGTCGGCATTCTGCATTTTCTATTTAATTCCGATGCAATTTCTGTGTTTCGTCGTCAATACGAAGGTCATCGGGATACAGTAAACCTGAAGTGAAGCATCGGAATCTATAATTAGTGTCACAGGAATGGTTCAAACCATACACAGCAAGAAGAGTCAGTCTTCTTTTACTTAAGTCGGCATTTTGCCTTTTGTATTTAAATCCGATGCAATTTCTGTGTTTCATCGCCTTGAGAGTGTCCAAGGGATACAGTAAACCTGAAGTGATGCATCGGAATCTTTAACTATTGTCACAGGAATGGTTCAAAGCATAGACAGTAGGAAGAGTCAGTCTTCTTGTACTTAAGTCGGCATTGTGTGTTTTGTATTTAATGCAGATGCAATTTTTGTGTTTCATCATCAATAAAAATGTCAGAGGGATACAGTAAACCTGAAGTGAAGCATCGGAATCTATAACTAGTGTCAAAGGAATCTTTCAAAACATAGCAGAAGGAAGAGTCAGTCTTCTTGAACTTAAGTCAGCATTGTGCCTCTTCTATTTAAACCCGATGCAATTTCTGTGTTTCGTCGTCAATAAGAAGGTCCCAGGGATACAGTAAGCATACAGTCAAGCATCGGAATCTAAAACTGGTCTCACAAGAAATGTTCAAAACAAAGTCAGTAAGAAGAGTCAGTCTTCTTGTACTTAAGTTGGCATTGTGCCTTTCCTATTTAATTCCGTTGCAATTTCTGTGTTTCGTCGTCAATAAGAAGGACCAAGGGATACAGTAAACCTCAAGTGAAGCATCGGAATCTATAACTAGTGACACAGGAGTGGTTCAAAACATAGAGAGTAGGAAGAGTTAGTCTTCTTGAACTTAAGTCGGCATTGTGCCTTTTCTATTTAATTCCGATGCAATTTGTGTGTTTCGTCGGCAATAAGAAGGTCCAAGGGATACAGTAAACATATAGTGAAGCATCGGAACCTAAAACGGGTCTCACAGGAAATGTTCAAAACATAGTCAGTAAGTAGAGTCAGTCTTCTTGTACTTAAGTCGGCATTGTGCCTTTTCTATTTAGTTGCGATGCAATTTCTGTGTTTCGACGTCAATAAGAGGGTCCAGGTGATACAGTGAACCTGAAGTGAAGCATCGGAATCTATAACTAGTGTCACAGGAATGGTTCAAATTATGGACAGTAAGAAGATTTAGTCTACTTGCACTTAAGTCGGCATTGTGCCATTTGTATCTAATTCCGATGCAATTACTGTGCTTCATCGTCAATAAGAAGGTCAGAGGGTTACAGTAAACCTGAAGTGAAGCATCGGAATCTATAACCAGTGTCACAGGAATGGTTCAAAACATACACAGCAAGAAGAGTCAGTCTTCTTGTACATGAGTCGGCATTGTGCATTTTGTATTTAATTCCGATGCAATTACTGTGTTTCATGGTCAATAAGAAGGTCAGAGGGATACAGTAAACCTGAAGTGAAGCTTCGGAATCTATAACTAGTGTCACAGGAATGGTTAAAACAAAGACAGTAGGAAGAGTCAGTCTTCTTGTACTTAAGTCGGCATTGTGCTTTTTCTATTTAATTTTAATGCAATTTCTGTGTTTCGCCGTCAATAAGGAGGTCAGAGGGATACAGAAAAACCTGAAGTGAAGCATCGGAATCTATATCTAGTGTCACAGGAAAGGTTCAAAACATAGACAGTAAGAAGAGTCAGTCTTCTTGGCCATGAGTCGGCATTGTGCCATTTGTATCTAATTCCGATGCAATTTCTGTGTTTCGTCGTCAATAAGAAGGACCAAGGGATACAGTAAACCTCAAGTGAAGCATCGGAATCTATAACTAGTGTCAAAGGAATCTTTCAAAACATAGCAGAAGGAAGAGTCAGTCTTCTTGAACTTAAGTCAGCATTGTGCCTCTTCTATTTAAACCCGATGCAATTTCTGTGTTTCGTCGTCAATAAGAAGGTCCCAGGGATACAGTAAGCATACAGTCAAGCATCGGAATCTAAAACTGGTCTCACAAGAAATGTTCAAAACAAAGTCAGTAAGAAGAGTCAGTCTTCTTGTACTTAAGTTGGCATTGTGCCTTTCCTATTTAATTCCGTTGCAATTTCTGTGTTTCGTCGTCAATAAGAAGGACCAAGGGATACAGTAAACCTCAAGTGAAGCATCGGAATCTATAACTAGTGACACAGGAGTGGTTCAAAACATAGAGAGTAGGAAGAGTTAGTCTTCTTGAACTTAAGTCGGCATTGTGCCTTTTCTATTTAATTCCGATGCAATTTGTGTGTTTCGTCGGCAATAAGAAGGTCCAAGGGATACAGTAAACATATAGTGAAGCATCGGAACCTAAAACGGGTCTCACAGGAAATGTTCAAAACATAGTCAGTAAGAAGAGTCAGTCTTCTTGTACTTAAGTCGGCATTGTGCCTTTTCTATTTAGTTGCGATGCAATTTCTGTGTTTCGACGTCAATAAGAGGGTCCAGGTGATACAGTGAACCTGAAGTGAAGCATCGGAATCTATAACTAGTGTCACAGGAATGGTTCAAATTATGGACAGTAAGAAGATTTAGTCTACTTGCACTTAAGTCGGCATTGTGCCATTTGTATCTAATTCCGATGCAATTACTGTGCTTCATCGTCAATAAGAAGGTCAGAGGGTTACAGTAAACCTGAAGTGAAGCATCGGAATCTATAACCAGTGTCACAGGAATGGTTCAAAACATACACAGCAAGAAGAGTCAGTCTTCTTGTACATGAGTCGGCATTGTGCATTTTGTATTTAATTCCGATGCAATTACTGTGTTTCATGGTCAATAAGAAGGTCAGAGGGATACAGTAAACCTGAAGTGAAGCTTCGGAATCTATAACTAGTGTTACAGGAATGGTTAAAACAAAGACAGTAGGAAGAGTCAGTCTTCTTGTACTTAAGTCGGCATTGTGCTTTTTCTATTTAATTTTAATGCAATTTCTGTGTTTCGCCGTCAATAAGGAGGTCAGAGGGATACAGAAAAACCTGAAGTGAAGCATCGGAATCTATATCTAGTGTCACAGGAAAGGTTCAAAACATAGACAGTAAGAAGAGTCAGTCTTCTTGGCCATGAGTCGGCATTGTGCCATTTGTATCTAATTCCGATGCAATTACTGTGCTTCATCGTCAATAAGAAGGTCAGAGGGTTACAGTAAACCTGAAGTGAAGCAACGGAATCCATAACCAGTGTCACAGGAATGGTTCAAAACATACACAGCAAGAAGAGTCAGTCTTCTTGTACATGAGTCGGCATTGTGCATTTTGTATTTAATTCCGATGCAATTACTGTGTTTCATCGTCAATAAGAAGGTCAGAGGGATACAGTAAACCTGAAGTGAAGCATCGGAATCTATAACTAGTGTCACAGGAATGGTTAAAACAAAGACAGTAGGAAGAGTCAGTCTTCTTGTACTTAAGTCGGCATTGTGCATTTTGTATTTAATCCCGATGCAATTTCTGTGTTTCGTCTCAATAAGAAGGTCCAAGGGATACAGTAAACCTGTAGTGAAGCATCGGAATCTATATCTAGTGTCACAGGAATGGTTCAATACTTAGACACGGAAGAGTCTGTCTTCTTGTACATAAGTCAGCATTTTGCATTTTCTATTTAATACCGATGCAATATCTGTGTTTCGTCGTCAATGAGAAGGTCCAAGGGATACAGTAAACCTGAAGTGAAGCATCGGAATCTATAACTAGTGTCACAGAAAAGGTTCAAAACATAGACAGTAAGAAGAGTCAGTCTTCTTGTACTTAAGTCGGCATTGTGCCTTTTGTATTTAATTCCGATGCAATTTCTGTGTTTCATCGTCAATAAGAGTGTCCAAGGGATACAGTAAACCTGAAGTGAAGCATCGGAATCTATAACTAAAGTCACAGGAATGATTCAAAACATAGACAGTAGGAAGAGTCAGTCTTCTTGTACTTAAGTCGGCATTGTGCATTTTCTATTTAATTCCGATGCAATTTCTGTGTTTCGTCATCAATACGAAGGTCATCGGGATACAGTAAACCTGAAGTGAAGCATCGGAATCTATAATTAGTGTCACAGGAATGTTTCAAACCATACACAGCAAGAAGAGTCAGTCTTCTTGTACTTAAGTCGGCATTTTGCCTTTTGTATTTAATTCCGATGTAATTTCTGTGTTTCATCGTCTTGAGAATGTCCAAGGGATACAGTAAACCTGAAGTGATGCATCTGAATCTTTAACTAGTGTCACAGGAATGGTTCAAAACATAGACAGTAGGAAGAGTTAGTCTTCTTGTACTTAAGTCGGCATTGTGTCTTTTCTATTTAATTCCGATGCAATTTCTGTGTTTCATCGTCATTAAGAAGGTCGAAGGGATACTGTAAACCTGAAGTGAAGCATCGGAATCTATTACTAGTGACACAGGAGTGGTTCAAAACATAGAGAGTAGGAAGAGTTAGTCTTCTTGAACTTAAGTCGGCATTGTGCCTTTTCTATTTAATTCCGATGCAATTTCTGTGTTTCGTCGGCAATAAGAAAATCCAAGGGATACAGTAAACATATAGTGAAGCATCGGAACCTAAAACGGGTCTCACAGGAAATGTTCAAAACATAGTCAGTAAGAAGAGTCAGTCTTCTTGTACATAAGTCGGCATTGTGCCTTTTCTATTTAATTGCGATGCAATTTCTGTGTTTCGACGTCAATAAGAGGGTCCAGGTGATACAGTGAACCTGAAGTGAAGCATCGGAATCTATAACTAGTGTCACAGGAATGGTTCAAATTATAGACAGTAAGAAGATTTAGTCTACTTGTACTTAAGTCGGCATTGTGCCTTTTCTATTTAATTCCGATGCAATATCTGTGTTTCATCGTCAATAAGAATGTCAGAGGGATACAGTAAACCTGAAGTGAAGCATCGGAATCTATAACTAGTGTCTCAGGAATGGTTCAAATCATATACGGTAGGAAGAAACAGTCTTCTTTACTTAAGTCGGCATTGT
This sequence comes from Schistocerca americana, assembly GCF_021461395.2. NCBI lineage: Eukaryota > Metazoa > Arthropoda > Insecta > Orthoptera > Acrididae > Schistocerca > Schistocerca americana. The sequence goes on along the minus strand of NC_060130.1, from coordinate 9,960,276 downwards.
GCCTTTTGCATTTAATTCGGATGCAATTTCTGTGTTTCATCGTCAATAAGAAGGTCAGAGGGGTATAGTAAACCTGAAGTGTAGCATCGGAATTTACAACTAGTGTCACAGGAATGGTTCAAAACATAGACAGTAGGAAGAGTCAGTCTTATTGTACTTAATTCGGCATTTTGCCTTTTCTATTTAATTCCGCTACAATTTCTGTGTTTCGTCGTCAATAAAAAGGTCAGTCTGATACAGTAAACCTGAAGTGAAGCATCGAAATCTGTAACTAGTGTCACAGGAATGGTTCAAAACATAGGCAGTAAGAAGAGTCAGTCTTCTTGTACTTAAGTCGGCATTGTGCCTTTTGTATTTAATTCCGATGCAATTTCTGTGTTTCATCGTCAATAAGAGGGTCCAAGGGAAACAGTAAACATATAGTGAAGCATCTAAATCAAAAACTGGTCTCACAGGGAATGTTCAAAACATACTCAGTAAGAAGAGTCGGTCTTCTTGTACTTAAGTTGGCATTGTGCCGTTTGTATTTAATTCCAATGCAATTTCTCTGTTTCATCGTCAATAAGAAAGTCAGAGGGATACAGTAAACCTGAAGGTAAGCATCGGAATCTATAACTAGTGTCACAGGAATGGTTCAAAACATAGACAGTAGGAAGATTCAGTCTTCTTGTACTTAAGTCGGCCTTGTGCCTTTTGTATTTAATTCCGATGCAATTTCTGTGTTTCGTCGTCAATACGTAGATCAGCGGGATACAGTAAACATACAGTGAAGCATCGGAATCTAAAACTGGTCTCACAGGAAATGTTCAAAACAAAGTCAGCAAGAAGAGACGGTCTTCTTGTACTTAAGTTGGCATTGTGCCTTTTCTATTTAATTCCGTTGCAATTTCTGTGTTTCGTCGTCAATAAGAAGGACCAAGGGATACAGTAAACCTGAAGTGAAGCATCGGAATCTATAACTAGTGACACAGGAATGGCTCAAAACATAGAGAGTAGGAAGAGTTAGTCTTCTTGAACTTAATTCGGCATTGTGCCTTTTCTATTTAATTCCGATGCAAATTCTGTGTTTCGTCGGCAATAAGAATGTCCAAGGGATACAGTAAACATATAGTGAAGCATCGGAACCTAAAACGGGTCTCACAGGAAATGTTCAAAATATAGTCAGTAAGAAGAGTCAGTCTTCTTGTACTTAAGCCGGCATTGTGCCTTTTCTATTTAATTCCAATGCAATTTCTGTGTTTCGACGTCAATAAGAGGGTCCAGGGGATACAGTGAACCTGAAGTGAAGCATCGGAATCTATAACTAGTGTCACAGGAATGGTTCAAAATATAGACAGTAAGAAGATTTAGTCTACTTGTACTTAAGTCGGCATTGTGCCTTTTCTATTTAAATCCGATGCCATATCTGTGTTTCATCGTGAATAGGAATGTCAGAGGGATACAGTAAACCTGAAGTGAAGCTTCGGAATCTATAACTAGTGTCTCAGGAATGGTTCAAATCTTATACAGTAGGAAGAGTCAGTCTTCTTTACTTAAGTCGGCATTGTGCTTTTTCTATTTAATTCCGATGCAATTTCTGTGTCTCGTCGCCAATAAGAAGGTCCAAGAAATGCAGGAAAACTGAATTGTAGCATCGGAATCTAATACTAGTGTAACAGGAAAAGTTCAAATCTTAGACAGTAAGAAGAGTCAGTCTACTTGTACTTAAGTCGGCATTGTGCCTTTTGTATTTAATTCGGATGCAATTTCTGTGTTTCATCGTCAATAAGAAGGTCAGAGGGATATAGTAAACCTGAAGTGTAGCATCGGAATTTATAACTAGTGTCACAGGAATGGTTCAAAACATAGACAGTAGGAAGAGTCAGTCTTATTGTACTTAATTCGGCATTGTGCATTTTCTATTTAATTACGTTACAATTTCTGTGTTTCGTCGTCAATAAGAAGGTCAGTGGGATACAGTGAACCTGATGTGAAGCATCGGAATCTATAACTAGTGTCACAGGAATGGTTGAAAACATAAGCAGTAAGAAGAGTCAGTCTTCTTGTACTTAAGTCGGCATTGTGCCTTTTGTATTTAATTCCGTTGCAATTTCTGTGTTTCATCGTCAATAAGAAGGTTGAAGGGAAACAGTAAACATATAGTGAAGCATCTAAACCTAAAACTGGTCTCACAGGGAATGTTAAAAACATAGACAGTAAGAAGAGTCGGTCTTCTTGCACTTAAGTCGGCATTGTGCCGTTTGTAATTGATTCCAATGCAATTTCTGTGATTCATCGTCAATAAGAATGTCAGAGGGATACAGTAAACCTGAAGTTAAGCATCGGAATCTATAACTAGTGTCACAGGAATGGTTCAAAACATAGTCAGTAGGAAGATTCAGTCTTCTTGTTCTTAAGTCGGCCTTGTGCCTTTTGTATTTAATTCCAATGCTCTTTCTGTGTTTCATCGTCGATAAGAAGGTCCAAGGGATACAGTAAACCAGAAGTGAAGCATCGGAATCTATAACTAGTGTCACAGGAGTTGATCAAACATAGGCAGTAAGTAGATTCAGTCTTCTTGTACTTAAGTCGGCATTGTGCCTTTTGTGTTTATTTCCGATGCAAATTCTGTGTTTCATCGTCAATAAGATGGTCCAAAGGATATAGTAAACCTGAAGTGAAGTTTCGGAATCTGAAACTAGTGTCACAGGAATGGTTTAAAACATAGACAGTAAGAAGAGAGAGTCTTCTTGTACTTAAGTCGGCATTGTGCCCTATGTATTTAATTCCGATGCAATTTCTGTGTTTCATCGTCAATAAGAGTGTCAGAGCGATTCAGTAAACCTGAAGTGAAGCATCGGAATCTATAACTAGTGTCACAGGAATGGTTCAAATCGTAGATAGTTGGAAGAGTCAGTTTTCTTGTACTTAAGTCGGCATTATGCCTTTTCTATTTAATTCCGATGCTATTTCTGTGTTTCATCGTCAACAAGAAGGTCCAAGGGATACAGTAAACAAATAGTGAAGCATCCAAATCAAAAACTGGTCTCACAGGAAATGTTCATATCATAGTCAGTAAGATGAGTCAGTCTTCTTGTACTTATGTCGGCATTGTGCCCTTTTCTATTTAATTCCGATGCAATTTCTGTGTATCGTCGACAATAAGAAGGTCCAAGGGATACAGTAATCCTGAAGTGAAGCATCGGAATCTAAAACCGGTCTCACAGGAAAGGTTCAAAACATAGTGAGTAAGAAGAGCCAGTCATCTTGTATTTGAGTCGGCACTGTGCCTTTTGTATTTAATTCCGATGCTATTTCTGTGGTTCATCGTCAATAAGATGGTCAGAGGCATGCAGTGAACCTGAAGTGAAGCATCGTAATCAATATCTAGTGTCACAGGAATGGTTAAAACATAGACAGTAGGAAGAGTCAGTCTTCTTGTACTTAAGTCGGCATTGAGCCTTTTGTATTTAATCCCGAATCAAATTCTGTGTTTCGTCGTCAATGAGAAGGTCCAAACCATACAGTAAACCTGAAGTGAAGCATCGGAATCTATAAGTAGTGTCACAGGAATGGTTCAAAACATAGACAGTAAGAAGAGTCAGCCTTCTTGTACTTAAGACGGCCTTGTGCCTTTTGTATTTAATTCCGATGCTATTTCTGTGTTTCATCGTCGATAAGAAGATCCAAGGGATACAGTAAACCTGAAGTAAAGCATCGGAATCTATAACTAGTGTCACAGGAATTGCTCAAAACATAGACAGTAAGTAGAGTCAGTCTTCTTGTACTTAAGTGGGCATTGTGCCTTTTGTATTTATTTCCGATGCAAATTCTGTGTTTCATCGTCAATAAGAAGGTCCAAAGGATACAGTAAACCTGAAGTGAAGCTTCGGAATCTATAACTATTGTCACAGGAATGGTTTAAAAGATAGATAGTAAGAAGAGTGAGTCTTCTTGTACTTAAGTCGGCATTGTGCCTTATGTATTTAATTCCGATGCAATTTCTGTGTTTCATCGTCAATAAGAGTGTCAGAGGGATACAGTAAACCTGAAGTGAAGCATCGGAATCTATAACTAGTGTCACAGGAATTGCTCAAAACATAGACAGTAAGTAGATTCTGCCTTCTTGTACTTAAGTCGGCATTGTGCTTTTGTATTTAATTCCGATGCAATTTCTGTGTTTCATCGTCAATAAGATGGTCCAAGGGATACAGTAAACCTGAAGTGAAGCATCGGAATCTATAACTAGTGTCACAGTAATGGTTCAAAACATAGACAGTAAGAAGAGTCAGTCTTCTTGTGCTTAAGTCGGCATTGTGCCTTTTGTATTTAACTCCGATGCATTTTCTGTGTTTCTTCGTTAATAAGAAGGTGCAAGGGATACAGTAAACATATAGTGAAGCATCGGAATCTTAAACTGGTCGCACAGGAAATGTTCACAACATAGTCCGTAAGAAGCGTCAGTCTTCTTGTACTTAAGTCGGCACTGTGCCGTTTGTATTTAATTCCGATGCAATTTCTGTGTTTCATCGTAAATACGAATGTCAGAGGGATACAGTAAACCTGAAGTGAAGCATCGGAATCTATAACTAGTGTCACAGGAATGGTTCAAAACATACACAGCAAGAAGAGTCAGTCTTCTTGTACTTAAGTCGGCATTGTGCCTTTTGTATGTAATTCCGATGCAGTTTCTGTGTTTCATAGTCAACAAGAAGGTCCAAGGGATACAGTAAACATATAGTGAAGCAACGGAATCTAAAACTGGTCTCACAGGAAATGTTCAAATCATAGTCAGTAAGAAGAGTCAGACTTCTTGTACTTATGTCGGCATTGTGGCTTTTCTATTTAATTCCGATGCAGTTTCTGTGTTTCGTCGTCAATAAGGAGGTCCAAGGGATACAGTAATCCTGAAAAGAAGCATCGGAATCTAAAACCGGTCTCACAGGAAAGGTTCAAAACATAGAGAGTAAGAAGAGCCAGTCATCTTGTATTTGAGTCGGCACTGTGCCTTTAGTATTTAATTCCGATCTAATTTCTGTGTTTCATCGTCAATAAGAAGGTCAGAGGGATACAGTAAACCTGAAGTGAAACATCGGAATCTATAACTAGTGTCACAGGAATGGTTAAAACATAGACAGTAGGAAGAGTCAGTCTTCTTGTACTTAGGTCGGCATTGTGCCTTTAGTATTAAATGTTGATTCAGTTTCTGTGTTTCGTCGTCAATAAGAAGGTCCAAGTGATACAGTAAACCTGAAGTGAAGCATCGGAATCTATAACTAGTGTCACAGGAGTGGTTCGAAACATAGCCAGGAAGAAGAGTCAGTCTTCTTGTACTTAAGTCGGCATTGTGCCTTTTGTATTTAATTGCGATGCTATTTCTGTGTTTCATCGTCGATAAGCAGGTCCAAGGGATACAGTAAAACTGAAGTGAAGCATCGGAATCCATAACTAGTGTCAGTGGAATTGCTCAAAACACAGAGAGTAAGAAGAGTCAGTTTTCTTATACTTAAGTCGGCATTGTATCTTTTGAATTTAATTCCGATGCAAATTCTGTGTTTCATCGTCAATAAGAAGGTCCAAAGGATACAGTAAACCTGAAATGAAGCTTCGGAATGTATAACTAGTGTCACAGGAATGGTTCAAAACATAGACAGTAAGAAGAGTGAGTCTTCTTGTACTTAAGTCGGCATTGTGCTTTTGTATTTAATTCCGATGCAATTTCTGTGTTTCATTGTCAATAAGAGTGTCAGAGGGATACAGTAAACCTGAAGTGAAGCATCGGAATCTATAACCAGTGTCACAGGAATGGTTCAAAACGTAGACGGTTGGAAGAGTTAGTCTGCTTGTACTTAAGTCGGCATTGTGCCTTTTCTATTTAATTCCGATGCTATTTCAGTGTTTCATCGTCAATAAGAAGGTAATAGGGATACGATAAACCTGAAGTGAAGCATCGGAATCTATATCTAGTGTCACAGGAAAGGTTCAAAACATAGACAGTAAGAAGGGTCAGTCTTCTTGTACATGAGTCGGCATTGTGCCTTTTGTATTTAATTCCGATGCAATTACTGTGTTTCATCGTCAATAAGAATGTCAGAGGGATACAGTAAACCTGAAGTGAAGCATCGGAATCTATAAATAGTGTCACAGGAATGGTTCAAAACATACACAGCATGAAGAGTCAGTCTTCTTGTACTTATGTCGGCATTGTGCCTTTTCTATTTAATTCCGACGCAATTTCTGTGTTTCGTCGTCAATAAGAAGGTCCAATGGATACAGTAAACCTGAAGTGAAGCATCGGAATCAAAAACCGGTCTCACAGGAAAGGTTCAAAACATAGAGAGTAAGAAGAGCCAGTCATCTTGTATTTGAGTCAGCATTGTGCCTTTTGTATTTAATTCCGATGCAATTTCTGTGTTTCATCGTCTATAAGAAGGTCAGAGGGACACAGTAAACCTAAAGTGAAGCATCGGAATCTTTAACTAGTGTCACAGGAGTGGTTCAAAACATAGCCAGGAAGAAGAGTCAGTCTTCTTGTACTTAAGTCGGCATTGTGCCTTTTGTATTTAATTGCGATGCTATTTCTGTGTTTCATCGTCGATAAGCAGGTCCAAGGGATACAGTAAACCTGAAGTGAAGCATCGGAATCCATAACTAGTGTCAGTGGATTTGCTCAAAACACAGACAGTAAGAAGAGTCAGTTTTCTTATACTTAAGTCGGCATTGTGCCTTTGAATTTAATTCCGATGCAAATTCTGTGTTTCATCGTCAATAAGAAGGTCCAAAGGATACAGTAAACCTGAAATGAAGCTTCGGAATCTATAACTAGTGTCACAGGAATGTTTCAAAACATAGACAGTAAGAAGAGTGAGTCTTCTTGTACTTAAGTCGGCATTGTGCTTTTGTATTTAATTCCGATGCAATTTCTGTGTTTCATTGTCAATAAGAGTGTCAGAGGGATACAGTAAACCTGAAGTGAAGCATCGGAATCTGTAACCAGTGTCACAGGAATGGTTCAAAACGTAGACGGTTGGAAGAGTTAGTCTGCTTGTACTTAAGTCGGCATTGTGCCTTTTCTATTTAATTCCGATGCTATTTCAGTGTTTCGTCGTCAATAAGAAGGTAAGAGGGATACGATAAACCTGAAGTGAAGCATCGGAATCTATATCTAGTGTCACAGGAAAGGTTCAAAACATAGACAGTAAGAAGGGTCAGTCTTCTTGTACATGAGTCGGCATTGTGCCTTTTGTATTTAATTCCGATGCAATTACTGTGTTTCATCGTCAATAAGAATGTCAGAGGGATACAGTAAACCTGAAGTGAAGCATCGGAATCTATAAATAGTGTCACAGGAATGGTTCAAAACATACACAGCATGAAGAGTCAGTCTTCTTGTACTTATGTCGGCATTGTGCCTTTTCTATTTAATTCCGATGCAATTTCTGTGTTTCGTCGTCAATAAGAAGGTCCAAGGGATACAGTAAACCTGAAGTGAAGCATCGGAATCTAAAACCGGTCTCACAGGAAAGGTTCACAACATAGAGAGTAAGAAGAGCCAGTCATCTTGTATTTGAGTCAGCATTGTGCCTTTTGTATTTAATTCCGATGCAATTTCTGTTTTTCATCGTCTATAAGAAGGTCAGAGGGATACAGTAAACCTAAAGTGAAGCATCGGAATCTATAACTAGTGTCACAGGAATGGTTAAACCATAGACAGAAGGAAGAGTCAGTCTTCTTGTAAGTAAGTCGGTATGAGCCTTTTGTATTTCATCCCGATGCAATTTCTGTGTCTCGTCGATAATGAAAAGGTCCAAGGGATACAGTAAACCTGAATTGAAGCATCGGAATCTTTATCAAGTGTCACAGGACTGGTTCTAAACATAGACACGGAAGAGTCAGTCTTCTTGTACTTAAGTCGGCATTGTGCCTTTTCTATTTAATTCCGATGCAATTTCTGTGTTTCGTCGTCAATAAGAAGGTCCAAGGGATACAGTAAACCTGAAGTTAAGCATCGGAATCCGTAACTAGTATCAGAGAAAAGGTTCAAAAGATAGACAGTAAGAAGAGTCAGTCATCTTGTACTTAAGTCGGCATTGTGCCTTTTGTATTTAATTCCGATCCAATTTCTGTGTTTCATCGTCAATAAGAAGGTCCAGGGGATACAGTAAACCTGAAGTGAAGCATCGGAATCTATAACTAGTGTCACAGGAATGGTTCAAAACATACACAGCTAGAAGAGACAGTCTTCTTGTACTTAAGTCGGCATTGTGCCTTTTCTATTTAATTCCGATGCAATTACTGTGTTTCGTCGTCATTAAGAATGTCCATGGGATACAGTAAACCTGAAGTGAAGCATCGGAATCTATATCTAGTGTCACACGAAAGGCTCAAAACATAGACAGTAAGAAGAGTCAGTCTTCTTGTACATGAGTCGGCATTGTGCATTTTGTATTTAATTCCGATGCAATTACTGTGTTTTATCGTCAATAAGAAGGTCAGAGGGATACAGTAAACCTGAAGTGAAGCATCGGAATCTATAACTAGTGTCACAGGAATGGTTCAAAACATACACAACTAGATGAGACAGTCTTCTTGTACTTAAGTCGGCATTGTGCCTTTTGTATTTAATTCCGATGCAATTTCTGTGTTTCATCGTCAAGAAGAAGGTCCAAGGGATAGAGTAAACATTTAGTGAAGCATTGGAATCTAAAACTGGTCTCACAGGAAATGTTCAAATCATAGTCAGTAAGAAAAGTCAGTCTTCTTGTACTTATGTCGGCGTTGTGCCTTTTCTATTTAATTCCGATGCAATTTCTGTGTTTCGTCGTCAATAAGAAGGTCCAAGGGATACAGTAAACCCAAAGCGAAGCATCGGAATCTAAAACCGGTCTCACAGGAAAGGTTCAAAACAATGAGAGTAGGAAGAGCCGGTCATCTTGTATTCGAGTCAGCATTGTGCCTTTTGTATTTAAATCCGATTCAATTTCTGTGTTTCATCGTCAATAAGAAGGTCAGAGGGATACAGTAAACCTGAAGTGAAGCATCGGAATATATAACTAATGTCACAGGAATGGTTAAAAAACATAGACAGTACGAAGAGTCAGTCTTCTTGTACTTAAGTCGGCATTGCGCCTTTTGTATTTAAACCCGATGCAATTTCTGTGTTTCGTCGTCAATAAGAAGGTCCAAGGGATACAGTAAACCTGAAGTGAAGCATCGGAATCTATATCAAGTGTCACAGGAATGGTCCTAAACATGGACACGGAAGAGTCAATCGTCTTGTACTTAAGTTGGCATTGTGCTTTTCTATTTAATTTCGATGCAATTTCTGTGTTTCGTCGTCAATAAGAAGGTCCAAGGGATACAGTATACCTGAAGTTAAGCATCGGAATCTGTAACTAGTATCAGAGAAAAGGTTCAAGAAGTGCAAGGGATAGAGTAAACATATAGTGAAGCATCGGAATCTAAAACTGGTCTCACAGGAAATGTTCAAATCATAGTCAGCAAAAAAAGTCAGTCTTCTTGTACTTAGGTCGGCATTGTGCCTTTTCTATTTAATTTCGATGCAATTTCTGTGATTCATCATCAAGAAGAAGGTCAGAGGGATGCAGTAAACCTGAAGTGAAGCATCGGAATCTGTAACCAGTGTCACAGGAATGGTTCAAAACGTAGACGGTTGGAAGAGTTAGTCTGCTTGTACTTAAGTCGGCATTGTGCCTTTTCTATTTAATTCCGATGCTATTTCAGTGTTTCATCGTCAATAAGAATGTCAGAGGGATACAGTAAACCTGAAGTGAAGCATCGGAATCTATAATTAGTGTCACAGGAATGGTTCAAAACATACACAGCATGAAGAGTCAGTCTTCTTGTACTTATGTCGGCATTGTGCCTTTTCTATTTAATTCCGATGCAATTTCTGTGTTTCGTCGTCAATAAGAAGGTCCAAGGGATACAGTAAACCTGAAGTGAAGCATCGGAATCTAAAACCGGTCTCACAGGAAAGGTTCACAACATAGAGAGTAAGAAGAGCCAGTCATCTTGTATTTGAGTCAGCATTGTGCCTTTTGTATTTAATTCCGATGCAATTTCTGTTTTTCATCGTCTATAAGAAGGTCAGAGGAATACAGTAAACCTAAAGTGAAGCATCGGAATCTATAACTAGTGTCACAGGAATGGTTAAACCATAGACAGAAGGAAGAGTCAGTCTTCTTGTAAGTAAGTCGGTATGAGCCTTTTGTATTTCATCCCGATGCAATTTCTGTGTCTCGTCGATAATGAAAAGGTCCAAGGGATACAGTAAACCTGAATTGAAGCATCGGAATCTTTATCAAGTGTCACAGGACTGGTTCTAAACATAGACACGGAAGAGTCAGTCTTCTTGTACTTAAGTCGGCATTGTGCCTTTTCTATTTAATTCCGATGCAATTTCTGTGTTTCGTCGTCAATAAGAAGGTCCAAGGGATACAGTAAACATGAAGTTAAGCATCGGAATCCGTAACTAGTATCAGAGAAAAGGTTCAAAAGATAGACAGTAAGAAGAGTCAGTCATCTTGTACTTAAGTCGGCATTGTGCCTTTTGTATTTAATTCCGATCCAATTTCTGTGTTTCATCGTCAATAAGAAGGTCCAGGGGATACAGTAAACCTGAAGTGAAGCATCGGAATCTTTAACTAGCGTCCCAGGATTGGTTCAAAACATACACAGCAAGTAGAGTCAATCTTGTTGTACTTAAGTCGGCATTGTGCATTTTGTATTTAATTCCGATGCAATTTCTGGGTTTCATCGTCAATAAGAAGGTCCAAGGGATACAGTAAACCTGAAGTGATGCATCGGTATCCATAACTAGTGTCACAGGAAAGGTTCAAAACATAGACAGTTGGAAGAGTCAGTCGTCTTGTACTTAAGTCGGCATTGTGCCTTTTCTATTTAATTCCGATGCAATTACTGTGTTTCGTCGTCATTAAGAATGTCCATGGGATACAGTAAACCTGAAGTGAAGCATCGGAATCTATATCTAGTGTCACACGAAAGGCTCAAAACATAGACAGTAAGAAGAGTCAGTCTTCTTGTACATGAGTCGGCATTGTGCATTTTGTATTTAATTCCGATGCAATTACTGTGTTTTATCGTCAATAAGAAGGTCAGAGGGATACAGTAAACCTGAAGTGAAGCATCGGAATCTATAACTAGTGTCACAGGAATGGTTCAAAACATACACAGCTAGATGAGACAGTCTTCTTGTACTTAAGTCGGCATTGTGCCTTTTGTATTTAATTCCGATGCAATTTCTGTGTTTCATCGTCAAGCAGAAGGTCCAAGGGATAGAGTAAACATTTAGTGAAGCATTGGAATCTAAAACTGGTCTCACAGGAAATGTTCAAATCATAGTCAGTAAGAAAAGTCAGTCTTCTTGTACTTATGTCGGCGTTGTGCCTTTTCTATTTAATTCCGATGCAATTTCTGTGTTTCGTCGTCAATAAGAAGGTCCAAGGGATACAGTAAACCTAAAGCGAAGCATCGGAATCTAAAACCGGTCTCACAGGAAAGGTTCAAAACAATGAGAGTAGGAAGAGCCGGTCATCTTGTATTCGAGTCAGCATTGTGCCTTTTGTATTTAAATCCGATTCAATTTCTGTGTTTCATCGTCAATAAGACGGTCAGAGGGATACAGTAAACCTGAAGTGAAGCACCGGAATCCATAACTAGTGTCACAGGAATGGTTAAAACATAGACAGTTGGAAGAGTCAGTCTTCTTGTACTTAAGTCGGCATTGTGCCTTTTGTATTTAATCCCGATGCAATTTCAATGTTTCGTCGTCAATAAGAAGGTCCAAGGGATACAGTAAACCTGAAGTGAAGCATCGGAATCTATAACTAGAGTCACAGGAATGGTTCAAAACATAGACAGTAGAAAGAGTAAGTCTTCCTGTACTTAAGTCGGCATTATGCCTTTTCTATTTAATTCCGATGCAATTTCTGTGTTTCGTCGTCAATAAAAAGGTCAGAGGGATACAGTAAACCTGAAGTGATGCATCGGAATCCATAACTAGTGTCACAGGAATGGTTCAAAACATAGACAGTAGGAAGAGTCAGTCTTCTTGTACTTAAGTCGGCATTGTGCCTTTTGTATTTAATTCCGATGCAATTTCTGTGTTTCATCGTCAATAACAAGGTCCAAGGGATACAGTAAACCTGATGTGAAGCATCGGAATCTATAACTAGAGTCACAGAAATGGTTCAAAACATAGGCAGTAAGAAGTGTCAGTCTTCTTGTACTTAATTCGGCATTGTGCCTTTTGTATTTAATTCCGATGCAATTTCTGTGTTTCATCGTCAATAACAAGGTCCAAGGGATACGGTAAACCTGAAGTGCAGCATCGGAATCTATAACTAGTGTCACAGAATTGGTTCAAACATAGACAGTAAGAAGAGTCAGTCTTCTTGTACTTAAGTCAGCATTGTGCCTATTGTATTTAATTCCGATGCAATTTCTGTGTTTCATCGTCAAGAAGAAGGTCCGAGGGATACAGTAAACTTATAGTGAAACATCGGAATCTAAAACTGGTCTCACAGGAAATGTTCAAATCATAGTCAGTAAGAAGAGCCAGTCTTCTTATACTTAAGTCTGCATTGTGCCTTTTGTATTTAATTCCGATCACTTTCTGTGTTTCATCATCAATAAGAAGGTCCAAGGGATACAGTAAACATATAGTGAAGCATCGGAATCTAAAACCGGTCTCACAGGAAATGTTTACAACATAGTCAGTAAGAAGAGTCAGTCTTCTCGTACTTAAGACGGCACTGTGCCGTTTGTACTTAATTCCGATGCATTTTTTGTGTTTCATCGTCAATAAGAATGTCAGAGGGTTAAACTAAACCTGAAGTGAAGCATCGGAATCTATAACTAGTGTCACAGGAATGATTCAATGCATAGACAGTAGGAAGAGTCAGTCTTCTTGTACTTAAGTCGGCATTGTGGCTTTTCTATTTAATTCCGATGCAATTACTGTGTTTTGTCGTCTTTAAGAATGTCCAAGGGATACAGTAAACCTGAAGTGAAGCATCGGAATCTATATCTAGTGTCACACGAAAGGTTCAAAACATAGACAGTAAGAAGAGTCAGTCTTCTTGTACATGAGTCGGCATTGTGCATTTTGTATTTAATTCCGATGCAATTACTGTGTTTTATCGTCAATATGAAGGTCACAGGGATACAGTAAACCTGAAGTGAAGCATCGGAATCTATAACTAGTGTCACAGAAATGGTTCAAAACATACACAGCTAGAAGAGACAGTCTTCCTGTACTTAAGTCGGCATTGTGCCTTTTGTATTTAATTCCGATGCAATTTCTGTGTTTCATCGTCAACAAGAAGTCCAAGGGATAGAGTAAACATATAGTGAAGCATCGGAATCTAAAACTGGTCTCACAGGAAATGTTCAAATCATAGTCAGTAAAAAGAGTCAGTCTTCTTGTACTTATGTCGGCATTGTGCATTTTCTATTTAATTCCGATGCAATTTCTGTGTTTCGTCGTCAATAAGGAGGTCCAAGGGATACAGTAAAACTAAAGCGAAGCATCGGAATTTAAAACCGGTCTCACAGGAAAGGTTCAAAACATAGAGAGTAAGAAGAGCCGGTCATCTTGTATTCGAGTCAGCATTGTGCCTTTTGTATTTAATTCCGATTCAATTTCTGTGTTTCATCGTCAATAAGAAGGTCAGAGGGATACAGTAAACCTGAAGTGAAGCATCGGAATCCATAACTAATGTCACAGGAATGGTTAAAACATAGACAGTACGAAGAGTCAGTCTTCTTGTACTTAAGTCGGCATTGCGCCTTTTGTATTTAAACCCGATGCAATTTCTGTGTTTCGTCGTCAATAAGAAGGTCCAAGGGATACAGTAAACCTGAAGTGAAGCATCGGAATCTATATCAAGTGTCACAGGAATGGTCCTAAACATGGACACGGAAGAGTCAATCGTCTTGTACTTAAGTTGGCATTGTGCTTTTCTATTTAATTTCGATGCAATTTCTGTGTTTCGTCGTCAATAAGAAGGTCCAAGGGATACAGTATACCTGAAGTTAAGCATCGGAATCTGTAACTAGTATCAGAGAAAAGGTTCAAGAAGTGCAAGGGATAGAGTAAACATATAGTGAAGCATCGGAATCTAAAACTGGTCTCACAGGAAATGTTCAAATCATAGTCAGCAAAAAAAGTCAGTCTTCTTGTACTTAAGTCGGCATTGTGCCTTTTCTATTTAATTTCGATGCAATTTCTGTGATTCATCATCAAGAAGAAGGTCAGAGGGATGCAGTAAACCTGATGTGAAGCATCGGAATCTTTAACTAGAGTCACAGAAATGGTTTAAAACATAGACAGTAAGAAGAGTGAGTCTTCTTGTACTTAAGTCGGCACTGTGCCTTTTCTATTTAATTCCGATGCAATATCTGTGTTTCGTCGTCAATAAGAATGTCGAAGGGATACAGTAAACCTGAAGTGAAGCATCGGAATCTATATCTAGTGTCACAGGAAAAGTTCAAAACATAGACAGTAAGACGAGTCAGTCTTCTTGTACATGAGTCCCCATTGTGCATTTTGTATTTAATTCCGATGCAATTACTGTGTTTCATCGTCTATGAGAAGGTCAGAGGGATACAGTAAACCTGTAGTGAAGCATCGGAATCTATAACTAGTGTCACAGGAATGGTTCGAAACATACACAGCAAGAAGAGTCTGTCTTCCTGTACTTATGTCGGCATTGTGCCTTTTCTGATTACTTCCGATGCAATTTCTGTGTTTCGTCGTCAATAAGAAGGTCCAAGGGATACAGTAAACCTGAAGTGAAGCAACGGAATCTATAACTAGTGTCACAGGAATGGTTCAAAACATAGACAGTAAGAAGAGTCAGTCTTCTTGTACTTAAGTCGGCATGGTGCGTTTTGTATTTAATTCCGATGCTATTTCTGTGTTTCGTCGTCGATATGAAGGTCCAAGGGATACAGTAAACCTGAAGTGAAGCTTCGGAATCTATAACTAGTGTCACAGGAAAGTTCAAAACATAGACAGTAAGAAGAGTCAGTCTTCTTGTACTTAAGTCGGCATTGTGCCTTTTGTATTTAATTACGATGCAATTTCTGTGTTTCATCGTCAATAGGAGTGTCAGAGGGATACAGTAAACCTGAAGTGAAGCATCGGAATCTATAACTAGTGTCACAGCAATGGTTCAAAACATAGACAGTACGAAGAGTCAGACTTCTTGTACTTACGTCGGCATTGTGCCTTTTGTATTTTATTCCGATGCAATTATTTTGTTTTCATCGTCAATAAGAGTGACAGAGGGATACAGTAAACCTGAAGTGAAGCATCGGAATCTATAACTAGTGTCACAGGAATGGTTCAGAACATAGACACGGACGAGTCAGTCTTCTTCTACTTAAGTCGGCATTGTGCCTCTTCTATTTAATTCCGATGCAATTTCTGTGTTTCGTCGTCAATACGATGGTCCAAGGGATACAGCAAACTGGAAGTGAAGCATCGGAATCTATAACTAGTGTCACAGAAAAGGTTCAAAACATACACTGTAAGAAGAGTCAGTCTTCTTGTACTTAAGTCGGCATTGTGCCTTTTGTATTTCATTCCGATGCAATTTCTGTGCTTCATCGTCAATAAGAAGGTCAGAGGGATACAGTGAACCTGAAGTGAAGCTTTGGAATCTATAACTAGTGTCACAGGAATGGTTTAAAACATAGACAGTAAGAAGAGTGAGTCTTCTTGTACTTAAGTCGGCATTCTGTTTTTGTATTTAATCCCGATTCAATTTCTGTGTTTCGTCGTCAATATGAAGGTCCAAGGGATACAGTAAACCTGAAGTGAAGCATCGGAATCTATGTCAAGTGTCACAGGAATGGTTCTATACATAGACACGGAAGAGTCAATCTTCTTGTACTTATGTCGGCATTGTGCCTTCTCTATTTAACTCCGATGCACTTTCTGTGATTCATCATCAATACGAAGGTCCAAGGGATACAGTAAACATATAGTGAAGCATCGGAATCTAAAACTGGTCTCATAGGAAGTGTTCACAACATAGTCAGTAAGAAGAGTCAGTCTTCTTGTTCTTAAGTCGGCACTGTGCCGTTTGTATTAAAATCCGATGGAATCTCTGTGTTTCGTCGTCAATAAGAATGTCAGAGGGATACAGTAAACCTGAAGTGAAGCATCGGAATCTATATCTAGTGTCACAGGAAAGGTTCTAAGCATAGACAGTAAGAAGAGTCAGTCTTCGCGTACATGAGTCGGCATTGTGCATTTTGTATTTAATTCCGATGCAATTACTGTGTTACATCGTCAATAAGAAGGTCAGAGGAATACAGTAAACCTGAAGTGTAGCAACGGAATCTATAACTAGTGCAACAGGAATGGTTCAAAACATACACAGCAAGAAGAGTCAGTCTTCTTGTACTTAAGTCGGCATTGTGCCTTTTGTATGTAATTCCGATGCAATTTCTGTATTCATCGTCAACAAGTAGGTCCAAGGGATACAGTAAACATATAGTGAAGCATCGGAATCTAAAACTGGTCTCACAGGAAATGTTCAAATCATAGTCAGTAAGAAGAGTCAGTCTTCTTGTACTTAAGTCGGCATTGTGCCTTTTCTATTTAATTCCGATGCAATTTCTGCGCTTCGTCGTCAATAAGGAGGTCCAAGGGATACACTAAACCTAAAGTGAAGCATCGGAATCAATATCTAGTGTCACAGGAAAGGTTCAAAACATAGACAGTAAGAAGAGTCAGTCTTCTTGTACATGAGTCGGCATTGTGCCTTTTGTATTTAATTCCGATGCAATTTCTGTGTTTCATCGTTAAAAAGAAGGTCCAAGGGATACTGTAAACCTGCAGTGAAGCATCGGAATCTATAACTAGTGTAACAGGAATGGTTCAAAACATACACAGCAAGAAGAGTCAGTATTCTTGTACTTAAGTCGGCATTGTGCTTTTTGTATTTAATTGCGATGCTATTTCTGTGTTTCATAGTCGATATGAAGATCCAAGGGATACAGTAAACATATAGTGAAACATCGGAATCTACAACTGGTCTCACAGGAAATGTTCAAATCATAGTCAGTAAGAAGAGTCAGTCTTCTTATACTTAAGTCGGCATTGTGCCTTTTGTATTTAATTCCGATGCACTTTCTGTGTTTCATCATCAAGACGAAGGTCCAAGGGATACAGTAAACATATAGTGAAGCATCGGAATCTAAAACTGGTCTCACAGGAAATGTTCAAATCATAGTCAGTAAGAAGAGTCAATCTTCTTGTACTTATGTCGGCATTGTGCCTTTTGTATTTAATTCCGATGCAATTTCTGTGTTTCATCGTCAATAAGAAGGTCAGAGGGAGACAGTAAACCTGAAGTGAAGCATCGGATTCTATAACTAGTGTCACTGGAATGGTTAAAACATAGTCAGTAAGAAGAGTCTGTCTTCTTGTACTTAAGTCGGCACTGTGCCGTTTGTATTTAATTCCGATGAAATTTCTGTGTTTCATCGTCATTAAGAATGTCAGATGGTTACAGTAAACCTGAAGTGAAGCATCGGAATCTATAACTAGTGTCACAGGAATGGTTTAAAGCATAGACAGTAGGAACAGTCAGTCTTCTTGTACTTAAGTCGACATTGTGCCATTTCTATTTAATTCCGATGCAATTACTGTGTTTCGTCGTCCTTACGAATGTCCAAGGGATACAGTAAACCTGACGTGAAGCACCGGAATCTATAACTAGTGTCACAGGAATGGTTCAAAGCATAGACAGTAGGAAGCGTCAGTCTTCTTGTTCTTAAGTCGGCATTGTGCGTTTTCTATTTAATTCCGATGCAATTTCTGTGTTTCGTCGTCAATAAGAAGGTCCATGGGATACAGTAAACCTGAAGTGAAGCATCGGAATCTACATCTAGTGTCACAGGAAAGGATCTAAACATAGACAGTAAGAAGATACAAAGCAAGAAGAGTCAGTCTTCTTGTACTTAAGTCGGCATTGTGCCTTTTGTATGTAATTCCGATGATATTTCTGTCTTTCATCGTCAACAAGAAGGTCCAAGGGATACAGTAAACATATAGTGAAGCATCGGAATCTAAAACTGGTCTCACAGGATATGTTCAAATCATAGTCAGTAAGAAGAGTCAGTCTTCTTATACTTAAGTCGGCATTGTGCCTTTTGTATTTAATTCCAATGCACTTTCTGTGTTTCATCATCAATAAGAAGGTCCAAGGGATACAGTAAACTTATAGTGAAGCATCGGAATCTAAAACTGGTCTCACAGGAAATGTTCAAATCATAGTCAGTAAGAAGAGTCAATCTTCTTGTACTTATGTCGGCATTGCGCCTTTTGTATTTAATTCCGATGCAATTTCTGTGTTTCATTGTCAATAAGAAGGTCAGAGGGATGCAGTAAACCTGACGTGAAGCATCGGAATCTATAACTAGTGTCACTGGAATGGTTAAAACATGGTCAGTAAGAAGAGTCAGTCTTCTTGTACTTAAGTCGGCACTGTGCCGTTTGTATTTAATTCCGATGAAATTTCTGTGTTTGATCGTCAATAAGAATGTCAGATGGTTACAGTAAACCTGAAGTGAAGCGTCGGAACCTATAACTAGTGTCACAGGAATGGTTCAAAACATAGCCAGTAGGAAGAGTCAGTCTTCTTGTACTTAAGTTGGCATTGTGCCATTTCTATTTAATTCCGATGCAATTACTGTGTTTCGTCGTCATTAAGAATGTCCAAGGGATGCAGTAAACGTGAATGAAGCATCGGAATCTACATCTAGTGTCACAGGAAAGGTTCAAAACATAGACAGTAAGAAGAGTCAGTCTCCTTTTACATGAGTCGGCATTGTGCATTTTGTATTTAATTCCGATGCAATTACTGCGTTTCATCGTCAATAAGAAAGTCAGAGGGATACAGTAAACCTGAAGTGAAGCATCGGAATCTATAACTAGTGTCACAGGAATGGTTCAAAACATACACAGCAAGAAGAGTCAGTCTTCTTGTACTGAAGTCGGCATTGTGCATTTTGTATTTAATTCCGATGCAATTTCTGTGTTTCGTCGTCAATAAGGAGGTCCAAGGGATACAGTAATCCTGAAGTGAAGCATCGGAATCTAAAACCGGTCTCACAGGAAAGGTTCAAAACATAGAGAGTAAGATGAGACAGTCATCTTGTATTTGAGTAGGCATTGTACCTTTTGTACTTAATTCCGATGCAATTTCTGTGTTTCATCGTCAATAAGAAGGTCAGAGGGATACAGTAAACCTGAAGTGAAGCATCGGAATCTATAACTAGTGTCACAGGAATGGTTAATACATAGACAGTAGGATGAGTCAGTCTTCTTGTACTTAAGTCGGCATTGTGCCTTTTGTATTTAATTCCGATACTATTTCTGTGTTTCGTCGTCGATAAGAAGGTCCAAGGGATACAGTATACCGGACGTGAAGCATCGGAATCTGTAACTAGTGTCAATGGAATTGCTCAAAACATAGACAGTAAGAAGAGTCAATCTTCTTGTACTTAAGTCGGCATTGTACCTTTTGTATTTAATTCCGATGCAAATTCTTTGCTTCATCGTCAATAAGAAGGTCCAAAGGATACAGTAAACCTGATGTGAAGTTTCGGAATCTATAACTAGTGTCACAGGAAAGGTTCAAAACATAGGCAGTAAGAAGAGTCAGTTTTCTTGTACTTAAGTCGGCATTGTGCCTTTTGTATTTAATTCCGATGCAATTTCTGTGTTTCATCGTCAATAAGAGTGTCAGAGGGATACAGTAAACCTGAAGTGAAGCATCGGAATCTATAACTAGTGTCACAAAAATGGTTCAAAACATAGACATTTGGAAGAGTCAGTCTTCTTGTACTTAAGTCCGCATTGTGCCTTTTGTATTTAATTCCGATGCAATTTCTGTGTTTCGACGTCATTAAGAGTGTCAGAGGGAGACAGTAAACCTGAAGCGAAGCATCGGAATTTATAACTAGTGTCACAGGAATGGTTCGAAACGTAGACAGTAGGAAGAATCAGTCATTTTGTACTTAAGTCGGCATTGTGCCTTTTGTATTTAATTCCGATGCAATTTCTGTGTTTTATCGTCACTAAGAGTGTCAGAGGGATACAGTATACCTGAAGTGAAGCATCGGAATCTATAACTAGTGTCACAGGAATGGTTCATAACATAGACATTTGGAAGAGTCAGTCTTCTTGTACTTAAGTCGGCATTGTGCCTTTTGTATTTAATTCCGATGCAATTTCTGAGTTTCATCGTCAATAAGAGTGTCATAGCGATACAGTAAACCTGAATAGAAGCATCGGAATCTATAACTAGTGTCACAGGAATGGTTCAAAACATAGACACGGACGAGTCAGTCTTCTTGTACTTAACTCATCATTGTGCCTCTTCTATTTAATTCAGATGCAATTTCTGTCTTTCGTCGTCAATAAGATGGTCCAAGGGATACAGTGAACCTGAAGTGAAGCATCGGAAAATATAACTAGTGTCACAGAAAAGGTTCAAAACATAGACAGTAAGAAGAGTCAGTCTTCTTGTACTTAAGTCGGCGTTGTGCCTTTTGTATTTAATTCCGTTGCAATTTCTGTGTTTCATCGTCAATAAGAAGGTCAGAGGGATACAGTAAACCTGAAGTGAAGCTTCGGAATCTATAACAAGTGTCACAGGAATGGTTTAAATCATAAACAGTGAGAAGAGTGAGTCTGCTTGTACTTAAGTCGGCATTGTGCCTTTTGTATTTAATCCCGATTCAATTTCTGTGTTTCGTCGTCAATAAGAACTCCAAGGGATACAGTAAACCTGAAGTGAAAAATTGGAATCTGTAACTAGTGTCAGAGAAAAGGTTCAAAACATAGACAGTAAGAACTGTCAGTCTTCTTGTACTTAAGTCGGCATTGTGCCTTTTGTATTTAATTCCGATGCAATTTCTGTGTTTCATCGTCAATAAGAAGGTCCAAGGGATACAGTAAACCTGAAGTGTAGCATCGGAATCTATAACTAGAGTCACAGGAATGGTTCAAAACATAGACAGTAGGAAGAGTCAGTCTTCCTGTACTTAAGTCGGCATTGTGCTTTTTCTATTTATTTACGATGCAATTTATGTGTTTCGTCGTCAATAAGAAGGTCAGAGGGATACAGTAAACTTGAAGTGAAGCATCGGAATCTAAAAGTAGTGTCACAGGAAGATTTCAAAGCATACACAGCAAGAACAGTCAGTCTTGTTGTACTTAAGTCGGCATTGTGCCTTTTGTATTTTATTCCGATGCAATTTCTGTGTTTCATCGTCAATAACAAGGTCCAAGGGATACAGTAAACCTGAAGTGAAGCATCGGAATCTATAACTAGTGTCACAGTTATGGTTCAAAACATAGACCGTAAGAAGAGTCAGTCTTCTTGACTTAAGTTGGCATTGTGCTTTTTGTATTTAATTCCGATGCAATTTTAGTGTTTCTTCGTCAATTAGAAGGTCCAAGGGATACAGTAAACGAATAGTGAAGCATCGGAATCTAAAACTGGTCTCATAGGAAATGTTCACATAATAGTCAATAAGAAGAGTCAGTCTTCTTGTACCTAAGTCGGCACTGTGCCGTTTGTTTTTAAATCCGATGCAATTTCTGTGTTTTATCGTCAATAAGAATGTCAGAGGGATACAGTAAACCTGAAGGGAAGCATTGGAATCTATAACTAGTGTCACAGGAATGGTTCAAAGCATAGACAGTAGGAAGGGTCAGTCTTCTTGTACATGAGTCGGCATTGTGCATTTTGTATTTAATTCCGATGCAATTACTGTGTTTCATCATCAACACGAAGGTCAGAGGAATACAGTAAACCTGAAGACAAGCATCGGAATCTATAACTAGTGTCACAGGAATGGTTCAAGTCATACACAGCAAGAAGAGTCAGCCTTCTTGTACTTAAGTCGGCATTGTGCCTTTTGTATGTAATTCCGATGCAATTTCTGTGTTTTATCTTCAACAAGAAGGTCACACGGATACAGTAAACAAATACTGAAGCATCGGAATCTGAAACTGGTCTCACAGGAAATGTTCAAATCATAGTCAGTAAGAAGAGTCAGTCTTCTTATACTTAAGTCGGCATTGTGCCTTTTGTATTTAATTCCGATGCACTTTCTGTGTTTCATCATCAATAAGAAGGTCCAAGGGATACAGTAAACATATAGTGAAGCATCGGAATCTAAAACTGGTCTCACAGGAAATGTTCAAATCATAGTCAGTAAGAAGAGTCAATCTTCTTGTACTTATGTCGGCATTGTGCCTTTTGTATTTAATTCCGATGCAATTTCTGTGTTTCATCGTCAATAAGAAGGTCAGAGGGAGACAGTAAACCTGAAGTGAAGCATCGGATTCTATAACTAGTGTCACTGGAATGGTTAAAACATAGTCAGTAAGAAGAGTCTGTCTTCTTGTACTTAAGTCGGCACTGTGCCGTTTGTATTTAATTCCGATGAAATTTCTGTGTTTCATCGTCATTAAGAATGTCAGATGGTTACAGTAAACCTGAAGTGAAGCATCGGAATCTATAACTAGTGTCACAGGAATGGTTTAAAGCATAGACAGTAGGAACAGTCAGTCTTCTTGTACTTAAGTCGACATTGTGCCATTTCTATTTAATTCCGATGCAATTACTGTGTTTCGTCGTCCTTACGAATGTCCAAGGGATACAGTAAACCTGACGTGAAGCACCGGAATCTATAACTAGTGCCACAGGAATGGTTCAAAGCATAGACAGTAGGAAGCGTCAGTCTTCTTGTTCTTAAGTCGGCATTGTGCGTTTTCTATTTAATTCCGATGCAATTTCTGTGTTTCGTCGTCAATAAGAAGGTCCATGGGATACAGTAAACCTGAAGTGAAGCATCGGAATCTACATCTAGTGTCACAGGAAAGGATCTAAACATAGACAGTAAGAAGATACAAAGCAAGAAGAGTCAGTCTTCTTGTACTTAAGTCGGCATTGTGCCTTTTGTATGTAATTCCGATGATATTTCTGTCTTTCATCGTCAACAAGAAGGTCCAAGGGATACAGTAAACATATAGTGAAGCATCGGAATCTAAAACTGGTCTCACAGGATATGTTCAAATCATAGTCAGTAAGAAGAGTCAGTCTTCTTATACTTAAGTCGGCATTGTGCCTTTTGTATTTAATTCCAATGCACTTTCTGTGTTTCATCACCAATAAGAAGGTCCAAGGGATACAGTAAACTTATAGTGAAGCATCGGAATCTAAAACTGGTCTCACAGGAAATGTTCAAATCATAGTCAGTAAGAAGAGTCAATCTTCTTGTACTTATGTCGGCATTGCGCCTTTTGTATTTAATTCCGATGCAATTTCTGTGTTACATCGTCAATAAGAAGGTCAGAGGGATGCAGTAAACCTGACGTGAAGCATCGGAATCTATAACTAGTGTCACTGGAATGGTTAAAACATGGTCAGTAAGAAGAGTCAGTCTTCTTGTACTTAAGTCGGCACTGTGCCGTTTGTATTTAATTCCGATGAAATTTCTGTGTTTGATCGTCAATAAGAATGTCAGATGGTTACAGTAAACCTGAAGTGAAGCGTCGGAACCTATAACTAGTGTCACAGGAATGGTTCAAAACATAGCCAGTAGGAAGAGTCAGTCTTCTTGTACTTAAGTTGGCATTGTGCCATTTCTATTTAATTCCGATGCAATTACTGTGTTTCGTCGTCATTAAGAATGTCCAAGGGATGCAGTAAACGTGAATGAAGCATCGGAATCTACATCTAGTGTCACAGGAAAGGTTCAAAACATAGACAGTAAGAAGAGTCAGTCTCCTTTTACATGAGTCGGCATTGTGCATTTTGTATTTAATTCCGATGCAATTACTGCGTTTCATCGTCAATAAGAAAGTCAGAGGGATACAGTAAACCTGAAGTGAAGCATCGGAATCTATAACTAGTGTCACAGGAATGGTTCAAAACATACACAGCAAGAAGAGTCAGTCTTCTTGTACTGAAGTCGGCATTGTGCATTTTGTATTTAATTCCGATGCAATTTCTGTGTTTCGTCGTCAATAAGGAGGTCCAAGGGATACAGTAATCCTGAAGTGAAGCATCGGAATCTAAAACCGGTCTCACAGGAAAGGTTCAAAACATAGAGAGTAAGATGAGACAGTCATCTTGTATTTGAGTAGGCATTGTACCTTTTGTACTTAATTCCGATGCAATTTCTGTGTTTCATCGTCAATAAGAAGGTCAGAGGGATACAGTAAACCTGAAGTGAAGCATCGGAATCTATAACTAGTGTCACAGGAATGGTTAATACATAGACAGTAGGATGAGTCAGTCTTCTTGTACTTAAGTCGGCATTGTGCCTTTTGTATTTAATTCCGATACTATTTCTGTGTTTCGTCGTCGATAAGAAGGTCCAAGGGATACAGTATACCGGACGTGAAGCATCGGAATCTGTAACTAGTGTCAATGGAATTGCTCAAAACATAGACAGTAAGAAGAGTCAGTCTTCTTGTACTTAAGTCGGCATTGTACCTTTTGTATTTAATTCCGATGCAAATTCTTTGCTTCATCGTCAATAAGAAGGTCCAAAGGATACAGTAAACCTGATGTGAAGTTTCGGAATCTATAACTAGTGTCACAGGAAAGGTTCAAAACATAGGCAGTAAGAAGAGTCAGTTTTCTTGTACTTAAGTCGGCATTGTGCCTTTTGTATTTAATTCCGATGCAATTTCTGTGTTTCATCGTCAATAAGAGTGTCAGAGGGATACAGTAAACCTGAAGTGAAGCATCGGAATCTATAACTAGTGTCACAAGAATGGTTCAAAACATAGACATTTGGAAGAGTCAGTCTTCTTGTACTTAAGTCCGCATTGTGCCTTTTGTATTTAATTCCGATGCAATTTCTGTGTTTCGACGTCATTAAGAGTGTCGGAGGGATACAGTAAACCTGAAGCGAAGCATCGGAATTTATAACTAGTGTCACAGGAATGGTTCGAAACGTAGACAGTAGGAAGAGTCAGTCATTTTGTACTTAAGTCGGCATTGTGCCTTTTGTATTTAATTCCGATGCAATTTCTGTGTTTTATCGTCACTAAGAGTGTCAGAGGGATACAGTATACCTGAAGTGAAGCATCGGAATCTATAACTAGTGTCACAGGAATGGTTCATAATATAGACATTTGGAAGAGTCAGTCTTCTTGTACTTAACTCATCATTGTGCCTCTTCTATTTAATTCAGATGCAATTTCTGTCTTTCGTCGTCAATAAGATGGTCCAAGGGATACAGTGAACCTGAAGTGAAGCATCGGAAAATATAACTAGTGTCACAGAAAAGGTTCAAAACATAGACAGTAAGAAGAGTCAGTCTTCTTGTACTTAAGTCGGCGTTGTGCCTTTTGTATTTAATTCCGTTGCAATTTCTGTGTTTCATCGTCAATAAGAAGGTCAGAGGGATACAGTAAACCTGAAGTGAAGCTTCGGAATCTATAACAAGTTTCACAGGAATGGTTTAAATCATAAACAGTGAGAAGAGTGAGTCTGCTTGTACTTAAGTCGGCATTGTGCCTTTTGTATTTAATCCCGATTCAATTTCTGTGTTTCGCCGTCAATAAGAAGCTCCAAGGGATACAGTAAACCTGAAGTGAAAAATTGGAATCTGTAACTAGTGTCAGAGAAAAGGTTCAAAACATAGACAGTAAGAACTGTCAGTCTTCTTGTACTTAAGTCGGCATTGTGCCTTTTGTATTTAATTCCGATGCAATTTCTGTGTTTCATCGTCAATAAGAAGGTCCAAGGGATACAGTAAACCTGAAGTGTAGCATCGGAATCTATAACTAGAGTCACAGGAATGGTTCAAAACATAGACAGTAGGAAGAGTCAGTCTTCCTGTACTTAAGTCGGCATTGTGCTTTTTCTATTTATTTACGATGCAATTTCTGTGTTTCGTCGTCAATAAGAAGGTCAGAGGGATACAGTAAACTTGAAGTGAAGCATCGGAATCTAAAAGTAGTGTCACAGGAAGATTTCAAAGCATACACAGCAAGAACAGTCAGTCTTGTTGTACTTAAGTCGGCATTGTGCCTTTTGTATTTTATTCCGATGCAATTTCTGTGTTTCATCGTCAATAACAAGGTCCAAGGGATACAGTAAACCTGAAGTGAAGCATCGGAATCTATAACTAGTGTCACAGTTATGGTTCAAAACATAGACCGTAAGAAGAGTCAGTCTTCTTGACTTAAGTTGGCATTGTGCTTTTTGTATTTAATTCCGATGCAATTTTAGTGTTTCTTCGTCAATTAGAAGGTCCAAGGGATACAGTAAACGAATAGCGAAGCATCGGAATCTAAAACTGGTCTCATAGGAAATGTTCACATAATAGTCAATAAGAAGAGTCAGTCTTCTTGTACCTAAGTCGGCACTGTGCCGTTTGTTTTTAAATCCGATGCAATTTCTGTGTTTTATCGTCAATAAGAATGTCAGAGGGATACAGTAAACCTGAAGGGAAGCATTGGAATCTATAACTAGTGTCACAGGAATGGTTCAAAGCATAGACAGTAGGAAGGGTCAGTCTTCTTGTACATGAGTCGGCATTGTGCATTTTGTATTTAATTCCGATGCAATTACTGTGTTTCATCATCAACACGAAGGTCAGAGGAATACAGTAAACCTGAAGACAAGCATCGGAATCTATAACTAGTGTCACAGGAATGGTTCAAGTCATACACAGCAAGAAGAGTCAGCCTTCTTGTACTTAAGTCGGCATTGTGCCTTTTGTATGTAATTCCGATGCAATTTCTGTGTTTTATCTTCAACAAGAAGGTCCAACGGATACAGTAAACAAATACTGAAGCATCGGAATCTGAAACTGGTCTCACAGGAAATGTTCAAATCATAGTCAGTAAGAAGAGTCAGGCTTCTTGTACTTATGTCGGCATTGTGCCTTTTCAATGTAATTCCGATGCAATTTCTGTGTTTCGTCGTCAATAAGGAGGTCCAAGGGATACAGTAATCCTGAAGTGAAGCACGGAATCTAAAACCGGTCTCACAGGAAAGGTTCAAACATAGAGAGTAAGAAGAGCCAGTCATCTTGTATTTGAGTCGGCATTGTGCCTTTTGTATTTAATTCCGATGCAATTTCAGTGTTTCATCGTCAACAAGAAGGTCAGAGGGATACAGTAAACCCTTAAGTGAAGCATTGGAATCAATAACTAGTGTCACAGGAATGGTTAAAACATAGACAGTAGGAAGAGTCAGTCTTCTTGCACTTTAGTCGGCATTGTGCCTTTTGTATTTAATCCCGATTCAATTTCTGTGTTTCGTCGTCAATAAGAATGTCCAAGGGATACAGTAAACCTGAAGTGAAGCATCGGAATCTACAACTAGTGTCACAGGAATGGTTCAAAACATAGACAGTAAGAAGAGTCAGTCTTCTTGTACTTAAGTCAGCATTGTGCCTTTTGTATTTAATTGCGATGCTATATCTGTGTTTCATCGCCCATAACAACGTCCAAAGTATAGAGTAAACATGAAGTGAAGCATCGGAATCTATAACTAGTGTCAATGGAATTGCTTAAAGCATAGACAGTACGAAGAATCAGTCTTCTTTTATTTTAGTCGGCATTGTACCTTTTGTATTTAATTCCGATGCAAATTCTGTGTTTCATCGTCAAGAAGAAGGTCCAAAGGATACAGTAAACCTGAAGTGAAGCTTCGGAATCTATAACTAGTGTCACAGGAATGGTTCAAAACATAGACAGTAAGAAGAGTGA
Source organism: Schistocerca americana (assembly GCF_021461395.2). Taxonomy (NCBI): domain Eukaryota; kingdom Metazoa; phylum Arthropoda; class Insecta; order Orthoptera; family Acrididae; genus Schistocerca; species Schistocerca americana. Next base: position 9,932,483 of record NC_060130.1, on the reverse strand, counting down.
GTCATCTTGTACTTAAGTCGGCATTGTGCCTTTTGTATTTAATTCCGATGCAATTTCGGTGATTCATAGTCAATAAGAGTGTCAGAGGGATACAGTAAACCTGAAGTGAAGCATCGGAATCTTTAACTAGTGCGACAGGAATGGTTCAAAACATAGACAGTTGGAAGAGTCAGTCTTCTTGTACTTAAGTCGGCATTGTGCCTTTTCTATTTAATTCCGATGCTGTTTCAGTGTTTCGTCGTCAATAAGAAGGTAAGAGGGATACAATAAACCTGAAGTGAAGCAACGGAATCTATATATAGTGTCACAGGAAAGGTTCAAAACATAGTCAGTAAGAAGAGTCAGTCTTCTTGTACATGAGTCGGCATTGTGCCTTTTGTATTTAATTCCGATGCAATTTCTGTGTTTCATCGTCAAAAAGAAGGTCCAAGGGATACAGTAAACCTGAAGTGAAGCATCGGAATCTAAAACCGGTCACACAGGAAAGGTTCAAAACATAGCAAGTAAGAAGAGCCAGTCATCTTGTATTTGAGTCAGCATTGTGCCTTTTGTATTTAATTCCGATGCAATTTCTTTGTTTCATCGTCAATAAGAAGGTCAGACGGATATATTAAACCTGAAGTGAAGCATCGGAATCTAAACTTGTATCACAGGAATGGTTAACACATAGACAGTAGGAGGAGTCAGTCTTCTTGTATTTAAGTCGGTATTGTGCGTTTTGTATTTAATCCCGATGCAATTTCTGTGTTTCGTCGTCAATAAGAAGGTCAGAGGGATATAGTAAACCTGAAGTTAAGCATCGGAATCTAAAACTAGCGTCACAGGAATGGTTCAATACATACACAGCAAGAAGAGTCAGTCTTGTTGTACTTAAGTCGGCATTGTGCCTTTTATATTTAATTGCGATGCAATTTCTGTGTTTCATCGTCCATTGCGAGGTCCAAGGGATACAGTAAACCTGATGTGAAGCATCGGATTCTATAACTAGTGTCACAGGAATGGTTCAAAACATACACAGCAAGAAGAGTCAGTCTTTTTGTATTTAAGGCCTCATTGTGCTTTTGTATGTAATTCCGATGCAATTTCTGTGTTTCATCGTCAACAAGATGGTCCAAGGGGTACAGTAAACATATAGTGAAGCATCGGAATCTAAAACTGGTCTCACTGGAAATGTTCAAATCATAGTCAGTAAGAAGAGTCAGTCTTCTTGTACTTATGTCGGCATTGTGCCTTTTCTATTTAATTCCGATGCAATTTCTGTGTTTCGTCGTCAATAAGGAGGTCCAAGGGATACAGTAATCCTGAAGTGAAGCATCGGAATCTAAAACCGGTCTCACAGGAAAGGTTCAAAACATAGAGAGTAAGAAGAGCCAGTCATCTTGTATTTGAGACGGCATTGTTCCTTTTGTATTTAATTCCGATGCAATTTTTGTGTTTCATCGTCAATAAGAAGTTCAGAGGGATACAGTAAACCTGAAGTGAAGCATCGGAATCTATAACTAGTGTCACAGGAATGGTTAAAACATAGACAGTAGAAAGAGTCAGTCTTCTTGTACTTAAGTCGGCATTGTGCCTTTTGTATTTAATCCCGATTCAATTTCTGTGTTCCGTCGTCAATAAGAAGGTCCAAGCGATACAGTAAACCTGAAGTGAAGCATCGGAATCTATAACTAGTGTCACAGGATTGGTTCAAATCACAGACAGTGAGAAGAGTCAGTCTTCTTGTACTTAAGTCGGCATTGTGCCTTTTGTATGTAATTGCGATGCTATTTCTGTTTTCATCGTTGAAAAGAAGGTCCAAAGGATACAGTAAACCTGAAGTGAAGCAACGGAATCTATAACTAGTGTCAATGGAATTGATCAAAACATAAACAGTAGGAGGAGTCAGTCTTTTTGTACTTAAGTCGGCATTGTATCTTTTGTATTTAATTCTGATGCAAATTCTGTGTTTCATCGTCAATAAGAAGGTCCAAAGGATACAGTAAACCTGAAATGAAGCTTCGGAATCTATAACTAGTGTCACAGGAATGGCTCAAAAAATAGGCAGTAACAAGAGTGAGTCTTCTTGTACTTAAGTCGGCATTGTGCCTTTTGTATTTAATTCCGACGCAATTTCTGTGTTTCATCGTCTATAAGAGTGTCAGAGGGATACAGTAAACCTGAAGTGAAGCATCGGAATCCCATAACTAGTGTCACAGGAATGGTTCAAAAACATAGACAGTTGGAAGAGTCAGTCTTCTTGTACTTAAGTCGGCATTGTGCCTTTTCTATTTAATTCCGATGCTATTTCAGTGTTTCGTCGTCAATAAGAAGGTAAGAAGGATACAATAAACCTGAAGTGAAGCATCTGAATCTATATCTAGTGTCACAGGAAAGGTTCAAAACATAGACAGTAAGAAGAGTCAGTCTTCTTGTACATGAGTCGGCATTGTGCCTTTTGTATTCAATTCCGATGCAATTACTGTGTTTCATCGTCAATAAGAAGGTCAGAGAGATACAGTAAACCTGAAGTGAAGCATCGGAATCTATAACTAGTGTCACAGGAACGGTTCAAAACATACACAGCAAGAAGAGTCAGTCTTCTTGTACTTAAGTCGGCGTTGTGCCTTTTGTATTTAATTCCGATGCAATTTCTGTGTTTCATCGTCAACAAGAAGGTCCAAGGGATACAGTAAACATATAGTGAAGCATCGGAATCTAAAACTGGTCTCACAGGAAATGTTCAAATCATAGTCAGTAAGAAGAGTCAGTCTTCTTGTACTTAAGTCGGCATTGTGCCTTTTCTTTTTAATTCCGATGCAATTTCTGTGTTTCATCGTCAATACGAAGGTCAGAGGGATACAGTAAAACTGATGTGAAGCATCGGAATCTATAACTAGTGTCACAGGAATGGTTCAAAACTTAGACAATTGGAAGAGTCAGTCTTCTTGTACTTAAGTCGGCATTGTGCCTTTCCTATTTAATTCCGATGCAATTTCTGTGTTTCGTCGTCAATAAGAAGGGTCATCGGATGCGGTAAACCAGAAGTGAAGCATCGGAATAAATAACTAGTGTCACAGGAATGGTTCAAAACATAGACAGTAAGAAGAGTCAGTCCTCTTGTACTTAAGTCGGCATTGTGCCTTTTGTATTTAATTCCGATGCAATATCTGTCTTTCATCGTCAATAAGAAGGTCAGAGGGATACAGTAAAACTGAAGTGAAACATCGGAATCTCTAACTAGTGTCACAGGGATGGTTCAAAACATAGACAGTAGGAAGAGTCAGTCTTCTTGTACTTAAGTCGTCATTGTGCCTATTCTATTTAATTCCGATGCAATTTCTCTGTTTCATCGTCAATAAGAAGGTCTGAGGGATACAGTAAACCTGAAGTGAAACAACGGAATCTCTAACTAGTGTCACAGGGATGGTTCAAAACATAGACAGTAGGAAGAGTCAGTCTTCTTGTACTTAAGTCGTCATTGTGCCTTTTGTATTTAATCCCGATGCAATTTCTGTGTTTCATCGTCAATAAGAAGGTCAGAGGGATACAGTAAACCTGAAGTGAAGCATCGGAATCTATAACTGGTGTCACAGGAATGGTTCAAAGCATAGACAGTAGGAAGAGTCAGTCTTCTTGTACTTTTGTCGGCATTGTTCCTTTCCTATTTAATTCCGATGCAATTTCTGTGTTTCGTCATCAATAAGAAGGTCAGAGGGATACAGTAAGCCTGAAGTGAAGCATCAGAATGCATAACTAGTGTCACAGGAATGGTTCAAAACATACACAGCAAGAAGAGTCAGTCTTGTTGTACTTAAGTCGGCATTGTGCCTTTTGTATTTAATTCCGATGCAATTTCTGTGTTTCACGTCAATAGGAAGGTCCAAGGGATACAGGTAACCTGAAGTGATGCATCGGAATCTATAACTAGGGTCACAGGAATGGTTCAAAACATAGACAGTAGGAAGAATCAGTCTTCTTGTACTTCAGTCGACATTGTGCCTTTTGTATTTAATTCCGATGCAATTCCTGTGTTTCATCGTCAATAAGAAGGTCCAAGGGATATAGTAAACCTGAAGTGAGGCATCGGAATCTATAACTAGTGTCACAGGAATGGTTCAAAACATAGACAGTAAGAAGAGTCAGTCTTCCTGTACTTAAGTCGGCATTGTGTCTTTAGTATTTAATTTCGATGCAATTTCTGTAATTCATCGTCAATAAGAATGTCCAAGGGATACAGTAAACACATAGTGAAGCATCGCAATCTTAAACTGGTCTCACAGGAAGTGTTCAATTCATAGTCAGCAAGAAGAGTCAGTCTTCTTGAACTTAAGTCGCCTTTGTGCCTTTTCTATTTAATTGCGATGCAGTTTCAGTGTTTCGTCGTCAATAAGACGGTCCAAGTGATACAGAGAAACTTGAAGTGAAGCACCGGAGGCTAAAACCGGTTTCTCAGGAATGGTTCAAAGTATAGAGAGTAAGAAGGGCCAGTCATCTTGTATTTGAGTTGGCATTGAACCTTTTGTAATTAATTCCGATGCAGTTTCTGTTTTTCTTCGTCAATAAGAAGGTCAGAGGGAATCAGTAAACCTGAAGTGAAGCATCGGAATCTATAACTAGTGTCACAGGAATGGTTAAAACATAGACAGTGGGAGGAGTCTGTCTTCTTGTATTTAAGTCGGCATTGTGCCTTTTCTATTTAATTACGATGCAATTTCTGTGTTTCATCGTCAATAAGAAGGTCCGAGGAACACAGCAATCATTTAGTGAAGTATCGGAATCTAAAACTGGTCTCACAGGAAATGTTCACAACATAGTCAGTAAGATGAGTCAGTCTTCTTGTACTTAAGTCGGCATTGTGCATTTTGTATTTAATTCAGATGCAATTTCTGTGTTTCATCATCAACAGGAATGTCAGAGGGATACAGTAAACCTGAAGTGAAGCATCGGAATCTATAACTAGTGTCACAGGAGCGGTTCAAAACATAGTTAGTAAGAAGAGTCAGTCTTCTTGTACTTAAGTCGTTATTCTGCCTATTCTATTTAATTCCGATGCAATTTCTGTGTTTCATCGTCAATAAGAAGGTCAGTGGGATACAGTAAACCTGAAGTGAAGCATCGGAATCTATAACTAGGGTCACAGGAATGGTTCAAAGCATAGACAGTAGGAAGAGTCAGTCTTCTTGTACTTAAGTCGGCATTGTGCCTTTTCTATTTACTTCCAATGCAATTTCTGTGTTTCGTCATCAATAAGAAGGTCAGAGGGATACAGTAAACCTGAAGTGAAGCATCGGAATCCATAACTAGTGTCACAGGAATGGTTCAAAGCACACACAGCATGAAGTATCAGTCTTCTTGTACTTAAGTCGGCATTGTGCCTTTTGTATTTACTTCCGATGCAATTTCTGTGTTTCATCGTCAATCAGAAGGTCCAAGGTATACTGTAAACCTGAAGTGATGCATCGGAATCTATAACTAGGGTCACAGGAATGGTTCAAAACATAGACAGTAGGAAGAGTCAGTCTTCTTGTACTTAAGTCGGCATTGTGCCTTATGTTTTTAATTCCGATGCAATTTCTGTGTTTCATCGTCAATAAGAAAGTCCAAGGGTTACAGTAAACCTGAAGTGAGGCATCGGAATCTATAACTAGTATCACAGGAATGGTTCAAAACATAGACAGTAAGTAGAGTCAGTCTCCCTGTACTTAAGTCGGCATTGTGTCTTTCGTATTTAATTTCGATGCAATTTCTGTGTTTCATCGTCAATAAGAAGGTCCAAGGGATACAGTAAACACATAGTAAAGCATCGCAATCTAAAACTGGTCTCACAGGAAGTGTTCAAATCATAGTAAGTAAGAAGAGTCAGTCTTCTTGTACTTAAGTCGCCATTTTGCCTTTTCTATTTAATTCCGATGCAATTTCAGTGTTTCGTCGTCAATAAGACGGTCCAAGTGATACAAAAAAACCTGAAGTGAAGCACCGGAATCTAAAACCGGTCTCTCAGGAATGGTTCAAAATATACAGTGTAAGAAGGGCCAGTCATCTTGTATTTGAGTCAGCATTGTGCTTTTTGTATTTAATTCCGATGCAGTTTCTGTGTTTCATCGTCAATAAGAAGGTCAGAGGGAATCAGTAAACCTGAAGTGAAGCATCGGAATCTATAACTAGTGTCTCAGGAATGGTTAAACCATAGACAGTGGGAGGAGTCTGTCTTCTTGTACTTAAGTCGGCATTGTGCCTATTCTATTTAATTCCGATGCAATTTCTGTGTTTCTTCGTCAATAAGAAGGTCCAAGGGATACAGTAATCATATAGTGAAGCATCGGAATCTAAAACTGGTCTCACAGGAAATGTTCACAACATAGTCAGCAAGATGAGTCAGTCTTCTTGTACTTAAGTCGGCATTGTGCATTTTGTATTTAATACAGATGCAATTTCTGTGTTTCATCATCAATAAGAATGTCAGAGGGATACAGTAAACCTGAAGTGAAGCATCGGAATCCATAACTAGTGTCTCAGGAATGGTTCAAAACATACACAGCAAGAAGAGTCAGTCTTCTTGTACTTAAGTCGGCATTGTGCCTTTTGTATTTAATTCCGATGCAATTTATGTGTTTCACGTCAATAAGACGGTCCAAGGGCTACAGGTAACCTGAAGTGATGCATCGGAATCTATAACTAGGGTCACAGGAATGGTTCAAAACATAGACAGTAGGAAGAATCAGTCTTCTTGTACTTCAGTCGACATTGTGCCTTTTGTAATTAATTCCGAAGCAATTTCTGTGTTTCATCGTCAATAAGAAGGTAAAAGGGGTATAGTAAACCTGAAGTGAAGCATCGGAATCTATAACTAGTGTCACAGAAAAGGTTCAAAACATAGACAGTAAGAAGAGTCTGTCGTCTTGTACTTATGTCGGCATTGTGCCTTTTGTATTTATTTCCGATGCAATTTGTGTGTTTCATCGTCAATAAGAAGGTCCAAGGGATACGGTGAACCTGAAGTGACGCATCGGAATCTATAACTAGTGCCACAGGAATGGTTCAAAACATAGACAGGTGGAAGTGTCATTCTTCTTGTACTTATGTCGGCATTGTGCCTTTTGTATTTAATTACGATGCAATTTCTGTGTTTCATCGTCAATAAGAAGGTCCAAGGAATACAGTTAACCTGAAGTGATGCATCGGAATCTATAACTGGGGTCACAGGAAGTGTTCAAATCGTAGTCAGTAAGAAGAGTCAGTCTTCTTCTACTTTAGTCGCCATTGTGCCTTTTCTATTTAATTCCGATGCAATTTCAGTGTTTCGTCCTCAATAAGACGGTCCAAGTGATACAGAAAAACCTGAAGTGAAGCACCGGAATCTAAAACCGGGGTATCAGGATTGGTTCAAAATATAGAGAGTAAGAAGGGCCAGTCATCTTGTATTTGAGTCGGCATTGTGCCTTTTGTATGTAATTCCGATGCAGTTTCTGTGTATCATCGTCAATAAGAAGGTCAGAGGGAATCAGTAAACCTGAAGTGAAGCATCGGAATCTATAACTAGTGTCACAGGAATGGTTAAAACATATACAGTGGGAGGAGTCTGTCTTCTTGTACTTAAGTCGGCATTGTGCCTATTCTATTTCATACCGATGCAATTTCTGTGTTTCATCGTCAATAAGAAGGTCCAAGGAATACAGTACACCTGAAGTGAGGCATCGGAATCTATAACTAGTGTCACAGGAATGGTTCAAATGATAGACAGTAAGAAGAGTCACTCTTCTTGTACTTAAGTCGGCATTGTGCCTTTCCTATTTAATTCCGATGCAATTTCTGTGATTCATCATCAAGAAGAAGGTCAGAGGGATGCAGTAAACCTGAAGTGAGCATCGGAATCTATAATTAGTGTCACAGAAACGGTTCAAAACATAGACAGTAAGAAGAGTCTTTCGTCTTGTACTTAAGTCGACATTGTGCCTTTTGTAATTATTTCCGATGCAATTTCTTTGCTTCATCGTCAATATGAAGTTCTGAGGGATACAGTAAACCTGAAGTGAAGCATCGGAATCTACAACTAGTGTCACAGGAATGGTGCAAAGCATAGACAGTAGGAAGAGTCAGTCTTTTTGTACTTAAGTCGGCATTGAGCCTTTTGTATTTAATTCCGATGCAGTTTCTGTGTTTCATCGTCAATAAGAAGGTCAGAGGGAATCAGTAAACCTGAAGTGAAGCATCGGAATCTATAACTAGTGTCACAGGAATGGTTAAAACATAGACAGTGGGAGGAGTCTGTCTTCTTGTACTTAAGTCAGCATTGTGTATTTTGTATTTAATGCAGATGCAATTTCTGTGTTTCATCATCAATAACAATGTCAGAGGGATACAGTAAACCTGAAGTGAAGCATCGGAATCTATAACTAGTGTCACAGGAGCGGTTCAAAACATAGTTAGTAAGTAGAGTCAGTCTTCTTGTACTTAAGTCGGCAGTGTGCCTAATCTATTTAATTCCGATGCAATTTCTGTGTTTCATCGTCAATATGAAGGTCAGAGGGGTACAGTAAACCTGAGGTGAAGCATCAGAATCTCTAACTAGTGTCACAGGGATGGTTCAAAACATAGACAGTAGGAAGAGTCAGTCTTCATGTAATTAAGTCGGCATTGTGCCTTTTCTATTTACTTCCAATGCAATTTCTGTGTTTCATCCTCAATAAGGAGGTCCAAGGTATACAGTAAACCTGAAGTGATGCATCGGAATCTATAACTAGGGTCACAGGAATGGTTCAAAACATAGACAGTAGGAAGAGTCAGTCTTCTTGTACTTAAGTCGGCATTGTGCCTTATGTATTTAATTCCGATGCAATTTCAGTGTTTCATCGTCAATAAGAAGGTCCAAGGGATACATAAAACCTGAAGTGAGGCATCGGAATCTATAACTAGAGTCACAGGAATGGTTCAAAACATAGACAGTAAGAAGAGTCAGTCTTCCTGTACTTAAGTCGCCATTGTGTATTTCGTATTTAATTTCGATGCAATTTCTGTGTTTCATCGTCAATAAGAAGGTCTAAGGGATACAGTAAACACATAGTAAAGTATCGCAATCTAAAACTGGTCTCACAGGAAGTGTTCAAATCATAGTCAGTAAGAAGAGTCAGTCTTCTTGTACTTAAGTCGCCATTTTGCGTTTTCTATTTAATTCCGATGCAATTTCAGTGTTTCCTCGTCAATAAGACGGTCCAAGTGATACAGAAAAACCTGAAGTGAAGCACCGGAATCTAAAACCGGTCTCTCAGGAATGGTTCAAAATATAGAGAGTAAGAAGGGCCAGTCATCTTGTATTTGAGTCGGCATTGTGCCTTTTGTATTTAATTCCGATGCAGTTTCTGTGTATCATCGTCAATAAGAAGGTCAGAGGGAATCAGTAAACCTGAAGTGAAGCATCGGAATCTATAACTAGTGTCACAGGAATGGTTAAAACATAGACAGTGGGAGGAGTCTGTCTTCTTGTACTTAAGTCGGCATTGTGCCTATTCTATTTCATTCCGATGCAATTTCTGTGTTTCATCGTCAATAAGAAGGTCCAAGGGATAAAGTAATCATATAGTGAAGCATCGGAATCTAAAACTGGTCTCACAGGAAATGTTCACAACATAGTCATTAAGATGAGTCAGTCTTCTTGTACTTAAGTCGGCATTGTGCATTTTGTATTTAATTCAGATGCAATTTCTGTATTTCATCATCAATAAGAATCTCAGAGGGATACAGTAAACCTGAAGTGAAGCATCGGAATCTATAACTAGTGACACAGGAGCGGTTCAAAACATAGTTAGTAAGAAGAGTCAGTCTTCTTGTACTTAAGTCGGCATTGTGCCTTTTGTATTTAATTCCGATGCAATTTCTGTGTTTCATCGTCATTACGAAGGTCAGAGGGATACAGTAAAACTGAAGTCAAGCATCAGAATCTATAACTAGTGTCACAGGAATGGTTCAAAACATAGACAGTAAGAAGAGTCAGTCTACTTGTACTTATGTCGGCATTCTGCCTTTTGTATATAATCCCGATGCAATTTCTGTGTTTCATCGTCAATAAGAAGGTCCAGGGAATACAGTACACCTGAAGTGAGGCATCGGAATCTATAACTAGTGTCACAGGAATGGTTCAAATCATAGACAGTAAGAAGAGTCAGTCTTCTTGTACTTAAGTCGGCATTGTGCCTTTTCTATTTAATTCCGATGCAATTTCTGTGATTCATCATCAAGAAGAATGTCAGAGGGATGCAGTAAACCTGAAGTAAAGCATCGGAATCTATAACTAGTGTCACAGAAAAGGTTCAAAACATAGACAGTAAGAAGAGTCTGTCGTCTTGTACTTAAGTCGACATTGTGCCTTTTGTATTTAATTTCGATGCAATTTCTGTGTTTCATCGTCATTACGAAGGTCAGAGGGATACAGTAAAACTGAAGTCAAGCATCAGAATCTATAACTAGTGTCACAGGAATGGTTCAAAACATAGACAGTAAGAAGAGTCAGTCTACTTGTACTTATGTCGGCATTGTGCCTTTTGTATATAATCCCGGTGCAAATTCTGTGTTTCATCGTCAATAAGAAGTTCCAAGGAATACAGTACACCTGAAGTGAGGCATCGGAATCTATAACTAGTGTCACAGGAATGGTTCAAATCATAGACAGTAAGAAGAGTCAGTCTTCTTGTACTTAAGTCGGCATTGTGCCTTTTCTATTTAATTTCGATGCAATTTCTGTGATTCATCATCAAGAAGAAGGTCAGAGGGATGCAGTAAACCTGAAGTGAAGCATCGGAATCTATAACTAGTGTCACAGAAAAGGTTCAAAACATAGTCAGTAAGAAGAGTCTGTCGTCTTGTACTTATGTCGGCATTGTGCGTTTTGTATTTATTTCCGATGCAATTTGGGTGTTTCATCGTCAATAAGAAGGTCCAAGGGATACAGTGAACCTGAAGTGACGCATCGGAATCTATAACTAGTGCCACAGGAATGGTTCAAAACATAGACAGGTGGAAGTGTCAGTCTTCTTGTACTTAGGTCGGCATTGTGCCTTTTGTATTTAATTACGATGCAATTTCTGTGTTTCATCGTCAATAAGAAGGTCCAAGGAATACAGTAAACCTGAAGTGATGCATCGGAATCTATAACTAGGGTCACAGGAATGGTTCAAAACATAGACCGTAGGAAGAGTCAGTCTTCTTGTACTTAAGTCGGCATTGTGCCTTATGTATTTAATTCCGATGCAATTTCTGTGTTTCATCGTCAATAAGAAGGTCCAAGGGATACAGTAAACCTGAAGTGAGGCATCGGAATCTATAACTAGTGTCACAGGAATAGTTCAAAACATAGTTAGTGAGAAGAGTCAGTCCTCCTGTACTTAAGTCGGCATTGTGTCTTTCGTATTTAATTTCGAAGCAATTTCTGTGTTTCATCGTCAATAAGAAGGTCTAAGGGATACAGTAAACACATAGTAAAGCATCGCAATCTAAAACTGGTCTCACAGGAAGTGTTCAAATCATAGTCAGTAAGAAGAGTCAGTCTTCTTCTACTTTAGTCGCCATTGTGCCTTTTCTATTTAATTCCGATGCAATTTCAGTGTTTCGTCCTCAATAAGACGGTCCAAGTGGTACAGAAAAACCTGAAGTGAAGCACCGGAATCTAAAACCGGTCTATCAGGATTGGTCCAAAATATAGAGAGTAAAAAGGGCCAGTCATCTTGTATTTGAGTCGGCATTGTGCCTTTTGTATTTAATTCCGATGCAGTTTCTGTGTTTCATCGTCAATAAGAAGGTCAGAGGGAATCAGTAAACCTGAAGTGAAGCATTGGAATCTATAACTAGTGTAACAGGAATGGTTAAAACATAGATAGTGGGAGGAGTCTGTTTTCTTGTACTTAAGTCGGCATTGTGCCTTTTCTATTTAATTCCGATGCAATTTCTGCGTTTCATCGTCAATAAGAAGGTCCAAGGGATACAGTAATCATATAGTGAAGGATCGGAATCTAAAACTAGTCTCACAGGAAATGTTCACAACATAGTCAGTAAGAAGAGTCAGTCTTCTTGTACTTAAGTCGGCATTGTGTATTTTGTATTTAATGCAGATGCAATTTCTGTGTTTCATCATCAATAACAATGTCAGAGGGATACAGTAAACCCGAAGTGAAGCATCGGAATCTATAACTAGTGTCACAGGAGCGGTTCAAAACATAGTTAGTAAGAAGAGTCAGTCTTCTTGTACTTAAGTCGGCAGTGTGCCTATTCTATTTAATTCCGATGCAATTTCTGTGTTTCATCGTCAATATGAAGGTCAGAGGGGTACAGTAAACCTGAGGTGAAGCATCGGAATCTCTAACTAGTGTCACAGGGATGGTTCAAAGCATAGACAGTAGGAAGAGTCAGTCTTCATGTAATTAAGTCGGCATTGTGCCTTTTCTATTTACTTCCAATGCAATTTCTGTGTTTCGTCATCAATAAGAAGGTCAGAGGGATACAGTAAACCTGAAGTGAAGCATCGGAATCCATAACTAGTGTCACAGGAATGGTTAAAAACATAACCAGCATGAAGTGTGAGTCTTCTTGTACTTAAGTCGGCATTGTGCCTTTTGTATTTACTTCCGATGCAATTTCTGTGTTTCATCCTCAATAAGAAGGTCCAGGGAATACAGTAAACCTGAAGTGATGCATCGGAATCTATAACTAGGGTCACAGGAATGGTTCAAAACATAGACAGTAGGAAAAGTCAGTCTTCTTGTACTTAGTTCGGCATTGTGCCTTAAGTATTTAATTCATATGCAATTTCTGTGTTTCATCGTCAATAAGAAGGTCCAAGGGATACAGTAAACCTGAAGTGAGGCATCGGAATCTGTAACTAGTGTCACAGGAATGGTTCAAAACATAGACAGTAAGAAGAGTCAGTCTTCCTGTACTTAAGTCGCCATTGTGTCTTTCGTATTTAATTTCGATGCAATTTCTGTGTTTCATCGTCAATAAGAAGGTCTAAGGGATACAGTAAACACATAGTAAAGCATCGCAATCTAAAACGGGTCTCACAGGAAGTGTTCAAATCATAGTCAGTAAGAAGAGTCAGTCTTCTTGTACTTAAGTCGCCATTTTGCGTTTTCTATTTAATTCCGATGCAATTTCAGTGTTTCCTCGTCAATAAGACGGTCCAAGTGATACAGAAAAACCTGAAGTGAAGCACCGGAATCTAAAACCGGTCTCTCAGGAATGGTTCAAAATATAGAGAGTAAGAAGGGCCAGTCATCTTGTATTTGAGTCGGCATTGTGCCTTTTGTATTTAATTCCGATGCAGTTTCTGTGTATCATCGTCAATAAGAAGGTCAGAGGGAATCAGTAAACCTCAAGTGAAGCATCGGAATCTATAACTAGTGTCACAGGAATGGTTAAAACATAGACAGTGGGAGGAGTCTGTCTTCTTGTACTTAAGTCGGCATTGTGCCTATTTTATTTCATTCCGATGCAATTTCTGTGTTTCATCGTCAATAAGAAGGTCCAAGGGATAAAGTAATCATATAGTGAAGCATCGGAATCTAAAACTGGTCTCACAGGAAATGTTCACAACATAGTCATTAAGATGAGTCAGTCTTCTTGTACTTAAGTCGGCATTGTGCCTTTTGTATTTAATTACGATGCAATTTCTGTGTTTCATCGTCAATAAGAAGGTCAGAGGGATACAGTAAAACTGAAGTCAAGCATCAGAATCTATAACTAGTGTCACAGGAATGGTTCAAAACATAGACAGTAAGAAGAGTCAGTCTACTTGTACTTATGTCGGCATTGTGAGTTTGTATATAATCCCGATGCAATTTCTGTGTTTCATCGTCAACAAGAAGGTCCAAGGAATACAGTACACCTGAAGTGAGGCATCGGAATCTATAACTAGTGTCACAGGAATGGTTCAAATCATAGACAGTAAGAAGAGTCAGTCTTCTTGTACTTAAGTCGGCATTGTGGCTTTTCTATTTAATTCCGATGCAATTTCTGTGATTCATCATCAAGAAGAATGTCAGAGGGATGCAGTAAACCTGAAGTGAAGCATCGGAATCTATAACTAGTGTCAGAGAAAAGGTTCAAAACATAGACAGTAAGAAGAGTCTGTCGTCTTGTACTTAAGTCGACATTGTGCCTTTTGTATTTATTTCCGATGCAATTTCTTTGCTTCATCGTCAATAAGAAGTTCTGAGGGATACAGTAAACCTGAAGTGAGGCATCGGAATCTGTAACTAGTGTCACAGGAATGGTTCAAAACATAGACAGTAAGAAGAGTCAGTCTTCCTGTACTTAAGTCGCCATTGTGTCTTTCGTATTTAATTTCGATGCAATTTCTGTGTTTCATCGTCAATAAGAAGGTCTAAGGGATACAGTAAACACATAGTAAAGCATCGCAATCTAAAACGGGTCTCACAGGAAGTGTTCAAATCATAGTCAGTAAGAAGAGTCAGTCTTCTTGTACTTAAGTCGCCATTTTGCGTTTTCTATTTAATTCCGATGCAATTTCAGTGTTTCCTCGTCAATAAGACGGTCCAAGTGATACAGAAAAACCTGAAGTGAAGCACCGGAATCTAAAACCGGTCTCTCAGGAATGGTTCAAAATATAGAGAGTAAGAATGCCAGTCATCTTGTATTTGAATCGGCATTGTGCCTTTTGTATTTAATTCCGATGCAGTTTCTGTGTATCATCGTCAATAAGAAGGTCAGAGGGAATCAGTAAACCTCAAGTGAAGCATCGGAATCTATAACTAGTGTCACAGGAATGGTTAAAACATAGACAGTGGGAGGAGTCTGTCTTCTTGTACTTAAGTCGGCATTGTGCCTATTTTATTTCATTCCGATGCAATTTCTGTGTTTCATCGTCAATAAGAAGGTCCAAGGGATAAAGTAATCATATAGTGAAGCATCGGAATCTAAAACTGGTCTCACAGGAAATGTTCACAACATAGTCATTAAGATGAGTCAGTCTTCTTGTACTTAAGTCGGCATTGTGCCTTTTGTATTTAATTACGATGCAATTTCTGTGTTTCATCGTCAATAAGAAGGTCAGAGGGATACAGTAAAACTGAAGTCAAGCATCAGAATCTATAACTAGTGTCACAGGAATGGTTCAAAACATAGACAGTAAGAAGAGTCAGTCTACTTGTACTTATGTCGGCATTGTGAGTTTGTATATAATCCCGATGCAATTTCTGTGTTTCATCGTCAATAAGAAGGTCCAAGGAATACAGTACACCTGAAGTGAGGCATCGGAATCTATAACTAGTGTCACAGGAATGGTTCAAATCATAGACAGTAAGAAGAGTCAGTCTTCTTGTACTTAAGTCGGCATTGTGGCTTTTCTATTTAATTCCGATGCAATTTCTGTGATTCATCATCAAGAAGAATGTCAGAGGGATGCAGTAAACCTGAAGTGAAGCATCGGAATCTATAACTAGTGTCAGAGAAAAGGTTCAAAACATAGACAGTAAGAAGAGTCTGTCGTCTTGTACTTAAGTCGACATTGTGCCTTTTGTATTTATTTCCGATGCAATTTCTTTGCTTCATCGTCAATAAGAAGTTCTGAGGGATACAGTAAACCTGAAGTGAAGCATCGGAATCTATAACTAGTGTCACAGGAATGGTGCAAAGCATAGACAGTAGGAAGAGTCAGTCTTCTTGTACTTAAGTCGGCATTGTGCCTTTTCTATTTAATTCCGATGCAGTTTCTGCGTTTCGTCGTCAATACGAAGTTCAGAGGGATACAGTAAACCTTAAGTGAAGCATCGGAATCTATAACTAGTGTCACAGGAATGGTTCAAAACATACACAGCAAGAAGAGTCAGTCTTCCTGTACTTATGTCGGCATTGTGCCTTTTGTATTTATTTCCGATGCAATTTGAGTGTTTCATCGTCAATAAGAAGGTCCAAGGGATACAGTGAACCTGAAGTGAGGCATCGGAATCTATAACTAGTGTCACAGGAATAGTTCAAAATATAGACAGTGAGAAGAGTCAGTCTTCCTGTACTTAAGTCGGCATTGTGTCTTTCCTATTTAAATTCGATGCAATTTCTGTGTTTCATCGTCAATAAGAAGGTCTAAGGGATACAGTAAACACATAGTAAAGCATCGCAATCTAGAACTGGTCTCACAGGAAGTGTTCAAATCATAGTCAGTAAGAAGAGTCAGTCTTCTTGTACTTAAGTCGCCATTGTGCCTTTTTTTTTAATTCCGATGCAATTTCAGTGTTTCGTCGTCAATAAGCCGGTCCAAGTGATACAGAAAAACCTGAAGTGAAGAACAGGAATCTAAAACCGGTCTCTCAGGAATGGTTCAAATTATAGAGAGTAAGAAGGGCCAGTCATCTTGTATTTGAATCGGCATTGTGCCTTTTGTATTTAATACCGATGCAGTTTCTGTGTTTCATCGTTAATAAGAAGGTCCAAGGGATACAGTAATAATAGTGAAGCATCGGAACCTGAAACTGGTCTCACAGGAAATGTTCACAACATAGTCAGTAAGATGAGTCAGTCTTCTTGTAGTTAAGTCGGCATTGTGCATTTTGTATTTAATTCAGATGCAATTTCTGTGTTTCATCATCAATAAGAATGTCAGAGGGATACAGTAAACCTGAAATGAAGCATCGGAATCTATAACTAGTGTCACAGAAGCGGTGCAAAACATAAATAGTAAGAAGAGTCAGTCGTCTTGTACTTAAGTCGGCATTGTGCCTATTCTATTTAATTCCGATGCAATTTCCGTGTTTCATCGTCAATATGAAGGTCAGAGGGATACAGTAAACCTGAGGTGAAGCATCGGAATCTCTAACTAGTGTCACAGGGGCGGTGCAAAACAAAGTTAGCAAGAAGAGTCAGTCTTCTTGTACTTAAGTCGGCATTGTGCCTATTCTATTTAATTCCGATGCAATTTCTGTGTCTCATCGTCAATAAGAAGGTCCAAAAGATACAGTAAACCTGAAGTGAAGCATCGGAATCTATAACTGGCGTCACATGAATGGTTCAAAACATAGACAGTAAGAAGAGTCAGTCTTCTTGTGCTTAAGTCGGCATTGTGCCTTTTGTATTTAATTTCGATGCAATTTCTGTGTTTCATCGTCAATAAGAAGGTCCAAGGGATACAGTAAACACATAGTGAAGCATCGGAATCCAAAACTGGTCTCACAGGAAATGTTCAAATCATAGTCAGTAAGAAGAGTCAGTCTTCTTGTACTTGAGTCGGCATTGTGTCTCTTGTATTTCATTCCGATGCAATTTCTGTGTTTCATCGTCGATAAGAAGGTCCAAGGGATACAGTAAACCTAAAGTGATGCATCGGAATCTATAACTAGTGTCACAGGAATTGTTCTAAACATAGACAGTAAGAAGAGTCAGTCTTCTTGTACTAAAGTCGGCATTGTGCCTTTTCTATTTAATTCGGATGCAATTTCTGTGTTTCGTCGTCAATAAGAAGGTCAAAAGGATACAGTAAACCTAAAATGAAGCATCGGAAACCATAACTAGTGTCACAGGAATGGTTCAAAACATAGACAGTAAGATGAGTCAGTCTTCTTGTACTTGTGTCGGCATTGTGCCTCTTGTATTTTATTCCGATGCAATTTCTGTGTTTCATCGTCGATAAGAAGGTCCACGGGATACAGTAAACCTGAAGTGAAGCATCGGAATCTATAACTAGTGTCACAGGAATTGTTTAAAACACAGACAGTAAGAAGAGTCAGTCTTCTTGTACTAAAGTCGGCATTGTACCTTTTTTGAATTTAATTCCGATGCAATTTCTGTGTTTCATCGTCAATAAGAAGGTCCAAGTGATACAGTAAACCTGAAGTCAAGGATCTGAAACTATAACTAATGTCACCGGAATGGTTCAAAATATTGACAGTAAGACGAGTCAGTCTTCTTGTACTTAAGTCGGCATAGTGCCTTTTGTATTTAATTCCGATGCAATTTCTGTGTTTCATCGTAAATAAGAAGGTCAGAGGGATACATTAAACCTGAAGTGAAGCATCGGAATCTATAACTAGTGTCACAGGAATGGTTCTAAGCATAGACAGTAAGAAGAGTCAGTCTTCTTGTACTTAAGTCGGCATTGTGCCTTTTGTATTTAATTTCGATGCAATTTCTGTGTTTCATCGTCAATAAGAAGGTCCAAGGGATACAGTAAACACATAGTGAAGCATCGGAATCCAAAACTGGTCTCACAGGAAATGTTCAAATCATAGTCAGTAAGAAGAGTCAGTCTTCTTGTACTTGAGTCGGCATTGTGTCTCTTGTATTTCATTCCGATGCAATTTCTGTGTTTCATCGTCGATAAGAAGGTCGAAGGGATACAGTAAACCTAAAGTGATGCATCGGAATCTATAACTAGTGTCACAGGAATTGTTCTAAACATAGACAGTAAGAAGAGTCAGTCTTCTTGTACTAAAGTCGGCATTGTGCTTTTTCTATGTAATTCCGATGCCATTTCTGTGTTTCGTCGTCAATAACAACGTCCAAGGGATTCAGTAAACCTGAAGTGAAGCACCGGAATCCAAAATCGGTCTCTCAGGAAAGGTTCAAAACATAGAGATTAAGAAGAGCCAGTCATCTTGTATTTGAGTCGTCATTGTGCCTTTTGAATTTAATTCCGATGCAGTTTCTGCGTTTCATCATCAATAACAAGGTCAGAAGGAAGCAGTAAGCCTGAAGTGAAGCATCGGAATCTATAACTAGTGTCACAGGAATGGTTAATACATAGACAGTAGGAAGAGTCAGTCTTCTTGTACTTGTGTCGGCATTGTGTCTCTTGTATTTCATTCCGATGCAATTTCTGTGTTTCATCGTCGATAAGAAGGTCCAAGGGATACAGTAAACCTAAAGTGATGCATCGGAATCTATAACTAGTGTCACAGGAATTGTTCGAAACATAGACAGTAAGAAGAGTCAGTCTTCTTGTACTAAAGTCGGCATTGTGCCTTTTCTATTTAATTCGGATGCAATTTCTGTGTTTCGTCGTCAATAAGAAGGTCAAAAGGATACAGTAAACCTAAAATGAAGCATCGGAATCCATAACTAGTGTCACAGGAATGGTTCAAAACATAGACAGTAAGATGAGTCAGTCTTCTTGTACTTGTGTCGGCATTGTGCCTCTTGTATTTTATTCTGATGCAATTTCTGTGTTTCATCGTCGATAAGAAGGTCCACGGGATACAGTAAACCTGAAGTGAAGCATCGGAATCTATAACTAGTGTCACAGGAATTGTTCAAAACACAGACAGTAAGAAGAGTCAGTCTTCTTGTACTAAAGTCGGCATTGTACCTTTTTTGAATTTAATTCCGATGCAATTTCTGTGTTTCATCGTCAATAAGAAGGTCCAAGTGATACAGTAAACCTGAAGTCAAGGATCTGAAACTATAACTAGTGTCACCAGAATGGTTCAAAATATTGACAGTAAGACGAGTCAGTCTTCTTGTACTTAAGTCGGCATAGTGCCTTTTGTATTTAATTCCGATGCAATTTCTGTGTTTCATCGTAAATAAGAAGGTCAGAGGGATACATTAAACCTGAAGTGAAGCATCGGAATCTATAACTAGTGTCACAGGAATGGTTCTAAGCATAGACAGTAAGAAGAGTCAGTCTTCTTGTACTTAAGTCGGCATTGTGCCTTTTGTATTTAATTCCGATGCAATTTCTGTGTTTCATCGTCAATAAGATGGTCCAAGGGATACAATAAACATATAGTGAAGCATCAGAATCTAAAACTAGTCTCACAGGAAATGTTCACAACATAGTCAGAGAGAAGGGACAGTCTTCTTGTACTTAAGTCGGCATTGTGCCTTTTGTATTTGATTCCGATACAATTTCTGTGTTTCATCGTCAATAAGAAGGTCAGAGGGATACAGTAAACCTGAAGTGAAGCATCGGAATCTATAACTAGTGTCACAGGAATGGTTCAAAACAGAGACAGTAGAAAGAGTCAGTCTTCTTGTACTTAAGTCGGCATAGTGCCTTTTCTATTTAATTCCGATGCAATTTTTGTGTTTCATCGCCAATAAGAGGGTCAGAGGGATACAGTAAACCTGAAGTGAAGCATCGGAATCTATAACTAGTGTCACAGGAATGGTCCAAAACCTAGACAATAGGAAGGGTCAGTTTTCTTGTACTTAAGTCAGCATTGTGCCTTTCCTATTATTTCCGATGCAATTTCTGTGTTTTGTCGTCAATAAGAATGTCCAAGGGATGCAGTAAACCTGAAGTGAAGCATCGGAATCTATAACTAGTGTCACAGGTATTGTTGAAAAAGATAGACAGTAAGAAGTGTCAGTCTTCTTGTACTTAAGTCGGCATTGTGCCTTTTGTATTTAATTCCGATGCAATTTCTGTGTTTCATCGTCAATAAGAAGGTCCAAGTGATACAGTAAACCTGAAGTGAATCATCGGAAACTATAACTAGTGTCACCAGAATCTTTCAAAACATAGACAGTAAGAAGAGTCAGTCTTCTTCTACTTAAGTCTGCATTGTGCCTTTTGTATTTAATTCCGATACAATTTCTGTGTTTCATCGTAAATAAGAAGGTCAGAGGGATACAGTAAACCTGAAGTGAAGCATCGGAATCTATAACTAGTGTCACAGGAATGGTTCTAAACATAGACAGTAAGAAGAGTCAGTCTTCTTGTACTTATGTCGGCATTGTGCTTTTGTATTTAATTCCGATGCAATTTCTGTTTTTCATCGTCAATAAGAAGGTCCAAGGGATAGAATAAATATATAGTGAAGCATCGGAATCTGAAACTGGTCTCACAGGAAATGTTCACAACATAGTAGAAAGAAGAGGCAGTCTTCTTGTACTTATGTCGGCGTTGTGCCTTTTGTATTTAATTCCGATGCAATTTCTGTGTTTCATCGTCAATAAGAAGGTCTAAGGGATACTATAAACATATAGTGAAGCATCGGAATCTAAAACTGGTCTCACAGTAAATGTTCACAACATAGTCAGAAAGAAGAGACAGCCTTCTTGTACTTCAGTCGCATTGTGCATTTTGTATTTAATTCCGATGCAATTTCTGTGTTTCATCGTCAATAAGAAGGTCCAAGTGATACAGTAAACCTGAAGTGAGTCATCGGAAACTATAACTAGTGTCACCAGAATCTTTCAAAACATAGACAGTAAGAAGAGTCAGTCTTCTTGTACTTAAGTCAGCATTGTGCCTTTTCTATTCAATTCCGATGCAATTTCTGTGTTTCGTCGTCAATGAGAAGGTCCAAGGGATACAGTAAAGCTGAAGTGAAGCTTCGGAATCTATAACTAGTGTCACAGGAATGGTTCAAAAAATAGACAGTAAGATGAGTCAGTCTTCTTGTACGTAAGTCGGCATTGTGCCTTTTGTATTTAATTCCGATGTAAATTCTGTGTTTCATCATCAAGAAGAAGGTCAGATGGATGCAGTAAACCTGAAGTAAAGCATCGGAATCTATAACTGGTGCCACAGAAAAGGTTCAAAACATAGACAGTAAGAAAAGTCTGTCGTCTTGTACTTAAGTCGACATTGTGCATTTTGTATTTAATTCCGATGCAATTTCTGTGTCTCATGGTCAATAAGAAGGTCTGGGGGATACAGTAAACCTGAAGTGAAGCATCGGAATCTATAACTAGTGTCACAGGAATGGTGCAAAGCATAGACAGTAGGAAGAGTCAGTCTTCTTGTACTTAAGTCGGCATTGTGCATTTTGTATTTAATTCCGATGCAATTTGTGTGTTTCATCGTCAATAAGAAGGTCCAAGGGATACAGTAAACCTGAAGTGATGCATCGGAATCTATAACTAGTGTCACAGGAATGGTTTAAACACATAGTCAGTAGGGAGTGTCAGTCTTCATGTACTTAAGTCGGCATTGTGCCTTTTCTATTTAATTCCGATGCAATTTCTGTGTTTCATCGTAAATAAGAAGGTCAGAGGGATACAGTAAACCTGAAGTGAAGCATCGGAATCTATAACTAGTGTCACAGGAACGGTTCTGAACATAGACAGTAAGTAGACTTAGTCTTCTTGTACTTAAGTCGGCATTGTGTTTTTGTATTTAATTGCGATGCAATTTCTGTGTTTCATCGTCAATAAGAAGGTCCAAGGGATACAATAAATATATAGTGAAGCATCAGAATCTAAAACTGGTCTCACAGGAAATGTTCACAGCATAGTCAGACAGAAGAGACAGTCTTCTTGTACTTAAATGGGCATTGTGCCTTTTGTATTTAATTCCGATGCAATTTCTGTGTTTCATCGTCAATTGGAAGGTGAGAGGGATACAGTAAATCTGAAGTGAAGCATCGGAATCTATAACTAGTGTCACAGGAATGGTTCAAAACAGAGACAGTAGGAAGAGTCAGTCTTCTTGTACTTAAGTCGGCATTGTGCCTTTTCTATGTAATTTTGATGCAATTTCTGTGTTTCGTCGTCAATAAGAAGGTCCAAGTGATACAGTAAACCTGAAGTGAAGCATCTGAAACTATAACTAGTGTCACCGGAATGGTTCAAAACATAGACAGTAAGAAGAGTCAGTCTTCTTGTACTTAAGTCGGCATTGTGCCTTTTGTATTTGATTCCGATGCAATTTCCGTGTTTCATCGTCAATAAGAAGGTCCAAGTGATACAGTAAACCTGAAGTGAAGCATCGGAAACTATAACTAGTGTCACCGGAATGGTTCAAAGCATAGACAGTAAGAAGTGCCAGTCTTCTTGTACATAAGTCGGGATTGTGCCTTTTCTATTTAATTCCGATGCAAATTCTGTGTTTCGTCGTCAATAAGAAGATCCAAGGGATACAATAAACCTGAGGTGAAGCATCGGAATCAATAAGTAGTGTCACAGGAATGGTTCAAAGCATAGACAGTGAGAAGAGTCAGTCTTCTTGTACTTAAGTCGGCATTGTGCCTTTTCTATTTAATTCCGATGCAATTTCTGTGTTTCAACGTCAATAAGAGGGTCAGAGGGATACAGTAAACCTGAAGAGAAGCATCGGAATCTATAACTAGTGTCACAGGAATAGTTCAAAACATAGACAATAGGAAGAGTTAATCTTCTTGTACTTAAGTCGGCATTGTGCCTTTCCTATTTTATTCCGATGCAATTTCTGTGTTTCGTCGCCAATAAGAATTTCAAAGGGATGCAGTAAACCTGAAGTGAAGCATCGGAATCTACAACTAGTGTCACAGGAATGGCTCAAAAAATAGACAGTAAGATGAGACAGTCTTCTTGTACGTAAGTCGGCATTGTGCCTTTTGTATTTAATTCCGATGCAATTTCTGTGTTTCATCGTCAATAAGGTCAGAGGCAAACAGTAAACCTGAAGTGAGCATCGGAATCTATAACTAGTGACACAGGAATGGTTCAAATCATAGAGATTAGAAAGAGTCAGTCTTCTTATACTTAAGTCGGCACTGTGCCTTTTGTATTTAATTCCGATGCAATTTCTGTGTTTCATCGTCAATAAGAAGGTTAGAGGGATACAGTAAACCTTAAGTGAAGCATCGGAATGTATAACTAGTGTCACAGGAATGGTTCAAAACATTGACAGTAGGAAGAGTCAGTCTTCTTGTACTTGAGTCGGCATTGTGCCTTTTGTATTTATTTCCGATGCATTTTCTGTGTTTCATAGTCAATAAGAAGGTCAAAGGGATACAGTAAACCTGAAGTGAAGCATCGGAATCTATAACTAGTGTCACAGGAATGGTTCAAAACATAGACAGTAGGAAGAGTCATTCTTCTTGTACTTAAGTCGGCATAGTGCCTTTTCTATTTAATTCCGATGCAATTTCTGTGTTTCATCGTCAAGAAGAAGGTCAGAGCGATACTGTAAACCTGAAGTGAAGCATCGGAATGTATAACTAGTGTCACAGGAATGTTTCAGACATAGACAGTAGGTAGAGTCAGTCTTCTTGTACTTGTGTCGGCATTGTGCCATTTGTATTTAATTCCGATGCATTTTCTGAGTTTCATCGTCAATAAGAAGGTCAGAGGGATGCAGTAATTCTGAAGTGAAGCATCGGAATCTGTAACTAGTGTTACAGGAATGGTTCAAAACACAGACAGAAGGAAGAGTCAGTATTCTTGTACTTAAGTCGGCATTGTGCCTTTTGTATTTGATTCCGATGCAATTTCTGTGTCGTATCGTCAATAAGAAGGTCCAAGTGATACAGTAAACCTGAAGTGAAGCATCGGAAACTGTAACTAGTGTCACCGGATTGGTTCAAAACATAGACAGTAAGAAGTGTCAGTCTTCTTGTACTTAAGTCGGCATTGTGCCTTTTGTATTTAATTCCGATGCAATTTCTGTGTTTCATCGTCAATAAGAAGGTCAGAGGGATACAGTAAACCTGAAGTGAAGCATCAGAATCTATAACTAGTGTCACAGGAATGGTTCCAAACATAGACAGTAAGTAGAGTCAGTCTTCTTGTACTTAAGTCGGCATTGTGCTTTTGTATTTAATTGCGATGCAATTTCTGTGATTCATCGTCAATAAGAAGGTCCAAGGGATACAATAAACATATAGTGAAGCATCGGATTCTAAAACTGGTCACACAGGAAATGTTCACAACATAGTCAGAAAGAAGAGACAGTCTTCCTGTACTTAAGTTGGCATTGTGCCTTTTGTATTTAATTCCGATGCAATTTCTGTGTTTCATCGACAATAAGAAAGGCCAGGGGGATACAGCAAACCTGAAGTGAAGCATCGGAATCTATAATTAGTGTCACAGGAATGGTTCAAAACATAGACAGTAGGAAGAGTCAGTCTTCTTGTACTTGTGTCGGCATTGTGCCTTTTGTATTTATTTCCGATGCAATTTCTGTGTTTCATCGTCAATAAGAAGGTTAGAGGGATATAGTAAACCTGAAGTGAAGCATCGGAATCTATAACTAGTGTCACAGGAATGGTTCAAAACAGAGACAGTAGGAAGAGTCAGTCTTCTTGTACTTACTTCGGCATTGTGCCTTTTCTATTTAATTCCGATGCAAATTCTGTGTTTAATCGTCAATAAGAAGATCCAAGGGATACAATAAACCTGAAGTGAAGCATCGGAATCTATAACTAGTGTCACAGTAATGGGTCAAAACATAGACAGTAAGAAGAGTCAGTCTTCTTGTACTTAAGTCGGCATTGTGCTTTTTCTACTTAATTCCGATGCAATTTCTGTGTTTCATCGTCAATAAGAGGGTCAGAGGGACACAGTAAACCTGAAGAGAAGCATCGGAATCTATAACTAGTGTCACAGGAATCGTTCAAAACATAGACAATAGGAAGGGTCAGTCTTCTTGTACTTATGTCGGCATTGTGCCTTTCTTATTTTATTCCGATGCAATTTCTGTGTTTCGTCGTCAATAAGAAGGTCAAAGGGATGCAGTAAACGTGAAGTGAAGCATCGGAATCTATAACTAGTGTCACAGGAATGGCTCAAAAAATAGACAGTGAGATGAGTCAGTCTTCTTGTACGTAAGTCGGCACTGTGCCTTTTGTATTTAATTCCGATGCAATTTCTGTGTTTCATCGTCAATAAGAAGGTCAGAGGGATACAGTAAACCTTAAGTGAAGCATCGGAATGTATAACTAGAGTCACAGGTATGGTTCAAAACATAGACAGTAGGAAGAGTCAGTCTTCTTGTACTAGAGTCGGCATTGTTCCTTTTGTATTTATTTCCGTTGCCATTTCTGTGTTTCATCGTCAATAAGAAGGTCAGAGGGATACAGTAAACCTGAAGTGAAGCATCGGAATCTATAACTAGTGTCACAGGAATGGTTCAAAACATAGACAGTAGGAAGAGTCAGTCTTCTTGTACTTGTGCCAGCATTGTGCCATTTGTATTTAATTCCGATGCAATTTCTGAATTTCATCGTCAATAAGAAGGTCAGAGGGATACAGTAAACCTGAAGTGAAGCATCGGACTCTATAACTATTGTCACAGGAATGGTTCAAAACATAGACAGTAGGAAGAGTCATTCTTCTTGTACTTAAGTCGGCATAGTGCCTTTTCTATTTAATTCCGATGCAATTTCTGTGTTTCATCATCAAGAAGAAGGTCAGAGCGATACTGTAAACCTGAAGTGAAGCATCGGAATGTATAACTAGTGTCACAGGAATGTTTCAAACATAGACAGTAGGAAGAGTCAGTCTTCTTGTACTTGTGTCGGCATTGTGCCATTTGTATTTAATTCCGATGCAATTTCTGAGTTTCAACGTCAATAAGAAGGTCAGAGGGATGCAGTAAACCTGAAGTGAAGCATCGGAATCTATAACTAGTGTTACAGGAATGGTTCAAAACACAGACAGTAGGAAGAGTCAGTATTCTTGTACTTAAGTCGGCATTGTGCCTTTTGTATTTGATTCCGATCCAATTACTGTGTCTTATCGTCAATACGAAGGTCCAAGTGATACAGTAAACCTGAAGTGAAGCATCGGAAACTATACCTAGTGTCACCGGAATGGTTCAAAACATAGACAGTAAAAGTTGTCAGTCTTCTTGTACTTAAGTCGGCATTGTGCCATTTGTATTTAATTCCGATGCAATTTCTGTGTTTGATCGTATATAAGAAGGTCAGAGGGATACAGTAAACCAGAAGTGAAGCATCAGAATCTATAACTAGTGTCTCTGGAATGGTTCTAAACATAGACAGTAAGTAGAGTCAGTCTTCTTGTACTTAAGTCGGCATTGTGCTTTTGTATTTAATTGCGATGCAATTTCTGTGATTCATCGTCAATAAGAAGGTCCAAGGGATACAATAAACATATAGTGACGCATCGGAATCTAAAACTGGTCTCACAGGAAATGTTCACAACATATTCAGAAAGAAGAGACAGTCTTCTTGTACTTAAGTCGGCATTGTGCCTTTTGTATTTAATTCCGATGCAATTTCTGTGTTTCATCGACAATAAGAAAGGCCAGGGGGATACAGTAAACCTGAAGTGAAGCATCGGAATCTATAACTAGTGTCACAGGAATGGTTCAAAACATAGGCAGTTGGAAGAGTCAGTCTTCTTGGACTTAAGTCGGCATTGTGCCTTTTCTATTTAATTGCGATGCAATTTCTGGGTTTCGTCGTCAATGTGAAGGTCCAAGGGATACAGTGAACCTGAAGTGAAGCATCGGAATCTATAACTAGTGTTACAGGAATGGTTCAAAACACAGACAGTAGGAAGAGTCAGTATTCTTGTACTTAAGTCGGCATTGTGCCTTTTGTATTTGATTCCGATGCAATTTCTGTGTCTTATCGTCAATAAGAAGGTCCAAGTGATACAGTAAACCTGAAGTGAAGCATCGGAAACTATAACTAGTGTCACCGGAATGGTTCAAAACATAGACAGTAAGAAGTGTCAGTCTTCTTGTACTTAAGTCGGCAATGTGCCTTTTGTATTTAATTCCGATGCAATTTCTGTGTTTCATCGTATATAAAAAGGTCAGAGGGATACAGTAAATCTGAAGTGAAGCATCAGAATCTATAACTAGTGTCACAGGAATGGTTCTAAACATAGACAGTAAGTAGAGTCAGTCTTCTTGTACCTAAGTCGGCATTGTGCTTTTGTATTTAATTGCGATGCAATTTCTGTGTTTCATCGTCAATAAGGAGGTCGGAGGGATACAGTAAACCTTAAGTGAAGCATCGGGATGTATAACTAGTGACACAGGAATGGTTCAAAACATAGACAGTAGGAAGAGTCAGTCTTCTTGTACTTGTGTCGGCATTGTGCCTTTTGTATTTATTACCGATGCCATTTCTGTGTTTCATCGTCAGTAAGAAAGTCAGAGGGATACAGTAAACCTGAAGTGAACAGTCGGAATCTATAACTAGTGTCACAAGAATTGTTCAAAACATAGACAGTAGGAAGAGTCAGTCTTCTTGTACTTGTGTCGGCATTGTGCCATTTGTATTTAATTCCGATGCAATTTCTGTGTTTCATCGTCAATAAGAAGGTCGGAGGGATACAGTAAACCTTAAGTGAAGCATCGGGATGTATAACTAGTGACACAGGAATGGTTCAAAACATAGACAGTAGGAAGAGTCAGTCTTCTTGTACTTGTGTCGGCATTGTGCCTTTTGTATTTATTTCCGTTGCCATTTCTGTGTTTCATCGTCAGTAAGAAAGTCAGAGGGATACAGTAAACCTGAAGTGAACCGTCGGAATCAATAACTAGTGTCACAAGAATTGTTCAAAACATAGACAGTAGGAAGAGTCAGTCTTCTTGTACTTGTGTCGGCATTGTGCCATTTGTATTTAATTCCGATGCAATTTCTGAGTTTCATCGTCAATAAGAAGGTCAGAGGGATGCAGTAAACCTTAAGTGAAGCATCGGAATCTATAACTAGTGTTACAGGAATGGTTCAAAACACAGACAGTAGGAAGAGTCAGTATTCTTGTACTTAAGTCGGCATTGTGCCTTTTGTATTTGATTCTGATGCAATTTCTGTGTCTTATCGTCAATAAGAAGGTCCAAGTGATACAGTAAAGCTGAAGTGAAGCATCGGAAACTATAACTAGTGTCACCGGAATGGTTCAAAACATAGACAGTAAGAAGTGTCAGTCTTCTTGTACTTAAAACGGCAATGTGCCTTTTGTATTTAATTCCGATGCAATTTCTGTGTTTCATCGTATATAAAAAGGTCAGAGGGATACAGTAAATCTGAAGTGAAGCATCAGAATCTATAACTAGTGTCACAGGAATGGTTCTAAACATAGACAGTAAGTAGAGTCAGTCTTCTTGTACTTAAGTCGGCATTGTGCTTTTGTATTTAATTGCGATGCAATTTCTGTGTTTCATCGTCAATAAGAAGGTCAGAGGGATACAGTAAACCTGAAGTGAAGCATCGGAATGTATAACTAGTGTCACAGGATGGTTCAAAACATAGACAGTAGGAAGAGTCAGTCTTCTTGTACTTGAGTCGGCATTGTGCATTTTGTATTTAATTCCGATGCAATTTCTGTTTTTCATCGTCAATAAGAAGGTCCAAGTGATACAGTAAACCTGAAGTGAAGCATCGGAAACTATAACTAGTGTCACCGGAATGGTTCAAAACATAGACAGTAAGAATAGTCAGTCTTCTTGTACTTAAGTCGGCATTGTGCCTTTTCTACTTAATTCCGATGCAATTTCTGTGTTTCATCGTGAATAAGAATGTCAGAGGGATACAGTAAACCTGAAGTGAAGCATCGGAATCTGTAACTAATGTCACAGGAATGGTTTTAAACATAGACAGTAAGAAGAGTCAGTCTACTTGTACTAAAGTCGGCATTGTGCCCTTTGTATTTATTTCCGATGCAATTTCTGTGTTTCATCTTCAATAAGAAGGTCCAAGGGATACAATAAACATATAGTGAAGCATCGGAATGTAAAACTGGTCTCACAGGAAATGTTCACAACATAGTCAGAAAGAAGAGACAGTCTTCTTGTACTTAAAGGGGCATTGTGCCTTTTGTATTTAATTCCGATACTATTTCTGTGTTTCATCGTCAATAAGAAGGTCACAGGGATACAGTAAACCTGAAGAGAAGCATCGGAATCTATAACTAGTGTCACAGGAATCGTTCAAAACATAGACAATAGGAAGGGTCAGTCTTCTTGTACTTATGTCGGCATTGTGCCTTTCCTATTTTATTCCGATGCTATTTCTGCGTTTCGTCGTCAATAAGAAGGTCAAAAGGATGCAGTAAACCTGAAGTGAAGCATCGGAATCTATAACTAGTGTCACAGGAATGGCTCAAAAAATAGACAGTAAGATGAGTCAGTCTTCTTGTACGTAAGTCGGCATTGTGCCTTTTGTATTTAATTCCGATGCAATTTCTGTGTTTCATCGTCAATAAGGTCAGAGGCATACAGTAAGCCTGAAGTGAGCATCGGAATCTATAACTAGTGTCACAGGAATGGTTCAAATCATAGAGATTAGAAAGAGTCAGTCTTCTTATACTTAAGTCGGCACCGTGCCTTTTGTATTTAATTCCGATGCAATTTCTGTGTTTCATCGTCAATAAGAAGGTCAGAGGGATACAGT
The DNA here is from genome assembly GCF_021461395.2 of Schistocerca americana. Taxonomy (NCBI): domain Eukaryota; kingdom Metazoa; phylum Arthropoda; class Insecta; order Orthoptera; family Acrididae; genus Schistocerca; species Schistocerca americana. The sequence goes on along the minus strand of NC_060130.1, from coordinate 9,902,484 downwards.
AAACCTTAAGTGAAGCATCGGAATGTATAACTAGTGTCACAGGAATGGTTCAAAACATAGACAGTAGGAAGAGTCAGTCTTCTTGTACTTGAGTCGGCATTGTGCCTTTTGTATTTATTTCCGATGCAATTTCTGTGTTTCATCGTCAAGAAGGAGGTCAGAGGGATGCAGTAAACCTGAAGTGAAGCATCGGAATCTATAACTAGTGTCACAAGAATTGTTCAAAACATAGACAGTAGGAAGAGTCATTCTTCTTGTACTTAAATCGGCATTGTGCCTTTTCTATTTAATTCCGAAGGAAATTCTGTGTTTCATCGTCAAAAAGAAGGTCAAAGGGATACAGTAAATGTAAAGTGAATCATCGGAATCTATAACTAGTGTCACAGGAATGGTTCAAAACATAGACAGTTTGAAGAGTCAGCCCTCTTGTACTTAAGTCGGCATTGTGCCTTTTGCATTTATTTCCGATGCAATTTCTGTGTTTCATTGTCAACAAGAAGGTCCAAGGGATACAGTAAACCGGAAGTAAAGCATCGGAATCCATAACTAGTGTCACATGGATGGTTTAAAGCATAGTCAGTAGGAAGAGTCAGTCTTGTTGTATTTAAGTCGGCATTGTGCGTTTTGTATTTAATTCCGATGCTATTTCTGTGTTTCATCGTCAATAAGAGGGCAGAGGGATACAGTGAAACTGATGTGAAGCATCAGAATCTATAAGTAGTGTCACAGGAATGGTTCAAAACATAGACAGTAAGAAGAGTCAGTCTACCTGTACTTAAGTCGGCATTGTGCCTTTTCTACTTAATCCCGATGCAATTTCTGTGTTTCATCGTCAATAAGATGGTCCAAGGGATACAGTACACCTGAAATGAAGTATCGGAATCTATTACTAGTGTCACAAGAATGGTTCATATCATAGACAGTCAGAAGAGTCAGTCTTCTTGTACTTAAGTCGGCATTGTGCCTTTTGTATTTAATTCCGATGCAATTTCTCTGTTTCACCGTCAATAAGAAAGTCAAAGGGATACAGTAAACCTGAAGTGAAGCATCGGAATCTAAAACTGGTCTCACAGGAAAGGTTCAAAGCATAGAGAGTAAGAAGAGCCATTCATCAATTATTTGAGTCGGCATTGTGCCCTTTGTATTTAATTCCGATGCAATTTCTAAGTCTCATCGTCAATAAGAAGGTCAGAGGGATGCAGTAAACCTGAAGTGAAGCATCGGAATCTATAACTAGTGTCACAGGAATGGTTGAAAACATTGACAGTAAGAAAAGTCAGTCTTCTTGTACTTAAGTCGGCATTGTGCCTTTTGTATTTAATTCGGAGGCAATTTCTGTGTTTCATCGTCAATTAGAAGTTCCAAGTGATACAGTAAACCCAAAGTGTAGCATCGGAATCTATAAATAGTGTCTCAGGAATAGTTCAAAACATAGTGAGTAAGAAGAGTCAGTCTGCTTGTACTTAAGTCAGCATTGTGCCTTTCTATTTAATTCCGATGCAATTTCTGTGTTTTAACGTCAATAAGAAGGTCAGAGGGATACAATAAACCCGAATTGAAGCATCGGAATCTATAACTAGTGTTACAGGAATGATTCAAAACATAGAAAGTAGGAAGAGTCAGTGTTCTTGTACTTGAGTAGGCATTGTGCCTTTTCTATTTAATTCCGATGCAAATTCTGTGTCTCGTCGACAATAAGAAGGTCCAAGGGATACAGTAAACCTGAAGTGAAGAATCGGAATCTATAACTAGTGTCACAGGAATGGTTCAAAACATAGACAGTGGGAAGAGTCAGTCTCCTTGTACATAAGTGGGCATTGTGCCTTTTCTATTTAATTACGATGCAATTTCTGTGTTTCATCGTCAACAAGAAGGTCAGAGGGATACAGTAAACCTGAAGTGAAACATCGGAATCTATAACTAGTGTCACAATAATGGTTCTAAACATAGACAGTAAGTAGAGTCAGTCTTCTTGTACTTAAGTCGGCATTGTGCTTTTGTATTTAATTCCGATGCAATTTCTGTGTTTCATTGTCAATAAGAAGGTCCAAGTGATACAGTAAACCTGAAGTGAAGCATCGGAAACTATAACTAGTGTCACCGGAATGAATCAAAACATAGACAGTAAGAAGAGTCAGTGTTCTTGTACTTGAGTCGGCATTGTGCCTTTTCTATTTAATTCCGATGCAAATTCTGTGTTTCGTCGACAATAAGAAGGTCCAAGGGATACAGTAAACCTGAAGTGAAGAATCGGAATCTATAACTAGTGTCACAGGAATGGTTCAAAACATAGACAGTGGGAAGAGTCAGTCTCCTTGTATATAAGTCGCCATTGTTCCTTTTCTATTTAATTACGATGCAATTTCTGTGTTTCATCGTCAATAAGAAGGTCAGAGGGATACAGTAAACCTGAAGTGAAGCATCGGAATCTATAACTAGTGTCACAGGAATGGTTAAAAAATAGACAGTAAGAAGAGTCAGTCTTCTTGTACTTAAGTAGGCATTGTGCCCTTAGTATTTGATTCCGATGCAATTTCTGTGATTCATCGTCAATAAGAAGGTCAGAGGGATACAGTAAACATATAGTGAAGCATCGGAATTTAAAACTGGTCTCACAGGAAATGTTCACTACATAGTCAGAAAGAAGAGACAGTCTTCTTGTACTTAAGTCGGCATTGTGCCTTTTGTATTTAGTTCCGATGCAATTTCTGTGTTTCATCGACAATAAGAAAGGCCAGAGGGATACAGTAAACCTGAAGTGAAGCATCGGAATCTATAACTAGTGTCACAGGATGGTTCAACACATAGACAGTAGGAAGAGTCAGTCTTCTTGTACTTGAGTCGGCATTGTGCATTTTGTATTTAATTCCGATGCAATTTCTGTTTTTCATTGTCAATAAGAAGGTCCAAGTGATACAGTAAACCTGAAGTGAAGCACCGGAAACTATAACTAGTGTCACCGGAATGGTTCAAAACATATACAGTAAGAAGAGTCGGTCTGCTTGTACTTAAGTCGGCATTGTGCCTTTTCTATTTAATTCCGATGCAATGTCTGTGTTTCATCGTGAATAAGAATGTCAGAGGGATACAGTAAACCTGAAGTGAAGCATCGGAATCTATAACTAGAATCACAGGAATAGTTTTAAACATAGACAGTGAGAAGAGTCAGTCTACTTGTACTAATGTCGGCATTGTGCCCTTTGTATTTAATTCCGATGCAATTTCTGTGTTTCATCGTCAATAAGAATGTCCAAGGGATACAATAAACATATAGTGAAGCATCGGAATGTAAAACTGGTCTCACAGGAAATGTTCACAACATAGTCAGAAAGAAGAGTCAGTCTTCTTGTACTTAAGTGGGCATTGTGCCTTTTGTATTTAATTCCGATGCAATTTCTGTGTTTCATCGTCAATAAGAAGGTCAGAGGGATACAGTAAACCTGAAGTGAAGCATCGGAATCTATAACTAGTGTCACAGGAATCGTTCAAAATATAGATAATAGGAAGGGTCAGTCTTCTTGTACTTAAGTCGGCATTGTGCCTTTCCTATTTTATTCCGATGCCATTTCTGTGTTTCGTCGTCAATAAGAAGGTCCAAGGGATGCAGTAAACCTGAAGTGAAGCATCGGAATCTATAACTATTGTCAAAGGAATGGTTCAAAACATAGACAGTAAGAAGAGTCAGTCCTCATGTACTTAAGTCGGCATTGTGCTTTTTGTATTTAATTCCGATGCAATTTCTGTGTTTCATCGACAATAAGAAAGGCCAGAGGGATACAGTAAACCTGAAGTGAAGCATCGGAATCTGTAACTAGTGTCACAGGAATGGTTCAAAACATAGACAGTTGGAGGAGTCAGTCTTCTTGTACTTAAGTCGGCATTGTGCCTTTTCTATTTAATTCCGATGCAATTTCTGTGTTTCGTCGTCAATGAGAAGGTCCAAGGGATAGAGTAAACCAGAAGTGAAGCATTGGAATCTATAACTAGTGTCACAGGAACGGTTCAAAAAATAGACAGTAAGATGAGTCAGTCTTCTTGTACGTAAGTCGGCATTGTGCCTTTTGTATTTAATTCCGATGCAATTTCGGTGTTTCATCGTTAATAAGGTCAGAGGGATACAGTAAACCTGAAGTGAAGCATCGGAATCTATAACTAGTGTCACAGGAATGGTTCAAATCATAGAGATTAGAAAGAGTCAGTCTTCTTATACTTAAGTCGGCACTGTGCCCTTTGTATTTAATTCCGATGCAATGTCTGTGTTTCATCGTCAATAAGAAGGTCAGAGGGATACAGTAAACCTTAAGTGAAGCATCGGAATGTATAACTAGTGACACAGGAATGGTTCAAAACATAGTCAGTAGGAAGAGTCAGTCTTCTTGTACTTGTGTCGGCATTGTGCCATTTGTATTTAATTCCGATGCAATTTCTGAGTTTCATCGTCAATAAGAAGGTCCGAGGGATGCAGTAAACCTGAAGTGAAGCATCGGAATCTATAACTAGTGTCACAGGAATGGTTCAAAACACAGACAGTACGAAGAGTCAGTATTCTTGTACTTAAGTCGGCATTGTGCCTTTTGTATTTAATTCCGATGCAATTTCTCTGTATCATCGTCAATAAGAAAGTCAGAGGGATACAGTAAACCTGAAGTGAAGCATCTGAATCTAAAACTTGTCTCACAGGAAAGGTTCAAAGCATAGAGAGTAAGAAGAGGTAGGCATCTATTATTTGAGTCGGCATTGTGCCTTTTGTATTTAATTCCGATGCAATTTCTGTGTCTCATCGTCAATAATAAGTTCCAAGTGATACAGTAAACCCAAAGCGTAGCATCGGAATCTATAACTAGTGTCTCAGACATAGTTCAAAACATAGTGAGTAAGAAGAGTCAGTCTGCTTGTACTTAAGTCAGCATTCTGCCTTTTCTATTTAATTCCGATGCTATTTCTGTGTTTTAACGTCAATGAGAAGGTCAGAGGGATACAATAAACCTGAATTGAAGCATCGGAATCTATAACTAGTGTTACAGGAATGATTCAAAACATAGACAGTAGGAAAAGTCAGTGTTTTTGTACTTGAGTCGGCATTGTGCCTTTTCTATTTAATTCCGATGCAAATTCTGTGTATCGTCGACAATAAGAAGGTCCAAGGGATACAGTAACCCTGAAGTGAAGAATCGGAATCTATAACTAGTGTCACAGGAATGGTTCATAACATAGACAGTGGGAAGAGTCAGTCTCCTTGTACATAAGTCAGCATTGTGCCTTTTCTATTTAATTACGATGCAATTTCTGTGTTTCATCGTCAATAAGAAGGTCAGAGGGATACAGTAAACTTGAAGTGAGGCATCGGAATCTATAACTAGTGTCACAAGAATGGTTCAAATCATAGACAGTGAGAAGAGTCAATCTTCTTGTACTTAAGTCGGCATAGTGCCTTTTCTATTTTATTCCGATGCAATTTCTGTGTTTCATCATCAAGAAGAAGGTCAGAGCGATACTGTAAAAGTGAAGTGAAGCATCGGAATGTATAACTAGTGTCACCGGAATGTTTCAAACATAGACAGTAGGAAGAGTCAGTCTTCTTGTACTTGTGTCGGCATTGTGCCATTTGTATTTAATTCCGATGCAATTTCTGAGTTTCATCGTCAATAAGTAGGTCAGAGGGATGCAGTAAACCTAAAGTGAAGCATCGGAATCTATAACTAGTGTCACAGGAATGGTTTAAAACACAGACAGTAGGAAGAGTCAGTATTCTTGTACTTATGTTGGCATTGTGCCTTTTGTATTTAATTCCGATGCAATTTCTCTGTTTCATCGTCAATAAGAAAGTCAGAGGGATACAGTAAACCTGAAGTGAAGCATCGGAATCTAAAACTGGTCTCACAGGAATGGTTCAAAGCATAGAGAGTAAGAAGAGATAGTCATCTATTATTTGAGTCGGCATTGTGCCTTTTGTATTTAATTCCGATGCAATTTCTAAGTTTCATCGTCAATAAGAAGGTCAGAGGGATACATTAAACCTGAAGTGAAGCATCGGAATCTGTAACTAGTGTCACAGGAATGGTTAAAAACACTGACAGTAAGAAGAGTCAGTCTTCTTGTACTTAAGTCGGCATTGTGCCTTTTGTATTTAATTCCGATGCAATTTCTGTGTTTCATCGTCAATAAGAAGGTCAGAGGGATACAGTAAACCTTAAGTGAAGCATCGGAATGTATAACTAGTGACACAGGAATGGTTCAAAACATAGTCAGTAGGAAGAGTCAGTCTTCTTGTACATGTGTCGGCATTGTGCCTTTTGTATTTATTTCCGATGGCATTTCTGTGTTTCTTCGTCAATAAGAAGGTCAGAGGGATACAGTAAACCTGAAGTGAAGCATCGGAATCTATAACTAGTGTCACAAGATTTGTTCAAAACATAGACAGTAGGAAGAGTCATTCTTCTTGTACTTAAATCGGCATTGTTGCCTTTTCTATTTAATTCCGAAGCAAATTCTGTGTTTCATCGTTAATAAGAAGGTCAAAGGGATACAGTAAGCGTAAAGTGAATCATCGGAATCTATAACTAGTGCCACAGGAATGGTTCAAAACATAGACTGTAGGAAGAGTCAGTCCTGTAGTACTTAAGTCGCTATTGTGCCTTTTGTATTTAATTCCGATGCAATTTCTGTGTTTCATCGTCAACAAGAAGGTCCAAGGGATACAGTAAACCTGAAGTAAAGCATCGGAATCTATAACTAGTGTCACAGGGATGGTTCAAAGCATAGTCAGTACGAAGAGTCACTCTTGTTGTACTTAAGTCGGCATTGTGCGTTTTGTATTTAATTCCGATGCTATTTCTGTGTTTCATCGTCAATGAGAAGGTCAGAGAGATACAGTGAAACTGATGTGAACCATCAGAATCTATAACTAGTGTCACAGGAATGGTTCAAAACATAGACAGTAAGAAGAGTCAGTCCACCTGTACTTAAGTCGGCATTGTGCATTTTCTATTTAATTCCGATGCAATTTCTGTGTTTCATCGTCAATAAGAAGTTCCAAGGGATACAGTACACCTGAAGTGAAGCATCGGAATCTATAACTAGTGTCACAAGAATGGTTCAAATCATAGACAGTGAGAAGAGTCAATCTTCTTGTACTTAAGTCGGCATAGTGCCTTTTCTATTTTATTCCGATGCAATTTCTGTGTTTCATTATCAAGAAGAAGGTCAGAGCGATACTGTAAAAGTGAAGTGAAGCATCGGAATGTATAACTAGTGTCACCGGAATGTTTCAAACATAGACAGTAGGAAGAGTCAGTCTTCTTGTACTTGTGTCGGCATTGTGCCATTTGTATTTAATTCCGATTCAATTTCTGAGTTTCATCGTCAATAAGAAGGTCAGAGGGATGCAGTAAACCTGAAGTGAAGCATCGGAATCTATAACTAGTGTCACAGGAATGGTTCAAAACACAGACAGTAGGAAGAGTCAGTATTCTTGTACTTATGTTGGCAATGTGCCTTTTGTATTTAATTCCGATGCAATTTCTCTGTTTCATCGTCAATAAGAAAGTCAGAGGGATACAGTAAACTTGAAGTGAAGCATCGGAATCTAAAACTGGTCTCACAGGAATGGTTCAAAGCATTGAGAGTAAGAAGAGATAGTCATCTATTATTTGAGTCGGGATTGTGCCTTTTGTATTTAATTCCGATGCAATTTCTAAGTTTCATCGTCAATAAGAAGGTCAGAGGGATACATTAAACCTGAAGTGAAGCATCGGAATCTATAACTAGTGTCACAGGAATGGTTAAAAACACTGACAGTAAGAAGAGTCAGTCTTCTTGTACTTAAGTCGGCATTGTGCCTTTTGTATTTAATTCCGATGCAATTTCTGTGTTTCTTCGTCAATAAGAAGTTCCAAGTGATACAGTAAACCCAAAGTGTAGCATCGGAATCTATAACTAGTGTCTCAGGAATAGTTCAAAACATAGTGAGTAAGAAGAGTCAGTCTGCTTGTACTTAGGTCAGCATTGTGCCTCTTCTATTTAATTCCGATGCAATTTCTGTGTTTTAACGTCAATACGAAGGTCAGAGGGATACAATAAACCTGAATTGAAGCATCATAATCTATAACTACTGTTACAGGAATGATTCAAAACATAGACAGTAGGAAGAGTCAGTGTTCTTGTACTTGAGTCGGCATTGTGCCTTTTCTATTTAATTCCGATGCAAATTCTGTGTATCGTCGACAATAAGAAGGTCCAAGGGATACAGTAACCCTGAAGTGAAGAATCGGAATCTATAACTAGTGTCACAGGAATGGTTCATAACATAGACAGTGGGAAGAGTCAGTCTCCTTGTACATAAGTCAGCATTGTGCCTTTTCTATTCAATTACGATGCAATTTCTGTGTTTCATCGTCAATAAGAAGGTCAGAGGGATACAGTAAACCTGAAGTGAAGCATCGGAATCTATAACTAGTGTCACAGGAATGGTTCTAAACATTGACAGTAAGTAGAGTCAGTCTTCTTGTACTTAAGTCGGCATTGTGCTTTTGTATTTAATTACGATGCAATTTTTGTGATTCATCGTCAATAAGAAGGTCAGAGGGATACAGTAAACATATAGTGAAGCATCGGAATCTAAAACTGGTCTCACAGGAAATGTTCACATCATAGTCAGAAAGAAGAGACAGTCTTCTTGTACTTACGTCGGCATTGTGCCTTTTGTATTTAATTCCGATGCAATTTCTGTGTTTCATCGTCAATAAGAAGGTCAGAGGGATACAGTAAACCTGAAGTGAAGCATCGGAATGTATAACTAGTGTCACAGGATGGTTCAACACATAGACAGTTGGAAGAGTCAGTCTTCTTGTGCTTGAGTCGGCATTGTGCATTTTGTATTTAATACCGATGCAATTTCTGTTTTTCATCGTCAATAATAAGGTCCAAGTGATACAGTAAACCTGAAGTGAAGCATCGGAAACTATAACTAGTGTCACCGGAATGAATCAAAACACAGACAGTAAGAAGAGTCAGTCTTCTCGTATTTAAGTCGGCATTGTGCCTTTTCTATTTAATTCCGATGCAATTTCTGTGTTTCATCGCCAATAAGAAGTTCCAAGTGATACAGTAAACCCAAAGTGTAGCATCGGAATCTATAACTAGTGTCTCAGGAATAGTTCAAAACATAGTGAGTAAGAAGAGTCAGTCTGCTTGTACTTAAGTCAGCATTGTGCCTTTCTATTTAATTCCGATGCAATTTCTGTGTTTTAACGTCAATAAGAAGGTCAGAGGGATACAATAAACCTGAATTGAAGCATCGGAATCAATAACTAGTGTTACAGGAATGATTCAAACCATAGACAGTAGGAAGAGTCAGTGTTCTTGTACTTGAGTCGGCATTGTGCCTTTTCTATTTAGTTCCGATGCAAATTCTGTGTTTCGTCGACAATAAGAAGGTCCAAGGGATACAGTAAACCTGAAGTGAAGAATCGGAATCTATAACTAGTGTCACAGGAATGGTTCAAAACATAGACAGTGGGAAGAGTCAGTCTCCTTGTACATAAGTCGGCATTGTGCCTTTTCTATTTAATTACGATGCAATTTCTGTGTTTCATCGTCAATAAGAAGGTCAGAGGGATACAGTAAACCTGAAGTGAAGCATCGGAATCTATAACTAGTGTCACAGGAATGGTTAAAAAATAGACAGTAAGAAGAGTCAGTCTTCTTGTACTTAAGTAGGCATTGTGCCCTTAGTATTTGATTCCGATGCAATTTCTGTGATTCATCGTCAATAAGAAGGTCAGAGGGATACAGTAAACATATAGTGAAGCATCGGAATCTAAAAGTGGTCTCACAGGAAATGTTCACTACATACTCAGAAAGAAGAGACAGTCTTCTTGTACTTAACTCGGCATTGTGCCTTTTGTATTTAATTCCGATGCAATTTCTGTGTTTCATCGTCAATAAGAAGGTCAGAGGGATACAGTAAACCTGAAGTGAAGCATCGGAATGTATAACTAGTGTCACAGGATGGTTCAACAAATAGACAGTAGGAAGAGTCAGTCTTCTTGTACTTGAGTCGGCATTGTGCATTTTGTATTTAATTCCGATGCAATTTCTGTTTTTCATTGTCAATAAGAAGGTCCAAGTGATACAGTAAAACTGAAGTGAAGCATCGGAAACTATAACTAGTGTCACCGGAATGGTTCAAAACATATACAGTAAGAAGAGTCGGTCTTCTTGTACTTAAGTCGGCATTGTGCCTTTTCTATTTAATTCCGATGCAATTTCTGTGTTTCATCGTGAATAAGAATGTCAGAGGGATACAGTAAACCTGAAGTGAAGCATCGGAATCTATAACTAGTGTCACAGGAATAGTTTTAAACATAGACAGTGAGAAGAGTCAGTCTACTTGTACTAATGTCGGCATTGTGCCCTTTGTATTTAATTCCGATGCAATTTTTGTGTTTCATCGTCAATAAGAATGTCCAAGGGATACAATAAACATATAGTGAAGCATCGGAATGTAAAACTGGTCTCACAGGAAATGTTCACAACATAGTCAGAAAGAAGAGTCAGTCTTCTTGTACTGAAGTGGGCATTGTGCCTTTTGTATTTAATTCCGATGCAATTTCTGTGTTTCATCGTCAATAAGAAGGTCAGAGGGATACATTAAACTTGAAGTGAAGCATCGGAATCTATAACTAGTGTCACAGGAATGGTTAAAAACACTGACAGTAAGAAGAGTCAGTCCTCTTGTACTTAAGTCGGCATTGTGCCTTTTGTATTTAATTCCGATGCAATTTCTGTGTTTCATCGTAAATAAGAAGGTCAGAGGGATACAGTAAACCTTAAGTGAAGCATCGGAATGTATAACTAGTGACACAGGAATGGTTCAAAACATAGTCAGTAGGAAGAGTCAGTCTTCTTGTACTTGTGTCGGCATTGTGCCTTTTGTATTTATTTCCGATGCCATTTCTGTGTTTCATCGTCAATAAGAAGGTCAGAGGGATACAGTAAACCTGAAGTGAAGCATCGGAATCTATAACTAGTGTCACAAGAATTGTTCAAAACATAGACAGTAGGAAGAGTCATTCTTCTTGTACTTAAATCGGCATTGTTGCCTTTTCTATTTAATTCCGAAGCAAATTCTGTGTTTCATCGTTAATAAGAAGGTCAAAGGGATACAGTAAGCGTAAAGTGAATCATCGGAATCTATAACTAGTGTCACAGGAATGGTTCAAAACATAGACTGTAGGAAGAGTCAGTCCTGTAGTACTTAAGTCGCTATTGTGCCTTTCGTATTTAATTCCGATGCAATTTCTGTGTTTCATCGTCAACAAGAAGGTCCAAGGGATACAGTAAACCTGAAGTAAAGCATCGGAATCTCTAACTAGTGTCACAGGGATGGTTCAAAGCATAGTCAGTACGAAGAGTCAGTCTTGTTGTACTTAAGTCGGCATTGTGCGTTTTGTATTTAATTCCGATGCTATTTCTGTGTTTCATCGTCAATGAGAAGGTCAGAGGGATACAGTGAAACTGATGTGAACCATCAGAATCTATAACTAGTGTCACAGGAATGGTTCAAAGCATAGACACTAAGAAGAGTCAGTCCACCTGTACTTAAGTCGGCTTTGTGCCTTTTGTATGTAATCCCGATGCAATTTCTGTGTTTCAACGGCAATAAGAAGGTCCAAGGGATACAGTACACCTGAAGTGAAGCATCGGAAACCATAACTAGTGTCACAAGAATGGTTCAAATCATAGACAGTAAGAAGAGTCAGTCTTCTTGTACTTAAGTCGGCATAGTGCCTTTTCTATTTAATTCCGATGCAATTTCTGTGTTTCATCATCAAGAAGAAGGTCAGAGCGATACTGTAAACCTGAAGTGAAGCATCGGAATGTATAACTAGTGTCACAGGAAAGTTTCAAACATAGACAGTAGGAAGAGCCAGGCTTCTTGTACTTGTGTCGGCCATGTGCCATTTGTATTTAATTCCGATGCAATTTCTGAGTTTCATCGTCAATAAGAAGGTCCGAGGGATGCAGTAAACCTGAAGTGAAGCATCGGAATCTATAACTAGTGTCACAGGAATGGTTCAAAACACAGACAGTACGAAGAGTCAGTATTCTTGTACTTAAGTCGGCATTGTGCCTTTTGTATTTAATTCCGATGCAATTTCTCTGTATCATCGTCAATAAGAAAGTCAGAGGGATACAGTAAACCTGAAGTGAAGCATCGGAACCTAAAACTTGTCTCACAGGAAAGGTTCAAAGCATAGAGAGTAAGAAGAAATAGGCATCTATTATTTGAGTCGGCATTGTGCCTTTTGTATTTAATTCCGATGCAATTTCTAAGTTTCATCGTCAATAAGAAGGTCAGAGGGATACAGTAAACCTGAAGTGAAGCATCGGAATCTATAACTAGTGTCACAGGAATGGTTAAAAACATTGACAGTAAGAAGAGTCAGTCTTCTTGTACTTAAGTCGGCATTGTGCCTTTTGTATTTAATTCCGATGCAATTTCTGTGTTTCATCGTCAATAATAAGTTCCAAGTGATACAGTAAACCCAAAGCGTAGCATCGGAATCTATAACTAGTGTCTCAGAAATAGTTCAAACATAGTGAGTAAGAAGAGTCAGTCTGCTTGTACTTAAGTCAGCATTGTGCCTTTTCTATTTAATGACGATGCAATTTCTGTGTTTTAACGTCAATAAGAAGGTCAGAGGGATACAATAAACCTGAATTGAAGCATCGGAATCTGTAACTAGTGTTACAGGAATGATTCAAAGCATAGACAGCAGGAAGAGCCAGTGTTCTTGTACTTGAGTCGGCATTGTGCCTTTTCTATTTAATTCCGATGCAAATTCTGTGTTTCGTCGACAATAAGAAGGTCCAAGGGATACAGTAATCCTGAAGTGAAAAATCGGAATCTATAACTAGTGTCACAGGAATGGTTCAAAACATAGACAGTGGGAAGAGTCAGTCTCCTTGTACATAAGTCGGCATTGTGCCTTTTCTATTTAATTACGATGCAATTTCTGTGTTTCATCGTCAATAAGAAGGTCAGAGGGATACAGTAAACTTGAAGTGAAGCATCGGAATCTATAACTAGTGTCACAGGAATGGTTCAAGACATAAACAGTAAGAAGAGTCAGTCTTCTTGTACTTAAGTCGGCATTGTGCATTTTCTATTTAATTCCGATGCAATTTCTGTGTTTCATCGTCAATAAGAAGTTCCAAGGGATACAGTAAACCTGAAGTGAAGCATCGGAATCTATAACTAGTGTCACAGGAATGGTTCAAAACATAGACAGTGAGAAGAGTCAATCTTCTTGTACTTAAGTCGGCATAGTGCCTTTTCTATTTTATTCCGATGCAATTTCTGTGTTTCATCATCAAGAAGAAGGTCAGAGCGATACTGTAAAAGTGAAGTGAAGCATCGGAATGTATAACTAGTGTCACCGGAATGTTTCAAACATAGACAGTAGGAAGAGTCAGTCTTCTTGTACTTGTGTCGGCATTGTGCCATTTGTATTTAATTACGATGCAATTTCTGAGTTTCATCGTCAATAAGAAGGTCAGAGGGATGCAGTAAACCTGAAGTGAAGCATCGGAATCTATAACTAGTGTCACAGGAATGGTTCAAAACACAGACAGTAGGAAGAGTCAGTGTTCTTGTACTTGAGTCGGCATTGTGCCTTTTCTATTTAATTCCGATGCAATATCTTTGTTTCGTCGACAATAAGAAAGTCCAAGGGATACAGTATACCTGAAGTGAAGAATCGGAATCTATATCTAGTGTCACAGGAATGGTTCAAAACATAGACAGTGGGAAGAGTCAGTCTCCTTGTACATAAGTCGGCATTGTGCCTTTTCTATTCAATTACGATGCAATTTCTGAGTTTCATCGTCAATAAGAAGGTCAGAGGGATACAGTAAACCTGAAGTGAAGCATCGGAATCTATAACTAGTGTCACAGGAATGGTTCTAAACATAGACAGTAAGTAGAGTCAGTCTTCTTGTACTTAAGTCGGCATTGTGCTTTTGTATTTAATTACGATGCAATTTTTGTGATTCATCGTCAATAAGAAGGTCAGAGGGATACAGTAAACATATAGTGAAGCATCGGAATCTAAAACTGGTCTCACAGGAAATGTTCACAACATAGTCAGAAAGAAGAGACAGTCTTCTTGTACTTACGTCGGCATTGTGCCTTTTGTATTTAATTCCGATGCAATTTCTGTGTTTCATCGTCAATAAGAAGGTCAGAGGGATACAGTAAACCTGAAGTGAAGCATCGGAATGTATAACTAGTGTCACAGGATGGTTCAACACATAGACAGTAGGAAGAGTCAGTCTTCTTGTACTTGAGTCGGCATTGTGCATTTTGTATTTAATACCGATGCAATTTCTGTTTTTCATCGTCAATAATAAGGTCCAAGTGATACAGTAAACCTGAAGTGAAGCATCGGAAACTATAACTAGTGTCACCGGAATGAATCAAAACATAGACAGTAAGAAGAGTCAGTCTTCTTGTACTTAAGTCGGCATTGTGCCTTTTCTATTTAATTCCGATGCAATTTCTGTGTTTCGTCGCCAATAAGAAGTTCCAAGTGATACAGTAAACCCAAAGTGTAGCATCGGAATCTATAACTAGTGTCTCAGGAATAGTTCAAAACATAGTGAGTAAGAAGAGTCAGTCTGCTTGTACTTAAGTCAGCATTGTGCCTTTCTATTTAATTCCGATGCAATTTCTGTGTTTTAACGTCAATAAGAAGGTCAGAGGGATACAATAAACCTGAATTGAAGCATCGGAATCAATAACTAGTGTTACAGGAATGATTCAAACCATAGACAGTAGGAAGAGTCAGTGTTCTTGTACTTGAGCCGGCATTGTGCCTTTTCTATTTAGTTCCGATGCAAATTCTGTGTTTCGTCGACAATAAGAAGGTCCAAGGGATACAGTAAACCTGATGTGAAGAATCGGAATCTATAACTAGTGTCACAGGAATGGTTCAAAACATAGACAGTGGGAAGAGTCAGTCTCCTTGTACATAAGTCGGCATTGTGCCTTTTCTATTTAATTACGATGCAATTTCTGTGTTTCATCGTCAATAAGAAGGTCAGAGGGATACAGTAAACCTGAAGTGAAGCATCGGAATCTATAACTAGTGTCACAAGAATGGTTAAAAAATAGACAGTAAGAAGAGTCAGTCTTCTTGTACTTAAGTAGGCATTGTGCCCTTAGTATTTGATTCCGATGCAATTTCTGTGATTCATCGTCAATAAGAAGGTCAGAGGGATACAGTAAACATATAGTGAAGCATCGGAATCTAAAACTGGTCTCACAGGAAATGTTCACTACATACTCAGAATGAAGAGACAGTCTTCTTGTACTTAACTCGGCATTGTGCCTTTTGTATTTAATTCCGATGCAATTTCTGTGTTTCATCGTCAATAAGAAGGTTACAGGGATACAGTAAACCTGAAGTGAAGCATCGGAATGTATAACTAGTGTCACAGGATGGTTCAACAAATAGACAGTAGGAAGAGTCAGTCTTCTTGTACTTGAGTCGGCATTTTGCATTTTGTATTTAATTCCGATGCAATTTCTGTTTTTCATTGTCAATAAGAAGGTCCAAGTGATACAGTAAACCTGAAGTGAAGCATCGGAAACTATAACTAGTGTCACCGGAATGGTTCAAAACATATACAGTAAGAAGAGTCGGTCTTCTTGTACTTAAGTCGGCATTGTGCCTTTTCTATTTAATTCCGATGCAATTTCTGTGTTTCATCGTGAATAAGAATGTCAGAGGGATACAGTAAACCTGAAGTGAAGCATCGGAATCTATAACTAGTGTCACAGGAATAGTTTTAAACATAGACAGTGAGAAGAGTCAGTCTACTTGTACTAATGTCGGCATTGTGCCCTTTGTATTTAATTCCGATGCAATTTTTGTGTTTCATCGTCAATAAGAATGTCCAAGGGATACAATAAACATATAGTGAAGCATCGGAATGTAAAACTGGTCTCACAGGAAATGTTCACAACATAGTCAGAAAGAAGAGTCAGTCTTCTTGTACTTAAGTGGGCATTGTGCCTTTTGTATTTAATTCCGATGCAATTTCTGTGTTTCATCGTCAATAAGAAGGTCAGAGGGATACAGTAAACCTGAAGTGAAGCATCGGAATCTATAACTAGTGTCACAGGAATCGTTCAAAATATAGACAATAGGAAGGGTCAGTCTTCTTGTACTTAAGTCGGCATTGTGCCTTTCCTATTTTATTCCGATGCAATTTCTGTGTTTCGTCGTCAATAAGAAGGTCCAAGGGATGCAGTAAACCTGAAGTGAAGCATCGGAATCTATAACTAGTGTCAAAGGAATGGTTCAAAACATAGACAGTAAGAAGAGTCAGTCCACATGTACTTAAGTCGGCATTGTGCTTTTTGTATTTAATTCCGATGCAATTTCTGTGTTTCATCGACAAAAAGAAAGGCCAGAGGGATTCAGTAAACCTGAAGTGAAGCATCGGAATCTATAACTAGTGTCACAGGAATGGTTCAAAACATAGACTGTAGGAAGAGTCAGTCCTGTTGTACTTAAGTCGGCATTGTGCCTTTTGTATGTAATCCCGATGCAATTTCTGTGTTTCAACGTAAATAAGAAGGTCCAAGGGATACAGTACACCTGAAGTGAAGCATCGGAATCCATAACTAGTGTCACAAGAATGGTTCAAATCATAGACAGTAAGAAGAGTCAGTCTTCTTGTACTTAAGTCGGCATAGTGCCTTTTCTATTTAATTCCGATGCAATTTCTGTGTTTCATCATCAAGAAGAAGGTCAGAGCGATACTGTAAACCTGAAGTGAAGCATCGGAATGTGTAACTAGTGTCACAGGAATGTTTCAAACATAGACAGTAGGAAGAGTCAGTCTTCTTGTACTTGTGTCGGCACTGTGCCATTTGTATTTAATTCCGATGCAATTTCTGAGTTTCATCGTCAATAAGAAGGTCCGAGGGATGCAGTAAACCTGAAGTGAAGCATCGGAATCTATAACTAGTGTCACAGGAATGGTTAAAAACATTGACAGTAAGAAGAGTCAGTCTTCTTGTACTTAAGTCGGAATTGTGCCTTTTGTATTTAATTCCGATGCAATTTCTGTGTTTCATCGTCAATAATAAGTTCCAAGTGATACAGTAAACCCAAAGCGTAGCATCGGAATCTATAACTAGTGTCTCAGAAATAGTTCAAAACATAGTGAGTAAGAAGAGTCAGTCTGCTTGTACGTAAGTCAGCATTGTGCCTTTTCTATTTAATTCCGATGCAATTTCTGTGTTTTAGCGTCAATAAGAAGGTCAGAGGGATACAATAAACCTGAATAGAAGCATCGGAATCTATAAATAGTGTTACAGGAATGATTCAAAACATAGACAGTAGGAAGAGTCAGTGTTCTTGTACTTGAGTCGGCATTGTGACTTTTCTATTTAATTCCGATGCAAATTCTGTGTTTCGTCGACAATAAGAAGGTCCAAGGGATACAGTAACCCTGAAGTGAAGAATCGGAATCTATAACTAGTGTCACAGGAATGGTTCAAAACATAGACAGTGGGAAGAGTCAGTCTCCTTGTACATAAGTCGGCATTGTGCCTTTCCTATTTTATTCCGATGCAATTTCTGTGTTTCGTCGTCAATAAGAAGGTCCAAGGGATGCAGTAAACCTGAAGTGAAGCATCGGAATCTATAACTAGTGTCAAAGGAATGGTTCAAAACATAGACAGTAAGAAGAGTCAGTCCACATGTACTTAAGTCGGCATTGTGCTTTTTGTATTTAATTCCGATGCAATTTCTGTGTTTCATCGACAAAAAGAAAGGCCAGAGGGATACAGTAAACCTGAAGTGAAGCATCGGAATCTATAACTAGTGTCACAGGAATGGTTCAAAACATAGACAGTTGGAGGAGTCAGTCCTCTTGTACTTAAGTCTGCATTGTGCCTTTTCTATTTAATTCCGATGCAATTTCTGTGTTTAGTCGTCAATGAGAAGGTCCAAGGGATAGAGTAAACCAGAAGTGAAGCATTGGAATCTATAACTAGTGTCACAGGAACGGTTCAAAAATAGACAGTAAGACGAGTCAGTCTTCTTGTACGTAAGTCGGCATTGTGCCTTTTGTATTTAATTCCCATGCAATTTCTGTGTTTCATCGTTAATAAGGTCAGAGGGATACAGTAAACCTGAAGTGAAGCATCGGAATGTATAACTAGTGACACAGGAATGGTTCAAAACATAGTCAGTAGGAAAAGTCAGTCTTCTTGTACTTGTGTCGGCGTTGTGCCTTTTGTATTTATTTCCGATGCCATTTCTGTGTTTCATCGTCAATAAGAAGGTCAGAGGGATACAGTAAACCTGAAGTGAAGCATCGGAAACTATAACTAGTGTCCCAAGAATTGTTCAAAACATAGACAGTAGGAAGAGTCATTCTTCTTGTACTTAAATCGGCATTGTTGCCTTTTCTATTTAATTCCGAAGCAAATTCTGTGTTTCATCGTCAATAAGAAGGTCAAAGGGATACAGTAAACGTAAAGTGAATCATCGGAATCTATAACTAGTGTCACAGGAATGGTTCAAAACATAGACTGTAGGAAGAGTCAGTCCTGCTGTACTTAAGTCGGCATTGTGCCTTTTGTATTTAATTCCGATGCAATTTCTGTGTTTCATCGTCAACGAGAAGGTCCAAGGGATACAGTAAACCTGAAGTAAAGCATCGGAATCTATAACTAGTGTCACAGGGATGGTTCAAAGCATAGTCAGTACGAAGAGTCAGTCTCGTTGTACTTAAGTCGGCATTGTGCGTTTTGTATTTCATTCCGATGCTATTTCTGTGTTTCATCGTCAATGAGAAGGTCAGAGGGATACAGTGAAACTGATGTGAAGCATCAGAATCTATAACTAGTGTCACAGGAATGGTTCAAAACATAGACAGTAAGAAGAGTCAGTCCACCTGTACTTAAGTCGGCATTGTGCCTTTTGTATGTAATCCCGATGCAATTTCTGTGTTTCAACGTAAATAAGAAGGTCCAAGGGATACAGTACACCTGAAGTGAAGCATCGGAATCCATAACTAGTGTCACAAGAATGGTTCAAATCATAGACAGTAAGAAGAGTCAGTCTTCTTGTACTTAAGTCGGCATAGTGCCTTTTCTATTTAATTCCGATGCAATTTCTGTGTTTCATCATCAAGAAGAAGGTCAGAGCGATACTGTAAACCTGAAGTGAAGCATCGGAATGTGTAACTAGTGTCACAGGAATGTTTCAAACATAGACAGTAGGAAGAGTCAGTCTTCTTGTACTTGTGTCGGCACTGTGCCATTTGTATTTAATTCCGATGCAATGTCTGAGTTTCATCGTCAATAAGAAGGTCCGAGGGATGCAGTAAACCTGAAGTGAAGCATCGGAATCTATAACTAGAGTCACAGGAATGGTTAAAAACATTGACAGTAAGAAGAGTCAGTCTTCTTGTACTTAAGTCGGCATTGTGCCTTTTGTATTTAATTCCGATGCAATTTCTGTGTTTCATCGTCAATAATAAGTTCCAAGTGATACAGTAAACCCAAAGCGTAGCATCGGAATCTATAACTAGTGTCTCAGAAATAGTTCAAAACATAGTGAGTAAGAAGAGTCAGTCTGCTTGTACGTAAGTCAGCATTGTGCCTTTTCTATTTACTTCCGATGCAATTTCTGTGTTTTAACGTCAATAAGAAGGTCAGAGGGATACAATAAACCTGAATTGAAGCATCGGAATCTATAAATAGTGTTACAGGAATGATTCAAAACATAGACAGTAGGAAGAGTCAGTGTTCTTGTACTTGAGTCGGCATTGTGCCTTTTCTATTTCATTCCGATGCAAATTCTGTGTTTCGTCGACAATAAGAAGGTCCAAGGGATACAGTAACCCTGAAGTGAAGAATCGGAATCTATAACTAGTGTCACAGGAATGGTTCAAAACATAGACAGTGGGAAGAGTCAGTCTCCTTGTACATAAGTCGGCATTGTGCCTTTTCTATTTAATTACGATGCAATTTCTGTGTTTCATCGTCAATAAGAAGGTCAGAGGGATACAGTAAACTTGAAGTGAAGCATCGGAATCTATAACTAGTGTCACAGGAATGGTTCAAGACATAGACAGTAAGAAGAGTCAGTCTTCTTGTACTTAAGTCGGCATTGTGCACTTTCTATTTAATTCCGATGCAATTTCTGTGTTTCATCGTCAATAAGAAGTTCCAAGGGATACAGTACACCTGAAGTGAAGCATCGGAATCTATAACTAGTGCCACAAGAATGGTTCAAATCATAGACAGTGAGAAGAGTCAATCTTCTTGTACTTAAGTCGGCATAGTGCCTTTCCTACTTTATTCCGATGCAATTTCTGTGTTTCATCATCAAGAAGAAGGTCAGAGCGATACTGTAAAAGTGAAGTGAAGCATCGGAATGTACAACTAGTGTCACCGGAATGTTTCAAACATAGACAGTAGGAAGAGTCAGTCTTCTTGTACTTGTGTCGGCATTGTGCCATTTGTATTTAATTCCGATGCAATTTCTGAGTTTCATCGTCAATAAGAAGGTCAGAGGGATGCAGTAAACCTGAAGTGAAGCATCGGAATCTATAACTAGTGTCACAAGAATGGTTCAAAACACAGACAGTAGGAAGAGTCAGTATTCTTGTACTTATGTTGGCATTGTGCTTTTTGTATTTAATTCCGATGCAATTTCTCTGTTTCATCGTCAATAAGAAAGTCAGAGGGATACAGTAAACCTGAAGTGAAGCATCGGAATCTAAAACTGGTCTCACAGGAATGGTTCGAAGCATAGAGAGTAAGAAGAGAAAGTCATCTATTATTTGAGTCGGCATTGTGCCTTTTGTATTTAATTCCGATGCAATTTCTAAGTTTCATCGTCAATAAGAAGGTCAGAGTGATACATTAAACCTGAAGTGAAGCATCGGAATCTATAACTAGTGTCACAGGAATGGTTAAAAACACTGACAGTAAGAAGAGTCAGTCTTCTTGTACTTAAGTCGGAATTGTGCCTTTTGTATTTAATTCCGATGCAATTTCTGTGTTTCATCGTCAATAAGAAGTTCCAAGTGATACAGTAAACCCAAAGTGTAGCATCGGAATCTATAACTAGTGTCTCAGGAATAGTTCAAACATAGTGAGTAAGAAGAGTCAGTCTGCTTGTACTTAAGTCAGCATTGTGCCTTTTCTATTTAATTCCGATGCAATTTCTGTGTTTTAACGTCAATACGAAGGTAAGAGGGATACAATAAACCTGAATTGAAGCATCGGAATCTATAACTACTGTTACAGGAATGATTCAAAACATAGACAGTAGGAAGAGTCAGTGTTCTTGTACTTGAGTCGGCATTGTGCCTTTTCTCTTTAATTACGATGCAAATTCTGTGTTTCGTCGACAATAAGAAGGTCCAAGGGATACAGTATACCTGAAGTGAAGAATCGGAATCTATATCTAGTGTCACAGGAATGGTTCAAAACATAGACAGTGGGAAGAGTCAGTCTCCTTGTACATAAGTCGGCATTGTGCCTTTTCTATTCAATTACGATGCAATTTCTGTGTTTCATCGTCAATAAGAAGGTCAGAGGGATACAGTAAACCTGAAGTGAAGCATCGGAATCTATAACTAGTGACACAGGAATGGTTCAAAACATAGACAGTAAGAATAGTCAGTCCTCTTGTACTTAACTCGGCATTGTGCATTTTCTATTTAATTCCGATGCAATTTCTGTGTGTCATCATCAATAATAAAGTCTAAGGGATATAGTAAACCTGAAGTGAAGAATCGGAATCTATAACTAGTGGCACAGGAATGGTTCAAATCATAGACAGTAAGAAGAGTCAGTCTTCTTGTACTTATGTCGGCATTGTGCCTTTTCTATTTAATTACGATGCAATTGCTGTGTTTCATCGTCATTAAGAAGGTCAGAGGGATACAGTAAACCTGAAGTGAATCATCGGAATCTATAACTAGTGTCACAGGAATGGCTCAAAACATAGACAGTAGGAAGAGTCAGTCTTCTTGTACTTGATTCGGCATTGTGCCTTTTGTATTTAGTTCCGATGCAATTTCTGTGTTTCATCGTCAATAGGAAGGTCAGAGGGATACAGTAAACCTGAAGTGAAGCATCGGAATCTATAACTAGTGTCACAGGAATGGTTCGAAACATAGACAGTAGGAAGAGTCAGTGTTCTTGTACTTAAGTCGGCATTGTGCATTTTGTATTTAATTCCGATGCAACTTCTGTGTTTCATCGTCATTAAGAAGGTCCAAGGGATACAGTACACCTGAAATGAAGCATCGGAATCTATAACTAGTGTCACAGGAATCGTTCAAATCATAGACAGTAAGTAGAGTCAGTCTTCTTGTACTTAAGTCGGCATTGTGCCTTTTCTATTTAATTCCGATGCAATTTCTGTGTTTCATCATCAAGAAGAAGGTCAGAGGGATACAGTAAACCTGAAGTGAAGCATCGGAATGTATAACTAGTGTCACAGGAATTGTTCAAAACATAGCCAGTAGGAAGAGTCAGTCTTCTTGTACTTGAATCGGCATTGTGCCTTTTGTATTTAATTCCGATGCTATTTCTGTGTTTCATCGTCAATAAGAAGGTCAGAGGGATACAGTAAACATGAAGTGAAGCATCGGAATCTAAAACCGGTCTCACAGGAAAGGATCAAAACATAGAGTGTAAGAAGAGCCAGTCATCTTGTATTTGAGTCGGCGTTGTGCCTTTTGTATTTAATTCCGATGCAATTCCTAAGTTTCATCGTCAATAAGAAGGTCAGAGGGATACAGTAAACCTGAAGTGAAGCATCGGAATCTATAACTAGTGTCACAGGAATGGTTAAAAACATTGACAGTAAGATGCGTCAGTCTTCTTGTACTTAAGTCGGCATTGTGCCTTTTGTATTTAATTCCGATGCAATATCTGTGTTTCATCGTCAAGAAGAAAGTCCAAGTGATACAGTAAACCTAAAGTGAAGCATCGGAATCTATAACTAGTGTCACAGGAATGGTTCAAAACATAGACAGTAAGAAGAGTCAGTCTTCTTGTACTTAAGTCGGCATTGTGCCTTTCCTATTTAATTCCGGTGCATTTTCTGTGTTTCGTCGTCAATAAGCGGGTCCAAGGAATGCAGTAAACGTGAAGTGAAGCATCGGAATCTATAACTAGTGTCACAGGAATGGTTCAAAAAATAGACAGTAGGAAGAGTCAGTCTTCTTGTAATTAAGTCAGCATTGTGCCTTTTGTATTTAATTCCGATGCAATTTCTGTGTTTCATCGTCAATAAGAAGGTCCAAGGGATACAGTAAACCTGAAGTGAGGCATCGGAATCTATAACTAGCGTCACAGGAATGGTTCAAAACATAGACAGTAGGAAGAGTCAGTCTTCTTGTACTTAAGTCGGCATTGTGCCTTTTGTATTTGATTCCGATGCAATTTCTGTGTTTCATCATCAATAAGAAGGTCCAAGGGATACAGTAAACCTGAAGTGAGGCATCGGAATCTATAACTAGTGTCACAGGAATGGTTCAAAACATAGTCAGTAAGAGGAGTCAGTCTTCTTGTACTTAAGTCGGCATGGTGCCTTTTGTATTTAATTCCGATGCAATTTCTGTGTTTCATCGTAAATAAGAAGGTCAGAGGGCTACAGTAAACCTGAAGTGAAGCATCGGAATCTATAACTAGTGTCACACGAATGGTTAATAACATTGACAGTAAGAAGAGTCAGTCTTCTTGTACTTACGTCGGCATTGTGCCTTTTGTATTTAATTCCGATGCAATTTCTGTGTCTCATCGTAAATAAGAAGGTCAGAGGGATACAATAAACCTGAATTGAAGCATCGTAATCTATAACTAGTGTTACAGGAATGATTCAAAACATAGACAGTAGGAAGAGTCAGTGTTCTTGTACTTGAGTCGGCATTGTGCCTTTTCTATTTAATTCCGATGCAAATTCTGTGTTTCGTCGACAATAAGAAGGTCCAAGGGATACAGTAACCCTGAAGTGAAGAATCGGAATCTATAACTAGTGTCACAGGAATGGTTCAAAACATAGACAGTGGGAAGAGTCAGTCTCCTTGTACATAAGTCGGCATTGTGCCTTTTCTATTTAATTACGATGCAATTTCTGTGTTTCATCGTCAATAAGAAGGTCAGAGGGATACAGTAAACCTGAAGTGAAGCATCGGAATCTATAACTAGTGTCACAGGAATGGTTCAAAACATAGACAGTAAGAAGAGTCAGTCTTCTTGTACTTAAGTCGGCATTGTGCATTTTCTATTTAATTCCGATGCAATTTCTGTGTGTCATCGTCAATATTAAAGTCCAAGGGAGATAGTAAACCTGAAGTGAAGAATCGGAATCTATAACTAGTGTCACAGGAATGGTTCAAATCATAGACAGTAAGAAGTGTCAGTCTTCTTGTACTTATGTCGGCATTGTGCCTTTTCTATTTAATTCCGATGCAATTAATGTGTTCCATCGTCAATAAGAAGGTAAGAGGGATACAGTAAACCTGAAGTGAATCATCGGAATCCATAACTAGTGTCACAGGAATGGTTCAAAACATAGACAGTAGGAAGAGTCAGTCTTCTTGTACTTGAGTCTTCATTGTGCCTGTTGAATTTAATTCCGATGCAGTTTCTGTGTTTCATCGTCAATAAGAAGGTCAGAGGGATACAGTAAACATGAAGTGAAGCATCGGAATCTAAAACCGGTCTCACAGGAAAGGATCAAAACATAGAGTGTAAGAAGAGCCAGTCATCTTGTATTTGAGTCGGCATTGTGCCTTTTGTATTTAATTCCGATGCAATTTCTGTGTTTGATCGTCAAGAAAAAAGTCCAAGAGATACAGTAAACCTAAAGTGAAGAGTCGGAATCTATAACCAGTGTCACAGGAATGGTTCAAAACATAGACAGTAAGAAGAGTCACTCTTCTTGCACTTAAGTCGGCATTGTGCCGTTCCTATTTAGTTCCGGTGCATTTTCTGTGTTTCGTCGTCAATAAGAGGGTCCAAGGAATGCAGTAAACCTGAAGAGAAGCATCGGAATCTATAACTAGTGTCACAGGAATGGTTCAAATCATTGACAGTAAGAAGAGTCAGTCTACTTGTACTTAAGTCGGCATTGTGCTTTTGTATTTAATCCCGAAGCAATTTCTGTGTTTCATCGTAAATAAGAAGGTCCAAGGGATACAGTAAACCTGAAGTGAATCATCGGAATCCATAACTAGTGTCACAGGAATGGTTCAAAACATAGTCAGTAAGAAGAGTCAGTCTTCTTGTACTTATGTCGACATTGTGCCTTTTCTATTTAATTCCGATGCAATTTCTGTGTTTCATCGTCAATAACAAGGTCAAAGGGATACAGTAAACCTGGAGTGAACCATCGGAATCTATAACTAGTGTCAATGGAATGGTTCAAATCATAGACAGTAAGAATAGTCAGACTTCTTGTACTTAAGTCGGCATTGTGCCTTTTGTATTTAATTCTGATGCAATGTCTGTGTTTCATCGTCAATAGGAAGGTCCAAGGGTTACAGTAAACCTGAAGTGAAGCATCGGAATCTATTACTAGTGACACACGAATGGTTAATAACATTGACAGTAAGAAGTGTCAGTCTCCTTGTACTTAAGTCGGCATTGTGCCTTTTGTATTTAATTCCGATTCAATTTCTGTGTTTCATCGGCAATAAGAAGGTCCAAGTGATACAGTAAACCTAAAATGAAGCATCGGAATCTATAACTAGTGTCAATGGAATGGTTCAAAACATAGACAGTAAGAAGAGTCAATCCTCTTGTACTTAAGTCGGCATTGTGCCTTTTGTATTTAATTCCGATGCAATTTCTGTGTTTCATCGACAATAAGAAGGTCAGAGGCATACAGTAAACCTGAAGTCAAGCATCGGAATCTATAACTAGTTTCACAGGAATGGTTCAAAACATAGACAGTTTGAAGAGTCAGTCTTCTTGCACTTAAGTCGGCATTGTGCCTTTTCTATTTAATTCCGATGCAGTTTCTGTATTTCGTCGTCAATGAGAAGGTCCAAGGGATACAGTAAACCTGAAGTGAAGCATCGGAATCTATAACTAGTGTCACAGGAATGGTTCAAAACATAGACAGAAGGATGAGTCAGTCTTCTTGTACGTAAGTCGGCATTGTGCCGTTTGTATTTAATTCCGATGCGATTTCTGTGTTTCATCGTCAATAAGAAGGTCAGAGGGATACAGTAAACCTGAAGTGAAGCATCGGAATCTATAACTAGTGTCACGGGAATGGTTCAAAACATAGAGATTAGGAAGAGTCAGTCTTCCTATACTCAAGTCGGCACTGTGCCTTTTGAATTTAATTTCGATGCAATATCTGTGTTTCATCGTCAATTAGAAGATCAGAGGGATACAGTAAACCTGAAGTGAAGCATCGGAATCTGTAACTAGTGTCACATGAATGGTTCTAAACATAGACAGTAAGAAGAGTCAGTCTTCTTGTACTTAAGTCGGCATTGTGCCTTTTGTATTTAATTCCGATGCAGTATCTGTGTTTCATCGTCAATAAGAAGGTGCAAGGGATACAATAAACATATTGTGCAGCATCGGAATCTAAAACTGGACTCACAGGAAATGTTCACAACATAGTCAGAAAGAAGAGACAGTCTTCTTGTACTTAAGTCGGCATTGTGCCTTTTGTATATCATTCCGATGCAATTTCTGTGTTTCGTCGTCAATAACAAGGTCAGAGGGCTACAGCAAACCTAAGTGAAGCTTCGGAATCTATAGCTAGTGTCACAGGAATGGTTCAAAGCATAGTCAGTAAAAAGAGTCAGTCCTCTTGTACTTAAGTCGGCATTGCACCTTTTGTATTTAAATCCGATGCAATTTCTGTGTTTCATCGACAATAAGAAGGTCAGAGGGATACAGTAAACCTGAAGTGAAGCATCGGAATCTATAACTAATGTCACAGGAACGGTTCAAAACATAGAAAGTTGGAAGAGTCAGTCTTCTTGTACTTAAGTCGGCATTGTGCCTTTTCTATTTAATTCCGATGCAGTTTTTGTGTTTCGTCGTCAATGAGAAGGTCCAAGGGATACAGAAACCTGAAGTGAAGCATCGGCATCTATAACTAGTGTCACAGGAATGGTTCAAAACAGAGACAGAAGGATGAGTCAGTCTTCTTGTATGTAATGCGGCATTGTGCCTTTTGTTTTTAATTCCGATGCAATTTCTGTGTTTCAACGTCAATAAGAAGGTCAGAGGGATACAGTAAACCTGAAGTGAAGCATCGGAATCTATAACTAGTATCACGGAAATGGTTCAAAACACAGAGATTTGGAAGAGTCAATCTTCTTATACTTAAGTCGGCACTGTGCCTTTTGTATTTAATTCCGATGCAACTTCTGTGTTTCATCGTCAATTAGAAGGTCAGAGGGATACAGTAAACCTGAAGTGAAGCATCGGAATGTATAACTAGTGTCACAGGAATGGTTCAAATCATAGACAGTAGGAAGAGTCAGATTTCTTGTACTTGAGTCGTTATTGTGCCTTTTGTATTCAATTCCGATGCAATTTCTGTGTTTCATCGTCAATAATAAGGTCCAAGTGATACAGTAAACCTAAAGTGAAGCATCGGAAACTATAGCTAGTGTCACCGGAATGGTTCAAAACATAAACAGTAAGAAGAGTCAGTCTTCTTGTACTTAAGTCGGCATTGTGCCTTTTGTATTTAATTCCGATGCAATATCTGTGTTTCATCGTCAATAAGAAGGTCCAAGGGATACAATAAACATATTGTGAAGCATCGGAATCTAAAACTGGACTCACTGAAAATGTTCACAACATAGTCAGAAAGAAGAGACACTCCTCCTGTACTTAAGTCGGCATTTTGCCTTTTGTATTTAATTCCGATGCAATTTCTGTGTTTCGTCGTCAATAAGACGGTCAGAGGGCTACAGTAAACCTAAGTGAAGCTTCGGAATCTATAGCTAGTGTCACAGGAATGGTTCAAAACATAGTCAGTAAAAAGTGTCAGTCCTCTTGTACTTAAGTCGGCATTGCGCCTTTTGTATTTAAATCCGATGCAATTTCTGTGTTTCATTGACAATAAGAAGGTCAGAGGGATACAGTAAACCTGAAGTGAAGCATCGGAATGTATAACTAGTGTCACAGGAATGGTTCAAATCATAGACAGTAGGTAGAGTCAGATTTCTTGCACTTGAGCCGTTATTGTGCCTTTTGTATTCAATTCCCATGCAATTTCTGTGTTTCATCGTCAATAAGAAGGTCCAAGTGATACAGTAAACCTGAAGGGAAGCACCGGAATCTGTAACTAGTGTCACAGGAATGGTTCTAAACATAGACAGTAAAAAGAGTCAGTCTTCTTGTACTTAAGTCGACATTGTGCCTTTTGTATTTAATTCCGATGCAATATCTGTGTTTCATCGTCAATAAGAAGGTCCAAGGGATGCAATTAACATAATGTGCAGCATCGGAATCTAAAACTGGACTCACAGGAAATGTTCACAGCATAGTCAGAAAGAAGAGACAGTCTTCTTGTACTTAAAGCAGTATTGTGCCATTTGTATTTAATTCCGATGCAATTTCTTTGTTTCGTCGTCAATAAGAAGGTCAGAGGGCTACAGTATACCTCAAGTGAAGCATCGGAATCTATGGCTAGTGTCACAGGAATGGTTCAAAACAGAGACAGTAGGAAGAGTCAGTCTTCTTGTACCTAAGTCGGCATTGTGCTTTTTCTATTTCATTCCGATGCCAATTCTGTGTTTCGACGTCAATAAGAAGGTCCAAGGAATACAGTATACCTGAAGTAAAGCATCGGAATCTATAACTAGTGCCACAGGAATTGTTCAAAACATAGACAGTAAGAAAAGTCAGTCTTCATGTGCTTAAAACGGCATTGTGCCTTTTCTATCTAATGCCGATGCAATTTCTGTGTTTCATCATCAAGAAGAAGGTCAGAGGGATACAGTAAACCTGAAATGAAGCATCGGAATGTATAACTAGTGTCACAGGAATGGATCAAAACATAGACAGTAGGAAGAGTCAGTTTTCTTGCACTTGAGTCGGCATTGTGCCTTTTGTATTTAATTCCGATGCAATTTCTGTGTTTCTTCGTCAATAAGAAGGTCAGAGGGATACAATAAACCTGAAGTGAGGCATCGGAAACCATAACTAGTGTCACAGGAATTGTTCAAATCATAGTCAGTAAGAAGAGTCATTCTTCTTGTACTTAAGTCGGCATGGTACCTTTTGTATTTAATTCGGTTGCAATTTCTGTGTTTCATCATCAATAAGAAGGTCAGAGGGATACAATAAACCTGAAGTGAGGCATCGGAAACTATAACTAGTGTCACAGGAATTGTTCAAATCATAGTCAGTAAGAAGAGTCAGTCTTCTTGTACTTAAGTCGGCATGGTACCTTTTGTATTTAATTCCGATGCAATTTCTGTGTTTCATCGTCAATAAGAAGGTCCAAGGGATACAGTAAACATATTGTGAAGCATCGGAATCTATAACTGGGCTCACAGGAAATGTTCAAAACATAGCCAGTAAGAAGAGTCAGTCCTCTTGTACTTAAGTCGGCATTGTGCCTTTTCTATTTAATTCCGATGCAATTTCTGTGTTTCGTCATCAATAAGAAGGTCCAAGGGATACAGTAAACCTGAAGTGAAGCATCGGAATCTAATACCGGTCTCACAGGAAAGGTTCATAGCATAGAGAGTAAGAAGAGCCAGTCATCTTGTATTTGAGTCGGCATTGTGCCTTTTGTATTTAATTCCGTGCAATTTCTGTGTTTCATCGTCAATAAGAATGTCAGAGGGATACAGTAAACCTGAAGTGAAGCATCGGAATGTATAACTAGTGTCACAGGAATGGTTCGAATCATAGACAGTAGGAAGAGTCAGATCTCTAGTACTTGAGTCGTTATTGTGCCTTTTGTATTTAATTCCGATGCAATGTCTGTGTTTCATCGTCAATAAGAAGGTCCAAGTGATACAGTAAACCTAAAGTGAAGCATCGGAAACTATAACTAGTGTCACCGGAATGGTTCAAAACATAGACAGTAAGAAGAGTCAGTCTTCTTGTACTTAAGTCGGCATTGTGAGTTTTGTATTTAATTCCGATGCAATTTCTGTGTTTCGTCGTCAATAAGAAGGTCAGAGGGCTACAGTAAACCTGAAGTGAAGCATCGGAATCCATAGCTAGTGTCACAGGAATGGTTCAAAACAGAGACAGTAGGAAGAGTCAGTCTTATGGTACTTAAGTCGGCATTGTGCCTTTTCTATTTCATTCCGATGCAAATTCTGTGTTTCGTCGTCAATAAGAAGGTCCAATGGATACAGTAAACCTGACGTGAGGCATCGGAATCTATAACTAGTGCCACAGGAATGGTTCAAAACATAAACAGTAAGAAAAGTCAGTCTTCCTGTACTTAAGTCGGCATTGTGCCTTTTCTATTTAATTCCGATGCAATTTTTGTGTTTCATCATCAAGAAGAATGTCAGAGGGATACAGTAAACCTGAAGTGAAGCATCGGAATGTATAACTAGTGTCACACTAATGGATCAAAACATAGACAGTAGGAAGAGTCAGTTTACTTGTACTTGAGTAGGCATTGTGCCTTTTGTATTTAATTCCGATGCAATTTCTGTGTTTCTTCGTCAATAAGAAGGTCAGAGGGATACAGTAAACCTGAAGTGAAGCATCGGAATCTATAACAAGTGTCACAGGAATGGTTCAAAAAATAGACTGTAGGATGAGTCAGTCTTCTTGTACTAAAGGCGGCATTGTGCCTTTTTTATTTACTTCGGATGCAATTTCTGTGTTTCATCGTCAATAAGAAGATACAAGGGATACAGAAAACCTGAAGTGAGGCATCGGAATCTGTAACTAGTGTCACAGGAATGGTTTAAAACATAGACAGTAGGAAGAGTAAGTCTTCTAGTACTTACGTCGGCATTGTGCCTTTTGTATTTAATTCCGATGCAATTTCTGTGTTTCATCGTCAATAAGAAGGACCAAGGGATACAGTAAACATATTGTGAAGCATCGGAATCTAAATCTGGTCTCACAGGAAATGTTGTAAACATAGTCAGTGGGAAGAGTCAGTCCTCTTGTACTTAAGTCGGCATTGTGCCTTTTCTATTTAATTCCCGATGCAGTTTCTGTGTTTCGTCGTCAATAAGAACGTCCAAGGGAAACAGTGAACCTGAAGTGAAGCATCGGAATCTAATACCGATCTCACAGGAAAGGTTCATAGCATAGAGAGTAAGAAGAGCCAGTCATCTTGCATTTGAGTCGGCATTGTGCCTTTTGTATTTAATTCCGATGCATTTTCTAAGTTTCATCGTCAATATGAAGGTCAGAGGGATACAGTGAAACTGAAGTGAAGCATCGGAATCCATCACTAGTGTCACAGGAATGGTTTTTAAAACATAGTCAGTAAGAAGAGTCAATCTTCTTGTACTTAAGTCAGCATTGTGCCTTTTCTATTTAATTCCGATGCAATTTCTGTGTTTTATCGTCAATAAGAAGGTCAGAGGGATACAGTAAACCTGAAGTGAAGCATCGGAATCTATAACTAGTGTCACAGGGATGGTTCGAAACGTAGACAGTGGGAAGAGTCAGTATTCTTGTCCTTAAGACGGCATTGTGCCTTTTGTATTTACTTCCGATATAATTTCTGTGTTTCCTCGTCAATAAGAGGGTCAGAGGGATACAGTAAACCTGAAGTGAGGCATCAGAATTTATAACTAGTGCCACAGGAATGGTTCAAAACATAGACAGACAGAAGAGTCAGTCTACTTGTACTTAAGTCGGCATTGTGCCTTTTGTATTTAATTCCGATGCAATTTCTGTGTTTCATCGTCAATAAGAAGGTCTAAGGGATACAGCACACCTGAAGTGAAGAATCGGAATCTATAACTAGTGACACAGGAATGGTTCAAATCATAGACAGTAGGAAGAGTCAGTCTTCTTGTACTTAGGGCGGCATTGTGCCTTTTCGATTTAATTCCGATGCAATGTCTGTGTTTTATCATCAAGAAGAAGGTCAGAGGGATGCAGTAAACCTGAAGTGAAGCATCGGAAACTATCACTAGTGTCACAGGAATGGTTTTTAAAGCATATCAGTAAGAAGAGTCAATCTTCTTGTACTTAAGTCAGCAATGTGCCTTTTGTATTTAACTCCGATGCAATTTCTGTGTTTCATCATCAATAAGAAGGTCCAAGGGATACAGTAAGCATGAAGTGAAGCATCGCAATCTATAACTAGTGTCCCAGGAATGGTTCAAAACATAGTCAGTAAGAAGAGTCTGTCTTCTTGTATTTGAGTCGGCATTGTGCCTTTTCTATTTAATTCCGATGCAATTTCTGTGTTTTATCGTCAATAAGAAGGTCAGAGGGATACAGTAAACTTGAAGTGAAGCATCGGAATCCATAACTAGTGTCACAGGGATGGTTCAAAACGTAGCCAGTAGGAAGAGTCAGTCTTCTTGCACTTAAGTCGGCATTGTGATTTTTGTATTTAATTCCGATGCAATTTCTGTGTTTCATCGTCAATAAGAGGGTCAGAGCGATACAGTAAACCTGAAGTGAGGCATCAGAATCTACATCTAGTGTCACAGGAATGGTTCAAAACATAGACAGTAGGAAGAGTCAGTCTTCTTGTACTTAGGTCGGCATTGTGCCTTTTGTATTTAATTCCGATGCAACTTCTGTGTTTCATCGGCAATAAGAAGGTCCAAGGGATACAGTAAACCTGAAGTGAAGCATCGGAATCTATAACTAGTGTCACAGGAATGGTTAAAAGCATTGACAGTAAGAAGAGTCAGTCTTCTTGTACTTAGGACGGCATTGTGCCTTTTGTATTTAATTCCGATGCAATTTCTGTGTCTCATCGTCAATAAGAAGGTCCAAGTGATACAGTAAACCTGAAGTGAAGCATCGGACTCTAAAACCGGTCTCACTGGAAAGGTTCAAACCATAGAGAGTAAGAAGAGCCAGTCATCTTGTATTTGAGTCGGCATTGTGCCTTTTGTATTTAATTCCGATGCAATTTCTAAGTTTCATCGTCAATAAGAAGGTCAGAGGTATACAGTAAACCTGAAGTGTGGCATCGGAATCTATAACTAGTGTCACAAGAATGGTTCAAAACATAGACAGTAAGAAGAGTCAGTCTTCTTGTACTTAAGTCAGCATTGTGCCTTTTCTGTTTACTTCCAATGCAATTTCTGTGTTTCATCGTCAATAAGAAAGTCCAAGGGATACAGTAAACATATAGTGAAGCATCTGAATCTAAAACTGGTCTCACAGGAAATGTTCAAATCATAGTCAGTAAGAAGAGTCAGTCTTCTTGAATTTAAGTCGGCATTGTGCCTTTTCTATTTAATTCCCATGCAACTTCTGGGTTTCATCGTCAATAAGTAGGTCCAAGGGATACAGTAAACCTGAATTGAGGCATCGGAATGTATAACTAGTGACACAGGGATGGCTCAAAACATAGACAGTAAGAAGAGTCAGTCTTCTTGTACTTAAGTCAGCATTGTGCCTTTTCTAATTAATTCCGATGCAATTTCTCTGTTTCACCGTCAATAAGAATGTCAGAGGGATACAGTAATCCTGAAGTCAAGCATCGGAATCTATAACAAGTGTCACAGGAATGGTTCAAAACATAGTCAGTAAGATGAGTCAGCCTTCTTGTACTTAAGTCGGCATGGTGCCTTTTGTATTTAATTCCGATGCAATTTCTGTGTTTCATCGTCAATAAGATGGTCCAAGGGATACAGTAAATGTATAGTGAAGCATCGGAATCCAAATCTGGTCTCACAGGAAATGTTCAAATCATAGTCAGTAAGAAGAGTCAGTCTTCTTGTACTTAAGTCGGCATTGTGCCTCTTGTATTTAATTCCGATGCAATTTCTAAGTTTCATCGTCAATAAGAAGGTCGGTGGGATACAGTAAACCTGAAGCGAAGCATCTGATTCTATAACTAGTTTCACAGGAATGGTTAAAAACTTTGACAGTAAGAAGAAACAGTCTTCTTGCACTTAAGTCCTCATTGTGACTTTTCTATTTAATTCCGATGCAATTTCTGTGTCTCATCGTCAATAAGAAGGTCCAAGTGATACAGTAAACCTAAAGTGAAGCATCGGAATCTATAACTAGTGTCACAGGAATGGTTCAAAACATAGTCAGTAAGAAGAGACAGTTTTCTTGTACTTAAGTCAGCATTGTGCCTTTTCTATTTAATTCCGATGCAATTTCTGTTTTTTATCGTCAATAAGAAGGTCAGAGGGATACAGTAAACTTGAAGTGAAGCATCGGAACCTATAACTAGTGTCACAGGAATGGTTAAAAACTTTGACAGTAAGAAGAGTCAGTCTTCTTCCACTTAAGTCGGCATTGTGCCTTTTCTATTTAATTCCGATGCATTTTCTGTGTCTCGTCGTCAATACGAAGGTCCAAGTGATACAGTAAACCTAAAGTGAAGCATCGGAATCTATAACTAGTGTCACAGGAATGGTTCAAAACATAGTCAGTAAGAAGAGTCAGTCTTCTTGTACTTAAGTCAGCATTGTGACTTTTCTATTTAATTCCGATGCAATTTCTTTGTTTTATCGTCAATAAGAAGGTCAGAGGGATACAGTAAACTTGAAGTGAAGCATCGGAATCTATAACTAGTGTCACAGGGATGGTTCAAACATAGACAGTAGGAAGAGTTGGTCTTCTTGTACTTAAGTCGGCATTGTGCCTTTTGTATTTAATTCCGATGCAACTTCTGTGTTTCATCGTAAATAAGTAGGTCCAAGGGATACAGTAATCCTGAAGTGAGGCATCGGATCCTATAACTAGTGACACAGGAATGGTTCAAAACATAGACAGTAAGAAGAGTCAGTCTTCTTGTACTTAAGTCGGCATTGTGCCTTTTCTATTTAATTCCGATGCAATTTCTGTGTTTCATCGTCAATAAGAAGGTCCAAGGGATACAGTAAATATATAGTGAAGCATCGGAATCTAAATCTGGTCTCACAGGAAATGTTCAAAACATAGTCAGTAAGAAGAGTCAGTCTTCTTGTACTTACGTCGCCATTGAGCCTTTTCTATTTAATTCCGATGAAATTTCTGTGTTTCGTCGTCAATAAGAAGGTCCAAGTGATACAGTAAACCTGAAGTGAAGCATAGGAATCTAATTTCGGTCTCACAGGAAGGGTTCAAAGCATAGTGAGTAAGAAGAGCCAGTCTTCTTGTATTTCAGTCGGCATTGTGTCTTTTGTATTTAATTCCGATGCAATTTCTGTGTTTCGTCATCAATAAGAAGGTCCAAGGGATACAGTAAACCTGAAGTGAAGGATCGGAATCTAAAACCGGTCTCACAGGAAAGGTTCAAAGCATAGAGAGTAAGAAGAGCCAGTCATCTTGTATTTGATTCGCCATTGTGCCTTTTCTATTTAATTCCGATGCAATTTCTGTGTTTCGTCAACAATAAGAAGGTCCAAGGGATACAGTACACCTGAAGTGAAGCATCGGGATCTATAACAAGTGTCACAGGAATGGTTCAAATCATAGACAGTAAGAAGAGTCAGTCTTCTTGTACTTAAGTCGGCATTGTGCCTTTTCTATTTAATTCCGATGCAATTTCTGGGTTTCATCATCAAGAAGAAGGTCAGAGGGATACAGTAAACCTGAAGTGAAGCATCGGAATGTATAACTACTATCACAGGAATGGTTCAAACATAGACAGAAGGAAGAGTCAGTCTTCTTGTACTTGAGTCGGCATTGTGCCTTTTGTATTTAATTCCGATGCAATTTCTGTGTTTCATCATCAATAAGAAGGTCAGAGGGATACAGTAAACCTGAAGTGAGGCATCGGAATCTATAACTAGTGTCACAGAAATGGTTCAAAACATTGACAGTAGGAAGAGTCAGTCTTCTTGTACTTAAGTCGGCATTGTGCCTTTTGTATTTAATTCCGATGCAATTTCTAAGTTTCATCGTCAATAAGAAGGTCTGTGGGATAAAGTAAACCTGAAGTGAAGCATCGGAATCTATAACTAGTGTCACAGGAATGGTTAAAATCTTTGACAGTAAGAAGGGTCAGTCTTCTTGCACTTAAGTCGGCATTGTGACTTTTCTATTTAATTCCGATGCAATTTCTGTGTCTCATCGTCAATAAGAAGGTCCAAGTGATACAGTAAACCTAAAGTGAAGCATCGGAATCTATAACTAGTGTCACAGGAATGGTTCAAAGCATAGTCAGTAAGAAGAGTCAGTCTTCTTGTACTTAAATCAGCATTGTGCCTTTTCTATTTAATTCCGATGCAATTTCTGTTTTTTATCGTCAATAAGAAGGTCAGAGGGATACGGTAAACTTGAAGTGAAGCATCCGACTCAATAACTACTGTCACAGGAATGGTTAAAAACTTTGACAGCAAGAAGAGTCAGTCTTCTTGCACTTAAGTCGGCATTGTGATTTTTCTATTTAATTCCGATGCAATTTCTGTGTCTCATCGTCAATAAGAAGGTCCAAGTGATACAGTAAACCTACAGTGAAGCATCGGAATCTATAACTAGTGTCACAGGAATGGTTCAAAATATAGTCAGTAAGAAGAGTCAGTCTTCTTGTACTTAAGTCAGCATTGTGCCTTTTCTATTTAATTCCGATGCAATTTCTTTGTTTTATCGTCAATGAGAAGGTCAGAGGGATACAGTAAACTTGAAGTGAAGCATCGGAATCTATAACTAGTGTGACAGGGATGGTTCAAATCATAGACAGTAAGAGGAGTCAGTCTTCTTGTACTTAAGTCGGCATTGTGCCTTTTCTATTTAATTCCGATGCAATGTCTGTGTTTCATCATCAAGAAGAAGGTCAGAGGGATACAGTAAACCTGAAGTGAAGCATCAGAATGTATAACTAGTGTCACAGGAATAGTTCAAAACATAGACAGTAGTAAGAGTCAGTCTTCTCGTACTTAAGTCGGCATGGTGCCTTTTGAATTTAATCCCGATGCAATTTCTGTGTTTCATCGTCAATAAGAAATTCCAAGATATACAGTAAACATATAGTGAAGCATCAGAATCTAAAACTGGTCTCACAGGAAATGTTCAAAGCATAGTCAGTAAGAAGAGTCAGTCTTCTTGTACTTAAGTCGCCATTGTGCCTTTTCTATTTAATTCCGATGAAATTTCTGTGTTTCGTCGTCACTAACAAGGTCCAAGGGATACAGTAAACCTGAAGTGAAGCATCGGAATCTAATACCGGTCTCACAGGAAAGGTTCAAAGCATTGTGAGTATGATGAGCCAGTCATCTTGTATTTCATTCGGCATTGTGCCTTTTGTATTTCATTCCGATGCAATTTCTAAGTTTCATCGTCAATAAGAAGGTCAGAGGGATACAGTAAACCTGAAGTGAAGCATCGGAATCTATAACTAGTGTCACAGGAATGGTTAAAAACATTGACAGTAAAAAGATACAGTCTTCTTGTACTTAAGTCGGCATTGTGCCTTTTGTATTTAATTCCGATGCAATTTCTGTGTTTCATCGTCAATGAGAAGGTCCAAGTGTTACAGTAAACCTAAAGTGAAGCATCGGACTCTATATCTAGTGTCACAGGAATGGTTCAAATCATAGTCAGTAAGAAGTGTCAGTCTTCTTGTACTTAAGTCAGCATTGTGCCTTTTCTATTTAATTCCGATGCAATTTCTGTGTTTTATCGTCAATAAGAAGGTCAGAGGGATACAGTAAACCTGAAGTGAAGCATCGGAATCTATAACTAGTGTCACAGGGATGTTTCAAAACGTAGACAGTATGAAGAGTCAGTCTTCTTGTAGTTAAGTCGACATTGTGCCTTTTGCATTTAATTCCGATGCAATTTCTGTGTTTCATCCTCAATAAGAGGGACAGAGGGATACAGTAAACCTGAAGTGAGGCATCAGAATCTATAACTAGTGTCACAGGAATGGCTCAAAACATAGACAGTAAGAAGAGTCAGTCTACTTGTACTTAATTCGGCATTGTGCGTTTTTCATTTAATTCCGATGCAATTTCTATGTTTCATCGTCAATAAGAAGGTCAGAGGGATACAGTAAACCTGAAGTGAAGCATCGGAATCTATAACTAGTGTCACAGGAGTGGTTCGAAACATAGGCGGTAGGAAGAGTCAGTCTTCTTGTATTTCAATCGGCATTGTGCCTTTTGTATTTAATTAGGATGCAACTTCTGTCTTTCATCGTCAATAAGAAGGTCCAAGGGATACAGTAAACCTGAAGTGAGGCATCGGAATCTATAACTAGTGTCACAGGAATGGTTCAAAACATAGACAGTAAGAAGAGTCAGTCTACTTGTACTTAAGTCGGCATTGTGCCTTTTGTATTTAATCCCGATGCAATATCTGTGTTTCGTCGTCAATAAGAAGGTCCAAGGGATACAGTACACCTGACGTGAAGCATCGGAATCTATAACTAGTGTCACAGGAATGGTTCAAATCATAGACAGTAAGAAGAGTCAGTCTTCTTGTACTTAAGTCGGCATTGTGCCTTTTCTATTTAATTCCGATGCAATTTCTGGGTTTCATCATCAAGAAGAAGGTCAGAGCGAAATACAGGAAGATCTGCAGCGGATAGGCACTTGGTGCAGGGAGTGGCAACTGACCCTTAACATAGACAAATGTAATGTATTGCGAATACATAGAAAGAAGGATCCTTTACTGTATGATTATATGATAGCGGAACAAACACTGGTAGCAGTTACTTCTGTAAAATATCTGGGAGTATGCGTACCGAACGATTTGAAGTGGAATGATCATATAAAATTAATGGTTGGTAAGGCGGGTATCAGGTTGAGATTCATTGGGAGAGTGCTTAGAAAATGTAGTCCATCAACAAAGGAGGTGGCTTACAAAACACTCGTTCGACCTATACTTGAGTATTGCTCATCAGTGTGGGATCCGTACCAGGTCGGGTTGACGGAGGAGATAGAAAAGATCCAAAGAAGAGCGGCGCGTTTCGTCACCGGGTTATTTGGTAACCGTGATAGCGTTACGGAGATGTTTAATAAACTCAAGTGGCAGACTCTGCAAGAGAGGCGCTCTGCATCGCGGTGTAGCTTGCTGTCCAGGTTTCGAGAGGGTGCGTTTCTGGATGAGGTATCGAATATATTGCTTCCCCCTACTTATACCTCCGAGGAGATCACGTATGTAAAATTAGAGAGATTAGAGCGCGCACGGAGGCTTTCAGACAGTCGTTCTTTCCGCGAACCATACGCGACTGGAACAGGAAAGGGAGGTAATCACAGTGGCACGTAAAGTGCCGACCGCCACACACCGTTGGGTGGCTTGCGGAGTATCAATGTAGATGTAGATGTAGTTGTAGGGATACAGTAAACCTGAAGTGAAGCATCGGAATCTAAAACCGGTCTCACTGGAAAGGTTCAAAACATAGAGAGTAAGAAGAGCCAGTCTTCTTGTACTTAAGTCAGCACTGTGCCTTTTCTATTTAATTCCGATGCAATTTCTGTGTTTTATCGTCAATAAGAAGGTCTGAGGGATACAGTAAACTTGAAGTGAAGCATCGGAATCTATAACTAGTGTCACAGGAATGGTTCAAAACATTGACAGTAAGAAGAGTCAGTCATCTTGCACTTAAGTCGGCATTGTGCCTTTTCTATTTGATTCCGATGCAATTTCTGTGTTTCATCGTCAGTAAGAAGGTCCAAGTGATACAGTAAACCTAAAGTGAAGCATCGGAATCTATAACTAGTGTCACAGGAATATTTCAAAACATAGTCAGTAAGAAGAGTCAGTCTTCTTGTACTTAAGTCAGCATTGTGCCTTTTCTATTTAATTCCGGTGCAATTTCTGTGTTTTATCGTCAATAAGAAGGTCAGAGGGATACAGTAAACTTGAAGTGAAGCATCGGAATCCATAACTAGTGTCAAAGGGATGGTTCAAAACGTAGAGAGTAGGAAGAGTCAGTCTTCTTGTACTTAAGTCGGAATTGTGATTTTTGTATTTAATTCCGATGCAATTTCTGTGTTTCATCGTCAATAAGAAGGTCCAAGTGATACAGTAAACCTAAAGTGAAGCATCGGAATCTATAACTAGTGTCACAGGAATGGTTCAAAACATAGTCAGTAAGAAGAGACAGTTTTCTTGTACTTAAGTCAGCATTGTGCCTTTTCTATTTAATTCCGATGCAATTTCTGTTTTTTATCGTCAATAAGAAGGTCAGAGGGATACAGTAAACTTGAAGTGAAGCATCGGAACCTATAACTAGTGTCACAGGAATGGTTAAAAACTTTGACAGTAAGAAGAGTCAGTCTTCTTCCACTTAAGTCGGCATTGTGCCTTTTCTATTTAATTCCGATGCATTTTCTGTGTCTCGTCGTCAATACGAAGGTCCAAGTGATACAGTAAACCTAAAGTGAAGCATCGGAATCTATAACTAGTGTCACAGGAATGGTTCAAAACATAGTCAGTAAGAAGAGTCAGTCTTCTTGTACTTAAGTCAGCATTGTGACTTTTCTATTTAATTCCGATGCAATTTCTTTGTTTTATCGTCAATAAGAAGGTCAGAGGGATACAGTAAACTTGAAGTGAAGCATCGGAATCTATAACTAGTGTCACAGGAATGGTTCAAACATAGACAGTAGGAAGAGTTGGTCTTCTTGTACTTAAGTCGGCATTGTGCCTTTTGTATTTAATTCCGATGCAACTTCTGTGTTTCATCGTAAATAAGTAGGTCCAAGGGATACAGTAATCCTGAAGTGAGGCATCGGATCCTATAACTAGTGACACAGGAATGGTTCAAAACATAGACAGTAAGAAGAGTCAGTCTTCTTGTACTTAAGTCGGCATTGTGCCTTTTCTATTTAATTCCGATGCAATTTCTGTGTTTCATCGTCAATAAGAAGGTCCAAGGGATACAGTAAATATATAGTGAAGCATCGGAATCTAAATCTGGTCTCACAGGAAATGTTCAAAACATAGTCAGTAAGAAGAGTCAGTCTTCTTGTACTTACGTCGCCATTGAGCCTTTTCTATTTAATTCCGATGAAATTTCTGTGTTTCGTCGTCAATAAGAAGGTCCAAGTGATACAGTAAACCTGAAGTGAAGCATAGGAATCTAATTTCGGTCTCACAGGAAGGGTTCAAAGCATAGTGAGTAAGAAGAGCCAGTCTTCTTGTATTTCAGTCGGCATTGTGTCTTTTGTATTTAATTCCGATGCAATTTCTGTGTTTCGTCATCAATAAGAAGGTCCAAGGGATACAGTAAACCTGAAGTGAAGGATCGGAATCTAAAACCGGTCTCACAGGAAAGGTTCAAAGCATAGAGAGTAAGAAGAGCCAGTCATCTTGTATTTGATTCGCCATTGTGAATTTTCTATTTAATTCCGATGCAATTTCTGTGTTTCGTCAACAATAAGAAGGTCCAAGGGATACAGTACACCTGAAGTGAAGCATCGGGATCTATAACAAGTGTCACAGGAATGGTTCAAATCATAGACAGTAAGAAGAGTCAGTCTTCTTGTACTTAAGTCGGCATTGTGCCTTTTCTATTTAATTCCGATGCAATTTCTGGGTTTCATCATCAAGAAGAAGGTCAGAGGGATACAGTAAACCTGAAGTGAAGCATCGGAATGTATAACTACTATCACAGGAATGGTTCAAACATAGACAGAAGGAAGAGTCAGTCTTCTTGTACTTGAGTCGGCATTGTGCCTTTTGTATTTAATTCCGATGCAATTTCTGTGTTTCATCATCAATAAGAAGGTCAGAGGGATACAGTAAACCTGAAGTGAGGCATCGGAATCTATAACTAGTGTCACAGAAATGGTTCAAAACATTGACAGTAGGAAGAGTCAGTCTTCTTGTACTTAAGTCGGCATTGTGCCTTTTGTATTTAATTCCGATGCAATTTCTAAGTTTCATCGTCAATAAGAAGGTCTGTGGGATAAAGTAAACCTGAAGTGAAGCATCGGAATCTATAACTAGTGTCACAGGAATGGTTAAAATCTTTGACAGTAAGAAGGGTCAGTCTTCTTGCACTTAAGTCGGCATTGTGACTTTTCTATTTAATTCCGATGCAATTTCTGTGTCTCATCGTCAATAAGAAGGTCCAAGTGATACAGTAAACCTAAAGTGAAGCATCGGAATCTATAACTAGTGTCACAGGAATGGTTCAAAGCATAGTCAGTAAGAAGAGTCAGTCTTCTTGTACTTAAATCAGCATT
This sequence comes from Schistocerca americana, assembly GCF_021461395.2. Classification (NCBI taxonomy): domain Eukaryota; kingdom Metazoa; phylum Arthropoda; class Insecta; order Orthoptera; family Acrididae; genus Schistocerca; species Schistocerca americana. The sequence continues at coordinate 9,860,184 of NC_060130.1, read as the reverse complement.
GTGCCTTTTCTATTTAATTCCGATGCAATTTCTGTTTTTTATCGTCAATAAGAAGGTCAGAGGGATACGGTAAACTTGAAGTGAAGCATCCGACTCAATAACTACTGTCACAGGAATGGTTAAAAACTTTGACAGCAAGAAGAGTCAGTCTTCTTGCACTTAAGTCGGCATTGTGATTTTTCTATTTAATTCCGATGCAATTTCTGTGTCTCATCGTCAATAAGAAGGTCCAAGTGATACAGTAAACCTACAGTGAAGCATCGGAATCTATAACTAGTGTCACAGGAATGGTTCAAAATATAGTCAGTAAGAAGAGTCAGTCTTCTTGTACTTAAGTCAGCATTGTGCCTTTTCTATTTAATTCCGATGCAATTTCTTTGTTTTATCGTCAATGAGAAGGTCAGAGGGATACAGTAAACTTGAAGTGAAGCATCGGAATCTATAACTAGTGTGACAGGGATGGTTCAAATCATAGACAGTAAGAGGAGTCAGTCTTCTTGTACTTAAGTCGGCATTGTGCCTTTTCTATTTAATTCCGATGCAATGTCTGTGTTTCATCATCAAGAAGAAGGTCAGAGGGATACAGTAAACCTGAAGTGAAGCATCAGAATGTATAACTAGTGTCACAGGAATAGTTCAAAACATAGACAGTAGTAAGAGTCAGTCTTCTCGTACTTAAGTCGGCATGGTGCCTTTTGAATTTAATCCCGATGCAATTTCTGTGTTTCATCGTCAATAAGAAGGTCCAAGATATACAGTAAACATATAGTGAAGCATCAGAATCTAAAACTGGTCTCACAGGAAATGTTCAAAGCATAGTCAGTAAGAAGAGTCAGTCTTCTTGTACTTAAGTCGCCATTGTGCCTTTTCTATTTAATTCCGATGAAATTTCTGTGTTTCGTCGTCACTAACAAGGTCCAAGGGATACAGTAAACCTGAAGTGAAGCATCGGAATCTAATACCGGTCTCACAGGAAAGGTTCAAAGCATTGTGAGTATGATGAGCCAGTCATCTTGTATTTCATTCGGCATTGTGCCTTTTGTATTTCATTCCGATGCAATTTCTAAGTTTCATCGTCAATAAGAAGGTCAGAGGGATACAGTAAACCTGAAGTGAAGCATCGGAATCTATAACTAGTGTCACAGGAATGGTTAAAAACATTGACAGTAAAAAGATACAGTCTTCTTGTACTTAAGTCGGCATTGTGCCTTTTGTATTTAATTCCGATGCAATTTCTGTGTTTCATCGTCAATGAGAAGGTCCAAGTGTTACAGTAAACCTAAAGTGAAGCATCGGACTCTATATCTAGTGTCACAGGAATGGTTCAAATCATAGTCAGTAAGAAGTGTCAGTCTTCTTGTACTTAAGTCAGCATTGTGCCTTTTCTATTTAATTCCGATGCAATTTCTGTGTTTTATCGTCAATAAGAAGGTCAGAGGGATACAGTAAACCTGAAGTGAAGCATCGGAATCTATAACTAGTGTCACAGGGATGTTTCAAAACGTAGACAGTATGAAGAGTCAGTCTTCTTGTAGTTAAGTCGACATTGTGCCTTTTGCATTTAATTCCGATGCAATTTCTGTGTTTCATCCTCAATAAGAGGGACAGAGGGATACAGTAAACCTGAAGTGAGGCATCAGAATCTATAACTAGTGTCACAGGAATGGCTCAAAACATAGACAGTAAGAAGAGTCAGTCTACTTGTACTTAATTCGGCATTGTGCGTTTTTCATTTAATTCCGATGCAATTTCTATGTTTCATCGTCAATAAGAAGGTCAGAGGGATACAGTAAACCTGAAGTGAAGCATCGGAATCTATAACTAGTGTCACAGGAGTGGTTCGAAACATAGGCGGTAGGAAGAGTCAGTCTTCTTGTATTTCAATCGGCATTGTGCCTTTTGTATTTAATTAGGATGCAACTTCTGTCTTTCATCGTCAATAAGAAGGTCCAAGGGATACAGTAAACCTGAAGTGAGGCATCGGAATCTATAACTAGTGTCACAGGAATGGTTCAAAACATAGACAGTAAGAAGAGTCAGTCTACTTGTACTTAAGTCGGCATTGTGCCTTTTGTATTTAATCCCGATGCAATATCTGTGTTTCGTCGTCAATAAGAAGGTCCAAGGGATACAGTACACCTGACGTGAAGCATCGGAATCTATAACTAGTGTCACAGGAATGGTTCAAATCATAGACAGTAAGAAGAGTCAGTCTTCTTGTACTTAAGTCGGCATTGTGCCTTTTCTATTTAATTCCGATGCAATTTCTGGGTTTCATCATCAAGAAGAAGGTCAGAGCGAAATACAGGAAGATCTGCAGCGGATAGGCACTTGGTGCAGGGAGTGGCAACTGACCCTTAACATAGACAAATGTAATGTATTGCGAATACATAGAAAGAAGGATCCTTTACTGTATGATTATATGATAGCGGAACAAACACTGGTAGCAGTTACTTCTGTAAAATATCTGGGAGTATGCGTACCGAACGATTTGAAGTGGAATGATCATATAAAATTAATGGTTGGTAAGGCGGGTATCAGGTTGAGATTCATTGGGAGAGTGCTTAGAAAATGTAGTCCATCAACAAAGGAGGTGGCTTACAAAACACTCGTTCGACCTATACTTGAGTATTGCTCATCAGTGTGGGATCCGTACCAGGTCGGGTTGACGGAGGAGATAGAAAAGATCCAAAGAAGAGCGGCGCGTTTCGTCACCGGGTTATTTGGTAACCGTGATAGCGTTACGGAGATGTTTAATAAACTCAAGTGGCAGACTCTGCAAGAGAGGCGCTCTGCATCGCGGTGTAGCTTGCTGTCCAGGTTTCGAGAGGGTGCGTTTCTGGATGAGGTATCGAATATATTGCTTCCCCCTACTTATACCTCCGAGGAGATCACGTATGTAAAATTAGAGAGATTAGAGCGCGCACGGAGGCTTTCAGACAGTCGTTCTTTCCGCGAACCATACGCGACTGGAACAGGAAAGGGAGGTAATCACAGTGGCACGTAAAGTGCCGACCGCCACACACCGTTGGGTGGCTTGCGGAGTATCAATGTAGATGTAGATGTAGTTGTAGGGATACAGTAAACCTGAAGTGAAGCATCGGAATCTAAAACCGGTCTCACTGGAAAGGTTCAAAACATAGAGAGTAAGAAGAGCCAGTCTTCTTGTACTTAAGTCAGCACTGTGCCTTTTCTATTTAATTCCGATGCAATTTCTGTGTTTTATCGTCAATAAGAAGGTCTGAGGGATACAGTAAACTTGAAGTGAAGCATCGGAATCTATAACTAGTGTCACAGGAATGGTTCAAAACATTGACAGTAAGAAGAGTCAGTCATCTTGCACTTAAGTCGGCATTGTGCCTTTTCTATTTGATTCCGATGCAATTTCTGTGTTTCATCGTCAGTAAGAAGGTCCAAGTGATACAGTAAACCTAAAGTGAAGCATCGGAATCTATAACTAGTGTCACAGGAATATTTCAAAACATAGTCAGTAAGAAGAGTCAGTCTTCTTGTACTTAAGTCAGCATTGTGCCTTTTCTATTTAATTCCGGTGCAATTTCTGTGTTTTATCGTCAATAAGAAGGTCAGAGGGATACAGTAAACTTGAAGTGAAGCATCGGAATCCATAACTAGTGTCAAAGGGATGGTTCAAAACGTAGAGAGTAGGAAGAGTCAGTCTTCTTGTACTTAAGTCGGAATTGTGATTTTTGTATTTAATTCCGATGCAATTTCTGTGTTTCATCGTCAATAAGAAGGACCAAGGGATACAGTACACCTGAAGTGAAGAATCGGAATCTATAACTAGTGTCACAGGAATGGTTCAAATCATAGACAGTAAGAAGAGTCAGTCTTCTGGTACTTATGTCGGCATTGTGCCTTTTCTATTTAATTCCGATGCAATTTCTGTGTTTCATCGTCAATAAGAAGGTTAGAGGGATACAGTATACATGAAGTGCATCATCGGAATCTATAATTAGTGTCACAGGAACGGTTCTAAACATAGACAGTAGGAAGAATCAGTCATCTTGTACTTGAGTCGGCATTGTGCCCTTTGTATTTACTTCCGATGCAATTTCTGTTTTTCATCGTCAATAAGAATGTCAGAGGGATACAGTAAACTTGAAGTGAAGCATCGGAATGTATAACTAGTCTCATAGGAATGGTTCAAAACATAGACAGTAGGAAGTGTCAATCTTCTTGTATTTTAGTCGGCATTGTGCTTTTGTATTTAATTCCGATGCAATTTCTGTGTTTCATCGTCAATAAGAAGGTCAGAGGGATACAGTAAACCTGAAGTGAACCATCGGAATCTATAACAAGTGTCACAGGAATGGTTCAAAACATAGTCAGTAAGAAGAGTCAGACTTCTTGTACCTAAGTCGGCATGGTGCCTTTTGTATTTAATTCCGATGCAATTTCTGTGTTTCATCGTCAATGAGAAGTTCCAAGGGATACAGTAAACATACAGTGAAGCATCGGAATCTAAAACTGGTCTCACAGGAAATGTTCAAAACATAGTAAGTAAGAAGAGTCAGTCTTCTTGTACTTAAGTCGGCAATGTGCCTTTTCTATTTAATTCCGATGCAATTTCGGTGTTTCGTCGTCAATAAGAAGGTCCAAGGGATACAGTAAACTTGAAGTGAAGCATCGGAATCTAAAACCGGTCTCACAGGAAAGGTTCAAAACATAGAGAGTAAGAAGAGCCAGTCTTCTCGTACTTAAGTCAGCATTGTGCCTTTTCTATTTAATTCCGATGCAATTTCTGTGCTTTATCGTCAATAAGAAGGTCAGAGGGATACAGTAAACTTGAAGTGAAGCATCGGAATCTATAACTAGTGTCACAGGAAAGGTTCAAAACATTGACAGTAGGAAGAGTCAATCTTCTTGTACTTAAGTCGGCATTGTGCCTTTTGTATTTAATTCCGATGTAATTTCTAAGTTTCATCGTCAATAAGAAGGTCAGTGGGATACAGTAAACATGAAGTGAAGCATCGGAATCTATAACTAGTGTCATAGGAATGGTTAAAAACATTGACAGTAAGAAGAGTCAGTCTTCTTGTACTTAAGTCGGCATTGTGCCTTTTCTATTTAATTCCGATGCAATTTCTGTGTTTCATCGTCAATAAGAAGGTCCAAGAGATACAGTAAACCTAAAGTGAAGCATCGGAATCTATAACTAGTGTCACAGGAATAGTTCAAAACATATTCAGTAAGAAGAGTCAGTCTTCTTGTACTTAAGTCAGCATTGTGCCTTTTCTATTTAATTCCGATGCAATTTCTATGTTTTATCGTCAATAAGAAGGTCAGAGGGATACAGGAAACCTGAAGTGAAGAATCGGAATCTGTAACTAGTGTCACAGGAATGGTACAAATCATATACTGTAAGAAGCGTCAGTCTTCATGTACTTAAGTCAGCATTGTGCCTTTTCTATTTAATTCCGATGCAATTTCTGTGTTTTATCGTCAATAAGAAAGTCAGAGGGATATAGTTAACTTGAAGTGAAGCATCGGAATCTATAACTAGTGTCACAGGGATGGTTCAAAACGTAGACAGAAGGAAGAGTCAGTCTTCTTGTACGTAAGTCGGCATTGCGATTTTTGTATTTATTTCCGATGCAATTTCTGTGTTTCATCGTCAATTAGAGGGTCAGACAGATACAGTAAACCTAAAGTGAAGCATCGGAATGTATAACTAGTGTCACAGGAATGGTTCGAATCATAGACAGTAGGAAGAGTCAGATCTCTAGTACTTGAGTCGTTATTGTGCCTTTTGTATTTAATTCCGATGCAATGTCTGTGTTTCATCGTCAATAAGAAGGTCCAAGTGATACAGTAAACCTAAAGTGAAGCATCGGAAACTATAACTAGTGTCACCGGAATGGTTCAAAACATAGACAGTAAGAAGAGTCAGTCTTCTTGTACTTAAGTCGGCATTGTGAGTTTTGTATTTAATTCCGATGCAATTTCTGTGTTTCGTCGTCAATAAGAAGGTCAGAGGGCTACAGTAAACCTGAAGTGAAGCATCGGAATCCATAGCTAGTGTCACAGGAATGGTTCAAAACAGAGACAGTAGGAAGAGTCAGTCTTATGGTACTTAAGTCGGCATTGTGCCTTTTCTATTTCATTCCGATGCAAATTCTGTGTTTCGTCGTCAATAAGAAGGTCCAATGGATACAGTAAACCTGACGTGAGGCATCGGAATCTATAACTAGTGCCACAGGAATGGTTCAAAACATAAACAGTAAGAAAAGTCAGTCTTCCTGTACTTAAGTCGGCATTGTGCCTTTTCTATTTAATTCCGATGCAATTTTTGTGTTTCATCATCAAGAAGAATGTCAGAGGGATACAGTAAACCTGAAGTGAAGCATCGGAATGTATAACTAGTGTCACACTAATGGATCAAAACATAGACAGTAGGAAGAGTCAGTTTACTTGTACTTGAGTAGGCATTGTGCCTTTTGTATTTAATTCCGATGCAATTTCTGTGTTTCTTCGTCAATAAGAAGGTCAGAGGGATACAGTAAACCTGAAGTGAAGCATCGGAATCTATAACAAGTGTCACAGGAATGGTTCAAAAAATAGACTGTAGGATGAGTCAGTCTTCTTGTACTAAAGGCGGCATTGTGCCTTTTTTATTTACTTCGGATGCAATTTCTGTGTTTCATCGTCAATAAGAAGATACAAGGGATACAGTAAACCTGAAGTGAGGCATCGGAATCTATAACTAGTGTCACAGGAATGGTTTAAAACATAGACAGTAGGAAGAGTAAGTCTTCTAGTACTTAAGTCGGCATTGTGCCTTTTGTATTTAATTCCGATGCAATTTCTGTGTTTCATCGTCAATAAGAAGGACCAAGGGATACAGTAAACATATTGTGAAGCATCGGAATCTAAATCTGGTCTCACAGGAAATGTTGTAAACATAGTCAGTGGGAAGAGTCAGTCCTCTTGTACTTAAGTCGGCATTGTGCCTTTTCTATTTAATTCCCGATGCAGTTTCTCTGTTTCGTCGTCAATAAGAACGTCCAAGGGAAACAGTGAACCTGAAGTGAAGCATCGGAATCTAATACCGATCTCACAGGAAAGGTTCATAGCATAGAGAGTAAGAAGAGCCAGTCATCTTGCATTTGAGTCGGCATTGTGCCTTTTGTATTTAATTCCGATGCATTTTCTAAGTTTCATCGTCAATATGAAGGTCAGAGGGATACAGTGAAACTGAAGTGAAGCATCGGAATCCATCACTAGTGTCACAGGAATGGTTTTTAAAACATAGTCAGTAAGAAGAGTCAATCTTCTTGTACTTAAGTCAGCATTGTGCCTTTTCTATTTAATTCCGATGCAATTTCTGTGTTTTATCGTCAATAAGAAGGTCAGAGGGATACAGTAAACCTGAAGTGAAGCATCGGAATCTATAACTAGTGTCACAGGGATGGTTCGAAACGTAGACAGTGGGAAGAGTCAGTATTCTTGTCCTTAAGACGGCATTGTGCCTTTTGTATTTACTTCCGATGTAATTTCTGTGTTTCCTCGTCAATAAGAGGGTCAGAGGGATACAGTAAACCTGAAGTGAGGCATCAGAATTTATAACTAGTGCCACAGGAATGGTTCAAAACATAGACAGACAGAAGAGTCAGTCTACTTGTACTTAAGTCGGCATTGTGCCTTTTGTATTTAATTCCGATGCAATTTCTGTGTTTCATCGTCAATAAGAAGGTCTAAGGGATACAGCACACCTGAAGTGAAGAATCGGAATCTATAACTAGTGACACAGGAATGGTTCAAATCATAGACAGTAGGAAGAGTCAGTCTTCTTGTACTTAGGGCGGCATTGTGCCTTTTCGATTTAATTCCGATGCAATGTCTGTGTTTTATCATCAAGAAGAAGGTCAGAGGGATGCAGTAAACCTGAAGTGAAGCATCGGAAACTATCACTAGTGTCACAGGAATGGTTTTTAAAGCATATCAGTAAGAAGAGTCAATCTTCTTGTACTTAAGTCAGCAATGTGCCTTTTGTATTTAACTCCGATGCAATTTCTGTGTTTCATCATCAATAAGAAGGTCCAAGGGATACAGTAAGCATGAAGTGAAGCATCGCAATCTATAACTAGTGTCCCAGGAATGGTTCAAAACATAGTCAGTAAGAAGAGTCTGTCTTCTTGTATTTGAGTCGGCATTGTGCCTTTTCTATTTAATTCCGATGCAATTTCTGTGTTTTATCGTCAATAAGAAGGTCAGAGGGATACAGTAAACTTGAAGTGAAGCATCGGAATCCATAACTAGTGTCACAGGGATGGTTCAAAACGTAGCCAGTAGGAAGAGTCAGTCTTCTTGCACTTAAGTCGGCATTGTGATTTTTGTATTTAATTCCGATGCAATTTCTGTGTTTCATCGTCAATAAGAGGGTCAGAGCGATACAGTAAACCTGAAGTGAGGCATCAGAATCTACATCTAGTGTCACAGGAATGGTTCAAAACATAGACAGTAGGAAGAGTCAGTCTTCTTGTACTTAGGTCGGCATTGTGCCTTTTGTATTTAATTCCGATGCAACTTCTGTGTTTCATCGGCAATAAGAAGGTCCAAGGGATACAGTAAACCTGAAGTGAAGCATCGGAATCTATAACTAGTGTCACAGGAATGGTTAAAAGCATTGACAGTAAGAAGAGTCAGTCTTCTTGTACTTAGGACGGCATTGTGCCTTTTGTATTTAATTCCGATGCAATTTCTGTGTTTCATCGTCAATAAGAAGGTCCAAGTGATACAGTAAACCTGAAGTGAAGCATCGGACTCTAAAACCGGTCTCACTGGAAAGGTTCAAACCATAGAGAGTAAGAAGAGCCAGTCATCTTGTATTTGAGTCGGCATTGTGCCTTTTGTATTTAATTCCGATGCAATTTCTAAGTTTCATCGTCAATAAGAAGGTCAGAGGTATACAGTAAACCTGAAGTGTGGCATCGGAATCTATAACTAGTGTCACAAGAATGGTTCAAAACATAGACAGTAAGAAGAGTCAGTCTTCTTGTACTTAAGTCAGCATTGTGCCTTTTCTGTTTACTTCCAATGCAATTTCTGTGTTTCATCGTCAATAAGAAAGTCCAAGGGATACAGTAAACATATAGTGAAGCATCTGAATCTAAAACTGGTCTCACAGGAAATGTTCAAATCATAGTCAGTAAGAAGAGTCAGTCTTCTTGAATTTAAGTCGGCATTGTGCCTTTTCTATTTAATTCCCATGCAACTTCTGGGTTTCATCGTCAATAAGTAGGTCCAAGGGATACAGTAAACCTGAATTGAGGCATCGGAATGTATAACTAGTGACACAGGGATGGCTCAAAACATAGACAGTAAGAAGAGTCAGTCTTCTTGTACTTAAGTCAGCATTGTGCCTTTTCTAATTAATTCCGATGCAATTTCTCTGTTTCACCGTCAATAAGAATGTCAGAGGGATACAGTAATCCTGAAGTCAAGCATCGGAATCTATAACAAGTGTCACAGGAATGGTTCAAAACATAGTCAGTAAGATGAGTCAGCCTTCTTGTACTTAAGTCGGCATGGTGCCTTTTGTATTTAATTCCGATGCAATTTCTGTGTTTCATCGTCAATAAGATGGTCCAAGGGATACAGTAAATGTATAGTGAAGCATCAGAATCCAAATCTGGTCTCACAGGAAATGTTCAAATCATAGTCAGTAAGAAGAGTCAGTCTTCTTGTACTTAAGTCGGCATTGTGCCTCTTGTATTTAATTCCGATGCAATTTCTAAGTTTCATCGTCAATAAGAAGGTCGGTGGGATACAGTAAACCTGAAGCGAAGCATCTGATTCTATAACTAGTTTCACAGGAATGGTTAAAAACTTTGACAGTAAGAAGAAACAGTCTTCTTGCACTTAAGTCCTCATTGTGACTTTTCTATTTAATTCCGATGCAATTTCTGTGTCTCATCGTCAATAAGAAGGTCCAAGTGATACAGTAAACCTAAAGTGAAGCATCGGAATCTATAACTAGTGTCACAGGAATGGTTCAAAACATAGTCAGTAAGAAGAGACAGTTTTCTTGTACTTAAGTCAGCATTGTGCCTTTTCTATTTAATTCCGATGCAATTTCTGTTTTTTATCGTCAATAAGAAGGTCAGAGGGATACAGTAAACTTGAAGTGAAGCATCGGAACCTATAACTAGTGTCACAGGAATGGTTAAAAACTTTGACAGTAAGAAGAGTCAGTCTTCTTCCACTTAAGTCGGCATTGTGCCTTTTCTATTTAATTCCGATGCATTTTCTGTGTCTCGTCGTCAATACGAAGGTCCAAGTGATACAGTAAACCTAAAGTGAAGCATCGGAATCTATAACTAGTGTCACAGGAATGGTTCAAAACATAGTCAGTAAGAAGAGTCAGTCTTCTTGTACTTAAGTCAGCATTGTGACTTTTCTATTTAATTCCGATGCAATTTCTTTGTTTTATCGTCAATAAGAAGGTCAGAGGGATACAGTAAACTTGAAGTGAAGCATCGGAATCTATAACTAGTGTCACAGGGATGGTTCAAACATAGACAGTAGGAAGAGTTGGTCTTCTTGTACTTAAGTCGGCATTGTGCCTTTTGTATTTAATTCCGATGCAACTTCTGTGTTTCATCGTAAATAAGTAGGTCCAAGGGATACAGTAATCCTGAAGTGAGGCATCGGATCCTATAACTAGTGACACAGGAATGGTTCAAAACATAGACAGTAAGAAGAGTCAGTCTTCTTGTACTTAAGTCGGCATTGTGCCTTTTCTATTTAATTCCGATGCAATTTCTGTGTTTCATCGTCAATAAGAAGGTCCAAGGGATACAGTAAATATATAGTGAAGCATCGGAATCTAAATCTGGTCTCACAGGAAATGTTCAAAACATAGTCAGTAAGAAGAGTCAGTCTTCTTGTACTTACGTCGCCATTGAGCCTTTTCTATTTAATTCCGATGAAATTTCTGTGTTTCGTCGTCAATAAGAAGGTCCAAGTGATACAGTAAACCTGAAGTGAAGCATAGGAATCTAATTTCGGTCTCACAGGAAGGGTTCAAAGCATAGTGAGTAAGAAGAGCCAGTCTTCTTGTATTTCAGTCGGCATTGTGTCTTTTGTATTTAATTCCGATGCAATTCCTGTGTTTCGTCATCAATAAGAAGGTCCAAGGGATACAGTAAACCTGAAGTGAAGGATCGGAATCTAAAACCGGTCTCACAGGAAAGGTTCAAAGCATAGAGAGTAAGAAGAGCCAGTCATATTGTATTTGATTCGCCATTGTGCCTTTTCTATTTAATTCCGATGCAATTTCTGTGTTTCGTCAACAATAAGAAGGTCCAAGGGATACAGTACACCTGAAGTGAAGCATCGGGATCTATAACAAGTGTCACAGGAATGGTTCAAATCATAGACAGTAAGAAGAGTCAGTCTTCTTGTACTTAAGTCGGCATTGTGCCTTTTCTATTTAATTCCGATGCAATTTCTGGGTTTCATCATCAAGAAGAAGGTCAGAGGGATACAGTAAACCTGAAGTGAAGCAACGGAATGCATAACTACTATCACAGGAATGGTTCAAACATAGACAGAAGGAAGAGTCAGTCTTCTTGTACTTGAGTCGGCATTGTGCCTTTTGTATTTAATTCCGATGCAATTTCTGTGTTTCATCATCAATAAGAAGGTCAGAGGGATACAGTAAACCTGAAGTGAGGCATCGGAATCTATAACTAGTGTCACAGAAATGGTTCAAAACATTGACAGTAGGAAGAGTCAGTCTTCTTGTACTTAAGTCGGCATTGTGCCTTTTGCATTTAATTCCGATGCAATTTCTAAGTTTCATCGTCAATAAGAAGGTCTGTGGGATAAAGTAAACCTGAAGTGAAGCATCGGAATCTATAACTAGTGTCACAGGAATGGTTAAAAGTTTTGACAGTAAGTAGGGTCAGTCTTCTTGCACTTAAGTCGGCATTGTGACTTTTCTATTTAATTCCGATGCAATTTCTGTGTCTCATCGTCAATAAGAAGGTCCAAGTGATACAGTAAACCTAAAGTGAAGCATCGGAATCTATAACTAGTGTCACAGGAATGGTTCAAAGCATAGTCAGTAAGAAGAGTCAGTCTTCTTGTACTTAAATCAGCATTGTGCCTTTTCTATTTAATTCCGATGCAATATCTGTTTTTTATCGTCAATAAGAACGTCAGAGGGATACGGTAAACTTGAAGTGAAGCATCCGACTCAATAACTAGTGTCACAGGAATGGTTAAAAACTTTGACAGCAAGAAGAGTCAGTCTTCTTGCACTTAAGTCGGCATTGTGATTTTTCTATTTAATTCCGATGCAATTTCTGTGTCTCATCGTCAATAAGAAGGTCCAAGTGATACAGTAAACCTACAGTGAAGCATCGGAATCTATAACTAGTGTCACAGGAATGGTTCAAAATATAGTCAGTAAGAAGAGTCAGTCTTCTTGTACTTAAGTCAGCATTGTGCCTTTTCTATTTAATTCCGATGCAATTTCTTTGTTTTATCGTCAATGAGAAGGTCAGAGGGATACAGTAAACTTGAAGTGAAGCATCGGAATCTATAACTAGTGTGACAGGGATGGTTCAAATCATAGACAGTAAGAGGAGTCAGTCTTCTTGTACTTAAGTCGGCATTGTGCCTTTTCTATTTAATTCCGATGCTATGTCTGTGTTTCATCATCAAGAAGAAGGTCAGAGGGATACAGTAAACCTGAAGTGAAGCATCAGAATGTATAACTAGTGTCACAGGAATAGTTCAAAACATAGACAGTAGTAAGAGTCAGTCTTCTCGTACTTAAGTCGGCATTGTGCCTTTTGTATTTATTTCCGATGCAATTTCTGTGTCTCATCGTCAATAAGAAGGTCCAAGGGATACAGTAAACCTGAAGTGAGACATCGGAATCTATAACTAGTGTCACAGGAATGGTTCAAAACATAGACAGTAGGAAGAGTCAGTCTTCTTGTACTTAAGTCGGCATTGTGCCTTTTGTATTTAATTCCGATGCAATTTCTGTGTTCATCATCAATACGAAGGTAAAAGGGATACAGTAAACCTGAAGTGAGGCATCGGAATCTATAACTAGTGTCACAGGAATGGTTCAGAACATAGTCAGTAAGAAGAGTCAGTCATCTTGTACAAAAGTCGGCATGGTGCCTTTTGAATTTAATCCCGATGCAATTTCTGTGTTTCATCGTCAATAAGAAGGTCCAAGATATACAGTAAACATATAGTGAAGCATCAGAATCTAAAACTGGTCTCACAGGAAATGTTCAAAGCATAGTCAGTAAGAAGAGTCAGTCTTCTTGTACTTAAGTCGCCATTGTGCCTTTTCTATTTAATTCCGATGAAATTTCTGTGTTTCGTCGTCACTAACAAGGTCCAAGGGATACAGTAAACCTGAAGTGAAGCATCGGAATCTAATACCGGTCTCACAGGAAAGGTTCAAAGCATTGTGAGTATGATGAGCCAGTCATCTTGTATTTCATTCGGCATTGTGCCTTTTGTATTTCATTCCGATGCAATTTCTAAGTTTCATCGTCAATAAGAAGGTCAGAGGGATACAGTAAACCTGAAGTGAAGCATCGGAATCTATAACTAGTGTCACAGGAATGGTTAAAAACATTGACAGTAAAAAGATACAGTCTTCTTGTACTTAAGTCGGCATTGTGCCTTTTGTATTTAATTCCGATGCAATTTCTGTGTTTCATCGTCAATGAGAAGGTCCAAGTGTTACAGTAAACCTAAAGTGAAGCATCGGACTCTATATCTAGTGTCACAGGAATGGTTCAAATCATAGTCAGTAAGAAGTGTCAGTCTTCTTGTACTTAAGTCAGCATTGTGCCTTTTCTATTTAATTCCGATGCAATTTCTGTGTTTTATCGTCAATAAGAAGGTCAGAGGGATACAGTAAACCTGAAGTGAAGCATCGGAATCTATAACTAGTGTCACAGGGATGTTTCAAAACGTAGACAGTATGAAGAGTCAGTCTTCTTGTAGTTAAGTCGACATTGTGCCTTTTGCATTTAATTCCGATGCAATTTCTGTGTTTCATCCTCAATAAGAGGGACAGAGGGATACAGTAAACCTGAAGTGAGGCATCAGAATCTATAACTAGTGTCACAGGAATGGCTCAAAACATAGACAGTAAGAAGAGTCAGTCTACTTGTACTTAATTCGGCATTGTGCGTTTTTCATTTAATTCCGATGCAATTTCTATGTTTCATCGTCAATAAGAAGGTCAGAGGGATACAGTAAACCTGAAGTGAAGCATCGGAATCTATAACTAGTGTCACAGGAGTGGTTCGAAACATAGGCGGTAGGAAGAGTCAGTCTTCTTGTATTTCAATCGGCATTGTGCCTTTTGTATTTAATTAGGATGCAACTTCTGTCTTTCATCGTCAATAAGAAGGTCCAAGGGATACAGTAAACCTGAAGTGAGGCATCGGAATCTATAACTAGTGTCACAGGAATGGTTCAAAACATAGACAGTAAGAAGAGTCAGTCTACTTGTACTTAAGTCGGCATTGTGCCTTTTGTATTTAATCCCGATGCAATATCTGTGTTTCGTCGTCAATAAGAAGGTCCAAGGGATACAGTACACCTGACGTGAAGCATCGGAATCTATAACTAGTGTCACAGGAATGGTTCAAATCATAGACAGTAAGAAGAGTCAGTCTTCTTGTACTTAAGTCGGCATTGTGCCTTTTCTATTTAATTCCGATGCAATTTCTGGGTTTCATCATCAAGAAGAAGGTCAGAGCGAAATACAGGAAGATCTGCAGCGGATAGGCACTTGGTGCAGGGAGTGGCAACTGACCCTTAACATAGACAAATGTAATGTATTGCGAATACATAGAAAGAAGGATCCTTTATTGTATGATTATATGATAGCGGAACAAACACTGGTAGCAGTTACTTCTGTAAAATATCTGGGAGTATGCGTACGGAACGATTTGAAGTGGAATGATCATATAAAATTAATGGTTGGTAAGGCGGGTATCAGGTTGAGATTCATTGGGAGAGTGCTTAGAAAATGTAGTCCATCAACAAAGGAGGTGGCTTACAAAACACTCGTTCGACCTATACTTGAGTATTGCTCATCAGTGTGGGATCCGTACCAGGTCGGGTTGACGGAGGAGATAGAAAAGATCCAAAGAAGAGCGGCGCGTTTCGTCACCGGGTTATTTGGTAACCGTGATAGCGTTACGGAGATGTTTAATAAACTCAAGTGGCAGACTCTGCAAGAGAGGCGCTCTGCATCGCGGTGTAGCTTGCTGTCCAGGTTTCGAGAGGGTGCGTTTCTGGATGAGGTATCGAATATATTGCTTCCCCCTACTTATACCTCCGAGGAGATCACGTATGTAAAATTAGAGAGATTAGAGCGCGCACGGAGGCTTTCAGACAGTCGTTCTTTCCGCGAACCATACGCGACTGGAACAGGAAAGGGAGGTAATCACAGTGGCACGTAAAGTGCCGACCGCCACACACCGTTGGGTGGCTTGCGGAGTATCAATGTAGATGTAGATGTAGTTGTAGGGATACAGTAAACCTGAAGTGAAGCATCGGAATCTAAAACCGGTCTCACTGGAAAGGTTCAAAACATAGAGAGTAAGAAGAGCCAGTCTTCTTGTACTTAAGTCAGCACTGTGCCTTTTCTATTTAATTCCGATGCAATTTCTGTGTTTTATCGTCAATAAGAAGGTCTGAGGGATACAGTAAACTTGAAGTGAAGCATCGGAATCTATAACTAGTGTCACAGGAATGGTTCAAAACATTGACAGTAAGAAGAGTCAGTCATCTTGCACTTAAGTCGGCATTGTGCCTTTTCTATTTGATTCCGATGCAATTTCTGTGTTTCATCGTCAGTAAGAAGGTCCAAGTGATACAGTAAACCTAAAGTGAAGCATCGGAATCTATAACTAGTGTCACAGGAATATTTCAAAACATAGTCAGTAAGAAGAGTCAGTCTTCTTGTACTTAAGTCAGCATTGTGCCTTTTCTATTTAATTCCGGTGCAATTTCTGTGTTTTATCGTCAATAAGAAGGTCAGAGGGATACAGTAAACTTGAAGTGAAGCATCGGAATCCATAACTAGTGTCAAAGGGATGGTTCAAAACGTAGAGAGTAGGAAGAGTCAGTCTTCTTGTACTTAAGTCGGAATTGTGATTTTTGTATTTAATTCCGATGCAATTTCTGTGTTTCATCGTCAATAAGAAGGACCAAGGGATACAGTACACCTGAAGTGAAGAATCGGAATCTATAACTAGTGTCACAGGAATGGTTCAAATCATAGACAGTAAGAAGAGTCAGTCTTCTGGTACTTATGTCGGCATTGTGCCTTTTCTATTTAATTCCGATGCAATTTCTGTGTTTCATCGTCAATAAGAAGGTTAGAGGGATACAGTATACATGAAGTGCATCATCGGAATCTATAATTAGTGTCACAGGAACGGTTCTAAACATAGACAGTAGGAAGAATCAGTCATCTTGTACTTGAGTCGGCATTGTGCCCTTTGTATTTACTTCCGATGCAATTTCTGTTTTTCATCGTCAATAAGAATGTCAGAGGGATACAGTAAACTTGAAGTGAAGCATCGGAATGTATAACTAGTCTCATAGGAATGGTTCAAAACATAGACAGTAGGAAGTGTCAATCTTCTTGTATTTTAGTCGGCATTGTGCTTTTGTATTTAATTCCGATGCAATTTCTGTGTTTCATCGTCAATAAGAAGGTCAGAGGGATACAGTAAACCTGAAGTGAACCATCGGAATCTATAACAAGTGTCACAGGAATGGTTCAAAACATAGTCAGTAAGAAGAGTCAGACTTCTTGTACCTAAGTCGGCATGGTGCCTTTTGTATTTAATTCCGATGCAATTTCTGTGTTTCATCGTCAATGAGAAGTTCCAAGGGATACAGTAAACATACAGTGAAGCATCGGAATCTAAAACTGGTCTCACAGGAAATGTTCAAAACATAGTAAGTAAGAAGAGTCAGTCTTCTTGTACTTAAGTCGGCAATGTGCCTTTTCTATTTAATTCCGATGCAATTTCGGTGTTTCGTCGTCAATAAGAAGGTCCAAGGGATACAGTAAACTTGAAGTGAAGCATCGGAATCTAAAACCGGTCTCACAGGAAAGGTTCAAAACATAGAGAGTAAGAAGAGCCAGTCTTCTCGTACTTAAGTCAGCATTGTGCCTTTTCTATTTAATTCCGATGCAATTTCTGTGCTTTATCGTCAATAAGAAGGTCAGAGGGATACAGTAAACTTGAAGTGAAGCATCGGAATCTATAACTAGTGTCACAGGAAAGGTTCAAAACATTGACAGTAGGAAGAGTCAATCTTCTTGTACTTAAGTCGGCATTGTGCCTTTTGTATTTAATTCCGATGTAATTTCTAAGTTTCATCGTCAATAAGAAGGTCAGTGGGATACAGTAAACATGAAGTGAAGCATCGGAATCTATAACTAGTGTCATAGGAATGGTTAAAAACATTGACAGTAAGAAGAGTCAGTCTTCTTGTACTTAAGTCGGCATTGTGCCTTTTCTATTTAATTCCGATGCAATTTCTGTGTTTCATCGTCAATAAGAAGGTCCAAGAGATACAGTAAACCTAAAGTGAAGCATCGGAATCTATAACTAGTGTCACAGGAATAGTTCAAAACATATTCAGTAAGAAGAGTCAGTCTTCTTGTACTTAAGTCAGCATTGTGCCTTTTCTATTTAATTCCGATGCAATTTCTATGTTTTATCGTCAATAAGAAGGTCAGAGGGATACAGGAAACCTGAAGTGAAGAATCGGAATCTGTAACTAGTGTCACAGGAATGGTACAAATCATATACTGTAAGAAGCGTCAGTCTTCTTGTACTTAAGTCAGCATTGTGCCTTTTCTATTTAATTCCGATGCAATTTCTGTGTTTTATCGTCAATAAGAAAGTCAGAGGGATATAGTAAACTTGAAGTGAAGCATCGGAATCTATAACTAGTGTCACAGGGATGGTTCAAAACGTAGACAGTAGGAAGAGTCATTCTTCTTGTACGTAAGTCGGCATTGCGATTTTTGTATTTATTTCCGATGCAATTTCTGTGTTTCATCGTCAATTAGAGGGTCAGACAGATACAGTAAACCTAAAGTGAAGCATCGGAATCTATAACTAGTGTCACAGGAATGGTTCAAAACATAGTCAGTAAGAAGAGTCAGTCTTCTTGTACTTAAGTCAGCATTGTGCCTTTTCTATCTAAATCCGATGCAATTTCTGTGTTTTATCGTCAATAAGAAGGTCAGATGGATACAGTAAACCTGAAGTGAAGAATCAGAATATATAACTAGTGTCACAGGAATGGTACAAATCATTGACTGTAAGAAGCGTCAGTCTTCTTGTACTTATGTCGGCATTGTGCCTTTTCTATTTAATTCCGATGCAATTTCTGTGTTTCATCGTCAATAAGAAGGTTAGAGGGATACAGTAATCATGAAGTGAAACATCGGAATCTATAATTAGTGTCACAGGAATGGTTCTAAACATAGACAGTAGGAAGAGTCAGTCTTCTTGTACTTAATTCGGCATTGTGCCTTTTCTATTGAATTCCGATGCAATTTCTATGTTTCATCGTCAATAAGAAGGTCAGAGGGATACAGTAAACCTGATGTGAAGCATCGGAAGCTATAACTAGTGTCACAGGAATGGTTCAAAACATAGACAGTAGGAAGAGTCAGTCTTCTTGTACTTAAGCCGGCTTTGTGCCTTTTGTATATAACTCCGATGCAACTTCTGTGTTTCATCGTCAATAAGAAGGTCCAACGGATACAGTAAACCTGAAGTGAGGCATCGAAATCTGTTACTACTGTCACAGGAATGGTTCAAAACATAGACAGTAAGAAGAGTCACTCTTCTTGTACATAAGTCAGCATTGTGCCTTTTCTATTAATTTCCGATGCAATTTCTGTGTTTCGTCGTCAATAAGAAGGTACAAAGGGATACAGTAAACCAGAAGTGAAGCATCGGAATCTAATACCGGTCTCACAGGAAAGGTTTAAAGCATAGTGAGTAACAAGAGCCAGTCATCTTGTATTTGAGTCGGCATTGTGCCTTTTGTATTTAATTCCGATGCAATTTCTGTGTATCATCGCCAATAAGAAGGTCAGAGGCATACAGTAAAACTGAAGTGAGGCATCAGAATCTATAATTAGTGTCACAGGAATGGTTCAAACCATAGACAGTAAGAAGAGTCAGTCTTCTTGTACTTAAGTCGGCATTGTGCCTTTTCTATTTAATTCCGATCCAATTTCTTTGTTTCATCATCAAGAAGAAGGTCAGAGGGATACAGTAAACCTGAAGTGAAGCATCGGAATGTATAACTAGTCTCACAGGAATGGTTCAAGCATAGACAGTACGAAGAGTCACTCTTCTTGTACTTTAGTCGGCATTGTGCCTTTTGTATTTAATTCCGATGCAATTTCTGTGTTTCATCGTCAGTAAGAAGGTCAGAGGGATACAGTAAACCTGAAGTGAACCATCGGAATCTATAACTAGTGTCACAGGTATGGTTCAAAACGTTGACAGTAGGAAGAGTCAGATTTCTCGTACTTAAGTCGGCATTGTGCCTTTTCTATTTAATTCCGATGCAATATCTCTGTTTCATCGTCAATAAGAAAGTGAGAGGGATACAGTAAACCTGAAGTGAAACATCGGAATCTATAACAAGTGTCACAGGAATGGTCAAAACATAGTCAGTAAGAAGAGTCAGTCTTCTTGTACCTAAGTCGGCATGGTGCCTTTTGTATTTAATTCCGATGCAATTTCTGTGTTTCATCGTCAATAAGAAGGTCCAAGGGGTACAGTAAACATAGAGTGAAGCATCGGAATCTAAAACTGGTCTCACAGGAAATGTTCAAAGCATAGTAAGTAAGAAGAGTCAGTCTTCCTGTACTTAAGTCGGCAATGTGCCTTTTCTATTTAATTCCGATGCAATATCTGTGTTTCGTCGTCCATAAGAAGGTCCAAGGGATACAGTAAACCTGAAGTGAAGCATCGGAATCTAAAACCGGTCTCACAGGAAAGGTTCAAAACATAGAGAGTAAGAAGAGCCAGTCTTCCTGTACTTAAGTCAGCATTGTGCCATTTCTATTCAATTCCGATGCAATTTCTGTGTTTTATCGTCAATAAGAAGGTCAGGGGGATACAGTAAACTTGAAGTGAAGCATCGGAATCTATAACTAGTGTCACAGGAATGGTTCAAATCATAGACAGTAAGAAGAGTCAGTCTTCTTCTACTTATGTCGGCATTGTGCCTTTTTTATTTAATTCCGATGCAATTTCTGTGTTTCATCGTCAATAAGAAGGTTCGAGGGATACAGTAATCATGAAGTGAATCATCGGAATCTATAATTAGTGTCACAGGAATGGTTCTAACCATAGACGGTAGGAAGAGTCAGTCTTCTTGTACTTAATTCGGCATTGTCCCTTTTCTATTTAATTCCGATGCAATTTCTATCTTTCATCGTCAATAAGAAGGTCAGAGGGATACAGTAAACCTGATGTGAAGCATCGGAATCTATAACTAGTGTCACAGGAATGGTTCACAACGTAGACAGTAGGAAGAGTCAGTCTTCTTGTACTTAAGCCGGCATTGTGCCTTTTGTATTTAATTCCGATGCAACTTCTGTGTTTCATCGTCAATAAAAGATCCAAGGGATACAGTAAACCTGAAGTGAGGCATCGGAATCTGTTACTACTGTCACAGGAATGGTTCACAACATAGACAGTAAGAAGAGTCAGTCTTCTTGTACATAAGTCAGCATTGTGCCTTTTCTGATAATTTCAAATGCAATTTCTGTGTTTCATCGTCAATAATAGGGTCAGAGGGATACAGTAAACCTGAAGTGAGGCATCGGAATCTATAACTAGTGTCACAGGAATGGTTCAAAACATAGACAGTAAGAAGAGTCAGTCTACTTGTACTTAAGTCGGCATTGTGCCTTTTGTATTTAATTCCGATGCAATTTTTGTGTTTCATCGTCAATAGGAAGGTCCAAGGGATACAGCACACCTGAAGTGAAGAATCGGAATCTATAACTAGTGTCACAGGAATGGTTCAAATCATAGACAGTGAGAAGAGTCAGTCTTCTTGTTCTTATGTCGGCATTGTGCCTTTTCTATTTAAATCCGATTCAATTTCTGTGTTTCATCGTCAATAAGAAGGTCCAAGTGATACAGTAAACCTAAAGTGAAGCATCGGAATCTATAACTAGTGTCACAGGAATAGTTCAAAACATAGTCAGTAAGAAGAGTCAGTCTTCTTGTACTTAAGTCGGCATTGTGCCTTTTCTATTTAATTCCGATGCAATTTCTGTGTTTTATCGTCAATAAGAAAGTCAGAGCGATATAGTAAACTTGAAGTGAAGCATCGGAATCTATAACTAGTGTCACAGGGATGGTTCAAAACATAGTCAGTAAGAAGAGTCAGTCTTCTTGTACTTAAGTCAGCATTGTGCCTTTTCTATTTGAATCCGATGCAATTTCTGTGTTTTATCGTCAATAAGAAGGTCAGATGGATACAGTAAACCTGAAGTGAAGAATCAGAATCGATAACTAGTGTCACAGGAATGGTACAAATCATAGACTGTAAGAAGCGTCAGTCTTCTTGTACTTATGTCGGCATTGTGCCTTTTCTATTTAATTCCGATGCAATTTCTGTGTTTCATCGTCAGTAAGAAGGTTAGAGGGATACAGTAATCATGAAGTGAATCAGCGGAATCTATAATTAGTGTCACAGGAATGGTTCTAAACATAGACAGTAGGAAGAGTCAGTCTTCTTGTACTTAATTCGGCATTGTGCCTTTTCTATTTAATTCCGATGCAATTTCTATGTTTCATCGTCAATAAGAAGGTCAGAGGGATACAGTAAACCTGATGTGAAGCATCGGAATCTATAACTAGTGTCACAGGAATGGTTCAAAACATAGACAGTAGGAAGAGTCAGTCTTCTTGTACTTAAGCCGGCATTGTGCCTTTTGTATATAACTCCGATGCAACTTCTGTGTTTCATCGTCAATAAGAAGGTCCAACGGATACAGTAAACCTGAAGTGAGGCATCGAAATCTGTTACTACTGTCACAGGAATGGTTCAAAACATAGACAGTAAGAAGAGTCACTCTTCTTGTACATAAGTCAGCATTGTGCCTTTTCTATTAATTTCCGATGCAATTTCTGTGTTTCGTCGTCAATAAGAAGGTACAAAGGGATACAGTAAACCAGAAGTGAAGCATCGGAATCTAATACCGGTCTCACAGGAGAGGTTTAAAGCATAGTGAGTAACAAGAGCCAGTCATCTTGTATTTGAGTCGGCATTGTGCCTTTTGTATTTAATTCCGATGCAATTTCTAAGTTTCATCGTCAATAAGATGGTCAGGGGGATACAGTAAACCTGAAGTGAAGCATCGGAATCTATAACTTGTGTCACAGGAGTGGTTCAATACATAGACAGTAGGAAGAGACAGTCTTCTTGTACTTAAGTCGGCAATGTGCCTTTTGTATTTAATTCCGATGCAATTTCTGTGTATCATCGCCAATAAGAAGGTCAGAGGCATACAGTAAAACTGAAGTGAGGCATCAGAATCTATAATTAGTGTCACAGGAATGGTTCAAACCATAGACAGTAAGAAGAGTCGGTCTTCTTGTACTTAAGTCGGCATTGTGCCTTTTCTATTTAATTCCGATCCAATTTCTTTGTTTCATCATCAAGAAGAAGGTCAGAGGGATACAGTAAACCTGAAGTGAAGCATCGGAATGTATAACTAGTCTCACAGGAATGGTTCAAGCATAGACAGTACGAAGAGTCACTCTTCTTGTACTTTAGTCGGCATTGTGCCTTTTGTATTTAATTCCGATGCAATTTCTGTGTTTTATCGTCAATAAGAAGGTCAGAGGGATACAGTAAACCTGAAGTGAACCATCGGAATCTATAACTAGTGTCACAGGTATGGTTCAAAACGTTGACAGTAGGAAGAGTCAGATTTCTCGTACTTAAGTCGGCATTGTGCCTTTTCTATTTAATTCCGATGCAATATCTCTGTTTCATCGTCAATAAGAAAGTCAGAGGGATACAGTAAACCTGAAGTGAAGCATCGGAATCTATAACAAGTGTCACAGGAATGGTTCAAAACATAGTCAGTAAGAAGAGTCAGTCTTCTTGTACCTAAGTCGGAATGGTGCCTTTTGTATTTAATTCCGATGCAATTTCTGTGTTTCATCGTCAATAAGAAGGTCCAAGGGGTACAGTAAACATAGAGTGAAGCATCGGAATCTAAAACTGGTCTCACAGGAAATGTTCAAAGCATAGTAAGTAAGAAGAGTCAGTCTTCTTGTACTTAAGTCGGCAATGTGCCTTTTCTATTTAATTCCGATGCAATATCTGTGTTTCGTCGTCAATAAGAAGGTCCAAGGGATACAGTAAACCTGAAGTGAAGCATCGGAATCTAAAACCGGTCTCACAGGAAAGGTTCAAAACATAGAGAGTAAGAAGAGCCAATCTTCCTGTACTTAAGTCAGCATTGTGCCATTTCTATTCAATTCCGATGCAATTTCCGTGTTTTATCGTCAATTAGAAGGTCAGGGGGATACAGTAAACTTGAAGTGAAGCATCGGAATCTATAACTAGTGTCACAGGAATGGTTCAAATCATAGACAGTAAGAAGAGTCAGTCTTCTTGTACTTATGTCGGCATTGTGCCTTTTCTATTTAATTCCGATGCAATTTCTGTGTTTCATCGTCAATAAGAAGGTTAGAGGGATACAGTAATCATGAAGTGAATCATCAGAATCTATAATTAGTGTCACAGGAATGGTTCTAACCATAGACGGTAGGAAGAGTCAGTCTTCTTGTACTTAATTCGGCATTGTGCCTTTTCTATTTAATTCCGATGCAATTTCTATCTTTCATCGTCAATAAGAAGGTCAGAGGGATACAGTAAACCTGATGTGAAGCATCGGAATCTATAACTAGTGTCACAGGAATGGTTCACAACATAGACAGTAGGAAGAGTCAGTCTTCTTGTACTTAAGCCGGCATTGTGCCTTTTGTATTTCATTCCGATGCAACTTCTGTGTTTCATCGTCAATAAAAGGTCCAAGGGATACAGTAAACCTGAAGTGAGGCATCGGAATCTGTTACTACTGTCACAGGAATGGTTCACAACATAGACAGTAAGAAGAGTCAGTCTTCTTGTACATAAGTCAGCATTGTGCCTTTTCTGTTAATTTCAAATGCAATTTCTGTGTTTCATCGTCAATAAGAGGGTCAGAGGGATACAGTAAACCTGAAGTGAGGCATCGGAATCTATAACTAGTGTCACAGGAATGGTTCAAAACATAGACAGTAAGAAGAGTCAGTCTACTTGTACTTATGTCGGCATTGTGCCTTTTGTATTTAATTCCGATGCAATTTTTGTGTTTCATCGTCAATAAGAAGGTCCAAGGGTTACAGCACACCTGAAGTGAAGAATCGGAATCTATAACTAGTGTCACAGGAATGGTTCAAATCATAGACAGTGAGAAGAGTCAGTCTTCTTGTTCTTATGTCGGCATTGTGCCTTTTCTATTTAAATCCGATTCAATTTCTGTGTTTCATCGTCAATAAGAAGGTCAGAGGGATACAGAAAACCTGACGTGAATCATCGGAAACTATAACTAGTGTCACAGGATTGGTTCAAAACATAGACAGTAGGAAGAGTCAGTCTTCTTGTACTTGAGTCGGCATTGTGATTTTTGTATTTAATTCCGATGCAATTTCTGTGTCTCATTGTCAATAAGAGGGTCAGAGGTACACAGTGAACCTTAAGTGAGGCATCAGAATCTATACCTAGTGTCACAGGATTGGTTCAAAGCATAGACAGTAGGAAGAGTCAGTCTTCTTGTACTGAAGTCGGCATTGTGCATTTTCTATTTAATTCCGATACAATTTCTGTCTTTCATCGTCAATAAGAAGGTCCAAGTGATACAGTAAACCTGAAGTGAGGCATCGGAATCTATAACTAGTGTCACAGGAATGGTTCAAAGCATAGACAGTAGGAAGAGACAGTCTTCTTGTATTTAAGTCGGCATTGTGCCTTTCGTATTTTATTCCGATGCAATTTCCGTGTTTCATCATCAATAAGAAGGTCAGAGGGATACAGTAAGACTGAAGTGAAGCATCAGAATCTATATCTAGTGTCACAGGAATGGTTCAAACATAGACAGTAAGAAGAGTCAGTCTACTTGTACTTAGGTCGGCATTGTGCCTTTTGTATTTAATTCCGATGCAATTTCTAAGTTTCATCGTCAATAAGAAGGTCAGGGGGATACAGTAAACCTGAAGTGAAGCATCGGAATCTATAACTAGTGTCACAGGAGTGGTTCAATACATAGACAGTAGGAAGAGACAGTCTTCTTGTACTTAAGTCGGCAATGTGCCTTTTGTATTTAATTCCGATGCAATTTCTGTGTATCATCGCCAATAAGAAGGTCAGAGGCATACAGTAAAACTGAAGTGAGGCATC
This sequence comes from Schistocerca americana, assembly GCF_021461395.2. NCBI lineage: Eukaryota > Metazoa > Arthropoda > Insecta > Orthoptera > Acrididae > Schistocerca > Schistocerca americana. The sequence goes on along the minus strand of NC_060130.1, from coordinate 9,834,639 downwards.
AGAATCTATAATTAGTGTCACAGGAATGGTTCAAACCATAGACAGTAAGAAGAGTCAGTCTTCTTGTACTTAAGTCGGCATTGTGCCTTTTCTATTTAATTCCGATCCAATTTCTTTGTTTCATCATCAAGAAGAAGGTCAGAGGGATACAGTAAACCTGAAGTGAAGCATCGGAATGTATAACTAGTCTCACAGGAATGGTTCAAGCATAGACAGTACGAAGAGTCACTCTTCTTGTACTTTAGTCGGCATTGTGCCTTTTGTATTTAATTCCGATGCAATTTCTGTGTTTTATCGTCAATAAGAAGGTCAGAGGGATACAGTAAACCTGAAGTGAACCATCGGAATCTATAACTAGTGTCACAGGTATGGTTCAAAACGTTGACAGTAGGAAGAGTCAGATTTCTCGTACTTAAGTCGGCATTGTGCCTTTTCTATTTAATTCCGATGCAATATCTCTGTTTCATCGTCAATAAGAAAGTCAGAGGGATACAGTAAACCTGAAGTGAAGCATCGGAATCTATAACAAGTGTCACAGGAATGGTTCAAAACATAGTCAGTAAGAAGAGTCAGTCTTCTTGTACCTAAGTCGGAATGGTGCCTTTTGTATTTAATTCCGATGCAATTTCTGTGTTTCATCGTCAATAAGAAGGTCCAAGGGGTACAGTAAACATAGAGTGAAGCATCGGAATCTAAAACTGGTCTCACAGGAAATGTTCAAAGCATAGTAAGTAAGAAGAGTCAGTCTTCTTGTACTTAAGTCGGCAATGTGCCTTTTCTATTTAATTCCGATGCAATATCTGTGTTTCGTCGTCAATAAGAAGGTCCAAGGGATACAGTAAACCTGAAGTGAAGCATCGGAATCTAAAACCGGTCTCACAGGAAAGGTTCAAAACATAGAGAGTAAGAAGAGCCAATCTTCCTGTACTTAAGTCAGCATTGTGCCATTTCTATACAATTCCGATGCAATTTCCGTGTTTTATCGTCAATTAGAAGGTCAGGGGGATACAGTAAACTTGAAGTGAAGCATCGGAATCTGTAACTAGTGTCACAGGAATGGTTCAAATCATAGACAGTAAGAAGAGTCAGTCTTCTTGTACTTATGTCGGCATTGTGCCTTTTCTGTTTAATTCCGATGCAATTTCTGTGTTTCATCGTCAATAAGAAGGTTAGAGGGATACAGTAATCATGAAGTGAATCATCGGAATCTATAATTAGTGTCACAGGAATGGTTCTAACCATAGACGGTAGGAAGAGTCAGTCTTCTTGTACTTAATTCGGCATTGTGCCTTTTCTATTTAATTCCGATGCAATTTCTATCTTTCATCGTCAATAAGAAGGTCAGAGGGATACAGTAAACCTGATGTGAAGCATCGGAATCTATAACTAGTGTCACAGGAATGGTTCACAACATAGACAGTAGGAAGAGTCAGTCTTCTTGTACTTAAGCCGGCATTGTGCCTTTTGTATTTCATTCCGATGCAACTTCTGTGTTTCATCGTCAATAAAAGGTCCAAGGGATACAGTAAACCTGAAGTGAGGCATCGGAATCTGTTACTACTGTCACAGGAATGGTTCACAACATAGACAGTAAGAAGAGTCAGTCTTCTTGTACATAAGTCAGCATTGTGCCTTTTCTGTTAATTTCAAATGCAATTTCTGTGTTTCATCGTCAATAAGAGGGTCAGAGGGATACAGTAAACCTGAAGTGAGGCATCGGAATCTATAACTAGTGTCACAGGAATGGTTCAAAACATAGACAGTAAGAAGAGTCAGTCTACTTGTACTTATGTCGGCATTGTGCCTTTTGTATTTAATTCCGATGCAATTTTTGTGTTTCATCGTCAATAGGAAGGTCCAAGGGATGCAGCACACCTGAAGTGAAGAATCGGAATCTATAACTAGTGTCACAGGAATGGTTCAAATCATAGACAGTGAGAAGAGTCAGTCTTCTTGTTCTTATGTCCGCATTGTGCCTTTTCTATTTAAATCCGATTCAATTTCTGTGTTTCATCGTCAATAAGAAGGTCAGAGGGATACAGAAAACCTGACGTGAATCATCGGAATCTATAACTAGTGTCACAGGATTGGTTCAAAACATAGACAGTAGGAAGAGTCAGTCTTCTTGTACTTGAGTCGGCATTGTGATTTTTGTATTTCATTCCGATGCAATTTCTGTGTCTCATTGTCAATAAGAGGGTCAGAGGTACACAGTGAACCTTAAGTGAGGCATCAGAATCTATACCTAGTGTCACAGGATTGGTTCAAAGCATAGACAGTAGGAAGAGTCAGTCTTCTTGTACTGAAGTCGGCATTGTGCCTTTTCTATTTAATTCCGATACAATTTCTGTCTTTCATCGTCAATAAGAAGGTCCAAGTGATACAGTAAACCTGAAGTGAGGCATCGGAATCTATAACTAGTGTCACAGGAATGGTTCAAAGCATAGACAGTAGGAAGAGACAGTCTTCTTGTATTTAAGTCGGCATTGTGCCTTTCGTATTTTATTCCGATGCAATTTCCGTGTTTCATCATCAATAAGAAGGTCAGAGGGATACAGTAAGACTGAAGTGAAGCATCAGAATCTATATCTAGTGTCACAGGAATGGTTCAAACATAGACAGTAAGAAGAGTCAGTCTACTTGTACTTAGGTCGGCATTGTGCCTTTTGTATTTAATTCCGATGCAATTTCTAAGTTTCATCGTCAATAAGAAGGTCAGGGGGATACAGTAAACCTGAAGTGAAGCATCGGAATCTATAACTAGTGTCACAGGAGTGGTTCAATACATAGACAGTAGGAAGAGACAGTCTTCTTGTACTTAAGTCGGCAATGTGCCTTTTGTATTTAATTCCGATGCAATTTCTGTGTATCATCGCCAATAAGAAGGTCAGAGGCATACAGTAAAACTGAAGTGAGGCATCAGAATCTATAATTAGTGTCACAGGAATGGTTCAAACCATAGACAGTAAGAAGAGTCAGTCTTCTTGTACTTAAGTCGGCATTGTGCCTTTTCTATTTAATTCCGATCCAATTTCTTTGTTTCATCATCAAGAAGAAGGTCAGAGGGATACAGTAAACCTGAAGTGAAGCATCGGAATGTATAACTAGTCTCACAGGAATGGTTCAAGCATAGACAGTACGAAGAGTCACTCTTTTTGTACTTTAGTCGGCATTGTGCCTTTTGTATTTAATTCCGATGCAATTTCTGTGTTTTATCGTCAATAAGAAGGTCAGAGGGATACAGTAAACCTGAAGTGAACCATCGGAATCTATAACTAGTGTCACAGGTATGGTTCAAAACGTTGACAGTAGGAAGAGTCAGATTTCTCGTACTTAAGTCGGCATTGTGCCTTTTCTATTTAATTCCGATGCAATATCTCTGTTTCATCGTCAATAAGAAAGTCAGAGGGATACAGTAAACCTGAAGTGAAGCATCGGAATCTATAACAAGTGTCACAGGAATGGTTCAAAACATAGTCAGTAAGAAGAGTCAGTCTTCTTGTACCTAAGTCGGAATGGTGCCTTTTGTATTTAATTCCGATGCAATTTCTGTGTTTCATCGTCAATAAGAAGGTCCAAGGGGTACAGTAAACATAGAGTGAAGCATCGGAATCTAAAACTGGTCTCACAGGAAATGTTCAAAGCATAGTAAGTAAGAAGAGTCAGTCTTCTTGTACTTAAGTCGGCAATGTGCCTTTTCTATTTAATTCCGATGCAATATCTGTGTTTCGTCGTCAATAAGAAGGTCCAAGGGATACAGTAAACCTGAAGTGAAGCATCGGAATCTAAAACCGGTCTCACAGGAAAGGTTCAAAACATAGAGAGTAAGAAGAGCCAATCTTCCTGTACTTAAGTCAGCATTGTGCCATTTCTATACAATTCCGATGCAATTTCCGTGTTTTATCGTCAATTAGAAGGTCAGGGGGATACAGTAAACTTGAAGTGAAGCATCGGAATCTATAACTAGTGTCACAGGAATGGTTCAAATCATAGACAGTAAGAAGAGTCAGTCTTCTTGTACTTATGTCGGCATTGTGCCTTTTCTATTTAATTCCGATGCAATTTCTGTGTTTCATCGTCAATAAGAAGGTTAGAGGGATACAGTAATCATGAAGTGAATCATCGGAATCTATAATTAGTGTCACAGGAATGGTTCTAACCATAGACGGTAGGAAGAGTCAGTCTTCTTGTACTTAATTCGGCATTGTGCCTTTTCTATTTAATTCCGATGCAATTTCTATCTTTCATCGTCAATAAGAAGGTCAGAGGGATACAGTAAACCTGATGTGAAGCATCGGAATCTATAACTAGTGTCACAGGAATGGTTCACAACATAGACAGTAGGAAGAGTCAGTCTTCTTGTACTTAAGCCGGCATTGTGCCTTTTGTATTTCATTCCGATGCAACTTCTGTGTTTCATCGTCAATAAAAGGTCCAAGGGATACAGTAAACCTGAAGTGAGGCATCGGAATCTGTTACTACTGTCACAGGAATGGTTCACAACATAGACAGTAAGAAGAGTCAGTCTTCTTGTACATAAGTCAGCATTGTGCCTTTTCTGTTAATTTCAAATGCAATTTCTGTGTTTCATCGTCAATAAGAGGGTCAGAGGGATACAGTAAACCTGAAGTGAGGCATCGGAATCTATAACTAGTGTCACAGGAATGGTTCAAAACATAGACAGTAAGAAGAGTCAGTCTACTTGTACTTATGTCGGCATTGTGCCTTTTGTATTTAATTCCGATGCAATTTTTGTGTTTCATCGTCAATAGGAAGGTCCAAGGGATACAGCACACCTGAAGTGAAGAATCGGAATCTATAACTAGTGTCACAGGAATGGTTCAAATCATAGACAGTGAGAAGAGTCAGTCTTCTTGTTCTTATGTCGGCATTGTGCCTTTTCTATTTAAATCCGATTCAATTTCTGTGTTTCATCGTCAATAAGAAGGTCAGAGGGATACAGAAAACCTGACGTGAATCATCGGAATCTATAACTAGTGTCACAGGATTGGTTCAAAACATAGACAGTAGGAAGAGTCAGTCTTCTTGTACTTGAGTCGGCATTGTGATTTTTGTATTTAATTCCGATGCAATTTCTGTGTCTCATTGTCAATAAGAGGGTCAGAGGTACACAGTGAACCTTAAGTGAGGCATCAGAATCTATACCTAGTGTCACAGGATTGGTTCAAAGCATAGACAGTAGGAAGAGTCAGTCTTCTTGTACTGAAGTCGGCATTGTGGCTTTTCTATTTAATTCCGATACAATTTCTGTCTTTCATCGTCAATAAGAAGGTCCAAGTGATACAGTAAACCTGAAGTGAGGCATCGGAATCTATAACTAGTGTCACAGGAATGGTTCAAAGCATAGACAGTAGGAAGAGACAGTCTTCTTGTATTTAAGTCGGCATTGTGCCTTTTCTATTTAATTCCGATGCAATTTCTGTGTTTCATCATCAAGTAGAAGGTCAGAGGGATACAGCACACCTGAAGTTAAGAATCGGAATCTATAACTAGTGTCACAGGAATGGTTCAAATCATAGACAGTAAGAAGAGTTAGTCTTCTTGTACTTAAGTCGGCATTGTGCCTTTTCTATTTAATTCCGATGCAATTTCTGTGTTTCATCATCAAGTAGAAGGTCAGAGGGATACAGTAAACCTGAAGTGAAGCATCGGAATGTGTAACTAGTGTCACAGGAATGGTTCAAAACATAGACAGTAGGAAGAGTCAGTCTTCTTGTACTTGAGTCGGCATTGTGCCTTTTGTATTTATTTCCGATGCAATTTCTGTGTTTCATCGTCAATAAGAAGGTCCAGGGTTACAGTAAACATACAGTGAAGCATCGGAATCTAAAACTGGTCTCACAGGAAATGTTCAAAACATAGTAAGTAAGAAGAGTCAGTCTTCTTGTACTTAAGACGGCAATGTGCCTTTTCTATTTAATTCCGATGCAATTTCTCTGTTTCGTCGTCAGTAAGAAGGTCCAAGGGATACAGTAAACTTGAAGTGAAGCATCGGAATCTAAAACCGGTCTCACAGGAAAGCTTCAAAACATAGAGAGTAAAAAGAGCCAGTCTTCTTGTACTTAAGTCAGCATTGTGCCTTTTCTATTTACTTCCGATTCAATTTCTGTGTTGTATCGTCAATAAGAAGGTCAGAGGGATACAGTAAACTTGAAGTGAAGCATTGGAATCTATAACTAGTGTCTCAGGAATGGTTCAAAACATTGACAGTAGGAAGAGTCAATCTTCTTGTACTTAAGTCGGCATTGTGCCTTTTGTATTTAATGCCGATGTAATTTCTAAGTTTCATCGTCAATAAGAATGTCAGTGGGATACAGTAAACATGAAGTAAAGCATCGGAATCTATAACTAGTGTCACAGGAATGGTTAAAAACATTGACAGTAAGAAGAGTCAGTCTTCTTGTACTTAAGTCGGCATTGTGCCTTTTCTATTTAATTCCGATGCAATTTCTGTGTTTCATCGTCAATAAGAAGGTCCAAGTGATACAGTAAACCTAAAGTGAAGCATCGGAATCTATAACTAGTGTCACAGGAATAGTTCAAAACATAGTCAGTAAGAAGAGTCAGTCTTCTTGTACTTAAGTCAGCATTGTGCCTTTTCTATTTAATTCCGATGCAATTTCTGTGTTTTATCGTCAATAAGAAAGTCAGAGGGATATAGTAAACTTGAAGTGAAAATTCGGAATCTATAACTAGTGTCACAGGGATGGTTCAAAACGTAGACAGTAGGAAGAGTCAGTCTTCTTGTACGTAAGTCGGCATTGCGATTTTTGTATTTATGTCCGATGCAATTTCTGTGTTTCATCGTCAATTAGAGGGTCAGACAGATACAGTAAACCTAAAGTGAAGCATCGGAATCTATAACTAGTGTCACAGGAATGGTTCAAAACATAGTCAGTAAGAAGAGTCAGTCTTCTTGTACTTAAGTCAGCATTGTGCCTTTTCTATTTAATTCCGATGCAATTTCTGTGTTTTATCGTCAATAAGAAGGTCTGATGGATACAGTAAACCTGAAGTGAAGAATCAGAATCTATAACTAGTGTCACAGGAATGGTACAAATCATAGACTGTAAGAAGCGTCAGTCTTCTTGTACTTATGTTGGCATTGTGCCTTTTCTATTTAATTCCGATGCAATTTCTGTGTTTCATCGTCTATAAGAAGGTTAGAGGGATACAGTAATCATGAAGTGAATCATCGGAATCTATAATTAGTGTCACAGGAATGGTTCTAAACATAGACAGTAGGAAGAGTCAATCTTCTTGTACTTAATTCGGCATTGTGTCTTTTCTATTTAATTCCGATGCAATTTCTATGTTTCATCGTCAATAAGAAGGTCAGAGGGATACAGTAAACCTGATGTGAAGCATCGGAATCTATAACTAGTGTCACAGGAATGGTTCAAAACATAGACAGTAGGAAGAGTCAGTCTTTTTGTACTTAAGCCGGCATTGTGCCTTTTGTATTTAACTCCGATGCAACTTCTGTGTTTCATCGTCAATAAGAAGGTCCAACGGATACAGTAAACCTGAAGTGAGGCATCGAAATCTGTTACTACTGTCACAGGAATGGTTCAAAACATAGACAGTAAGAAGAGTCACTCTTCTTGTACATAAGTCAGCATTGTGCCTTTTCTATTAATTTCCGATGCAATTTCTGTGTTTCGTCATCAATAAGAAGGTACAAAGGGATACAGTAAACCAGAAGTGAAGCATCGAAATCTAATACCGGTCTCACAGGAAAGGTTTAATGCATAGTGAGTAACAAGGGCCAGTCATCTTGTATTTGAGTCGGCATTGTGCCTTTTGTATTCAATTCCGATGCAATTTCTAAGTTTCATCGTCAATAAGAATTTCAGGGGGATACAGTAAACCTGAAGTGAAGCATCGGAATCTATAACTAGTGTCACAGGAGTGGTTCAATACATAGACAGTAGGAAGAGTCAGTCTTCTTGTACTTAAGTCGGCAATGTGCACTTTGTATTTAATTCCGATGCAATTTCTGTGTATCATCGCCAAAAAGAAGGTCAGAGGCATACAGTAAAACTGAAGTGAGGCATCAGAATCTATAATTAGTGTCACAGGAATGGTTCAAACCATAGACAGTAAGAAGAGTTAGTCTACTTGTACTTAAGTCGGCATTGTGCCTTTTGTATTTAATCCCTATGCAATTTCTGTGTTTCATCGTCAATAAGAAGGTCCAAGGGATACACTACACCTGAAGTGAAGCATCGGAATCTATAACTAGTGTCACAGGAATGGTTCAAATAATAGACAGTAAGAAGAGTCAGTCTTCTTGTACTTAAGTCGGCATTGTGCCTTTTCTATTTAATTCCGATCCAATTTCTTTGTTTCATCATTAAGAAGAAGGTCAGAGGGATACAGTAAACCTGAAGTGAAGCATCGGAATGTATAACTAGTCTCACAGGAATGGTTCAAGCATAGACAGTACGAAGAGTCAGTCTTCTTGTACTTTAGTCGGCATTGTGCCTTTTGTATTTAATTCCGATGCAATTTCTGTGTTTCATCGTCAATAAGAAGGTCAGAGGGATACAGTAAACCTGAAGTAAACCATCGGAATCTATAACTAGTGTCACAGGTATGGGTCAAAACGTTGACAGTAGGAAGAGTCAGATTTCTCGTACTTAAGTCGGCATTGAGCCTTTTCTATTTAATTCCGATGCAATATCTCTGTTTCATCGTCAATAAGAAAGTCAGAGGGATACAGTAAACCTGAAGTGAAGCATCGGAATCTATAACAAGTGTCACAGGAATGGTTCAAAACATAGTCAGTAAGAAGAGTCAGTCTTCTTGTACCTAAGTCGGCATGGTGCCTTTTGTATTTAATTCCGATGATATTTCTGTGTTTCATCGTCAATAAGAAGGTCCAAGGGGTACAGTAAACATAGAGTGAAGCATCGGAATCTAAAACTGGTCTCACAGGAAATGTTCAAAGCATAGTAAGTAAGAAGAGTCAGTCTTCTTGTACTTAAGTCGGCAATGTGCCTTTTCTATTTAATTCCGATGCAATATCTGTGTATCGTCGTCAATAAGAAGGTCCAAGGGATACAGTAAACCTGAAGTGAAGCATCGGAATCTAAAACCGGTCTCACAGGAAAGGTTCAAAACATAGAGAGTAAGAAGAGCCAGTCTTCTTGTACTTAAGTCAGCATTGTGCCATTTCTATTCAATTCCGATGCAATTTCTGTGTTTTATCGTCAATAAGAAGGTCAGGGGGATACAGTAAACTTGAAGTGAAGCATTGGAATCTATAACTAGTGTCACAGGAATGGTTCAAATCATTGACTGTAAGAAGAGTCAGTCTTCTTGTACTTACGTCGGCATTGTGCCTTTTCTATTTAATTCCTATGCAATTTCTGTGTTTCATCGTCAATAAGAAGGTTAGAGGGATACAGTAATCATGAAATGAATCATCGGAATCTATAATTAGTGTCACAGGAATGGTTCTAACCATTGACGGTAGGAAGAGTCAGTCTTCTTGTACTTAATTCGGCATTGTGCCTTTTCTATTTAATTCCGATGCAATTTCTATCTTTCATCGTCAATAAGAAGGTCAGAGGGATACAGTAAACCTGATGTGAAGCATCGGAATCTACAACTAGTGTCACAGGAATGGTTCACAACATAGACAGTAGGAAGGGTCAGTATTCTTGTACTTAAGCCGGCATTGTGCCTTTTGTATTTAATTCCGATGCAACTTCTGTGTTTCATCGTCAATAAAAGGTCCAAGGGATACAGTAAACCTGAAGTGAGGCATCGGAATCTGTTACTACTGTCACAGGAATGGTTCACATCATAGACAGTAATAAGAGTCAGTCTTCTTGTACATAAGTCAGCATTGTGCCTTTTCTGTTGTTTTCCGATGCAATTTCTGTGTTTCATCGTCAATAAGAGGGTCAGAGGGATACAGTAAACCTGAAGTGAAGAATCGGAATCTATAACTAGTGTCACAGGAATGGTTCAAATCATAGACAGTGAGAAGAGTCAGTCTTCTTGTTCTTATGTCGGCATTGTGCCTTTTCTATTTAAATCCGATTCAATTTCTGTGTTTCATCGTCAATAAGAGGGTCAGAGGGATACAGAAAACCTGACGTGAATCATCGGAATCTATAACTAGTGTCACAGGATTGGTTCAAAAAATAGACAGTAGGAAGAGTCAGTCTTCTTGTACTTGAGTCGGCATTGTGACTTTTGTATTTAATTCCGATGCAATTTCTGTGTTTCATCGTCAATAAGAGGGTCAGAGGGACACAGTGAACCTTAAGTGAGGCATCAGAATCTATACCTAGCGTCACAGGATTGGTTCAAAGCATAGACAGTAGGAAGAGTCAATCTTCTTGTACTTAAGTCGGCATTGTGCCTTTTGTATTTAATTCCGATGCAACTTCTGTGTTTCATCTTCAATAAGAAGGTCCAAGGGATACAGTAATCCTAAAGTGTGGCATCGGAATCTATAACTAGTGTCACAGGAATGGTTCAAACATAGACAGTAAGACGAGTCAGTCTTCTTGTACTTAAGACAGCTTTGTGCCTTTTCTATTTAATTCCGATGCAATTTCTGTGTTTCATCGTCAATAAGATGGTCAGAGGGATACAGTAAACCTGAAGTGAAGCATCGGAATCTATAGCTAGTGTCACAGGGATGGTTCAAAACGTAGACAGTAGGAAGAGTCAGTCTTCTTGTACTGAAGTCGGCATTGTGCCTTTTCTATTTAATTCCGATGCAATTTCTGTCTTTCATCGTCAATAAGAAGGTCCAAGTGATACAGTAAACCTGAAGTGAGGCATCGGAATCTATAACTAGTGTCACAGGAATGGTTCAAAGCATAGACAGTAGGAAGAGACAGTCTTCTTGTATTTAAGTCGGCATTGTGCCTTTTGTATTTTATTCCGATGCAATTTCTGTGTTTCATCATCAATAAGAAGGTCAGAGGGATACAGTAAAACTGAAGTGAAGCATCAGAATCTATAACTAGTGTCACAGGAATGGTTCAAAACATAGACAGTAAGAAGAGTCAGTCTACTTGTACTTAAGTCGGCATTGTGCCTTTTGTATTTAATCCCGATGCAATTTCTGTGTTTCATAGTCAATACGAAGGTCCAAGGGATACAATACACCTGAAGTGAAGCATCGGAATCTATAACTAGTGTCACAGGAGTGGTTCAAATCATAGACAGTAAGAAGAGTCAGTCTTTTTGTACTTAAGTCGGCATTGTGCCTTTTCTATTTAATTCCGATGCAATTTCTGTGTTTCATCATCAAGAAGAAGGTCAAAGGGATACAGTAAACCTGAAGTGAAGCATCGGAATGTATAACTAGTCTCACAGGAATTGTTCAAAATATAGACTGTAGGAAGAGTCAGTCTTCTTGTACTTGAGTCGGCATTGTGCCTTTTGTATTTAATTCCGATGTAATTTCTGTGTTTCATCGTCAATAAGAAGGTCAGAGGGATAGAGTAAACCTGAAGTGAAGCATCGGAATCTATAACAAGTGTCACAGGAATGGTTCAAAAAATAGACAGTAGGAGGAGTCATTCTTCTTGTACTTAAGACGGCATTGTGCCTTTTGTATTTAATTCCGATGCAATTTCTGTGTTTCATCGTCAATAAGAAGGTCCAAAAGATACAGTAAACCTGAAGTGAGGCATCGGAATCTATAACTAGTGTCAAAGGAATGGTTCGAAACATAGACAGTAAGAATAGTCAGCCTTCTTGTACTTAAGTCGGCATTCTGCCTTTTGTATTTGATTCCGATGCAATTTCTGTGCTTCATCATCAATACGAGGGTCCATGGGATACAGTAAACCTGAAGTGAGGCATCGGAATCTATAACTAGTGTCACAGGAATGGTTCAAAACATAGTCAGTAAGAAGAGTCAGTCTTCTTGTACTTAAGTCGGCATTGTGCCTTTTCTATTTAATTCCAATGAAATTTCTGTGTTTTATCGTCAATAAGGTCAGAGGGATACAGTTAACTTGAAGTGAAGCATCGAAATCTATAACTAGTGTCACAGGAATGGTTCAAATCATAGACAGTAAGAAGAGTCAGTCTTCTTGTACTTATGTCGGCATTGTGCCTTTTCTAATTAATTCCTATTCAATTTCTGTGTTTCATCGTCAATAAGAAGGTCAGAGGGATACAGTAAACCTGAAGTGAAGCATCGGAATCTATAACTAGTGTCACAGGGATGGTTCAAAACGTAGACAGTAAGAAGAGTCAGTCTTCTTGTACATAAGTCGGCATTGTGCCTTTTCTATTTAATTCCGATGCAATTTCTGTCTTTCATCGTCAATACGAAGGTCCAAGGGATACAGTAAACCTGAAGTGAGGCATCGGAATCTATAACTAGTTTCAAAGGAATGGTTCAAAACATAGACAGTAGGAAGAGACAGTCTTCTTGTACTTAAGTCGGCATTGTGCCTTTTGTATTTCATTCCGATGCAATTTCTGTGTTTCATCGTCAATAAGGAGGTCAGAGGGATACAGTAAAACTGAAGTGAAGCATCAGAATCTATAACTAGTGTCACAGGAATGGTTCAAAACATAGACAGTAAGAAGAGTCAGTCTACTTGTACTTAAGTCGGCATTGTGCCTTTTGCATTTAATCCCGATGCAATTTCTGTGTTTCATAGTCAATACGAAGGTCCAAGGGATACAATACACCTGAAGTGAAGCATTGGAATCTATAACTAGTGTCACAGGAGTGGTTGAAATCATAGACAGTAAGAAGAGTCAGTCTTCTTGTACTTAAGTCGGCATTATGCCTTTTGTATTTAATTCCGATGCAATATCTGTGTTTCATCATCAATACGAAGGGCCATAGGATTCAGTAAACCTGAAGTGAGGCATCGGAATCTATAACTAGTGTTATAGTAATGGTTCAAAACATAGTCAGTAAGAAGAGTCAGTCTTCTTGTACTTAAGTCGGCATGGTGCCTTTTGTATTTAATTCCGATGCAATTTCTGTGTTTCATCGTCAATAAGAAGGTCCAAGATATACAGTAAACATATAGTGAAGCATCGGAATCTAAATCTGGTCTCACAGGAAATGTTCAAAGAATAGTCAGTAAGAGGAGTCAGTCTTCTTGTACGTAAGTCGGCATTGTGCCTTTTCTATTTAATTCCGATGAAATTTCTGTGTTTCGTCGTCAATAAGAAGGTCCAAGGGATACAGTAAACCAGAAGTGAAGCATTGGAATCTAATACCGGTCTCACAGGAAAGGTTAAAAGCATAGTAAGTAAGATGAGCCAGTCATCTTGTATTTGAGTCGGCATTGTGCCTTTTGTATTTAATTCCGATGCAATTTCTAAGTTTCATCGTCAATAAGAAGGTCAGGGGATACAGTAAACCTGATGTGAAGCATCAGAATCTATAACTAGTGTCACAGGCATGTTTCAATACATAGACAGTAGGAAGAGACAGTCTTCTTGTACTTAAGTCGGCAATGTGCCTTTTGTATTAAATTCCGATGCAATTTCTGTGTTTCGTCGTCAATAAGAAGGTCAGAGGCATTCAGTAAAACTGAAGTGAAGCATCAGAATCTATAACTAGTGTCACAGGAATGGTTCAAAACATAGACAGTAAGAAGAGTCAGTCTTCTTGTACTTAAGTCGGCATTGTGCCTTTTCTATTTAATTCCGATGCAATTTCTGGGTTTCATCATCAAGAAGAAGGTCAGAGGGATACAGTAAACCTGAAGTGAAGCATCGGAATGTATAACTAGTCTCACAGGAATGGTTCAAAACATAGACAGTAGGAAGAGTCAGTCTTCTTGTACTTTAGTCGGCATTGTGCCTTTTGTATTTAATTCCAATGCAATTTCTGTGTTTCATCGTCAATAAGAATGTCAGAGGGATACAGTAAACCTGAAGTGAACCATCGGAATCTACAACTAGTGTCACAGGTATTGTTCAAAACATTGACAGTAGGAAGAGTCAGTCTTCTTGTACTTAAGTCGGCATTGTGCCTTTTCTATTTATTTCCGATTCAATATCTCTGTTTCATCGTCAATAAGAAAGTCAGAGGGATACAGTAAACCTGAAGTGAAGCATCGGAATCCATAACAAGTGTCACAGGAATGGTTCAAAACATAGTCAGTAAGAAGAGTCAGTCTTCTTGTACCTAAGTGCCTTTTGCATTTAATTCCGATGCAATTTCTGTGTTTCATCGTCAATAAGAAGGTCCAAGGGATACAGTAAACATACAGTGAAGCATCGGAATCTAAAACTGGTCTCACAGGAAATGTTCAAAGCGTAGTAAGTAAGAAGAATCAGTCTTCTTGTACTTAAGTCGGCAATGTGCCTTTTCTATTTAATTCCGATGCAATTTCAGTGATTTATCGTCAATAAGAAGGTCAGGGGGATACAGTAAACTTGAAGTGAAGCATCGGAATCTATAACTAGTGTCACAGGAATGGTTCAAATCATAGACAGTAAGAAGAGTCATTCTTCTTGTACTTATGTCGGCATTGTGCCTTTTCTATTTAATTCCGATGCAATTTCTGTGTTTCATCGTCAATAAGAAGGTTAGAGGGATACAGTAATCATGAAGTGAATCATCGAAATCTATAATTAGTGTCACAGGAATGGTTCTAACCATAGACGGTAGGAAGAGTCAGTCTTCTTGTACTTAATTCGGCATTGTCCCTTTTCTATTTAATTCCGATGCAATTTCTATCTTTCATCGTCAATACGAAGGTCAGAGGGTACAGTAAATCTGATGTTAAGCATCGGAATCTATAACTAGTGTCACAGGAATGGTTCACAACATAGACAGTAGGAAGAGTCAGTCTTCTTGTACTTAAGCCGGCATTGTGCCTTTTGTATTTAATTCCGATGCAACTTCTGTGTTTCATCGTCAATAAAAGGTCCAAGGGATACAGTAAACCTGAAGTGAGGCATCGGAATCTGTTACTACTGTCACAGGAATGGTTCACAACATAGACAGTAAGAAGAGTCAGTCTTCTTGTACATAAGTCAGCATTGTGCCTTTTCTATTAATTTCCGATGCAATTTCTGTGTTTCATCGTCAATAAGAGGGTCAGAGGGATACAGTAAACCTGAAGTGAGGCATCGGAATCTATAACTAGTGTCACAGGAATGGTTCAAAACATAGACAGTAAGAAGAGTCAGTCTACTTGTACTTAAGTCGGCATTGTGCCTTTTGTATTTAATTCCGATGCAATTTTTGTGTTTCATCGTCAATAGGAAGGTCCAAGGGATACAGCACACCTGAAGTGAAGAATCGGAATCTATAACTAGTGTCACAGGAATGGCTCAAATCATAGACAGTGAGAAGAGTCAGTCTTCTTGTACTTATGTCGGCATTGTGCCTTTTCTATTTAAATCCGATTCAATTTCTGTGTTTCATCGTCAATAAGAAGGTCAGAGGGATACAGAAAACCTGACGTGAATCATCGAAATCTATAACTAGTGTCACAGGATTGGTTCAAAACATAGACTGTAGGAAGAGTCAGTCTTCTTGTACTTGAGTCGGCATTGTGATTTTTGTATTTAATTCCGATGCAATTTCTGTGTTTCATCGTCAATAAGAGGGTCAGAGGGACACAGTGAACCTTAAGTGAGGCATCAGAATCTATACCTATTGTCACAGGATTGGTTCAAAGCATAGACAGTAGATAGAGTCAGTCTTCTTTTACTTAAGTCGGCATTGTGCCTTTTGTATTTAATTCCGATGCAACTTCTGTGTTTCATCTTCAATAAGAAGGTCCAAGGGATACAGTAAACCTGAAGTGAGGCATCGGAATCTATAACTAGTGTCACAGGAATGGTTCAAAACATAGACAGTAAGAAGAGTCAGTCTTCTTGTACTTAAGACAGCATAGTGCCTTTTCTATTTAATTCCGATGCAATTTCTGTGTTTCATCGTCAATAAGATGGTCAGAGGGATACAGTAAACCTGAAGTGAAGCATCGGAATCTATAGCTAGTGTCACAGGGATGGTTCAAAACGTAGACAGTAGGAAGAGTCAGTCTTCTTGTACTGAAGTCGGCATTGTGCCTTTTCTATTTAATTCCGATGAAATTTCTGTCTTTCATCGTCAATAAGAAGGTCCAAGTGATACAGTAAACCTGAAGTGAGGCATCGGAATCTATAACTAGTGTCACAGGAATGGTTCAAAGCATAGACAGTAGGAAGAGACAGTCTTCTTGTACTGAAGTCGGCATTGTGCCTTTTGTATTTTATTCCGATGCAATTTCTGTGTTTCATCATCAATAAGAAGGTCGGAGGGATACAGTAAAACTGAAGTGAAGCATCAGAATCTGTATCTAGTGTCACAGGAATGGTTCAAACATAGACAGTAAGAAGAGTCAGTCTGCTTGTACTTAAGTCGGCATTGTGCCTTTTGTATTTAATCCCGGTGCAATTTCTGTGTTTCATAGTCAATACGAAGGTCCAAGGGATACAGTACACCTGAAGTGAAGCATCGGAATCTATAACTAGTGTCACAGGAATAGTTCAAATCATAGACAGTAAGAAGAGTCAGTCTTTTTGTACTTAAGTCGGCATTGTGCCTTTTCTATTTAATTCCGATGCAATTTCTGTGTTTCATCATCAAGAAGAAAGTCAAAGGGATACAGTAAACCTGAAGCGAAGCATGGGAATGTATAACTAGTGTCACAGGAATTGTTCAAAATATAGACTGTAGGAAGAGTCAGTCTTCTTGTACTTGAGTCGGCATTGTGCCTTTTTTATTTAATTCCGATGCAATTTCTGTGTTTCATCGTCAATAAGAAGGTCAGAGGGATACAGTAAACCTGAAGTGAAGCATCGGAAACTATAACAAGTGTCACAGGAATGATCCAAAAAATAGACAGTAGGAGGAGTCATTCTTCTTGTACTTAAGTCGGCATTGTGCCTTTTCTATTTAATTCCGATGCAATTTCTGTGTTTCATCGTCAATAAGAAGGTCCAAAGGATACAGTAAACCAGAAGTGTGGCATGGGAATCTATAACTAGTGCCACAGGAATGGTTCGAAACATAGACAGTAAGAATAGTCAGTCTTCTTGTACTTAAGTCTGCATTCTGCCTTTTGTATTTAATTCCGATGCAATTTCTGTGTTTCATCATCAATACGAGGGTGCATGGGATACAGTAAACCTGAAGTGAGGCATCGGAATCTATAACTAGTGTCACAGGAATGGGTCAAAACATAGTCAGTAAGAAGAGTCAGTCTTCTTGTACTTGAGTCGGCATTGTGCCTTTTCTATTTAATTCCGATGAAATTTCTGTGTTTTATCGTCAATAAGGTCAGAGGGATACAGTTAACTTGAAGTGAAGCATCGGAATCTATAACTAGTGTCACAGGAATGGTTCAAATCATAGACAGTAAGAAGAGTCAGTCTTCTTGTACTTATGTCGGCATTGTGCCTTTTCTATTTAATTCCTATGCAATTTCTGTGTTTCATCGTCAATAAGAAGGTCAGAGGGATACAGTAAACCTGAAGTGAAGCATCGGAATCTATAACTAGTGTCACAGGGATGGTTCAAAACGTAGACAGTAAGAAGAGTCAGTCTTCTTGTACAGAAGTCGGCATTGTGCCTTTTCTATTTAATTCCGATGCAATTTCTGTCTTTCATCGTCAATAAGAAGGTCCAAGGGATACAGTAAACCTGATGTGAGGCATCGGAATCTATAACTAGTGTCACAGGAATGGTTCAAAACATAGACAGTAGGAAGAGACAGTCTTCTTGTACTTAAGTCGGCATTGTGCCTTTTGTATTTCATTCCGATGCAATTTCTGTGTTTCATCGTCAATAAGAAGGTCAGAGGGATACAGTAAAACTCAAGTGAAGCATCAGAATCTATAACTAGTGTCACAGGAATGGTTCAAAACATAGACAGTAAGAAGAGTCAGTCTACTTGTACTTAAGTCGGCATTGTGCCTTTTGTATTTAATCCCGATGCAATTTCTGTGTTTCATAGTCAATACGAAGGTCCAAGGGATACAATACACCTGAAGTGAAGCATCGGAATCTATAACTAGTGTCACAGGGATGGTTCAAAACGTAGACAGTAAGAAGACTCAGTCTTCTTGTACAGAAGTCGGCATTGTGCCTTTTCTATTTAATTCCGATGCAATTTCTGTCTTTCATCGTCAATAAGAAGGTCCAAGGGATACAGTAAACCTGAAGTGAGGCATCGGAATCTATAACTAGTGTCACAGGAATGGTTCAAAACATAGACAGTAGGAAGAGACAGTCTTCTTGTACTTAAGTCGGCATTGTGCCTTTTCTATTTAATTCCGATGCAATTTCTGTGTTTCATCGTCAATAAGAAGGTCCAAGATATACAGTAAACATATAGTGAAGCATCGGAATCTAAATCTGGTCTCACAGGAAATGTTCAAAGCATAGTCAGTAAGAAGAGTCAGTCTTCTTGTACGTAAGTCGGCATCGTGCCTTTTCTATTTAATTCCGATGAAATTTCTGTGTTTCGTCATCCATAAGAAGGTCCAAGGGATACAGTAAACCAGAAGTGAAGCATCGGAATCTAATACCGGTCTCACAGGAAAGGTTCAAAGCATAGTAAGTAAGAAGGGCCAGTCATCTTGTATTTGAGTCGGCATTGTGCCTTTTGTATTTAATTCCGATGCAATTTCTAAGTTTCATCGTCAATAAGAAGGTCAGGGGATACCGTAAACCTGATGTGAAGCATCGGAATCTATAACTAGTGTCACAGGAATGGTTCAATACATAGACAGTAGGAAGAGACAGTCTTCTTGTACTTAAGTCGGCAATGTGCCTTTTGTATTTAATTCCGATGCAATTTCTGTGTTTCGTCGTCAATAAGAAGGTCAGAGGCATACAGTAAAACTGAAGTGAAGCATCAGAATCTATAACTAGTGTCACAGGAATGGTTCAAAACATAGACAGTAAGAAGAGTCAGTCTTCTTGTACTTAAGTCGGCATTGTGCTTTTTCTATTTAATTCCGATGCAATTTCTGGGTTTCATCATCAAGAAGAAGGTCAGAGGGATACAGTAAACCTGAAGTGAAGCATCGGAATGTATAACTAGTCTCACAGGAATGGTTCAAAACATAGACAGTAGGAAGAGTCAGTCTTCTTGTACTTTAGTCGGCATTGTGCCTTTTGTATTTTATTCCGATGCAATTTCTGTGTTTCATCGTCAATAAGAATGTCAGAGGGATACAGTAAACCTGAAGTGAACCATCGGAATCTATAACTAGTGTCACAGGAATGGTTCAAAACATAGTCACTAAGAAGAGTCAGTCTTCCTGTACTTGAGTCGGCATTGTGCCTTTTCTATTTAATTCCGATGAAATTTCTGTGTTTTATCGTCAATAAGGTCAGAGGGATACAGTTAACTTGAAGTGAAGCATCGGAATCTATAACTAGTGTCACAGGAATGGTTCAAATCATAGACAGTAAGAAGAGTCAGTCTTCTTGTACTTATGTCGGCATTGTGCCTTTTCTATTTAATTCCTATTCAATTTCTGTGTTTCATCGTCAATAAGAAGGTCAGAGGGATACAGTAAACCTGAAGTGAAGCATCGGAATCTATAACTAGTGTCACAGGGATGGTTCAAAACGTAGACAGTAAGAAGAGTCAGTCTTCTTGTACATAAGTCGGCATTGTGCCTTTTCTATTTAATTCCGATGCAATTTCTGTCTTTCATCGTCAATAAGAAGGTCCAAGGGATACAGTAAACCTGAAGTGAGGCATCGGAATCTATAACTAGTGTCACAGGAATGGTTCAAAACATAGACTGTAGGAAGAGACAGTCTTCTTGTACTTAAGTCGGCATTGTGCCTTTTGTATTTCATTCCGATGCAATTTCTGTGTTCCATCGTCAATAAGGAGGTCAGAGGGATTCAGTAAAACTGAAGTGAAGCATCAGAATCTATAACTAGTGTCACAGGAATGGTTCAAAACATGGACAGTAAGAAGAGTCAGTCTACTTGTACTTAAGTCGGCATTGTGCCTTTTGTATTTAATCCCGATGCAATTTCTGTGTTTCATAGTCAATACGAAGGTCCAAGGGATACAATACACCTGAAGTGAAGCATCGGAATCTATAACTAGTGTCACAGGAGTGGTTCAAATCATAGACAGTAAGAAGAGTCAGTCTTCTTGTACTTAAGTCGGAATTATGCCTTTTGTATTTAATTCCGATGCAATATCTGTGTTTCATCATCAATACGAAGGGCCATGGAATACAGTAAACCTGAAGTGAGGCATCGGAATCTATAACTAGTGATATAGTAATGGTTCAAAACATAGTCAGTAAGAAGAGTCAGTCTTCTTGTACTTAAGTCGGCATGGTGCCTTTTGTATTTAATTCCGATGCAATTTCTGTGTTTCATCGTCAATAAGAAGGTCCAAGATATACAGTAAACATATAGTGAAGCATCGGAGTCTAAATCTGGTCTCACAGGAAATGTTCAAAGCATAGTCAGTAAGAAGAGTCAGTCTTCTTGTATTTGAGTCAGCATTGTGCCTTTTGTATTTAATTCCGATGCAATTTCTGAGTTTCAACGTCAATAAGAAGGTTAGAGGGATACAGTAATCATGAAGTGAATCATCGAAATCTATAATTAGTGTCACAGGAATGGTTCTAACCATAGACGGTAGGAAGAGTCAGTCTTCTTGTACTTAATTCGGCATTGTCCCTTTTCTATTTAATTCCGATGCAATTTCTATCTTTCATCGTCAATACGAAGTTCAGAGGGATACAGTAAATCTGATGTTAAGCATCGGAATCTATAACTAGTGTCACAGGAATGGTTCACAACATAGACAGTAGGAAGAGTCAGTCTTCTTGTACTTAAGCCGACATTGTGCCTTTTGTATTTAATTTCGATGCAACTTCTGTGTTTCATCGTCAATAAAAGGTCCAAGGGATACAGTAAACCTGAAGTGAGGCATCGGAATCTGTTACTACTGTCACAGGAATGGTTCACAACATAGACAGTAAGAAGAGTCAGTCTTCTTGTACATAAGTCAGCATTGTGCCTTTTCTATTAATTTCCGATGCAATTTCTGTGTTTCATCGTCAATAAGAGGGTCAGAGGGATACAGTAAACCTGAAGTGAGGCATCGGAATCTATAACTAGTGTCACAGGAATGGTTCAAAACATAGACAGTAAGAAGAGTCAGTCTACTTGTACTTAAGTCGGCATTGTGCCTTTTGTATTTAATTCCGATGCAATTTTTGTGTTTCATCGTCAATAGGAAGGTCCAAGGGATACAGCACACCTGAAGTGAAGAATCGGAATCTATAACTAGTGTCACAGGAATGGCTCAAATCATAGACAGTGAGAAGAGTCAGTCTTCTTGTACTTATGTCGACATTGTGCCTTTTCTATTTAAATCCGATTCAATTTCTGTGTTTCATCGTCAATAAGAAGGTCAGAGGGATACAGAAAACCTGACGTGAATCATCGAAATCTATAACTAGTGTCACAGGATTGGTTCAAAACATAGACTGTAGGAAGAATCAGTCTTCTTGTACTTGAGTCGGCATTGTGATTTTTGTATTTAATTCCGATGCAATTTCTGTGTTTCATCGTCAATAAGAGGGTCAGAGGGACACAGTGAACCTTAAGTGAGGCATCAGAATCTATACCTAGTGTCACAGGATTGGTTCAAAGCATAGACAGTAGGAAGAGTCAGTCTTCTTGTACTTAAGTCGGCATTGTGCCTTTTGTATTTAATTCCGATGCAACTTCTGTGTTTCATCTTCAATAAGAAGGTCCAAGGGATACAGTAAACCTGAAGTGAGGCATCGGAATCTATAACTAGTGTCACAGGAATGGTTCAAAACATAGACAGTAATAAGAGTCAGTCTTCTTGTACTTAAGACAGCATTGTGCCTTTTCTATTTAATTCCGATGCAATTTCTGTGTTTTATCGTCAATAAGGTCAGAGGGATACAGTTAACTTGAAGTGAAGCATCGGAATCTATAACTTGTGTCACAGGAATGGTTCAAATAATAGACAGTAAGAAGAGTCAGTCTTCTTGTACTTATGTCGGCATTGTGCCTTTTTTATTTAATTCCTATGCAATTTCTGTGTTTAATCGTCAATACGAAGGTCAGAGGGATACAGTAAACCTGAAGTGAAGCATCGGAATCTATAACTAGTGTCACAGGGATGGTTCAAAACGTAGACAGTAAGAGGAGTCAGTCTTCTTGTACAGAAGTCGGCATTGTGCATTTTCTATTTAATTCCGATGCAATTTCTGTCTTTCATCGTCAATAAGAAGGTCCAAGGGATACAGTAAACCTGAAGTGAGGCATCGGAATCTATAACTAGTGTAACAGGAATGGTTCAAAACATAGACAGTAGGAAAAGACAGTATTCTTGTACTTAAGTCGGCATTGTACCTTTTGTATTTCATTCCGATGCAATTTCTGTGTTTCATCGTCAATAAGAAGGTCAGAGGGATACAGTAAAACTGAAGTGAAGCATCAGAATCTATAACTAGTGTCACAGGAATGGTTCAAAACATAGACAGTAAGAAGAGTCAGTCTACTTGTACTTAAGTCGGCATTGTGCCTTTTGTATTTAATCCCGATGCAATTTCTGTGTTTCATAGTCAATACGAAGGTCCAAGGGATACAATACACCTGAAGTGAAGCATCGGAATCTATAACTAGTGTCACAGGTGTGGTTCAAATCGTAGACAGTAAGAACAGTCAGTCTTCTTGTACTTAAGTCGGCATTGTGCCTTTTCTATTTAATTCCGATGCAATTTCTGTGTTTCATCATCAAGAAGAAGGTCAAAGGGATACAGTAATTCTGAAGTGAAGCATCGGAATGTATAACTAGTGTCACAGGAATTGTTCAAAATATAGACTGTAGGAAGAGTCAGTCGTCTTGTACTTGAGTCGGCATTGTGATTTTTGTATTTAATTCCGATGCAATTTCTGTGTTTCATCGTCAATAAGAAGGTCAGAGGGATACAGTAAACCTAAAGTGAAGCATCGGAATCTATAACAAGTGTCACAGGAATGGTTCAAAAAATAGACAGTAGGAGGAGTCATTCTTCTTGTACTTAAGTCGGCATTGTGCCTTTCGTATTTAATTCCGATGCAATTTCTGTGTTTCATCGTCAATAAGAAGGTCCAAAGGATACAGTAAACCTGAAGTGAGGCATCGGAATCTATAACTAGTGTCACAGGAATGGTTCGAAACATAGACAGTAAGAATAGTCAGTCTTCTTGTACTTAACTCGGCATTCTGCCTTTTGTATTTAATTCCGATGCAATTTCAGTGTTTCATCATCAATACGAGGGTCCATGGGATACAGTAAACCTGAAGTGAGGCATCGGAATCTATAACTAGTGTCACAGGAATGGTTCAAAACATAGTCAGTAAGAAGAGTCAGTCTTCTTGTACTTGAGTCGGCATTGTGCCTTTTCTATTTAATTCCGATGAATTTTCTGTGTTTTATCGTCAATAAGGTCAGAGGGATACAGTTAACTTGAAGTGAAGCATCGGAATCTATAACTAGTGTCACAGGAATGGTTCAAATCATAGACAGTAAGAAGAGTCAGTCTTCATGTACTTATGTCGGCATTGTGCCTTTTCTATCTAATTCCTATGCAATTTCTGTGTTTCATCGTCAATAAGCAGGTCAGAGGGATACAGTAAACCTGAAGTGAAGCATCGGAATCTATAACTAGTGTCACAGGGATGGTTCAAAACGTAGACAGTAAGAAGAGTCAGTCTTCTTGTACAGAAGTCGGCATTGTGCCTTTTCCATTTAATTCCGATGCAATTTCTGTCTTTCATCGTCAATAAGAAGGTCCAATGGATACAGTAAACCTGAAGTGAGGCATCGGAATCTATAACTAGTGTCACAGGAATGGTTCAAAACATAGACAGTGGGAAGAGACAGTCTTCTTGTACTTAAGTCGACATCGTGCCTTTTCTATTTAATTCCGATGAAATTTCTGTGTTTCGTCGTCAATAAGAAGGTCCAGGGGATACAGTAAACCAGAAGTGAAGCATCGGAATCTAATACCGGTCTCACAGGAAAGGTTCAAATCATAGTAAGTAAGAAGAGCCAGTCATCTTGTATTTGAGTCGGCATTGTGCCTTTTGTATTTAATTCCGATGCAATTTCTAAGTTTCATCGTCAATAAGAAGGTCAGGGGATACCGTAAACCTGATGTGAAGCATCGGAATCTATAACTAGTGTCACAGGAATGGTTCAATACATAGACAGTAGGAAGAGACAGTCTTCTTGTACTTAAGTCGGCAATGTGCCTTTTGTATTTAATTCCGATGCAATTTCTGTGTTTCGTCGTCAATAAGAAGGTCAGAGGCATACAGTAAAAACTGAAGTGAAGCATCAGAATCTATAACTAGTGTCACAGGAATGGTTCAAAACATAGACAGTAAGAAGAGTCAGTCTTCTTGTACTTAAGTCGGCATTGTGCTTTTTCTATTTAATTCCGATGCAATTTCGGGGTTTCATCATCAAGAAGAATGTCAGAGGGATACAGTAAACCTGAAGTGAAGCATCGGAATGTATAACTAGTCTCACAGGAATGGTTCAAAACATAGACAGTAGGAAGAGTCAGTCTTCTTGTACTCTAGTCGGCATTGTGCCTTTTGTATTTTATTCCGATGCAATTTCTGTGTTTCATCGTCAATAAGAATGTCAGAGGGATACAGTAAACCTGAAGTGAACCATCGGAATCTATAACTAGTGTCACAGGTATGGTTCAAAACATTGACAGTAGGAAGAGTCAGTCTTCCTGTACTTAAGTCGGCATTGTGCCATTTCTATTTAATTCCGATGCAATATCTCTGTTTCATCGTCAATAAGAAAGTCAGAGGGATACAGAAAACCTGAAGTGAAGCATCGGAATCCATAACAAGTGTCACAGGAATGGTTCAAAACATTGTCAGTAAGAAGAGTCAGTCTTCTTGTACCTAAGTGCCTTTTGTATTTAATTCCGATGCTATTTCTGTGTTTCATCGTCAATAAGAAGGTCCAAGGGATACAGTAAACATACAGTGAAGCATCGGAATCTAAAACTGGTCTCACAGGAAATGTTCAAAGCGTAGTAAGTAAAAGAGTCAGTCTTCTTGTACTTAAGTCGGCAATGTGCCTTTTCTATTTAATTCCGATGCAATATCTGTGTTTCGTCGTCAATAAGAAGGTCCAAGGGATACAGTAAACCTGAAGTGAAGCATCGGAATCTAAAACCGGTCTCACAGGAAAGGTTCAAAACATAGAGAGTAAGAAGAGCCAGTCTTCTTGTACTTAAGTCAGCATTGTGCCTTTTCTATTTAATTCCGATGCAATTTCTGTGTTTTATCGTCAATAAGGTCAGAGGGATACAGTAAACTTGAAGTGAAGCATCGGAAGCTATAACTAGTGTCACAGGAATGGTTCAAATCATAGACAGTAAGAAGAGTCAGTCTTCTTGTACTTATGTCGGCATTGTGCCTTTTCTATTTAATTCCGATGCAATTTCTGTGTTTCATCGTCAATAAGAATGTCAGAGGGATACAGTAAACCTGAAGTGAGGCATCGGAATCTGTTACTACTGTCACAGGAATGGTTCAAAACATAGACAGTAAGAAGAGTCAGTCTTCTTGTACATAAGTCAGCATTGTGCCTTTTCTATTAATTTCCGATGCAATTTCTGTGTTTCATCGTCAATAAGAGGGTCAGAGGGATACAGTAAACCTGAAGTGAGGCATCGGAATCTATAACTAGTGTCACAGGAATGGTTCAAAACATAGACAGTAAGAAGAGTCAGTCTACTTGTACTTAAGTCGGCATTGTGCCTTTTGTATTTAATTCCGATGCAATTTCTGTGTTTCATCGTCAATAAGAAGGTCCAAGGGATACAGCACACCTGAAGTGAAGAATCGGAATCTATAACTAGTGTCACAGGAATGGTTCAAATCATAGACAGTGAGAAGAGTCAGTGTTCTTGTACTTATGTCGGCATTGTGCCTTTTCTATTTACATCCGATGCAATTTCTGTCTTTCATCGTCAATAAGAAGGTCAGAGGGATACAGAAAACCTGACGTGAATCATCGGAATCAATACCTAGTGTCACAGGATTGGTTCAAAGCATAGACAGTAGGAAGAGTCAGTCTTCTTGTACTTGAGTCGGCATTGTGATTTTTGTATTTAATTCCGATGCTATTTCTGTGTTTCATCGTCAATAAGAGGGTCAAGGGATACAGTGATCCTGAAGTGAGGCATCAGAATCTATAACTAGTGTCACAGGAATGGTTCAAAGCATAGACAGTAGGAAGAGTCAGTCTTCTTGTACTTAAGTCGGCATTGTGCCTTTTGTATTTATTTCCGATGTAACTTCTGTGTTTCATCTTCAATAAGAAGCTCCAAGGGATACAGTAAACCTGAAGTGAGGAATCGGAATCTATAACTAGTGTCACAGGAATGGTTCAAAACATAGACAGTAAGAAGAGTCAGTCTTCTTGTACTGAAGTCGGCATTGTGCCTTTTCTATTTAATTCCGATGCAATTTCTGTCTTTCATCGTCAATAAGTAGGTCCAAGCGATACAGTAAACCTGAAGTGAGGAATCTGAATCTATAACTAGTGTCACAGGAGTTGTTCATAACATAGACAGTAGGAAGAGACAGTCTTCTTGTGCTTAAGTCGGCATTGTGCCTTTTGTATTTAATCCCGATGCAATTTCTGTGTTTCATAGTCAATACGAAGGTCCAATTGATACAGTACACCTGAAGTGAAGCATCGGAATCTATAACTAGTGTCACAGGAATGGTTCAAATCATAGACAGTAAGAAGAGTCAGTCTTCTTGTAATTAAGTCGGCATTGTGCCTTTTCTATTTAATTCCGATGCAATTTCTGTGTTTCATCATCAAGAAGAAGGTCAGAGGGATACAGTTAACCTGAAGTGAAGCATCGGAATGTATAACTAGTGTCACAGGAATGGTTGAAGACATAGACAGTAGGAAGAGTCAGTCTTCTTGTACTTGAGTCGGCATTGTGCCTTTTGTATTTAATTCCGATGCAATTTCTGTGTTTCATCGTCAATAAGAAGGTCGGAGGGATACAGTTAACCTGAAGTGAAGCATCGGAATCTATAACAAGTGTCAAAGGAATGGTTCAAAAAATAAACAGTAGGAGGAGTCATTCTTCTTGTACTTAAGTCGGCATTGTTCCTTTTGTATTGAATTCCGATGCAATTTCTGTGTTTCATCGACTATAAGAAGGTCCAAAGGATACAGTAAACCTGAAGTGAGGCATCGGAACCTATAACTAGTGTCACAGGAATGGTTCAAACCATAGACAGTAAGAAGACTCAGTCTTCTTGTACTTAAGTAGGCATTATGCTTTTTGTATTTAATTCCGATGCAATTTCTGTGTTTCATCATCAATACGAAGGTCCATGGGATACAGTAAACCTGAAGTGAGTCATCGGAATCTATAACTAGTGTCACAGGAATGGTTCAAAACATAGTCAGTAAGAAGAGTCAGTCTTCTTGTACATAAGTCGGCATGGTGCCTTTTGTATTTAATTCCGATGCAATTTCTGTGTTTCATCGTCAATAAGAAGGTCCAAGATATACAGTAAACATATAGTGAAGCATCGGAATCTAAATCTGGTCTCACAGGAAATGTTCAAAGCATAGTCAGTAAGAAGAGTCAGTCTTCTTGTACGTAAGTCGGCATTGTGCCTTTTCTATTTAATTTCGATGAAATTTCTGTGTTTCGTCGTCAATAAGAAGGTCCAAGGGATACAGTAAACCAGAAGTGAAGCATCGGAATCTTATACCGGTCTCACATTAAAGGTTCATGGCATAGTGAGTAAGAAGAGCCAGTCATCTTGCATTTGAGTGGGCATTGTGCTTTTTGTATTTAATTCCGATGCAATTTCTAAGTTTCATCGTCAATAAGAAGGTCAGGGGGATACAGTAAACATGAAGTGAAGCATCGGAATCTATAACTAGTGTCACAGGAATGGTTCAATACATAGAGAGTAGGAAGAGACAGTCTTCTTGTACTTAAGACGGCATTGTGCCTTTTGTATTTAATTCCGATGCAATTTCTGTGTTTCATCGTCAATAACAGGGTCAGAGGCATACAGTAAAACTGAAGTGAAGCATCAGAATCTATAACAAGTGTCACAGGAATGGTTCAAAACATAGACAGTAAGAAGAGTCAGTCTACTTGTACTTAAGTCGGCATTGTGCATTTTCTATTTAATTCCGATGCAATTTCTGGGTTTCATCATCAAGACGAAGGTCAGAGGGATACAGTAAACCTGAAGTGAAGCATCGGAATGTATAACTAGTCTCACAGGAATGGTTCAAGACATAGACAGTAGGAAGAGTCAGTCTTCTTGTTCTTTAGTCGGCATTGTGCCTTTTGTATTTAATTCCGATGCAATTTCTGTGATTCATCGACAGTAAGAATGTCAGAGGGATACAGTAAACCTGAAGTGAACCATCGGAATCTATAACTAGTGTCACAGGTATGGTTCAAACCATTGACAGTAGGAAGAGTCAGTCTTCTTGTACTTAAGTCGGCATTGTGCCTTCGCTATTTAATTCCGATGCAATATCTCTGTTTCATCGTCAATAAGAAAGTCAGAGGGATACAGTAAACCTGAAGTGAAGCATCGGAATCTATAACAAGTGTCACAGGAATGGTTCAAAACATTGTCAGTAAGAAGAGTCAGTCTTCTTGTACCTAAGTCGGCATGGTGAATTTTGTATTTAATTCCGATGCAATATCTGTGTTTCATCGTCAATAATAAGGTGCAAGGGATACAGTAAACATACAGTGAAGCATTGGAATCTAAAACTGGTCTCACAGGAAATGTACAAAGCATAGTAAGTAAGAAGAGTCAGTCTTCTTGTACTTAAGTCGGCAATGTGCCTTTTCTATTTAATTCCGATGCAATATCTGTGTTTCGTCGTCAATAAGAAGGTCCAAGGGATATAGTAATCCTGAAGTGAAGCATCGGAATCTAAAACCGGTCTCACAGGAAAGGTTCAAATCATAGAGAGTAAGAAGACCCACTCTTCTTGTACTTATGTCAGCATTGTGCCTTTTCTATTTAATTACGATGGAATTTCTGTGTTTTATCGTCAATAAGAAGGTCAGAGGGATACAGTAAGCTTAAAGTGAAGCATCGGAATCTATAACTAGTGTCACAGGAATGGTTCAAAAGAGTGACAGTAGGAAGAGTCAGTCTTCTTGTACTTAAGTCGGCATTGTGCCTTTTGTATTTAATTCCGATGTAATTTCTAAGTTTCATGGTCAATAAGAAGGTCAGTGGGATACAGTAAACCTGAAGTGAAGCATCGGAATCTATAACTAGTGTCACAGGAATTGTTCAAAACATTGACAGTAGGAAGAGTCAGTCTTCTTGTACTTAATTCGGCTTTGTGCCTTTTCTATGTAATTCCGATGCACTTTCTATGTTTCATCGTCAATAAGAAGGTCAGAGGGATACAGTAAACCTGATGTGAAGCATCAGAATCTATAACTAGTGTCACAGGAATGGTTCAAAACATAGACAGTAGGAAGAGTCAGTCTTCTTGTACTTATGTCGGCATTGTGCCTTTTGTATTTCATTCCGATGCTACCTCTGTGTTTCATTGTCAATAAGAAGGTCCAAGGGATACAGTAAACCTGAAGTGAGGCATCGGAATCTATTACTACTGTCACAGGAATGGTTTAAAACATAGACAGTAAGAAGAGTCAGTCTTCTTAAACATAAGTCAGCATTGTTCCTTTTCTATTAATTTCCGTTGCAATTTCTGTGTTTTATCGTCAATAAGAAGGTCAGAGGGATACAGTAAACCTGAAGTGAATCATCGGAACCTATTACTAGTGTCGTAGGATTGGTTCAAAACATAGACAGTAGGAAGAGTCAGTCTTCTTGTACTTAAGTCGGCATTGTGCCTTTTGTATTTAATTCCGATGCAATTTCTGTGTTTCATCGTCAATAAGAAGGTCCAAGGGATGCAGTAAACCTGAGGTGAGGCATCGGAATCTATAACTAGTGCCACAGGAATGGGTCAAAACATAGACAGTAGGAAGAGTCAGTCTTCTTGTACTTAGATCGGCATTGTGCCTTTTGGATTTAATTCCGATGCAATTTCTGTGTTTCGTCGTCAATAAGAAGGTCCAAGGGATACAGTAAACCTGAAGTGAAGCATTGGAATCTAAAACCGGTCTCACAGGAAAGGTTCAAAACATAGAGAGTAAGAAGAGCCGTTCATCTTGTATTTGAGTCGGCATTGTGCCTTTTGTATTTAATTCCGATGCAATTTCTAAGTTTCATCGTCAAAAAGAAGGTCAGAGGGATACAGCAAACCTGAAGTGGAGCATTGGAATCTATAAGTGGTCTCACAGGAATGGTTCAAAACATAGTCAGTAAGAAGAGTTAATCTTCTTGTACTTAAGTCGGCATTGTGCCTTTCGTATTTAATTCCGATGCAATTTCGGTGTTTCATCGTCAATAAGAAGGTCCAAGGGATACAGTACACCTGATGTGAAGCATCGGAATCTACAACTAGTGTCACAGGAATGGTTCAAATCATAGACAGTAAGAAGAGTAAGTCTTCTTATACTTAAGTCGGCATTGTGCATTTTGTATTTATTTCCGATGCAATTTCTGTGTTTCATTGTCAATAAGAAGGTCCAAGAGATCCTGTAATCATATTGTGAAGCAACGGATTTTAAATCTGGTATCACAGGAAATGTTCAAAACATAGTCAGTAAGAAGAGTCAGTCTCCTTGTACTTAAGTCGGCATTGTGCCTTTTATATTAATTGCCGATGCAATTTATGTGTTTCATCGTCAATAAGAAGGTCAGGGGGATACAGTAAACCTGAAGTGAAGCATCGGAATCTATATCTAGTGTCACAGGGATGGTTCAAAACGTAGACAGTAGGAAGAGTCAGTCTTCTTGTACTTAAGTCGGCATTGTGAATTTTGTATTTAATTCCGATGCAATTTCTTTGGTTCATCGTCAATAAGAAGATCGAAGGGATACAGTACACCTGAAGAGAAGAATCGGAATATATAACTAGTGTCACGGGAATGGTTTAAATCATAGACAGTAAGAAGAGTCAGTCTTCTTGTACTTAAGTCAGCATTGTGCCTTTTCTATTTAATTCCGATATAATTTGTATGTTTCACCGTCGATAAGAAGGTCAGAGGGATACAGTAAACCTGATGTGAGGCATCGGAATCTATAACTAGTGTCACAGGAATGGTTCAAAGCATAGTCAGTAAGAAGAGTCAGTCTTCTTGTACTTAAGTCGGCATGTTGCCTTTTGTATTTAATTCCGATGCAATATCTGTGTTTCATCTTCAATACGATGGTCCAAGGGATACAGTAAACATATAGTGAAGCATCGGAATCTGAAACTGGTCTCACAGGAAATGTTCAAATCATAGTCAGTAAGAAGAGTCCGTCTTCTTGTACTTAAGTCGGCAATGTGCCTTTTCTATTCAATTCCGATGCAATATCTGTGTTTCGTCGTCAATAAGAAGGTCCAAGGGATATAGTAATCCTGAAGTGAAGCATCGGAATCTAAAACCGGTCTCACAGGAAAGGTTCAAATCATAGAGAGTAAGAAGAGCCACTCTTCTTGTACTTATGTCAGCATTGTGCCTTTTCTATTTAATTACGATGCAATTTCTGTGTTTTATCGTCAATAAGAAGGTCAGAGGGATACAGTAAACTTGAAGTGAAGCATCGGAATCTATAACTAGTGTCATAGGAATGGTTCAAAAGATAGACAGTAGGAAGAGTCAGTCTTCTTGTACTTAAGTCGGCATTGTGCCTTTTGTATTTAATTCCGATGTAATTTCTAAGTTTCATCGTCAATAAGAAAATCAGTGGGAAACAGTAAACCTGAAGTGAAGCATCGGAATCTGTAACTAGTGTCACAGGAATTGTTCAAAACATAGACAGTAGGAAGAGTCAGTCTTCTTGTACTTAATTCGGCTTTGAACCTTTTCTATATAATTCCGATGCACTTTCTATGTTTCATCGTCAATAAGAAGGTCAGAGGGATACAGTAAACCTGATGTGAAGCATCGGAATCTATAACTAGTGTCACAGGAATGGTTCAAAACATAGACAGTAGGAAGAGTCAGTCTTCTTGTACTTATGTCGGCATTGTGCCTTTTGTATTTCATTCCGATGCTACCTCTGTGTTTCATTGTCAATAAGAAGGTCCAAGGGATACAGTAAACCTGAAGTGAGGCATCGGAATCTATTACTACTGTCACAGGAATGGTTCAAAACATAGACAGTAAGAAGAGTCAGTCTTCTTAAACATAAGTCAGCATTGTTCCTTTTCTATTAATTTCCGTTGCAATTTCTGTGTTTTATCGTCAATAAGAAGGTCAGAGGGATACAGTAAACCTGAAGTGAAGCATCGGAATCTATAACTAGTGTCACAGGGATGGTTCAAAACGTAGACAGTAGGAAGAGTCAGTCTTCTTGTACTTAAGTCGGCATTGTGACTTTTGTATTTAATTCCGATGCAATTTCTGTGTTTCATCGTCAATAAGAGGGCCAGAGGGATACAGTAAACCTGAAGTGAGGCATCAGAATCTATAACTAGTGTCACAGGAATGGTTCAAAACGTAGACAGTAAGAAGAGTCAGTCTACTTGTACTTAAGTCGGCATTGTGCCTTTTGTATTTAATTCCAATGCAATTTCTGTGTTTCATCGTCAATAAGATGGTCCAAGAGATACAGCACACCTGAAGTGAAGAATCGGAATCTATAACTAGTGTCACGGGAGTGGTTCAAATCATAGACAGCGAGAAGAGTCAGTCTTCTTGTACTTATGTCGGCATTGTGCCTTTTCTATTTAAATCCGCTGCAATTTCTGTGTTTCATCGTCAATACGAAGGTCAGAGGGATACAGTAAACCTGAAGTGAATCATCGGAACCTATAACTAGTGTCATAGGATTGGTTCAAAACATAGACATTATTAAGAGTCAGTCTTCTTGTACTTAAGTCGGCATTGTGACTTTTGTATATAATTCCGATGCAATTTCTGTGTTTCATCGTCAATAAGAGGGCCAGAGGGATACAGTAAACCTGAAGTGAGGCATCAGAATCTATAACTAGTGTCACAGGAATGGTTCAAAACATAGACAGTAAGAAGAGTCAGTCTACTTGTACTTAAGTCGGCATGTGCCTTTCCTATTTAATTCCGATGCAATTTCTCTGTTTCATCGTCAATAAGAAAGTCAGAGGGATACAGTAAACCCGAAGTAAAGCATCGGAATCTATAACAAGTGTCGCAGGAATGGTTCAAAAAATAGGCAGTAGGAAGAGTCAGTCTTCTTGTACTTAAGTCGGTATTGTGCCTTTTGTATTTAATTCCGATTCAATTTCTGTGTTTCATCGTCTATAAGAAGGTCCAAGGGATACAGTAAACCTGAAGTGAGGCATCAGAATCTATAACTAGTGTCACAGGAATGGTTCAAAACATAGACAGTAGGAAGAGTCAGTCTTCTTGTACTTAGGTCGGCATTGTGCCTTTTGTATTTAATTCCGATGCAATTTCTGTGTTTCGTCGTCAATAAGAAGGTCCAAGGGATACAGTAAACCTGAAGTGAAGCATTGGAATCTAAAACCGGTCTCACAGGAAAGGTTCAAAACATAGAGAGTTAGAAGAGCCGTTCATCTTGTATTTGAGTCGGCATTGTGCCTTTCGTATTTAATTCCGATGCAATTTCTAAGTTTCATCGTCAAAAAGAAGGTCAGAGGGATACAGCAAACCTGAAGCGGAGCATCGGAATCTATAACTAGTGTCACAGGAATGGTTAAAAACAAAGGCAGTGAGAAGAGTCAGTCTTCTTGTACTTAAGTCGGCATTGTGCCATTTGTATTTAATTCCGATGCATTTTCTCTGTTTCATCGTCAATATGACGGTCCAAGGGATACAGCAAACCTAAGGTAAAGCATCGGAACATAAAACTAGTGTCACAGGAATGGTTCAAAACATAGTTAGTAAGAAGAGTCAGTCTTCTTGTACTGAAGTCGGCATTGTGCCATTTCTATTTAATTCCGATGCAATTTCTGTGTTTTATCGTCAGTAAGAAGGTCAGAGGGATACAGTAAACCTGATGTGAAGTATCAGAATCAGTAACTAGTGTCACAGGAATGGTTCAAAACATAGACAGTAATAAGAGTCAGTCTTCTTGTACTTAAGTCGGCATTGTGCCTTTTGTATTTAATTTCGATGCAATTTCTGTGTTTCATCGTCAATACGAAGGTCCAAGGGATACAGTAAACCTGAAGTGAAGCATCGGAATCTATAACTAGTTTTACAGGAATGGTTCCAAACATAGACAGTATTAAGAGTCAGTCTTCTTGTACTTAAGTCGGCATTGTGCCTTTTCCATTTATTTCCGATGCAATTGCTGTGTTTCATTGTCAATAAGAAGGTCCAAGAGATACTGTAATCATATTGTGAAGCAACGGATTTTAAATCTGGTATCACAGGAAATGTTCAAAACATAGTCAGTAAGAAGAGTCAGTCTCCTTGTACTTAAGTCGGCATTGTGCCTTTGGAATTAATTGCCGATGCAATTGATGTGTTTCATCGTCAATAAGAAGGTCAGAGGGATACAGTAAACCTGAAGTGAGGCATCGGAATTTATATCTAGTGTCACAGGGATGGTTCAAATCGTAGACAGTAGGAAGAGTCAGTCTTCTTGTACTTAAGTCGGCATTGTGAATTTTGTATTTAATTCCGATGCAATTTCTTTGGTTCATCGTCAATAAGAAGGTCGAAGGGATACAGTACACCTGAAGTGAAGAATCGGAATTTATAACTAGTGTCACAGGAATGCTTTAAATCATAGACAGTAAGAAGAGTCAGTCTTCTTGTACTTAAGTCAGCATTGTGCCTTTTCTATTTAATTCCGATATAATTTGTATGTTTCACCGTCGATAAGAAGGTCAGAGGGATACAGTAAACCTGATGTGAGGCATCGGAATCTATAACTAGTGACACAGGAATGGTTCAAAGCATAGTCAGTAAGAAGAGTCAGTCTTCTTGTACTTAAGTCGGCATGTTGCCTTTTGTATTTAATTCCGATGCAATATCTGTGTTTCATCTTCAATACGATGGTCCAAGGGATACAGTAAATATATAGTGAAGCATCGGAATCTGAAACTGGTCTCACAGGAAATGTTCAAATTATAGTCAGTAAGAAGAGTCAGTCTTCTTGTACTTAAGTCGGCACTGTGCCTTTTCTATTTAATTCCGATGCAATTTCTGTTTTTCGTCGTCAATAAGAAGGTACAAGGAATACAGTAAACCTGAAGTGAAGCATCGGAATCTAAAACCCGTCTCACAGGAAAGGTTCAAATCATAGAGAGTAAGAAAAGCCAGTCATCTTGAATTTGAGTCGGCATTGTGCCTTTTGTATTTAATTCCGATTCAATTTCTGTGTTTCATCGTCACTAAGGAGTTCCAAGAGATACAATAAACCTAAAGTGAAGCATCGGAATCTATAACAAGTGTCACAGGAATGGTTGAAAACATAGTCAGTAAGAAGAG
The DNA here is from genome assembly GCF_021461395.2 of Schistocerca americana. NCBI lineage: Eukaryota > Metazoa > Arthropoda > Insecta > Orthoptera > Acrididae > Schistocerca > Schistocerca americana. Next base: position 9,799,034 of record NC_060130.1, on the reverse strand, counting down.
TCAGTCTTCTTGTACTTCAGTCGGCATTGTGCCTTTTCTATTTAATTCCGATGCAATTTCTGTGTTTTATCGTCAATAAGAATCTCAGAGGGATTCAGTAAACCTGAAGTGAAGCATCGTAATCTATAACTAGTGTCACAGGGATGTTTCAAATCGTATACAGAGGGCAGAGTCAATCTTTTTGTACTTAAGTCGGCATTGTGCCTTTTGTATTTTATTTCGATGCAATTTCTGTGTTTCATCGTCAAAAAGAGGGTCAGAGGAATGCAGCAAACCTGAAGTGAAGCATCAGAATCTATAACTAGTGCCACAGGAATGGTTCAAAACATAGACCGTGAGAAGAGTCAGTCTATTTGTACTTAAGTCGGCATTGTGCCTTTTCTATTTAATCCCGATGCAATTTCTGTTTTTCGTCGTCAATAAGAAGGTACAAGGAATACAGTAAACCTGAAGTGAAGCATCGGAATCTAAAACCCGTCTCACAGGAAAGGTTCAAATCATAGAGAGTAAAAAGAGCCAGTCATCTTGTATTTGAGTCGGCATTGTGCCTTTTATATTTAATTCCGATTCAATTTCTGTGTTTCATCGTCAATAAGGAGTTCCAAGAGATACAGTACACCTAAAGTGAAGCATCGGAATCTATAACAAGTGTCACAGGAATGGTCCAAAACATAGTCAGTAAGAAGAGTCAGTCTTCTTGTACTTAAGTCGGCATTGTGCCTTTTCTATTTAATTCCGATGCAATTTCTGTGTTTTATCGTCAATAAGAATCTCAGAGGGATACAGTAAACCTGAAGTGAAGCATCGTAATCTATAACTAGTGTCACAGGGATGTTTCAAAACGTATACAGAGGGAAGAGTCAATCTTCTTGTACTTAAGTCGGCATTGTGCCTTTTGTATTTCATTTCGATGCAATTTCTGTGTTACATCGTCTATAAGAGGGTCAGAGGAATGCAGCAAACCTGAAGTGAAGCATCAGAATCTATAACTAGTGCCACAGGAATGGTTCAAAACCTAGACCGTAAGAAGAGTCAGTCTACTTGTACTTATGTCGGAATTGTGCCTTTTGTATTTAATTCGGATGCAATTTCTGTGTTTCATCGTCATAAAGAAGGTCCAAGGGGTACAGTACACATGAAGTGAAGCATCGGAATCTATCACTAGTGTCTCAGGAATGGTTCAAATCATAGACTGTAAGAAGAGTCAGTCTTCTTGTACGTAAGTCGGCATTCTGCCTTTTCTATTTAATTCCGATGCAATTTCTGTGTTTCATCGCCAATAAGAAGGTCCCAGGGATACAGTAAACCTGAAATGAGGCATCGGAATCTATGACTAGTGTCACAGGAATGGTTCAAAACATAGTCAGTAAGAAGAGTCAATCTTCTTGTACTTAAGTCGGCATTGTGCCTTTTCTATTTAATTCCGATGCTATTTCTGTGTTTCATCGTCAAAAGAAGGTCAGAGGGATACAGTAAACCTGAAGTGAAGCATCGGAATCTATAAGTGGTGTCACAGGAATGGTTCAAAACATAGTCAGTAAGAAGAGTCAGTCTTCTTGTACTTAAGTCGGCATTGTGCCATTCGTATTTAATTCCGATGCAATTTCGGTGTTTCATCGTCAATAAGAAGGTCCAAGGGATACATTAAACCAGAAGAGAAGCATCGGAATCTATAACTAGTGTCACAGGTTCGGTTCAAAGCATAGACAGTTAGAAGAGTCTGTCTTCTTCTACTTAAGTCGTCATTTTGCCTTTTCTATTTATTTCCGAAGCAATTTCTGTGTTTCATCATCAATAAGAACGTCAGAGTGATACAGTAAACCTGAAGTGAAGCATCGGAGTCAATTACTAGTGTCACAGGAATGGTTCAAAACATAGTCATTAAGCAGAGTCAATCTTCTTGTACTTAAGTCGGCATTGTGCCTTTTGTATTTAATTCCGATGCAATTTCTGTGTTTCATTGTCAATAAAAGGGTCAAAGGGATACAGTAAACCTGAAGTGAATCATCATAATCTATAACTAGAGTCACAGGAATGGTTCAAATCATAGACAGTAAGAAGAGTCAGTCTTCTTGTACTTGAGCCGGCATTGTGCGTTTTGTTTTTAATTCCGATGCAATTTATGTTTTTCATCGTCAAGAAGATGGTCAGAGGGATACAGTAAACCTGAAGTGAGGCATCGCAATCTATAACTAGTGTCACAGGAATGGTTCAAAACATAGACAGTAGCAAGAGTCAGTCTTTTTGTACTTAAGTCGGCATTGTGAATTTTCTATTTAGTTCCGATGCAATTTCTATGTTTCATCGTCAATAAGAAGGACAGAGGGATACAGTAAACCTGAAGTGAAGCATCGGAATCAATAACTGTTGTCACACTAATGGTTCAGAACATAGACAGTAGAAAGAGTGAGTCTTCTTGTACTTGAGCCGGCATTGTGCGTTTTGTTTTTAATTCCGATGCAATTTCTGTTTTTCATCGTCAAGAAGAAGGTCAGAGGGATACAGTAAACCTGAAGTGATGCATCGCAATCTATAACTAGTGTCACAGGAATGGTTCAAAACATAGACAGTAGCAAGAGTCAGTCTTTTTGTACTTAAGTCGGCATTGTGCCTTTTCTATTTAGTTCCGATGCAATTTCTATGTTTCATCGTCAATAAGAAGGACAGAGGGATACAGTAAACCTGAAGTGAAGCATCGGAATCTATAACTAGTGTCACAGGAATGGTTCAAAACATAGACAGTAGGAAGAGTCAGTCTTCTTGTACTTAAGTCGGCATTGTGCCTTTTGTATTTAATTCCGATGCAATTTCTGTGTTTCATCGTCAATATGAAGGTCCAAGGGACACAGTAAACCTGAAGTGAGGCATCGGAATCTATGACTAGTGTCACAGGAATGGTTCAAAACATAGTCAGTAGGAAGAGTCAGTCTTCTTGTACTTAAGTCGACATTGTGCCTATCGTGTTTAATTCCGATGCAATTTCGGTGTTTCATCGTCAATAAGAAGGTCCAAGGGATACAGTAAACCTGAAGTGAAGCATCGGAGTCAATTACTAGTGTCACAGGAATGGTTCAAAACATAGTCAGTAAGAAGAGTCAATCTTGTTGTACTTAAGTCGGCATTGTGCCTTTTCTAATTAATTCCGATGCAATATCTGTGTTTCATCGTTAATAAGAAGGGCAGAGGGATACAGTAAACCTGAAGTGAGGCATCGGAATCCATAACTAGTGTCACAGTAATGGTTCAAAACATTGTCAGTAAGATGAGTCAATCTTCTTGTACTTTAGTCGGCATTGTGCCTTTTGTATTTAATTCCGATGCAATTTCTGTGTTTCATCGTCAATAAGAGGGTCAGAGGGATACAGTAAACCTGAAGTGAATCATCATAATCTATAACTACAGTCACAGGATTGGTTCAAATCATAGACAGTAAGAAGAGTCAGTCTACTTGTAGTTAAGTCGGCATTGTGCCTTTTGTATTTAATTCCGATGCAATTTCTGTGTTTCATCGACAATATGAAGGTCGGAGGTATACAGTGCACGTGAGGTGAAGCATCGGAATCTATAACTAGTGTCACAGGAATGCTTCAAATCATAGACAGTAAGAAGAGTTAGTCTTCTTGTACTTATGTCGGCATTGTGCCTTTTATATTTAATTCCGCTGCAATTTCTGTGTTTCATCGACAATATGAAGGTCAGAGGGATACAGTAAACCTGAGGTGAAGCATCGCAATCTATAAGTTGTGTCACAGGAATTGTTCGAAACATAGTCAGTAAGAAGAGTCAGTCTTCTTGTACTTAAGTCGGCATTGTGCCTTTTCTATTTATTTCCGATGCAATTTCTGTGTTTCATCGTCAATAAGAAGGTCCAAGGGATGCAGTACACCTGAAGTGAAGCATTGGTATCTATAACTAGTGTCACAGGAATGGTTCAAAGCATAGGCACTAAGAAGAGTCAGTTTTCCTGTACTTAAGCCGGCATTGTGCCTTTTCTATTTATTTCCGATGCAATTTCAGTGTTTCATCGTCCATAAGAAGGTCAGATGGATACAGTAAACCTGAAGTGAAGCATCGGAATCTATAACTAGTGTCACAGGAATTGTTAAAAACATAGACAGTGAGAAGCGTCAGTCTTCTTGTACTTAAGTCGGCATTGTGCCTTTTCTGCATAATTCCGAAGCAATTTCTGTGTTTCATCGTCAATAAGAAGGTCAGAGGGATACAGTAAACCTGAAGTGAGGCATCGGAATCTATAACTAGTGTCACAGGAATGGTTCAAAACATAGTCAGTAAGAAGAGTCAGTCTTCTTGTACTTCAGCCGGCATTGTGCGTTTTGTATTTAATTCCGATGCAATTTCTGTGTTTCATCGTCAATAAGAAGGTCAGAGGGATACAGTAAACCTGAAGTGAAGCATCGGAATCTATAACTAGTGTCACAGGAATGGTTCAAAACATAGCCAGTAGGAAGAGTCAGTCACCATGTACTTAAGTCGGCATTGTGCCTTTTCTGCATAATTCCGAAGCAATTTCTGTGTTTCATCGTCAATAAGAAGGTCCAAGGGATACAGTAAATCTCAAGTGAGGCATCGGAATCTATAACTAGTGTCACAGGAATGGTTCAAAACATAGTCAGTAAGAAGAGTCAGTCTTCTTGTACTTAAGTCGTCATTGTGCCTTTTCTATTTATTTCCGATGCAATTTCTGTGTTTCATCGTCAATAAGAAGGTCCAAGGGATGCAGTACACCTGAAGTGAAGCATTGGTATCTATAACTAGTGTCACAGGAATGGTTCAAAGCATAGGCACTAAGAAGAGTCAGTTTTCCTGTACTTAAGCCGGCATTGTGCCTTTTCTATTCATTTCCGATGCAATTTCAGTGTTTCATCGTCCATAAGAAGGTCAGAGGGATACAGTAAACCTGAAGTGAAGCATTGGAATCTATAAGTGGTGTCACAGGAATGGTTCAAAATATAGTCAGTAAGAAGAGACAGTCTTCTTGTACTTATGTCGGCATTGTGCCTTACGTATTTAATTCCGATGTAATTTCGGTGTTTCATCGTCAATAAGAAGGTTCAAGTGATACAGTAAACCTGAAGTGAAGCATCGGAGTCTATAACTAGTGTCACAGGAATGGTTCAAAGCATAGTCAGTAAGAAGAGTCAGTCTTCTTGTACGTAAATCGGCATTCTGCCTTTTCTATTTAATTCCGATGCAATTTCTGTGTTTCATCAACAATAAGAAGGTCAGAGGGATACAGTAAACCTGAAGTGAATCATCGGAGTCTGTAACGAGTGTCACAGGAATGGTTCAAATCAGAGTCAGTAAGAAGAGTCAGTCTTCTTGTACTTTAGTCGGCATTGTGCCTTTTCTATTTAATTCCGATGCAATATCTGTGTTTCATCGTTGATACGAAGGTCAGAGGGATACATTAAACCTGAAGTGAAGCATCGGAATCTATAACTAGTGTCACAGGAATGGTTCAAAACATAGACAGTAGGAAAACTCAGTCTTCATGTACTTAAGTCGGCATTGTGCCTCGTCTATATAATTCCGATGCAATTTCTGTGTTTCATTATCAATAAGAAGGTCCAAGGGATACAGTAAACCTGAAGTGAGGCATCGGAATCCGTAACTAGTGTCACAGGAATGGTTCAAAACATAGTCAGTAAGAAGAGTCAGTCTTCTTGTACTTAAGCCGGCATTGTGCCTTCTGTATTTAATTCCAATGCAATTTCTGTGTTTCATCATCAATAAGGTCAGAGGGATACAGTAAACCTGAAGGGAAGCATCGGAATCAATAACTAGTGTCACAGGAATGGTTAAAAGCATAGACAGTAAGAAGAGTCAGTCTTCTTGTACTTAAGTAGGCATTGTGCCTTTTGTATTTAAGTCCGATGCAATTTCTGTGTTTCATCGTCAATAAGAAGGTCCAAGGGATGCAGTACACCTGAAGTGAAGCATCGGAATCTATAACTAGTGTCACACGTTCGGTTCAAAACATAGACAGTAAGAAGAGACAGTCTTCTTGTACTTAAGTCGGCATTGTGCCTTTCGTATTTAATTCCGATGCAATTTCGGTGTTTCATCGTCAATAAGAAGGTCCAAGTGACACAGTAACCTGAAGTGAAGCATCGGAAACTATAACTAGTGTCACAGGTTCGGTTCAAAACATAGACAGTAAGTAGAGTCAGTCTTCTTGTACTTAAGTTGGCATTGTGCCATTTCTACTTAATTCTGATGCAAATTCTGTGTTTCATCATCAATATGAAGGTCAGAGGGATACAGTAAACCTTAAGTGAAGCATCGGAGTCTATAACTAGTGTAACAGGAATGGTTCAAAGCATAGTCAGTAAGAAGAGTCAGTCTTCTTGTACTTAAGTCGGCATTTTGCCTTTTCTATTTAATTCCGATGCAAAATCTGTGTTTCATCGTCAATAAGAAGGTCAGAGGGATACAGTAAACCTGAAGTGTGGCATCGGAATCTATAAATAGTGTCACAGGAATGGGTCAAATCATAGGCAGTGAGAAGAGTCAGTCTTCCTGTACTTAAGTCGGCATTGTGCCTTTTCTATTTAATTCCGATGCAATCTCTGTGTTTCATCATCAATAAGAAGGTCCTAGGGATGCAGTACATCTGAAGTGACACATCGGATTCTATAACTAGTGTCACAGGAATTTTTCACAACATAGACAGTAAGAATAGTCAGTCTTCTTGTACTTACGTCGGCATTGTACCTTTTCTATTTATTTTCGATGCAATTTCTGTGTTTTATCGTCCATAAGAAGGTCAGAGGTATACAGCAAAACTGAAGTGAAGCATCGGAATCTAAAAGTGGTGTCACAGGAATGGTTCAAAACATAGTGAGTAAGAAAGAGTCAGTCTTCTTGTACTTAAGTCGGCATTGTGCCTTTCGTATTTAATTCCGATGCAATGTCGGTGTTTCAACGTCAATAAGAAGGTCCAAGGGATACAGTACACCTGAAGTGAAGCATCGGAATCTATAACTAGTGTCACAGGAATGGTTCAAATCATAGACAGTAAGAAGAGTAAAGTCTTCTTGTACTTAATTCGGCATTGTGCCTCTTCTATTTAATTCCGATGCAATTTCTGTGTTTCATCGTCGATAAGAAGGTCAGAGGGACACAGTAAACCTGAAGTGAAGCATCGGAATCTATAACTAGTGTCACAGGAATGGTTCAAAACATAGACAGTAGGAAGAGTCAGTCTTCTTGTACTTAAGTCGGCATTGTGCCTTTTGTATTTAATTCCGATGCAATTTCTGTGTTTCATCGTCAATATGAAGGTCCAAGGGACACAGTAAACCTGAAGCGAGGCATCGGAATCTATGACTAGTGTCACAGAAATGGTTCAAAACATAGTCAGTAGGAAGAGTCAGTCTTCTTGTACTTAAGTCGACATTGTGCCTATCGTATTTAATTCCGATGCAATTTCGGTGTTTCATCGTCAATAAGAAGGTCCAAGGGATACAGTAAACCTGAAGTGAAGCATCGGAGTCAATTACTAGTGTCACAGGAATGGTTCAAAACATAGTCAGTAAGAAGAGTCAATCTTCTTGTACTTAAGTCGGCATTGTGCCTTTTCTATTTAATTCCGATGCAATATCTGTGTTTCATCGTTAATAAGAAGGGCAGAGGGATACAGTAAACCTGAAGTGAGGCATCGGAATCCATAACTAGTGTCACAGTAATGGTTCAAAACATTGTCAGTAAGATGAGTCAATCTTCTTGTACTTAAGTCGGCATTGTGCCTTTTGTATTTAATTCCGATGCAATTTCTGTGTTTCATCGTCAATAAGAGGGTCAGAGGGATACAGTAAACCTGAAGTGAATCATCATAATCTATAACTAGAGTCACAGGATTGGTTCAAATCATAGACAGTAAGAAGAGTCAGTCTACTTGTACTTAAGTCGGCATTGTGCCTTTTGTATTTAATTCCGATGCAATTTCTGTGTTTCATCGTCAATAAGAAGGTCGGAGGTATACAGTGCACCTGAAGTGAAGCATCGGAATCTATAACTAGTGTCACAGGAATGGTTCAAATCATAGACAGTAAGAAGAGTTAGTCTTCTTGTACTTATGTCGGCATTGTGCCTTTTATATTTAATTCCGATGCAATTTCTGTGTTTCATCGACAATATGAAGGTCAGAGGGATACAGTAAACCTGAAGTGAAGCATCGGAATCTATAACTAGTGTCACAGGAATGGTTCAGAACATAGACAGTAGAAAGAGTGAGTCTTCTTGTACTTGAGCCGGCATTGTGCGTTTTGTTTTTAATTCCGATGCAATTTCTGTTTTTCATCGTCAAGAAGAAGGTCAGAGGGATACAGTAAACCTGAAGTGATGCATCGCAATCTATAACTAGTGTTACAGGAATGGTTCAAAACATAGACTGTAGCAAGAGTCAGTCTTTTTGTACTTAAGTCGGCATTGTGCCTTTTCTATTTAATTCCGATGCAATTTCTATGTTTCATCGTCAATAAGAAGGACAGGCGGATACAGTAAACCTGAAGTGAAGCATCGGAATCTATAACTAGTGTCACAGGAATGGTTCAAAACATAGATAGTAGGAAGAGTCAGTCTTCTTGTACTTAAGTCGGCATTGTGACTTTTGTATTTAATTCCGAAGTAATTTCTGTGTTTCATCGTCAATATGAAGGTCCAAGGGATACAGTAAACCTGAAGTGAGGCATCGGAGTCTGTAACTAGTGTCACAGGAATGGTTCAAAATATATACCGTAAGAAGAGTCAGTCTTCTTGTACTTAAGTCGGCATTGTGCCTTTTCTGTTTAATTCCGATGCAATTTCTGTGTTTCATCGTCAATAAGAGGGGCAGAGGGATACAGTAAACCTGAAGTGAGGCATCGGAATCTTTAAGTAGTGTCACAGGAATTGTTCAAAACATAGTCAGTAAGAAGAGTCAGTCTTCTTGTACTTAAGTCGGCATTGTGCCTTTTCTATTTAATTCCGATGCAATTTCTGTGTTTCATCGTAATAAGAAGGTCAGAGGGATACTGTAAACCTGAGGTGAAGCATCGGAATCTATAAGTTGTGTCACAGGAATTGTTCAAAACATAGTCAGTAAGAAGAGTCAGTCTTCTTGTACTTAAGTCGTCATTGTGCCTTTTGTATTTAATTCCGATGTATTTTCTGTGTTTCATCGTCAATAAGGGGGTCAGAGGGATACAGTAAACCTGAAGTGAAGCATCATAATCTATAACTAGAGTCACAGGAATGGTTAAAACATAGACAGTAACAAGAGTAAGTCTACTTGAACTTAAGTCGGCATTGTGCCTTTTGTATTTAATTCCGATGCAATTTCTGTGTTTCATCGTCAATAAGAAGGTCGGAGGCATACAGTGCACCTGAAGTGAAATATCGGAATCTATAACTAGTGTCACAGGAATGGTTCAAATCATAGACAGTAAGAAGAGTCAGTCTTCTTGTACTTATGTCAGCATTGTGCCTTTTCTATTTAATTCCGATGCAATTTCGGTGTTTCATCGTCAATATGTAGGTCAGAGGTATACAGTAAACCTGAAGTGAAGCATCGGAATCTATAACTAGTGTCACAGAAATGGTTCAAATCATAGACAGTAGAAAGAGTAAGTCTTCTTGTACTTCAGCCGGCATTGTGCGTTTTGTATTTAATTCCGATGCGATTTCTGATTTTCATCGACAATAAGAAGGTCAGAGGGATACAGTAAACCTAAAGTGAAGCGTCGGAATCTATAACTAATGTCACAGGAATGGTTCAAAACATAGACAGTAGGAAAAGCCAGTCTTCTTGTACTTAAGTCGGCATTGTGCCTTTTCCATTTAATTCCGATGCAATTTCTATGTTTCATCGTCAATAAGAAGGACATAGGGATACAGTAAACCTGAAGTGAAGCATTGGAGTCTATAACTAGTGTCACAGGAATGGTTCAAATCATAGTCAGTAAGAAGAGTCAGTCTTCTTGTACTTAAGTCGGCATTGTGTCTTTTCTGTTTAATTCCGATGCAATTTCTGTGTTTCATCGTCAATAAGAAGGTCAGAGGGATACAGTAAACCTGAAGTGAAGCATCGGAATCTATAACTAGTGTCACAGGAATGGTTCAAAACATAGCCAGTAGGAAGAGTCAGTCACCTTGTACTTAAGTCGGCATTGTGCCTTTTCTGCATAATTCCGAAGCAATTTCTGTGTTTCATCGTCAATAAAAAAGGTCCAAAGGATACAGTAAATCTGAAGTGAGGCATCGGAATCTATAACTAGTGTCACAGGAACGGTTCAAAACATAGTCAGTAAGAAGAGTCAGTCTTCTTGTACTTAAGTCGTCATTGTGCCTTTTCTATTTATTTCCGATGCAATTTCTGTGTTTCATCGTCAATAAGAAGGTCCAAGGGATGCAGTACACCTGAAGTGAAGCATTGGTATCTATAACTAGTGTCACAGGAATGGTTCAAAGCATAGGCACTAAGAAGAGTCAGTTTTCCTGTACTTAAGCCGGCATTGTGCCTTTTCTATTTATTTCCGATGCAATTTCAGTGTTTCATCGTCCATAAGAAGGTCAGAGGGATACAGTAAACCTGAAGTGAAGCATTGGAATCTATAAGTGGTGTCACAGGAATGGTTCAAAATATAGTCAGTAAGAAGAGACAGTCTTCTTGTACTTATGTCGGCATTGTGCCTTACGTATTTAATTCCGATGTAATTTCGGTGTTTCATCGTCAATAAGAAGGTTCAAGTGATACAGTAAACCTGAAGTGAAGCATCATAGTCTATAACTAGTGTCACAGGAATGGTTCAAAGCATAGTCAGTAAGAAGAGTCAGTCTTCTTGTACGTAAATCGGCATTCTGCCCTTTCTATTTAATTCCGATGCAATTTCTGTGTTTCATCATCAATAAGAAGGTCAGAGGGATACAGTAAACCTGAAGTGAATCATCGGAGTCTATAACTAGTGTCACAGGAATGGTTCAAATCAGAGTCAGTAAGAAGAGTCAGTCTTCTTGTACTTAAGTCGGCATTGTGCCTTTTCTATTTAATTCCGATGCAATATCTGTGTTTCATCGTCGATACGAAGGTCAGAGGAATACAGTAAACCTGAAGTGAAGCATCGGAATCTATAACTAGTGTCACAGGAATGGTTCAAAACATAGACAGTAGGAAAACTCAGTCTTCTTGTACTTAATCCGGCATTGTGCCTTCTGTATTTAATTCTGATGCAATTTCTGTGTTTCATCATCAATATGGTCAGAGGGATACAGTAAACCTGAAGGGAAGCATCGGAATCAATAACTAGTGTCACAGGAATGGTTAAAAGCATAGACAGTAAGAAGAGTCAGTCTTCTTGTACTTAAGTAGGCATTGTGTTTTTTGTATTTAAGTCCGATGCAATGTCGGTGTTTCATCGTCAATAAGAAGGTCCAAGTGACACAGTAACCTGAAGTGAAGCATCGGAAACTATAACTAGTGTCACAGGTTCGGTTCAAAACATAGACAGTAAGTAGAGTCAGTCTTCTTGTACTTAAGTTGGCATTGTGCCATTTCTACTTAATTCTGATGCATATTCTGTGTTTCATCATCAATATGAAGGTCAGAGGGATACAGTAAACCTTAAGTGAAGCATCGGAGTCTATAACTAGTGTAACAGGAATGGTTCAAAGCATAGTCAGTAAGAAGAGTCAGTCTTCTTGTACTTAAGTCGGCATTTTGCCTTTTCTATTTAATTCCGATGCAATATCTGTGTTTCATCGTCAATAAGAAGGTCAGAGGGATACAGTAAACCTGAAGTGTGGCATCGGAATCTATAAATAGTGTCACAGGAATGGGTCAAATCATAGGCAGTGAGAAGAGTCAGTCTTCCTGTACTTAAGTCGGCATTGTGCCTTTTCTATTTAATTCCGATGCAATCTCTGTGTTTCATCATCAATAAGAAGGTCCTAGGGATGCAGTACATCTGAAGTGACACATCGGATTCTATAACTAGTGTCACAGGAATGGTTCACAACATAGACAGTAAGAATAGTCAGTCTTCTTGTACTTACGTCGGCATTGTACCTTTTCTATTTATTTTCGATGCAATTTCTGTGTTTTATCGTCCATAAGAAGGTCAGAGGTATACAGTAAATCTGAAGTGAAGCATCGGAATCTAAAAGTGGAGTCACAGGAATGGTTCAAAACATAGTCAGTAAGAAAGAGTCAGTCTTCTCGTACTTAAGTCGGCATTGTGCCTTTCGTATTTAATTCCGATGCAATGTCGGTGTTTCAACGTCAATAAGAAGGTCCAAGGGATACAGTAAACCTGAAGTGAAGTATCAGAATCTAAAACTAGTGTCACAGGAATGGTTCAAACATAGACTGTAAGAAGAATCTGTCTACTTGTACTTAAGTTGGCATTGTGCCTTTTGTATTTAATTCCGATGCAATTTCTGTGTTTCATCGTCAATACGGAGGTCCAAGGGATACAGTACACCTGAAGTGAAGCATCGGAATCTATAACTAGTGTCACAGGAATGGTTCAAATCATAGACAGTAAGAAGAGTAAAGTCTTCTTGTACTTAAGTCGGCATTGTGCCTCTTCTATTTAATTCCGATGCAATTTCTGTGTTTCATCGTCGATAAGAAGGTCAGAGGGACACAGTAAACCTGAAGTGAAGCATCGGAATCTATAACTAGTGTCACAGGAATGGTTCAAAACATAGACAGTAGGAAGAGTCAGTCTTCTTGTACTTAAGTCGGCATTGTGCCTTTTGTATTTAATTCCGATGCAATTTCTGTGTTTCATCGTCAATATGAAGGTCCAAGGGACACAGTAAACCTGAAGTGAGGCATCGGAATCTATGAGTAGTGTCACAGGAATGGTTCAAAACATAGTCAGTAGGAAGAGTCAGTCTTCTTGTACTTAAGTCGACATTGTGCCTATCGTATTTAATTCCGATGCAATTTCGGTGTTTCATCGTCAATAAGAAGGTCCAAGGGATACAGTACATCTGAAGTGACACATCGGATTCTATAACTAGTGTCACAGGAATGGTTCACAACATAGACAGTAAGAATAGTCAGTCTTCTTGTACTTACGTCGGCATTGTACCTTTTCTATTTATTTTCGATGCAATTTCTGTGTTTTATCGTCCATAAGAAGGTCATAGGTATACAGTAAAACTGGAGTGAAGCATCGGAATCTAAAAGTGGAGTCACAGGAATGGTTCAAAACATAGTCAGTAAGAAAGAGTCAGTCTTCTCGTACTTAAGTCGGCATTGTGCCTTTCGTATTTAATTCCGATGCAATGTCGGTGTTTCAACGTCAATAAGAAGGTCCAAGGGATACAGTAAACCTGAAGTGAAGTATCAGAATCTAAAACTAGTGTCACAGGAATGGTTCAAACATAGACTGTAAGAAGAATCTGTCTACTTGTACTTAAGTTGGCATTGTGCCTTTCGTATTTAATTCCGATGCAATTTCGGTGTTTCATCGTCAATAAGAAGGTCCAAGTGACACAGTAACCTGAAGTGAAGCATCGGAGACTATAACTAGTGTCACAGGAATGGTTCAAAACATAGACAGTAAGTAGAGTCAGTCTTCTTGTACTTAAGTTGGCATTGTGCCATTTCTACTTAATTCTGATGCAAATTCTGTGTTTCATCATCAATATGAAGGTCAGAGGGATACAGTAAACCATAAGTGAAGCATCGGAGTCTATAACTAGTGTAACAGGAATGGTTCAAAGCATAGTCAGTAAGAAGAGTCAGTCTTCTTGTACTTAAGTCGGCATTTTGCCTTTTCTATTTAATTCCGATGCAATATCTGTGTTTCATCGTCAATAAGAAGGTCAGAGGGATACAGTAAACCTGAAGTGTGGCATCGGAATCTATAAATAGTGTAACAGGAATGGGTCAAATCATAGGCAGTGAGAAGAGTCAGTCTTCCTGTACTTAAGTCGGCATTGTGCCTTTTCTATTTAATTCCGATGCAATCTCTGTGTTTCATCATCAATAAGAAGGTCCTAGGGATGCAGTACATCTGAAGTGACACATCGGATTCTATAACTAGTGTCACAGGAATGGTTCACAACATAGACAGTAAGAATAGTCAGTCTTCTTGTACTTACGTCGGCATTGTACCTTTTCTATTTATTTTCGATGCAATTTCTGTGTTTTATCGTCCATAAGAAGGTCAGAGGTATACAGTAAAACTGAAGTGAAGCATCGGAATCTAAAAGTGGAGTCACAGGAATGGTTCAAAACATAGTCAGTAAGAAAGAGTCAGTCTTCTCGTACTTAAGTCGGCATTGTGCCTTTCGTATTTAATTCCGATGCAATGTCGGTGTTTCAACGTCAATAAGAAGGTCCAAAGGATACAGTAAACCTGAAGTGAAGTATCAGAATCTAAAACTAGTGTCACAGGAATGGTTCAAACATAGACTGTAAGAAGAATCTGTCTACTTGTACTTAAGTTGGCATTGTGCCTTTTGTATTTAATTCCGATGCAATTTCTGTGTTTCATCGTCAATACGAAGGTCCAAGGGATACAGTACACCTGAAGTGAAGCATCGGAATCTATAACTAGTGTCACAGGAATGGTTCAAATCATAGACAGTAAGAAGAGTAAAGTCTTCTTGTACTTAAGTCGGCATTGTGCCTCTTCTATTTAATTCCGATGCAATTTCTGTGTTTCATCGTCGATAAGAAGGTCAGAGGGACACAGTAAACCTGAAGTGAAGCATCGGAATCTATAACTAGTGTCACAGGAATGGTTCAAAACATAGACAGTAGGAAGAGTCAGTCTTCTTGTACTTAAGTCGGCATTGTGCCTTTTGTATTTAATTCCGATGCAATTTCTGTGTTTCATCGTCAATATGAAGGTCCAAGGGACACAGTAAACCTGAAGTGAGGCATCGGAATCTATGACTAGTGTCACAGGAATGGTTCAAAACATAGTCAGTAGGAAGAGTCAGTCTTCTTGTACTTAAGTCGACATTGTGCCTTTTCTATTTATTTTCGATGCAATTTCTGTGTTTTATCGTCCATAAGAAGGTCAGAGGTATACAGTAAAACTGAAGTGAAGCATCGGAATCTAAAAGTGGAGTCACAGGAATGGTTCAAAACATAGTCAGAAGAAAGAGTCAGTCTTCTCGTACTTAAGTCGGCATTGTGCCTTTCGTATTTAATTCCGATGCAATGTCGGTGTTTCAACGTCAATAAGAAGGTCCAAGGGATACAGTAAACCTGAAGTGAAGTATCAGAATCTAAAACTAGTGTCACAGGAATGGTTCAAACATAGACTGTAAGAAGAATCTGTCTACTTGTACTTAAGTTGGCATTGTGCCTTTCGTATTTAATTCCGATGCAATTTCGGTGTTTCATCGTCAATAAGAAGGTCCAAGTGACACAGTAACCTGAAGTGAAGCATCGGAAACTATAACTAGTGTCACAGGTTCGGTTCAAAACATAGACAGTAAGTAGAGTCAGTCTTCTTGTACTTAAGTTGGCATTGTGCCATTTCTACTTAATTCTGATGCAAATTCTGTGTTTCATCATCAATATGAAGGTCAGAGGGATACAGTAAACCTTAAGTGAAGCATCGGAGTCTATAACTAGTGTAACAGGAATGGTTCAAAGCATAGTCAGTAAGAAGAGTCAGTCTTCTTGTACTTAAGTCGGCATTTTGCCTTTTCTATTTAATTCCGATGCAATATCTGTGTTTCATCGTCAATAAGAAGGTCAGAGGGATACAGTAAACCTGAAGTGTGGCATCGGAATCTATAAATAGTGTCACAGGAATGGGTCAAATCATAGGCAGTGAGAAGAGTCAGTCTTCCTGTACTTAAGTCGGCATTGTGCCTTTTCTATTTAATTCCGATGCAATCTCTGTGTTTCATCATCAATAAGAAGGTCCTAGGGATGCAGTACATCTGAAGTGACACATCGGATTCTATAACTAGTGTCACAGGAATGGTTCACAACATAGACAGTGAGAATAGTCAGTCTTCTTGTACTTACGTCGGCATTGTACCTTTTCTATTTATTTTCGATGCAATTTCTGTGTTTTATCGTCCATAAGAAGGTCAGAGGTATACAGTAAAACTGAAGTGAAGCATCGGAATCTAAAAGTGGAGTCACAGGAATGGTTCAAAACATAGTCAGTAAGAAAGAGTCAGTCTTCTCGTACTTAAGTCGGCATTGTGCCTTTCGTATTTAATTCCGATGCAATGTCGGTGTTTCAACGTCAATAAGAAGGTCCATGGGATACAGTAAACCTGAAGTGAAGTATCAGAATCTAAAACTAGTGTCACAGGAATGGTTCAAACATAGAATGTAAGAAGAATCTGTCTACTTGTACTTAAGTTGGCATTGTGCCTTTTGTATTTAATTCCGATGCAATTTCTGTGTTTCATCGTCAATACGAAGGTCCAAGGGATACAGTACACCTGAAGTGAAGCATCGGAATCTATAACTAGTGTCACAGGAATGGTTCAAATCATAGACAGTAAGAAGAGTAAAGTCTTCTTGTACTTAAGTCGGCATTGTGCCTCTTCTATTTAATTCCGATGCAATTTCTGTGTTTCATCGTCGATAAGAAGGTCAGAGGGACACAGTAAACCTGAAGTGAAGCATCGGAATCTATAACTAGTGTCACAGGAATGGTTCAAATAATAGACAGTAGGAAGAGTCAGTCTTCTTGTACTTAAGTCGGCATTGTGCCTTTTGTATTTAATTCCGATGCAATTTCTGTGTTTCATCGTCAATATGAAGGTCCAAGGGACACAGTAAACCTGAAGTGAGGCATCGGAATCTATGACTAGTGTCACAGGAATGGTTCAAAACATAGTCAGTAGGAAGAGTCAGTCTTCTTGTACTTAAGTCGACATTGTGCCTATCGTATTTAATTCCGATGCAATTTCGGTGTTTCATCGTCAATAAGAAGGTCCAAGGGATACAGTAAACCTGAAGTGAAGCATCGGAGTCAATTACTAGTGTCACAGGAATGGTTCAAAACATAGTCAGTAAGAAGAGTCAATCTTCTTGTACTTAAGTCGGCATTGTGCCTTTTCTATTTAATTCCGATGCAATATCTGTGTTTCATCGTTAATAAGAAGGGCAGAGGGATACAGTAAACCTGAAAGGAGGCATCGGAATCCATAACTAGTGTCACAGTAAGGTTCAAAACATTGTCAGTAAGATGAGTCAATCTTCTTGTACATAAGTCGGCATTGTGCCTTTTGTATTTAATTCCGATGCAATTTCTGTGTTTCATCGTCAATAAGAGGGTCGGAGGGATACAGTAAACCTGAAGTGAATCATCATAATCTATAACTAGAGTCACAGGATTGGTTCAAATCATAGACAGTAAGAAGAGTCAGTCTACTTGTACTTAAGTCGGCATTGTGCCTTTTGTATTTAATTCCGATGCAATTTCTGTGTTTCATCGTCAATAAGAAGGTTGGAGGTATACAGTGCACCTGAAGTGAAGCATCGGAATCTATAACTAGTGTCACAGGAATGGTTCAAATCATAGACAGTAAGAAGAGTTAGTCTTCTTGTACTTATGTCGGCATTGTGCCTTTTATATTTAATTCCGATGCAATTTCTGTGTTTCATCGACAATATGAAGGTCAGAGGGATACAGTAAACCTGAAGTGAGGCATCGGAATCTATAACTAGTGTCACAGGAATGGTTCAGAACATAGACAGTAGAAAGAGTGAGTCTTCTTGTACTTGAGCCGGCATTGTGCGTTTTGTTTTCAATTCCGATGCAATTTCTGTTTTTCATCGTCAAGAAGAAGGTCAGAGGGATACAGTAAACCTGAAGTGATGCATCGCAATCTATAACTAGTGTTACAGGAATGGTTCAAAACATAGACTGTAGCAAGAGTCAGTCTTTTTGTACTTAAGTCGGCATTGTGCCTTTTCTATTTAATTCCGATGCAATTTCTATGTTTCATCGTCAATAAGAAGGACAGAGGGATACAGTAAACCTGAAGTGAAGCGTCGGAATCTATAACTAGTGTCACAGGAATGGTTCAAAACATAGATAGTAGGAAGAGTCAGTCTTCTTGTACATAAGTCGGCATTGTGCCTTTTGTATTTAATTCCGAAGTAATTTCTGTGTTTCATCGTCAATATGAAGGTCCAAGGGATAAAGTAAACCTGAAGTGAGGCATCGGAATCTATAACTAGTGTCACAGGAATGGTTCAAAATATATACCGTAAGAAGAGTCAGTCTTCTTGTACTTAAGTCGGCATTGTGCCTTTTCTGTTTAATTCCGATGCCATTTCTGTGTTTCATCGTCAATAAGAAGGGCAGAGGGATACAGTAAACCTGAAGTGAGGCATCGGAATCTTTAAGTAGTGTCACAGGAATTGTTCAAAACATAGTCAGTAAGAAGAGTCAGTCTTCTTGTACTTAAGTCGGCATTGTGCTTTTTCTATTTAATTCCGATGCAATTTCTGTGTTTCATTGTCAATAAGAAGGTCAGAGGGATACAGTAAACCTGAGGTGAAGCATCGGAATCTATAAGTTGTGTCACAGGAATTGTTCAAAACATAGTCAGTAAGAAGAGTCAGTCTTCTTGTACTTAAGTCGTCATTGTGCCTTTTGTATTTAATTCCGATGTATTTTCTGTGTTTCATCGTCAATAAGGGGGTCAGAGGGATACAGTAAACCTGAAGTGAAGCATCATAATCTATAACTAGAGTCACAGGAATGGTTAAAACATAGACAGTAACAAGAGTAAGTCTACTTGAACTTAAGTCGGCATTGTGCCTTTTGTATTTAATTCCGATGCAATTTCTGTGTTTCATCGTCAATAAGAAGGTCAGAGGCATACAGTGCACCTGAAGTGAAATATCGGAATCTATAACTAGTGTCACAGGAATGGTTCAAATCATAGACAGTAAGAAGAGTCAGTCTTCTTGTACTTATGTCGGCATTGTGCCTTTTCTATTTAATTCCGATGCAATTTCGGTGTTTAATCGTCAATATGAAGGTCAGAGGTATACAGTAAACCTGAAGTGAAGCATCGGAATCTATAACTAGTGTCACAGAAATGGTTCAAGTCATAGACAGTAGAAAGAGTAAGTCTTCTTGTACTTCAGCCGGCATTGTGCGTTTTGTATTTAATTCCGATGCAATTTCTGATTTTCATCGACAATAAGAAGGTCAGAGGGATACAGTAAACCTAAAGTGAAGCGTCGGAATCTATAACTAATGTCACAGGAATGGTTCAAAACATTAACAGTAGGAAAAGCCAGTCTTCTTGTACTTAAGTCGGCATTGTGCCTTTTCCATTTAATTCCGATGCAATTTCTATGTTTCATCGTCAATAAGAAGGACAGAGGGATACAGTAAACCTGAAGTGAAGCATCGGAGTCTATAACTAGTGTCACAGGAATGGTTCAAATCATAGTCAGCAAGAAGAGTCAGTCTTCTTGTACTTAAGTCGGCATTGTGCCTTTTCTATTTAATTCCGATGCAATATCTGTGTTTCATCGTCGATACGAAGGTCAGAGGGATACAGTAAACCTGAAGTGAAGCATCGGAATCTATAACTAGTGTCACTGGAATGGTTCAAAACATAGTCAGTAAGAACAGTCAGTCTTCTTGTACTTAAGTCGTCATTGTGCCTTTTCTATTTATTTCCGATGCAATTTCTGTGTTTCATCGTCAAAATGAAGGTCAGAGGGATACAGTAAACCTGAAGTGAAGCATTGGAATCTATAAGTGGTGTCACAGGAATGGTTCAAAATATAGTCAGTAAGAAGAGACAGTCTTCTTGTACTTATGTCGGCATCGTGCCTTACGTATTTAATTCCGATGTAATTTCGGTGTTTCATCATCAATAAGAAGGTTCAAGTGATACAGTAAACCTGAAGTGAACCGTCGGAGTCTATAACTAGTGTCACAGGAATGGTTCAAAACATAGTCAGTAAGAAGAGTCAGTCTTCTTGTACTTAAATCGGCATTCTGCCTTTTCTATTTAATTCCGATGCAATTTCTGTGTTTCATCATCAATAAGAAGGTCAGAGGGATACAGTAAACCTGAAGTGAATCATCGGAGTCTATAACTAGTGTCACAGGAATGGTTCAAATCATAGTCAGTAAGAAGAGTCAGTCTTCTTGTACTTAAGTCGGCATTGTGCCTTTTCTATTTTATTCCGATGCAATATCTGTGTTTCATCGTCGATACGAAGGTCAGAGGGATACAGTAAACCTGAAGTGAAGCATCGGAATCTATAACTAGTGTCACAGGAATGGTTCAAAACATAGACAGTAGGAAAACTCAGTCTTCATGTACTTAAGTCGGCATTGTGCCTCGTCTATATAATTCCGATGCAATTTCTGTGTTTCATTATCAATAAGAAGGTCCAAGGGATACAGTAAACCTGAAGTTAGGCATCGGAATCCGTAACTAGTGTCACAGGAATGGTTCAAAACATAGTCAGTAAGAAGAGTCAGTCTTCTTGTACTTAAGCCGGCATTGTGCCTTCTGTATTTAATTCCGATGCAATTTCTGTGTTTCATCATCAATAAGGTCAGAGGGATACAGTAAACCTGAAGGGAAGCATCGGAATCAATAACTAGTGTCACAGGAATGGTTAAAAGCATAGACAGTAAGAAGAGTCAGTCTTCTTGTACTTAAGTAGGCAATGTGCCTTTTGTATTTAATTCCGATGCAATTTCTGTGTTTCATCGTCAATAAGAAGGTCCAAGGGATGCAGTACACCTGAAGTGAAGCATCGGAATCTATAACTAGTGTCACAGATTCGGTTCAAAACATAGACAGTAAGTAGAGTCAGTCTTCTTGTACTTAAGTTGGCATTGTGCCATTTCTACTTAATTCTGATGCAAATTCTGTGTTTCATCATCAATATGAAGGTCAGAGGGATACAGTAAACCTTAAGTGAAGCATCGGAGTCTATAACTAGTGTAACAGGAATGGTTCAAAGCATAGTCAGTAAGAAGAGTCAGTCTTCTTGTACTTAAGTCGGCATTTTGCCTTTTCTATTTAAATCCGATGCAATATCTGTGTTTCATCGTCAATAAGAAGGTCAGAGGGATACAGTAAACCTGAAGTGAATCATCGGAGTCTATAACTAGTGTCACAGGAATGGTTCAAGTCATAGTCAGTAAGAAGAGTCAGTCTTCTTGTACTTAAGTTGGCATTGTGCCTTTTGTATTTAATTCCGATGCAATTTCTGTGTTTCATCGTCAATACGAAGGTCCAAGGGATACAGTACACCTGAAGTGAAGCATCGGAATCTATAACTAGTGTCACACGAATGGTTCAAATCATAGACAGTAAGAAGAGTAAAGTCTTCTTGTACTTAAGTCGGCATTGTGCCTCTTCTATTTAATTCCGATGCAATTTCTGTGTTTCATCGTCGATAAGAAGGTCAGAGGGATACGGTAAACCTGAAGTGAAGCATCAGAATCTATATCTAGTGTCACAGGAATGGTTCGAAACATAGAGAGTAGGAAGAGTCAGTCTTCTTGTACTTGAGTCGGCATTGTGCCTTTTGTATTTAATTCCGATGCAATTTCTGTGTCTCATCGTCAATAAGAAGGTCAGAGGGATACAGTAAACCTGAAGTGAAGCATCGGAATCTATAACTAGTGTCACAGGAATGGTTCAAACAAATTCAGTAGGAAGAGTCAGTCTTCATATACTTAAGTCGGCATTGTGCCTTTTCTATTTAATTCCGATGCAATTTCTGTGTTTCATCATCAATTAGAAGGTCAGAGGGATACAGTAAACCTGAAGTGAAGCATCGGAGTTTATAACTACTGTCACAGGAATGGTTAAAAACATAGTCAGTAAGAAGAGTCAGTCTTCTTGTACTTAAGTCTGCATTGTGCCTTTTCTATTTAATTCCGATGCAATTTCTGTGTTTCATCATCAATAAGTAGGTCAGAGGGATACAGTAAACCTGAAGTGAAGCATCGGAGTCTATAACTAGTGTTACAGGAATGGTTTAAAGCATAGTCAGTAAGAAGAGTCAGTTTTCTTGTACATAAGTCGGCATTGTGCCTTTTCTATTTACTTCTGATGCACTATCTGTGTTTCATCGTCAATAAGGAGGTCAGAGGAGTACAGTAAACCTGAAGTGAAGCATCGGAATCTATAACTAGTGACACAGGAATGGTTCAAAACATAGACATTAGGAAGAGTCCGTCTTCTTGTACTTAAGTCGGCATTGTGCCTTTTCTATTTAATTCCGATGCAATTTCTGTGTTTCGTTATCAATAAGAAGATCCAAGGGATACAGCAAACCTGAAGTGAGGCATCGGAATCCATAACTACTGTCACAGGAATGGTTAGAAACATAGTCAGTAAGAAGAGTCAGTCTTCTCGTACTTAAGTCTGCATTGTGCCTTTTCTATTTAATTCCGATGCAATTTCTGTGTTTTATCATCATTAAGAAGGTCAGAGAGATATAGTAAACCTGAAGTGAAGCATCGGAATCTATAACTAGTGTCACAGGAATGGTTCAAATCATAGAAAGTAAGAAGAGTCAGTCTTCTTGTATTTAAGTCGGCATTGTGCCTTTTCTATTTTATTCCGATGCAGTTTTTGTGTTTCATCGTCAATAAGAAGGTCAGAGGGATACAGTAAACCTGAAGTGAAGCATCAGAATCTATAACTAGTGTCACAGGAATGGTTCAAAACATAGATAGTGTTAAGAGTCAGTCTTCTTGTACTTGAGTC
This sequence comes from Schistocerca americana, assembly GCF_021461395.2. Classification (NCBI taxonomy): domain Eukaryota; kingdom Metazoa; phylum Arthropoda; class Insecta; order Orthoptera; family Acrididae; genus Schistocerca; species Schistocerca americana. The sequence goes on along the minus strand of NC_060130.1, from coordinate 9,776,321 downwards.
GGCATTGTGCCTTTTGTATTTAATTCCGATGCAATTTCTGTGTTTCATCGTCAATAAGAAGGTCCAAGGGATACAGTAAATCTGAAGTGAGGCATCGGAATCTATAACTAGTGTCACAGGAATGGTTCAAGACATAGACAGTAAGAAGAGTCAGTCTTCTTGTACTTAAGTCGGCATTGTGCCTTTTCTGTTTAATTCCGATGCAATTTCTGTGTTTAACCGTCAATAGGAAGGTCAGAGGGATACAGTAAACCAGACGTGAAGCATCTGTATGTATAACTAGTGTGACAGGAATGGTTCCAAACATAGACAGTAGGAAGAGCCAGTCTTCTTGTACTGAAGTCGGCATTGTGCCTTTTGTATTTAATTCCGATGTAATTTCTGTGTTTCATCGTCAATACGAAGGTCCAAGGGATACAGTACACCTGAAGTGAAGCATCGGAATCTATAACTAGTGTCACAGGAATGGTTCAAAACATTGACAGTAGGAAGAGTCAGTCTTCTTGTACTTGTGTCGGCAATGTGCCTTTTGTATTTAGTTCCGATGCAATTTCTGTGTCTCATCGTTAATAAGAAGGTCAGAGGGATACAGTAAACCTGAAGTGAAGTATCGGAATCTATAACTAGTGTCACAGGAATGGTTCAAAACATATCCAGTAGGAAGAGTCAGTCTTCATATACTTAAGTCGGCATTGTGCCTTATCTATTTAATTCCGATGCAATTTCTGTGTTCCATCGACAATAAGAAGGTCCAAGGGATGCAGTACACCTGAAGTGAAGCATTGGAATCTATAACTAGTGTCACAGGAATGGTTCAAAGCATAGGCACTAAGATGAGTCAGTTTTCCTGTACTTAAGCCGGCATTGTGCCTTTTCTATTTAATTCCGATGCAATTTCTGTGTTTCATCGTCAATAAGAAGGTCAGAGGGATACAGTAAACCTGAAGTGAAGCATCGGAATCTATAACTAGTGTCGCAGGAATGGTATAAAACATAGACAATCGGAAGAGTCAGTCTTCTTGTACTTAAGTCGGCATTGTGCCTTTTGTATTTATTTCCGATGTAATTTCTGTGTTTCATCGTCAATACGAAGGTCCAAGGGATACAGTACACCTGAAGTGAAGCATCGGAATCTATAACTAGTGTCACAGGAATGGTTCAAAACATTGACAGTAGGAAGAGTCAGTCTTCTTGTACTTGTGTCGGCAATGTGCCTTTTGTATTTAGTTCCGATGCAATTTCTGTGTCTCATCGTTAATAAGAAGGTCAGAGGGATACAGTAAACCTGAAGTGAAGTATCGGAATCTATAACTAGTGTCACAGGAATGGTTCAAAACATATCCAGTAGGAAGAGTCAGTCTTCATATACTTAAGTCGGCATTGTGCCTTTTCTATTTAATTCCGATGCAATTTCTGTGTTTTATCGTCAATAAGAAGGTCAGAGAGATATAGTAAACCTGAAGTGAGGCATCGGAATCTATAACTAGTGTCACAGGGATGGTTCAAAACATAGACAGTAGGAAGAGTCAGACTTCTTGTACTTAAGTCGGCATTGTGCCTTTTCTATTTAATACCGATGCAATTTCTGTGTTCGTCGTCAATAAGAAGGTCAGAGGGAGACAGTAAACCTGAAGTGAAGTATCAGAATCTATAACTAGTGTCACAGGAATGGTTCAAAGCATAGACACTAAGAAGAATCTGTCTACTTGTACTTAAGTCGGCAATGTGCCTTTTGTATTTATTTTCGATGCAATTTCTGTGTTTCATCGTCAATAAGAAAGTCCAAGGGATACAGTACACCTGAAGTGAAGCATCGGAATCTATAACTAGTGTCACAGGAATGGTTCAAATCATAGACAGTAAGAAGAGTCAGTCTTCTTGTACTTACGTCGGCATTGTACTTTTTCTATTTATTTTCGATGCAATTTCTGTGTTTTATCGTCCATAAGAAGGTCAGAGGTATACAGTAAAACTGAAGTGAAGCATCGGAATCTAAAAGTGGTGTCACAGAAATGGTTCAAACATAGACTGTAAGAAGAATCTGTCTACTTGTACTTAAGTTGGCATTGTGCCTTTTGTATTTAATTCCGATGCAATTTCTGTGTTTCATCGTCAATACGAAGGTCCAAGGGATACAGTACACCTGACGTGAAGCATCGGAATCTATAACTAGTGTCACAGGAATGGTTCAAATCATAGACAGTAAGAAGAGTAAAGTCTTCTTGTACTTAAGTCGGCATTGTGCCTCTTCTATTTAATTCCGATGCAATTTCTGTGTTTCATCGTCGATAAGAAGGTCAGAGGGATACGGTAAACCTGAAGTGAAGCATCAGAATCTATATCTAGTGTCACAGGAATGGTTCAAAACATAGAGAGTAGGAAGAGTCAGTCTTCTTGTACTTGAGTCGGCATTGTGCCTTTTGTATTTAATTCCGATGCAATTTCTGTGTCTCATCGTCAATAAGAAGGTCAGAGGGATACAGTAAACCTGAAGTGAAGCATCGGAATCTATAACTAGTGTCACAGGAATGGTTCAAACAAATTCAGTAGGAAGAGTCAGTCTTCATATACTTAAGTCGGCATTGTGCCTTTTCTATTTAATTCCGATGCAATTTCTGTGTTTCATCATCAATTAGAAGGTCAGAGGGATACAGTAAACCTGAAGTGAAGCATCGGAGTTTATAACTACTGTCACAGGAATGGTTTAAAACATAGTCAGTAAGAAGAGTCAGTCTTCTTGTACTTAAGTCTGCATTGTGCCTTTTCTATTTAATTCCGATGCAATTTCTGTGATTCATCATCAATAAGTAGGTCAGAGGGATACAGTAAACCTGAAGTGAAGCATCGGAGTCTATAACTAGTGTTACAGGAATGGTTCAAAGCATAGTCAGTAAGAAGAGTCAGTTTTCTTGTACATAAGTCGGCATTGTGCCTTTTCTATTTACTTCTGATGCACTATCTGTGTTTCATCGTCAATAAGGAGGTCAGAGGAGTACAGTAAACCTGAAGTGAAGCATCGGAATCTATAACTAGTGACACAGGAATGGTTCAAAACATAGACATTAGGAAGAGTCCGTCTTCTTGTACTTAAGTCGGCATTGTGCCTTTTCTATTTAATTCCGATGCAATTTCTGTGTTTCGTTATCAATAAGAAGATCCAAGGGATACAGCAAACCTGAAGTGAGGCATCGGAATCCATAACTACTGTCACAGGAATGGTTAGAAACATAGTCAGTAAGAAGAGTCAGTCTTCTCGTACTTAAGTCTGCATTGTGCCTTTTCTATTTAATTCCGATGCAATTTCTGTGTTTTATCGTCATTAAGAAGGTCAGAGAGATATAGTAAACCTGAAGTGAAGCATCGGAATCTATAACTAGTGTCACAGGAATGGTTCAAATCATAGAAAGTAGGAAGAGTCAGTCTTCTTGTATTTAAGTCGGCATTGTGCCTTTTCTATTTTATTCCGATGCAGTTTTTGTGTTTCATCGTCAATAAGAAGGTCAGAGGGATACAGTAAACCTGAAGTGAAGCATCAGAATCTATAACTAGTGTCACAGGAATTGTTCAAAACATAGATAGTGTTAAGAGTCAGTCTTCTTGTACTTGAGTCGGCATTGTGCCTTTTGTATTTAATTCCGATGCAATTTCTGTGTTTCATCGTCAATAAGAAGGTCCAAGGGATACAGTAAATCTGAAGTGAGGCATCGGAATCTATAACTAGTGTCACAGGAATGGTTCAAGACATAGACAGTAAGAAGAGTCAGTCTTCTTGTACTTAAGTCGGCATTGTGCCTTTTCTGTTTAATTCCGATGCAATTTCTGTGTTTAACCGTCAATAGGAAGGTCAGAGGGATACAGTAAACCAGACGTGAAGCATCTGTATGTATAACTAGTGTGACAGGAATGGTTCCAAACATAGACAGTAGGAAGAGCCAGTCTTCTTGTACTGAAGTCGGCATTGTGCCTTTTGTATTTAATTCCGATGTAATTTCTGTGTTTCATCGTCAATACGAAGGTCCAAGGGATACAGTACACCTGAAGTGAAGCATCGGAATCTATAACTAGTGTCAGAGGAATGGTTCAAAACATTGACAGTAGGAAGAGTCAGTCTTCTTGTACTTGTGTCGGCAATGTGCCTTTTGTATTTAGTTCCGATGCAATTTCTGTGTCTCATCGTTAATAAGAAGGTCAGAGGGATACAGTAAACCTGAAGTGAAGTATCGGAATCTATAACTAGTGTCACAGGAATGGTTCAAAACATATCCAGTAGGAAGAGTCAGTCTTCATATACTTAAGTCGGCATTGTGCCTTATCTATTTAATTCCGATGCAATTTCTGTGTTTCATCGACAATAAGAAGGTCCGAGGGATGCAGTACACCTGAAGTGAAGCATTGGAATCTATAACTAGTGTCACAGGAATGGTTCAAAGCATAGGCACTAAGATGAGTCAGTTTTCCTGTACTTAAGCCGGCATTGTGCCTTTTCTATTTAATTCCGATGCAATTTCTGTGTTTCATCGTCAATAAGAAGGTCAGAGGGATACAGTAAACCTGAAGTGAAGCATCGGAATCTATAACTAGTGTCGCAGGAATGGTATAAAACATAGACAATCGGAAGAGTCAGTCTTCTTGTACTTAAGTCGGCATTGTGCCTTTTGTATTTAATTCCGATGTAATTTCTGTGTTTCATCGTCAATACGAAGGTCCAAGGGATACAGTACACCTGAAGTGAAGCATCGGAATCTATAACTAGTGTCACAGGAATGGTTCAAAACATTGACAGTAGGAAGAGTCAGTCTTCTTGTACTTGTGTCGGCAATGTGCCTTTTGTATTTAGTTCCGATGCAATTTCTGTGTCTCATCGTTAATAAGAAGGTCAGAGGGATACAGTAAACCTGAAATGAAGTATCGGAATCTATAACTAGTGTCACAGGAATGGTTCAAAACATATCCAGTAGGAAGAGTCAGTCTTCATATACTTAAGTCGGCATTGTGCCTTTTCTATTTAATTCCGATGCAATTTCTGTGTATCATCATCAATAAGAAGGTCAGAGGGATACAGTAAACCTGAAGTGAAGCATCAGAGTTTATAACTAGTGTCACAGGAATGGTCCAAAACATAGTCAGTAAAAAGAGTTAGTCTTCTTGTACTTAAGTCTGCATTGTGCCTTTTCTATTTAATTCCGATGCAATTTCTGTGTTTCATCATCAATAAGAAGGTCAGAGGGATACAGTACACCTGAAGTGAAGCATCGGAGTCTATAACTAGTGTTACAGGAATGGTTCAAAACATAGTCAGTAAGAAGAGTCAGTCTTCTTGTACTTAAGTCGGCATTGTGCCTTTTCTATTTAATTCTGATGCACTATCTGTGTTTCATCGTCAATAAGAAGGTCAGAGAGATATAGTAAACCTGAAGTGAGGCATCGGAATCTATAACTAGTGTCACAGGGATGGTTCAAAACATAGACAGTAGGAAGAGTCAGACTTCTTCTACTTAAGTCGGCATTGTGCCTTTTCTATTTAATTCCGATGCAATTTCTGTGTTTCGTCGTCAATAAGAAGGTCAGAGGGAGACAGTAAACCTGAAGTGAAGTATCAGAATCTATAACTAGTGTCACAGGAATGGTTCAAAGCATAGACAGTAAGAAGAATCTGTCTACTTGTACTTAAGTCGGCAATGTGCCTTTTCTATTTTATTCCGATGCAGTTTTTGTGTTTCATCGTCAATAAGAAGGTCAGAGGGATACAGTAAACCTGAAGTGAGGCATCGGAATCTGTAACTAGTGACACAGGAATGGTTCAAAACACAGACATTAGGAAGAGTCCGTCTCCTTTTACTTAAGACGGCATTGTGCCTTTTCTATTTAATTCCGATGCAATTTCTGTGTTTCGTTATCAATAAGAAGATCCAAGGGATACAGTAAACCTGAAATGAGGCATCGGAATCCATAACTACTGTCACAGGAATGGTTAAAAACATAGTCAGTAAGAAGAGTCAGTCTTCTTGTACTTAAGTCGTCTTTGTGCCTTTTGTATTTATTTCCGATGCAATTTCTGTGTTTCATCGTCAATAAGAAGGTCCAAGGGACACAGTAAACCTAAAGTGAAGCATCGGAATCTATAACTAGTGACACAGGAATGGTTCAAACCATAGTCAGTAAGAAGAGTCAGTCTTCTTCTACTTACGTCGGCATTGTGCCTTTTCTATTTAATTCCGATGCAATTTCTGTGTTTTATCGTCAATAAGAAGGTCAGAGAGATATAGTAAACCTGAAGTGAGGCATCGGAATCTATAACTAGTGTCACAGGGATGGTTCAAAACATAGACAGTAGGAAGAGTCAGACTTCTTGTACTTAAGTCGGCATTGTGCCTTTTCTATTTAATTCCGATGCAATTTCTGTGTTTCGTCGTCAATAAGAAGGTCAGAGGGAGACAGTAAACCTGAAGTGAAGTATCAGAATCTATAACTAGTGTCACAGGAATGGTTCAAAGCATAGACAGTAAGAAGAATCTGTCTACTTGTACTTAAGTCGGCAATGTGCCTTTTGTATTTATTTTCGATGCAATTTCTGTGTTTCATCGTCAATAAGAAGGTCCAAGGGATACAGTACACCTGAAGTGAAGCATCGGAATCTATAACTAGTGTCACAGGAATGGTTCAAATCATAGACAGTAAGAAGAGTCAGTCTTCTTGTATTTAAGTCTGCATTGTGCCTCTTCTATATAATTCCGATGCAATTTTTGTGTTTCATCGTCAATAAGAGGGTCAGAGGGATACAGGAAACCTGAAGTGAAGCATCAGAATCTATAACTAGTGTCACAGGAATGGTTCAAAACATAGACAGTGGGAAAAGTCAGTCTTCTTGTACTTGAGTCGGCATTGTGCCTTTTGTATTTAATTCCGATGCAATTTCTGTGTTTCATCGTCAATAAGAAGGTCAGAGGGATACAGTAAACCTGAAGTGAAGCATCAGAATCTATAACTAGTGTCACAGGAATGGTTCAAGACATAGCCAGTAGGAAGAGTCAGTCTTCTTGTACATAAGTCGGCATTGTGCCTTTTCTATTTAATTCCGATGGAATTTCTGTGTTTCATCGTCAATAAGAGGGTAAGAGGGATACAGTAAACCGGAAGTGAAGCATCGGAATCAATAAGTGGTGTCACAGGAATGGTTCAAAACATAGTCAGTAAGAACGGTCAGTCTTCTTGTACTAAAGTCGGCATTGTGCATTTCGTATTCAATTCCGATGCAATTTCGGTGTCTCATCGGCAATAAGAAGGTCCAAGGGATACAGTAAACCTGAAGTGAATCATCGGAATCTATAACTAGTGTCACAGGAATGGTTCAATACATAGACAGTAAGAAGAGTCAGTCTTCCTGTTCTTAAGTCGGCATTGTGCCTTTTCTATTTAATTCCGATGCGATTTCTGTGTTTCATCGTCAATAAGAAGGTCCAAGGGATGCAGTAAAGCTATAGTGAAGCATCGGAATCTAAAACCTGTCTCACAGGAAATGTTCAAAACGTAGAGAGCAAAAAGAGTCAGTCAACTTGTATTTGAGTCGACATTGTGCCTTTTGTAATTAATTCCGATGCAATTTATGTGTTTCATCGTCAATAAGAAGGTCAGAGGGATACAGTAAACCTGAAGTGAAGCATCGGAATCTATAATTAATGTCACAGGAATGGTTAAAAAATAGACAGTAAGAAGAGTCAGTCTTCTTGTACATAAGTTGGCATTGTGCTTTTTGTATTTAATTCCGATGCAATTTCTGTGTTTCATCGCCGATAAGAAGGTCAGAGGGATACGGTAAACCTGAAGTGAAGCATCGGAATCTATAACTAGTGTCACAGGAATGGTTCAAATCATAGACAGTAAGAAGAGTAAAGTCTTCTTGTACTTAAGTCGGCATTGTGCCTCTTCTATTTAATTCCGATGCAATTTCTGTGTTTCATCGCCGATAAGAAGGTCAGAGGGATACGGTAAACCTGAAGTGAAGCATCAGAATCTATAACTAGTGTCACAGGAATGGTTCAAAACATTGACAGTAGGAAGAGTCAGTCTTCTTGTACTTGAGTCGGCAATGTGCCTTTTGTATTTAATTCCGATGCAATTTCTGCGTATCATCATCAATAAGAAGGTCAGAGGGATACAGTAAACCTGAAGTGAAGCATCGGAGTTTATAACTAGTGTCACAGGAATGGTCCAAACCATAGTCAGTAAAAAGAGTTAGTCTTCTTGTACTTAAGTCTGCATTGTGCCTTTTCTATTTAATTCCGATGCAATTTCTGTGTTTCATCATCAATAAGAAGGTCAGAGGGATACAGTACACCTGAAGTGAAGCATCGGAGTCTATAACTAGTGTTACAGGAATGGTTCAAAACATAGTCAGTAAGAAGAGTCAGTCTTCTTGTACTTAAGTCGGCATTGTGCCTTTTCTATTTAATTCTGATGCACTATCTGTGTTTCATCGTCAATAAGAAGGTCAGAGGGATACAGTAAACCTGAAGTGAGGCATCGGAATCTTTAACTAGTGACACAGGAATGGTTCAAAACACAGACATTAGGAAGAGTCCGTCTCCTTGTACTTAAGTCGGTTTTGTGCCTTTTCTATTTAATTCCGATGCAATTTCTGTGTTTCGTTATCAATAAGAAGATCCAAGGGATACAGTAAACCTGAAATGAGGCATCGGAATCCATAACTACTGTCACAGGAATGGTTAAAAACATAGTCAGTAAGAAGAGTCAGTCTTCTTGTACTTTAGTCGTCATTGTGCCTTTTGTATTTATTTCCGATGCAATTTCTGAGTTTCATCGTCAATAAGAAGGTCCAAGGGACACAGTAAACCTAAAGTGAAGCATCGGAATCTATAACTAGTGACACAGGAATGGTTCAAACCATAGTCAGTAAGAAGAGTCAGTCTTCTTCTACTTAAGTCGGCATTGTGCCTTTTCTATTTAATTCCGATGCAATTTCTGTGTTTTATTGTCAATAAGAAGGTCAGAGAGATATAGTAAACCTGAAGTGAAGCATCGGAATCTATAACTAGTGTCACAGGGATGGTTCAAAACATAGACAGTAGGAAGAGTCAGACTTATTGTACTTAAGTCGGCATTGTGCCTTTTCTATTTAATTCCGATGCAATTTCTGTGTTTCGTCGTCAATAAGAAGGTCAGAGGGAGACAGTAAACCTGCAGTGAAGTATCAGAATCTATAACTAGTGTCACAGGAATGGTTCAAAGCATAGACAGTAAGAAGAATCTGTCTACTTGTACTTAAGTCGGCAATGTGCCTTTTGTATTTATTTTCGATGCAATTTCTGTGTTTCATCGTCAATAAGAAGGTCAGAGGGAAACAGTAAACCTGGAGTGAAGCATCAGAATCTATAACTAGTGTCACAGGAATGGTTCAAGACATAGCCAGTAGGAAGAGTCAGTCTTCTTGTACATAAGTCGGCATTGTGCCTTTTCTATTTAATTCCGATGGAATTTCTGTGTTTCATCGTCAATAAGAGGGTAAGAGGGATACAGTAAACCGGAAGTGAAGCATCGGAATCAATAAGTGGTGTCACAGGAATGGTTCAAAACATAGTCAGTAAGAACGGTCAGTCTTCTTGTCCTTAAGTCGGCATTGTGCATTTCGTATTCAATTCCGATGCAATTTCGGTGTCTCATCAGCAATAAGAAGGTCCAAGGGATACAGTAAACCTGAAGTGAATCATCGGAATCTATAACTAGTGTCACAGGAATGGTTCAATACATAGACAGTAAGAAGAGTCAGTCTTCCTGTTCTTAAGTCGGCATTGTGCCTTTTCTATTTAATTCCGATGCGATTTCTGTGTTTCATCGTCAATATGAAGGTCCAAGGGATGCAGTAAAGCTATAGTGAAGCATCGGAATCTAAAACCTGTCTCACAGGAAATGTTCAAAACATAGAGAGCAAAAAGAGCCAGTCAACTTGTATTTGAGTCGGCATTGTGCCTTTTGTAATTAATTCCGATGCAATTTCTGTGTTTCATCCTCAATAAGAAGGTCCAAGGGATACAGTAAACCTGAAGTGAAGCATCGGAATCTATAACTAGTGTCACAGGAAAGGTTCAAAACATAGACAGTAGGAAGAGTCAGTCTACATGTACTTAAGTCGGCATTGTGCCTTTTGTATTTAATTCCGATGCAATTTCTGTGTTTCATCGTCAATAAGAATGTCAGAGGGATACAGTAAACCTGAAGTGAAGCATCAGAATCTATAACTAGTGTCACAGGAATGGTCCAAAACACAGACAGCAGTAAGAGTCATTCTTCTTGTACTTAAGTCGGCATTGTGCCTTTTCTATTTACTTCCGATGCAATTTCTGTGTTTCAGCGTCAATAAGAAGGTCAGAGTGATACAGTAAACCTGAAGTGAATCATCGGAATCTATAACTAGTGTCACAGGAAAGGTTCAAAACATAGACAGTAAGAAGTGTCAGTCTTCTTGTACTTAAGTCGACATTGTGCCTTTTGCATTTAATTCCGATGCAATTTTTGTGTTTCATCGTCAATAAGAAGGCCAGAAGGATACAGTAAAATTGAAGCGAAGCATCGGAATCTATAAGTGGTGTCACAGGTAAGGTTCAAAACATAGACAGTAAGATGAGTCAGTCTTCTTGTACATAAGTCGGCATTGTGCCTTTTCTATTAAATTCCGATGCAATTTCTGTGATTCATCGTCAATAAGAAGGTCCAAGGGATACAGTAAACCTGAAGTGAAGCATCGGAATCTATAACTAGTGTCACAGGAATAGTTCAAATCATAGACAGTAAGAAGAGTCAGTCATCTTGTAACTAAAGGCATTGTGCCTTTTCAATTAAATTCCGATGCAATTTCTGTGTTTCGTCGTGAATAAGAAGGTCCAAGGGATACAGTAAATCTGAAGTGAAGCTTCGGAATCTATAACTAGTGTTACAGGAATGTTTCAAAACATAGACAGCAAGCAGAGTCAGTCCTGTTGTACTTAAGTGGGCATTGTGCTTTTTGTATCTAATTCCGATGCAATTTCTGTGTTTCATCGTCAATAAGGAGGCCAGAGGGGTACAGTAAACCTGAAGTGAAGCAGCGGAATCAATAACTAGTGTCACAGGACTGGTTTAAAACGTCGACATTAGGAAGAGTCAGTCTTCTTGTACTTAAGTCGGCATTGTGCCTTTTCTATTTAATTCCGATGCAATTTCTGTGTTTTGTCGTCAATAAGAAAGTCCAAGGGATAGAGTAAAACTGATGTGAATCATCGCAATCTATAAGTAGTGTCACAGGATTGGTTCAAATCATAGACAATAAGAAGATACAGTCTACATGTACTTAAGTCGGCATTGTGCCTTTTGTATTTAATTCCAATGCAGTTTCTGTGTTTCTTCGTCAATACGAAGGTCAGAGGGATACAGTAAACCTGAAGTGAAGCATCAGAATCTATAACTAGTGTCACAGGAATGGTCCAAAACATAGACAGCAGTAAGAGTCATTCTTCTTGTACTTAAGTCGGCATTGTGCCTTTTCTATTTACTTCCGATGCAATTTCTGTGTTTCAGCGTCAATAAGAAGGTCAGAGTGATACAGTAAACCTGAAGTGAATCATCGGAATCTATAACTAGTGTCACAGGAGAGGTTCAAAACATAGACAGTAGGAAGAGTCAGTCTACATGTACTTAAGTCGGCATTGTGCCTTTTGTATTTAATTCCGATGCAATTTCTGTGTTTCATCGTCAATAAGAATGTCAGAGGGATACAGTAAACCTGATGTGAAGCATCGGAATCTATAACTAGTGTCACAGGAATGATTCAAAGCATAGACAGTAAGAAGAGTCAGTCTACTTGTACTTGAGTCGGCATTGTGCCTTTTGTATTTTTTTCCGATGCAATATCTGAGTTTCATCGTCAATAAGAAGGTCAGAGGGATACAGTAAACCTGGAGTGAAGAATCGGAATCTATAACTAGTGTCACATTAATGGTTCAAAACATAGACAGTAGGAAGTGTCATTCTTCTTGTACTTAAGTTGGCATTGTTGTTTTTCTATTTAATTCCGATGTAATTTCTGTGTTTCATCGTCAATAAGAAGGTCAGAGGGATACAGTAAACCTGAAGTGAATCATCGGAACCTATAACTAGTGCCACAGGAATGGTTCAAAACATAGACAGTAGGAAGAGTCAGTCTACACGTACTTAAGTCGGCATTGTGCCTTTTGTATTTAATTCCGATGAAATCTCTGTGTTTCATCGTCAATAAGAAGGTCAGAGGGATACAGTAAACCTGAAGTGAAGCATCAGAATCTATAACTAGTGTGACAGGAATGGTTCAAAACATAGACAGTAAGAAGAGGCAGTCTACTTGTACTTAAGTCAGCATTGTGCCTTTTCTATTTAATTCCGACGCAATTTCTGTGTTTCATCGTCAATAAGAAGGTCAGAGGGTTACAGTAAATCTGAAGTGAAGCATCGGAATCTATAACTAGTGTCACAGGAATGGTTAAAAGATAGACAGTAAGAAGAGTCAGTCTTCTTGTACTTAAGTAGGCATTGTGCCCTTAGTATTTAATTCCGATGCAATTTCTGTGTTTCATCGTCAATACGAAGGTCCAAGGGATACAGTAAACGTATAATGAAGCATCGGAATCAAAAACTGGTCTCACAGGAAATGATCACAACATAGTCAGTAAGAAGAGTCAATCTTCTTGTACTTAAGTCAGCATTGTCCCTTTTGTATTTAATTCCGATGCAATTTCTGTGTTTCATCGTCAATAAGAAGGTCAGAGGGATACAGTAAACCTGAAGTGAAGCATCGGAATCTATAACTAGTGTCACAGGAATGGTTCAAAACATAGACCGTGGGAAAAGTCAGTCTTCTTGTACTTGAGTCGGCATTGTGCCACTTGTATTTAATTCCGATGCAATTTCTGTGTTTCATCGACAATAAGAAGGTCAGAGGGATACAGTAAACCTGGAGTGAAGCATCAGAATCTATAACTAGTGTCACAGGAATGGTTCAAGACATAGCCAGTAGGAAGAGTCAGTCTTCTTGTACATAAGTCGGCATTGTGCCTTTTCTATTTAATTCCGATGGAATTTCTGTGTTTCATCGTCAATAAGAGGGTAAGAGGGATACAGTAAACCGGAAGTGAAGCATCGGAATCAATAAGTGGTGTCACAGGAATGGTTCAAAACATAGTCAGTAAGAACGGTCAGTCTTCTTGTACTTAAGTCGGCATTGTGCATTTCGTATTCAATTCCGATGCAATTTCGGTGTCTCATCTGCAATAAGAAGGTCCAAGGGATACAGTAAACCTGAAGTGAATCATCGGAATCTATAACTAGTGTCACAGGAATGGTTCAATACATAGACAGTAAGAAGAGTCAGTCTTCCTGTTCTTAAGTCGGCATTGTGCCTTTTCTATTTAATTCCGATGCGATTTCTGTGTTTCATCGTCAATAAGAAGGTCCAAGGGATGCAGTAAAGCTATAGTGAAGCATCGGAATCTAAAACCTGTCTCACAGGAAATGTTCAAAACATAGAGAGCAAAAAGAGCCAGTCAACTTGTATTTGAGTCGGCATTGTGCCTTTTGTAATTAATTCCGATGCAATTTATGTGTTTCATCGTCAATAAGAAGGTCAGAGGGATACAGTAAACCTGAAGTGAAGCATCGGAATCTATAATTAATGACACAGGAATGGTTAAAAAATAGACAGTAAGAAGAGTCAGTCTTCTTGTACATAAGTTGGCATTGTGCTTTTTGAATTTAATTCCGATGCAATTTCTGTGTTTCATCGTCAATAAGAAGGTCCAAGGGATACAGTAAACCTGAAGTGAAGCATCGGAATCTATAACTAGTGTCACAGGAATGTTTCAAAACATAGACAGTAAGAAGTGTCAGTCTTCTTGTACTTAAGTCGACATTGTGCCTTTTGCATTTCATTCCGATGCAATTTTTGTGTTTCATCGTCAATAAGAAGGCCAGAAGGATACAGTAAAATTGAAGCGAAGCATCGGAATCTATAAGTGGTGTCACAGGAAAGGTTCAAAACATAGACAGTAAGATGAGTCAGTCTTCTTGTACATAAGTCGGCATTGTGCCTTTTCTATTAAATTCCGATGCAATTTCTGTGATTCATCGTCAAGAAGAAGGTCCAAGGGATACAGTAAACCTGAAGTGAAGCATCGGAATCTATAACTAGTGTCACAGGAATAATTCAAATCATAGACAGTAAGAAGAGTCAGTCATCTTGTAACTAAAGGCATTGTGCCTTTTCAATTAAATTCCGATGCAATTTCTGTGTTTCGTCGCGAATAAGAAGGTCCAAGGGATACAGTAAATCTGAAGTGAAGCATCGGAATCTATAACTAGTGTTACAGGAATGTTTCAAAACATAGACAGCAAGCAGAGTCAGTCCTGTTGTACTTAAGTGGGCATTGTGCTTTTTGTATCTAATTCCGATGCAATTTCTGTGTTTCATCGTCAATAAGGAGGCCAGAGGGATACAGTAAACCTGAAGTGAAGCAGCGGGATCAATAACTAGTGTCACAGGACTGGTTTAAAACGTAGACATTAGGAAGAGTCAGTCTTCTTGTACTTAAGTCGGCATTGTGCCTTTTCTATTTAATTCCGATGCAATTTCTGTGTTTTGTCGTCAATAAGAAAGACCAAGGGATAGAGTAAACCTGATGTGAATCATCGGAATCTATAAGTAGTGTCACAGGATTGGTTCAAATCATAGACAATAAGAAGATACAGTCTACATGTACTTAAGTCGGCATTGTGCCTTTTGTATTTAATTCCAATTCAGTTTCTGTGTTTCTTCGTCAATAAGAAGGTCAGAGGGATACAGTAAACCTGAAGTGAAGCATCAGAACCTATAACTAGTGTCACAGGAATGGTCCAAAACATAGACAGCAGTAAGAGTCATTCTTCTTGAACTTAAGTCGGCATTGTGCCTTTTCTATTTACTTCCGATGCAATTTCTGTGTTTCAGCGTCAATAAGAAGGTCAGAGTGATACAGTAAACCTGAAGTGAATCATCGGAATCTATAACTAGTGTCACAGGAAAGGTTCAAAACATAGACAGTAGGAAGAGTCAGTCTACATGTACTTAAGTCGGCATTGTGCCTTTTGTATTTAATTCCGATGCAATTTCTGTGTTTCATCGTCAATAAGAATGTCAGAGGGATACAGTAAGCCTGATGTGAAGCATCGGAATCTATAACTAGTGACACAGGAACGATTCAAAACATAGACAGTAAGAAGAGTCAGTCTACTTGTACTTGAGTCGGCATTGTGCCTTTTGTATTTATTTCCGATGCAATATCTGAGTTTCATCGTCAATAAGATGGTCAGAGGGATACAGTAAACCTGGAGTGAAGAATCGGAATCTATAACTAGTGTCACATTAATGGTTCAAAACATAGACAGTAGGAAGTGTCATTCTTCTTGTACTTAAGTTGGCATTGTTCTTTTTCTATTTAATTCCGATGTAATTTCTGTGTTTCATCGTCAATAAGAAGGTCAGAGGGATACAGTAAACCTGAAGTGAATCATCGGAACCTATAACTAGTGCCACAGGAATGGTTCAAAACATAGACAGTAGGAAGAGTCAGTCTACATGTACTTAAGTCGGCATTGTGCCTTTTGTGTTTAATTCCGATGAAATCTCTGTGTTTCATCGTCAATAAGAAGGTCAGAGGGATACAGTAAACCTGAAGTGAAGCATCAGAATCTATAACTAGTGTGACAGGAATGGTTCAAAACATAGACAGTAAGAAGAGGCAGTCTACTTGTACTTAAGTCAGCATTGTGCCTTTTCTATTTAATTCCGACGCAATTTCTGTGTTTCATCGTCAATAAGAAGGTCAGAGGGTTACAGTAAATCTGAAGTGAAGCATCGGAATCTATAACTAGTGTCACAGGAATGGTTAAAAGATAGACAGTAAGAAGAGTCAGTCTTCTTGTGCTTAAGTAGGCATTGTGCCCTTAGTATTTAATTCCGATGCAATTTCTGTGTTTCATCGTCAATACGAAGGTCCAAGGGATACAGTAAACGTATAATGAAGCATCGGAATCAAAAACTGGTCTCACAGGAAATGATCACAACATAGTCAGTAAGAAGAGTCAATCTTCTTGTACTTAAGTCAGCATTGTCCCTTTTGTATTTAATTCCGATGCAATTTCTGTGTTTCATCGTCAATAAGAAGGTCAGAGGGATACAGTAAACCTGAAGTGAAGCATCAGAATCTATAACTAGTGTCACAGGAATGGTTCAAGACATAGCCAGTAGGAAGAGTCAGTCTTCTTGTACTTAAGTCGGCATTGTGCCTTTTCTATTTAATTCCGATGGAATTTCTGTGTTTCATCGTCAATAAGAAGGTAAGAGGGATACAGTAAGCCTGAAGCGAAGCATCGGAATCAATAAGTGGTGTCACAGGAATGGTTCAAAACACAGTCAGTAAGAACGGTCAGTCTTCTTGTACTTAAGTCGGCATTGTGCATTTCGTATTCAATTCCGATGCAATTTCGGTGTTTCATCGGCAATAAGAAGGTCCAAGGGATACAGTATACCTGAAGTGAAGCATCGGAATCTACAACTAGTGTCACAGGAATGGTTCAAAACATAGACAGTAAGAAGGGTCAGTCTTCCTGTTCTTATGTCGGCATTGTGCCTTTTCTATTTAATTCCGATGCGATTTCTGTGTTTCATCGTCAATAAGAAGGTCCAAGAGATGCAGTAAACCTATAGTGAAGCATCTGAATCTAAAACCTGTCTCACAGGAAATGTTCAAAACATAGAGAGTAAGAAGAGCCAGTCAACTTGTATTTGAGTCGGCATTGTGCCTTTTGTATTTAATTCCGATGCAATTTATGTGTTTCATCGTCAATAAGAAGGTCAGAGGGATACAGTAGACCTGAAGTGAAGTATCGGAATCTATAACTAATGTCACAGGAATGGTTAAAAAATAGACAGTAAGAAGAGTCAGTCTTCTTGTACATAAGTCGGCATTGTGCTTTTTGTATTTAATTCCGATGCAATTTCTGTGTTTCATCGTCAATAAGAAGGTCAGAGGGATACAGTAAACCTGAAGTGAAGCATCAGAATCTATAACTAATGTCACATTAATGGTTCAAAACATAGACAATAGGAAAGGTTAGTCTTCTTGAACTTAAGTCGGCATTGTGCCTTTTCAAGTAAATTCCGATGAAATTTCTGTGTTTCGTCGTGAATAAGAAGGTCCAAGGGATACAGTAAATCTGAAGTGAAGCATCGGAATCTATAACTAGTGTTACAGGAATGTTTCAAAACATAGACAGCAAGCAGAGTCAGTCCTGTTGTACTTAAGTGGGCATTGTGCTTTTTGTATCTAATTCCGACGCAATTTCTGTGTTTCATCGTCAATAAGTAGGCCAAAGGGATACAGTAAACCTGAAGTGAAGCAGCGGAATCAATAACTAGTGTCACAGGAATTGTTTAAAACGTAGACATTAGGAAGAGTCAGTCTTCTTGTACTTAAGACGGCATTGTGCCTTTTCTATTTAATTCCGATGCAATTTCTGTGTTTCGTCGTCAATAAGGAAGTCCAAGGGATACAGTAAACCTGACGTGAATCATCGGAATCTATAAGTAGTGTCACAGGAATGGTTCAAAACACAGACAATAAGAAGAGTCAGTCTACATGTACTTAAGTCGGCATTGTGCCTTTTGTATTTAATTCCGATGCAGTTTCTGTGTTTCTTCGTCAATAGGAAGGTCAGAGGGATACAGTAAACCTGAAGTGAAGCATCAGAATCTATAACTAGTGTCACAGGAATGGTCCAAAACATAGACAGAAGGAAGAGTCAGTCTTCTTGTACTTTAGTCGGCATTGTGCCTTTTGTATTTATTTTCGATACAATTTCTGCGTTTCATCATCAATAAGAAGGTCAGAGGGATACAGTAAACCTGAAGTGGAGCATCGGAATCTATAACTAGTGTCACAGGAATGGTTCAAATTATAGACAGCAGTAAGAGTCATTCTTATTGTACTTAAGTCGGCATTGTGCCTTATTTATTTTATTCCGATGCGATTTCTGTGTTTCATCGTCAATAAGAAGGTCAGAGGGATACAGTAAACCTGTAGTGAATCATCGGAACCTACAACTAGTGTCACAGGAAAGGTTCAAAACATAGACAGTAGGAAGAGTCAGTCTACATGTACTTAAGTCGGCATTGTGCCTTTTGTATTTATTTCCGATGCAATTTCTGTGTTTCATCGTCAATAAGAAGGTCAGAGGGATACAGTAAACCGGAAGTGAAGCATCGGAATCAATAAGTGGTGTCACAGGAATGGTTCAAAACATAGTCAGTAAGAACGGTCAGTCTTCTTGTACTAAAGTCGGCATTGTGCATTTCGTATTCAATTCCGATGCAATTTCGGTGTCTCATCGGCAATAAGAAGGTCCAAGGGATACAGTAAACCTGAAGTGAATCATCGGAATCTATAACTAGTGTCACAGGAATGGTTCAATACATAGACAGTAAGAAGAGTCAGTCTTCCTGTTCTTAAGTCGGCATTGTGCCTTTTCTATTTAATTCCGATGCGACTTCTGTGTTTCATCGTCAATAAGAAGGTCCAAGGGATGCAGTAAAGCTATAGTGAAGCATCGGAATCTAAAACCTGTCTCACAGGAAATGTTCAAAACGTAGAGAGCAAAAAGAGTCAGTCAACTTGTATTTGAGTCGACATTGTGCCTTTTGTAATTAATTCCGATGCAATTTATGTGTTTCATCGTCAATAAGAAGGTCAGAGGGATACAGTAAACCTGAAGTGAAGCATCGGAATCTATAATTAATGTCACAGGAATGGTTAAAAAATAGACAGTAAGAAGAGTCAGTCTTCTTGTACATAAGTTGGCATTGTGCTTTTTGTATTTAATTCCGATGCAATTTCTGTGTTTCATCGTCAATAAGAAGGTCCAAGGGATACAGTAAACCTGAAGTGAAGCATCGGAATCTATAACTAGTGTCACAGGAATGATTCAAAACATAGACAGTAAGAAGAGACAGTCTTCTTGTACTTAAGTCGGCATTGTGCCTTTCGTACTTAATTCCGATGCAATTTCGGTGTTTCATCGTCAATAACGAGGTCCAAGTGACACAGTAAACCTGAAGTGAAGCATCGAAAACTATAACTAGTGTCACAGGTTCGGTTCAAAACATAGACAGTAAGAATAGTCAGTCTTCTTGTACTTAAGTCGGCATTGTGCCTTTCGTATTTAATTCCGATGCAATTTCGGTGTTATAACGTCAATAAGAAGGTCCAAGGGATACAGTAAACCTGAAGTGAAGTATCAGAATCTATAAATAGTGTCATAGGAATGGTTCAGACATAGACTGTAAGAAGAATCTGTCTACTTGTACTTAAGTTGGCATTGTGCCTTTTGTATTTAATTCCGATGCAATTTCTGTGTTTCATCGTCAATACGAAGGTCCAAGGGATACAGTACACCTGAAGTGAAGCATCGGAATCTATAACTAGTGTCACAGGAATGGTTCAAATCATAGACAGTAAGAAGAGTAAAGTCTTCTTGTACTTAAGTCGGCATTGTGCCTCTTCTATTTAATTCCGATGCAATTTCTGTGTTTCATCGCCGATAAGAAGGTCAGAGGGATACGGTAAACCTGAAGTGAAGCATCAGAATCTATAACTAGTGTCACAGGAATGGTTCAAAACATTGACAGTAGGAAGAGTCAGTCTTCTTGTACTTGAGTCGGCAATGTGCCTTTTGTATTTAATTCCGATGCAATTTCTGCGTATCATCATCAATAAGAAGGTCAGAGGGATACAGTAAACCTGAAGTGAAGCATCGGAGTTTATAACTAGTGTCACAGGAATGGTCCAAACCATAGTCAGTAAAAAGAGTTAGTCTTCTTGTACTTAAGTCTGCATTGTGCCTTTTCTATTTAATTCCGATGCAATTTCTGTGTTTCATCATCAATAAGAAGGTCAGAGGGATACAGTACACCTGAAGTGAAGCATCGGAGTCTATAACTAGTGTTACAGGAATGGTTCAAAACATAGTCAGTAAGAAGAGTCAGTCTTCTTGTACTTAAGTCGGCATTGTGCCTTTTCTATTTAATTCTGATGCACTATCTGTGTTTCATCGTCAATAAGAAGGTCAGAGGGATACAGTAAACCTGAAGTGAGGCATCGGAATCTTTAACTAGTGACACAGGAATGGTTCAAAACACAGACATTAGGAAGAGTCCGTCTCCTTGTACTTAAGTCGGTTTTGTGCCTTTTCTATTTAATTCCGATGCAATTTCTGTGTTTCGTTATCAATAAGAAGATCCAAGGGATACAGTAAACCTGAAATGAGGCATCGGAATCCATAACTACTGTCACAGGAATGGTTAAAAACATAGTCAGTAAGAAGAGTCAGTCTTCTTGTACTTTAGTCGTCATTGTGCCTTTTGTATTTATTTCCGATGCAATTTCTGTGTTTCATCGTCAATAAGAAGGTCCAAGGGACACAGTAAACCTAAAGTGAAGCATCGGAATCTATAACTAGTGACACAGGAATGGTTCAAACCATAGTCAGTAAGAAGAGTCAGTCTTCTTCTACTTAAGTCGGCATTGTGCCTTTTCTATTTAATTCCGATGCAATTTCTGTGTTTTATCGTCAATAAGAAGGTCAGAGAGATATAGTAAACCTGAAGTGAAGCATCGGAATCTATAACTAGTGTCACAGGGATGGTTCAAAACATAGACAGTAGGAAGAGTCAGACTTATTGTACTTAAGTCGGCATTGTGCCTTTTCTATTTAATTCCGATGCAATTTCTGTGTTTCGTCGTCAATAAGAAGGTCAGAGGGAGACAGTAAACCTGCAGTGCAGTATCAGAATCTATAACTAGTGTCACAGGAATGGTTCAAAGCATAGACAGTAAGAAGAATCTGTCTACTTGTACTTAAGTCGGCAATGTGCCTTTTGTATTTATTTTCGATGCAATTTCTGTGTTTCATCGTCAATAAGAAGGTCAGAGGGAAACAGTAAACCTGGAGTGAAGCATCAGAATCTATAACTAGTGTCACAGGAATGGTTCAAGACATAGCCAGTAGGAAGAGTCAGTCTTCTTGTACATAAGTCGGCATTGTGCCTTTTCTATTTAATTCCGATGGAATTTCTGTGTTTCATCGTCAATAAGAGGGTAAGAGGGATACAGTAAACCGGAAGTGAAGCATCGGAATCAATAAGTGGTGTCACAGGAATGGTTCAAAACATAGTCAGTAAGAACGGTCAGTCTTCTTGTCCTTAAGTCGGCATTGTGCATTTCGTATTCAATTCCGATGCAATTTCGGTGTCTCATCAGCAATAAGAAGGTCCAAGGGATACAGTAAACCTGAAGTGAATCATCGGAATCTATAACTAGTGTCACAGGAATGGTTCAATACATAGACAGTAAGAAGAGTCAGTCTTCCTGTTCTTAAGTCGGCATTGTGCCTTTTCTATTTAATTCCGATGCGATTTCTGTGTTTCATCGTCAATATGAAGGTCCAAGGGATGCAGTAAAGCTATAGTGAAGCATCGGAATCTAAAACCTGTCTCACAGGAAATGTTCAAAACATAGAGAGCAAAAAGAGCCAGTCAACTTGTATTTGAGTCGGCATTGTGCCTTTTGTAATTAATTCCGATGCAATTTCTGTGTTTCATCCTCAATAAGAAGGTCCAAGGGATACAGTAAACCTGAAGTGAAGCATCGGAATCTATAACTAGTGTCACAGGAAAGGTTCAAAACATAGACAGTAGGAAGAGTCAGTCTACATGTACTTAAGTCGGCATTGTGCCTTTTGTATTTAATTCCGATGCAATTTCTGTGTTTCATCGTCAATAAGAATGTCAGAGGGATACAGTAAACCTGAAGTGAAGCATCAGAATCTATAACTAGTGTCACAGGAATGGTCCAAAACACAGACAGCAGTAAGAGTCATTCTTCTTGTACTTAAGTCGGCATTGTGCCTTTTCTATTTACTTCCGATGCAATTTCTGTGTTTCAGCGTCAATAAGAAGGTCAGAGTGATACAGTAAACCTGAAGTGAATCATCGGAATCTATAACTAGTGTCACAGGAAAGGTTCAAAACATAGACAGTAAGAAGTGTCAGTCTTCTTGTACTTAAGTCGACATTGTGCCTTTTGCATTTAATTCCGATGCAATTTTTGTGTTTCATCGTCAATAAGAAGGCCAGAAGGATACAGTAAAATTGAAGCGAAGCATCGGAATCTATAAGTGGTGTCACAGGTAAGGTTCAAAACATAGACAGTAAGATGAGTCAGTCTTCTTGTACATAAGTCGGCATTGTGCCTTTTCTATTAAATTCCGATGCAATTTCTGTGATTCATCGTCAATAAGAAGGTCCAAGGGATACAGTAAACCTGAAGTGAAGCATCGGAATCTATAACTAGTGTCACAGGAATAGTTCAAATCATAGACAGTAAGAAGAGTCAGTCATCTTGTAACTAAAGGCATTGTGCCTTTTCAATTAAATTCCGATGCAATTTCTGTGTTTCGTCGTGAATAAGAAGGTCCAAGGGATACAGTAAATCTGAAGTGAAGCATCGGAATCTATAACTAGTGTTACAGGAATGTTTCAAAACATAGACAGCAAGCAGAGTCAGTCCTGTTGTACTTAAGTGGGCATTGTGCTTTTTGTATCTAATTCCGATGCAATTTCTGTGTTTCATCGTCAATAAGGAGGCCAGAGGGGTACAGTAAACCTGAAGTGAAGCAGCGGAATCAATAACTAGTGTCACAGGACTGGTTTAAAACGTCGACATTAGTCAGAGTCAGTCTTCTTGTACTTAAGTCGGCATTGTGCCTTTTCTATTTAATTCCGATGCAATTTCTGTGTTTTGTCGTCAATAAGAAAGTCCAAGGGATAGAGTAAAACTGATGTGAATCATCGGAATCTATAAGTAGTGTCACAGGATTGGTTCAAATCATAGACAATAAGAAGATACAGTCTACATGTACTTAAGTCGGCATTGTGCCTTTTGTATTTAATTCCAATGCAGTTTCTGTGTTTCTTCGTCAATACGAAGGTCAGAGGGATACAGTAAACCTGAAGTGAAGCATCAGAATCTATAACTAGTGTCACAGGAATGGTCCAAAACATAGACAGCAGTAAGAGTCATTCTTCTTGTACTTAAGTCGGCATTGTGCCTTTTCTATTTACTTCCGATGCAATTTCTGTGTTTCAGCGTCAATAAGAAGGTCAGAGTGATACAGTAAACCTGAAGTGAATCATCGGAATCTATAACTAGTGTCACAGGAGAGGTTCAAAACATAGACAGTAGGAAGAGTCAGTCTACATGTACTTAAGTCGGCATTGTGCCTTTTGTATTTAATTCCGATGCAATTTCTGTGTTTCATCGTCAATAAGAATGTCAGAGGGATACAGTAAACCTGATGTGAAGCATCGGAATCTATAACTAGTGTCACAGGAATGATTCAAAGCATAGACAGTAAGAAGAGTCAGTCTACTTGTACTTGAGTCGGCATTGTGCCTTTTGTATTTTTTTCCGATGCAATATCTGAGTTTCATCGTCAATAAGAAAGTCAGAGGGATACAGTAAACCTGGAGTGAAGAATCGGAATCTATAACTAGTGTCACATTAATGGTTCAAAACATAGACAGTAGGAAGTGTCATTCTTCTTGTACTTAAGTTGGCATTGTTGTTTTTCTATTTAATTCCGATGTAATTTCTGTGTTTCATCGTCAATAAGAAGGTCAGAGGGATACAGTAAACCTGAAGTGAATCATCGGAACCTATAACTAGTGCCACAGGAATGGTTCAAAACATAGACAGTAGGAAGAGTCAGTCTACACGTACTTAAGTCGGCATTGTGCCTTTTGTATTTAATTCCGATGAAATCTCTGTGTTTCATCGTCAATAAGAAGGTCAGAGGGATACAGTAAACCTGAAGTGAAGCATCAGAATCTATAACTAGTGTCACAGGAATGGTTCAAAACATAGACAGTAAGAAGAGGCAGTCTACTTGTACTTAAGTCAGCATTGTGCCTTTTCTATTTAATTCCGACGCAATTTCTGTGTTTCATCGTCAATAAGAAGGTCAGAGGGTTACAGTAAATCTGAAGTGAAGCATCGGAATCTATAACTAGTGTCACAGGAATGGTTAAAAGATAGACAGTAAGAAGAGTCAGTCTTCTTGTACTTAAGTAGGCATTGTGCCCTTAGTATTTAATTCCGATGCAATTTCTGTGTTTCATCGTCAATACGAAGGTCCAAGGGATACAGTAAACGTATAATGAAGCATCGGAATCAAAAACTGGTCTCACAGGAAATGATCACAACATAGTCAGTAAGAAGAGTCAATCTTCTTGTACTTAAGTCAGCATTGTCCCTTTTGTATTTAATTCCGATGCAATTTCTGTGTTTCATCGTCAATAAGAAGGTCAGAGGGATACAGTAAACCTGAAGTGAAGCATCGGAATCTATAACTAGTGTCACAGGAATGGTTCAAAACATAGACCGTGGGAAAAGTCAGTCTTCTTGTACTTGAGTCGGCATTGTGCCACTTGTATTTAATTCCGATGCAATTTCTGTGTTTCATCGACAATAAGAAGGTCAGAGGGATACAGTAAACCTGGAGTGAAGCATCAGAATCTATAACTAGTGTCACAGGAATGGTTCAAGACATAGCCAGTAGGAAGAGTCAGTCTTCTTGTACATAAGTCGGCATTGTGCCTTTTCTATTTAATTCCGATGGAATTTCTGTGTTTCATCGTCAATAAGAGGGTAAGAGGGATACAGTAAACCGGAAGTGAAGCATCGGAATCAATAAGTGGTGTCACAGGAATGGTTCAAAACATAGTCAGTAAGAACGGTCAGTCTTCTTGTACTTAAGTCGGCATTGTGCATTTCGTATTCAATTCCGATGCAATTTCGGTGTCTCATCTGCAATAAGAAGGTCCAAGGGATACAGTAAACCTGAAGTGAATCATCGGAATCTATAACTAGTGTCACAGGAATGGTTCAATACATAGACAGTAAGAAGAGTCAGTCTTCCTGTTCTTAAGTCGGCATTGTGCCTTTTCTATTTAATTCCGATGCGATTTCTGTGTTTCATCGTCAATAAGAAGGTCCAAGGGATGCAGTAAAGCTATAGTGAAGCATCGGAATCTAAAACCTGTCTCACAGGAAATGTTCAAAACATAGAGAGCAAAAAGAGCCAGTCAACTTGTATTTGAGTCGGCATTGTGCCTTTTGTAATTAATTCCGATGCAATTTATGTGTTTCATCGTCAATAAGAAGGTCAGAGGGATACAGTAAACCTGAAGTGAAGCATCGGAATCTATAATTAATGACACAGGAATGGTTAAAAAATAGACAGTAAGAAGAGTCAGTCTTCTTGTACATAAGTTGGCATTGTGCTTTTTGAATTCAATTCCGATGCAATTTCTGTGTTCCATCGTCAATAAGAAGGTCCAAGGGATACAGTAAACCTGAAGTGAAGCATCGGAATCTATAACTAGTGTCACAGGAATGTTTCAAAACATAGACAGTAAGAAGTGTCAGTCTTCTTGTACTTAAGTCGACATTGTGCCTTTTGCATTTCATTCCGATGCAATTTTTGTGTTTCATCGTCAATAAGAAGGCCAGAAGGATACAGTAAAATTGAAGCGAAGCATCGGAATCTATAAGTGGTGTCACAGGAAAGGTTCAAAACATAGACAGTAAGATGAGTCAGTCTTCTTGTACATAAGTCGGCATTGTGCCTTTTCTATTAAATTCCGATGCAATTTCTGTGATTCATCGTCAAGAAGAAGGTCCAAGGGATACAGTAAACCTGAAGTGAAGCATCGGAATCTATAACTAGTGTCACAGGAATAGTTCAAATCATAGACAGTAAGAAGAGTCAGTCATCTTGTAACTAAAGGCATTGTGCCTTTTCAATTAAATTCCGATGCAATTTCTGTGTTTCGTCGTGAATAAGAAGGTCCAAGGGATACAGTAAATCTGAAGTGAAGCATCGGAATCTATAACTAGTGTTACAGGAATGTTTCAAAACATAGACAGCAAGCAGAGTCAGTCCTGTTGTACTTAAGTGGGCATTGTGCTTTTTGTATCTAATTCCGATGCAATTTCTGTGTTTCATCGTCAATAAGGAGGCCAGAGGGATACAGTAAACCTGAAGTGAAGCAGCGGAATCAATAACTAGTGTCACAGGACTGGTTTAAAACGTCGACATTAGGAAGAGTCAGTCTTCTTGTACTTAAGTCGGCATTGTGCCTTTTCTATTTAATTCCGATGCAATTTCTGTGTTTTGTCGTCAATAAGAAAGACCAAGGGATAGAGTAAACCTGATGTGAATCATCGGAATCTATAAGTAGTGTCACAGGATTGGTTCAAATCATAGACAATAAGAAGATACAGTCTACATGTACTTAAGTCGGCATTGTGCCTTTTGTATTTAATTCCAATTCAGTTTCTGTGTTTCTTCGTCAATAAGAAGGTCAGAGGGATACAGTAAACCTGAAGTGAAGCATCAGAACCTATAACTAGTGTCACAGGAATGGTCCAAAACATAGACAGCAGTAAGAGTCATTCTTCTTGTACTTAAGTCGGCATTGTGCCTTTTCTATTTACTTCCGATGCAATTTCTGTGTTTCAGCGTCAATAAGAAGGTCAGAGTGATACAGTAAACCTGAAGTGAATCATCGGAATCTATAACTAGTGTCACAGGAAAGGTTCAAAACATAGACAGTAGGAAGGGTCAGTCTACAT
Source organism: Schistocerca americana (assembly GCF_021461395.2). Lineage (NCBI taxonomy): Eukaryota > Metazoa > Arthropoda > Insecta > Orthoptera > Acrididae > Schistocerca > Schistocerca americana. Next base: position 9,749,517 of record NC_060130.1, on the reverse strand, counting down.
GTACTTAAGTCGGCATTGTGCCTTTTGTATTTAATTCCGATGCAATTTCTGTGTTTCATCGTCAATAAGAATGTCAGAGGGATACAGTAAGCCTGATGTGAAGCATCGGAATCTATAACTAGTGACACAGGAACGATTCAAAACATAGACAGTAAGAAGAGTCAGTCTACTTGTACTTGAGTCGGCATTGTGCCTTTTGTATTTATTTCCGATGCAATATCTGAGTTTCATCGTCAATAAGATGGTCAGAGGGATACAGTAAACCTGGAGTGAAGAATCGGAATCTATAACTAGTGTCACATTAATGGTTCAAAACATAGACAGTAGGAAGTGTCATTCTTCTTGTACTTAAGTTGGCATTGTTCTTTTTCTATTTAATTCCGATGTAATTTCTGTGTTTCATCGTCAATAAGAAGGTCAGAGGGATACAGTAAACCTGAAGTGAATCATCGGAACCTATAACTAGTGCCACAGGAATGGTTCAAAACATAGACAGTAGGAAGAGTCAGTCTACATGTACTTAAGTCGGCATTGTGCCTTTTGTGTTTAATTCCGATGAAATCTCTGTGTTTCATCGTCAATAAGAAGGTCAGAGGGATACAGTAAACCTGAAGTGAAGCATCAGAATCTATAACTAGTGTGACAGGAATGGTTCAAAACATAGACAGTAAGAAGAGGCAGTCTACTTGTACTTAAGTCAGCATTGTGCCTTTTCTATTTAATTCCGACGCAATTTCTGTGTTTCATCGTCAATAAGAAGGTCAGAGGGTTACAGTAAATCTGAAGTGAAGCATCGGAATCTATAACTAGTGTCACAGGAATGGTTAAAAGATAGACAGTAAGAAGAGTCAGTCTTCTTGTGCTTAAGTAGGCATTGTGCCCTTAGTATTTAATTCCGATGCAATTTCTGTGTTTCATCGTCAATACGAAGGTCCAAGGGATACAGTAAACGTATAATGAAGCATCGGAATCAAAAACTGGTCTCACAGGAAATGATCACAACATAGTCAGTAAGAAGAGTCAATCTTCTTGTACTTAAGTCAGCATTGTCCCTTTTGTATTTAATTCCGATGCAATTTCTGTGTTTCATCGTCAATAAGAAGGTCAGAGGGATACAGTAAACCTGAAGTGAAGCATCGGAATCTATAACTAGTGTCACAGGAATGGTTCAAAACATAGACCGTGGGAAAAGTCAGTCTTCTTGTACTTGAGTCGGCATTGTGCCTCTTGTATTTAATTCCGATGCAATTTCTGTGTTTCATCGACAATAAGAAGGTCAGAGGGATACAGTAAACCTGAAGTGAAGCATCAGAATCTATAACTAGTGTCACAGGAATGGTTCAAGACATAGCCAGTAGGAAGAGTCAGTCTTCTTGTACTTAAGTCGGCATTGTGCCTTTTCTATTTAATTCCGATGGAATTTCTGTGTTTCATCGTCAATAAGAAGGTAAGAGGGATACAGTAAGCCTGAAGCGAAGCATCGGAATCAATAAGTGGTGTCACAGGAATGGTTCAAAACACAGTCAGTAAGAACGGTCAGTCTTCTTGTACTTAAGTCGGCATTGTGCATTTCGTATTCAATTCCGATGCAATTTCGGTGTTTCATCGGCAATAAGAAGGTCCAAGGGATACAGTATACCTGAAGTGAAGCATCGGAATCTGCAACTAGTGTCACAGGAATGGTTCAAAACATAGACAGTAAGAAGGGTCAGTCTTCCTGTTCTTATGTCGGCATTGTGCCTTTTCTATTTAATTCCGATGCGATTTCTGTGTTTCATCGTCAATAAGAAGGTCCAAGAGATGCAGTAAACCTATAGTGAAGCATCTGAATCTAAAACCTGTCTCACAGGAAATGTTCAAAACATAGAGAGTAAGAAGAGCCAGTCAACTTGTATTTGAGTCGGCATTGTGCCTTTTGTATTTAATTCCGATGCAATTTATGTGTTTCATCGTCAATAAGAAGGTCAGAGGGATACAGTAGACCTGAAGTGAAGTATCGGAATCTATAACTAATGTCACAGGAATGGTTAAAAAATAGACAGTAAGAAGAGTCAGTCTTCTTGTACTTAAGACGGCATTGTGCCTTTTCTATTTAATTCCGATGCAATTTCTGTGTTTCGTCGTCAATAAGGAAGTCCAAGGGATACAGTAAACCTGACGTGAATCATCGGAATCTATAAGTAGTGTCACAGGAATGGTTCAAAACACAGACAATAAGAAGAGTCAGTCTACATGTACTTAAGTCGGCATTGTGCCTTTTGTATTTAATTCCGATGCAGTTTCTGTGTTTCTTCGTCAATAGGAAGGTCAGAGGGATACAGTAAACCTGAAGTGAAGCATCAGAATCTATAACTAGTGTCACAGGAATGGTCCAAAACATAGACAGAAGGAAGAGTCAGTCTTCTTGTACTTTAGTCGGCATTGTGCCTTTTGTATTTATTTTCGATACAATTTCTGCGTTTCATCATCAATAAGAAGGTCAGAGGGATACAGTAAACCTGAAGTGGAGCATCGGAATCTATAACTAGTGTCACAGGAATGGTTCAAATTATAGACAGCAGTAAGAGTCATTCTTATTGTACTTAAGTCGGCATTGTGCCTTATTTATTTTATTCCGATGCGATTTCTGTGTTTCATCGTCAATAAGAAGGTCAGAGGGATACAGTAAACCTGTAGTGAATCATCGGAACCTACAACTAGTGTCACAGGAAAGGTTCAAAACATAGACAGTAGGAAGAGTCAGTCTACATGTACTTAAGTCGGCATTGTGCCTTTTGTATTTATTTCCGATGCAATTTCTGTGTTTCATCGTCAATAAGAAGGTCAGAGGGATACAGTAAACCTGAAGTGAAGCATCGGAATCTATAACTAGTGTCACAGGAATAATTCAAAACATAGACAGTAAGAAGAGTCAGTCTACTTGTACTTGAGTCGGCATTGTGCCTTTTGTATTTATTTCCGATGCAATATCTGTGTTTCATCGTCAATAAGAAGGTCAGAGGGATACAGTAAACCTGAAGTGAAGAATCGGAATCTATAACTAGTGTCACATTAATGGTTCAAAACATAGACAGTAGGAAGAGTCATTCTTCTTGTACTTAAGTTGGCATTGTTGCTTTTCTATTTGATTCCGATGCAATTTCTGTGTTTCATCGTCAATAAGAAGGTCAGAGGGATACAGTAAACCTGAAGTGAAGCATCAGAATCTATAACTAGTGTCACAGGAATGGTTCAAAACATAGGCAGTAAGAAGAGGCAGTCTACTTGTACTTAAGTCAGCATTGTGCCTTTTCTATTTAATTCCTATGCAATTTCTGTGTTTCATCGTCAATAAGAAGGTCAGAGGGATACAGTAAACCTGAAGTGAATCATCGGAACCTATAAATAGTGTCACAGGAAAGGTTCAAAACATAGACAATAGGAAGGGTTAGTCTTCTTGTACTTAAGTCGGCATTGTGCCTTTTCTATTTAATTCCGATGCTATTTCTGTGTTTCGTCGTCAATTAGAAGGTCCAAGGGATACAGTACGTCTGACGTGAAAAATCGGAATCTATAACTAGTGACAAAGGAATGGTTCAAAACATAGACAGTAAGAAGAGTCAGTCATCTTGAACTTAAGTCGGCATTCTGCCTTTTGTATTTAATTCCGATGAAATTTCTGTGTTTCATCGTGGATAAGAAGGTCCAAGGGATACAGTAAATCTGAAGTGAAGCATCGGAATCTATAACTAGTGTTACAGGAATGTTTCAAAACATAGACAGCAAGCAGAGTCAGTCCTGTTGTACTTAAGTGGGCATTGTGCTTTTTGTATCTAATTCCGATGCAAATTCTGTGTTTCATCGTCAATAAGGAGGCCAAAGGGATACAGTAAACCTGAAGTGAAGCAGCGGAATCAATAACTAGTGTCACAGGAATTGTTTAAAACGTAGACATTAGGAAGAGTCAGTCTTCTTGTACTTAAGACGGCATTGTGCCTTTTCTATTTAATTCCGATGCAATTTCTGTGTTTCGTCGTCAATAAGAAAGTCCAAGGGATACAGTAAACCTGACGTGAATCATCGGAATCTATAAGTAGTGTCACAGGAATGGTTCAAAACACAGACAATAAGAAGAGTCAGTCTACATGTACTTAAGTCGGCATTGTGCCTTTTGTATTTAATTCCGATGCAGTTTCTGTGTTTCTTCGTCAATAAGAAGGTCAGAGGGATACAATAAACCTGAAGTGAAGCATCAGAATCTATAACTAGTGTCACAGGAATGGTCCAAATCATAGACAGAAGGAAGAGTCAGTCCTATTGTACTTTAGTCGGCATTGTGCCTTTTGTATTTATTTCCGATACAATTTCTGCGTTTCATCATCAATAAGAAGGTCAGAGGGATACAGTAAACCTGAAGTGGAGCATCGGAATCTACAACTAGTGTCACAGGAATGGTTTAAATCATAGACAGCAGTAAGAGTCATTCTTCTTGTACTTAAGTCGGCATTGTGCCTTTTCTATTTTATTCCGATGCAATTTCTGTGTTTCATTGTCAATAAGAAGGTCAGAGGGATACAGTAAACCTGTAGTGAATCATCGGAACCTACAACTAGTGTCACAGGAAAGGTTCAAAACATAGACAGTAGGAAGAGACAGTCTACATGTACTTAAGTCGGCATTGTGCCTTTTGTATGTAATTCCGATGCAATTTCTGTGTTTCATCGTCAACAAGAAGGTCCGAGGGATACAGTAAACCTGAAGTGAAGCATCGGAATCTATAACTAGTGTCACAGGATTAATTCAAAACATAGACAGTAAGAAGAGTCAGTCTACTTGTACTTGAGTCGGCATTGTGCCTTTTGTATTTATTTCCGATGCAATATCTGTGTTCCATCGTCAATAAGAAGGTCAGAGGGATACAGTAAACCTGAAGTGAAGCATCGGAATCTATAACTAGTGTCACATTAATGGTTCAAAACATAGTCAGTAGGAAGAGTCATTCCTCTTGTACTTAAGTTGGCATTGTTGCTTTTCTATTTAATTCCGATGCAATTTCTGTGTTTCATCGTCAATAAGAAGGTCAGAGGGATACAGTAGACCTGAAGTGAATCATCGGAATCTATAACTAGTGTCACAGGAATGGTTCAAAACATAGACAGTAGGAAGAGTCAGTCTACATGTACTTAAGTCGGCATTGTGCCTTTTGTATTTAATTCCGATGAAATTTCTGTGTTTCATCGTCAATAAGAAAGTCAGAGGGATACAGTAAACCTGAAGTGAAGCATCAGAATCTATAACTAGTGTCACAGGAATGGTTCAAAACATAGGCAGTAAGAAGAGGCAGTCTACTTGTACTTAAGTCAGCATTGTGCCTTTTCTATTTAATTCCTATGCAATTTCTGTGTTTCATCGTCAATAAGAAGGTCAGAGGGATACAGCAAACCTGAAGTGAATCATCGGAACCTATAAATAGTGTCACAGCAAAGGTTCAAAACATAGACAATAGGAAGGGTTAGTCTTCTTGTACTTAAGTCGGCTTTGTGCCTTTTCTACTTAATTCCGATGCAATTTCTGTGTTTCGTCGTCAATAAGAAGGTCCAAGGGATACAGTAAGTCTGACGTGAAGAATCGGAATCTATAACTAGTGACAAAGGAATGGGTCAAAACATAGACAGTAAGAAGAGTCAGTCTTCTAGAACTTAAGTCGGCATTCTGCCTTTTGTATTTAATTCCGATGCAATTTCTGTGTTTCATCGTCGATAAGAAGGTCCAAGGGATACAGTAAACCTGACGTGAATCATCGGAATCTATAAGTAGTGTCACAGGAATGGTTCAAAACACAGACAATAAGAAGAGTCAGTCTACATGTACTTAAGTCGGCATTGTGCCTTTTGTATTTAATTCCGATGCAGTTTCTGTGTTTCTTCGTCAATAAGAAGGTCAGAGGGATACAGTAAACCTGAAGTGAAGCATCAGAATCTATAACTAGTGTCACAGGAATGGTCCAAAACATAGACAGAAGGAAGAGTCAGTCTTCTTGTACTTTAGTCGGCATTGTGCCTTTTGTATTTATTTCCGATACAATTTCTGCGTTTCATCATCAATAAGAAGGTCAGAGGGATACAGTAAACCTGAAGTTGAGCATCGGAATCTATAACTAGTGTCACAATAATGGTTCAAATTATAGACAGCAGTAAGAGTCATTCTTCTTGTACTTAAGTCGGCATTGTGCATTTTCTATTTTATTCCGATGCGATTTCTGTGTTTCATCGTCAATAAGAAGGTCAGAGGGTTACAGTAAGCCTGTAGTGAATCATCGGAACCTACAACTAGTGTCACAGGAAAGGTTCAAAACATAGTTAGTAGGAAGAGTCAGTCTACATGTACTTAAGTCGGCATTGTGCCTTTTGTATTTAATTCCGATGCAATTTCTGTGTTTCATCGTCAATAAGAAGGTCAGAGGGATACAGTAAACCTGAAGTGAAGCATCGGAATCTATAACTAGTGTCACAGGAATAATTCAAAACATAGACAGTAAGAAGAGTCAGTCTAATTGTACTTGAGTCGGCATTGTGCCTTTTGTATTTATTTCCGATGCAATATCTGTGTTTCATCGTCAATAAGAAGGTCAGAGGGATACAGTAAACCTGAAGTGAAGAATCGGAATCTATAACTAGTGTCACATTAATGGTTCAAAACATAGACAGTAGGAAGAGTCATTCTTCTTGTACTTAAGTTGGCATTGTTGCTTTTCTATTTGATTCCGATGCAATTTCTGTGTTTCATCGTCAATAAGAAGGTCAGCGGGATACAGTAAACCTGAAGTGAAGCATCAGAATCTATAACTAGTGTCACAGGAATGGTTCAAAACATAGGCAGTAAGAAGAGGCAGTCTACTTGTACTTAAGTCAACATTGTGCCTTTTCTATTTAATTCCTATGCAATTTCTGTGTTTCATCGTCAATACGAAGGTCAGAGGGATACAGTAAACCTGAAGTGAATCATCGGAACCTATAAATAGTGTCACAGGAAAGGTTCAAAACATAGACAATAGGAAGGGTTAGTCTTCTTGTACTTAAGTCGGCATTGTGCCTTTTCTATTTAATTCCGATGCTATTTCTGTGTTTCGTCGTCAATAAGAAGGTCCAAGGGATACAGTAAGTCTGACGTGAAGAATCGGAATCTATAACTAGTGACAAAGGAATGGTTCAAAACATAGACAGTAAGAAGAGTCAGTCATCTTGAACTTAAGTCGGCATTCTGCCTTTTGTATTTAATTCCGATGAAATGTCTGTGTTTCATCGTGGATACGAAGGTCCAAGGGATACAGTAAATCTGAAGTGAAGCATCGGAATCTATAACTAGTGTTACAGGAATGTTTCAAAACATAGACAGCAAGCAGAGTCAGTCCTGTTGTACTTAAGTGGGCATTGTGCTTTTTGTATCTTATTCCGATGCAAATTCTGTGTTTCATCGTCAATAAGTAGGCCAAAGGGATACAGTAAACCTGAAGTGAAGCAGCGGAATCAATAACTAGTGTCACAGGAATTGTTTAAAACGTAGACATTAGGAAGAGTCAGTCTTCTTGTACTTAAGACGGCATTGTGCCTTTTCTATTTAATTCCGATGCAATTTCTGTGTTTCGTCGTCAATAAGAAAGTCCAAGGGATACAGTAAACCTGACGTGAATCGTCGGAATCTATAAGTAGTGTCACAGAAATGGTTCAAAACACAGACAATAAGAAGAGTCAGTCTACATGTACTTAAGTCGGCATTGTGCCTTTGGTGTTTAATTCCGATGCAGTTTCTGTGTTTCTTCGTCAATAAGAAGGTCAGAGGGATACAGTAAACCTGAAGTGAAGCATCAGAATCTATAACTAGTGTCACAGGAATGGTCCAAAACATAGACAGAAGGAAGAGTCAGTCTTCTTGTACTTTAGTCGGCATTGTGCCTTTTGTATTTATTTCCGATACAATTTCTGCGTTTCATCATCAATAAGAAGGTCAGAGGGATACAGTAAACCTGAAGTGGAGCATCGGAATCTATAACTAGTGTCACAGGAATGGTTCAAATCATAGACAGCAGTAAGAGTCATTCTTCTTGTACTTATGTCGGCATTGTGCCTTTTCTATTTTATTCCGATGCAATTTCTGTGTTTCATCGTCAATAAGAAGGTCAGAGGGATACAGTAAACCTGTAGTGAATCATCGGAACCTACAACTAGTGTCACAGGAATGGTTCAAAACATAGACAGTAGGAAGAGTCAGTCTACATGTACTTAAGTCGGCATTGTGCCCTTTGTATTTAATTCCGATGAAATTTCTGTGTTTCATCGTCAATAAGAAGGTCAGAGGGATACAGTAAACCTGAAGTGAAGCATCAGAATCTATAACTAGTATCACAGGAATGGTTCAAAACATAGGCAGTAAGAAGAGGCAGTCTACTTGTACTTAAGTCAGCATTGTGCCTTTTCTATTTAATTCCTATGCAATTTCTGTGTTTCATCGTCAATAAGAAGGTGAGAGGGATACAGTAAACCTGAAGTGAATCATCGGAACCTATAAATAGTGTCACAGCAAAGGTTCAAAACATAGACAATAGGAAGGGTTAGTCTTCTTGTACTTAAGTCGGCTTTGTGCCTTTTCTATTTAATTCCAATGCAATTTCTGTGTTTCATCGTCGATAAGAAGGTCCAAGGGATACAGCAAACCTGAAGTGAAGCATCGGAATCTATAACTAGTGTCACAGGAATGTTTCAAAACGTAAACAGTAAGGAGGGTCATTCATCTTGTAATTAAATCGGCATTGTGCTTTTTGTATCTAATTCCGATTCAATATCTGTGTTTCATCGGCAATTAGAAGGTCAGAGGGATACAGTAAACCTGAAGTGAAGCATCGGAATCTATAACTAGCGTCACAGGAATGGTTCAAAACATAGACAGTAGGAAAAGGCAGTCTACATGTACTTAAAGCGGCATTGTGCCTTTTGTATTTACTTCCAATGCAATTTCTGTGTTTCATCGTCGATAAGAAGGTCCAAGGGATACAGTAATCCTGAAGTGAAGCAACGGAATCTATAACTAGTGTCACAGGAATGTTTCAAAACACAGACAGTAAGAAGAGTCATTCCTCTTGTAATTAAGTCGGCATTGTGCATTTTTTATCTAATTCCGATGCAATTTCTGTGTTTCACCGTCAATAAGAAGGTCAGAGGGATACAGTAAACCTGAAGTGAAGCATCGGAATCTATAACTAGTGTCACAGGAATGGTTAAAAAATAGACAGTAAGAAGAGTCAGTCTTCTTGTACTTAAGACGGCACTGTGCCTTTTGTATTTAATTCCGATGCAATTTCTGTGTTTCATCGTCAATAAGAAATTCCAAGGGATACAGTAAACATATAGTGAAGCATCGGAATCTAGAACTGGTCTCACAGGAAATGTGCACAACATAGTCAGTAAGAAGAGTCAGTCTTCTTGTACTTAAGTCAGCATTGTGCCTTTTGTATTTAATTCCGATGCAATGTCTGTGTTTCATCGTCAATAAGAAGGTCAGAGGGATACAGTAAACCTGAAGTGAAGCATCGAAATCTACTACTAGTTTCACAGGAACGGTTCAAAACATAGACATTAGGTAGAGTCGGTCTTTTTGTACTTAAGTCGGCATTGTGCCTTCTCTATTTAATTCCGATGCTATTTCTGTGTTTCACCGTCAATAAGAAGGTCAGAGGGATACAGTAAACCTGAAGTGAAGCATCAGAATCTATAACTAGTGTCACAGGATTGGTTCAAAACATAGACAGTAAGAAGAGGCAGTCTACTTGTACTTAAGTCAGCATTGTGCATTTTCTATTTAATTCCGATGTAATTTCTGTGTTTCATCGTCAATAAGAAGGTCAGAGGGTTACAGTAAATCTCAAGTGAAGCATCGGAATCTATAACTAGTGTCACAGGAATGTTTCAAAACATAGACAGTAAGAAGAGTCATTCATCTTGTAATTAAGTCGGCATCGTGCTTCTTGTATCTAATTCCGATGCAATATCTGTGTTTCATCGGCAATTAGAAGGTCAGAGGGATACAGTAAACCTGAAGTGAAGCATCGGAATCTATAACTAGTGTCACAGGAATGTTTCAAAACATAGACAGTAGGAAGAGTCATTCATCTTGTAATTAAGTCGGCATTTTGCTTTTTGTATCTAATTCCGATGCAATATCTGTGTTTCATCGGCAATTAGAATGTGAGTGGGATACAGTAAACCTGAAGTGAAGCATCGGAATCTATAACTAGTGTCACAGGAATGGTTCAAAACATAGACATTAGGTAGAGTCAGTCTTCTTGTACCTAAGTCGGCATTGTGCCTATTCTATTTAATTCCGATGCAATTTCTGTGTTTCATCGTCGATAAGAAGGTCCAAGGGATACAGTAAACCTGAAGTGAAGCATCGGAATCTATAACTAGTGTCATATGAATTGTTCAAACATAGACAGTAAGAAGAGTCAGTCTTCTTGTACTTAAGTCGGCATTGCGCCTTTTGTATTAAATTCCGATGAAATTTCTTTGTTTCATCGTAATAAGAAGGTCCAAGGGATACAGTAAGCCTGAAGTGAAGCATCGGAATCTATAACTAGTGTCACAGGAATAGTTCAAAACATAGACAGGAAGAAGAGTCAGTCTTCTTGTACTTAAGTCGGCATTGTGCCCTTTGTATTTAATTGCGATGCAATTTCTGTGTTTCATCGTCAATAAGAAGGTTAGAGGGATACAGTAAACCTAAAGTGAAGCAGAGGAATCAATAACTAGTGTCACAGGAATGTTTTAAAACGTAGACATTAGGAAGAGTCAGTCTTCTTGTACTTAAGTCGGCATTGTGCCTTTTCTATTTAATTCCGATGCAATTTCTGTGTTTCATCGTCAATAAGAAGGTCAGAGGGATACAGTAAACCTGAAGTGAATCATCGGAATCTACAACTAGTGTCACAGGAAAGGTTCAAATCGTAGACAGTAGGAAGAGTCAGTCTACATGTTCTTAAGTCGGCATTGTGCCTTTTGTATTTCATTCCGATGCAATTTCTGTGTTTCATCGTCAACAAGAAGGTCAGAGGGATACAGTAAACCTGAAGTAAAGCATCGGAATCTATAATTAGTGCCACAGGAATGATTCAAAACATAGACAGTAAGAAGAGTCAGTCTACTTGTACTTTAGTCGGCATTGTGCCTTTTGTATTTATTTCCGATGTAATATCTGTGTTTCATCGTCAATAAGAGGGTCAGAGGGATACAGTAAACCTGAAGTGAAGAATCTGAATCTATAACTAGTGTCACATTAATGGTTCAAAACATAGACAGTAGGAAGAGTCATTCTTCTTGTACTTAAGTTGGCATTCTTGCTTTTCTATTTAATTCCGATGCAATTTCTGTGTTTCATCGTCAGTATGAAGGTCAGAGGGATACAGTAAACCTGAAGTGAATCATCGGAATCTATAACTAGTGTCACAGGAATGGTTCAAAACATAGACAGTAGGAAGAGTCAGTCTACATGTACTTAAGTCGGCATTTTGCCTTTTGTATTTACTTCCGATGAAATTTCTGTGTTTCATCGTCATCACGAAGGTCAGAGGGATACAGTAAACCTGAAGTGAAGCATCAGAATCTATAACTAGTGTCACAGGAATGGTTCAAAACATAGACAGTAAGAAGAGGCAGTCTACTTGTACTTGAGTCGGCATTGTGCCTTTTCTATTTAATTCCGATGCTATTTCTGTGTTTCGTCGTCAATAAGAAGCTCCAAGGGATACAGTAAGTCTGACGTGAAGAATCGGAATCTATAACTGGTGACAAAGGAATGGTTCAAAACATAGACAGTAAGAAGAGTCAGTCTTCTTGAACTTAAGTCGGCATTCTGCCTTTTGTATTTAATTCCGATGCAATTTCTGTGTTTCATCGTCGATAAGAAGGTCCAAGGGATACAGTAAACCTGAAGTGAAGCATCGGAATCTATAACTAGTGTCACAGGGATGTTTCAAAACATAGACAGTAAGAAGAGTCATTCATCTTGTAATTAAGTCGGCATCGTGCTTTTTGTATCTAATTCCGATGCAATATCTGTGTTTCATCGGCAATTAGAAGGTCAGAGGGATACAGTAAACTTGAAGTGAAGCATCGGAATCTATAACTAGTGTCACAGGAATGTTTCAAAGCATAGACAGTAAGAAGAGTCATTCATCTTGTAATTAAGTCGGCATTTTGCTTTTTGTATCTAATTCCGATGCAATATCTGTGTTTCATCGGCAATTAGAATGTGAGTGGGATACAGTAAACCTGAAGTGAAGCATCGCAATCTATAACTAGTGTCACAGGAATGGTTCAAAACATAGACAGTAAGAAGAGTCAGTCTTCCTGTTCTTAAGTCGGCATTGTGCCTTTTCTATTTAATTCCGATGCGATTTCTGTGTTTCATCGTCAATAAGAAGGTCCAAGAGATGCAGTAAACCTATAGTGAAGCATCTGAATCGAAAACCAGTCTCACAGGAAATGTTCAAAGCATATAGAGTAAGAAGGGCCAGTCAACTTGTATTTGAGTCGGCATTGCGCCTTTTGTATTTAATTCCGATGCAATTTATGTGTTTCATCGTCAATAAGAAGGTCAGAGGGATACAGTAGACCTGAAGTGAAGCATCGGAATCTATAACTAATGTCACAGGAATGGTTAAAAAATAGACAGTAAGAAGAGTCAGTCTTCTTGTACATAAGTCGGCATTGTGCTTTTTGTATTTAATTCCGATGCAATTTCTGTGTTTCATCGTCAATAACAAGGTCCAAGGGATACAGTAAACCTGAGGTGAAGCATCGTAATCTAAAACTAGTGTCACAGGAATGGATCGAATCATAGCCAGTAAGAAGAGTCAGTCTTCTTGTACCTAACGGCATTGTGCATTTTCAATTTAATTCCGATGCAATTTCTGTGTTTCATCGGCAATTAGAAGGTCAGAGGGATACAGTAAACCTGAAGTGAAGAATCGGAATCTATAACTAGTGTCACATTAATGGTTCAAAACATAGACAATAGGAAAGGTTAGTCTTCTCGAACTTAAGTCGGCATTGTGCCTTTTCAAGTAAATTCTGATGCAATTTCTGTGTTTCGTCATGAATAAGATGGACCAAGGGATACAGTAAATCTGAAGTGAAGCATCGGAATCTCTAACTAGTGTTACAGGAATGTTTCAAAACATAGACAATAAGAAGAGTCAGTCTACATGTACTTAAGTCGGCATTGCGCCTTTTGTATTTAATTCCGATGCAGTTTCTGTGTTTCTTCGTCAATAAGAAGGTCAGAGGGATACAGTAAACCTGACGTGAAGCATCAGAATCTATAACTAGTGTCACAGGAATGGTGCAAAACATAGACAGAAGGAAGAGTCAGTCTTCTTGTACTTAAGTCGGCATTGTGCCTTTTGTATTTATTTCCGATACAATTTCTGCGTTTCATCATCAATAAGAAGGTCAGAGGGATACAGTAAACCTGAAGTGGAGCATCGGAACCTACAACTAGTGTCACAGGAAAGGTTCAAAACATAGACAGTAGGAAGAGTCAGTCTACATGTACTGAAGTCGGCATTGTGCCTTGTGTATGTAATTCCGATGCAATTTCTGTGTTTCATCGTCAATAAGGAGGTCAGAGGGATACAGTAAACCTGAAGTGAAGCATCGGAATCTATAACTAGTGTCACAGGAATGATTCAAAACATAGACAGTAAGAAGAGTCAGTCTACTTGTACTTGAGTCGGCATTGTGCCTTTTGTATTTATTTCCGATGCAATATCTGTGTTTCATTGTCAATAAGAAGGGCAGAGGGATACAGTAATCCTGAAGTGAAGAATCGGAATCTATAACTAGTGTCACATTAATGGTTCAAAACATAGACAGTAGGAAGAGTCATTCTTCGTGTACTTAAGTTGGCATTGTTGCTTTTCTATTTAATTCCGATGCAATTTCTGTGTTTCATCATCAATAAGAAGGTCAGAGGGATACAGTAGACCTAAAGTGAATCATCGGAATCTATAACTAGTGTCACAGGAATGTTTCAAAACATAGACAGTAAGAAGGGTCATCCATCTTGTAATTAAATCGGCATTGTGCTTTTTGTATCTAATTCCGATTCAATATCTGTGTTTCATCGGCAATTAGAAGGTCAGAGGGATACAGTAAACCTGAAGTGAAGCATCGGAATCTATAACTAGTGTCACAGGAATGGTTCAAAACATAGACAGTAGGAAAAGGCAGTCTACATGTACTTAAAGCGGCATTGTGCCTTTTGTATTTACTTCCGATGCAATTTCTGTGATTCATCGTCGATAAGAAGGTCCAAGGGATACAGAAATCCTGAAGTGAAGCAACGGAATCTATAACTAGTGTCACAGGAATGTTTCAAAACACAGACAGTAAGAAGAGTCATTCCTCTTGTAATTAAGTCGGCATTGTGCATTTTGTATCTAATTCCGATGCAATTTCTGTGTTTCATCGTCAATAAGAAGGTCAGAGGGATACAGTAAACCTGAAGTGAAGCATCGGAATCTATAACTAGTGTCACAGGAATGGTTCAAAACGTAGACAGTAAGAAGAGTCAGTCTACTTGTACTTAAGTCGGCATTGTGCCTTTTGTTTTTAATTCCGATGCAATTTCTGTGTTTCATCGTCAATAAGAAGGTCCAAGGGATACAGTACACCTGAAGTGAAGCATCGGAATCTATAACTAGTGTCACAGGAATGGTTCAAATCATAGACAGTAAGAAGAGTTTGTCTTCTTGAACTTACATCAGCATTGTGCCTTTTCTATTTAATTCCGATGCAATTTCTATGTTTCATCGTCAATAAGAAGGTCAGAGGGATACAGTAAACCTGAAGTGCAGCATCGGAATCTATAACTAGTGTCACAGGAATGGTTAAAAAATAGACAGTAAGAAGAGTCAGTCTTCTTGTACTTAAGACGGCACTGTGCCTTTTGTATTGAATTCCGATGCAATTTCTGTGTTTCATCGTCAATAAGAAATTCCAAGGGATACAGTAAACATATAGTGAAGCATCGGAATCTAGAACTGGTCTCACAGGAAATGTTCACAACATAGTCAGTAAGAAGAGTCAGTCTTCTTGTACTTATCAGCATTGTGCATTTTGCATTTAATTCCGATGCAATGTCTGTGTTTCATCGTCAATAAGAAGGTCAGAGGGATACATTAAACCTGAAGTGAAGCATCGAAATCTATTACTAGTGTCACAGGAATGGTTCAAAACATAGACATTAGGTAGAGTCAGTCTTCCTGTACTTAAGTCGGCATTGTGCCTTTTCTATTTAATTCCGATTCTATTTCTGTGTTTCACCGTCAATAAGAAGGTCAGAGGGATACAGTGAACCTGAAGTGAAGCATCAGAATCTATATCGAGTGTCACAGGAATGGTTCAAAACATAGACATTAGGTAGAGTCAGTCTTCTTGTACCTAAGTCGGCATTGTGCCTATTCTATTTAATTCCGATGCAATTTCTGTGTTTCGTCGTCCTTAAGATGGTCCTAGGGATACAGTAAATACGATGTGAAGCATCGGAATCTATAACTAGTGTCACAGGAATGGTTCAAAACAAAGACATTAAGAGGAGTCAGTCTTCTTGTACTTACGTCGGCATTGTGCCTTTTGTATTTAATTCCGATGCAATTTCTGTGTTTCATCGTCGATAAGAAGGTCCAAGGGATACAGTAAACCTGAAGTGAAGCATCGGAATCTATAACTAGTGTCATAGGAATTGTTCAAACATAGACGGTAAGAAGAGTCAGTCTTCTTGTACTGAAGTCGGCATTGCGCCTTTTGTATTAAATTCCGATGCAATTTCTTGGTTTCATCGTAATAAGAAGGTCCAAGGGATACAGTAAACCTGAAGTGAAGCATCGGAATCTATAACTAGTGTCACAGGAATAGTTCAAATCATAGACAGGAAGAAGAGTCAGTCTTCTTGTACTTAAGTCGGCATTGTGCCCTTTGTATTTAATTCCGATGCAATTTCTGTGTTTCATCATCAATAAGAAGGTTAGAGGGATACAGTAAACCTGAAGTGAAGCAGCGGAATCAATAACTAGTGTCACAGGAATGGTTTAAAACGTAGACATTAGGAAGAGTCAGTCTTCTTGTACTTAAGTTGGCATTGTGCCTTTTCTATTTAATTCCGATGCAATTTCTGTGTTTCATCGTCAATAAGAAGGTCAGAGGGATACAGTAAACCTGAAGTGACTCATCGGAATCTATAACTAGTGTCACAGGAAAGGTTCAAATCATAGACAGTAGGAAGAGTCAGTCTACATGTTCTTAAGTCGGCACTGTGCCTTTTGTATTTCATTCCGATGCAATTTCTGTGTTTCATCGTCAATAAGAAGGTCAGAGGGATACAGTAAACCTGAAGTGAATCATTGGAATCTATAACTAGTGTCACAGGAATGGTTCAAAACATAGACAGTAGGAAGAGTCAGTCTACATGTACTTAAGTCAGCATTGTGCCATTTGTATCTACTTCCGATGAAATTTCTGTGTTTCATCGTCAATAAGAAGGTCAGAGGGATACAGTAAACCTGAAGTAAAGCATCGGAATCTATAACTAGTGCCACAGGAATGATTCAAAACATAGACAGTAAGAAGAGTCAGTCTACTTGTACGTTAGTCGGCATTGTGCCATCTGTATTTATTTCCGATGCAATATCTGTGTTTCATCGTCAATAAGAAGGTCAGAGGGATACAGTAAACCTGAAGTGAAGAATCGGAATCTATAACTAGTGTCACATTAATGGTTCAAAACATAGACAGTAGGAAGAGTCATTCTTCTTGTACTTAAGTTGGCATTGTGCCTTTTTTATTTAATTCCGATGCAATTTCTGTGTTTCATCGCCAGTAAGAAGGTCAGAGGGATACAGTAAACCTGAAGTGAATCATCGGAATCTATAACTAGTGTCACAGGAATGGTTCAAAACATAGACAGTAGGAAGAGGCAGTCTACATGTACTTAAGTCGACATTGTGCCTTTTGTATTTACTTCCGATGAAATTTCTGTGTTTCATCGTCAATACGAAGGTCAGAGGGATACAGTAAACCTGAAGTGAAGCATCAGAATCTATAACTAGTGTCACAGGAATGGTTCAAAACATAGACAGTAAGAAGAGGCAGTCTACTTGTACTTAAGTCAGCATTGTCCGTTTTCTATTTAATTCCGATGCAATTTCTGTGTTTCATCGTCAATAAGAAGGTCAGAGGGTTACAGTAAATCTGAAGTGAAGCATCGTAATCTATAACTAGTGTCACAGGAATGGTTAAGAAATAGACAGTAAGAAGAGTCAGTCTTCTTGTACTTAAGTCGGCATTGTGCCTTTTCTATGTAATTCCGATGCTATTTCTGTGTTTCGTCGTCAATAAGAAGGTCCAAGGGATACAGTAAGTCTGACGTGAAGAATCTGAATCTATAACTAGTGACAAAGGAATGGTTCAAAACATAGACAGTAAGAAGAGTCATTCATCTTGTAATTAAGTCGGCATCGTGCTTTTTGTATCTAATTCCGATGCAATATCTGTGTTTCATCGGCAATTAGAAGGTCAGAGGGATACAGTAAAGCTGAAGTGAAGCATCGGAATCTATAACTAGTGTCACAGGAATGGTTCAAAACATAGACAGTAGGAAAAGGCAGTCTACAAGTACTTAAATCGGCACTGTGCCTTTTGTATTTAATTCCGATGCAATTTCTGTGTTTCTTCGTCGATAAGAAGGTCCAAGGGATACAGTAAACCTGAAGTGAAGCATCGGAATCTATAACTAGTGTCACAGGAATGTTTCAAAACATAGACAGTAAGAAGAGTCATTCATCTTGTAATTAAGTCGGCATTTTGCTTTTTGTATCTAATTCCGATGCAATATCTGTGTTTCATCGGCAATTAGATGGTCAGAGGGATACAGTAAAGCTGAAGTGAAGCATCGGAATCTATAACTAGTGTCACAGGAATGGTTCAAAACATAGACAGTAGGAAAATGCAGTCTACAAGTACTTAAATCGGCACTGTGCCTTATGTATTTAATTCCGATGCAATTTCTGTGTTTCATCGTCGATAAGAAGGTCCAAAGGATACAGTAAACCTGAAGTGAAGCATCGGAATCTATAACTAGTGTCACAGGAATGTTTCAAAACATAGACAGTAAGAAGAGTCATTCATCTTGTAATTAAGTCGGCATTTTGCTTTTTGTATCTAATTCCGATGCAATATCTGTGTATCATCGGCAATTAGAATTTGGGAGGGATACAGTAAACCTGAAGTGAAGCATCGGAATCTATAACTAGTGTCACAGGAATGGTTCAAAACATAGACAGTAGGAAAAGGCAGTCTACATTTACTTAAAGCGGCATTGTGCCTTTTGTATTTAATTCCGATGCAATTTCTATCTTTCATCGTCGATAAGAATGTCCAAGGGATACAGTAAACCTGAAGTGAAGCAACGGAATCTATAACTAGTGTCACAGGAATGTTTCAAAACATAGACAGTAAGAAGAGTCCATACTCTTGTAATTACGCCGACATTGTGCATTTTGTATCTATTTCCGATGCAATTTCTGTGCTTTATCGGCAATTAGAAGGTCAGAGGGATACAGTAAACCTGAAGTGAAGCATCGGAATCTATAACTAGTGTCACAGGAATGGTTCAAATCGTAGACAGTAAGAAGAGTCAGTCTACTTGTACTTAAGTCGGCATTGTGCCTTTTGTTTTTAATTCCGATGCAATTTCTGTGTTTCTTCGTCAATAAGAAGGTCCAAGGGATACAGTACACCGGAAGTGAAGCATCGGAATCTATAACTAGTGTCACAGGAATGGTTCAAAACATAGACATTAGGTAGAGTCAGTCTTCTTGTACCTAAGTCGGCATTGTGCCTATTCTATTTCATTCCGATGCAATTTCTGTGTTTCGTCGTCCTTAAGTTGGTCCTAGGGATACAGTACATCTGAAGTGAAGCACCGGAATCTATAACTAGTGTCACAGGAATGGTTAAAACATAGACAGTAAGAAGAGTCAGTCTTCTTGTACTTAAAACGGCACTGTGCCTTTTGTATTTAATTCCGATGCAATTTCTGTGTTTCATCGTCAATAAGATATTCCAAGGGATACAGTAAACATATAGTGAAGCATCGGAATCTAAAACTGGTCTCACAGGAAATGTTCACAACATAGTCAGTAAGAAGAGTCAGTCTTCTTGTTCATAAGTCAGCATTGTGCTTTTTGTAATTAATTCCGATGCAATGTCTGTGTTTCATCGTCAATAAGAAGGTCAGAGGGATACAGTAAACCTGAAGTGAAGCATCGTAATCTATTACTAGTGTCACAGGAATGGTTCAAAACATAGACATTAGGTAGAGTCAGTCTTCTTGTTCTTAAGTCGGAATTGTGCCTTTTCTATTTAATTCCGATGCTATTTCTGTGTTTCATCGACAATAAGAAGGTCAGAGGGATACAGTGAACCTGAAGTGAAGCATCGGAATCTATAACTAGTGTCACAGGAATGGTTCAAAACATAGACATTAGGTAGAGTCAGTCTTCTTGTACCTAAGTCGGCATTGTGCCTATTCTATTTCATTCCGATGCAATTTCTGTGTTTCGTCGTCCTTAAGTTGGTCCTAGGGATACAGTACATCTGAAGTGAAGCACCGGAATCTATAACTAGTGTCACAGGAATGGTTCAAAACAAAGACATTAAGAAGAGTCAGTCTTCTTGTACTTACGTCGTTATTGTGCCTTTTGTAATTAATTCCGATGCAATTTCTATGTTTCATCGCCAATAAGAAGGTTAGAGGGATACAGTAAACCTGACGTGAAGCAGCGGAATCAATAACTAGTGTCACAGGAATGGTTTAAAGCGTAGACATTAGGAAGAGTCAGTCTTCTTGTAATTAAGTGGGCATTGTGCCTTTTGTATTTCATTCCGATGCAATTTCTGTGTTTTATCGTCAATAAGAAGGTCGGAGGGATACAGTAAACCTGTAGTGAAGCATCGGAATCTATAACTAGTGTCACAGGAATGATTCAAAACATAGAAGGTAAGAAGAGTCAGTCTACTTGTACTTGAGTCGGCATTGTGCCTTTTGTATTTATTTCCGATGCAATATCTGTGTTTCATCGTCAATAAGAGGGTCAGAGGGATACAGTAAACCTGAAGTGAAGAATCGCAATCTATAACTAGTGTCACATTAATGGTTCAAAACATAGACAGTAGGAAGAGTCATTCTTCTTGTACTTAAGTTGGCATTGTTGCTTTTCTATTTAATTCCGATGCAATTTCTGTGTTTCATCGTCAATAAGAAGGTCAGAGGGATACAGTAAACCTGAAGTGAAGCATCGGAATCTATAACTAGTGTCACAGGAATGGTTCAAAACATAGACAGGATGAAGAGTCAGTCTTCTTGTACTTAAGTCGGCATTGTGCCCTTTGTATTTAATTCCGATGCAATTTCTGTGTTTCATCGTCAATAAGAAGGTTAGAGGGATACAGTAAACCTGAAGTGAAGCAGCGGAATCAATAACTAGTGTCACAGGAATGGTTTAAAACGTAGACATTATGAAGAGTCAGTCTTCTTGTACTTAAGTCGGCATTGTGCCTTTTCTATTTAATTCCGATGCAATTTCTGTGTTTCATCGTCAATAAGAAGGTAAGGGGGATACAGTAAACCTGAAGTGAATCATCGGAATCTATAACTAGTGTCACAGGAAAGGTTCACAACTTAGACAGTAGGAAGAGTCAGTCTACATGCACTTAAGTCAGCATTGTGCCTTTTGTATTTCATTCCGATGCAATTTCTGTGTTTCATCGTCAATAAGAAGGTCAGAGGGATACAGTAAACCTGAAGTGAAGCATCGGACTCTATAACTAGTGTCACAGGAATGATTCAAACCATAGACAGTAAGAAGAGTCAGTCTACTTGTACTTGAGTCGGCATTGTGCCTTTTGTATTTATTTCCGATGCAATATCTGTGTTTCATCGTCAATAAGAAGGTCAGAGGGTTACAGTAAACCTGAAGTGAAGAATCGGAATCTATAACTAGTGTCACATTAATGGTTCAAAGCATAGACAGTAGAAAGAGTCATTCTTCTTGTACTTAAGTTGGCATTGTTGCTTTTCTATTTAATTCCGATGCAATTTCTGTGTTTCATCGTCAATAAGAAGGTCAGAGGGATACAGTAAACCTGAAGTGAATCATCGGAATCTATAACTAGTGTCACAGGAATGGTTCAAAGCATAGACAGTAGGAAGAGTCAGTCTATATGTACATAAGGCGGCATTGTGCCTTTTGTATTTAATTCCGATGAAATTTCTGTGTTTCATCGTCAATAAGAAGGTAAGAGGGATACAGTAAACCTGAAGTGAAGCATCAGAATTTATAACTAGTGTCACAGGAATGGTTCAAAACATAGACAGTAAGAAGAGGCAGTCTACTTGTACTTAAGTCAGCATTGTGCCTTTTCTATTTAATTCCGATGCAATTTCTGTGTTTCATCGTCAATAAGAAGGTCAGAGGGTTACAGAAAAATCTGAAGTGAAGCATCGGAATCTATAACTAGTGTCACAGGAATGGTTGAAAAATAGACAGTAAGAAGAGTCAGTCTTCTTGTACTTAAGTCGGCATTGTGCCTTTTCTATTTAATTCCGATGCTATTTAAGTGTTTCGTCGTCAATAAGAAGGTCCAAGGGATACAGTAAGTCCGACGTGAAGAATCGGAATCTATAACTAATGACAAAGGAATGGTTCAATAGATAGACAGTAAAAAGAGTCAGTGTTCTTGAACTTAAGTTGGCATTCTGCCTTTTGTATTTAATTCCGATGCAATTTATGTGTTTCATCGTCGATAAGAAGGTCCAAGGGATACAGTAAGTCTGACATGAAGAATCGGAATCTATAACTAGTGACAAAGGAATGGTTCAAATCATAGACAGTAAGAAGAGTCAGTCTTCTTGAACTTAAGTCGCCATTCTGCCTTTTGTATTTAATTCCGATGCAATTTCTGTGTTTCATCGTCGATAAGAAGGTCCAAGGGATACAGTAAACCTGAAGTGAAGCATCGGAATCTATAACTAGTGTCACAGGAATGTTTCAAAACATAGACAGTAAGAAGAGTCATTCATCTTGTAATTAAGTCAGCATTGTGCTTTTTGTATCTAATTCCGATGCAATATCTGTGTTTCATCGGCAATTAGAAGGTCAGAGGGATACAGTAAACCTGAAGTGAAGCATCGGAATCTATAACTAGTGTCACAGGAATGGTTCAATACGTAGACAATAAGAAGAGTCAGTCTACTTGTACTTAAGTCGGCATTGTGCATTTTGTTTTTAATTCTGATGCAATTTCTGTGTTTCATCGTCAAAAAGAAGGTCAGAGGGATACAGTAAACCTGAAGTAAAGCATCGGAATCTATAACTAGTGCCACAGGAATGATTCAAAACATAGACAGTAAGAAGAGTCAGTCTACTTGTACTTTAGTCGGTATTGTGCCTTTTGTATTTATTTCCGATGCAATATCTGTGTTTCATCGTCAATAAGAAGGTCAGAGGGATACAGTAAACCTGAAGTGAAGAATCGGAATCTATAGCTAGTGTCACATTAATAGTTCAAAACATAGACAGTAGGAAGAGTCATTCTTCTTGTACTTAAGTTGGCATTGTTGCTTTTCTATTTAATTCCGATGCAATTTCAGTGTTTCATCGTCAATAAGAAGGTCAGAGGGATACAGTAAACCTGAAGTGAATCATCGGAATCTATAACTAGTGTCACAAAAATGGTTCAAAACATAGACAGTAGGAAGAGTCAGTCTACATGTACTTAAGTCGACATTGTGCCTTTTGTATTTACTTCCGATGAAATTTCTGTGTTTCATCGTCAAAAAGAAGTTCAGAGGGATACAGTAAACCTGAAGTGAAGCATCAGCATCTATAACTAGTGTCACAGGAATGGTTCAAAACATAGACAGTAAGAAGAGGCAGTCTACTTGTACTTAAGTCAGCATTGTGCATTTTCTATTTAATTCCGATGCAATTTCTGTGTTTCATCGTCAATAAGAAGGTCAGAGGGTTACAGTAAATCTGAAGTGAAGCATCGAAATCTATAACTAGTGTCACAGGAATGGTTAAAAAATAGACAGTAAGAAGAGTCAGTCTTCTTGTACTTAAGTCGGCATTGTGCCTTTTCTATTTAATTCCGATGCTATTTCTGTGTTTCGTCGTCAATAAGAAGGTCCAAGGGATACAGTAAGTCTGACATGAAGAATCGGAATCTATAACTAGTGACAAAGGAATGGTTCAAAACATAGACAGTAAGAGAGTCAGTCTTCTTGAACTTAAGTCGCCATTCTGCCTTTTGTATTTAATTCCGATGCAATTTCTGTGTTTCATCGTCGATAAGAAGGTCCAAGGGATACAGTAAACCTGAAGTGAAGCATCGGAATCTATAACTAGTGTCACAGGAATGTTTCAAAACATAGACAGTAAGAAGAGTCATTCATCTTGTAATTAAGTCGGCTTTTTGCTTTTTGTATCTAATTCCGATGCAATATCTGTGTTCCATCGGCAATTAGAATGTCAGAGGGATACAGTAAACCTGAAGTGAAGCATCGGAATCTATAACTAGTGTCACAGGAATAGTTCAAAACATAGACAGGAGGAAAAGGCAGTCTACATGTACTTAAAGCGGCATTGTGCCTTTTGTATTTAATTCCGATGCAATTTCAGTGTTTCATCGTCGATAAGAATGTCCAAGGGATACAGTAAACCTGAAGTGAAGCAACGGAATCTATAACTAGTGTCACAGGAATGTTTCAAAACATAGACAGTAAGAAGAGTCATTCCTCTTGTAATTACGTCGACATTGTGCATTTTGTATCTATTTCCGACGCAATTTCTGTGTTTTATCGGCAATTAGAAGGTCAGAGGGATACAGTAAACCTGAAGTGAAGCATCGGAATCTATAACTAGTGTCACAGGAATGGTTCAAATCATAGATAGTAAGAAGAGTCAGTCTACTTGTACTCAAGTCGGAATTGTGCTTTTTGTTTTTAATTCCGATGCAATTTCTGTGTTTCATCGTCGATAAGAAGGTCCAAGGGATACAGTAAACCTGAAGTGAAGCATCGGAATCTATAACTAGTGTCACAGGAATGTTTCATAACATAGACAAAAAGAAGAGTCATTCATCTTGTAATTAAGTCGGCATCGTGCTTTTTGTATCTAATTCCGATGCAATATCTGTGTTTCATCGGCAATTAGAAGGTCAGAGGGATACATTAAACCTGTAGTGAAGCATCGGAATCTATAACTAGTGTCACAGGAATGGTTAAAACATAGACAGTAAGAAGAGTCAGTCTTCTTGTACTTAAGACGGCACTGTGCCTTTTGTATTTAATTCCGATGCAATTTCTGTGTTTCATCGTCAATAAGAAATTCCAAGGGATACAGTAAACATATAGTGAAGCATCGGAATCTAAAACTGGTCTCACAGGAAATGTTCACAACATAGTCAGTAAGAAGAGTCAGTCTTCTTGTACTTAAGTCAGCATTGTGCCTTTTGTAATTAATTCCGATGCAATGTCTGTGTTTCATCGCCAATAAGAAGGTCAGAGGGATACAGTAAACCTGAAGTGAAGCATCGGAATCTATTACTAGTGTCACAGGAATGGTTCAAAACATAGACATTAGGTAGAGTCAGTTTTCTTGTACCTAAGTCGGCATTGTGCCTATTGTATTTAATTCCGATGCAATTTCTGTGTTTCGTCGTCCTTAAGATGGTCCTAGGGATACAGTAAATGTGAAGTGAAGCATCGGAATCTATAACTAGTGTCATAGGAATTGTTCAAACATAGACAGTAAGAAGAGTCAGTCTTCTTGTACTTAGGTCGTCATTGCGCCTTTTATTTTAAATTCCGATGAAATTTCTTTGTTTCATCGTAATTAGAAGGTCCAAGGGATACAGTAAACCTGAAGTGAAGCATCGGAATCTATAACTAGTGTTAAAGGAATGGTTCAAAACATAGACAGGAAGAAGAGTCAGTCTTCTTGTACTTAAGTCGGCATTGTGCCCTTTGTATTTAATTCCGATGCAATTTCTGTGTTTCATCGCCAATAAGAAGGTTAGAGGGATACAGTAAACCTGATGTGAAGCAGCGGAATCAATAACTAGTGTCACAGGAATGGTTTAAAACGTAGACATTAGGAAGAGTCAGTCTTCTTGTACTTAAGTCGGCATTGTGCCTTTTGTATTTAATTCCGATGCAATTTCTGTGTTTCATCGTCAATAAGAAGGTCAGAGGGATACAGTAAACCTGAAGTGAATCATCGGAATCTATAACTAGTGTCACAGGAATGGTTCAAAACATAGACAGTAGGAAGAGTCAGTCTACATGTACTTAAGTCGGCATTGTGCCTTTTGTATTTACTTCCGATGAAATTTCTGTGTTTCATCGTCAATAAGAAGGTCAGAGGGATACAGTAAACCTGAAGTGAAGCATCAGCATCTATAACTAGTGTCACAGGAATGGTTCAAAACATAGACAGTAAGAAGAGGCAGTCTACTTGTACTTAAGTCAGCATTGTGCATTTTCTATTTAATTCCGATGCAATTTCTGTGTTTCATCGTCAATAAGAAGGTCAGAGGGTTACAGTAAATCTGAAGTGAAGCATCGAAATCTATAACTAGTGTCACAGGAATGGTTAAAAAATAGACAGTAAGAAGAGTCAGTCTTCTTGTACTTAAGTCGGCATTGTGCCTTTTCTATTTAATTCCGATGCTATTTCTGTGTTTCGTCGTCAATAAGAAGGTCCAAGGGATACAGTAAGTCTGACATGAAGAATCGGAATCTATAACTAGTGACAAAGGAATGGTTCAAAACATAGACAGTAAGAAGAGTCAGTCTTCTTGCACTTTAGTCGCCATTCTGCCTTTTGTATTTAATTCCGATGCAATTTCTGTGTTTCATCGTCGATAAGAAGGTCCTAGGGATACAGTAAATCTGAAGGGATGCATCGGAATCTATAACTAGTGTCATAGGAATTGTTCAAACATAGACAGTAAGAAGAGTCAGTCTTCTTGTACTTAGGTCGTCATTGCGCCTTTTATTTTAAATTCCGATGAAATTTCTTTGTTTCATCGTAATTAGAAGGTCCAAGGGATACAGTAAACCTGAAGTGAAGCATCGGAATCTATAACTAGTGTTAAAGGAATGGTTCAAAACATAGACAGGAAGAAGAGTCAGTCTTCTTGTACTTAAGTCGGCATTGTGCCCTTTGTATTTAATTCCGATGCAATTTCTGTGTTTCATCGCCAATAAGAAGGTTAGAGGGATACAGTAAACCTGATGTGAAGCAGCGGAATCAATAACTAGTGTCACAGGAATGGTTTAAAACGTAGACATTAGGAAGAGTCAGTCTTCTTGTACTTAAGTCGGCATTGTGCCTTTTGTATTTAATTCCGATGCAATTTCTGTGTTTCATCGTCAATAAGAAGGTCAGAGGGATACAGTAAACCTGTAGTGAAGCAGCGGAATCTATAACTAGTGTCACAGGAATGATTCAAAACATAGAAAGTAAGAAGAGTCAGTCTACTTGTACTTGAGTAGGCATTGTGCCTTTTGTATTTATTTCCGATGCAATATCTGTGTTTCATCGTCAATAAGAAGGTCAGAGGGATACAGTAAACCTGAAGTGAAGAATCGGAATCTATAACTAGTGTCACATTAATGGTTCAAAACATAGACAGTAGGAAGAGTCATTCTTCTTGTACTTAAGTTGGCATTGTTGCTTTTCTATTTAATTCCGATGCAATTTCTGTGTTTCGTCGTCAATATGAAGGTCAGAGGGGTACAGTAAACCTGAAGTGAAGCATCAGAATCTATAAATAGTGTCACAGGAATGGTTCAAAACATAGACATTAGGTAGAGTCAGTCTTCTTGTACTTCAGTAAGAATTGTGCCTTTTCTATTTAATTCCGATGCTATTTCTGTGTTTCGTCGTCAATAAGAAGGTCCAAGGGATACAGTAAGTCTGACGTGAAGAATCGGAATCTATAACTAGTGACAAAGGAATGGTTCAAAACATTGACAGTAAGAAGAGTCAGTCCTCTTGAACCTAAGTCGGCATTCTGCCTTTTGTATTTAATTCCGATGCAATTTCTGTGTTTCATCGTCGATAAGAATGTCCAAGGGATACAGTAAACCTGAAGTGAAGCAACGGAATCTATAACTAGTGTCACAGGAATGTTTCAAAACATAGACAGTAAGAAGAGTCATTCCTCTTGTAATTACGTCGACATTGTGCATTTTGTATCTATTTCCGACGCAATTTCTGTGTTTTATCGGCAATTAGAAGGTCAGAGGGATACAGTAAACCTGAAGTGAAGCATCGGAATCTATAACTAGTGTCACAGGAATGGTTCAAATCATAGATAGTAAGAAGAGTCAGTCTACTTGTACTCAAGTCGGAATTGTGCTTTTTGTTTTTAATTCCGATGCAATTTCTGTGTTTCATCGTCGATAAGAAGGTCCACGGGATACAGTAAACCTGAAGTGAAGCATCGGAATCTATAACTAGTGTCTCAGGAATGTTTCAAAACATAGACAAAAAGAAGAGTCATTCATCTTGTAATTAAGTCGGCATCGTGCTTTTTGTATCTAATTCCGATGCAATATCTGTGTTTCATCGGCAATTAGAAGGTCAGAGGGATACATTAAACCTGTAGTGAAGCATCGGAATCTATAACTAGTGTCACAGGAATGGTTAAAACATAGACAGTAAGAAGAGTCAGTCTTCTTGTACTTAAGACGGCACTGTGCCTTTTGTATTTAATTCCGATGCAATTTCTGTGTTTCATCGTCAATAAGAAATTCCAAGGGATACAGTAAACATATAGTGAAGCATCGGAATCTAAAACTGGTCTCACAGGAAATGTTCACAACATAGTCAGTAAGAAGAGTCAGTCTTCTTGTACTTAAGTCAGCATTGTGCCTTTTGTAATTAATTCCGATGCAATGTCTGTGTTTCATCGTCAATAAGAAGGTCAGAGGGATACAGTAAACCTGAAGTGTAGCATCGGAATCTATAACTAGTGTTAAAGGAATGGTTCAAAACATAGACAGGAAGAAGAGTCAGTCTTCTTGTACTTAAGTCGGCATTGTGCCTTTTGTATTTAATTCCGATGCAATTTCTGTGTTTCATTGTCGATAAGAACGTCCAAGGGATACAGTAAACCTGAAGTGAAGCAACGGAATCTATAACTAGTGTCACAGGAATGTTTTAAAAACATAGACAGTAAGAAGAGTCATTCCTCTTGTAATTAAGTCGGCATTGTGCATTTTGTATCTAATTCCGACGCAATTTCTGTGTTTCATCGGCAATTAGAAGGTCAGCGGGCAACAGTAAACCTGAAGTGAAGCATCGGAATCTATAACTAGTGTCACAGGAATGGTTCAAAACGTAGACAGTAAGAAGAGTCAGTCTACTTGTACTAAAGTCGGCATTGTGCCTTTTGTTTTTAATTCCCATGCAATTTCTGTGTTTCATCGTCAATAAGAAGGTCCAAGGGAAACAGTACACCTGAAGTGAAACATCGGAATCTATAACTAGTGTCACAGGAATGGTTCAAATCATAGACAGTAAGAAGAGTCTGTCTTCTTGAATTTACATCAGCATTGTGCCTTTTCTATTTAATTCCGTTCCAATTTCTATGTTTCATCGTCAATAAGATGCTCAGAGGGATACAGTAAACCTGAAGTGAAGCATCGGAATCTATAACTAGTGTCACAGAAATGGTTAAAAAATAGACAGTAAGAAGAGTCAGTCTTCTTGTACTTAAGACGGCACTGTGCCTTTTGTATTTAATTCCGATGCAATTTCTGTGTTTCATCGTCAATAAGAAATTCCAAGGGATACAGTACATATAGTGAAGCATCGGAATCTAAAACTGGTCTCACAGGAAATGTTCACAACATAGTCAGTAAGAAGAGTCAGTCTTCTTGTACTTAAGTCAGCATTGTGCCTTTTGTATTTAATTCCGATGCAATGTCTGTGTTTCATCGTCAATAAGAAGGTCAGAGGGATACAGTAAACCTGAAGTGAAGCATCGGAATCTATAACTAGTGTCACAGGAATGGTTCAAAATAGAGACAGTAGGAAAAGGCAGTCAACATGTACTTAAATCGGCATTGTGCCTTTTGTATTTAATTCCGATGCAATTTCTGTGTTTCATCGTCGATAAGAAGGTCCAAGGGATACAGTATACCTGAAGTGAAGCATCGGAATCTATAACTAGTGTCATAGGAATTGTTCAAACATAGACAATAAGAAGAGTCAGTCTTCTTGTACTTAGGTCGTCATTGCGCCTTTTATATTAAATTCCGATGAAATTTCTTTGTTTCATCGTAATAAGAAGGTCCAAGGGATACAGTAAACCTGAAGTGAAGCATCGGAATCTATAACTAGTGTTAAAGTAATGGTTCAAAACATAGACAGGAAGAAGAGTCAGTCTTCTTGTACTTAAGTCGGCATTGTGCCCTTTGTATTTAATTCCGATGCAATTTCTGTGTTTCATCGCCAATAAGAAGGTTAGAGGGATACAGTAAACCTGAAGTGAAGCAGCGGAATCAATAACTAGTGTCACAGGAATGGTTTAAAACGTAGACATTAGGAAGAGTCATTCTTCTTGTACTTAAGTTGTCATTGTTGCTTTTCTATTTAATTCCGATGCAATTTCTGTGTTTCGTCGTCAATATGAAGGTCAGAGGGATACAGTAAACCTGAAGTGAAGCATCAGAATCTATAAATAGTGTCACAGGAATGGTTCAAAACATAGACATTAGGTAGAGTCAGTCTTCTTGTACTTAAGTAAGAATTGTGCCTTTTCTATTTAATTCCGATGCTATTTCTGTGTTTCGTCGTCAATAAGAAGGTCCAAGGGATACAGTAAGTCTGACGTGAAGAATCGGAATCTATAACTAGTGACAAAGGAATGGTTCAAAACATTGACAGTAAGAAGAGTCAGTCCTCTTGAACCTAAGTCGGCATTCTGCCTTTTGTATTTAATTCCGATGCAATTTCTGTGTTTCATCGTCGATAAGAATGTCCAAGGGATACAGTAAACCTGAAGTGAAGCAACGGAATCTATAACTAGTGTCACAGGAATGTTTCAAAACATAGACAGTAAGAAGAGTCATTCCTCTTGTAATTACGTCGACATTGTGCATTTTGTATCTATTTCCGACGCAATTTCTGTGTTTTATCGGCAATTAGAAGGTCAGAGGGATACAGTAAACCTGAAGTGAAGCATCGGAATCTATAACTAGTGTCACAGGAATGGTTCAAATCATAGATAGTAAGAAGAGTCAGTCTACTTGTACTCAAGTCGGAATTGTGCTTTTTGTTTTTAATTCCGATGCAATTTCTGTGTTTCATCGTCGATAAGAAGGTCCACGGGATACAGTAAACCTGAAGTGAAGCATCGGAATCTATAACTAGTGTCTCAGGAATGTTTCAAAACATAGACAAAAAGAAGAGTCATTCATCTTGTAATTAAGTCGGCATCGTGCTTTTTGTATCTAATTCCGATGCAATATCTGTGTTTCATCGGCAATTAGAAGGTCAGAGGGATACATTAAACCTGTAGTGAAGCATCGGAATCTATAACTAGTGTCACAGGAATGGTTAAAACATAGACAGTAAGAAGAGTCAGTCTTCTTGTACTTAAGACGGCACTGTGCCTTTTGTATTTAATTCCGATGCAATTTCTGTGTTTCATCGTCAATAAGAAATTCCAAGGGATACAGTAAACATATAGTGAAGCATCGGAATCTAAAACTGGTCTCACAGGAAATGTTCACAACATAGTCAGTAAGAAGAGTCAGTCTTCCTGTACTTAAGTCAGCATTGTGCCTTTTGTAATTAATTCCGATGCAATGTCTGTGTTTCATCGTCAATAAGAAGGTCAGAGGGATACAGTAAACCTGAAGTGTAGCATCGGAATCTATTACTAGTGTCACAGGAATGGTTCAAAACATAGACATTAGGTAGAGTCAGTCTTCTTGTACCTAAGTCGGCATTGTGCCTATTGTATTTAATTCCGATGCAATTTCTGTGTTTCGTCGTCCTTAAGATGGTCCTAGGGATACAGTAAATCTGAAGTGAAGCATCGGAATCTATAACTAGTGTCATAGGAATTGTTCAAACATAGACAGTAAGAAGAGTCAGTCTTCTTGTACTTAGGTCGTCATTGCGCCTTTTATATTAAATTCCGAAGAAATTTCTTTGTTTCATCGTAATTAGAAGGTCCAAGGGATACAGTAAACCTGAAGTGAAGCATCGGAATCTATAACTAGTGTTAAAGGAATGGTTCAAAACATAGGCAGGAAGAAGAGTCAGTCTTCTTGTACTTAAGTCGGCATTGTGCCCTTTGTATTTAATTCCGATGCAATTTCTGTGTTTCATCGCCAATAAGAAGGTTAGAGGGATACAGTAAACCTGAAGTGAAGCAGCGGAATCAATAACTAGTGTCACAGGAATGGTTTAAAACGTAGACATTAGGAAGAGTCAGTCTTCTTGTACTTAAGTCGGCATTGTGCCTTTTGTATTTAATTCCGATGCAATTTCTGTGTTTCATCGTCAATAACAAGGTCAGAGGGATACAGTAAACCTGTAGTGAAGCAGCGGAATCTATAACTAGTGTCACAGGAATGATTCAAAACATAGAAAGTAAGAAGAGTCAGTCTACTTGTACTTGAGTCGGCATTGTGCCTTTTGTATTTATTTCCGATGCAATATCTGTGTTTCATCGTCAATAAGAAGGTCATAGGGATACAGTAAACCTGAAGTGAAGAATCGGAATCTATAACTAGTGTCACATTAATGGTTCAAAACATAGACAGTAGGAAGAGTCATTCTTCTTGTACTTAAGTTGGCATTGTTGCTTTTCTATTTAATTCCGATGCAATTTCTGTGTTTCGTCGTCAATATGAAGGTCAGAGGGATACAGTAAACCTGAAGTGAAGCATCAGAATCTATAAATAGTGTCACAGGAATGGTTCAAAACATAGACATTAGGTAGAGTCAGTCTTCTTGTACTTAAGTAAGAATTGTGCCTTTTCTATTTAATTCCGATGCTATTTCTGTGTTTCGCCGTCAATAAGAAGGTCCAAGGGATACAGTAAGTCTGACGTGAAGAATCGGAATCTATAACTAGTGACAAAGGAATGGTTCAAAACATTGACAGTAAGAAGAGTCAGTCCTCTTGAACCTAAGTCGGCATTCTGCCTTTTGTATTTAATTCCGATGCAATTTCTGTGTTTCATCGTCGATAAGAAGGTCCAAGGGATACAGTAAACCTGAAGTGAAGCATCGGAATCTATAACTAGTGTCACAGGAATGTTTCAAAACATAGACAAAAAGAAGAGTCATTCATCTTGTAATTAAGTCGGCATCGTGCTTTTTGTATCTAATTCCGATGCAATATCTGTGTTTCATCGGCAATTAGAAGGTCAGAGGGATACAGTAAACCTGAAGTGAAGCATCGGAATCTATAACTAGTGTCACAGGAATGGTTCAAAACGTAGACAGTAAGAAGAGTCAGTCTACTTGTACTTAAGTCGGCATTGTGCCTTTTGTTTTTAATTCCGATGCAATTTCTGTGTTTCATCGTCAATAAGAAGGTCCAAGGGAAACAGTACACCTGAAGTGAAGCATCGGAATCTATAACTAGTGTCACAGGAATGGTTCAAATCATAGACAGTAAGAAGAGTCTGTCTTCTTGAATTTACATCAGCATTGTGCCTTTTCTATTTAATTCCGTTCCAATTTCTATGTTTCATCGTCAATAAGATGCTCAGAGGGATACAGTAAACCTGAAGTGAAGCATCGGAATCTATAACTAGTGTCACAGGAATGGTTAAAAAATAGACAGTAAGAAGAGTCAGTCTTCTTGTACTTAAGACGGCACTGTGCCTTTTGTATTTAATTCCGATGCAATTTCTGTGTTTCATCGTCAATAAGAAATTCCAAGGGATACAGTACATATAGTGAAGCATCGGAATCTAAAACTGGTCTCACAGGAAATGTTCACAACATAGTCAGTAAGAAGAGTCAGTCTTCTTGTACTTAAGTCAGCATTGTGCCTTTTGTATTTAATTCCGATGCAATGTCTGTGTTTCATCGTCAATAAGAAGGTCAGAGGGATACAGTAAACCTGAAGTGAAGCATCGGAATCTATAACTAGTGTCACAGGAATGGTTCAAAATAAAGACAGTAGGAAAAGGCAGTCAACATGTACTTAAATCTTCATTGTGCCTTTTGTATTTAATTCCGATGCAATTTCTGTGTTTCATCGTCGATAAGAAGGTCCAAGGGATACAGTATACCTGAAGTGAAGCATCGGAATCTATAACTAGTGTCATAGGAATTGTTCAAACATAGACAATAAGAAGAGTCAGTCTTCTTGTACTTAGGTCGTCATTGCGCCTTTTATATTAAATTCCGATGAAATTTCTTTGTTTCATCGTAATAAGAAGGTCCAAGGGATACAGTAAACCTGAAGTGAAGCATCGGAATCTATAACTAGTGTTAAAGTAATGGTTCAAAACATAGACAGGAAGAAGAGTCAGTCTTCTTGTACTTAAGTCGGCATTGTGCCCTTTGTATTTAATTCCGATGCAATTTCTGTGTTTCATCGCCAATAAGAAGGTTAGAGGGATACAGTAAACCTGAAGTGAAGCAGCGGAATCAATAACTAGTGTCACAGGAATGGTTTAAAACGTAGACATTAGGAAGAGTCAGTCTTCTTGTACTTAAGTCGGCATTGGGCCTTTTGTATTTAATTCCGATGCAATTTCTGTGTTTCATCGTCAATATGAAGGTCAGAGGGATACAGTAAACCTGATGTGAAGCATCAGAATCTATAGCTAGTGTCACAGGAATGGTTGAAAACATAGACATTAGGTAGAGTCAGTCTTCTTGTACTTAAGTAAGAATTATGCCTTTTCTATTTAATTCCGATGCAATTTCTGTATTTCATCGTCAATAAGAAGGTCAAAGGGTTACAGTAAATCTGAAGTGAAGCATCGGAATCTATAACTAGTGTCACAGGAATGGTTAAAAAATAGACAGTAAGAAGAGTCAGTCTTCTTGTACTTAAGTCGGCATTGTGCCTTTTCTATTTAATTCCGATGCTATTTCTGTGTTTCGTCGTCAATAAGAAGGTCCAAGGGATACAGTAAGTCTGACGTGAAGAATCGGAATTTATAACTAGTGACAAAGGAATGGTTCAAAACTTTGACAGTAAGAAGAGTCAGTCCTCTTGAACCTAAGTCGGCATTCTGCCTTTTGTATTTAATTCCGATGCAATTTCTGTGTTTCATCGTCGATAAGAAGGTCCAAGGGATAAAGTAAACCTGAAGTGAAGCATCGGAATCTATAACTAGTGTCACAGGAATGTTTCAAAACATAGACAAAAAGAAGAGTCATTCATCTTGTAATTAAGTCGGAATCGTGCTTTTTGTATCTAATTCCGATGCAATATCTGTGTTTCATCGGCAATTAGAAGGTCAGAGGGATACAGTAAACCTGAAGTGAAGCATCGGAATCTATAACTAGTGTCACAGGAATGGTTCAAAACATAGACAGTAGGAAAAGGCAGTCTACATGTACTTAAATCGGCATTGTGCCTTTTGTATTTAATTCCGATGCAATTTCTGTGTTTCTTTGTCGATAAGAACGTCCAAGGGATACAGTAAACCTGAAGTGAAGCAACGGATTCTATAACTTGTGTCACAGGAATGTTTTAAAAACATAGACAGTAAGAAGAGTCATTCCTCTTGTAATTAAGTCGGCATTGTGCATTTTGTATCTAATTCCGATGCAATTTCTGTGTTTCATTGGCAATTAGAAGGTCAGCGGGCAACAGTAAACCTGAAGTGACGCATCGGAATCTATAACTAGTGTCACAGGAATGGTTCAAAACGTAGACAGTAAGAAGAGTCAGTCTACTTGTACTTAAGTCGGCATTGTGCCTTTTGTTTTTAATTCCGATGCAATTTCTGTGTTTCATCGTCAATAAGAAGGTCCAAGGGAAACAGTACACCTGAAGTGAAGCATCGGAATCTAAAACTAGTGTCACAGGAATGGTTCAAATCATAGACAGTAAGAATAGTCTGTCTTCTTGAATTTACATCAGCATTGTGCCTTTTCTATTTAATTCCGTTCCAATTTCTATGTTTCATCGTCAATAAGATGCTCAGAGGGATACATTAAACCTGAAGTGAAGCATCGGAATCTATAACTAGTGTCACAGGAATGGTTAAAAGATAGACAGTAAGAAAAGTCAGTCTTCTTGTACTTAAGACGGCACTGTGCCTTTTGTATTTAATTCCGATGCAATTTCTGTGTTTCATCGTCAATAAGAAATTCCAAGGGATACAGTACATATAGTGAAGCATCGGAATCTAAAACTGGTCTCACAGGACATGTTCACAACATAGTCAGTAAGAAGAGTCAGTCTTCTTGTACTTAAGTCAGCATTGTGCCTTTTGTATTTAATTCCGATGCAATGTCTGTGTTTCATTGTCAATAAGAATTCCAGAGGGATACAGTAAACCTGAAGTGAAGCATCGGAATCTATAACTAGTGTCACAGGAATGGTTCAAAATAGAGACAGTAGGAAAAGGCAGTCAACATGTACTTAAATCGGCATTGTGCCTTTTGTATTTAATTCCGATGCAATTTCTGTGTTTCATCGTCGATAAGAAGGTCCAAGGGATACAGTAAACCTGAAGTGAAGCATCGGAATCTATAACTAGTGTCATAGGAATTGTTCAAACATAGACAGTAAGAAGAGTCAGTCTTCTTGTACTTAGGTCGTCATTGCGCCTTTTATATTAAATTCCGATGAAATTTCTTTGTTTCATCGTAATAAGAAGGTCCCAGGGATACAGTAAACCTGAAGTGAAGCATCGGAATCTATAACTAGTGTTAAAGGAATGGTTCAAAACATAGACAGCAAGAAGAGTCAGTCTTCTTGTACCTAAGTCGGCATTGTGCCCTTTGTATTTAATTCCGATGCAATTTCTGTGTTTCATCGCCAATAAGAAGGTTAGAGGGATACAGTAAACCTGAAGTGAAGCAGCGGAATCAATAACTAGTGTCACAGGAATGGTTTAAAACGTAGACATTAGGAAGAGTCAGTCTTCTTGTACTTAAGTCGGCATTGTGCCTTTTGTATTTAATTCCGATGCAATTTCTGTGTTTCATCGTCAATAAGAAGGTCAGAGGGATACAGTAAACCTGTAGTGAAGCATCGGAATCTATAACTAGTGTCACAGGAATGATTCAAAACATAGAAAGTAAGAAGAGTCAGTCTACTTGTACTTGAGTCGGCATTGTGCCTTTTGTATTTATTTCCGATGCAATATCTGTGTTTCATCGTCAATAAGAAGGTCAGAGGGATACAGTAAACCTGAAGTGAAGAATCGGAATCTATAACTAGTGTCACATTAATGGTTCAAAACATAGACAGTAGGAAGAGTCATTCTTCTTGTACTTCAGTTGGCATTGTTGCTTTTCTATTTAATTCCGATGCAATTTCTGTGTTTCATCGTCAATAAGAAGGTCAGAGGGATACAGGAAACCTGAAGTGAAGCATCAGAATCTATAACTAGTGTCACAGGAATGGTTCAAAACATAGACATTAGGTAGAGTCAGTCTTCTTGTACTTAAGTAAGAATTGTGCCTTTTCTATTCAATTCCGATGCAATTTCTGTGTTTCATCGTCAATAAGAAGGTCAAAGGGTTACAGTAAATCTGAAGTGAAGCATCGGAATCTATAACTAGTGTCACAGGAACGGTTAAAAAATAGACAGTAAGAAGAGTCAGTCATCTTGTACTTAAGTCGGAGTTGTGCCTTTTCTATTTAATTCCGATGCTATTTCTGTGTTTCGTCGTTAATAAGAAGGTCCAAGGGATACAGTAAGTCTGACGTGAAGAATCGGAATCTATAACTAGTGACAAAGGAATGGTTCAAAACATAGACAGTAAGAAGAGTCAGTCCCCTTGAACCTAAGTCGGCATTCTGCCTTTTGTATTTAATTCCGATGCAATTTCTGTGTTTCATCGTCGATAAGAAGGTCCAAGGGATACAGTAAACCTGAAGTGAAGCATCGGAATGTATAACTAGTGTCACAGGAATGTTTCAAAACATAGACAAAAAGAAGAGTCATTCATCTTGTAATTAAGTCGGCATCGTGCTTTTTGTATCTAATTCCGATGCAATATCTGTGTTTCATCGGCAATTAGAAGGTCAGAGGGATACAGTAAACCTGAAGTGAAGCATCGGAATCTATAACTAGTGTCATAGAAATTGTTCAAACATAGACAGTAAGAAGAGTAAGTCTTCTTGTACTTAAGTCGGCATTGCGCCTTTTGTATTAAATTACGATGAAATTTCTTTGTTTCATCGTAATAAGAAGGTCCAAGGGATACAGTAAACCTGAAGTGAAGCAACGGAATCTATAACTAGTGTCACAGGAATGGTTCAAAACATAGACAGGAAGAACAGTCAGTCTTCTTGTACTTAAGTCGGCATTGTGCCTTTTCTATTTAATTCCGATGCAATTTCTGTGATTCATCGTCAAAAAGAAGGTCCACGGGATAAAGTAATCCTGAAGTGAAGCATCGGAATCTATAACTAGTGTCACAGGAATGGTTCAAAACATAGACAGTAAGAAGAGTCAGTTTTCTTGTACTTAAGTCGGCATTTTGCCTTTTCTATTTAATTCCGATGCTATTTCTGTGTTTCATCCTCAATAGGAAGGTCAGAGGGGTACAGTAAACCTGAAGTGAAGCATCGGAATCTATAACTAGTGTCACAGGAATGGTTAAAACATAGACAGTAGGAAAAGTCAGTCTACATGTACATAAGTCGGCATTGTGCCTTTTGTATATAATTCCGATGCAATTTCTCTGTTTCATCGTCAATAAGAAGGGCAGAGGGATACAGTGAACCTGAAGTGAAGCATCGGAATCTTTAACTAGTGTCACAGGAACGGTTGAAAACATAGACATTAGGTAGAGTCAGTCTTCTTGTATCTAAGTCGGCATTGTGCCTATTCTATTTAATTCCGATGCAATTTCTGTTTTTCATCGTCAATAAGAAGGTCAGAGGGATACAGTAAACCTGAAGTGAAGCATCGGAATCTATAACTAGTGTCACAGGAATGGATTAAAACATAGACAGTAAGATGAGTCAGTCTTCTTGTACATAAGTGGGCATTGTGCCTTTTCTATTTAATTCCGATGCAATTTCTGTGATTCATCGTCAAAAAGAAGGTCCACGGGATAAAGTAATCCTGAAGTGAAGCATCGGAATCTATAACTAGTGTCACAGGAATGGTTCAAAACATAGACAGTAAGAAGAGTCATTCCTCTTGTAATTAAGTCGGCATTGTGCATTTTGTATCTAATTCCGATGCAATTTCTGGGTTTCATCGTCAATAAGCAGGTCAGAGGGATACAGTAAACCTGAAGTGAAGCATCGGAATCTATAACTAGTGTCACAGGAATGGTTCAAAACATAGACATTAGGTAGAGTCAGTCTTCTAGTACTTAAGTCGGCATTGTGCCTTTTCTATTTAATTCCTATGCTATTTCTGTGTTTCATCGTCAATAAGAAGGGCAGAGGGATACAGTGAACCTGAAGTGAAGCATCGGAATCTTTAACTAGTGTCACAGGAACGGTTCAAAACATAGACGTTAGGTAGAGTCAGTCTTCTTGTACCTAAGTCGGCATTGTGCCTATTCTATTTAATTCCGATGCAATTTCTGTGCTTCGTCGTCCTTAAGATGGTCCTCGGGATACAGTAAATCTGAAGTGAAGCATCGGAATCTATAACTAGTGTCACAGGAATGGTTCAAAACATAGACAGGAAGAAGAGTAAGTCTTCTTGTACTTAAGTCGGCATTGTGCCCTTTGTATTTAATTCCGTTGCAATTTCTGTGTTTCATCGTCAATAAGAAGGTTAGAAGGATACAGTAAACCTGAAGTGAAGCATCGGAATCTATAACTAGTGTCACAGGAATGGTTCAAATCATAGACATTAGGTAGAATCAGTCGTCTTGTAAATAATTCGGCGTTGTGCCTTTTCTAGTTAATTCCGATGCAACTTCTGTGTTTCGTCGTCAATAAGATAGTCCAAGACATACAGTAAATCGGAGGTGAAGCATCGGAATCTATAACTAGTGTAACAGGAATGGTTCAAAACAAAGACATTAAGAAGAGTCAGTCTTCTTGTACTTACGTCGGCACTGTGCCTTTTGTATTTAATTCCGATGCAATTTCTGTGTTTCATCGTCAATAAGAAGGTCCAAGGGATACAGTAAACATATAGTGAAGCATCGGTATCTAAAACTGGTCTCACAGGAAAAGTTGAAAACATAGTCAGTAAGAAGAGTCAGTCTTCTTGTACTTAAGTCGGCATTGTGCCTTTTGTATTTAATTCCGATGCAATTTCTGTGTTTCATCGTCAGTAAGAAGGGCAGAGGGATACAGTAAACCTGAAGTGAAGCATCGGAATCTATAACTAGTGTCACAGGATTGGTTCAAAACATAGACAATAGGAAGGGTCGGTCTTCTTGTACTTAAGTCGGCATTGTGCCTTTTCTATTTAATTCCGATGCAATGTCTGTGTTTCGTCGTCAATAAGAAGGGCAGAGGGATACAGTAAACTCGAAGTGAATCATCGGAATCTATAACTAGTGTCACAGGAATGGTTCAAAACATAGACAGTAGGAAAAGTCAGTCTACATGTACATAAGTCGGCATTGTGCCTTTTGTATTTAATTCCGATGCAATTTCTGTGTTTCATCGTCAATAAGAAGGTCAGAGGGTTACAGTAAACCTGAAGTGAAGCATCGCAATCTATAACTAGTGTCACAGGAATTGTTCAAAACATAGACAATAGGAAGGGTTAGTCTTCTTGTACTTAAGTCGGCATTGTGCCTTTTCCTATTTAATTCCGATGCAATTTCTGTGTTTCGTCGTCAATGAGAAGGTCCAAGGAATACAGTAACCCTGAAGTGAGGCATCGGAATCTATAACTAGTGTCACAGGAATGTTTCAAAACATTGTCAGTAAGAAGAGTCAGTCCTCTTGTACTTAAGTCGGCATTGTGCTTTTTGTATCTAATTCCGATGCAATTTCTGTGTTTCATCGGCCATTACAAGGTCAGAGGGATACAGTAAACCTGAAGTGAAGCATCGGAATCTATAACTAGTGTCATAGGAATGGTTTAACACATAGACAGTAAGAAGAGTCAGTCTTCTTGTACTTAAGTCGGCATTGTGCCTTTTCTTCTCAATTCCGATGCCATTTCTGTGTTTCGTCGTCAATAAGAAGGTCAGAGCGATACAGTAAACCTGAAGTGAAGCATCGGAATCTATAACTACTGTCACAGGAATGGTTCAAAACATAGTCAATAGGAAGAGTAAGTCTTCTTGTACTTATGTCGGTATTGTGCCTTTTCTGTTTAATTCCGATGCAATTTCTGTGTTTCTTCGTCAATAAGAAGGTCCAAGGGATGCAGTACACCTGAGACGAACCATCGGAAACTATAACTAGTGTAACAGGAATGGTTCAAAACATAGACAGTAAGAAGAGTCAGTCTTCTTGTACTTAAGTCGGCATTGTGCCCTTTCTATTTAATTCCGATGCAATTTCTGTGTTTCATCGACAATAAGAAGGTCAGAGGGATACAGTAAACCTGAAATGAATCATCGGAATCTATAACTAGTGTCACAGGAATGGTTGAAAACATAGACAGTAGGAAAGTCAGTCTACATGTACTCAAGTCGGCATTGTGCTTTTTGTATTTAATTCTGATGTAATTTCTGTGTTTCATCGTCAATAAGAAGGTCAGAGGGATACAGTAAAGCTGAAGTGAAGCATCGGAATCTATAACTAGTGTCACAGGAATGTTTCAAATTATTGTCAGTAAAAAGAGTCAGTCCTCTTGTACTTAAGTCGGCATTGTGATTTTTGTATCTAATTCCGATGCAATTTCTGTGTTTCATCGGAAATTAGAAGGTCAGAGGGATACAGTAAAATTGAAGTGAAGCATCGGAATCTATAACTAGTGTAACAGGAATGTTTCAAATCATAGACAGTAAGAAGACTCAGTCCTCTTGTACTTAAGTCGGCATTGTGCTTTTCGCATATAATTCCGATGCAATTTCTGTGTTTCATCGTCAATAAGAAGGTCAGAGGGATACAGTAAACCTGAAGTGATGCATCGGAATCTATAACTAGTGTCACAGGAATGGTTCAAAGCACGGTCAGTAAGAAGAGTCAGTCTTCTTGTACTCAATTCGGCATTGTGCCTTTTTATTTAATTCCCATGCAATTTCTTCGTTTCATCGTCAATAAGAAGGTCAGAGGGATGCAGTAAACCTGAAGTGAAGCATCGCAATCTACAACTAGTGTCACAGAAATGGTTCAAAACATAGTCAGTAAGAAGAGTCTGTCTTCTTGTACTTAAGTCAGCATTGTGCCTTTTCTATTAAACTCGATGCAAATTCTGTGTTTCATCGTCAATACGAAGGTCAGAGGGATACAGTAAACCTGAAGTGAAGCATCGGAATGTATAACTAGTGTCACAGGAATGGTTCAAAACATAGAGAGTAGGAAGAGTCAGTCTTCTTCTACTTAAGTCGGCATTGTGCCTTTTGTATTTAATTCCGATGCAATTTCTGTGTTTCATCGTTAATATGAAGGTCAGAGGGATACATTAAACGTGAAGTGAAGCATCGGAATCTATAACTAGTGTCACAGGAATGGTTCAAAACATGGACAGTAAGAAGAGTCAGTCTTCTTGTAGTTAATTCTGCATTGTGCTTTTTTATTTAATTCCGATGCAATTTCTGTGCTTCATCGTCAATGCGAATGTCAGAGGGATACAGTTAACCTGAAGTGAAGCATCGGAATCTATAACTAGTGTCACAGAAAATGTTCAAAAAATAGTCAGTAAGAAGAGTCAATCTTCTTGTACCTAAGTCGGCATTGTGCTTTTTCTATTAAACACGATGCAATTTCTGTGTTTCATCGGCAATAAGAAGGTCACAGGGATACAGTAAACCTGCATTGAAGCATCGGAATGTATGACTAGTGTCACAGGAATCGTTCAAAACACAGACAGTAGGAAGAGTCAGTCCTCTTCTACTTGAGTCGGCATTGTGCCTTTTGTATTTATTTCCGATGCAATTTCTGTGTTTCATCGGCAATAAGAAGGTCAGAGGGATACAGTAATCCTGAATTGAAGCATCGGAATGTATGACTAGTGTCACAGGAATCGTTCAAAACATAGACAGTAGGAAGAGTCAGTCAACTTGTACTTAAGTTGGCATTGTGCCTTTTGTATTTAATTCCGATGCATTTTCTGTGTTTCATCGTCAATAAGAAGGTCCAAGGATACAGTACACCTGAAGTGAAGCATCGGAATCTATAACTAGTGTCTAAGGAATGTTTCAAATCATTGTCAGTAAGACGAGTCAGTCGTCTTGTACTTATGTCGGCATTGTGCTTTTTGTATCTAATTCCGATGCAATTTCTGTGTTTCATCGTCAATTAGAAGGTCAGAGGGATACGGTAATCCTGAAGTGAAGCATCGGAATGTATGACTAGTGTCACAGGAATGATTCAAAACATAGACAGTAGGACGAGTTAGTCTTCATGTACTTAAGTCGGCATTGTGCCTTTTCTATTTAATTCTGATGAAATTTCTGTGTTTCATCGTCAATAAGAAGGTCAGAGAGATACAGTAAACCTGAAGTGAAGCATCGGAATCTATAACTAGTGTCACAGGAATGGTTCAAAACATAGACTATAGGAACAGTCAGTCTTCTTGTACTTAAGTCGGCATTGTGCCTTTTCTATTTAATTCCGATGCAATTTCTGTGTTTCGTCGTCAATAAGAAGGTCCACGGGATACAGTGAACCTGAAGTGAAGCATCGGAATCTAGAACTAGTGTCACAGGAATGGTTCAAAACACAGTCAGTAAGAAGAGTCAGTCTTCTTGTACTTAAGTCGGCATTGTGCCTTTTCTATTTAATTCCGATGCAATTTCTGTGTTTCATCGTCAATAAGAAGGTCCAAGGGATGCAGTACACCTGAAACGAAGCATCGGAATCTATAACTAGTGTAACAGGAATGGTTTAAAGCATAGACAGTAAGAAGAGTCAGTCTTCTTGTACTTATGTCGGCATTGTGCCATTTCTTTTTAATTTAGATGCATTTTCTGTGTATCATCGTCAATAAGAAGGTCCAAGGGATACAGTAAACCTGAAGTGAGGCATCGGAATCTATAACTAGTGTCACAGGAATAGTTCAAATCATAGTCAGTAAGAAGAGTCAATCTTCTTGTACATAAGTCGGCATTGTTCCTTTTTATTTAATTTCGATGCAATTTCTGTGTTTCATCGTCAATAAGAAGGTCAGAGGGATACAGTAAACTTGAAGTGAAGCATCGGAATCTATACCTAGTGTCACAGGAATGGTTCAAAACATGGTCAGTAAGAAGAGTCAGTCTTCTTGTACTCAATTCGGCATTGTGCCTTTTTATTTAATTACGATGCAATTTATGTGTTTCATCGTCAATACGAAGGTCAGAGGGATGCAGTAAACCTGAAGTGAAGCATCGGAATCTATAACTAGTGTCACAGGAATGGTTCAAAACATAGAGAGTAGGAAGAGTCAGTCTTCTTGTACTTAAGTCGGCATTGTGCCTTTTCTATTTAATTCCGATGCAATTTCTGTGTTTCATCGTCAATATTAAGGTCAGACGGATACATTAAACGTGAAGTGAAGCATCGGAATCTATAACTAGTGTCACAGGAATGGTTCAAAACATGGTCAGTAAGAAGAGACAGTCTTCTTGTACTTAATTCGGCATTGTGCTTTTTTATTTAATTCCGATCCAATTTCTGTGCTTCATCGTCAATGAGAAGGCAGAGGGATACAGTTAACCTGAAGTG
The DNA here is from genome assembly GCF_021461395.2 of Schistocerca americana. Taxonomy (NCBI): domain Eukaryota; kingdom Metazoa; phylum Arthropoda; class Insecta; order Orthoptera; family Acrididae; genus Schistocerca; species Schistocerca americana. The sequence continues at coordinate 9,705,439 of NC_060130.1, read as the reverse complement.
AAGCATCGGAATCTATAACTAGTGTCACAGAAATGGTTCAAAGCATAGTCAGTAAGAAGAGTCAGTCTTCTTGTACCTAAGTCGGCATTGTGCCTTTTCTATTAAACCCGATGCAATTTCTGTGTTTCATCGGTAATAAGAAGGTCAGAGGGATACAGTAAACCTGAATTGAAGCATCGGAATGTACGACTAGTGTCACAGGAATCGTTCAAAACATAGACAGTACGAAGAGTCAGTCTACTTGTACTTAAGTCGGCATTGTGCCTTTGTATTTAATTCCGATGCATTTTCTGTGTTTCATCGTCAATAAGAAGGTCCAAGGATACAGTACACCTGAAGTGAAGCATCGGAATCTATAACTAGTGTCTAAGGAATGTTTCAAATCATTGTCAGTAAGAAGAGTCAGTCCTCTTGTACTTAAGTCGGCATTGTGCTTTTTGTATCTAATTCCGATGCAATTTCTGTGTTTCATCGGCAATTAGAAGGTCAGAGGGATACAGTAAACCTGAAATGAAGCATCGGAATGTATGACTAGTGTCACAGGAATGATTCAAAACATAGACAGTAGGACGAGTCAGTCTTCATGTACTTAAGTCGGCATTGTGCCTTCTCTATTTAATTCTAATGAAATTTCTGTGTTTCATCGTCAATAAGAAGGTCAGAGGGATACAGTAAACCTGAAGTGAAGCATCGGAATCTATAACTAGTGTCACAGGAATAGTTCAAAACATAGACAACAGGAAGGGTCAGTCTTCTTGTACTTAAGTCGACATTGTGCCTTTTCTATTTAATTCCGATGCAATTTCTGTGTTTCGTCGTCAATAAGAAGGTCCACGGGATTCAGTAAACCTGAAGTGAAGCATCGGAATCTATAACTAGTGTCACAGGAATGTTTCAAATCATTGTCAGTAAGAAGAGTCAGTCCTCTTGTTCTTAAGTCGGCATTGTGCTTTTCGTATCTAATTCCGATGCAATTTCTGTGTTTCATCGTCAATTAGAAGGTCAGAGGGATACAGTAAAAATGAAGTGAAGCATCGGAATCTTTAACTAGTGTCACAGGAATGGTTCAAAACATAGACAGTAATAAGAGTCAGTCTTCTTGTACTTAAGTCGGCATTGTGCCTTTTGTATTTAATTCCGATGCAATTTCTGTGTTTCATCGTCAATAAGAAGGTCAGAGGGATACAGTACACCTGAAACGAAGCATCGGAATCTATAACTAGTGTAACAGGAATGGTTCAAAACATAGACAGTAAGAAGAGTCAGTCTTCTTGTACTTATGTCGGCATTGTGCCTTTTCTATTTAGATCCGATGCAATTTCTGTGTTTCATCGTCAATAAGAAGGTCAGAGGGATACACTAAACCTGAAGTGAATCATCGGAATCTATAACTAGTGTCACAGGAATGGATCAAATCATTGACAGTAAGAAGAGTCAGTCTTCTTGTACTTAAGTCGGCATTGTGCCTTTAGTATTTAATTCCGATGCAATTTCTGTGTTTCATCCTCAATAAGAAGGTCCAAGGGATACAGTAAACTTGAAGTGAAGCATCGGAATCTATAACTAGTGTCACAGGAATGGTTCAAAACATAGTCAGTTAGAAGAGTCAGTCTTCTTGTACTTAAGTCGGCATTGTGCCTTTTCTATTTAATTCCGATGCAATTTCTGTGTTTCATCGTCAATAAGAAGGCCCAAGGGATGCAGTACACCTGAAACGAAGCATCGGAATCTATAACTAGTGTAACAGGAATGGTTCAAAACATAGACAGTAAGAAGAGTCAGTCTTCTTGTACTTATGTCGGCATTGTGCCTTTTCTATTTAGATCCGATGCAATTTCTGTGTTTCATCGTCAATAAGAAGGTCAGAGGGATACACTAAACATGAAGTGAATCATCGGAATCTATAACTAGTGTCTCAGGAATGGTTCAAGCATAGACAGTAGGAAGCGTCAGCTTCATGTACTTAAGTCGGCATTGTGCCTTTTGTATTTATTTCCGATGTAATTTCAGTGTTTCATCGTCAATAAGAAGACCAGAGGGATATAGTAAACCTGAGGTGAAGCATCGGAATCTATAACTAGTGTCACAGGAATGTTACAAATCATAGACAGTAAGAAGAGTCAGTCTTCTTGTACGTAGGTCGGCACTGTGCCTTTTGTATTTAATTCCAATGCAATTTCTGTGTTTCATCGTCAATAAGAAGGTCAGAGGGATACAGTAAATCTGAAGTGAAGCATCGGAATGTATAACTAGTGTCACAGGAATGATTAAAAAAAAAAACGGTAGGAAGAGTCAGTCTTCATGTACTTAAGTCGGCATTGTGCTTTTTCTATTTAATCCCGATGCAATTTCTGTGTTTCATCGTCAATAAGAAGGTCAGATGGATACAGCAAACCTGAAGTGAAGCATCGGAATCTATAACTAGTGTCACAGGAATGGTTCAAAACATAGACAGTAGGAAGAGTCAGTCTTCTTGTACTTAAGTCGACATTGTGCCTTTTGTATTTAGTTCCGATGCATTTTCTGTGTATCATCGTCAATAAGAAGGTCCAAGGGATACATTAAACCTGAAGTGAGGCATCGGAATCTATAACTAGTGTCACAGGAATTGTTCAAAACATAGTCAGTAAGAGGAGTCAGTCTTCTTGTACTTATGTCGGCATTGTGCATTTTCCATTTACTTCCGATGCAATTTCTGTGTATCATCGTCAATAAGAAGGTCAGAGGGATACAGTAAACCTGAAGTGAAGCATCGGAATGTATAACTAGTGTCACAGGAATCGTTCAAAACATAAACAGTAGGAAGAGTCAGTCTTCTTCTACTTGATTCGGCATTGTGCCTTTTGTATTTATTTCCGACGCAATTTCTGTGTTTCATCGTCAATAAGAAGGTCCAAGGGATGCAGTACACCTGAAACGAAGCATCGGAATATATAACTAGACTAACAGGAATGGCTCAAAACATAGAAAGTAAGAAGAGTCAGTCTCCTTGTACTTAAGTCGGCAATGTGCCTTTTCTATTTAATTCCGATGCAATTTCTGTGTTTCATCGTCAATAAGAAGGTCAGAGGGATGCAGTGAACCTGAAGTGAAGCATCGGAATCTATAACTAGCGTCACAGGAATGGTTCAAATCATAGACAATAGGATGGGTCAGTCTTCTTGTATTTAAGTCGGCATTGTGCCTTTTCTATCTAATTCCGATGCAATTTCTGTGTTACGTCGTCAATAAGAAGGTCCAAGGGATACAGTAAACCTGAAGTGAAGCATCGGAATCCATCACTAGTGTCACAAGAATGTTTCAAGACACAGACAGTAAGAAGAGTCAGTCCTCTTGTACTTATGTCGGGATTGTGCTTTTTGTATCTAATTCCGATGCAATTTCTGTGTTTCATCGTCAATTAGAAGGTCAGAGGGATACAGTAATCCTGAAGTGAAGCATCGGAATCTATAACTAGTGTCACAGGTATAGTTCAAAACATAGACAATAGGAAGGGTCAGTCTTCTTGTACTTAAGTCGGCATTGTGCCTTTTCTATTTAATTCCGATGCAATTTCTGTGTTTCGTCGTCAATAAGAAGGTTCACGGGATACAGTAAACCTGAAGTGAAGCATCGGAATCTACAACTAGTGTCACAGGAATGTTTCAAATCATTGTCAGTAAGAAGACTCAGTCCTCTTGTACTTAAGTCGGCATTGTGCTTTTCGTATCTAATTCCGATGCAATTTCTGTGTTTCATCGTCAATTAGAAGGTCAGAGGGATACAGTAAACCTGAAGTGAAGCATCGGAATCTATAACTAGTGTCACAGGAATTTGTACAATGCATAGACAGTAATAAGAGTCAGTCTTCTTGTACTTAAGTCGGCATTGTGCCTTTTGTATTTAATTCCGATGCAATTTCTGTGTTTCATCGTCAATAAGAAGGTCAGAGGGATGCAGTGAACCTGAAGTGAAGCATCGGAATCTATAACTAGCGTCACAGTAATGGTACAAAACATAGACAGTAAGAAGAGTCAGTCTTCTTGTACTTAAGTCGGCATTGTGCCATTTCTATTTAATTCCGACGCAATTTCTGTGTTTCATCGTCAATAAGAAGGTGAGAGGGATACAGTAAACATGAAGTGAAGCATCGGAATCTATAACTAGTGTCACAGGAATGGTTCAAAACATAGACAGTAGGAAGATACAGTCTTTTTGTACTTAAGTCGGCATTGTGCCTTTTGTATTTAATTCCGATGCATTTTCTGTGTTTCATCGTCAATAAGAAGGTCCAAGGATACAGTACACCTGAAGTGAAGCATCGGAATCTTTAACTAGTGTCTAAGGAATGTTTCAAATCATTGTCAGTAAGAAGAGTCAGTCCTCTTGTACTTAAGTCGGCATTGTGCTTTTTGTATCTAATTCCGATGCAATTTCTGTGTTTCATCGGCAATTAGAAGGTCAGAGGGATACAGTAAACCTGAAGTGAAGCATCGGAATGTATGACTAGTGTCACAGGAATGATTCAAAACATAGACAGTAGGACGAGTCAGTCTTCATGTACTTAAGTCGGCATTGTGCCTTTTCTATTTAATTCTAATGAAATTTCTGTGTTCATCGTCAATAAGAAAGTCAGAGGGATACAGCAAACCTTAAGTGAAGCATCGGAATTTATAACTAGTGTCTCAGGAATGGTTCAAAGCATAGACAGTAGGAAGAGTCAGTCTTCTTGTACGTAAGTCGGCACTGTGCCTTTTGTATTTAATTCCAATGCAATTTCTGTGTTTCATCGTCAATAAGAAGGTCAGAGGGATACAGTAAATCTGAAGTGAAGCATCGGAATGTATAACTAGTGTCACAGGAATGATTAAAAAAAAAAAAAACGGTAGGAAGAGTCAGTCTTCATGTACTTAAGTCGGCATTGTGCTTTTTCTATTGAATCCCGATGCAATTTCAGTGTTTCATCGTCAATAAGAAGGTCAGATGGATACAGTAAACCTGAAGTGAAGCATCGGAATCTATAACTACTGTCACAGGAATGGTTCAAAACATAGACAGTAGGAAGAGTCAGTCTTCTTGTACTTAAGTCGGCATTGTGTCTTTTGTATTTAGTTCCGATGCATTTTCTGTGTATCATCGTCAATAAGAAGGTCCAAGGGATACATTAAACCTGAAGTGAGGCATCGGAATCTATAACTAGTGTCACAGGAATAGTTCAAAACATAGTCAGAAAGAAGGGTCAGTCTTCTTGTACTTAAGTCGGCATAGTGTCTTTTTATTTAATTCCGATGCAATTTCTGTGTTTCATCGTCAATAACGAGATCCAAGGGATGCAGTACACCTGAAACGAAGCATCGGAATCTATAACTAGTGTAACATTAATGGTTCAAAACATATACAGTAAGAAGAGTCAGTCTTCTTGTACTTAAGTCGGCATTGTGCCTTTTCTATTTAATTCCGATGCAATTTCTGTGTTTCATCGTCAATAAGAAGGTCCAAGGGATACAGTAAACCTTAAGTGAATCATCGGAATCTATAACTAGTGTCACAGGAATGGTCCAAAACATATACAGTAGGAAGAGTCAGTCTACATGTACTTAAGTCGGCATTATGGCTTTTGTATTTAATTCCAATGTAATTTCTGTGTTTCATCATCAATAAGAAGGTCAGAGGGATACAGTAAAACTGAAGTGAAGCATCGGAATATAAAACTGGTCTCACAGGACATGTTCACAACATAGTCAGTAAGAAGAGTCAGTCTTCTTGTACTTATGTAGGCATTGTGCCTTTTGTATTTAATTCCGATGCAATTTCTGTGTTTCATCGTCAATAAGAAGGTCAGAGGGTTACAGTAAACCTGAAGTGAAGCATCGGAATCGATAACTAGTGTCACAGGAATGGTTCAAAACTTAGACACTAGGTAGAGTCAGTCTTCTTGTACTTTATTCGGCATTGTGCCTTTTCCATTTAATTCCGATGCAATTTCTGTATTTCGTCGTCAATAAGAAGGTCCAAGGGATACAGTAAATCTGAAGTGAAGCAGCGGAATCTATAACTAGTGTCACAGGAATGGTTCAAAACATAGACAGTTAGAAGAGTCAGTCTTCTTGTACTTAAGTCGGCATTGTGCCTTTTCTATTTAATTCCGATGCAATTTCTGTGTTTCATCGTCGATAAGAAGGACAACGGTATACAGTAAACCTGAAGTGAAGCATAGGAATCTATAACTAGTGTCACAGGAATAGTTCAAACATAGACAGTGGGAAGAGTCAGTCTTCTTGTACTTAAGTCGGCATTGTGCCTTTTGCATTTCATTCCGATGAAATTTCTTTGTTTCATCGTCAATAAGAAGATCCAAGAGATACAGTAAACCTGAAGTGAAGCATCGGAATCTATAACTAGTGTCACAGGAATGGTTCAAAACATAGACAGTAAGAAGAGTCAGTCCTCTTGTACTTAAGTCGGCATTGCGCTTTTTGTATCTACTTCCGATGCAATTTCTGTGTTTCATCGTCAACTGGAAGGTCAGAGGGATACAGTAATCCTGAAGTGAAGCATCGGAATCTGTAACTAGTGTCACAGGAATGGTTCAAAACATAGACAGTACGAAGAGTCAGTCTTCTTGTACTTAAGTAGGCATTGTGCCATTTCTATTTAATTCCGACGCAATCTCTGTGTTTCATCGTCAATAAGAAGGTGAGAGGGATACAGTAAACCTGAAGTGAAGCATCGGAATCTATAACTAGTGTCACAGGAATGGTACAAAACATAGACAGTAGGAAGAGTCAGTCTTTTTGTACTTAAGTCGGCATTGTGCCTTTTGTATTTACTTCCGATGCAATTTCTGTGTTTCATCGTCAATAAGAAGGTCAGAGGGATACAGTAAACCTGATGTGAGGCATCGGAATCTATAACTAGTAATACAGGAATGATTCAAAACGTAGACAGTAGGATGAGTCAGTCTTCTTGTATTTAAGTCGGCATTGTGCCTTTTCTATTTAATTCCGATGCAATTTCTGTGTTTCATCGTCAATAAGAAGATCAGATGGATACAGTAAATCTGAAGTGAAGCATCGGAATCTATAACTAGTGTCACAGAAATGGTTCAAAACATAGTCAGTAAGAAGAGTCAGTCTTTTTGTACTTATGTCGGCATTGTGCATTTTCCATTTAATTCCGATGCAATTTCTGTGTTTCATCGTCAATAAGAAGGTCACAGGGATACAGTAAACCTGAAGTGAAGCATCGGAATTTATAACTAGTGTCACAGGAATCGTTCAAAACATAAACAGTAGGAAGAGTCAGTCTTCTTCTACTTGATTCGGCATTGTGCCTTTTGTATTTTTTTCCGACGCAATTTCTGTGTTTCATCGTCAATAAGAAGGTCCAAGGGATGCAGTACACCTGAAACGAAGCATCGGTATCTATAACTAGTCTAACAGGAATGGCTCAAAACATAGAAAGTAAGAGGAGTCAGTCTCCTTGTACCTAAGTCGGCAATGTGCCTTTTCTATTTAATTCCGATGCAATTTCTGTGTTTCATCGTCAATAAGAAGGTCAGAGGGATGCAGCGAACCTGAAGTGAAGCATCGGAATCTATAACTAGCGTCACCGGAATGGTTCAAATCATAGACAATAGGATGGGTCAGTCTTCTTGTATTTAAGTCGGCATTGTGCATTTTCTATCTAATTACGATGCACTTTCTGTGTTACGTCGTCAATAAGAAGGTCCAAGGGATACAGTAAACCTGAGGTGAAGCATCGGAATCCATCACTAGTGTCACAAGAATGTTTCAAGACACAGACAGTAAGAAGAGTCAGTCCTCTTGTACTTATGTCGGGATTGTGCTTTTTGTATCTAATTCCGATGCAATTTCTGTGTTTCATCGTCAATTAGAATGTCAGAGGGTTACAGTAATCCTGAAGTGTAGCATCGGAATCTATAACTAGTGTCACAGGAATGGTTCAAAACATAGACAGTAAGAAGAGTCAGTCTTCTTGTACTTAAGTCGGCATTGTGAGATTTCTATTTAATTCCGACGCAATTTCTGTGTTTCATCGTCAATAAGAAGGTGAGAGGGATACAGTAAACCTGAAGTGAAGCATCGGAATCTATAACTAGTGTCACAGGAATGGTTCAAAACATAGACAGTAGGAAGATACAGTCTTTTTGCACTTAAGTCGGCATTGTGCCTTTTGTATTTACTTCCGATGCAATTTCTGTGTTTCATCGTCAATAAGAAGGTCAGAGGGATACAGTAAACCTGATGTGAGGCATCGGAATCTATAACTAGTGTTACAGGAATGATTCAAAACGTAGACAGTAGGATGAGTCAGTCTTCTTGTACTTAAGTCGGCATTGTGCCTTTTTTATTTAATTCCGATGCAATTTCTGTGTTTCATCGTCAATACGATGGTCAGATGGATACAGTAAAGTTGAAGTTAAGCATCGGAATCTATAACTAGTGTCACTGAAATGATTCAAAACATAGTCAGTAAGAAGAGTCAGTCTTTTTGCACATATGTCGACATTGTGCCTTTTCTATTTAATTCCGATGCAATTTCTGTGTTTCATCGTCAATAAGAATGTCAGAGGGATACAGTAAACCTGAAGTGAAGCAACGGAATGTAAAACTTGTGTCACAGGAATCGTTCAAAACATAGACAGTAGGAAGAGTCAGTCTTCTTCCACTTGATTAGGCATTGTGCCTTTTGTATTTATTTCCGACGCAATTTCTGTGTTTCATCCTCAATAAGAAGGTCCAAGGGATGCAGTACACCTGAAACGAAGCATCGGAATCTATAACTAGTCTAACAGGAATGGTTCAAATCATAGACAGTAAGAAGAGTCAGTCTTCTTGTACTTAAGTCGGCATTGTGCTTTTTCTATTTAATTCCGATGCAATTTCTGTGTTTCATCGTCAATAAGAAGGTCCAAGGGATACAGTAAACCTGAAGTGAATCATCGGAATCTATTACTAGTGTCACAGGAATGGTCCAAAACATATACAGTAGTAAGACTCAGTCTACATGTACTTAAGTCGGCATTGTGCCTTTTGTATTTAATTCCAATGTAATTTCTGAGTTTCATCGTCAATAAGAAGGTCAGAGGGATACAGTTAAACTGAAGTGAAGCATCACAATCTATAACTAGTGTCACAGGAACGGTTCAAAACATAGACAGTGAGAAGAGTCAGTCTACTTGTACTTAAGTCGGCATTGTGCCTTTTGTATTTATTTCCGTTGCAATTTCTGTGTTTCATCGTCAATAAGATGGTCCAAGGGATACAGTACACCTCCAGTAAAGCATCGGAATCTATAACTAGTGTCACAGGAGTGGTTTCAATCATAGACAGTAAGAAGAGTCAGTCTTCTTGTACTTAAAACAGCATTGTGCTTTTTCTATTTAATTCCGATGCAATTTCTGTGTTTCATCGTCAATAAGAAGGTCCAAGGGATACAGTAAACATATAGTGAAGCATCGGAATCTAAAACTGGTCTCACAGGACATGTTCACAACATATTCAGTAAGAAGAGTCAGTCTTCTTGTACTTAAGTATGCATTGTGCCTTTTGTATTTAATTCCGATGCAATTTCTGTGTTTCATCGTCAATAAGAAGATCAGAGGGATACAGTAAACCTGAATTGAGGCATCGGAATCTATAACTAGTGTCACAGGAATGGTTCAAAACTTAGACATTAGGTAGAGTCAGTCTTCTTGTACTTTAGTCGGCATTGTGCCTTTTCTATTTAATTCCGATACAATTTCTGTATTTCGTCGTCAATAAGAAGGTCCAAGGGATACAGTAAATCTGAAGTGAAGCATCGGAATCTATAACTAGTATCACAAGAATGGTTCAAAACATAGACAGTAAGAAGAGTCAGTCTTCTTGCACTTAAGTCGGCATTGTGCCTTTTGTATTTAATTGCGATGCAATTTCTGTGTTTCATCGTCGATAAGAAGGACCAAGGTATACAGTAAACCTAAAGTGTAGCATCGGAATCTATAACTAGTGTCATAGGAATAGTTCAAACATAGACAGTGGGAAGAGTCAGTCTTCTTGTACTTAAGTCGGCATTGTGCCTCTTCTATTTAATTCCGATGCAATTTCTGTGTTTCGTCGTCAATAAGGAGGTCCAAGGGATACAGTAAACCTGAAGTGAAGCATCGGGATCTATAACTAGTGTCACAGGAATGTTTCAAAACATAGAGAGTAAGAAGAGTCAGTCCTCTTTTACTTAAGTCGGCATTGTGCTTTTTGTATCTAATTCCGATGCAATTTCTGAGTTTCATCGTCAATTAGAAGGTCAGAGGGATACAGTGAACCTAAAGTGAAGCATCGGAATCTATAACTAGCGTCACAGGAATGGTTCAAAACATAGACAATAGGAAGGGTCAGTCATCTTGTATTTAAGTCGGCATTGTGCCATTTCTTTTTAATTCCGACGCAATTTCTGTGTTTCATCGTCAATAAGAAGGTCAGATGGATACAGTAAACCTGAAGTGAACCATCGGAATCTATAACTAGTGTCACAGAAATGGTTCAAGACATAGACAGTAGGAAGAGTCAGTCTTTTTGTACTTAAGTCGGCATTGTGCCTTTTGTATTTACTTCCGATGCAATTTCTGTGTTTCATTGCCAATAAGAAGGTCAGAAGGATTCAGTAAACCAGATCTGAGGCATCGGAATCTATAACTAGTGTTACAGGAATGATTCAAAACGTAGACAGTAGGATGAGTCAGTCTTCTTGTATTTAAGTCGGCATTGTGCCTTTTCTATTTAATTCCGATGCAATTTCTGTGTTTCATCGTCAATAAGAAGGTCAGATGGATACAGTAAACCTGAAGTGAACCATCGGAATCTATAACTAGTGTCACAGAAATGGTTCAAAACATAGTCAGTGAGAAGAGTCAGTCTTTTTGTACTTATGTCGGCATTGACCCTTTTCTATTTAATTCCGATGCAATTTCTGTGTTTCATCGTCAATAAGAAGGTCAGAGGGATACAGTACACCAGAAGTGAAACATCGGAATGTATAACTAGTGTCACAGGAATCGTTCAAAACATAGACAGTAGGAAGAGTCAGTCTTATTCTACTTGATTCGGCATTGTGCCTTTTGTATTTATTTCCGGTGCAATTTCTGTGTTTCATCGTCAATAACAAGGTTAGAGGGATACAGTAAACCTGAAGTGAAGCATCGTAATCTATAACTAGTGTCACAGGAATGGTTCAAAGCATAGACCGTAAGAAGAGTCAGTCTTCATGTACTTAAGTCGTCATTGTGCCTTTTGTATTTAATTCCGATGCAATTTCTGTGTTTCATCGCCAGTAAGATGGTCAGAGGGATACAGTAAACCAGATGTGAGGCATCGGAATCTATAACTAGTGTTACAGGAATGATTCAAAACGTAGACAGTAGGATGAGTCAGTCTTCTTGTATTTAAGTCGGCATTGTGCCTTTTCTATTTAATTCCGATGCAATTTCTGTGTTTCATCGTCAATAAGAAGGTCAGATGGATACAGTAAACCTGAAGTGAACCATCGGAATCTATAACTAGTGTCACAGAAATGGTTCAAAACATAGTCAGTAAGAAGAGTCAGTCTTCTTAACCTAAGTCGGCATTGTGCCATTTCTTTTTAATTCCGACGCAATTTCTGTGTTTCATCGTCAATAAGAAGGTGAGAGGGATACAGTAAACCTGAAGTGAAGCATCGGAATCTATAACTAGTGTCCCAGGAATGGTTCAAAACATAGACAGTAAGAAGAGTCAGTCTTCTTGTACTTATGTCGGCATTGTGCCTTTTCTATTTAATTCCGATGCAATATCTGTGTTTCATCGTCAATAAGAAGGTCAGAGGGATACACTAAACCTGAAGTGAATCATCGGAATCTATAACTAGTGTCACAGGAATGGTTCAAAGCATAGACAGTAGGAAGCGTCAGTCTACGTGTACTTAAGTCGGCATTCTGCCTTTTGTATTTATTTCCGATGTAATTTCAGTGTTTCATCGTCAATAAGAAGGTCAGAGGGATATAGTAAACCTGAGGTGAAGCATCGGAATCTATAACTAGTGTCACAGGAATGTTACAAATCATAGACAGTAAGAAGAGTCAGTCTTCTTGTACGTAAGTCGGCACTGTGCCTTTTGTATTTAATTCCAACGCAATTTCTGTGTTTCATCGTCAACAAGAAGGTCAGAGGGATAAAGTATATCTGAAGTGAAGCATCGGAATGTATAACTACTGTCACAGGAATGATTAAAAAAAAACGGTAGGAAGAGTCAGTCTTCATGTACTTAAGTCGGCATTGTGCTTTTTCTATTTAATCCCGATGCAATTTCTGTGTTTCATCGTCAATAAGAAGGTCAGATGGATACAGTAAACCTGAAGTGAAGCATCGGAATCTATAACTAGTGTCACATGAATGGTTCAAAACATAGACAGTAGGAAGAGTCAGTCTTCTTCTACTTAAGTCGGCATTGTGCCTTTTGTATTTAGTTCCGATGCATTTTCTGTGTATCATCGTCAATAAGAAGGTCCAAGGGATACAGTAAACCTGAAGTGAGGCATCGGAATCTATAACTAGTGTCACAGGAATAGTTCAAAACATAGTCAGTAAGAAGAGTCAGTCTTCGTGTACTTAAGTCGGCATTGTGCCTTTTTATTTAATTCCGATGCAATTTCTGTGTTTCATCGTCAATAACGAGATCCAAGGGATGCAGTACACCTGAAACGAAGCATCGGAATCTATAACTAGTGTAACATTAATGGTTCAAAACATATACAGTAAGAAGAGTCAGTCTTCTTGTACTTAAGTCGGCATTGTGCCTTTTCTATTTAATTCCGATGCAATTTCTGTGTTTCATCGTCAATAAGAAGGTCAGAGGGTTACAGTAAACCTGAAGTGAAGCATCGGAATCTATAACTAGTGTCACAGGAATGGTTCAAAACTTAGACATTAGGTAGAGTCAGTCTTCTTGTACTTTATTCGGCATTGTGCCTTTTCTATTTAATTCCGATGCAATTTCTGTATTTCGTCGTCAATAAGAAGGTTTAAGGGATACAGTAAATCTGAAGTGAAGCATCGGAATCTATAACTAGTGTCAAAGGAATGGTTCAAAACATAGACAGTAGAAGAGTCAGTCTTCTTGTACTTAATTCGGCATTGTGAGTTTTCTATTTAATTCCGATGCAATTTCTGTGTTTCATCGTCGATAAGAGGGGCCAAGGTATACAGTAAACCTGAAGTGAAGCATAGGAATCTATAACTAGTGTCACAGGAATAGTTCAAACATAGACAGTAGGAAGAGTCAGTTTTCTTGTACTTAAGTCGGCATTGTGCCTTTTGCATTTAATTCCGATGAAATTTCTTTGTTTCATCGTCAATAAGAAGATCCAAGGGATACAGTAAACCTGAAGTGAAGCATAGGAATCTATAACTAGTGTCACAGGAATAGTTCAAACATAGACAGTAGGAAGAGTCAGTTTTCTTGTACTTAAGTCGGCATTGTGCCTTTTGTATTTACTTCCGATGCAATTTCTGTGTTTCATCGTCAATAAGAAGGTCAGAGGGATACAGTAAACCTGATGTGAGGCATCGGAATCTATAACTAGTAATACAGGAATGATTCAAAACGTAGACAGTAGGATGAGTCAGTCTTCTTGTATTTAAGTCGGCAATGTGCCTTTTCTATTTAATTCCGATGCAATTTCTGTGTTTCATCGTCAATAAGAAGGTCAGGGGGATACAGTGAACCTGAAGTGAAGCATCGGAATCTATAACTAGCGTCACAGGAGTGGTTCAAATCATAGACAATAGGATGGGTCAGTCTTCTTGTATTTAAGTCGGCATTGTGCCTTTTCTATCTAATTCCGATGCAATTTCTGTGTTACGTCGTCAATAAGAAGGTCCAAGGGTTACAGTAAACCTGAAGTGAAGCATCGGAATCCATAACTTGTGTCACAGGAATGTTTCAAAACACAGACAGTAAGAAGAGTCAGTCCTCTTGTACTTATGTCGGGATTGTGCTTTTTGTATCTAATTCCGATGCAAATTCTGTGTTTCATCGTCAATTAGGTCAGAGGGATACAGTAATCCTGAAGTGAAGCATCGGAATCTATAACTAGTGTCACAGGAATGGTTCAAAACATAGACAGTAAGAAGAGTCAGTCTTCTTGTACTTAAGTCGGCATTGTGCCATTTCTATTTAATTCCGACGCAATTTCTGTGTTTCATCGTCAATAAGAAGGTGAGGGGGATACAGTAAACCTGAAGTGAAGCATCGGAATCTGTAACTAGTGTCACAGGAATGGTTCAAAACATAGACAGTAGGAAGATACAGTCTTTTTGTACTTAAGTCGGCATTGTGCCTTTTGTATTTACTTCCGATGCAATTTCTGTGTTTCATCGTCAGTAAGAAGGTCAGAGAGATACAGTAAACCTGATGTGAGGCATCGGAATCTGTAACTAGTGTTACAGGAATGATTCAAAACGTAAACAGTAGGATGAGTCAGTCTTCTTGTATTTAAGTCGGCATTGTGCATTTTTATTTAATTCTGATGCAATTTCTGTGTTTCATCGTCAATACGATGGTCAGATGGATACAGTAAAGTTGAAGTGAAGCATCGGAATCTATAACTAGCCTAACAGGAATGGTTCAAAACATAGACAGTAAGAAGAGTCAGTCTTCTTGTACTTAAGTCGGCATTGTGCCTTTTTTATTTAATTCCGATGCAATTTCTGTGTTTCATCGTCAATAAGAAGGTCCAAGGGATGCAGTAAACCTGAAGTGAATCATCGGAATCTATTAGTAGTGTCACAGGAATGGTCCAAAACATATACAGTAGTAAGACTCAGTCTACATGTACTTAAGTCGGCATTGTGCCTTTTGTATTTAATTCCAATGTAATTTCTGAGTTTCATCGTCAATAAGAAGGTCAGAGGGATACAGTTAAACTGAAGTGAAGCATCACAATCTATAACTAGTGTCACAGGAATGGTTCAAAACATAGACTCTAAGAAGAGTCAGTCTACTTGTACTTAAGTCGGCATTGTGCCTTTTGTATTTATTTCCGATGCAATTTCTGTGTTTCATAGTCAATAAGATGGTCCAAGGGATACAGTACACCTCCAGTGAAGCATCGGAATCTATAACTAGTGTCACAGGAGTGGTTTAAATCATAGACAGTAAGAAGAGTCAGTCTTCTTGTACTTAAGTCAGCATTGTGCCTTTTCTATATAATTCCGATGCAATTTCTGAGTTTCATCGTCAATACGAAGGTCCAAGAGATACAGTAAACATATAGTGAAGCATCGGAATCTAAAACTGGTCTGACAAGACATGTTCACAACATAGTCAGTGAGAAGAGTAGGTCTTCTTGTACTTAAGTAGGCATTGTGCCTTTTGTATTTAATTCCGATGCAATTTCTGTGTTTCATCGTCAATAAGTAGATCAGAGGGATACAGTAAACCTGAAGTGAGGCATCGGAATCTATAACTAGTGTCACAGGAATGGTTCAAAACTTAGACATTAGGTAGAGTCAGTCTTCTTGTACTTTAGTCTGCATTGTGCATTTTCTATTTAATTCCGATGCAATTTCAGTATTTCGTCGCCAGTAAGAAGGTCCAAGGGATACAGTAAATCTGAAGTGAAGCATCGGAATCTATAACTAGTATCACAAGAATGGTTCAAAACATAGACAGTAAAAAGAGTCAGTCTTCTTGTACTTAAGTCGGTATTGTGCCTTTTGTATTTATCTGCGATGCAATTTCTGTGTTTCATCGTCGATAAGAAGGACCAAGGTATACAGTAAACCTAAAGTGAAGCATCGGAATCTATACCTAGTGTCATAGGAATAGTTCACACATAGACAGTAGGAAGAGTCAGTCTTCTTGTACTTAAGTCGGCATTGTGCATTTTCTATTTAATTCCGATGCAATTTCTGTGTTGCGTCGTCAGTAAGGAGGTCCAAGGGATACAGTAAACCTGAAGTGAAGCATCGGAATCTCTAACTAGTGTCACAGGAATGATTCAAAACATAGACAGTAAGAAGAGTCAGTCCTCTTTTACTTAAATCGGCATTGTGCTTTTTGTATCTAATTCCGATGCAATTTCTGAGTTTCATCGTCAATTAGAAGGTCAGAGGGATACAGTAAACCTGAAGTGAAGCATCGGAATCTATAACTAGTGTCACATTAATGGTTCAACACATAGACAGTAAGAAGAGTCAGTCTTCTTGTACGTAAGTCGGCATTGTGCATTTTCTATTTAATTCCGATGCAATTTCTGTTTTTCATCGTCAATAAGAAGGTCAGAGGGATACAGTGAACCTGAAGTGAAGCATCGGAATCTATAACTAGCGTCACAGGAATGGTTCAAAACATAGACAATAGGAAGGGTCAGTCTTCTTGTATTTAAGTCGGCATTGTGCCTTTTCTATTTAATTCCGATGCAATTTCTGTGTTTCGTCGTCAATAAGAAGGACCAAGGGATACAGTAAACCTGAAGTGAAGCATCGGAATCTATAACTAGTGTCACAGGAATGTTTCAAAGCATAGACAGTAAGAGGAGTCAGTCCTCTTTTACTTAAGTCGGCATTGTGCTTTTTGTATCTAATTCCGATGCAATTTCTGAGTTTCTTCGTCAATTAGAAGGTCAGAGGGATACAGTAATCCTGAAGTGAAGCATCGGAATCTATAACTAGTGTCACAGGAATGGTTCAAAACATAGACAGTAAGAAGTGTCAGTCTTCTTGTACTTAAGTCTGCATTGTGCCATTTCTATTTAATTCCGACGCAATTTCTGTGTTTGATCGTCAATAAGATGGTGAGAGGGATACAGTGAACCTGAAGTGAAGCATCGGAATCTATAACTAGCGTCACAGGAATGGTTCAAAACATAGACAAAAGGAAGGGTCAGTCTTCTTGTATTTAAGTCGGCATTGTGCCTTTTCTATTTAATTCCGATGCAATTTCTGTGTTTTGTCGTCAATAAGAAGGTCCAAGGGATACAGTAAACCTGAAGAGAAACATCGGAATCTATAACTAGTGTCAC
Source organism: Schistocerca americana (assembly GCF_021461395.2). Classification (NCBI taxonomy): domain Eukaryota; kingdom Metazoa; phylum Arthropoda; class Insecta; order Orthoptera; family Acrididae; genus Schistocerca; species Schistocerca americana. The sequence continues at coordinate 9,688,401 of NC_060130.1, read as the reverse complement.
AGGAATGTTTCAAAACATAGACAGTAAGAAGAGTCAGTCCTGTTGTACTTAAGTCGGCATTGTCCTTTTTGTATCTATTCCGATGCAATTTCTGAGTTTCATCGTCAATTAGAAGGTCAGAGGGATACAGTAATCCTGAAGTGAAGCATCGGAATCTATAACTAGTGTCACAGGAATGGTTCAAACATAGACAGTAAGAAGAGTCAGTCTTCTTGTACTTAAGTCGGCGTTGTGCCATTTCTATTTAATTCCGACGCAATTTCTGTGTGTCATCGTCAATAAGAAGGTGAGAGGGCTACAGTAAACCTGAAGTGAAGCACCGGAATCTATAACCAGTGTCACAGGAATGGTTCAAAACATAGACAGTAGGAAGAGTCAGTCTTTTTGTACTTAAGTCGGCATTGTGCCTTTTGTACTTACTTCCGATGCAATTTCTGTGTTTCATCGTCAATAAGAAGGTCAGAGGGATACAGTAAACCAGATTTGAGGCATCGGAAACTATAACTAGTGTTACAGGAATGATTCAAAACGTAGACAGTAGGATGAGTCAGTCTTCTTGTATTTAAGTCGGCATTGTGCCTTTTCTATTTAATTCCGATGCAATTTCTGTGTTTCATCGTCAATAAGAAGGTCAGATGGATACAGTAAACCTGAAGTGAAGCATCGTAATCTATAACTAGTGTTACAGGAATGGTTCAAAACATAGTCAGTAAGAAGAGTCAGTCTTCTTGTACTTATGTCGGCATTGTGCCTTTTCTATTTAACTCCGATGCAATATCTGTGTTTCATCGTCAATAAGAAGGTCAGAGGGATACACTAAACCTGAAGTGAATCATCGGAATCTATAACTAGTGTCACAGGAATGGTTCAAAGCATAGACAGTAGGATGCGTCAGTCTACGTGTACTTAAGTCGGCATTCTGCCTTTTGTATTTATTTCCGATGTAATTTCAGTGTTTCATCGTCAATAAGAAGGTCAGAGGGATATAGTAAACCTGAGGTGAAGCATCGGAATCTATAACTAGTGTCACAGGAATGTTACAAATCATAGACAGTAAGAAGAGTCAGTCTTCTTGTACGTAAGTCGGCACTGTGCCTTTTGTATTTAATTCCAACGCAATTTCTGTGTTTCATCGTCAACAAGAAGGTCAGAGGGATACAGTATATCTGAAGTGAAGCATCGGAATGTATAACTACTGTCACAGGAATGATTAAAAAAAAAACGGTAGGAAGAGTCAGTCTTCATGTACTTAAGTCGGCATTGTGCTTTTTCTAATTAATCCCGATGCAATTTCTGTGTTTCATCGTCAATAAGAAGGTCAGATGGATACAGTAAACCTGAAGTGAAGCATCGGAATCTATAACTAGTGTCACATGAATGGTTCAAAACATAGACAGTAGGAAGAGTCAGTCTTCTTCTACTTAAGTCGGCATTGTGCCTTTTGTATTTAGTTCCGATGCATTTTCTGTGTATCATCGTCAATAAGAAGGTCCAAGGGATACAGTAAACCTGAAGTGAGGCATCGGAATCTATAACTAGTGTCACAGGAATAGTTCAAAACATAGTCAGTAAGAAGAGTCAGTCTTCGTGTACTTAAGTCGGCATTGTGCCTTTTTATTTAATTCCGATGCAATTTCTGTGTTTCATCGTCAATAAGAAGGTCAGATGGATACAGTAAACCTGAAGTGAACCATAGGAATCTATAACTAGTGTCACAGAAATGGTTCAAAACATAGTCAGTAGGAAGAGTCAGTCTTATTCTACTTGATTCGGCATTGTGCCTTTTGTATTTACTTCCGATGCAATTTCTGTGTTTCATCGTCAATAACAAGGTCAGAGGGATACAGTAAACCTGAAGTGAAGCATCGGAATGTATAACTAGTGTCACAGGAATCGTTCAAAACATAGACAGTAGGAAGAGTCAGTCTTATTCTACTTGATTCGGCATTGTGCCTTTTGTATTTACTTCCGATGCAATTTCTGTGTTTCATCGTCAATAACAAGGTCAGAGGGATACAGTAAACCTGAAGTGAAGCATCGTAATCTATAACTAGTGTTACAGGAATGGTTCAAAACATAGTCAGTAAGAAGAGTCAGTCTTCTTGTACTTATGTCGGCATTGTGCCTTTTCTATTTAATTCCGATGCAATATCTGTGTTTCATCGTCAATAAGAAGGTCAGAGGGATACACTAAACCTGAAGTGAATCATCGGAATCTATAACTAGTGTCACAGGAATGGTTCAAAGCATAGACAGTAGGATGCGTCAGTCTACGTGTACTTAAGTCGGCATTCTGCCTTTTGTATTTATTTCCGATGTAATTTCAGTGTTTCATCGTCAATAAGAAGGTCAGAGGGATATAGTAAACCTGAGGTGAAGCATCGGAATCTATAACTAGTGTCACAGGAATGTTACAAATCATAGACAGTAAGAAGAGTCAGTCTTCTTGTACGTAAGTCGGCACTGTGCCTTTTGTATTTAATTCCAACGCAATTTCTGTGTTTCATCGTCAACAAGAAGGTCAGAGGGATACAGTATATCTGAAGTGAAGCATCGGAATGTATAACTACTGTCACAGGAATGATTAAAAAAAAAACGGTAGGAAGAGTCAGTCTTCATGTACTTAAGTCGGCATTGTGCTTTTTCTAATTAATCCCGATGCAATTTCTGTGTTTCATCGTCAATAAGAAGGTCAGATGGATACAGTAAACCTGAAGTGAAGCATCGGAATCTATAACTAGTGTCACATGAATGGTTCAAAACATAGACAGTAGGAAGAGTCAGTCTTCTTCTACTTAAGTCGGCATTGTGCCTTTTGTATTTAGTTCCGATGCATTTTCTGTGTATCATCGTCAATAAGAAGGTCCAAGGGATACAGTAAACCTGAAGTGAGGCATCGGAATCTATAACTAGTGTCACAGGAATAGTTCAAAACATAGTCAGTAAGAAGAGTCAGTCTTCGTGTACTTAAGTCGGCATTGTGCCTTTTTATTTAATTCCGATGCAATTTCTGTGTTTCATCGTCAATAATGAGATCCAAGGGATGCAGTACACCTGAAACGAAGCATCGGAATCTATAACTAGTGTAACATTAATGGTTCAAAACATATACAGTAAGAAGAGTCAGTCTTCTTGTACTTAAGTCGGCATTGTGCCTTTTCTATTTAATTCCGATGCAATTTCTGTGTTTCATCGTCAATAAGAAGGTCAGAGGGTTACAGTAAACCTGAAGTGAAGCATCGGAATCTATAACTAGTGTCACAGGAATGGTTCAAAACTTAGACATTAGGTAGAGTCGGTCTTCTTGTACTTTATTCGGCATTGTGCCTTTTCTATTTATTTCCGATGCAATTTCTGTATTTCGTCGTCAATAAGAAGGTTTAAGGGATACAGTAAATCTGAAGTGAAGCATCGGAATCTATAACTAGTGTCACAGGAATGGTTCAAAACATAGACAGTAGAAGAGTCAGTCTTCTTGTACTTAATTCGGCATTGTGCCTTTTCTATTTAATTCCGATGCAATTTCTGTGTTTCATCGTCGATAAGAGGGACCAAGGTATACAGTAAACCTGAAGTGAAGCATAGGAATCTATAACTAGTGTCACAGGAATAGTTCAAACATAGACAGTAGGAAGAGTCAGTTTTCTTGTACTTAAGTCGGCATTGTGCCTTTTGCATTTAATTCCGATGAAATTTCTTTGTTTCATCGTCAATAAGAAGATCCAAGGGATACAGTAAACCTGAAGTGAAGCATAGGAATCTATAACTAGTGTCACAGGAATAGTTCAAACATAGACAGTAGGAAGAGTCAGTTTTCTTGTACTTAAGTCGGCATTGTGCCTTTTGTATTTACTTCCGATGCAATTTCTGTGTTTCATCGTCAATAAGAAGGTCAGAGGGATACAGTAAACCTGATGTGAGGCATCGGAATCTATAACTAGTAATACAGGAATGATTCAAAACGTAGACAGTAGGATGAGTCAGTCTTCTTGTATTTAAGTCGACAATGTGCCTTTTCTATTTAATTCCGATGCAATTTCTGTGTTTCATCGTCAATAAGAAGGTCAGGGGGATACAGTGAACCTGAAGTGAAGCATCGGAATCTATAACTAGCGTCACAGGAGTGGTTCAAATCATAGACAATAGGATGGGTCAGTCTTCTTGTATTTAAGTCGGCATTGTGCCTTTTCTATCTAATTCCGATGCAATTTCTGTGTTTCATCGTCAATTAGGTCAGAGGGATACAGTAATCCTGAAGTGAAGCATCGGAATCTATAACTAGTGTCACAGGAATGGTTCAAAACATAGACAGTAAGAAGAGTCAGTCTTCTTGTACTTAAGTCGGCATTGTGCCTTTTGTATTTACTTCCGATGCAATTTCTGTGTTTCATCGTCAGTAAGAAGGTCAGAGAGATACAGTAAACCTGATGTGAGGCATCGGAATCTATAACTAGTGTTACAGGAATGATTCAAAACGTAAACAGTAGGATGAGTCAGTCTTCTTGTATTTAAGTCGGCATTGTGCATTTTTATTTAATTCTGATGCAATTTCTGTGTTTCATCGTCAATACGATGGTCAGATTTATACAGTAAAGTTGAAGTGAAGCATCGGAATCTATAACTAGTCTAACAGGAATGGTTCAAAACATAGACAGTAAGAAGAGTCAGTCTTCTTGTACTTAAGTCGGCATTGTGCCTTTTTTATTTAATTCCGATGCAATTTCTGTGTTTCATCGTCAATAAGAAGGTCCAAGGGATGCAGTAAACCTGAAGTGAATCATCGGAATCTATTAGTAGTGTCACAGGAATGGTCCAAAACATATACAGTAGTAAGACTCAGTCTACATGTACTTAAGTCGGCATTGTGCCTTTTGTATTTAATTCCAATGTAATTTCTGAGTTTCATCGTCAATAAGAAGGCCAGAGGGATACAGTTAAACTGAAGTGAAGCATCACAATCTATAACTAGTGTCACAGGAATGGTTCAAAACATAGACAGTAAGAAGAGTCAGTCTACTTGTACTTAAGTCGGCATTGTGCCTTTTGTATTTATTTCCGATGCAATTTCTGTGTTTCATAGTCAATAAGATAGTCCAAGGGATACAGTACACCTCCAGTGAAGCATCGGAATCTATAACTAGTGTCACAGGAGTGGTTTAAATCATAGACAGTAAGAAGAGTCAGTCTTCTTGTACTTAAGTCAGCATTGTGCCTTTTCTATATAATTCCGATGCAATTTCTGAGTTTCATCGTCAATACGAAGGTCCAAGGGATACAGTAAACATATAGTGAAGCATCGGAATCTAAAACTGGTCTGACAGGACATGTTCACAACATAGTCAGTGAGAAGAGTAGGTCTTCTTGTACTTAAGTAGGCATTGTGCCTTTTGTATTTAATTCCGATGCAATTTCTGTGTTTCATCGTCAATAAGTAGATCAGAGGGATACAGTAAACCTGAAGTGAGGCATCGGAATCTATAACTAGTGTCACAGGAATGGTTCAAAACTTAGACATTAGGTAGAGTCAGTCTTCTTGTACTTTAGTCGGCATTGTGCATTTTCTATTTAATTCCGATGCAATTTCTGTATTTCGTCGCCAGTAAGAAGGTCCAAGGGATACAGTAAATCTGAAGTGAAGCATCGGAATCTATAACTAGTATCACAAGAATGGTTCAAAACATAGACAGTAAAAAGAGTCAGTCTTCTTGTACTTAAGTCGGTATTGTGCCTTTTGTATTTATCTGCGATGCAATTTCTGTGTTTCATCGTCGATAAGAAGGACCAAGGTATACAGTAAACCTAAAGTGAAGCATCGGAATCTATACCTAGTGTCATAGGAATAGTTCACACATAGACAGTAGGAAGAGTCAGTCTTCTTGTACTTAAGTCGGCATTGTGCCTTTTCTATTTAATTCCGATGCAATTTCTGTGTTGCGTCGTCAATAAGGAGGTCCAAGGGATACAGTAAACCTGAAGTGAAGCATCGGAATCTCTAACTAGTGTCACAGGAAAGTTTCAAAACATAGACAGTAAGAAGAGTCAGTCCTCTTTTACTTAAGTCGGCATTGTGCTTTTTGTATCTAATTCCGATGCAATTTCTGAGTTTCATCGTCAATTAGAAGGTCAGAGGGATACAGTAAACCTGAAGTGAAGCATCGGAATCTATAACTAGTGTCACATTAATGGTTCAACACATAGACAGTAAGAAGAGTCAGTCTTCTTGTACGTAAGTCGGCATTGTGCCTTTTCTATTTAATTCCGATGCAATTTCTGTTTTTCATCGTCAATAAGAAGGTCAGAGGGATACAGTGAACCTGAAGTGAAGCATCGGAATCTATAACTAGCGTCACAGGAATGGTTCAAAACATAGACAATAGGAAGGGTCAGTCTTCTTGTATTTAAGTCGGCATTGTGCCTTTTCTATTTAATTCCGATGCAATTTCTGTGTTTCGTCGTCAATAAGAAGGACCAAGGGATACAGTAAACCTGAAGTGAAGCATCGGAATCTATAACTAGTGTCACAGGAATGTTTCAAAGCATAGACAGTAAGAGGAGTCAGTCCTCTTTTACTTAAGTCGGCATTGTGCTTTTTGTATATAATTCCGATGCAATTTCTGAGTTTCATCGTCAATTAGAAGGTCAGAGGGATACAGTAATCCTGAAGTGAAGCATCGGAATCTATAACTAGTGTCACAGGAATGGTTCAAACATAGACAGTAAGAAGAGTCAGTCTTCTTGTACTTAAGTCGGCGTTGTGCCATTTCTATTTAATTCCGACGCAATTTCTGTGTGTCATCGTCAATAAGAAGGTGAGAGGGCTACAGTAAACCTGAAGTGAAGCATCGGAATCTATAACCAGTGTCACAGGAATGGTTCAAAACATAGACAGTAGGATGAGTCAGTCTTTTTGTACTTAAGTCGGCATTGTGCCTTTTGTATTTACTTCCGATGCAATTTCTGTGTTTCATCGCCAATAAGTAGGTCAGAGGGATACAGTAAACCAGATGTGAGGCATCGGAAACTATAACTAGTGTTACAGGAATGATTCAAAACGTAGACAGTAGGATGAGTCAGTCTTCTTGTATTTAAGTCGGCATTGTGCCTTTTCTATTTAATTCCGATGCAATTTCTGTGTTTCATCGTCAATAAGAAGGTCAGATGGATACAGTAAACCTGAAGTGAACCATAGGAATCTATAACTAGTGTCACAGAAATGGTTCAAAACATAGTCAGTAAGAATAGTCAGTCTTTTTGTACTTATGTCGGCATTGTCCCTTTTCTATTTAATTCCGATGCAATTTCTGTGTTTCATCGTCAATAAGAAGGTCAGAGGGATACAGCAAACCAGAAGTGAAGCATCGGAATGTATAACTAGTGTCACAGGAATCGTTCAAAACATAGACAGTAGGAAGAGTCAGTCTTATTCTACTTGATTCGGCATTGTGCCTTTTGTATTTATTTCCGATGCAATTTCTGTGTTTCATCGTCAATAACAAGGTCAGAGGGACACAGTAAACCTGAAGTGAAGCATCGTAATCTATAACTAGTCTTACAGGAATGGTTCAATTCATAGACAGTAGGAAGAGTCAGTCGTCTTGTACTTAAGTCGGCATTGTGCCTTTTGTATTTAATTCCGATGCAATTTCTGTGTTTCATCGTCAATAAGAAGTTCCAAGGAATACAGTACACCTGAAGTGAAGCATCGGAATCTATAACTAGTGTCACAGGAATGTTTCAAAACATAGACAGTAAGAAGAGTCAGTCCTCTTGTACTTAAGCCGGCATTGTGCTTTTTGTATCTAATTCCGATGCAATTTCTGAGATTCATCGTCAATTAGAAGGTCGGAGGGATACAGTAATCCTGAAGTGAAGCATCGGAATCTATAACTAGTGTCACAGGAATCGTTCAAAACATAGACAGTAAGAAGAGTCAGTCTTCTTGTACTTAAGTCGGCATTGTGCCATTTCTATTTAATTCCGACGCAATTTCTGTGTTTCATCGTCAATAAGAAGGTGAGAGGGATACAGTAAAAATAAAGTGAAGCATCGGAATCTATAACTAGTGTCACAGGAATGGTTCAAAACATAGAAAGTAGGAAGAGTCAGTCTTTTTGTACCTAAGTAGGCATTGTGCCTTTTGTATTTACTTCCGATGCAATTTCTGTGTTTCATCGTAAATAAGAAGGTCAGAGGGAAACAGTAAACCTGAAGTGAAGCATCGGAATCTATAACTAGTGTCACAGGAATGGTTCAATTCATAGACAGTAGGAACAGTCAGTCGTCTTGTACTTATGTCGGCATTGTGCCTTTTTTTATTTAATTCCGATGCAATTTCTGTGTATCATCGTCAACATAAAGATCAGAGGGAAACAGTAAACCTGAAGTGAAGCATCAGAATCTATAACTAGTGGCACAGGAATGGTTCAAAACATAGACAGTAGGAAGAGTCAGACTACTTGTACTTAAGTCGGCATTGTGAATTTTGTATTTAATTCCGATGTAATTTCTGTGTTTCATCGTCAATAAGAAGGTGCAAGGAATACAGTACACCTGAAGTCAAGCATCTGAATCTATAACTAGTGTCACAGGAATGGTTCAAATCATAGACAGTAAGAAGAGTCAGTCTTCATATACTTAAGTCGGCATTGTGCCTTTTGTATTTAATTCTGATGCCATTTCTGTGTTTCATCGTCAATAAGAAGGTCAGAGGGATACATTAAACCTGAAGTGAAGCATCGGAATGTATAACTAGTGTCACAGGAATGATTCAAAACATAGACAGTAGGAAGAATCAGTCTTCATGTACTTAAGTCGGCATTGTGCCTTTCCTATTTAATTCCGATGCAATTTCTGTGTTTCATCGTCAATAAGAAGGTCAGATGGATACAGTAAACCTGAAGTGTAGCATCGGAATCTATAACTATTGTCACAGGAACGGTTCAAACTTAGACAGTAGTAAGAGTTAGTCTTCTTGTACTTAAGTCGGCATTGTGCCTTTTCTATTTAATTCCGATGCAATTTCTGTGTTTCATCGTCAATAAGAAGGTCCAAGGAATACAATAAACCTGAAGTGAGGCTTCGGAATCTATAACTAGTGTCACAGGACGGGTTCAAAACATAGTCAGTAGGAAGAGTCAGTCTTCTTGTACTTAAGTCAGCATTGTGCTTTTGTATTTAATACCGATGCAATTTCTGTGTTCCATCGTCGATAAGAAGGACCAAGGTATACAGTAAACCTGAAGTAAAGCATCGGAATCTATAACTAGTGTCACAGGAATAGTTCAAACGTAGACAGTACGAGGAGTCAGTCTTCTTGTACTTAAGTCGGCATTGTGCCTTTTGTATTTAATTCCGATGAAATTTCTTTGTTTCATCGTCAATAAGAAGATCCAAGGGATACAGTAAACCTGAAGTGCAGCATCGGAATCTATAACTAGTGTCACAGGAATGGTTCAAACATAGACAGTAAGAAGAGTCAGTCTTCTTGCACTTAAGTCGGCATTGTGCCTTTTGTACTTAATTCCGATGCAATTTCTGTGTTTCATCGTCAGTAAGAAGGTCAGAAGGATACAGTAAACCTGAAGTGAAGCATCGGAATCTATAACTAGTGTCACAGGAATGGTTCAAAACACAGACAGTAAGATGAGTCAGTCTTCTTGTACATAAGTCGGCATTGTGCCTTTTCTATTGAATTCCGATTCAATTTCTGTGACTAATCGTCAATAAGAAGGTCGAAGGGATACAGTAAACCTGAGGTGAAGCATCGGAATCTATAACTAGTGTCACAGGAATGGTTCAACACATAGACAGTAAGAAGAGACAGTCTTCTTGTACTTAAGTCGGCATTGTACCTTTTCTATTTCATTCCGATGCAATTTCTGTTTTTCATCGTCAATAAGAAGGTCAGAGGGATACAGTGAACCTGAAGTGAAGCATCGGAATCTATAACTAGCGTCACAGGAATGGTTCAAAACATAGACAAAAGGAAGGGTCAGTCTTCTCGTATTTAAGTCGGCATTGTGCCTTTTATATTTAATTCCGATGCAATTTCTGTGTTTCGTCGTCAATAAGAAGGTCCAAGGGATACAGTAAACCTGAAGTGAAGCATCGGAATCTATAACTAGTGTCACAGGAATGTTTCAAAACATAGACAGTAAGAAGAGTCAGTCCTCTTGTACTTAAGTCGGCATTGTGCTTTTTTTATCTAATTCCGAGGCAATTTCTGTGTTTCATCGTAAATTAGAAGGTCAGAGGGACACAGTAATCCTGAAGTGAAGCATCGGAATCTATAACTAGTGTCACAGGAATGGTTCAAAACATTGACAGTGAGATGAGTCAGTCTTCTTGTACTTAAGTCGGCATTGTGATATTTCTATTTAATTCAGACGTAATTTCTGTGTTTCATCGTCAATACAAAGGTGAGAGGGATACAGTAAACCTGAAGTGAAGCATTGACATCTATAACTTGTGTCACAGGAAGGGATAAAAACATAGACAGTCTTTTTGTACTTAAGACGGCATTGTGCCTTTTGTATTTACTTCCGATGCAATTTCTGTGTTTCATCGTCAATAAGAAGGTCAGAGGGATACAGTAAGCCTGATGTGAGGCATTGGGATCTATAACTAGTGTCACAGAAATGGTTCACAACATAGTCAGTAAGAAGAGTCAGTCTTTTTGTACTTATGTCGGCATTGTGCCTTTTCTATTTAATTCCGATGCAATTTCTGTGTTTCATCGTCAATAAGAAGGTCAGATGGATACAGTAAACCTGAAGTGAAACATCGGAATCTATAACTAGTGTCACAGAAATGGTTCAAAACATAGTCAGTAAGAAGAGTCAGTCTTTTTGTACTTATGTCGGCATTGTCCCTTTTCTATTTAATTCCGATGCAATTTCTGTGTTTCATCGTCAATAAGAAGATCAGAGGGATACAGTAAACCAGAAGTGGTGCATCGGAATGTATAACTAGTGTCACAGGAATCGTTCAAAACATAGACAGTAGGAAGAGTCAGTCTTCTTCTACTTGATTGGGCATTGTGCCTTTTGTATTTATTTCCGATGCAATTTCTGTGTTTCATCGTCAATAAGAAGGTGAGAGGGATACAGTAAACCTGAAGTGAAGCATCGGAATCTGTAAGTGGTGTCACAGGAATGGTTCAAACATAGTCATTAAGAAGAGTCAGTCTTCTTGTACGTAAGTCGGCATTGTGCCTTTTGTATTTAATTCGATGCAACTTCGGTGTTTCATCGTCAATAGGAAGGTCCAAGGGATACAGTAAACCTGAAGTGAAGCATCGGAATCTATAACTAGTGTCACAGGAAAGGTTCAAAACATAGTCAGTAAGAAGAGTCAGTCTTCTTGTACTTAGGTTGGCATTGTGCCTTTTCAATTTAATTCCGATTCAATTTCTGTGTTTCGTCGTCAATCAGAAGGCCCAAAGGATACAGTAAACCTCAAGTGAAGCATCGGAATCTATAACTAGTGTCACAGGAATGTTTCAAAACATAGACAGTAAGAAGAGTCAGTCCTCTTGTACTTAAGTCGGCATTGTGCTTTTTGTATCTAATTCCGATGCAATTTATGTGTTTCATCGTCAATAAGAAGGTCAGGGGGATACAGTAAACCTGAAGTGAAGCATCGGAATCTATAACTAGTGTCACAGGAATGGTTCAAATCATAGTCAGTAAGAAGGATCAGTCTTCTTGTACTTAATTCGGCATTGTGCCTTTTTATTTAATTCCGATGCAATTTCTGTGTTTCATCGTCAATAAGAAGTTCAAAGGGATACAGTAAACCTGAAGCATCGGAATCTATAACTAGTGTCACAGAAATGGTTCTAAACATAGTCAGCAAGAAGAGTCAGTCTTCTTATACTTAATTCGGCATTGTGATTTTTTTATTTAATTCCGATGCAATTTCTGTTTTTCATGGTCAATAAGAAGATCAAAGGGATACAGTAAACCTGAACCATCGGAAGCTATAACTAGTGTCACAGAAATGGTTCAAAACATAGTCAGCAAGAAGAGTCAGTCTTCTTGTACTTAAATCGGCGTTGTGCCGTTTCTATTTAATTTCGATGCAATTTCTGTGTTTCATCGTCAATAAGAAGCTCAGAGGGATACAGTAAACCTGAAGTGAAGCATCGGATTGTATAACTAGTGTCACAGGAATGGTTCAAAGCATAGACAGTAGGAAGAGTCAGTCTTCTTGTACTTGAGTCGGCATTGTGCCTTTTGTATTTATTTCCAATGCAATTTCTGTGTTCCATCTTCAATAAGAAGGTCAGAGGGATCCAGTAAACCTGAAGTGAAGCATCGGAATCTATAACTAGTCTCACAGGATGGTAAAAAACGTAGACAGCAGAAGAGTCATTTTTCTTGTACTTAAGTCGGCATTGTGCCTTGTCTATTTAATTCCGATGCAACTTCTGTGTTTCATCGTCAATAAGAAGGTCCAAGGGATACAATAAACCTGAAGTGAAGCATCGGAATCTATAACTAGTGTCACAGGAATGGTTTATAGCATAGAAAGTAAGAAGAGTCAGTCTTCTTGTACTTAAGTCGGCATTGTGCCATTTGTATTTTATTCCGATGCAATTTCTGTGTTTCATCGTCAATAAGAAGGTCAGAGGGATACAGTAAACCTGAAGTGAAGCATCGGAATCTATAACTAGTCTCACAGGATGGTAAAAAACATAGACAGCAGAGGAGTCATTCTTCTTGTACTTAAGTCGGCATTGTGCCTTGTCTATTTAATTCCGATGCAATTTCTGTGTTTCATCGTCAATAAGAAGGTCAGAGGGATACAGTACACCTGAAGTGAATCATCGGAATTTATAACTAGTGTCACAGGAATGGTTCAAAACATAGACAGTAGGAAGAGTCAGTCTTCTTGTACTTAAGTCGGCATTGTGCCTTTTGTATTTAATTCCGATGCAAATTCTGTGTTTCATCGCCAATAAGAAGGTCCAAGGAATACAATAAACCTGAAGTGAGGCATCGGAATCTATAACTAGTGTCACAGGACGGGTTGAAAACATAGTCAGTAGGGAGTGTCAGTCTTCTTGTACTTAAGTCGGCATTGTGCCTTTTCTATTTAATTCCGATGCAATTTCTGTGTTTCATCGTCAATAAGAAGGTCCAAGGGATGCAGTACACCTGAAGTGAAGCATCGGAATCCATAACTAGTGTCACAGGAATGGTTCAAAACATAGACAGTAAGAAGAGTCAGTCTTCTTGTACTTAAGTCGGCATTGTGCCATTTCTATTTAATTCCGACGCAATTTATGTGTATCATCGTCAATAAGAAGGTGAGAGGGATACAGTAAACCTGAAGTGAAGCATCGGAATCTGTAAATGGTGTCACAGGAATGGTTCAAACATAGTCATAAAGAAGAGTCAGTCTTCTTGTACTTAAGTCGGCATTGTGCCTTTCGTATTCAATTCAGATGCAACTTCGGTGTTTCATCGTGAATCAGAAGGTCCAAGGGATACAGTAAATCTGAAGTGAAGCATCGAAATCTATAACTAGAGTCACAGGAATGGTTCAAAACATAGTCAGTAAGAAGAGTCAGTCTTCTTGTACTTAGGTCGGCATCGTGGCTTTTCTATTTAATTCCGATTCAGTTTCTGTGTTTCGTCGTCAATAAGAAGGTCCAAGGGATACAGTAAACCTGAAGTGAAGCATCGGAATCTATAACTAGTGTCACAGGAATGGTTTATAGCATAGAGAGTAGGAAGAGTCAGTCTTCTTGTACTTAAGTCGGCATTGTGCCGTTTGTATTTTATTCCGATGCAATTTCTATGTTTCATAGTCAATAAGAATGTCAGAGGGATACAGTAAACCTGAAGTGAAGCATCGGAATCTATAACTAGTGTCACAGGAATGGTTCAAGTCATAGTCAGTAAGAAGGATCAGTCTCCTTGTACTTAATTCGGCATTGTGATTTTTTTATTTAATTCCGATGCAATTTCTGTGTTTCATCGTCAATAAGAAGATCAAAATGATACAGTAAACCTGAACCATCGGAACCTATAACTAGTGTCACAGAAATGGTTCAAAACATAGTCAGCAAGAAGAGTCAGTCTTCTTGTACTTAAATCGGCGTTGTGCCGTTTCTATTTAATTTCGATGCAATTTCTGTGTTTCATCGTCAATAAGAAGCTCAGAGGGATACAGTAAACCTGAAGTGAAGCATCGGATTGTATAACTAGTGTCACAGGAATGGTTCAAAGCATAGACAGTATGAAGAGTCAGTCTTCTTGTACTTGAGTCGACATTGTGCCTTTTGTATTTATTTCCAATGCAATTTCTGTGTTTCATCTTCAATAAGAAGGTCAGAGGGATACAGTAAACCTGAAGTGAAGCATCGGAATCTATAACTAGTCTCACAGGATGGTAAAAAACGTAGACAGCAGAAGAGTCATTTTTCATGTACTTAAGTCGGCATTGTGCCTTGTCTATTTAATTCCGATGCAACTTCTGTGTTTCATCGTCAATAAGAAGGTCCAAGGGATACAATAAACCTGAAGTGAAGCATCGGAATCTATAACTAGTGTCACAGGAATGGTTTATAGCATAGAAAGTAGGAAGAGTCTGTCTTCTTGTACTTAATTCGGCATTGTGCCATTTGTATTTTATTCCGATGCAATTTCTGGGTTTCATCGTCAATAAGAAGGTCAGAGGGATACAGTAAACCTGAAGTGAAGCATCGGAATCTATAACTAGTGTCACAGGAATGGTTTATAGCATAGAAAGTAGGAAGAGTCAGTCTTCTTGTACTTAAGTCGGCATTGTGCCGTTTGTATTTTATTCCGATGCAATTTCTATGTTTCATAGTCAATAAGAATATCAGAGGGATACAGTAAACCTGAAGTGAAGCATCGGAATCTATAACTAGTGTCACAGGAATGGTTCAAGTCATAGTCAGTAAGAAGGATCAGTCTCCTTGTACTTAATTCGGCATTGTGATTTTTTTATTTAATTCCAATGCAATTTCTGTGTTTCATCGTCAATAAGAAGATCAAAATGATACAGTAAACCTGAACCATCGGAACCTGTAACTAGTGTCACAGAAATGGTTCAAAACATAGTCAGCAAGAAGAGTCAGTCTTCTTGTACTTAAATCGGCGTTGTGCCGTTTCTATATAATGTCGATGCAGTTTCTGTGTTTCATCGTCAATAAGAAGCTCAGAGGGATACAGTAAACCTGAAGTGAAGCATCGGATTGTATAACTAGTGTCACAGGAATGGTTCAAAGCATAGACAGTAGGAAGAGTCAGTCTTCTTGTACTTGAGTCGGCATTGTGCCTTTTGTATTTATTTCCAATGCAATTTCTGTGTTTCATCTTCAATAAGAAGGTCAGAGGGATACAGTAAACCTGAAGTGAAGCATCGGAATCTATAACTAGTCTCACAGGATGGTAAAAAACGTAGACAGCAGAAGAGTCATTTTTCATGTACTTAAGTCGGCATTGTGCCTTGTCTATTTAATTCCGATGCAACTTCTGTGTTTCATCGTCAATAAGAAGGTCCAAGGGATACAATAAACCTGAAGTGAAGCATCGGAATCTATAACTAGTGTCACAGGAATGGTTTATAGCATAGAAAGTAGGAAGAGTCTGTCTTCTTGTACTTAATTCGGCATTGTGCCATTTGGATTTTATTCCGATGCAATTTCTGGGTTTCATCGTCAATAAGAAGGTCAGAGGGATACAGTAAACCTGAAGTGAAGCATCGGAATCAATAAGTAGTGTCACAGGAATGGTTTATAGCATAGAAAGTAGGAAGAGTCAGTCTTCTTGTACTTAAGTCGGCATTGTGCCATTTGTATTTTATTCCGATGCAATTTCTGTGTTTCATCGTCAATAAGAAGATCAGAGGGATACAGTAAACCTGAAGTGAAGCATCGGAATCTATAACTAGTGTCACAGGAATGGTTCAAATCATAGTCAGTAAGAAGGATCAGTCTTCTTGTACTTAATTCGGCATTGTGCCTTTTTATTTAATTCCGATGCAATTTCTGTGTTTCATCGTCAATATGAAGTTCAAAGGGATACAGTAAACCTGAAGCATCGGAATCTATAACTTTAGTCACAGAAATGGTTCAAAACATAGTCAGCAAGATGAGTCAGTCTTCTAGTACCTAAATCGGCGTTGTGCCTTTTCTATTTAATTCCGATGCAATTTCTGTGTTTCATCGTCAATAAGAAGGTCAGAGGGATACAGTAAACCTGAAGTGAAGCATTGGATTGTATAACTAGTGTCACAGGAATGGTTCAAAACATAGACAGTAGGAAGAGTCAGTCTTCTTGTACTTGAGTCGGCATTGTGCCTTTTGTATATATTTCAGATGCAATTTCTGTGTTTCATCAACAATAAGAAGGTCAGAGGGATACAGTAAACCTGAAGTGAAGCAACGGAATCTATAACTAGTGTCACAGGAATGGTTCAAAACATAGACAGTAGGAAGAGTCAGTCTTCTCGTACTTAAGTCGGCATTGTGCCCTTTGTATTTAATTCCGATGCAATTTCTGTGCTTCATCGTCAATAAGAAGGTAAGAGGGATACCGCAAAGCTGAAGTGAAGCATCGGAATGTATAACTAGTGTCCCAGGAATGATTCAAAACAAAGACTGTAGGAAGATTCAGTCTTCATGTACATAAGTCGGCATTGTGCCTTTTCTATTTAATTCCGATGCAATTTCTGTGTTTTATCGTCAATAAGAAGGTCCAAGGAATACAGTAAACCTGAAGTGCAGAATCGGAATCTATAACTAGTGTCACAGGAATGGTTCGAAAACATAGTCAGTAAGAAGAGTCAGTCTTCTTGAACTTAGGTCGCCATTGTGCCTTCTCTATTTATTTCCGATGCAATTTCTGTGTTTCATCGTCAATAAGAAGGTCAGAGGGATACAGTAAACCTGAAGTAAAGCAACGGGATCTATAACTAGTGTCACTGGAATGGTTCAAAATGTAGACAGTAGGAAGAGTCAGTCTTCTTGTTCTTAAGTCGGCATTGAGACTTTTCTGTTTAATTCCGATGCAATTTCTGTGTTTCATCGTCAATAAGAAGGTCAGGGGGATACAGTAAACCTGAAGTGAAGCATCGGAATGTATAACTAGTGTCACAGGAATCGTTCAAAGCATAGACATTAGGAAGAGTCAGTCTTCATCTACTTGATTCGGCATTGTGCCTTTTGTATCTATTTCCGATGCAATTCCTGTGTTTCATCGTCAAAAAGAAGGTCAGAGGGATACAGTAAACCTGAAGTGAAGCATCGGAAGGTATAACTAGTGTCACAGGAATGATTCAAAACATAGACAGTTGGAAGAATCAGTCATCATGTACTTAAGTCGGCATTGTGCCTTTTCTATTTAATTCCGATGCAATTTGTGTGTTTCATCGTCAACAAGAAGGTCAGAGGGATACAGTAAACCTGAAGTGAAGCATCGGAATCTATAACTAGTGTCACAGGAATGGTTCAAAACATAGTCAGTAAGATGAGTCAATCTTCTTTTACTTAAGTCGGCATTCTGACTTTTCTATTTAATTCCGATGCAATATCTGTATTTTATCGCCAATACGAAGGTCCAAAAGATGCAGTACACCTGAAGTGCAGAATCGGAATCTATAACTAGTGTCACAGTAATGGTTCAAAACATAGTCAGTAAGATGAGTCAATCTTCTTTTACTTAAGTCGGCATTCTGACTTTTCTATTTAATTCCGATGCAATATCTGTATTTTATCGCCAATACGAAGGTCCAAAAGATGCAGTACACCTGAAGTGCAGAATCGGAATCTATAACTAGTGTCACAGGAATGGTTCAAAACATAGTCAGTAAGAAGAGTCAGTCTTCTTGTACTTAGGTCGCCATTGTGCCTTTTCTATTTATTTCCGATGCAATTTCTGTGATTCATCGTCAATGAGAAGGTCAGAGGGATACAGTAAACCTGAACAGAAGCAACGGAATCTATAAGTAGTGTCATTGGAATGGTTCAAAATGTAGACAGTAGGAAGAGTCAGTCTTCTTGTTCTTAAGTCGGCATTGTGACTTTTCTATTTAATTCCGATGCCATTTCTGTGTTTCATCGTCAATACGAAGGTCAGAGGGAGATAGTAAACCTGAAGTGAAGCATCGGAATGTATAACTAGTGTCACAGGAATCGTTCAAAGCATTGACAGTAGGAAGAGTCAGTCTTCTTCTACTTGATTCGGCATTGTGCCTTTTGTATCTATTTCCGATGCAATTCCTGTGTTTCATCGTCAAAAGGAAGGTCAGAGGGATACAGTAAACCTGAAGTGAAGCATCGGATTGTATAACTAGTGTCACAGGAATGATTCAAAACATAGACAGTTGGAAGAATCAGTTTTCATGTACTTAAGTCGGCATTGTGCCTTTTCCATTTAATTCCGATGCAATTTCTGCGTTTCATCGTCAATAAGAAGGTCGCAGGGATACAGTAAACCTGAAGTGAAGCATCGGAATTCATAACTAGTGTCACAGGATTGGTTCAAAACATAGACAGTAGGAAGAGTCAGTCTTCTCGTACTTAAGTCGACATTGTGCCTTTTGTATTTAATTCCGATGCTATTTCTGTGTTTCATCGTCAATAAGAAGGTCCAAGGAATACAGTAAACCTGATGTGAGGCATCGGAATCTATAACTAGTGTCACAGGAATGGTTCAAAACATAGACAGTAAGAACAGTCAGTCTTCTTCTACTTAAGTCGGCATTGTGCCATTTCTATTTAATTCCGATTCAATCTCTGTGTTTCATCGTCAATAAGAAGGTCAGAGGGATACAGTAAACCTGAAGTGAAGCATCGGAATCTATAAGTGGTGTCACAGGAATGGTTCAAACATAGTCAGTAAGAAGAGTCAGTCTTCTTGTACTTAAGTCGGCATTGTGTTCTTCGTATTTAATTCCGATGAAATTTCGGTGTTTCATCGTCAATAAGAAGGTCCAAGGGATACAATAAACCTGAAGTGAAGCATCGGAATCTATAACTAGTGTCACAGGAATGGTTCAAACATAGTCAGTAAGAAGAGTCAGTCTTCTTGTTCTTAAGTCGGCATTGTGCCTTTTCTATTCAATTCCGATGCAATTTCTGTGTTTCATCGTCAATAAGAAGGTCAGAGGGATACAGCAAACCTGAAGTGAAGCATTGAAATGTATAACTAGTTTCACAGGAATGATTCAAAACATAGACTGTAGGAAGAATCAGTCTTCTTGTACTTAAGTCGGCATTGTGCCTTTTCTATTTAATTCCGATGAAATTTCTGTGCTTCATCGTCAACAAGAAGGTCAGAGGCATACAGTAAACCTGAAGGGAAGCATCGGAATCCATAACTAGTGTCACACGATTGGTTCAAAACATAGACAGTAGGAAGAGTCAGTCTTCTTGTTCGTAAGTCGGCATTGTGCCTTTTGTATTTAATTCCGATGCAATTTCTGTGTTTTATCGTCAATAATAAGGTCCAAGGAATACAGTAAACCTGAAGTGAGGCATCGGAATCTATAACTAGTGTCACAGGAATGGTTCAAAACGTAGTCAGTAAGAAGAGTCAGTCTTCTTGTACTTAAGTCGGCATTGTGCCTTTTCTATTTAATTCCGATGCAATTTCTGTATTTTATCGACAATAAGACGGTCCAAGGGATGCAGTACACCTGAAGTGCAGAATCGGAATCTATAACTAGTGTCACAGGAATGGTCCAAAACATAGTCAGTAATAAGAGTCAGTCTTCTTGTACTTAAGTCGGCATTGTGCCATTTCTATTTAATTCCGACGCAATTTATGTGTATCATCGTCAATAAGAAGGTGAGAGGGATACAGTAAACCTGAAGTGAAGCATCGGAATCTGTAAATGGTGTCACAGGAATGGTTCAAACATAGTCGTAAAGAAGAGTCAGTCTTCTTGTACTTAAGTCGGCATTGTGCCTTTCGTATTTAATTCAGATGCAACTTCGGTGTTTCATCGTGAATAAGAAGGTCCAAGGGATACAGTAAATCTGAAGTGAAGCATCGAAATCTATAACTAGAGTCACAGGAATGGTTCAAAACATAGTTAGTAAGAAGAGTCAGTCTTCTTGTACTTAGGTCGGCATCGTGGCTTTTCTATTTAATTCCGATTCAGTTTCTGTGTTTCGTCGTCAATAAGAAGGTCCAAGGGATACAGTAAACCTGAAGTGAACCATCGGAACCTATAACTAGTGTCACAGAAATGGTTCAAAACATAGTCAGCAAGAAGAGTCAGTCTTCTTGTACTTAAATCGGCGTTGTGCCGTTTCTATTTAATTTCGATGCAATTTCTGTGTTTCATCGTCAATAAGAAGCTCAGAGGGATACAGTAAACCTGAAGTGAAGCATCGGATTGTATAACTAGTGTCACAGGAATGGTTCAAAGCATAGACAGTAGGAAGAGTCAGTCTTCTTGTACTTGAGTCGGCATTGTGCCTTTTGTATTTATTTCCAATGCAATTTCTGTGTTTCATCTTCAATAAGAAGGTCAGAGGGATACAGTAAACCTGAAGTGAAGCATCGGAATCTATAACTAGTCTCACAGGATGGTAAAAAACGTAGACAGCAGAAGAGTCATTTTTCATGTACTTAAGTCGGCATTGTGCCTTGTCTATTTAATTCCGATGCAACTTCTGTGTTTCATCGTCAATAAGAAGGTCCAAGGGATACAATAAACCTGAAGTGAAGCATCGGAATCTATAACTAGTGTCACAGGAATGGTTTATAGCATAGAAAGTAGGAAGAGTCTGTCTTCTTGTACTTAATTCGGCATTGTGCCATTTGGATTTTATTCCGATGCAATTTCTGGGTTTCATCGTCAATAAGAAGGTCAGAGGGATACAGTAAACCTGAAGTGAAGCATCGGAATCTATAACTAGCGTCACAGGAATGGTTTATAGCATAGAAAGTAGGAAGAGTCAGTCTTCTTGTACTTAAGTCGGCATTGTGCCATTTGTATTTTATTCCGATGCAATTTCTGTGTTTCATCGTCAATAAGAAGATCAGAGGGATACAGTAAACCTGAAGTGAAGCATCGGAATCTATAACTAGTGTCACAGGAATGGTTCAAATCATAGTCAGTAAGAAGGATCAGTCTTCTTGTACTTAATTCGGCATTGTGCCTTTTTATTTAATTCCGATGCAATTTCTGTGTTTCATCGTCAATATGAAGTTCAAAGGGATACAGTAAACCTGAAGCATCGGAATCTATAACTTTAGTCACAGAAATGGTTCAAAACATAGTCAGCAAGATGAGTCAGTCTTCTAGTACCTAAATCGGCGTTGTGCCTTTTCTATTTAATTCCGATGCAATTTCTGTGTTTCACCGTCAATAAGAAGGTCAGAGGGATACAGTAAACCTGAAGTGAAGCATTGGATTGTATAACTAGTGTCACAGGAATGGTTCAAAACATAGACAGTAGGAAGAGTCAGTCTTCTTGTACTTGAGTCGGCATTGTGCCTTTTGTATATATTTCAGATGCAATTTCTGTGTTTCATCAACAATAAGAAGGTCAGAGGGATACAGTAAACCTGAAGTGAAGCAACGGAATCTATAACTAGTGTCACAGGAATGGTTCAAAACATAGACAGTAGGAAGAGTCAGTCTTCTCGTACTTAAGTCGGCATTGTGCCCTTTGTATTTAATTCCGATGCAATTTCTGTGCTTCATCGTCAATAAGAAGGTAAGAGGGATACCGCAAAGCTGAAGTGAAGCATCGGAATGTATAACTAGTGTCCCAGGAATGATTCAAAACAAAGACTGTAGGAAGATTCAGTCTTCATGTACTTAAGTCGGCATTGTGCCTTTTCTATTTAATTCCGATGCAATTTCTGTGTTTTATCGTCAATAAGAAGGTCCAAGGAATACAGTAAACCTGAAGTGCAGAATCGGAATCTATAACTAGTGTCACAGGAATGGTTCGAAAACATAGTCAGTAAGAAGAGTCAGTCTTCTTGAACTTAGGTCGCCATTGTGCCTTCTCTATTTATTTTTGATGCAACTTCTGTGTTTCATCGTCAATAAGAAGGTCAGAGGGATACAGTAAACCTGAAGTGAAGCAACGGGATCTATAACTAGTGTCACTGGAATGGTTCAAAATGTAGACAGTAGGAAGAGTCAGTCTTCTTGTTCTTAAGTCGGCATTGAGACTTTTCTGTTTAATTCCGATGCAATTTCTGTGTTTCATCGTCAATAAGAAGGTCAGAGGGATACAGTAAACCTGAAGTGAAGCATCGGAATGTGTAACTAGTGTCACAGGAATCGTTCAAAGCATAGACATTAGGAAGAGTCAGTCTTCATCTACTTGATTCGGCATTGTGCTTTTTGTATCTATTTCCGATGCAATTCCTGTGTTTCATCGTCAAAAAGAAGGTCAGAGGGATACAGTAAACCTGAAGTGAACCATCGGAAGGTATAACTAGTGTCACAGGAATGATTCAAAACATAGACAGTTGGAAGAATCAGTCATCATGTACTTAAGTCGGCATTGTGCCTTTTCTATTTAATTCCGATGCAATTTGTGTGTTTCATCGTCAACAAGAAGGTCAGAGGGATACAGTAAACCTGAAGTGAAGCATCGGAATCTATAACTAGTGTCACAGGAATGGTCAAAACATAGACAGTAGGAAGAGTCAGTCTTTTTGTACTTAAGTAGTCATTGTGCCTTTTGTATTTAAATCCGATGCAATTTCTGTGTTTCATCGTCAACAAGAAGGTCAGAGGGATACAGTAAACGTGATGTAAGGCATCGGAATCTATAACTAGTGTTACAGGAATGACTCAAAACGTAGACAGTAGGAAGAGTCAGTCTTCTTCTACTTGATTCGGCATTGTGCCTTTTGTATTTAATTCCGATGCAATTTCTGTGTTTCATCGTCAATAAGAAGGTCAGAGGGATACAGTAAATCTGAAGTGAAGCATCGGAATGTATAACTAGTGTCCATGGAATGGTTCAAAACATAGACAGTAGGAAGAGTCAGTCTCCTTGTACTTGAGTTGGCATTGTGCCTTTTGTATTTATTTCCGATGCAATTTCTGTGTTTCATCATCAATAAGATGGTCAGAGGTATACAGTAAACCTGAAGTGAAGCATCAGATTCTATAACTAGTGTCACAGGAATGGTTCAAAACATAGGCAACAGGAAGAGTCATTCTTCTTGTACTTAAGTCGGCATTGTGCCTTTTCTATTTAATTTCGATGCAATTTCTGTGTTTCATCGTCAATAAGAAGGTCAGAGGGATACAGTAAACGTGATGTAAGGCATCGGAATCTATAACTAGTGTTACAGGAATGACTCAAAACGTAGACAGTAGGAAGAGTCAGTCTTCTTCTACTTGATTCGGCATTGTGCCTTTTGTATTTAATTCCGATGCAATTTTTGTGTTTCATCGTCAATAGGATGGTCCAAGGGATACAGTAAACCTGAAGTGAAGAATCGGAATCTATAACTAGTGTCACAGGAATGGTTCAAAACATAGTCAGCAAGAAGAGTCAGTCTTCTTGTACTTAAGTGGGCATTGTGGCTTTTCGATTTACTTCCGATGCAATTTCTGTGTTTCATCGTCAATACGAAAGTCAGAGGGATACAGTAAACCTGAAGTGAAGCAACGGAATCTATAACTAGTGTCACAGGAATGGTTCAAAACATAGACAGTAGGAAGATTTAGTCTTCTCGTACTTAAGTCGGCATTGTGCCTTTTCTATTTAATTCCGATGCAATTTCTGTGTTTCATCGTCAATAAGAAAGTCCAAGGAATACAGTAAACCTGAAGTGAGCATCGGAATCTATAACTAGTGTCACAGGAATGGTTCAAAACATAGTCAGTAAGATGAGTCAATCTTCTTTTACTTAAGTCGGCATTCTGACTTTTCTATTTAATTCCGATGCAATATCTGTATTTTATCGCCAATACGAAGGTCCAAAAGATGCAGTACACCTGAAGTGCAGAATCGGAATCTATAACTAGTGTCACAGGAATGGTTCAAAACATAGTCAGTAAGATGAGTCAATCTTCTTTTACTTAAGTCGGCATTCTGACTTTTCTATTTAATTCCGATGCAATATCTGTATTTTATCGCCAATACGAAGGTCCAAAAGATGCAGTACACCTGAAGTGCAGAATCGGAATCTATAACTAGTGTCACAGGAATGGTTCAAAACATAGTCAGTAAGAAGAGTCAGTCTTCTTGTACTTAGGTCGCCATTGTGCCTTTTCTATTTATTTCCGATGCAATTTCTGTGATTCATCGTCAATGAGAAGGTCAGAGGGATACAGTAAACCTGAACAGAAGCAACGGAATTTATAACTAGTGTCATTGGAATGGTTCAAAATGTAGACAGTAGGAAGAGTCAGTCTTCTTGTTCTTAAGTCGGCATTGTGACTTTTCTATTTAATTCCGATGCCATTTCTGTGTTTCATCGTCAATACGAAGGTCAGAGGGAGATAGTAAACCCGAATTGAAGCATCGGAATGTATAACTAGTGTCACAGGAATCGTTCAAAGCATTGACAGTAGGAAGAGTCAGTCTTCTTCTACTTGATTCGGCATTGTGCCTTTTGTATCTATTTCCGATGCAATTCCTGTGTTTCATCGTCAAAAAGAAGGTCAGAGGGATACAGTAAACCTGAAGTGAAGCATCGGATTGTATAACTAGTGTCACAGGAATGATTCAAAACATGGACAGTTGGAAGAATCAGTTTTCATGTACTTAAGTCGGCATTGTGCCTTTTCCATTTAATTCCGATGCAATTTCTGCGTTTCATCGTCAATAAGAAGGTCACAGGGATACAGTAAACCTGAAGTGAAGCATCGGAATTCATAACTAGTGTCACAGGATTGGTTCAAAACATAGACAGTAGGGAGAGTCAGTCTTCTCGTACTTAAGTCGACATTGTGCCTTTTGTATTTAATTCCGATGCTATTTCTGTGTTTCATCGTCAATAAGAAGGTCCAAGGAATACAGTAAACCTGATGTGAGGCATCGGAATCTATAACTAGTGTCACAGGAATGGTTCAAAACATAGACAGTAAAAACAGTCAGTCTTCTTCTACTTAAGTCGGCATTGTGCCATTTCTATTTAATTCCGATTCAATCTCTGTGTTTCATCGTCAATAAGAAGGTCAGAGGGATACAGTAAACCTGAAGTGAAGCATCGGAATCTATAAGTGGTGTCACAGGAATGGTTCAAACATAGTCAGTAAGAAGAGTCAGTCTTCTTGTACTTAAGTCGGCATTGTGTCTTTCGTATTTAATTCCGATGAAATTTCGGTGTTTCATCGTCAATAAGAAGGTCCAAGGGATACAATAAACCTGAAGTGAAGCATCGGAATCTATAACTAGTGTCACAGGAATGGTTCAAACATAGTCAGTAAGAAGAGTCAGTCTTCTTGTTCTTAAGTCGGCATTGTGCCTTTTCTATTCAATTCCGATGCAATTTCTGTGTTTCATCGTCAATAAGAAGGTCAGAGGGATACAGCAAACCTGAAGTGAAGCATTGAAATGTATAACTAGTTTCACAGGAATGATTCAAAACATAGACTGTAGGAAGAATCAGTCTTCTTGTACTTAAGTCGGCATTGTGCCTTTTCTATTTAATTCCGATGAAATTTCTGTGCTTCATCGTCAACAAGAAGGTCAGAGGCATACAGTAAACCTGAAGGGAAGCATCGGAATCCATAACTAGTGTCACACGATTGGTTCAAAACATAGACAGTAGGAAGAGTCAGTCTTCTTGTTCGTAAGTCGGCATTGTGCCTTTTGTATTTAATTCCGATGCAATTTCTGTGTTTTATCGTCAATAATAAGGTCCAAGGAATACAGTAAACCTGAAGTGAGGCATCGGAATCTATAACTAGTGTCACAGGAATGGTTCAAAACGTAGTCAGTAAGAAGAGTCAGTCTTCTTGTACTTAAGTCGGCATTGTGCCTTTTCTATTTACTTCCGATGCAATTTCTGTATTTTATCGACAATAAGACGGTCCAAGGGATGCAGTACACCTGAAGTGCAGAATCGGAATCTATAACTAGTGTCACAGGAATGGTTCAAAACATAGTCAGTAATAAGAGACAGTCTTCTTGTACTTAAGTCGCCATTGTGCCTTTTCTATTTATTTCCGATGCAATTTCTGTGTTTCATCGTCAATACGAAGGTCAGAGGGATACAGTAAACCTGAAGTGAAGCAACGGAATCTATAACTAGTGTCACTGGAATGATTCAAAACATAGACAGTAGGAAGAGTCAGTCTTCTTGTTCTTAAGTCGGCATTGTGACTTTTCTATTTAATTCCGATGCCATTTCTGTGTTTCATCGTCAACACGAAGGCCAGAGGGATACAGTAAACCTGAAGTGAGGCATCGGAATGTATAACTAGTGTCACAGGAATCGTTCAAAGCATAGACAGTAGCAAGAGTCAGTCTTCTTCTACTTAATTCGGCATTGTGCCTTTTGTATTTATTTCCGATGCAATTCCTATGTTTCATCGTCATAAAGAAGGTCAGAGGGATACAGTAAACCTGAAGTGAAGCATCAGAGTCTATAACTAGTGTCACAGGAATGGTTCAAAACATAGTCAGTAAGAAGAGTCATTCTTCTTGTACTTAAGTCGGCATTGTGCCATTTGTATTTTATTCCGATGCAATTTCTGTGTTTCATCGTCAATAAGAAGGTCAGAGGGATACAGTAAACCTGAAGTGAAGCATCGGAATCTATAACTAGTGTCACAGGAATGGTTCAAATCATAGTCAGTAAGAAGGATCAGTCTTCTTGTACTTAATTCGGCATTGTGCCTTTTTATTTAATTCCGATGCAATTTCTGTGTTTCATCGCCAATATGAAGTTCAAAGGGATACAGTAAACCTGAAGCATCGGAATCTATAACTAGTGTCACAGGAATGGTTCAAAACATAGTCAGCAAGATGTGTCAGTCTTCTTGTACTTAAATCGGCGTTGTGCCTTTTCTATTTAATTCCGATGCAATTTCTGTGTTTCATCGTCAATAAGAAGGTCAGAGGGATACAGTAAACCTGAAGTGAAGCATCGGATTGTATAACTAGTGTCACAGGAATGGTTCAAAACATAGACAGTAGGAAGAGTCAGTCTTCTTGTACTTGAGTCGGCATTGTGCCTTTTGTATATATTTCCGATGCAATTTCTGTGTTTCATCATCAATAAGAAGGTCAGAGGGATACAGTAAACCTGAAGTGAAGCATCGGAATCTATAACTAGTCTCACAGGTTGGTACAAAACATAGACAGCAGAAGAGTCATTCTTCTTGTACTTAAGTCGGCATTGTGCCTAGTCTATTTAATTCCGATGCAATTTCTGTGTTTCATCGTCAATAAGAAGGTCAGTGGGATACAGTAAACCTGAAGTGAATCATCGGAATCTATAACTAGTGTCACAGGAATGGTTCAAAACATAGACAGTAGGTAGAGTCAGTCTAAATGTACTTAAGTCGGCATTGTGCCTTTTGTATTTAATTCCGATGCAATTTTTGTGTTTCATCGTCAATAAGAAGGTCCAAGGGATACAGTAAACCTGAAGTGAAGAATCGGAATGTATAACTAGTGTCACAGGAATGGTTCCAAACATAGTCAGTAAGAAGAGTCAGTCTTCTTGTATTTAAGTCGGCATTGTGCCTTTTCTATCCACTTACGATGCAATTTCTGTGTTTCATCGTCAATAAGAAGGTCAGAGGGAAACAGTAAACCTGAAGTGAAGCATCGGAATCTATAACTAGTGTCACAGGAATGGATCAAAACATAGACAGTACGAAGAGTCAGTCTTCTTGTACTTAAGTCGGCATTGTGCCTTTTGTATTTAATTCCGATGCAATTTCTGCGTTTCATCGTCAATAAGAAGGTCAGAGGGATACAGTAAACCTGAAGTGAAGCATCGGAATCTATAACTAGTGTCACAGGAATCGCTCAAAGCATAGACAGTAGGAAGAGTCAGTCTTCTTCTACTTGATTCGGCATTGCGCCTTTTGTATTTATTTCCGATGCAATTTCTGTGTTTCATCATCAATAAGAAGCTCAGAGGGATACAGCAAACATGAAGTGAAGCATCGTAATCTATAACTAGTGTCACAGGAATGGTTCAAAACATAGACAGTAAGAAGAGTCAGTCTTCTTGTACTTAAGTCGCCATTGTGCCTTTTCTATTTAATACCGATGCAAGTTCTGTGTTTCATCGTCAATAAGACGGTCAGAGGGATACAGTAAATCTGAAGTGAAGCATCGGAATGTATAACTAGTGTCCATGAATTGGTTCAAAACATAGACAGTAGGAAGAGTCAGTCTCCTTGTACTTGAGTGGGCTCTGTGCCTTTTGTATTTATTTTCGATGTAATTTCTGTGTTTCATCATCAATAAGAAGGTCAGAGGGATACAGTAAACCTGAAGTGAAGCATCGGAATCTATAACTAGTGTCACAGGAATCGCTCAAAGCATAGACAGTAGGAAGAGTCAGTCTTCTTCTACTTGATTCGGCATTGCGCCTTTTGTATTTATTTCCGATGCAATTTCTGTGTTTCATCATCAATAAGAAGCTCAGAGGGATACAGCAAACATGAAGTGAAGCGTCGTAATCTATAACTAGTGTCACAGGAATGGTTCAAAGCATAGACAGTAGGAAGAGTCAGTTTACATGTACTTCAATCTGCATTGTGCCTTTTGTATTTAATTCCAATGCAATTTTTGTGTTTCATCGTCAATAGGAAGGTCCAAGGGATACAGTAAACCTGAAGTGAAGAATCGGAATCTATAACATGTGTCACAGGAATGGTTCAAAACATAGTCAGCAAGAAGAGTCTGCCTTCTTGTACTTAAGTCGGCATTGTGCCTTTTCTATTTACTTCCGATGCAATTTCTGTGTTTCATCGTCAATAAGAAAGTCAGAGGGATACAGTAAACCTGAAGTGAAGCAACGGAATCTATAACTAGTGTCACAGGAATGGTTCAAAACATAGACAGTAGGAAGAGTCAGTCTTCTCGTACTTAAGTCGGCATTGTGCGTTTTGTATTTAATTCCGATGCAATTTCTGTGCTTCATCGTCAATAAGAAGGTCAGAGGGATACAGCAAAGCTGAAGTGAAGCATCGGAATGTATAACTAGTGTCACAGGAATGATTCAAAACAAAGACTGTAGGAAGAATCAGTCTTCATGTACTTAAGTCGGCATTGTGCCTTTTCTATTTAATTCCGATGCAATTTCTGTGTTTCATCGTCAACAAGAAGGTCAGAGGGATACAGTAAACCTGAAGTGAAGCATCGGAATCCATAACTAGTGTCACACGATTGGTTCAAAACATAGACAGTAGGAAGAGTCAGTCTTCTTGTTCTTAAGTCGACATTGTGCCTTTTGTATTTAATTCCGATGCAATTTCTGTGTTTTATCGTCAATAAGAAGGTCCAAGGAATACAGTAAACCTGAAGTGAGGCATCGGAATCTATAACTAGTGTCACAGGAATGTTTCAAAACATAGTCAGTAGGAAGAGTCAATCTTCTTGTACTTAAGTCGGCATTGTGACTTTTCTATTTAACTCCGATGCAATTTCTGTATTTTATCGACAATACGAAGGTCCAAGGGATGGAGTACACCTGAATTGCAGAATCGGAATCTATAACTAGTGTCACAGGATTGGTTCAAAACATAGTCAGTAAGAAGAGTCAGTCTTCTTGTACATAGGTCGCCATTGTGCCTTTTCTATTTATTTCCGATGCAAATTCTGTGTTTCATCGTCAATAAGAAGGTCGGAGGGATACAGTAAACCTGAAGTGAAGCATCGGAATCTATAACTAGTGTCACAGAAATGGTTCAAAACATAGACAGTAGGAAGAGTCAGTCTTTTTGTACTTAAGTAGTCATTGTGTCTTTTGTATTTAATTCCGATGCTATTTCTGTGTTTCATCGTCAACAAGTATTTCAGAGGGATACAGTAAACGTGATGTGAGGCATCGGAATCTATAACTAGTGTTACGGGAATGACTCAAAACGTAGACAGTAGGAAGAGTCAGTCTTCTTGTATTTAAGTCGGCATTGTGCCTTTCCTATTTAATTCCGATGCTATTTCTGTGTTTCATCGTCAATAAGAAGGTCAGATGGATACAGTAAACCTGAGGCGAAGCATCGGAATCTATAACTAGTGTCACAGGAATGGTTCAAATGATAGACAGTAGGAAGAGTCAGTCTTCTTGTACTTAAGTCGGCATTGTGCCTTTTGTATTTAATTCCGATGCAATTTCTGCGTTTCATCGTCAATAAGAAGGTCAGAGGGATACAGTAAACATGAAGTGAAGCATCGGAATGTATAACTAGTGTCACAGGAATCGCTCAAGGCATAGACAGTAGGAAGAGTCAGTCTTCTTCTACTTGATTCGGCATTGTGCCTTTTGTATTTATTTCCGATGCAATTTCTGTGTTTCATCGTCAATAAGAAGCTCAGAGGGATACAGCAAACATGAAGTGAAGCATCGTAATCTATAACTAGTGTCACAGGAATGGTTCAAACACAGTCAGTAAGAAGAGTCAGTCTTCTTGTACTTAAGTCGGCATTGTGCCTTTTCTATTTAATTCCGATGCAATTTCTGTGTTTCATCGTCAATAAGAAGATCAGAGGGATACAGTAAATCTGAAGTGACGCATCGGAATGTATAACTAGTGTCCATGGAGTGGTTCAAAACATAGACAGTAGGAAGAGTCAGTCTCCTTGTACTTGAGTCGGCATTGTGCCTTTTGTATTTATTTCCGATGTAAATTCTGTGTTTCATCATCAACAAGATGGTCAGAGGTATACAGTAAACCTGAAGTGAAGCATCAGATTCTATAACTAGTGTCACAGGAATGGTTCAAAACATAGACAGCAGGAAGAGTCATTCTTCTTGTACTTAAGTCATCATTGTGCCTTTTCTATTTAATTCCGATGCAATTTCTGTGTTTCATCATCAATAAGAAGGTCAGAGGGATACAGTAAATCTGAAGTGATGCATCGGAATGTATAACTAGTGTCAGAGGAATGGTTCAAAACATAGACAGTAGGAAGAGTCAGTCTATATGTACTTAAGTCTGCATTGTGCCTTTTGTATTTAATTCCGATGTCTTTTTGTGTTTCATCGTCAATAAGAAGGTCCAAGAGATACAGTAAACCTGAAGTGAAGAATCGGAATCTATAACTAGTGTCACAGGAATGGTTCAAAACATAGTCAGTAAGAAGAGTCAGTCTTCTTGTACTTAAGTCGGCATTGTGCCTTTTCTATTTACTTCCAATGCAATTTCTGTGTTTCATCGTCAATAAGAACGTCAGAGGGATACAGTAAACCTGAAGTGAAGCAACGGAATCTATAACTAGTGTCACAGGAATGGTTCAAAACAATGACAGTAGGAAGAGACACTCTTCTCGTACTTAAGTCGGCATTGTGCCTATTGTATTTAATTCCGATGCAAATCTGTGTTTCATCGTCAATATGAAGGTCAGAGGGATACAGCAAACCTCAAGTGAAGCATCAGAAAGTATAACTAGTGTCACAGGAATGATTCAAAACATAGACTGTAGGAAGATTCAGTCTTCTTGTACTTAAGTCTGCATTGTGCCTTTTCTATTTAATTCCGATGCAATTTCTGTGCTTCATCGTCAACAAGAAGGTCAGAGGGATACAGTAAACCTGAAGTGAAGCATCGGAATCCATAACTAGTGCCACACGATTGGTTCAAAACATAGACAGTAGGAGGAGTCAGTCTTCTTGTTCGTAATTCGGCATTGTGCCTTTTGTATTTAATTCCGATGCAATTTCTGTGTTTTATCGTCAGTAATAAGGTCCAAGGAATACAGTAAACCTGAAGTGGGGCATCGGAATCTATAACTAGTGTCACAGGAATGGTTCAAAACATAGTCAGTAAGAAGAGTCAGTCTTCTTGTACTTAAGTCGCCATTGTGCCTTTTCTATTTATTTCCGATGCAATTTCTGTGTTTCATCGTCAATAAGAAGGTCAGAGGGATACAGTAAACCTGAAGTGAGGCATCGGAATGTATAACTAGTGTCACAGGAATCGTTCAAAGCATAGACAGTAGGAAGAGTCAGTCTTCTTCTACTTGATTCGGCATTGTGCCTTTTGTATTTATTTCCGATGCAATTCCTGTGTTTCATCGTCAAAAAGAAGGTCAGAGGGATACAGTAAATAAAAAGTGATGCATCGGAATGTATAACTAGTGTCACAGGATTGATTCAAAACATAGACAGTTGGAAGAATCAGTCTTCATGTACTTAAGTCGGCATTGTGCATTTTCTATTTAATTCCGATGCAATTTCTGTGTTTCATCGTCAATAAGAAGGTCAGAGGGATACAGTAAACCTGAAGTGAAGCATCGGAATTCATAACTAGTGTCACAGGATTGCTTCAAAGCATAGACAGTAGGAAGAGTCAGTCTTCTTGTACTTAAGTCGGCATTGTGCCTTTTGTATTTAATTCCGATGCAATTTCTGTGTTTTATCGGCAATACGAAGGTCCAAGGAATGCAGTACACCTGAAGTGAAGCATCTTAATCTATAACTAGTGTCACAGGAATGGTTCATAACATAGACAGTAAGAAGAGTCAGTCTCCTTGTACTTAAGTCGGCATTGTGCCTTTTCTATTTAATTCCGACGCAATCTCTGAGTTTCATCGTCAATAAGAAGGTCAGAGGGATACAGTAAACCTGAAGTAAAGCATCGGAATCTATAAGTGGTGTCACAGGAATGGTTCAAACATAGTCAGTAAGAAGAGTCAGTCTTCTTGTACTTAAGTCGGCACTGTGTCTTTCGTATTTAATTCCGATGAAATTTCGGTGTTTCATCGTCAATAAGAAAGTCAAAGGGATACAGTAAATCTGAAGTGAAGCATCGGAATATATAACTAATGTCAAAGGAATGGTTCAAAACATAGACAGTAGGAAGAGTCACTCTCCTTGTACTTGAGTCGGCATTGTGCCTTTTGTATTTATTTCCGATGCAATTTCGGTGTTTCATCATCAATAAGAAAGTCAAAGTGATACAGTAAACCTGAAGTGAATCATCTGAATCTATATCTAGTGTCACAGGAATGGTACAAAACATAGACAGTAGGAAGAGTCAGTCTACATGTACTTCAGTCAGCATTGTGCCTTTTGTATTTAATTCCGATGTAATTTTTGTGTTTCATCGTCAATAAGAAGTTCCAAGGGATACAG
Organism: Schistocerca americana; assembly: GCF_021461395.2. Taxonomy (NCBI): domain Eukaryota; kingdom Metazoa; phylum Arthropoda; class Insecta; order Orthoptera; family Acrididae; genus Schistocerca; species Schistocerca americana. The sequence continues at coordinate 9,655,168 of NC_060130.1, read as the reverse complement.
TAAACCTGAAGTGCAGAATCGGAATCTATAACTAGTGTCACAGGAATGGTTCAAAACATAGTCAGTAAGAAGAGTCAGTCTTCTTGTGCATAAGTCGCCATTGTGCCTTTTCTATTTATTTCCGATGCAATTTCTGTGTTTCATCGTCAATAAGAAGGTCAGAGGGATTCAGTAAACCTGAAGTGAAGCAACGGAATCTATAACTAGTGTCAATGGAATGGTTCAAAACATAGACAGTAGGAAGAGTCAGTCTTCTTGTTCTTATGTCGGCATTGTGACTTTTCTATTTAATTCCGATGCCATTTCTGTGTTTCATCGTCAATAAGAAGGTCAGAGGGATACAGTAAACCTGAAGTGAAGCATCGGAATCTATAAGTGGTGTCACAGGAATGGTTCAAACATAGTCAGTAAGAAGAGTCAGTCTTCTTGTACTTAAGTCGGCATTGTGTCTTTCGTATTTAATTCCGATGAAATTTCGGTGTTTCATCGTCAATAAGAAGGTCCAAGGGATACATTAAACCTGAAGTGAAGCATCGGAATCTATAACTAGTGTCACAGGAATGGTTCAAGACATAGACAGTAGGAAGAGTCAGTCTACTAGTACTTAAGTCGGCATTGTGCCTTTTGAATTTAATTCCGATGCAATTTTTGTGTTTCATCGTCAATAAGAAGGTCCAAGGGATACAGTAAACCTGAAGTGAAGAATCGGAATCTATACCTAGTGTCACAGGAATGGTTCAAAACATAGTCAGTAAGAAGAGACAGTCCTCTTGTACTTAAGTCGGCATTGTGCCTTTTCTATTTACTTCCGATGCAATTTCAGTGTTTCATCGTCAATAAGAAGGTCACAGGGATACAGTAAACCTGAAGTGTAGCATCGGAATCTATAACTAGTGTCACAGGAATGGTTCAAAACATAGACAGTAGAAAGAGTCAGTCTTCTTGTACTTAAGTCGGCATTGTGCCTTTTGTATTAAATTCCGATGCAATTTCTGTGTTTCATCGTCAACAAGAATTTCAGAGGGATACAGTAAACGTGATGTGAGGCATCGGAATCTATAACTAGTGTTACAGGAATGACTCAAAACGTAGACAGTAGGAAGAGTCAGTCTTCTTGTATTTAAGTCGGCATTGTGCCTTTTCTATTTAATTCCGATGCAATTTCTGTGTTTCATCGTCAATAAGAAGGTCAGATGGATACAGTAAACCTGAGGCGAAGCATCGGAATTTATAACTAGTGTCACAGGAATGGTTCAAATGATAGACAGTAGGAAGAGTCAGTCTTCTTGTACTTAAGTCGGCATTGTGCCTTTTGTATTTAATTCCGATGCAATTTCTGCGTTTCATCGTCAATAAGAAGGTCAGAGGGATACAGTAAACCTGAAGGGAAGCATCGGAATGTATAACTAGTGTCACAGGAATCGCTCAAAGCATAGACAGTAGGAAGAGTCAGTCTTCTTCTACTTGATTCGGCATTGTGCCTTTTGTATTTATTTCCGATGCAATTTCTGTGTTTCATCGTTAATAAGAAGCTCAGATTGATACAGCAAACATGAAGTGAAGCATCGTAATCTATAACTAGTGACACAGGAATGGTTCAAAACATAGACAGTAAGAAGAGTCAGTCTTCTTGTACTTAAGTCGGCATTGTGCCTTTTCTATTTAATTCCGACGCAATCTCTGTGTTTCATCGTCAATAAGAAGGTCAGAGGGATACAGTAAACCTGAAGTGAAGCATCGGACTCTATAAGTGGCGTCACAGGAATGGTTCAAACACAGTCAGTACGAAGAGTCAGTCTTCTTGTATTTAAGTCGGCATTGTGCCTTTTCTATTTAATTCCGATGCAATTTCTGTGTTTCATCGTCAATAAGAAGATCAGAGGGATACAGTAAATCTGAAGTGAAGCATCGGAATGTATAACTAGTGTCCATGGAATGGTTCAAAACATAGACAGTAGGAAGAATCAGTCTCCTTGTACTTGAGTCGGCATTGTGCCTTTTGTATTTATTTCCGATGCAAATTCTGTGTTTCATCATCAACAAGATGGTCAGAGGTATACAGTAAACCTGAAGTGAAGCATCAGATTCTATAACTAGTGTCACAGGAATGGTTCAAAACATAGACAGCAAGAAGAGTCATTCTTCTTGTACTTAAGTCGGCATTGTGCCTAGTCTATTTAATTCCGATGCAATTTCTGTTTTTCATCGTCAATAAGAAGATAAGAGGGATACAGTAAATCTGAAGTGAAGCATCGGAATGTATAACTAGTGTCCATGGAATGGTTCAAAACATAGACAGTAGGAAGAGTCAGTCTCCTTGTACTTGAGTCGGCATTGTGCCTTTTGTTTTTAATTCCGATGCAATTTCTGTGTTTTATCGTCAATAAGAAGGTCCAAGGAATACAGTAAACCTGAAGTGAGGCATCGGAATGTATAAGTAGTGTCTCAGGAATCGTTCAAATCATAGACAGTAGGAAGAGTCAGTCTTCTTCTACTTGATTCGGCATTGTGCCTTTTGTATCTATTTCCGATGCAATTCCTGTGTTTCATCGTCAAAAGGAAGGTCTGAGGTATACAGTAAACCTGAAACGAAGCATCGGAATGTATAACTAGTGTCACAGGAACGATTCAAAACATAGACAGTTGGAAGAATCAGTCTTCATGTACTTAAGTCGGCATTGTGCCTTTTCTATTTATTTCCGATGCAAATTCTTTGTTTCATCGTCAATAAGAAGGTCGGAGGGATACAGTAAACCTGAAGTGAAGCATTGGAATCTATAACTAGTGTCACAGAAATGGTTCAAAGCATAGACAGTAGGAAGAGTCAGTCTACATGTACATAAATGTGCATTGTGCCTTTTGTATTTAATTCCGATGCAATTTTTGTGTTTCATCGTCAATAGGAAGGTGCAAGGGATACAGTAAACCTGAAGTGAAGAATCGGAATCTATAACTAGTGTCACAGGAATGGTTCAAAACATAGTCAGCAAGAAGAGTCAGTCTTCTTGTACTTAAGTCGGCATTGTGCCTTTTCTATTTAATTCCGATGCAATTTCTGTGTTTCATCGTCAATAAGAAGATCAGAGGGATACAGTAAATCTGAAGTGAAGCATCGGAATGTATAACTAGTGTCCATGGAATGGTTCAAAACATAGACAGTAGGAAGAGTCACTCTCCTTGTACTTGAGTCGGCATTGTGCCTTTTGTATTTAATTCCGATGCAATTTCTGTGTTTTATCGTCAATAAGAAGGTCCAAGGAATACAGTAAACCTGAAGTGAGGCATCGGAATGTATAAGTAGTGTCTCAGGAATCGTTCAAAGCATAGACAGTAGGAAGAGTCAGTCTTCTTCTACTTGATTCGGCATTGTGCCTTTTGTATCTATTTCCGATGCTACTCCTGTGTTTCATCGTCAAAAGGAAGGTCTGAGGGATACAGTAAACCTGAAACGAAGCATCGGAATGTATAACTAGTGTCACAGGAACGATTCAAAACATAGACAGTTGGAAGAATCAGTCTTCATGTACTTAAGTCGGCATTGTGCCTTTTCTATTTATTTCCGATGCAAATTCTGTGTTTCATCGTCAATAAGAAGGTCGGAGGGATACAGTAAACCTGAAGTGAAGCATCGGAATCTATAACTAGTGTCACAGAAATGGTTTAAAACATAGACATTAGGAAGAGTCAGTCTTTTTGTACTTAAGTCGGCATTGTGCCTTTTCTATTTACTTCCGATGCAATTTCTGTGTTTCATCGTCAATAAGAAAGTCAGAGGGATACTGTAAACCTGAAGTGAAGCAACGGAATCTATAACTAGTGTCACAGGAATGGTTCAAAACATAGACAGTAGGAAGAGTCAGTCTTCTCGTACTTAAGTCGGCATTGTGCCTTTTGTATTTAATTCCGATGCAATTTCTGTGCTTCATCGTCAATAAGAAGGTCAGAGGGATACAGCAAAGCTGAAGTGAAGCATCGGAATGTATAACTAGTGTCACAGGAATGATTCAAAACATAGACTGTAGGAAGAATCAGTCTTCATCTACTTAAGTCGGCATTGTGCCTTTTCTATTTAATTCCGATGCAATTTCTGTGTTTCATCGTCAACAAGAAGGTCAGAGGGATACAGTAAACCTGAAGTGAAGCATCAGAATCCATAACTAGTGTCACACGATTGGTTCAAATCATAGACAGTAGGAAGAGTCAGTCTTCTTGTTCTTAAGTCGACATTGTGCCTTTTGTATTTACTTCCGGTGCAATTTCTGTGTTTTATCGTCTATAAGAAGGTCCAAGGAATACTGTAAACCTGAAGTGAGGCATCGGAATGTATAAGTAGTGTCTCAGGAATCGTTCAAAGCATAGACAGTAGGAAGAGTCAGTCTTCTTCTACTTGATTCGGCATTGTGCCTTTTGTATCTATTTCCGATGCAATTCCTGTGCTTCATCGTCAAAAGGAAGGTCTGAGGGATACAGTAAACCTGAAGTGAAGCATCGGAATGTATAACTAGTGTCACAGGAAAGATTCAAAACATAGACAGTTGGAAGAATCAGTCTTCATGTACTTAAGTCGGCATTGTGCCTTTTCTATTTAATTCCGACGCAATTTCTGTGTTTCATCGTCAATAAGAAGGTCAGAGGGGTACAGTAAACCTGAAGTGAAGCATCGGAATCTATAAGTGGTGTCACATGAATGGTCCAAACATAGTCAGTAAGAAGAGTCAGTCTTCTTGTACTTAAGTCAGCATTGTGTCTTTCGTATTTAATTCCGATGAAATTTCGGTGTTTCATCGTCAATAAGAAGGTCCAAGGGATGCAATAAACCTGAAGTGAAGCATCGGAATCTATAACTAGTGTCACAGGAATGGTTCAAACATAGTCAGTAAGAAGAGTCAGTCTTCTTGTACTTAAGTCGGAATTGTGCCTTTTCTATTTAATTCCGATGCAATTTCTGTGTTTCATCGTCAATAAGAAGGTCAGAGGGATCCAGTAAATCTGAAGTGATGCATCGGAATGTATAACTAGCGTCAAAGGAGTGGTTCAAAACATAGACAGTAGGAAGAGTCAGTCTATATGTACTTAAGTCTGCATTGTGCCTTTTGTATTTAATTCCGATGTCTTTTTGTGTTTCATCGTCAATAAGAAGGTCCAAGAGATACAGTAAACCTGAAGTGAAGAATCGGAATCTATAACTAGTGTCACAGAAATGGTTCAAAACATAGTCAGTAAGAAGGGTCAGTCTTCTTGTACTTAAGTCGGCATTGTGCCTTTTCTATTTACTTCCAATGCAATTTCTGTGTTTCATCGTCAATAAGAACGTCAGAGGGATACAGTAAACCTGAAGTGAAGCAACGGAATCTATAACTAGTGTCACAGGAATGGTTCAAAACAATGACAGTAGGAAGAGTCAGTCTTCTCGTACTTAAGTCGGCATTGTGCCTTTTGTATTTAATTCCGATGCAATTTCTATGTTTCATCGTCAATAAGAAGGTCAGAGGGACACAGCAAACCTGAAGTGAAGCATCAGAATGTATAACTAGTGTCACAGGAATGATTCAAAACATAGACTGTAGGAAGAACCAGTCTTCTTGTACTTATGTCTGCATTGTGCCTTTTCTATTTAATTCCGATGCAATTTCTGTGCTTCATCGTCAACAAGAAGGTCAGAGGGATACAGTAAACCTGAAGTGAAGCATCGGAATCCATAACTAGTGTCTCACGATTGGTTCAAAGCATAGACAGTAGGAAGAGTCAGTCTTCTTGTTCCTAAGTCGGCATTGTGCCTTTTGTATTTAATTCCGATGCGATTTCTGTGTTTTATCGTCAATAATAAGGTCCAAGGAATACAGTAAACCTGGAGTGAAGCATCGGAATCTATAACTAGTGTCACGGGAACGGTTCAATGCAGAGACAGTAAGAAGAGTCAGTCTTCGTGTACTTATGACGGAATTGTGCATTTAGTATTTAATTCCGATGCAATTTCTGTGTTTCATCATTAATAAGAAGGTCCAAGGGATACAGTAAACCTGAAGTGAAGCATCAGATTCTATAACTAGTGTCACAGGAATGGTTCAAAACATAGACAGCAGGAAGAGTCATTCTTCTTGTACTTAAGTCGGCATTGTGCCTTTTCTATTTAATTCCGATGCAATTTCTGTGTTTCATCATCAATAAGAAGGTCAGAGGGATACAGTAAACCTAAAGTGAATCATCGGAATCTATAACTAGTGTCACATGAATGGTTCAAAGCATAGACAGTAGGAAGAGTCAGTCTACATGTACTTAAATGTGCATTGTGCCTTTTGTATTTAATTCCGATGCAATTTTTGTGTTTCATCGTCAATAGGAAGGTCCAAGGGATACAGTAAACCTGTAGTGAAGAATCGGAATCTATAACTAGTGTCACAGGAAGGGTTCAAAACATAGTCAGCAAGAAGAGTCAGTCTTCTTGTACTTAAGTCGGCATTGTGCCTTTTCTATTTACTTCCGATGCAATTTCTGTGTTTCATCGTCAATAAGAAAGTCAGAGGGATACAGTAAACCTGAAGTGAAGCAACGGAATCTATAACTAGTGTCACAGGAATGGTTCAAAACATAGACAGTAGGAAGAGTCAGTCTTCTCGTACTTAAGTCGGCATTGTGCCTTTTGTATTTAATTCCGATGCAATTTCTGTGCTTCATCGTCAATAAGAAGGTCAGAGGGATACAGCAAAGCTGAAGTGAAGCATCGGAATGTATAACTAGTGTCACAGGAATGATTCAAAACATAGACGGTAGGAAGAATCAGTCTTCATGTACTTATGTCGGCATTGTGCCTTTTCTATTTAATTCCGATGCAATTTCTGTGTTTCATCGTCAACAAGATGGTCAGAGGGATACAGTAAACCTGAAGTGAAGCATCGGAATCCATAACTAGTGTCACACGATTGGTTCAAATCATAGACAGTAGGAAGAGTCAGTCTTCTTGTTCTTAAGTCGACATTGTGCCTTTTGTATTTAATTCCGATGCAATTTCTTTGTTTTATCGTCTATAAGAAGGGCCAAGGAATACAGTAAACCTGAAGTGAGGCATCGGAATGTATAAGTAGTGTCTCAGGAATCGTTCAAAGCATAGACAGTAGGAAGAGTCAGTCTTCTTCTACTTGATTCGGCATTGTGCCTTTTGTATCTATTTCCGATGCAATTCCTGTGTTTCATCGTCAAAAGGAATGTATAACTAGTGTCACAGGAACGATTCAAAACATAGACAGTTGGAAGAATCAGTCTTCATGTACTTAAGTCGGCATTGTGCCTTTTCTATTTAATTCCGACGCAATTTCTGTGTTTCATCGTCAATAAGAAGGACAGAGGGATACAGTAAACCTGAAGTGAAGCATCGGAATTCATAACTAGTGTCACAGGATTGGTTCAAAACATAGACAGTAGGAAGAGTCAGTCTTCTTGTACTTAAGTTGGCATTGTGCGCTTTGTATTTAATTCCGATGAAATTTCTGTGTTTCATCGTCAATAAGAAGGTCCAAGGAATACAGTAAACCTGATGTGTGGCATCGGAATCTATAACTAGTGTCACAGGAATGATTCAAAACATAGTCAGTAAGAAGAGTCAGTCTACTTGTACTTAAGTCGGCATTGTGCCTTTTCTATTTAATTCCCATGCAATTTCTGTGTTTTATCGGCACTAAGAAGGTCCAAGGGATGCAGTACACCTGAAGTGAAGCATCGGATTCTATAAGTGGTGTCACATGAATGGTCCAAACATAGTCAGTAAGAAGAGTCAGTCTTCTTGTACTTAAGTCGGCATTGTGTCTTTCGTATTTAATTCCGCTGAAATTTCGGTGTTTCATCGTCAATAAGAAGGTCCAAGGGATGCAATAAACCTGAAGTGAAGCATCGGAATCTATAACTAGTGTCACAGGAATGGTTCAAACATAGTCAGTAAGAAGAGTCAGTCTTCTTGTACTTAAGTCGGAATTGTGCCTTTTCTATTTAATTCCGATGCAATTTCTGTGTTTCATCGTCAATAAGAAGGTCAGAGGGATACAGTAAATCTGAAGTGATGCATCGGAATGTATAACTAGTGTCAAAGGAATGGTTCAAAACATAGACAGTAGGAAGAGTCAGTCTATATGTACTTAAGTCTGCATTGTGCCTTTTGTATTTAATTCCGATGTCTTTTTGTGTTTCATTGTCAGTAAGAATGTCCAAGAGATACAGTAAACCTGAAGTGAAGAATCGGAATCTATAACTAGTGTCACAGGAATGGTTCAAAACATAGTCAGTAAGAAGAGTCAGTCTTCTTGTACTTAAGTCGGCATTGTGCCTTTTCTATTTACTTCCAATGCAATTTCTGTGTTTCATCGTCAATAAGAACGTCAGAGGGATACAGTAAACCTGAAGTGAAGCAACGGAATCTATAACTAGTGTCACAGGTATGGTTCAAAACAATGACAGTAGGAAGAGTCAGTCTTCTCGTACTTAAGTCGGCATTGTGCCTATTGTATTTAATTCCGATGCAATTTCTGTGTTTCATCGTCAATAAGAAGGTCAGAGGGATACAGCAAACCTGAAGTGAAGCATCAGAATGTATAACTAGTGTCACAGGAATGATTCAAAACATAGACTGTAGGAAGAATCAGTCTTCTTGCACTTAAGTCTTCATTGTGCCTTTTCTATTTAATTCCGATGCAATTTCTGTGCTTCATCGTCAACAAGAAGGTCAGAGGTATACATTAAACCTGAAGTGAAGCATCGGAATCCATAACTAGTGTCTCACGATTGGTTCAAAGCATAGACAGTAGGAAGAGTCAGTCTTCTTGTTCCTAAGTCGGCATTGTGCCTTTTGTAATTAATTCCGATGCAATTTCTGTGTTTTATCGTCAATAATAAGGTCCAAATAATACAGTAAACCTGAAGTGGGGCATCGGAATCTATAACTAGTGTCACAGGAATGGTTCAAAACGTAGTCAGTAAGAAGAGTCAGTCTTCTTGTACTTAAGTCGGCATTGTGCTTTTCTATTTAATTCCGATGCAATTTCTGTATTTTGTCGACAATAAGAAGGTCAGAGGGATACAGTAAACCTGAAGTGAAGCAACGGAATCTATAACTAGTGTCACTGGAATGGTTCAAAACATAGACAGTATTAAGAGTCAGTCTTCTTGTTCTTAAGTCGGCATTGTGACTTTTCTATTTAATTCCGATGCCATTTCTGTGTTTCATCGTCAATACGAAGGCCAGAGGGATACAGTAAACCTGAAGTGAGGCATCGGAATGTATAACTAGTGTCACAGGAATCGTTCAAAGCATAGACAGTAGGAAGAGTCAGTCTTCTTCTACTTCATTCGGCATTGTGCCTTTTGTATTTAATTCCGATGCAATTTCTGTGTTTTATCATCAATAATAAAGGCCAAGGAATACAGTAAACCTAAAGTAAAGCATCGGAATCTATAAGTGGTGTCACAGGAATGGTTCAAACATAGTCAGTAAGAAGAGTAAGTCTTCTTGTACTTAAGTCGGCACTGTGTCTTTCGTATTTAATTCCGATGAAATTTCGGTGTTTCATCGTCAATAAGAAAGTCAAAGGGATACAGTAAATCTGTAGTGAAGCATCGGAATATATAACTAATGTCAAAGGAATGGTTCAAAACATAGACAGTAGGAAGAGTCACTCTCCTTGTACTTGAGTCGGCATTGTGCCTTTTGTATTTATTTCCGATGCAATTTCGGTGTTTCATCATCAATAAGAAAGTCAAAGGGATACAGTAAACCTAAAGTGAATCATCGGAATCTATAACTAGTGTCAGAGGAATGGTACAAAACATAGACAGTAGGAAGAGTCAGTTTACATGTACTTAAGTCAGCATTGCGCCTTTTGTATTTAATTCCGACGCAATTTTTGTGTTTCATCGTCAATAAGAAGTTCCAAGGGATACAGTAAACCTGAAGTGCAGAATCGGAATCTATAACTAGTGTCACAGGAATGGTTCAAAACATAGTCAGTAAGAAGAGTCAGTCTTCTTGTACTTAAGTCGCCATTGTGCCTTTTCTATTTATTTCCGATGCAATTTCTGTGTTTCATCGTCAATAAGAAGGTCAGAGGGATTCAGTAAACCTGAAGTGAAGCAACGGAATCTATAACTAGTGTCAATGGAATGGTTCAAAACATAGACAGTAGGAAGAGTCAGTCTTCTTGTTCTTATGTCGGCATTGTGACTTTTCTATTTAATTCCGATGCCATTTCTGTGTTTCATCGTCAATAAGAGGGTCAGAGGGATACAGTAAAACTGAAGTGAAGCATCGGAATCTATAAGTGGTGTCACAGGAATGGTTCAAACATAGTCAGTAAGAAGAGTCAGTCTTCTTGTACTTAAGTCGGCATTGTGTCTTTCGTATTTAATTCCGATAAAATTTCGGTGTTCATCGTCAATAAGAAGGTCCAAGGGATACATTAAACCTGAAGTGAAGCATCGGAATCTATAACTAGTGTCACAAGAATGGTTCAAGACATAGACAGTAGGACGAGTCAGTCTACATGTACTTAAGTCGGCACTGTGCCTTTTGAATTCAATTCCGATGCAATTTTTGTGTTTCATCGTCAATAAGAAGGTCCAAGGGATACAGTAAACCTGAAGTGAAGAATCGGAATCTATAACTAGTGTCACAGGAATGGTTCAAAACATAGTCAGTAAGAAGAGGCAGTCCTCTTGTACTTAAGTCGGCATTGTGCCTTTTCTATTTACTTCCGATGCAATTTTAGTGTTTCATCGTCAATAAGAAGGTCACAGGGATACAGTAAACCTGAAGTGTAGCATCGGAATCTATAACTAGTGTCACAGGAATGGTTCAAAACATAGACAGTAGAAAGAGTCCTTCTTCTTGTACTTAAGTCGGCATTGTGCCTTTTCTACTTAATTCCGATGCAATTTCTGTGTTTCATCGTCTATAAGAAGGTCAGAGGGATACAGTAAACCTGAAGTGAAGCATCAGGATCTATAACTAGTGTCACAGGAATGGTTCAAAACATAGACAGTAAGAAGAGTCAGTCTACTCGTACTTAAGTTGGCATTCTGCCTTTTGTGTTTAATTCCGATGCAATTTCTGTGTTTCATCGTCAACAAGAAATTCAGAGGGATACAGTAAACGTGATGTGAGGCATCGGAATCTATAACTAGTGTTACAGGAATGACTCAAAACGTAGACAGTAGGAAGAGTCAGTCTTCTTGTATTTAAGTCGGCATTGTGCCTTTTGTATTTAATTCCGATGCAATTTCTGCGTTTCATCGTCAATAAGAAGGTCAGAGGGATACAGTAAACCTGAAGTGAAGCATCGGAATGTATAACTAGTGTCACAGGAATCGCTCAAAGCATAGACAGTAGGAAGAGTCAGTCTTCTTCTACTTGATTCGGCATTGTGCCTTTTGTATCTATTTCCGATGCAATTCCTGTGTTTCATCGTCAAAAGGAAGGTCTGAGGGATACAGTAAACCTGAAGTGAAGCATCGGAATCTATAACTAGTGTCACAGGAACGATTCAAAACATAGACAGTTGGAAGAATCAGTCTTCATGTACTTAAGTCGGCATTGTGCCTTTTCTATTTAATTTCGACGCAATTTCTGTGTTTCATCGTCAATAAGAACGTCAGAGGGATACAGTAAACCTGAAGTGAAGCATCGGAATTCATAACTAGTGTCACAGGCTTGGTTCAAAACATAGACAGTAGGAAGAGTCAGTCTTCTTGTACTTAAGTCGGCATTGTGCCCTCTGTATTTAATTCCGATGCAATTTCTGTGTTTCATCGTCAATACGAAGTTCCAAGGAATACAGTAAACCTGATGTGAGGCATCGGAATCTATAACTAGTGTCACAGGAATGGTTCAAAACATAGTCAGTAAGAAGAGTCAGTCTTCTTGTACTTAAGTCGGCATTGTGCCTTTTCTATTTAATTCCCATGCAATTTCTGTGTTTTATCGGCACTAAGAAGGTCCAAGGGATGCAGTACACCTGAAGTGAAGCATCGGATTCTATAACTAGTGTCACAGAAATGGTTCATAACTTAGGCAGTAAGAACAGTCAGTCTTCTTCTACTTATGTTGGCATTGTGCCTTTTCTATTTAATTCCGATTCAATCTCTGTGTTTCATCGTCAATAAGAAGGTCAGAGGGATACAGTAAACCTGAAGTGAAGCATCGGAATCTATAAGTGGTGTCACATGAATGGTTCAAACATAGTCAGTAAGAAGAGTCAGTCTTCTTGTACTTAAGTCGGCATTGTGTCTTTCGTATTTAATTCCGATGAAATTTCGGTGTTTCATCGTCAATAAGAATGTCCAAGGGATACAACAAACCTGAAGTGAAGCATCGGAATCAATAACTAGTGTCACAGGAATGGTTCAAACATAGTCAGTAAGAAGAGTCAGTCTTCTTGTACTTAAGTCGGAATTGTGCCTTTTCTATTTAATTCCGATGCAATTTCTGTGTTTCATCGTCTATAAGAAGGTCAGAGGGATACAGTAAATCTGAAGTGATGCATCGGAATGTATAACTAGTGTCAAAGGAATGGTTCAAAACATAGACAGTAGGAAGAGTCAGTCTATATGTACTTAAGTCTGCATTGTGCCTTTTGTATTTAATTCCGATGTCTTTTTGTGTTTCATCGTCAATAAGAAGGTCCAAGAGATACAGTAAACCTGAAGTGAAGAATCGGAATCTATAACTAGTGTCACAGGAATGGTTCAAAACATAGTCAGTAAGAAGAGTCAGTCTTCTTGTACTTAAGTCGGCATTGTGCCCTTTCTATTTACTTCCAATGCAATTTCTGTGTTTCATCGTCAATAAGAACGTCAGAGGGATACTGTAAACCTGAAGTAAAGCAACGGAATCTATAACTAGTGTCACAGGAATGGTTCAAAACAATGACAGTAGGAAGAGTCAGTCTTCTCGTACTTAAGTCGGCATTGTGCCTATTGTATTTAATTCCGATGCAATTTCTGTGTTTCATCGTCAATAAGAAGGTCAGAGGGATACAGCAAACCTGAAGTGAAGCATCAGAATGTATAACTTGTGTCACAGGAATGATTCAAAACATAGACTGTAGGAAGAATCAGTCTTCTTGTACTTAAGTCGGCATTGTGCCTTTTCTATTTAATTCCGATGCAATTTCTGTGCTTCATCGTCAACAAGAAGGTCAGAGGGATACAGTAAACCTGAAGTGAAGCATCGGAATCCATAACTAGTGTCACACGATTGGTTCGAAACATAGACAGTAGGAAGAGTCAGTCTTCTTGTTCGTAGGTCGGCATTGTGCCTTTTGTATTTAATTCCGATGCAATTTCTGTGTTTTATCGTCAATAATAAGGTCCAAGGAATACAGTAAACCTGAAGTGAGACATCGGAATCTAGAACTAGTGTCACAGGAATGGTTCAAAACGTAGTCAGTAAGAAGAGTCAGTCTTCTTGTACTTAAGTCGGCATTGTGCCTTTTCTATTTAATTTCGATGCAATTTCTGTGTTTTATCGTCAATAAGAAGGTCCAAGGAATACAGTAAACCTGAAGTGAGGCATCGGAATGTATAAGTAGTGTCTCAGGAATCGTTCAAAGCATAGACAGTAGGAAGAGTCAGTCTTCTTCTACTTGATTCGGCATTGTGCTTTTTGTATCTATTTCCGATGCAATTCCTGTGTTTCATCGTCAAAAGGAAGGTCTGAGGGATACAGTAAACCTGAAGTGAAGCATCGGAATGTATAACTAGTGTCACAGGAATGATTCAAATCATAGACAGTTGGAAGAATCAGTCTTCATGTACTTAAGTCGGCATTGTGCCTTTTCTATTTAATTCCGACGCAATTTCTGTGTTTCATCGTCAATAAGAAGGTGAGAGGGATACAGTAAACCTGAAGTGAAGCATCGGAATTCATAACTAGTGTCACAGGATTGGTTCAAAACATAGACAGTAGGAAGAGTCAGTCTTCTTGTACTTAAGTCGGCATTGTGCCCTCTGTATTTAATTCCGATGCAATTTCTGTGTTTCATCGTCAATAAGAAGGTCCAAGGAATACAGTAAACCTGATGTGAGGCATCGGAATCTATAACTAGTGTCACAGGAATGGTTCAAAACATAGTCAGTAAGAAGAGTCAGTCTTCTTGTACTTAAGTCGGCATTGTGCCTTTTCTATTTACTTCCAATGCAATTTCTGTGTTTCATCGTCAATAAGAACGTCAGAGGGATACAGTAAACCTGAAGTGAAGCAACGGAATCTATAACTAGTGTCACAGGAATGGTTCAAAACAATGACAGTAGGAAGAGTCAGTCTTCTCGTACTTAAGTCGGCATTGTGCCTATTGTATTTAATTCCGATGCAATTTCTGTGTTTCATCGTCAATAAGAAGGTCAGAGGGATACAGCAAACCTGAATTGAAGCATCAGAATATATAACTAGTGTCACAGGAATGATTCAAAACATAGACTGTAGGAAGAATCAGTCTTCTTGTACTTAAGTGTGCATTGTGCCTTTTCTATTTAATTCCGATGCAATTTCTGTGCTTCATCGTCAACAAGAAGGTCAGAGGTATACAGTAAACCTGAAGTGAAGCATCGGAATCCATAACTAGTGTCTCACGATTGGTTCAAACCATAGACAGTAGGAAGAGTCAGTCTTCTTGTTCCTAAGTCGGCATTGTGCTTTTTGTAATTAATTCCGATGCAATTTCTGTGTTTTATCGTCAATAATAAGGTCCAAGGAATACAGTAAACCTGAAGTGGGGCATCGGAATCTATAACTAGTGTCACAGGAATGGTTCAAAACGTAGTCAGTAAGAAGAGTCAGTCTTCTTGTACTTAAGTCGGCATTGTGCTTTTCTATTTAATTCCGATGCAATTTCTGTATTTTGTCGACAATAAGAAGGTCCAAGGGATGCAGTACACCTGAAGTGCAGAATCGGAATCTATAACTAGTGTCACAGGAATGGTTCAAAACATAGTCAGTAAGAAGAGTCAGTCTTCTTGTACTTAAGTCGCCATTGTGCCTTTTCTATTTATTTCCGATGCAATTTCTGTGTTTCATCGTCAATAAGAAGGTCAGAGGGATACAGTAAACCTGAAGTGAAGCAACGGAATCTATAACTAGTGTCACTGGAATGGTTCAAAACATAGACAGTATTAAGAGTCAGTCTTCTTGTTCTTAAGTCGGCATTGTGACTTTTCTATTTCATTCCGATGCCATTTCTGTGTTTCATCGTCAATACGAAGGCCAGAGGGATACAGTAAACCTGAAGTGAGGCATCGGAATGTATAACTAGTGTCACAGGAATCGTTCAAAGCATAGACAGTAGGAAGAGTCAGTCTTCTTCTACTTGATTCGGCATTGTGCCTTTTGTATTTAATTCCGATGCAATTTCTGTGTTTTATCATCAATAATAAGGTCCAAGGAATACAGTAAACCTAAAGTAAAGCATCGGAATCTATAAGTGGTGTCACAGGAATGGTTCAAACATAGTCAGTAAGAAGAGTCAGTCTTCTTGTACTTAAGTCGGCACTGTGTCTTTCGTATTTAATTCCGATGAAATTTCGGCGTTTCATCGTCAATAAGAAAGTCAAAGGGATAAAGTAAATCTGAAGTGAAGCATCGGAATATATAACTAATGTCAAAGGAATGGTTCAAAACATAGACAGTAGGAAGAGTCACTCTCCTTGTACTTGAGTCGGCATTGTGCCTTTTGTATTTATTTCCGATGCAATTTCGGTGTTTCATCATCAATAAGAAAGTCAAAGGGATACAGTAAACCTGAAGTGAATCATCGGAATCTATAACTAGTGTCACAGGAATGGTACAAAACATAGACAGTAGGAAGAGTCAGTCTACATGTACTTAAGTCAGCATTGTGCCTTTTGTATTTAATTCCGATGCAATTTTTGTGTTTCATCGTCAATAAGAAGTTCCAAGGGATACAGTAAACCTGAAGTGCAGAATCGGAATCTATAACTAGTGTCACAGGAATGGTTCAAAACATAGTCAGTAAGAAGAGTCAGTCTTCTTGTACTTAAGTCGCCATTGTGCCTTTTCTATTTATTTCCGATGCAATTTCTGTGTTTCATCGTCAATAAGAAGGTCAGAGGGATTCAGTAAACCTGAAGTGAAGCAACGGAATCTATAACTAGTGTCAATGGAATGGTTCAAAACATAGACAGTAGGAAGAGTCAGTCTTCTTGTTCTTATGTCGGCATTGTGACTTTTCTATTTAATTCCGATGCCATTTCTGTGTTTCATCGTCAATAAGAAGGTCAGAGGGATACAGTAAACCTGAAGTGAAGCATCGGAATCTATAAGTGGTGTCACAGGAATGGTTCAAACATAGTCAGTAAGAAGAGTCAGTCTTCTTGTACTTAAGTCGGCATTGTGTCTTTCGTATATAATTCCGATGAAATTTCGGTGTTCATCGTCAATAAGAAGGTCCAAGGGATACATTAAACCTGAAGTGAAGCATCGGAATCTATAACTAGTGTCACAAGAATGGTTCAAGACATAGACAGTAGGAAGAGTCAGTCTACATGTACTTAAGTCGGCACTGTGCCTTTTGAATTTAATTCCGATGCAATTTTTGTGTTTCATCGTCAATAAGAAGGTCCAAGGGATACAGTAAACCTGAAGTGAAGAATCTTAATCTATAACTAGTGTCACAGGAATGGTTCAAAACATAGTCAGTAAGAAGAGGCAGTCCTCTTGTACTTAAGTCGGCATTGTGCCTTTTCTATTTACTTCCAATGCAATTTTAGTGTTTCATCGTCAATAAGAAGGTCACAGGGATACAGTAAACCTGAAGTGTAGCATCGGAATCTATAACTAGTGTCACAGGAATGGTTCAAAACATAGACAGTAGAAAGAGTCCTTCTTCTTGTACTTAAGTCGGCATTGTGCCTTTTCTATTTAATTCCGATGCAATTTCTGTGTTTCATCGTCTATAAGAAGGTCAGAGGGATACAGTAAACCTGAAGTGAAGCATCAGGATCTATAACTAGTGTCACAGGAATGGTTCAAAACATAGACAGTAAGAAGAGTCAGTCTACTCGTACTTAAGTTGGCATTCTGCCTTTTGTGTTTAATTCCGATGCAATTTCTGCGTTTCATCGTCAATAAGAAGGTCAGAGGGATACAGTAAACCTGAAGTGAAGCATCGGAATGTATAACTAGTGTCACAGGAATCGCTCAAAGCATAGACAGTAGGAAGAGTCAGTCTTCTTCTACTTGATTCGGCATTGTGCCTTTTGTATTTATTTCCGATGCAATTTCTGTGTTTCATCGTCAATAAGAAGCTCAGAGGGATACAGCAAACATGAAGTGAAGCATCGTAATCTATAACTAGTGTCACAGGAATGGTTCAAAACAATGACAGTAGGAAGAGTCAGTCTTCTCGTACTTAAGTCGGCATTGTGCCTATTGTATTTAATTCCGATGCAATTTCTGTGTTTCATCGTCAATAAGAAGGTCAGAGGGATACAGCAAACCTGAAGTGAAGCATCAGAATGTATAACTAGTGTCACAGGAATGATTCAAAACATAGACTGTAGGAAGAATCAGTCTTCTTGTACTTAAGTGTGCATTGTGCCTTTTCTATTTAATTCCGATGCAATTTCTGTGCTTCATCGTCAACAAGAAGGTCAGAGGTATACAGTAAACCTGAAGTGAAGCATCGGAATCCATAACTAGTGTCTCACGATTGGTTCAAACCATAGACAGTAGGAAGAGTCAGTCTTCTTGTTCCTAAGTCGGCATTGTGCCTTTTGTAATTAATTCCGATGCAATTTCTGTGTTTTATCGTCAATAATAAGGTCCAAGGAATACAGTAAACCTGAAGTGGGGCATCGGAATCTATAACTAGTGTCACAGGAATGGTTCAAAACGTAGTCAGTAAGAAGAGTCAGTCTTCTTGTACTTAAGTCGGCATTGTGCTTTTCTATTTAATTCCGATGCAATTTCTGTATTTTGTCGACAATAAGAAGGTCCAAGGGATGCAGTACACCTGAAGTGCAGAATCGGAATCTATAACTAGTGTCACAGGAATGGTTCAAAACATAGTCAGTAAGAAGAGTCAGTCTTCTTGTACTTAAGTCGCCATTGTGCCTTTTCTATTTATTTCCGATGCAATTTCTGTGTTTCATCGTCAATAAGAAGGTCAGAGGGATACAGTAAACCTGAAGTGAAGCAACGGAATCTATAACTAGTGTCACTGGAATGGTTCAAAACATAGACAGTATTAAGAGTCAGTCTTCTTGTTCTTAAGTCGGCATTGTGACTTTTCTATTTAATTCCGATGCCATTTCTGTGTTTCATCGTCAATACGAAGGCCAGAGGGATACAGTAAACCTGAAGTGAGGCATCGGAATGTATAACTAGTGTCACAGGAATCGTTCAAAGCATAGACAGTAGGAAGAGTCAGTCTTCTTCTACTTGATTCGGCATTGTGCCTTTTGTATTTAATTCCGATGCAATTTCTGTGTTTTATCATCAATAATAAGGTCCAAGGAATACAGTAAACCTAAAGTAAAGCATCGGAATCTATAAGTGGTGTCACAGGAATGGTTCAAACATAGTCAGTAAGAAGAGTCAGTCTTCTTGTACTTAAGTCGGCACTGTGTCTTTCGTATTTAATTCCGATGAAATTTCGGCGTTTCATCGTCAATAAGAAAGTCAAAGGGATAAAGTAAATCTGAAGTGAAGCATCGGAATATATAACTAATGTCAAAGGAATGGTTCAAAACATAGACAGTAGGAAGAGTCACTCTCCTTGTACTTGAGTCGGCATTGTGCCTTTTGTATTTATTTCCGATGCAATTTCGGTGTTTCATCATCAATAAGAAAGTCAAAGGGATACAGTAAACCTGAAGTGAATCATCGGAATCTATAACTAGTGTCACAGGTATGGTACAAAACATAGACAGTAGGAAGAGTCAGTCTACATGTACTTAAGTCAGCATTGTGCCTTTTGTATTTAATTCCGATGCAATTTTTGTGTTTCATCGTCAATAAGAAGTTCTAAGGGATACAGTAAACCTGAAGTGCAGAATCGGAATCTATAACTAGTGTCACAGGAATGGTTCAAAACATAGTCAGTAGAAGAGTCAGTCTTCTTGTACTTAAGTCGCCATTGTGCCTTTTCTATTTATTTCCGATGCAATTTCTGTGTTTCATCGTCAATAAGAAGGTCAGAGGGATTCAGTAAACCTGAAGTGAAGCAACGGAATCTATAACTAGTGTCAATGGAATGGTTCAAAACATAGACAGTAGGAAGAGTCAGTCTTCTTGTTCTTATGTCGGCATTGTGACTTTTCTACTTAATTCCGATGCCATTTCTGTGTTTCATCGTCAATAAGAAGGTCAGAGGGATACAGTAAACCTGAAGTGAAGCATCGGAATCTATAAGTGGTGTCACAGGAATGGTTCAAACATAGTCAGTAAGAAGAGTCAGTCTTCTTGTACTTAAGTCGGCATTGTGTCTTTCGTATATAATTCCGATGAAATTTCGGTGTTCATCGTCAATAAGAAGGTCCAAGGGATACATTAAACCTGAAGTGCAGCATCGGAATCTATAACTAGTGTCACAACAATGGTTCAAGACATAGACAGTAGGAAGAGTCAGTCTACATGTACTTAAGTCGGCACTGTGCCTTTTGAATTTAATTCCGATGCAATTTTTGTGTTTCATCGTCAATAAGAAGGTCCAAGGGATACAGTAAACCTGAAGTGAAGAATCGGAATCTATAACTAGTGTCACAGGAATGGTTCAAAACATAGTCAGTAAGAAGAGGCAGTCCTCTTGTACTTAAGTCGGCATTGTGCCTTTTCTATTTACTTCCAATGCAATTTTAGTGTTTCATCGTCAATAAGAAGGTCACAGGGATACAGTAAACCTGAAGTGTAGCATCGGAATCTATAACTAGTGTCACAGGAATGGTTCAAAACATAGACAGTAGAAAGAGTCCTTCTTCTTGTACTTAAGTCGGCATTGTGCCTTTTCTATTTAATTCCGATGCAATTTCTGTGTTTCATCGTCTATAAGAAGGTCAGAGGGATACAGTAAACCTGAAGTGAAGCATCAGGATCTATAACTAGTGTCACAGGAATGGTTCAAAACATAGACAGTAAGAAGAGTCAGTCTACTCGTACTTAAGTTGGCATTCTGCCTTTTGTGTTTAATTCCGATGCAATTTCTGCGTTTCATCGTCAATAAGAAGGTCAGAGGGATACAGTAAACCTGAAGTGAAGCATCGGAATGTATAACTAGTGTCACAGGAATCGCTCAAAGCATAGACAGTAGGAAGAGTCAGTCTTCTTCTACTTGATTCGGCATTGTGCCTTTTGTATTTATTTCCGATGCAATTTCTGTGTTTCATCGTCAATAAGAAGCTCAGAGGGATACAGCAAACATGAAGTGAAGCATCGTAATCTATAACTAGTGTCACAGGAATGGTTCAAACATAGACAGTAAGAAGAGTCAGTCTTCTTGTACTTAAGTCGGCATTGTGCCTTTTCTATTTAATTCCGACGCAATCTCTGTGTTTCATCGTCAATAAGAAGGTCAGAGGGATACAGTAAATCTGAAGTGAAGCATCGGAATGTATAACTAGTGTCCATGGAATGGTTCAAAACATAGACAGTAGGAAGAGTCAGTCTCCTTGTACTTGAGTCGGCATTGTGCCTTTTGTATTTATTTCCGATGCAAATTCTGTGTTTCATCATCAACAAGATGGTCAGAGGTATACAGTAAACCTGAAGTGAAGCATCAGATTCTATAACTAGAGTCACAGGAATGGTTCAAAACATAGACAGCAGGAAGAGTCATTCTTCTTGTACTTAAGTCGGCATTGTGCCTTTTCCATTTAATTCCGATGCAATTTCTGTGTTTCATCATCAATAAGAAGGTCAGAGGGATACAGTAAACCTAAAGTGAATCATCGGAATCTATAACTAGTGTCACATGAATGGTTCAAAGCATAGACAGTAGGAAGAGTCAGTCTACATGTACTTAAATGTGCATTGTGCCTTTTGTATTTAATTCCGATGCAATTTTTGTGTTTCATCGTCAATAGGAAGGTCCAAGGGATACAGTAAACCTGAAGTGAAGAATCGGAATCTATAACTAGTGTCACAGGAATGGTTCAAAACATAGTCAGCAAGAAGAGTCAGTCTTCTTGTACTTAAGACGGCATTGTGCCTTTTCTATTTAATTCCGATGCAATTTCTGTGTCTCATCGTCAATAAGAAGCTCAGAGGGATACAGTAAATCTGAAGTGAAGCATCGGAATGTATAACTAGTGTCCATGGAATGGTTCAAAACATAGACAGTAGGAAGAGTCAGTCTCCTTGTACTTGAGTCGGCATTGTGCCTTTTGTATTTAATTCCGATGCAATTTCTGTGTTTTATCGTCAATAAGAAGGTCCAAGGAATACAGTAAACCTGAAGTGAGGCAACGGAATGTATAAGTAGTGTCTCAGGAATCGTTCAAAGCATAGACAGTAGGAAGAGTCAGTCTTCTTCTACTTGATTCGGCATTGTGCCTTTTGTATCTATTTCCGATGCAATTCCTGTGTTTCATCGTCAAAAGGAAGGACTGAGGGATACAGTAAACCTGAAGTGAAGCATCGGAATGTATAACTAGTGTCACAGGAACGATTCAAAACATAGACAGTTGGAAGAATCAGTCTTCATGTACTTAAGTCGGCATTGTGCCTTTTCTATTTAATTTCGACGCAATTTCTGTGTTTCGTCGTCAATAAGAACGTCAGAGGGATACAGTAAACCTGAAGTGAAGCATCGGAATTCATAACTAGTGTCACAGGATTGGTTCAAAACATAGACAGTAGGAAGAGTCAGTCTTCTTGTACTTAAGTCGGCATTGTGCCCTCTGTATTTAATTCCGATGCAATTTCTGTGTTTCATCGTCAATAAGAAGTTCCAAGGAATCAGTAAACCTGATGTGAGGCATCGGAATCTATAACTAGTGTCACAGGAATGGTTCAAAACATAGTCAGTAAGAAGAGTTAGTCTTCTTGTACTTAAGTCGGCATTGTGCCTTTTCTATTTAATTCCCATGCAATTTCTGTGTTTTATCTGCACTAAGAAGGTCCAAGGGATGCAGTACACCTGAAGTGAAGCATCGGATTCTATAACTAGTGTCACAGAAATGGTTCATAACATAGGCAGTAAGAACAGTCAGTCTTCTTCTACTTATGTCGGCATTGTGCCTTTTCTATTTAATTCCGATTCAATCTCTGTGTTTCATCGTCAATAAGAAGGTCAGAGGGATACAGTAAACCTGAAGTGAAGCATCGGAATCTATAAGTGGTGTCACATGAATGGTTCAAACATAGTCAGTAAGAAGAGTCAGTCTTCTTGTACTTAAGTCGGCATTGTGTCTTTCGTATTTAATTCCGATGAAATTTCGGTGTTTCATCGTCAATAAGAAGGTCCAAGGGATACAATAAACCTGAAGTGAAGCATCGGAATCAATAACTAGTGTCACAGGAATGGTTCAAACATAGTCAGTAAGAAGAGTCAGTCTTCTAGTACTTAAGTCGGAATTGTGCCTTTTCTATTTAATTCCGATGCAATTTCTGTTTTTCATCGTCGATAAGAAGGTCAGAGGGATACAGTAAATCTGAAGTGATGCATCGGAATGTATAACTAGTGTCAAAGGAATGGTTCAAAACATAGACAGTAGGAAGAGTCAGTCTATATGTACTTAAGTCTGCATTGTGCCTTTTGTATTTAATTCCGATGTCTTTTTGTGTTTCATCGTCAATAAGAAGGTCCAAGAGATACAGTAAACCTGAAGTGAAGAATCGGAATCTATAACTAGTGTCACAGGAATGGTTCAAAACATAGTCAGTAAGAAGAGTCAGTCTTCTTGTACTTAAGTCGGCTTTTGCCCTTTCTATTTACTTCCAATGCAATTTCTGTGTTTCATCGTCAATAAGAACGTCAGAGGGATACTGTAAACCTGAAGTAAAGCAACGGAATCTATAACTAGTGTCACAGGAATGGTTCGAAACAATGACAGTAGGAAGAGTCAGTCTTCTCGTACTTAAGTCGGCATTGTGCCTATTGTATTTAATTCCGATGCAATTTCTGTGTTTCATCGTCAATAAGAAGGTCAGAGGGATACAGCAAACCTGAAGTGAAGCATCAGAATGTATAACTAGTGTCACAGGAATGATTCAAAACATAGACTGTAGGAAGAATCAGTCTTCTTGTACATAAGTCCGCATTGTGCCTTTTCTATTTAATTCCGATGCAATTTCTGTGCTTCATCGTCAACAAGAAGGTCAGAGGGATACAGTAAACCTGAAGTGAAGCATCGGAATCCATAACTAGTGTCACACGATTGGTTCAAAACATAGACAGTAGGAGGAGTCAGTCTTCTTGTTCGTAAGTCGGCATTGTGCCTTTAGTATTTAATTCCGATGCAATTTCTATGTTTTATCGTCAATAATAAGGTCCAAGGAATACAGTAAACCTGAAGTGAGACATCGGAATCTAGAGTTAGTGTCACAGGAATGGTTCAAAACGTAGTCAGTAAGAAGAGTCAGTCTTCTTGTACTTAAGTCGGCATTGTGCCTTTTCTATTTAATTCCGATGCAATTTCTGTATTTTGTCGACAATAAGAAGGTCCAAGGGATACAGTAAACCTGAAGTGAAGAATCGGAATCTATAACTAGTGTCACAGGAATGGTTCAAAACATAGTCAGCAAGAAGAGTCAGTCTTCTTGTACTTAAGTCGGCATTGTGCCTTTTCTATTTAATTCCGATGCAATTTCTGTGTTTCATCGTCAATAAGAAGATCAGAGGGATACAGTAAATCTGAAGTGAAGCGTCGGAATGTATAACTAGTGTCCATGGAATGGTTCAAAACATAGACAGTAGGAAGAGTCAGTCTCCTTGTACTTGAGTCGGCATTGTGCCTTTTGTATTTAATTCCGATGCAATTTCTGTGTTTTATCGTCAATAAGAAGGTCCAAGGAATACAGTAAACCTGAAGTGAGGCATCGGAATGTATAAGTAGTGTCTCAGGAATCGTTCAAAGCATAGACAGTAGGAAGAGTCAGTCTTCTTCTACTTGATTCGGCATTGTGCCTTTTGTATCTATTTCCGATGCAATTCCTGTGTTTCATCGTCAAAAGGAAGGTCTGAGGGATACAGTAAACCTGAAGTGAAGCATCGGAATGTACAACTAGTGTCACAGGAACGATTCAAAACATAGACAGTTGGAAGAATCAGTCTTCATAAACTTAAGTCGGCATTGTGCCTTTTCTATTTAATTTCGACGCAATTTCTGTGTTTCATCGTCAATAAGAACGTCAGAGGGATACAGTAAACCTGAAGTGAAGAATCGGAATCTATAACTAGTGTCACAGGAATGGTTCAAAACATAGTCAGCAAGAAGAGTCAGTCTTCTTGTACTTAAGTCGGCATTGTGCCTTTTCTATTTAATTCCGATGCAATTTCTGTGTTTCATCGTCAATAAGAAGATCAGAGGGATACAGTAAATCTGAAGTGAAGCATCGGAATGTATAACTAGTGTCCATGGAATGGTTCAAAACATAGACAGTAGGAAGAGTCAGTCTCCTTGTACTTGAGTCGGCATTGCGCCTTTTGTATTTATTTCCGATGCAAATTCTGTGTTTCATCATCAACAAGATGGTCAGAGGTATACAGTAAACCTGAAGTGAAGCATCAGATTCTATAACTAGAGTCACAGGAATGGTTCAAAACATAGACAGCAGGAAGAGTCATTCTTCTTGTACTTAAGTCGGCATTGTGCCTTTTCTATTTAATTCCGATGCAATTTCTGTGTTTCATCATCAATAAGAAGGTCAGAGGGATACAGTAAACCTAAAGTGAATCATCGGAATCTATAACTAGTGTCACATGAATGGTTCAAAGCATAGACTGTAGGAAGAGTCAGTCTACATGTACTTAAATGTGCATTGTGCCTTTTGTATTTAATTCCGATGCAATTTTTGTGTTTCATCGTCAATAGGAAGGTCCAAGGGATACAGTAAACCTGAAGTGAAGAATCGGAATCTATAACTAGTGTCACAGGAATGGTTCAAAACATAGTCAGCAAGAAGAGTCAGTCTTCTTGTACTTAAGACGGCATTGTGCCTTTTCTATTTAATTCCGATGCAATTTCTGTGTCTCATCGTCAATAAGAAGATCAGAGGGATACAGTAAATCTGAAGTGAAGCATCGGAATGTATAACTAGTGTCCATGGAATGGTTCAAAACATAGACAGTAGGAAGAGTCAGTCTCCTTGTACTTGAGTCGGCATTGTGCCTTTTGTATTTAATTCCGATGCAATTTCTGTGTTTTATCGTCAATAAGAAGGTCCAAGGAATACAGTAAACCTGAAGTGAGGCAACGGAATGTATAAGTAGTGTCTCAGGAATCGTTCAAAGCATAGACAGTAGGAAGAGTCAGTCTTCTTCTACTTGATTCGGCATTGTGCCTTTTGTATTTAATTCCGATGCAATTTCTGTGTTTTATCATCAATAATAAGGTCCAAGGAATACAGTAAACCTAAAGTAAAGCATCGGAATCTATAAGTGGTGTCACAGGAATGGTTCAAACATAGTCAGTAAGAAGAGTCAGTCTTCTTGTACTTAAGTCGGCACTGTGTCTTTCGTATTTAATTCCGATGAAATTTCGGCGTTTCATCGTCAATAAGAAAGTCAAAGGGATAAAGTAAATCTGAAGTGAAGCATCGGAATATATAACTAATGTCAAAGGAATGGTTCAAAACATAGACAGTAGGAAGAGTCACTCTCCTTGTACTTGAGTCGGCATTGTGCCTTTTGTATTTATTTCCGATGCAATTTCGGTGTTTCATCATCAATAAGAAAGTCAAAGGGATACAGTAAACCTGAAGTGAATCATCGGAATCTATAACTAGTGTCACAGGTATGGTACAAAACATAGACAGTAGGAAGAGTCAGTCTACATGTACTTAAGTCAGCATTGTGCCTTTTGTATTTAATTCCGATGCAATTTTTGTGTTTCATCGTCAATAAGAAGTTCTAAGGGATACAGTAAACCTGAAGTGCAGAATCGGAATCTATAACTAGTGTCACAGGAATGGTTCAAAACATAGTCAGTAGAAGAGTCAGTCTTCTTGTACTTAAGTCGCCATTGTGCCTTTTCTATTTATTTCCGATGCAATTTCTGTGTTTCATCGTCAATAAGAAGGTCAGAGGGATTCAGTAAACCTGAAGTGAAGCAACGGAATCTATAACTAGTGTCAATGGAATGGTTCAAAACATAGACAGTAGGAAGAGTCAGTCTTCTTGTTCTTATGTCGGCATTGTGACTTTTCTACTTAATTCCGATGCCATTTCTGTGTTTCATCGTCAATAAGAAGGTCAGAGGGATACAGTAAACCTGAAGTGAAGCATCGGAATCTATAAGTGGTGTCACAGGAATGGTTCAAACATAGTCAGTAAGAAGAGTCAGTCTTCTTGTACTTAAGTCGGCATTGTGTCTTTCGTATATAATTCCGATGAAATTTCGGTGTTCATCGTCAATAAGAAGGTCCAAGGGATACATTAAACCTGAAGTGCAGCATCGGAATCTATAACTAGTGTCACAACAATGGTTCAAGACATAGACAGTAGGAAGAGTCAGTCTACATGTACTTAAGTCGGCACTGTGCCTTTTGAATTTAATTCCGATGCAATTTTTGTGTTTCATCGTCAATAAGAAGGTCCAAGGGATACAGTAAACCTGAAGTGAAGAATCGGAATCTATAACTAGTGTCACAGGAATGGTTCAAAACATAGTCAGTAAGAAGAGGCAGTCCTCTTGTACTTAAGTCGGCATTGTGCCTTTTCTATTTACTTCCAATGCAATTTTAGTGTTTCATCGTCAATAAGAAGGTCACAGGGATACAGTAAACCTGAAGTGTAGCATCGGAATCTATAACTAGTGTCACAGGAATGGTTCAAAACATAGACAGTAGAAAGAGTCCTTCTTCTTGTACTTAAGTCGGCATTGTGCCTTTTCTATTTAATTCCGATGCAATTTCTGTGTTTCATCGTCTATAAGAAGGTCAGAGGGATACAGTAAACCTGAAGTGAAGCATCAGGATCTATAACTAGTGTCACAGGAATGGTTCAAAACATAGACAGTAAGAAGAGTCAGTCTACTCGTACTTAAGTTGGCATTCTGCCTTTTGTGTTTAATTCCGATGCAATTTCTGCGTTTCATCGTCAATAAGAAGGTCAGAGGGATACAGTAAACCTGAAGTGAAGCATCGGAATGTATAACTAGTGTCACAGGAATCGCTCAAAGCATAGACAGTAGGAAGAGTCAGTCTTCTTCTACTTGATTCGGCATTGTGCCTTTTGTATTTATTTCCGATGCAATTTCTGTGTTTCATCGTCAATAAGAAGCTCAGAGGGATACAGCAAACATGAAGTGAAGCATCGTAATCTATAACTAGTGTCACAGGAATGGTTCAAACATAGACAGTAAGAAGAGTCAGTCTTCTTGTACTTAAGTCGGCATTGTGCCTTTTCTATTTAATTCCGACGCAATCTCTGTGTTTCATCGTCAATAAGAAGGTCAGAGGGATACAGTAAATCTGAAGTGAAGCATCGGAATGTATAACTAGTGTCCATGGAATGGTTCAAAACATAGACAGTAGGAAGAGTCAGTCTCCTTGTACTTGAGTCGGCATTGTGCCTTTTGTATTTATTTCCGATGCAAATTCTGTGTTTCATCATCAACAAGATGGTCAGAGGTATACAGTAAACCTGAAGTGAAGCATCAGATTCTATAACTAGAGTCACAGGAATGGTTCAAAACATAGACAGCAGGAAGAGTCATTCTTCTTGTACTTAAGTCGGCATTGTGCCTTTTCCATTTAATTCCGATGCAATTTCTGTGTTTCATCATCAATAAGAAGGTCAGAGGGATACAGTAAACCTAAAGTGAATCATCGGAATCTATAACTAGTGTCACATGAATGGTTCAAAGCATAGACAGTAGGAAGAGTCAGTCTACATGTACTTAAATGTGCATTGTGCCTTTTGTATTTAATTCCGATGCAATTTTTGTGTTTCATCGTCAATAGGAAGGTCCAAGGGATACAGTAAACCTGAAGTGAAGAATCGGAATCTATAACTAGTGTCACAGGAATGGTTCAAAACATAGTCAGCAAGAAGAGTCAGTCTTCTTGTACTTAAGACGGCATTGTGCCTTTTCTATTTAATTCCGATGCAATTTCTGTGTCTCATCGTCAATAAGAAGCTCAGAGGGATACAGTAAATCTGAAGTGAAGCATCGGAATGTATAACTAGTGTCCATGGAATGGTTCAAAACATAGACAGTAGGAAGAGTCAGTCTCCTTGTACTTGAGTCGGCATTGTGCCTTTTGTATTTAATTCCGATGCAATTTCTGTGTTTTATCGTCAATAAGAAGGTCCAAGGAATACAGTAAACCTGAAGTGAGGCAACGGAATGTATAAGTAGTGTCTCAGGAATCGTTCAAAGCATAGACAGTAGGAAGAGTCAGTCTTCTTCTACTTGATTCGGCATTGTGCCTTTTGTATCTATTTCCGATGCAATTCCTGTGTTTCATCGTCAAAAGGAAGGACTGAGGGATACAGTAAACCTGAAGTGAAGCATCGGAATGTATAACTAGTGTCACAGGAACGATTCAAAACATAGACAGTTGGAAGAATCAGTCTTCATGTACTTAAGTCGGCATTGTGCCTTTTCTATTTAATTTCGACGCAATTTCTGTGTTTCGTCGTCAATAAGAACGTCAGAGGGATACAGTAAACCTGAAGTGAAGCATCGGAATTCATAACTAGTGTCACAGGATTGGTTCAAAACATAGACAGTAGGAAGAGTCAGTCTTCTTGTACTTAAGTCGGCATTGTGCCCTCTGTATTTAATTCCGATGCAATTTCTGTGTTTCATCGTCAATAAGAAGTTCCAAGGAATCAGTAAACCTGATGTGAGGCATCGGAATCTATAACTAGTGTCACAGGAATGGTTCAAAACATAGTCAGTAAGAAGAGTTAGTCTTCTTGTACTTAAGTCGGCATTGTGCCTTTTCTATTTAATTCCCATGCAATTTCTGTGTTTTATCTGCACTAAGAAGGTCCAAGGGATGCAGTACACCTGAAGTGAAGCATCGGATTCTATAACTAGTGTCACAGAAATGGTTCATAACATAGGCAGTAAGAACAGTCAGTCTTCTTCTACTTATGTCGGCATTGTGCCTTTTCTATTTAATTCCGATTCAATCTCTGTGTTTCATCGTCAATAAGAAGGTCAGAGGGATACAGTAAACCTGAAGTGAAGCATCGGAATCTATAAGTGGTGTCACATGAATGGTTCAAACATAGTCAGTAAGAAGAGTCAGTCTTCTTGTACTTAAGTCGGCATTGTGTCTTTCGTATTTAATTCCGATGAAATTTCGGTGTTTCATCGTCAATAAGAAGGTCCAAGGGATACAATAAACCTGAAGTGAAGCATCGGAATCAATAACTAGTGTCACAGGAATGGTTCAAACATAGTCAGTAAGAAGAGTCAGTCTTCTAGTACTTAAGTCGGAATTGTGCCTTTTCTATTTAATTCCGATGCAATTTCTGTTTTTCATCGTCGATAAGAAGGTCAGAGGGATACAGTAAATCTGAAGTGATGCATCGGAATGTATAACTAGTGTCAAAGGAATGGTTCAAAACATAGACAGTAGGAAGAGTCAGTCTATATGTACTTAAGTCTGCATTGTGCCTTTTGTATTTAATTCCGATGTCTTTTTGTGTTTCATCGTCAATAAGAAGGTCCAAGAGATACAGTAAACCTGAAGTGAAGAATCGGAATCTATAACTAGTGTCACAGGAATGGTTCAAAACATAGTCAGTAAGAAGAGTCAGTCTTCTTGTACTTAAGTCGGCTTTTGCCCTTTCTATTTACTTCCAATGCAATTTCTGTGTTTCATCGTCAATAAGAACGTCAGAGGGATACTGTAAACCTGAAGTAAAGCAACGGAATCTATAACTAGTGTCACAGGAATGGTTCGAAACAATGACAGTAGGAAGAGTCAGTCTTCTCGTACTTAAGTCGGCATTGTGCCTATTGTATTTAATTCCGATGCAATTTCTGTGTTTCATCGTCAATAAGAAGGTCAGAGGGATACAGCAAACCTGAAGTGAAGCATCAGAATGTATAACTAGTGTCACAGGAATGATTCAAAACATAGACTGTAGGAAGAATCAGTCTTCTTGTACATAAGTCCGCATTGTGCCTTTTCTATTTAATTCCGATGCAATTTCTGTGCTTCATCGTCAACAAGAAGGTCAGAGGGATACAGTAAACCTGAAGTGAAGCATCGGAATCCATAACTAGTGTCACACGATTGGTTCAAAACATAGACAGTAGGAGGAGTCAGCCTTCTTGTTCGTAAGTCGGCATTGTGCCTTTAGTATTTAATTCCGATGCAATTTCTATGTTTTATCGTCAATAATAAGGTCCAAGGAATACAGTAAACCTGAAGTGAGACATCGGAATCTAGAGTGAGTACACAGGAATGGTTCAAAACGTAGTCAGTAAGAAGAGTCAGTCTTCTTGTACTTAAGTCGGCATTGTGCCTTTTCTATTTAATTCCGATGCAATTTCTGTATTTTGTCGACAAGAAGAAGGTCCAAGGGATACAGTAAACCTGAAGTGAAGAATCGGAATCTATAACTAGTGTCACAGGAATGGTTCAAAACATAGTCAGCAAGAAGAGTCAGTCTTCTTGTACTTAAGTCGGCATTGTGCCTTTTCTATTTAATTCCGATGCAATTTCTGTGTTTCATCGTCAATAAGAAGATCAGAGGGATACAGTAAATCTGAAGTGAAGCGTCGGAATGTATAACTAGTGTCCATGGAATGGTTCAAAACATAGACAGTAGGAAGAGTCAGTCTCCTTGTACTTGAGTCGGCATTGTGCCTTTTGTATTTAATTCCGATGCAATTTCTGTGTTTTATCGTCAATAAGAAGGTCCAAGGAATACAGTAAACCTGAAGTGAGGCATCGGAATGTATAAGTAGTGTCTCAGGAATCGTTCAAAGCATAGACAGTAGGAAGAGTCAGTCTTCTTCTACTTGATTCGGCATTGTGCCTTTTGTATCTATTTCCGATGCAATTCCTGTGTTTCATCGTCAAAAGGAAGGTCTGAGGGATACAGTAAACCTGAAGTGAAGCATCGGAATGTACAACTAGTGTCACAGGAACGATTCAAAACATAGACAGTTGGAAGAATCAGTCTTCATAAACTTAAGTCGGCATTGTGCCTTTTCTATTTAATTTCGACGCAATTTCTGTGTTTCATCGTCAATAAGAACGTCAGAGGGATACAGTAAACCTGAAGTGAAGAATCGGAATCTATAACTAGTGTCACAGGAATGGTTCAAAACATAGTCAGCAAGAAGAGTCAGTCTTCTTGTACTTAAGTCGGCATTGCGCCTTTTCTATTTAATTCCGATGCAATTTCTGTGTTTCATCGTCAATAAGAAGATCAGAGGGATACAGTAAATCTGAAGTGAAGCATCGGAATGTATAACTAGTGTCCATGGAATGGTTCAAAACATAGACAGTAGGAAGAGTCAGTCTCCTTGTACTTGAGTCGGCATTGTGCCTTTTGTATTTATTTCCGATGCAAATTCTGTGTTTCATCATCAACAAGATGGTCAGAGGTATACAGTAAACCTGAAGTGAAGCATCAGATTCTATAACTAGAGTCACAGGAATGGTTCAAAACATAGACAGCAGGAAGAGTCATTCTTCTTGTACTTAAGTCGGCATTGTGCCTTTTCTATTTAATTCCGATGCAATTTCTGTGTTTCATCATCAATAAGAAGGTCAGAGGGATACAGTAAACCTAAAGTGAATCATCGGAATCTATAACTAGTGTCACATGAATGGTTCAAAGCATAGACTGTAGGAAGAGTCAGTCTACATGTACTTAAATGTGCATTGTGCCTTTTGTATTTAATTCCGATGCAATTTTTGTGTTTCATCGTCAATAGGAAGGTCCAAGGGATACAGTAAACCTGAAGTGAAGAATCGGAATCTATAACTAGTGTCACAGGAATGGTTCAAAACATAGTCAGCAAGAAGAGTCAGTCTTCTTGTACTTAAGACGGCATTGTGCCTTTTCTATTTAATTCCGATGCAATTTCTGTGTCTCATCGTCAATAAGAAGATCAGAGGGATACAGTAAATCTGAAGTGAAGCATCGGAATGTATAACTAGTGTCCATGGAATGGTTCAAAACATAGACAGTAGGAAGAGTCAGTCTCCTTGTACTTGAGTCGGCATTGTGCCTTTTGTATTTAATTCCGATGCAATTTCTGTGTTTTATCGTCAATAAGAAGGTCCAAGGAATACAGTAAACCTGAAGTGAGGCAACGGAATGTATAAGTAGTGTCTCAGGAATCGTTCAAAGCATAGACAGTAGGAAGAGTCAGTCTTCTTCTACTTGATTCGGCATTGTGCCTTTTGTATCTATTTCCGATGCAATTCCTGTGTTTCATCGTCAAAAGGAAGGTCTGAGGGATACAGTAAACCTGAAGTGAAGCATCGGAATGTATAACTAGTGTCACAGGAACGATTCAAAACATAGACAGTTGGAAGAATCAGTCTTCATGTACTTAAGTCGGCATTGTGCCTTTTCTATTTAATTTCGACGCAATTTCTGTGTTTCATCGTCAATAAGAACGTCAGAGGGATACAGTAAACCTGAAGTGAAGCATCGGAATTCATAACTAGTGTCACAGGATTGGTTCAAAACATAGACAGTAGGAAGAGTCAGTCTTCTTGTACTTAAGTCGGCATTGTGCCCTCTGTATTTAATTCCGATGCAATTTCTGTGTTTCATCGTCAATAAGAAGTTCCAAGGAATCAGTAAACCTGATGTGAGGCATCGGAATCTATAACTAGTGTCACAGGAATGGTTCAAAACATAGTCAGTAAGAAGAGTTAGTCTTCTTGTACTTAAGTCGGCATTGTGCCTTTTCTATTTAATTCCCATGCAATTTCTGTGTTTTATCGGCACTAAGAAGGTCCAAGGGATGCAGTACACCTGAAGTGAAGCATCGGATTCTATAACTAGTGTCACAGAAATGGTTCATAACATAGGCAGTAAGAACAGTCAGTCTTCTTCTACTTATGTCGGCATTGTGCCTTTTCTATTTAATTCCGATTCAATCTCTGTGTTTCATCGTCAATAAGAAGGTCAGAGGGATACAGTAAACCTGAAGTGAAGCATCGGAATCTATAAGTGGTGTCACATGAATGGTTCAAACATAGTCAGTAAGAAGAGTCAGTCTTCTTGTACTTAAGTCGGCATTGTGTCTTTCGTATTTAATTCCGATGAAATTTCGGTGTTTCATCGTCAATAAGAAGGTCCAAGGGATACAATAAACCTGAAGTGAAGCATCGGAATCAATAACTAGTGTCACAGGAATGGTTCAAACATAGTCAGTAAGAAGAGTCAGTCTTCTTGTACTTAAGTCGGAATTGTGCCTTTTCTATTTAATTCCGATGCAATTTCTGTTTTTCATCGTCGATAAGAAGGTCAGAGGGATACAGTAAATCTGAAGTGATGCATCGGAATGTATAACTAGTGTCAAAGGAATGGTTCAAAACATAGACAGTAGGAAGAGTCAGTCTATATGTACTTAAGTCTGCATTGTGCCTTTTGTATATAATTCCGATGCCTTTTTGTGTTTCATCGTCAATAAGAAGGTCCAAGAGATACAGTAAACCTGAAGTGAAGAATCGGAATCTATAACTAGTGTCACAGGAATGGTTCAAAACATAGTCAGTAAGAAGAGTCAGTCTTCTTGTACTTAAGTCGGCTTTTGCCCTTTCTATTTACTTCCAATGCAATTTCTGTGTTTCATCGTCAATAAGAACGTCAGAGGGATACTGTAAACCTGGAGTAAAGCAACGGAATCTATAACTAGTGTCACAGGAATGGTTCGAAACAATGACAGTAGGAAGAGTCTGTCTTCTCGTACTTAAGTCGGCATTGTGCCTATTGTATTTAATTCCGATGCAATTTCTGTGTTTCATCGTCAATAAGAAGGTCAGAGGGATACAGCAAACCTGAAGTGAAGCATCAGAATGTATAACTAGTGTCACAGGAATGATTCAAAACATAGACTGTAGGAAGAATCAGTCTTCTTGTACATAAGTCGGCATTGTGCCTTTTCTATTTAATTCCGATGCAATTTCTGTGCTTCATCGTCAACAAGAAGGTCAGAGGGATACAGTAAACCTGAAGTGAAGCATCGGAATCCATAACTAGTGTCACACGATTGGTTCAAAACATAGACAGTAGGAAGAGTCAGTCTTCTTGTTCGTAAGTCGGCATTGTGCCTTTAGTATTTAATTCCGATGCAATTTCTATGCTTTATCGTCAATAATAAGGTCCAAGGAATACAGTAAACCTGAAGTGAGACATCGGAATCTAGAGTTAGTGTCACAGGAATGGTTCAAAACGTAGTCAGTAAGAAGAGTCAGTCTTCTTGTACTTAAGTCGGCATTGTGCCTTTTCTATTTAATTCTGATGCAATTTCTGTGTTTCATTGACAATAAGAAGGTCAGAGGAATACAGCAAACCTGAAGTGAAGCATCGGAATGTATAACTAGTGTCACAGGAATGATTCAAAACATAGACTGTTGGAAGAATCAGCCTTCATGTACTTCAGTCGGCATTGTTCCTTTTCTATTTAATTCCGATGCAATTTCTGTGTTTCATCGTCAACAAGAAGGTCAGAGGGATACAGTAAACCTGAAGTAAAGCATCGGAATCCATAACTAGTGTCACACGATTGGTTCAAAACATAGACAGTAGGAAGAGTGAGTCTTCTTGTTCTTAAGTCGGCATTGTGCATTTTGTATTTAATTCCGATGCGGTTTCTGTGTTTTATCGTCAATAAGAAGGTCCAAGGAATACAGTAAACCTGAAGTGAGGCATCGTAATCTATAACTAGTTTCACAGGAATGGTTCAAAACATTGACAGTAAGCAGAGTCAGTCTTCTAGTACTTAAGTCGTCATTGTGCCGTTTCTATTTAATTCCGACGCAATCTCTGTGTTTCATCGTCATTAAGAAGGTCAGAGGGATACAGTAAACCTGAAGTGAAGCATCGGAATCTATAATTGGCTTCACAGTAAAAGTTCAAACATAGTCAGTAAGAAGAGTCAGTCTTCTTGTACTTAAGTTGGCATTGTGCCTTTCGTATGTAATTCCGATGCAATTTCGGTGTTTCATCATCAATAAGAAGGTATAAGGGATACAATAAACCTGAAGTGAAGCATCGGAATCTATGACTAGTGTCACAGGAATGGATCAAAACATAGTCAGTAAGAAGAGTCAGTCTTCTTGTACTTAAGTCGGCATTGTGCAATTTCTATTTAATTCCGATGCAATTTCTGTGTTTCACGTCAATAAGAAGGTCAGAGGGATACAGTAAATATGAAGTGAGGCATCGGAATCTGTAACTAGTGTCACAGGAATGGTTCAAAACATAGTCAGCAAGAAGAGTCACTCTTCTTGTACTTAAGTCGGCATTGTGCCTTTTCTATGTAAATCCGATGCAATTTCTGTGTTTTATCGGCAATAAGAAGGTCCAAGGGATGCAGTACACCTGAAGTGAAGCATCGGAATCTATAACTAGTGTCACAGGAATGGTTCATACCATAGACAGTGAGAAGAGTCAGTTTTCTTGTACTTAAGTCGGCATTGTCCATTTTCTATTTAATTCCGACGTAATCTCTGTGTCTCATCGTCAATAAGAAGGTCAGAGGGATACTGTAAACCTGAAGTGAATAATTGGAATCCATAACTAGTGTCACAGGAATGGTTCAAACATAGACAGTAGGAAGAGTCAGTCTACATGTACTTAAGTCGGCATTGTGCCTCCTGAATTTAATTCCGATGCAAGTTTTGTGTTTCTTCGTCAATAAGAACGTCTTAGGGATACAGTAAACCTGAAGTGAAGAATCGGAATCGATAACTAGTGTCACAGGAATGGTTAAAACATAGTCAGTAAGAAGAGTCAGTCCTCTTGTACTTAAGTCGGCATAATGCCTTTTCTATTTACTTCCGATGCAATTTCAGTGTTTCATCGTCAATAAGAAGGTCACAGGGATACAGTAAACCTGAAGTGAAGTATCGGAATCTATAACTAGTGTCAGAGGAATGGTTCAAAACACAGACAGTAGAAAGAGTCAGTCTTCTTATACTTAAGTCGGCATTGTGCTTTTTATATTTAATGCCGATGCAATCTCTGTGTTTCATCGTCAATAAGAAGGTCAGAGGGATACAGTAAACCTGAAGTGAAGCATCAGAATCTATAACTAGTGTCACAGGAATGGTTCAAAACATAGACAGTAAGAAGAGTCAGTCTACTTGTAATTAAGTCGGCATTGTGCCTTTTCTATTTAATTCCGATGCAATTTCTGTGTTTCATCGTCAATAAAAGGCTCCAAGGGATATAGTACACCTGAAGTGAAGAATCGGAATCTATAACTAGTGTCACAGGAATGGTTCAAATCATAGACAGTAAGAAGAGTCAGTCTTCTTGTACTTATGTCAGCATTGTGCCTTTTCTATTTAATTCCGATGCAATTTCTGTGTTTCATCGTCAATAAGAACGTCAGAGGGATACACTTAACCTGAAGTGAAGCATCGGAATCTATTACTAGTGTCACAGGAATGGTTCAAAACATAGACAGTAGGAAGAGTCAGTCTTCTTGTACATAAGTCGGCATTAAGCATTTTGTTTATAATTCCGATGCAATTTCTGTGTTTCATCGTTAATAAGAAGGCCAAGGGATACAGTAAACCTGAAGTGAAGCATCGGAATCTATAACCAGTGTCACAGGAATGGTTCAATACGTAGACAGTAGGAAGAGTCAGTCTTCTTGTACTTAAGTCGGCATTGTGCCTTTTGTATTTAATTCCGATGCAATATCTGTGTTTCATCGTCAATAAGAAGGTCCAAGGGATACAGTAAACCTGAAGTGAGGCATCGGAATCTATATTTAGTGTCACAGGAATGGTTCAAAACAGAGACAGTAAGATGAGTCAGGCTTCTTGTACTTAAGTTGGCATTTTGCCTTTTCTATTTAATTCCGAAGCAATTTATGTGTTTCATCGTCAATAAGAAGGTCCTATGGATGCAGTACACCTGAAGTGAAGCATCGGAATCTATAACTAGTGGCACAGGAGTGGTTCAAAGCATAGACAGTAAGAAGAGTCAGTCTTCTTGTACTTAAGTCGGCATTGTGCCTTTCGTATTTAATTCCGATGCAATTTCGGTGTTTCATCGTCGATAAGAAGGTCCAAGGGATACAGTAAACCTGAAGTGAAGTATC
The DNA here is from genome assembly GCF_021461395.2 of Schistocerca americana. Classification (NCBI taxonomy): domain Eukaryota; kingdom Metazoa; phylum Arthropoda; class Insecta; order Orthoptera; family Acrididae; genus Schistocerca; species Schistocerca americana. The sequence goes on along the minus strand of NC_060130.1, from coordinate 9,617,743 downwards.
GGAATCTATATTTAGTGTCACAGGAATGGTTCAAAACAGAGACAGTAAGAAGAGTCAGGCTTCATATACTTAAGTCGGCATTGTGCCTTTTCTATTTAATTCCGATCCAATTTCTGTGTTTCATGGTCGATAAGAAGGTCAGAGGGATACAGTAAACCTGAAGTGAAGCATCGGAATCTATAACTAGTGTCACAGGAATGGTTCAAAACATTGACAGTAGGAAGAGTCAGTCTTCTTGTACTTAATTCGGCATTGTGCCTTTTGTATTTAATTCCGATGCAATTTCTGTGTTACATCATAAATAAGAAGGTCCAAGTGATACAGTAAGCCTGAAGTGAGAATTCGGAATCGATAACTAGTGTCACAGGAATGGTTCAAAACATAGTCAGTAAGAAGTGTCAGTCTTCTTGTACTTAAGTCGGCATTGTTCGTTTTCTATTAAATTCCGATGCAATTTCTGTGTTTCATCGTCAATAAGAAGGTCACAGGGATACAGTAAACCTGAAGTGAAGCATCGGAATCAATAAGTGGTGTCACAGGAATGGTTCAAAACATAGTCATTAAGAAGAGTCAGTCTTCTTGTACTTAAGTTGGCATTGTGCATTTCGTATTCAATTCCCATGCAAATTCGGTGTTTCATCGTCAATAATAAGGTCCAAAGGATACAGTAAACCTGACGTGAAGCATCGCAATCCACAACTAGTGTCACAGGAATGGTTCAAAACATAGACAGTATGAAGAGTCAGTCTTCTTGTACATAAGTCGGCATTGTGCGTTTTCTATTTAATTCCGATGAAATTTCTGTGTTTCATCATCAATAAGAAGGTCAGAGGGATACAGTAAACCTGAAGTGTAGCATCGGAGGCTATAACTAGTGTCGCAGGAATGATTCAAAGCATAGTCAGTAAGAAGAGTCAGTCTTCTTGTACTTATGTCGTTATTGTGCTTTTTCTATTTAATTCCGATGCAATTTCTGTGTTTCATCGTCAATAAGAAGGTCCGAGGGATACAGTAAACCTGAAGTGATGCATCGGAATCTATAACTAGTGTCACAGGAATGGTTCAAAACATAGTCAGTAAGAAGAGTCTGTCTTTTTTTAATTGGGTCGGCATTGTGCCTTTTGTATTTAATTCCGATGCAATTTCTGTGTTTCATCATAAATAAGAAGGTCCAAGGGATACAGTAATCCTGAAGTGAGAATTCGGAATCGATAACTAGTGTCACAGGAATGGTTCAGAACATATTCAGTAAGAAGAGTCAGTCTTCTTGTACTTAAGTCGGCATTGTGCCTTTTGTATTTAATTCCGATGCAATTTCTATGTTTTATCGTCAATAAGAAGGTCAGAGGGATACAGTAAAACTGAAGTGAAGCATCGGAATCTATAACTAGTGTCACAGGTATGGATCAAAAGATAGACAGTAGGAAGAGTCAGTCTTCTTCTACTTAAGTCGGAATTGTGCCTTTTGTATTTAATTCCGATGCATTTTCTGTGTTTCATCGTCAATAAGAAAGTCCAAGGGATACAGTGAACTTGAAGTGAGGCATCGGAATCTATAACTAGTGTCACAGGAATGATTCAAAACGTAGACAGTAGGAAGAGTAGTCTTCTTGTATTTAAGTCGGATTGTGCGTTTCCATTTAATTCCGATGCAATTTCTGTGTTTCATCGTCAATAAGAAGGTCAGATGGATACAGTATACCTGAAGTGAAGCATCGGAGTCTATAACTAGTGTCACAGGAATGGTTAAAAACATAGACAGTAGGAAGGGTCAGTCTTCCTGCACTTAAGTCGGCATTGTGCCTTTTCTATTTAATTCCGATGCAATTTCTGTGTTTCATCATTAATAAGAAGGTCGGAGGGATACAGTAAACCTGAAGTGTAGTATCGGAGGCTATAACTAGTGTCACAGGAATGGTTCAAATCATAGTCAGCAAGAAGAATCAGTCTTCTTGTCCTTAAGTCGGCATTGTGCTTTTTCTATTTAATTCCGATGCACTTTCTGTGTTTCATCGTCAATAAGAAGGTCCAAGGGATACAGTAAACCTGAAGTGAGGCATCGGAATCTATAACTAGTGTCACAGGAATGGTTCAAATCATAGTCAGTTAGAAGAGTCAGTCTTCTTGTACTTAATTCGGCATTGTGCCTTTTCTATTTAATTCCGAAGCAATTTAAGTGTTTCATCGTCAATAAGAAGGTCCAAGGGATGCAGTACACCCGAAGTGAAGCATCGGAATCTATAACCAGTGTCACAGGAATGGTTCAAATTATAGACAGTAAAAAGAGTCAGTCTTCTTGTACTTAAGTCGGCATTGTGCCTTTTCTATTCAATTCCGATGCAATTTCTGTGTTTCATCGTCAATAAGAAGGTCAGAGAGATACTGTAAACCTGAAGTGAAGCATCGGAATCTGTAAGTGGTGTCACAGGAATGGTTCAAAACATTGTCATTAAGAAGAGTCAGTCTTCTTGTACTTAAGTCGGCATTGTGCCTTTTCTATTTAATTCCGATGTAATTTCTGTGTTTCGTCGTCAATAGGAAGGTACAAGTAATACAGTGAACCTGAAGTAAAGCATCGGAATCTAAAACAGGTCTCACAGGAAAGGTTCAAAACATAGAGAGTAACAAGAGCCAGTCATCTTGTATTTGAGTCGGCATTGTGCCCTTTGTATTTAATTCCGATGCAATTTATGTGTTTCATCGTCAATAAGAAGGTCAGAGGGATACAGTAAAACTTAAGTGAGGCATCGGAATCTATAACTAATGTCACAGGAATGGTTCAAAACAGAGACAGTAAGAAGAGTCAGTCTTCTTGTACTTAAGTCGGCATTGTGCCCTTTCTATTTAATTCCGATGCAATTTCAGAGTTTCATCATCAATAAGAAGGTCGGAGGGATACAGAAAACCTGAAGTGTAGCATCGGAGGCTATAACTAGTGTCACAGGAATGGTTCAAAGCATAGTCAGTGAGAAGAGTCAGTCTTCTTGTACTTAAGTCGGCATTGTGCCTTTTCTATTTAATTTCGATGCAATTTCTGTGTTTCATCGTCAATAAGAAGGTCAGAGGGATACAGTAAACCTGAAGTGAAGCATCGGAATAAATATGTGGTGTCACAAGAATGGTTCAAAACATAGTCAGTAAGAAGAGTCAGTCTTCTTGTTCTTAGGTCGGCATTGTGCATTTCGTACTCAATTCCGATGCAATTTCGGTGTTTCTTCGTCAATAAGAAGGTCCAAGTGATACAGTAAATCTGAAGCGAAGCATCGGATTCTATAACTAGTGTCACAGGAATGGTTCAAAACATAGTCAGTAAGAAGAGTCAGTCTTCTTGTACTGAAGTCGGCATTGTGCCTTTTGTATTTAATTCCGATGCAATTTCTGTGTTTTATCGTCAATAAGAAGGTCAGAGGGATACAGTAAACCTGAAGTGAAGCATCGGAATCTATAACTAGTGTCACAGGGATGGTTCAAAACATAGAGAGTCGGAAGAGTCAGTATTCTTCTACGTAAGTCGGCAGTGTGCCTTTTGTATTTAATTCCGATGCAATTTCTGTTTTTCATCGTCAATAAGAAAGTCCAAGGGATACAGTAAACCTGAAGTGAGGCACCGGAATCAATAACTAGTGTCACAGGAATGGTTCAAAACAGAGACAGCAAGAAGAGCCAGTCTTCCTGTACTTAAGTCGGCATTGTGCCTTATCTATTTACTTCCGATGCAATTTCTGTGTTTCATCGTCAATAAGAAGGTCAGAGGGATACAGTAAACCTAAAGTGAAGCATCGGAACCAATAAGTGGTGCCACAGGAATGGTTCAAAGCATAGTCAGTAAGAAGAATCAGTCTTCTTGTACTTAAGTCGGCATGGTGCATTTCGTACTCAATTCCGATGCAATTTCGGTGTTTCATCGTCAATAAGAAGGTCCAAGGGATACAGTAAACCTGAAGTGAAGCATCGGAATCTATAACTAGTGTCACAGGAATGGTTCAAATCATAGACAGTAAGAAGAGTCAGTCTTCTTGTACTTAAGTCGGCATTGTGCCTTTTCTATTTAATTCTGATGCAATTTCTGTGTTTCATCATTAATAAGAAGGTCGGAGGGATACAGTAAACCTGAAGTGTAGTATCGGAGGCTATAACTAGTGTCACAGGAATGGTTCAAATCATAGTCAGCAAGAAGAGTCAGTCTTCTTGTCCTTAAGTCGGCATTGTGCTTTTTCTATTTAATTCCGATGCACTTTCTGTGTTTCATCGTCAATAAGAAGGTACAAGGGATACAGTAAACCTGAAGTGAGGCATCGGAATCTATAACTAGTGTCACAGGAATGGTTCAACACGTAGTTAGTAAGAAGAGTAAGTCTTCGAGTACTTAAGTCGGCATTGTGTCTTTTCTATTTAATTCCGATGCAATTTCTGTGTTTCGTCGACAATAGGAAGGTACAAGTAATACAGTAAACCCGAAGTGAAGCATCGGAATCTAAAACCGGTCCCACAGGAATGGTTCAAAACATAGAGAGTAACAAGAACCAGTCATCTTGTATTTGAGTTGGCATTGTGCCTTTTGTTTTTAATTCTGATGCAATTTATGTGTTTCATCGTCAATAAGAAGGTCAGAGGGATACAGTAAACCAGAAGTGAAGCATCGGAATCTATAACTAGTGTCACAGGAATGGTTCAAAACATAGTAAGTAAGATGAGTCAGTCTTCTTGTACATAATTCGGCATTGTGCCTCTTATATTTAATTCCGATGTAATTTCTGTGATTCATCGTCAATAAGAAGGTCCAAGGGATACAGTAAACCTGGAATGAAGCATCGGAATCTATAACTAGTGTCACAGGAATGGTTCAAAATATAGACAGTAAGAAGAGTCAGTCTTCTTGTCATTAAGTCGGCATTGTGCATTTTCTACTTAATTCCGATGCAATATCTGTGTTTCATCTTCAATAGGAAGGTCAGAGGGATACAGTAAACCTGAGGTGAAGCATCGGAATCTATAACTAGAGTCACAGGAATGGTTCAAATCATAGACAGTAAGAAGAGTCAGCCTTCTTGTATTTAAGTCAGCATTGTGCCTTTTCTATTTACATCCGATGCAATTTCAGTGTTTCATCGTCAATAAGAAGGTCACAGGGATACAGTAAACCTGAAGTGTAGCATCGGAATCTATAACTAGTGTCACAGGAATGGTTCAAAGCATAGACAGTAAGAAGAGTCAGTCTTCTTGTACTTAAGACGGCATTGTGCCTTTCCTATTTAATTCCGACGCAATTTTTGTGTTTCATCGTCAATAGGAAGGTCAGAGGGATACAGTTAACCTGAAGTGAAGCATCGGAATCTATAACTAGTGTTACAGGAATGGTTCACATCATAGACAATAGGAAGGGTCAGACTTCTTGAACTTAAGTCGGCATTGTGCTTTTCTATTTAATTCCGAAGCAATTTCTGTGTTTCATCGTCGATAAGAAGGTCCAAGGGATACAGTAAACCTGAAGTGAAGCATCGGAATCTATAACCAGTGTCACAGGAATGTTTCAAAACATAGACAGCAAGAAGAGTCAGTCCTCTTCTACTTAAGTCGGCATTGTGCTTTTTGTATCTATTTCCGATGCTATTTCTGTGTATCATCGTCAATAAGAAGGTCAGAGGGATACAGTAAACCTGAAGTGAAGCATCGGTATCTATAACTAGTGTCACAGGAATGGTTCAAAGCATAGACAGTAGGAAGAGGCATTCTTCTTGTACTTAGGTCGGCATTGTGCCTTTTCTATTTAATTCCGATGCAATTTCTGTGTTTCATCGTCAATAAGAAGGTCAGAGGGATACAGTCAACCTGAAGTGAGTCATCGGAATCTATAACTAGAGTCACAGGAATGGTTCAAATCATAGACAGTAAGAAGAGTCAGCCTTCTTGTATTTAAGTCAGCATTGTGCCTTTTCTATTTACATCCGATGCAATTTCAGTGTTTCATCGTCAATAAGAAGGTCACAGGGATACAGTAAACCTGAAGTGTAGCATCCGAATCTATAACTAGTGTCACATGAATGGTTCAAAGCATAGACAGTAAGAAGAGTCAGTCTTCTTGTACTTAAGTCGGCATTGTGCCTTTTGTATTTAATTCCGATGCAATTTCTGTGTTTCATCGTCAATAAGAAGGTCCAAGGGATACAGTAAACATATAGTGAAGCATCGGAATCTAAAACTTGTCTCACAGGAAATGTTCAAAACATAGTCATTAAGAAGAGTCAGTATTCTTGAACTTAAGTCGGCATTGTGCCTTTTCTATTTAATTCCGATGTAATTTCTGTGTTTCGTCGTCAATAGGAAGGTACAAGTAATACAGTGAACCTGAAGTGAAGCATCGGAATCTAAAACAGGTCTCACAGGAAAGGTTCAAAACATAGAGAGTAACAAGAACCAGTCATCTTGTATTTGAGTCGGCATTGTGCCTTTTGTATTTAATTCCGATGCAATTTATGTGTTTCACCGTCAATAAGAATGTCAGAGGGATACAGTAAAACTCAAGTGAGGCATCGGAATCTATAACTAGTGTCACAGGAATGGTTCAAAACAGAGACAGTATGTAGAGTCAGTCTTCTTGTACTTATGTCGGCATTGTGCCCTTTCTATTTAATTCCGATGCAATTTCTGTGTTTCATCATCAATAAGAAGGTCGGAGGGATACAGCAAACCTGAAGTGTAGCATCGGAGGCTATAACTAGTGTCACAGGAATGGTTCAAAGCATAGTCAGTAAGAAGAGTCAGTCTTCTTGTACTTAAGTCGGCATTGTGCCTTTTCTATTTAATTTCGATGCAATTTCTGTGTTTCATCGTCAATACGAAGGTCAGAGGGATACAGTAAACCTGAAGTGAAGCATCGGAATCAATATGTGGTGTCACAAGAATGGTTCAAATCATAGTCAGTAAGAAGAGTCAGTCTTCTTGTTCTTAGGTCGGCATTGTGCATTTCGTATTCAATTCCGATGCAATTTCGGTGTTTCATCGTCAATAAGAAGGTCCAAGTGATACAGTAAATCTGAAGCGAAGAATCGGATTCTATAACTAGTGTCACAGGAATGGTTCAAAACATAGACAGTTAGAAGAGTCAGTCTTCTTGTACTTAAGTCGGCATTGTGCCTTTTCTATTTAATTCCGATGCAATTTCAGTGTTTCATCATCAATAAGAACGCCTGAGGGATACAGTAAACCTGAAGTGTAGCATCGGAGGCTATGACTAGTGTCACAGGAATGGTTCAAAGCATTGACAGTAAGAAGAGTCAGTCTTCTTGTACTTAAGTCGGCATTGTACTTTTTCTATTTAATTCCGATGCAATATCCGTGTTTCATCGTGAATAAGAAGGTCAGAGGGATACAGTAAACCTGAAGTGAAGCATCGGAATCTATAACTAGTGACACAGGAATGGTTCAAAACATAGACAGTAGGAAGAGTCAGTCTTCTTGTACTTAAGTCGGCATTGTGCCTACTGTGTTTAATTCCGATGCAACTTCTGTGTTTCATCGTCAATAAGAAGGTCCAAGGGATACAGTAAACCTGAAGTGAACCATTGGAATCTATAACTAGTGTCACAGGAATGTTTCAAAACATAGTCAGTAAGAAGAGTCAGTCTTCTTGTACTTAAGTCGGCATTGTGCCTTTTGTATTTAATTCCGATTCAATTTCTGTGTTTCATTGTCGATAAGAAAGTCCAAGGGATACAGTAAACATATAGTGTAGCATCGGAATCTAAAACTTGTCTCACAGGAAATGTTCAAAACATAGTCATTCAGAAGAGTCAGTCTTCTTGTACTTAAATCGGCATTGTGCCTTTTCTATTTAATTCCGATGCAATTTCTGTGTTTCGTCGTCAATAGGAAGGTACAAGTAATACAGTAAACCTGAAGTGAAACATCGGAATCTAAAACCGGTCAAACAGGAAAGGTTCAAAGCATAGAGAGTAATAAGAGCCAGTCATCTTGTATTTGAGTCGGCATTGTGCCTTTTGTATTTAATTCCGATGCAATTTATGTGTTTCATCGTCAATAAGAACGTCAGAGGGATACAGTTAACCTGAAGTGAAGCATCGGAATCTATAACTAGTGTCACAGGAATGGTTAAAAAATAGACAGTAAGAAGGGTCAGTCTTCTTGAACTTAAGTCGGCATTGTGCCTTTTGTATTTAATTCCGATGCAATTTCTGTGTTTTATCGTCAATAAGAAGGTCAGAGGGATACAGTAAACCCGAAGTGAAGCATCGGAATCTATAACTAGTGTCACAGGGATGGTTCAAAACATAGAGAGTAAGAAGAGTCAGTCTTCTTCTACGTAAGTCGGCATTGTGCCTTTTGTATTTAATTCCGATGCAAATTTCTATTTTTCATCGTAAATAAGAAAGTCCAAGGGATACAGTAAGCCTGAAGTGAGGCATCGGAATCTATAACTAGTGTCACAGGAATGGTTCAAAACAGAGACAGCAAGAAGAGCCAGTCTTCCTGTACTGAAGTCGGCTTTGTCCCTTTTGTATTTAATTCCGATGCAATTTCTGTGTTTCATCGTCAATAAGAAGGTGAGAGGGATACAGTAAACCCAAAGTGAAGCATCGGAATCAATAAGTGGTGCCATAGGAATGGTTCAAAGCATAGTCAGTAAGAAGAATCAGTCTTCTTGTACTTAAGTCGGCATGGTGCATTTCGTATTCAATTCCGATGCAATTTCGGTGTTTCATCGTCAATAAGAAGGTCCAAGGGATACAGTAAACCTGAAGTGAAGCATCGGAATCTATAACTAGTGTCACAGGAATGGATCAAATCATAGGCAGTAAGAAGAGTCAGTCTTCTTGTACTTAAGTCGGCATTGTGCCTTTTCTATTTAATTCCGATGCAATTTCTATGTTTCATCATCAATAAGAAGGTCGGAGGGATACAGTAAACCTGAAGTGTAGCATCGGAGGCTATAACTAGTGTCACAGGAATGGTTCAAAGCATAGTCAGCAAGAAGAGTGAGTCTTCTTGTCCTTAAGTCGGCATTGTGCTTTTTCTATTTAATTCCGATGCACTTTCTGTGTTTCATCGTCAATAAGAAGGTCCAAGGGATACAGTAAACCTGAAGTGAGGCATCGGAATCTATAACTAGTGTCACAGGAATGGTTCAAAACATAGTTAGTAAGAAGAGTAAGTCTTCGAGTACTTAAGTCGGCATTGTGTCTTTTCTATTTAATTCCGATGCAATTTCTGTGTTTCGTCGACAATAGGAAGGTACAAGTAATACAGTAAACCTGAAGTGAAGCATCGGAATCTAAAACCGGTCCCACAAGAAAGGTTCAAAACATAGAGAGTAACAAGAACCAGTCATCTTGTATTTGAGTCGGCATTGTGCCTTTTGTATTTAATTCCGATGCAATTTTGTGTTTCATCGTCCATAAGAAGATCAGAGGAATACAGTAAACCTGAAGTGAAGCATCGGAATCTATAACTAGTGTCACAGGAATGGTTAAAAAATAGACAGTAAGAAGAGTCAGTCTTCTTGTACTTAAGTCGGCATTGTGCCTTTTCTATTTAATTCCGATGCAATTTCGGTGTTTCATCGTCAATAAGATGGTCCAAGCGATACAGTAAACCTTAAGTGAAGCATCGAAATCTATAACTAGGGTCACAGGAATGGTTCAAAACATAGACAGTAAGAAGAGTCAGTCATCTTGTACTTAAAACGGCATTTTGCCTTTTGTATTAAATTCCGATGCAATTTTTGTGTTTCATCGTCAATAAGAAGGTCAGAGGGATACAGTAAACATGAAGTGAAGCATCGGAATCTATAACTAGTGTCACAGGAATGGTTCAAAACATAGTAAGATGAGTCAGTCTTCTTGTACATAATTCGGCATTGTGCATTTTCTACTTAATTCAGATGCAATATCTGTGTTTCATCTTCAATAGGAAGGTCAGAGGGATACAGTAAACCTAAGGTGAAGCATCGGAATCTATGACTAGTGTCACAGGAATGGTTCAAAACATAGACAGTAACAAGAGTCAGTCTTCTTGTACTTAAGACGGCATTGTGCCTTTACTATTTAATTCCGACGCAATTTCTGTGTTTCATCGTCAATAGGAAGGTCAGAGGGATACAGTTAACCTGAAGTGAAGCTTCGGAATCTATCACTAGTGTCACAGGAATGGTTCAAATCATAGACAATAGGAAGGGTAAGACTTCTTGAACTTAAGTCGGCATTGTGCCATTTCTATTTAATTCCGATGCAATTTCTGTGTTTCATCGTCGATAAGAAGGTCCATGGGATACAGTAAACCTGAAGTGAAGCATCTTAATCTATAACTAGTGTCACAGGGATGGTTCAAAACATAGAGAGTAAGAAGAGTCAGTCTTCTTCTACGTAAGTCGGCATTGTGCCTTTTGTATTTAATTCCGATGCAATTTCTGTTTTTCATCGTCAATAAGAAAGTCCAAGGGATACAGTAAACCTGAAGTGATTCATCGGAATCTATAACTAGTGTCACAGGAATGGTTCAAAGCACAGACAGTAAGAAGAGTCAGTCTTCTTGTACTTAAGTCAGCATTGTGCCTTTTCTATTTAATTCCTATGCAATTTCTGTGTTTCATCGCCAATAAGAAGGTCAGGGGGATACAGTAAACATATAGTGAAGCATCGGAATCTAAAACTGGTCTCACAGAAAATGTTCACAACATAGTCAGTAAGAAGAGTCAGTCTTCTTGTACCTAAGTCGGCATTGTGCCTTTTGTATTTAATTCCGATGCAATTTCTGTGTTTCATCGTCAATAAGAAGGTCCAAGGGATACAGTACGACTGAAGTTAAGCATCGGAATCTATAACAAGTTTCACAGGAACGGTTCAAATCTTAGACAGTAAGAAGAGTCAGTCTTCTTGTACTTACGTCGGCTTTGTGCCTTTTCTATTTAATTCCGATGCAATTTCTGTGTTTCGTCGTCAACAAGAAGGTTCAAGGGATACAGTAAACCTGAACTGAAGCATCGGAATCTATAACTAGTGTCACAGGAATTGTTCAAACATAGACAGTAAGAAGAGTCAGTCTTCTTGTACTTAAGTCGGCATTGTGCCTTTTGTATTTAATTCCGATGAAATTTCTTTGTTTCATCGTCAATAAGAAGGTCCAAGGGATACAGTAAACCTGAAGTGAAGCATCGGAATCTATAACTAGTGTCACAGGAATGATTCAAAACATAGACAGTAGGAAGAGGCATTCTTCTTGTACTTAAGTCGGCATTGTGCCTTTTCTATTTAATTCCGATGCAATTTCTGTGTTTCATCGTCAATAAGATGGTCAGAGGGATACAGTCAACCTGAAGTGAGTCATCGGAATCTATTACTAGAGTCACAGGATTGGTTCAAAACATAGACAGTAGGAAGAGTCAGTCTATATGTACTTAAGTCGGCATTGTGCCTTTTGTATTTAATTCCGATGCTATTTCTGTGTTTCATCGTCAATAAGAAGTTCCAAGGGATATCGTACACCTGAAGTGAAGCATCGGAATCTATAACTAGTGTCACAGGAATGGTTCAAATCATAGATATTAAGAAGAGACAGTCTTCTTGTAATTTAGTCAGCATTGTGCCTTTTCTATTTAATTCCGATGCAATTTCTGTGTTTCATCGTCGATAAGAACGTCCAAGGGATACAGTAAACCTGTAGTGAAGCATCGGAATCTATAACTAGTGTCACAGGAATTGTTGAAACATAGACAGTAAGAAGAGTCAGTCTACTTGTACTTAAGTAGGCATTGTGCCTTTTGTATTTAATTCCGACGCAATTTCTGTGTTTCTTTGTCAATAGGAAGGTCCAAGGGATACAGTACACCTGAAGTTAAGCATCGGAATCTATAACTAGTGTCATAGGAATGGTTCAAAACATAGACAGTAGGAAGAGTCAGTCTACACGTACCTAAGTCGGCATTGTGCCTTTTGTATTTAATTCCGATGCAATTTCTGTTTTTAATCGTCAATAAAATGGTCAGAAGGATACAGTAAACCTGAAGTGAAGCATCAGGATCTATAACTAGTGTCACAGGAGTGATTCAAAACATAGACAGTAAGAAGAGTCAGACAACTTGTACTTAAGTCGGCATTGTGCCTTTTGTATTTAATTCCGATGCAATTTCTGTGTTTCATCGTCAATAAGAAGGTCCAAGGGATACAGTACACCTGAAGTGAAGCACCGGTTCTATAACTAGTGTCACAGGAATGGTTCAAATCTTAGACAGTAAGAAGAAACAGTCTTCTTGTACTTAAGTCAGCATTGTGCCTTTTCTATTTAATTCCGATGCAATTTCTGTGTTTCATCGCCAATAAGAAGGTCAGAGGGATACAGTAAACGTATAGTGAAGCATCGGAATCTAAAACTGGTCTCACAGAAAATGTTCACAACATAGTCAGTAAGAAGAGTCAGTCTTCTTGTACTTAAGTCGGCATTGTGCCTTTTGTATTTAATTCCAATGCAATTTCTGTGTTTCATCGTCAATAAGAAGGTCAGAGGGATACAGTAAACCTGAAGTGAAGCATCGGAATCTATAACTAGTGTCACAGGAATCGTTCAAAACATAGACAGTAGGAAGAGTCAGTCCTCTTCTACTTGAGTCGGCATTGTGCCTCTTGTATTTATATCCGATGCAATTTCTGTGTATCATCGTCAATAAGAAGGTCAGAGGGATACAGTAAACCTGAAGTGGAGCATCGGAATCTATAACTAGTGTCACAGGAATGGTTCAAAACGTAGACAATACGAAGGGTCAGTCTTCTTGTACTTACGTCGGCTTTGTGCCTTTTCTATTTAATTCCGATGCAATTTCTGTGTTTCGTCGTCAATAAGAAGGTTCAAGGGATACAGTAAACCTGAAGTGAAGCATCGGAATCTATAACTAGTGTCACAGGAATTTTTCAAACATAGACAGTAAGAAGAGTCAGTCTTCTTGTACTTAAGTCGGCATTGTGCCTTTTGTATTTAATTCCGATGAAATTTCTTTGTTTCATCGTCAATAAGAAGGTCCAAGGGATACAGTAAACCTGAAGTGAAGCTTCGGAATCTATAACTAGTGTCACAGGAAAGGTTCAAAACATAGACAGTTAGAAGAGTAACTCTTCTTGTACCTAAGTCGGCATTGTGCCTTTTGTATTTAATTCCGATGCAATTTCTGTGTTTCATCATCGATACGAAGGCCATAGGGATACAGTAAACCAGACGTGAAGCATCGGAATCTATAACTAGTGTCACAGGAATGGTTCAAAACATAGACAGTAAGATCAGTCAGTCTTCTTGTACATAAGTCGGCATTGTGCCTTTTCTATTTAATTCCGATGCAATTTCTGTGATTCATTGTAAATAAGAAGGTCCAAGGGATACAGCAAACCTGAAGTGAAGCATCGGAATCTATAACTAGTGTCACAAGAAAGGTTCAAAACATAGACAGTAAGAAGAGTAACTCTTCTTGTACCTAAGTCGGCATTGTGCCTTTTGTATTTAATTCCGATGCAATTTCTGTGTTTCATCATCGATACGAAGGCCATAGGGATACAGTAAATCAGACGTGAAGCATCGGAATCTATAACTAGTGTCACAGGAATGGTTCAAAACATAGACAGTAAGATGAGTCAGTCTTCTTGTACATAAGTCGGCATTGTGCCTTTTCTATTTAATTCCGATGCAATTTCTGTGATTCATTGTAAATAGGAAGGTCCAAGGGATACATCAAACCTGAAGTGAAGCATCGGAATCTATAACTAGTGTCACAGGAATGGTTCAAACATAGACAGTAAGAAGAGTCAGTCTTCTTGTACTTAAGTCGGCATTGTGCCTTTTCTATTTAATTCCGATGTAATTTCTGTATTCACCTTCAATAGGAAGGTCTGAGGGACTCAGTAAACCTGAAGTGAATAATCGGAATCTTTAACTAGTGTCACAGGAATGGTTCAAAACACAGACAGTAAAAAGAATCAGTCTTCTTGTACATAAGTCGGCATTGTGCCTTTTCTATTTAATTCCGATGCAATTTCTGTGTTTCATCGTCAACAAGAAGGTCAGAGGGATACAGTAAACCTGAAGTGAAGCATCGGAATCTATAACTAGTGTCACAGGAATGGTTCAAGACATAGACAGTAGGAAGAGTCAGTCTTCTTGTACTTAAATCGGCATTGTGCCTTTTCTATTTAATTCCGATGCAATTTCTGTGTTTCGTCGTCAATAAGAAGGTCCGAGGGATACAGTAAACCCGAAGCGAAGCATCAGAATCTATACCTAGTGTCAGAGGAATGGTTCAAACATAGACAGTAAGATGAGTCAGTCTTCCTGTACATAAGTCGGCATTGTGCCTTTTGTATTTAATTCCGATGCAATTTCTGTGTTTCATCTTCAACACGAAGGTCCAAGGGATACAGTAAACCAGGTGTGAAGCATAGGAATCTATAACTAGTGTCACAGAAATGGTTCAAAACATAGTCAGTAAGAAGAGTCAGTCTTCTTGTACTTAAGTCGGCATTGTGCCTATTTTATTTAATTACGATGCAATTCCTGTGTTTCATCGTCAATACGAAGGTCAGAGGGATACAGTAAACCTGAAGTGAAGAATTGTAATGTATAACTAATGTCACAGGAATGTTTCAAAACATAGACAGCAAGAAGAGTCAGTCCTCTTGTACTTAAGTCGGCATTGTGCTTTTTGTATCTAATTCCGATGCTATTTCTGTGTATCATCGTCAATAAGAAAGTGTGAGGGATACATTAAACCTGAAGTGAAGCATCGGAATCTATAACTGGTGTCACAGGAATGGTTCAAAACATAGACAGTAGGAAGAGGCTTTCTTCTTGTACTTAAGTCGGCATTGTGCCTTTTCTATTTAATTCCGATGCAATTTCTGTGTTTCATCGTCAATAAGATGGTCAGAGGGATACAGTCAACCTGAAGTGAGTCATCGGAATCTATAACTAGAGTCACAGGATTGGTTCAAAACATAGACAGTAGGAAGAGTCAGTCTATATGTACTTAAGTCGGCGTTGTGCCTTTTGTATTTAATTCCGATGCTATTCCTGTGCTTCATCGTCAATAAGAAGGTCAGAGGTATACAGTAAATCCTGAAGTGAAGCATTAGAATCTATAACTAGTGTCACAGAAATGGTTCAAAACGTAGGCAGTAGGAAGAGTCAGTCTTCTTGTACTTAAGTCGGCATTGTGCCTATTTTATTTAATTACGATGCAATTTCTGTGTTTCATCGTCAATAAGAAAGTCAGAGGGATACAGTAAACCTGAAGTGAAGAATTTGAATGTATAACTAATGTCACAGGAATCGTTCAAACATAGACAGTAGGAAGAGTCAGTCTTCTTCTACTTGAGTTGGCATTGTGCCTTTTGTGTTTATTTCCGATGCAATTTCTGTGTTTCATCGTTAATAAGAAGGTCAGAGGGTTACAGTAAACTTGAAATGAAGCATCGGAGTCTATAACTAGTGTCACAGGAATGGTTCAAAACATGGACAGTTGGAAGGGTCAGTCTTCTTGACCATAAGACGGCATTGTGCCTTTTCTATTTAATTCCGATGCAATTTCTGTGTTTCGTCGTCAATAAGAAGGTCCAAGGGATACAGTAAACCTGAAGTGAAGCATCGGAATCTATAACTAGTGTCACAAGAATGGTTCAAAAAATAGACAGTAAGAAGAGTCAGTCCTCTTGTACCTAAGTCGGCATTGTGCATTTTGTATCTAATTCCGATGCAATTACTGTGTTTCATCGTCAATTAGAAGGGCAGAGGGATACAGTAAACCTGAAGTGAAGTATCGGAATCCATAACTAGTGTCACAGGAACGGTTCAAAACAGAGTCAGTAAGAAGAGTCAGTCTTCTTGAACTTAATTCGGCAGTGTGCATTTTTATTTAATTCCGATGCTATCTCTGTGTTTCATCGTCAACAAGGAGATCAGAGGTATACTGTAAACCTGAAGTGAAGCATCGGAATCTATAACTAGTGTCACAGGAATGGTTCAAAGCATAGACAGTAGGAAGAGTCTGTCTTCTTGTACTTAAGTCGGCATTGTGACTTTTGTATTTAATTCCGATGCAATCTCTGTGTTTAATCGTCAATATGAAGGTCCAAGGCATACAGTAAACCTGAGGTGAGGCATCGGAATCTAAAACTGATCTCACAGGAAAGGTTCCAATCATAGAAAGTAAGATGAGTCAGTTCTTATGTACTTAAGTAGGCATTGTGCCTTTTGCAATTAATTCCGATGCAATTTTTGTGTTTCATCGTCAATAAGAAGGTATACGGGATACAGTAAACCTGAGGTGAAGCATCATATTCTAAAACTGGCCTCACAGGAAAGGTTCAAAACATAGACAGTAAGAAAAGTCAGTCTTCTTGTACTTAAGTCGGCATTGTGCCTTATGTATTTAATTCCGATGCAATTTCTGTGTTTCATCGTCAATAAGAAGATCTAACTGATACAGGAAACCTATGGTGAAGCATCGGAATCAAAAACTGGTCTCACACGAAAGGTTCAAATCATAGACAGTAAGAAGAGTCAGTCTTCTTGTACTTAAGTCAGCATGGTGCCTTTTGTATTAGATTCCGATGCAATTTCTGTGTTTTATCGTCAAAAAGGAGGTCCAAGGGATACAGTATACCTGAAGTGAAGCATCGGAATCTAAAACTGCTCTCACAGGAAAGATACAAAACATAGACTGTAAGAAGAGTTAGTCTTCTTGTACATAAGTCGGCATTCAGCCTTTTGTATTTAATTCCGATGCAATTTCTGTTTTTCATCGTCAATAGGAAGAACCAAGGGATACAGGTAACCTGAAGTGAAGCATCGATATCTGAAACTGGTCTCACAGGAAAAGCTAAAATCATAGAATGTTAGAAGAGACAATCCTCTTGTACTTAAGTCGGCATTGTGCCTTTTGTATTACATTCCGATGTAATTTCTCTGTCTCATCGTCTATAAGAAGGTCCAATGGATACATTAAACCTGAAGCGAAGCATCGGAATCTAAAACTGGTCTCACTAGAAAGGCTCAGAACATAGACAGTAAGAAGAGTAACACTTCCTGTACTTAAGTCGGCATAGTGCCCTTTGTATTTAATTCCGATGCAATTTCTGTGATTCATTGTCAAAAAGAAGGTCCGAGGGATGCAGTACACCTGAAGTGAAGCATCGGAATCTAAAACTGGTCCCACAGGAAAGGTTCAAAACAAAGTCTGTAAGAAGAGCAGTCTTCTTGTACTTCAGTCGGCATTTTGCCTTTTGTATTTAATTCCGATGCAATTTCTGTGTTTCATCGTCAATAAGAAGGTCCAAGGGATACAGCAAACCTGACGTGAAGCATCGATATCTAAAACTGGTCTCACAGGAAAGGCTAAAATCATAGATTGTACGAAGAGACAGTCCTCTTTTACTTAAGTCGGCATTGTGCCTTTTGTATTTAATTCCGATGCAATTTCTGTGTTTCATCGTCAAAAAGAAGGTCCAAGGGATACAGTAAACCTGAAGTGAAGCATCGGAATCTAAAACTGGTCTCACAGGAGAGGTTCAAAACGAAGTCACTATGAAGAGTCAGACATCTTGTACTTAATTCGGGATTATGCCATTTTTATTTAATTCCGATGCAGTTACGTGTTTCATCGTCAATAAGAAGGTCCAAGGGCTCCAGTAAACCAGAAGTGAACCATCGGAATCTAAAACTGGTCTCACAGGAATGGTTCAAAACATAGACAGTAAGAAGAGTCAGTCTTCTTGTACTTCAGTCGGCAATGTGCTTTTTGCATTTAATTCCGATGCGATTTCAGTGTTTCATCGTCGATATGAAGCTTCAGGGGATACAGTAAACCTGAAGTGAAGCATCGGAATCGAATACTGGTCTCACAGGAAAGGTTCAAAGCATACACAGTAAGAATAGTCAGTCTTCTTGTACTTAAGTCGGCATTGTGATTTTTGTATTTAATTCCGATGCAATTTCTGTGTTTCATCGTCAATTACAAGGTCCAAGGGATACAGTAAACCTGAAGTGAAGCATCGACATCTAAATCTGGTGTTACAGGAAAGGTTCAAATCATAGACAGTAAGAAAAGTCAGTCTTCTTGTACTTAAGTCAGCATGGTGCTTTTTGTATTAAATTACGATGCAATTTCTGTGTTTCATCGTCATAAAGAAGGTCCAAGGGATACAGGTAACCTGAAGTGAAGCATCGATATCTGAAACTGGTCCCACAGGAAAGGCTAAAATCATAGAATGTTAGAAGATTCAATCCTCTTCTACTTAAGTCGGCATTGTGCCTTTTGTATTTAATTACGATGCAATTTCTCTGTCTCATCGTCAATAGGAAGTTCCAATGGATACATTAAACCTGAAGCGAAGTATCGGAATCTAAAACTGGTCTAACAGGAAAGGTTCAAAACATAGACAGTAAGAAAAGTCAGTCTTCTTGTACTTATGTCAGCATTGTGCCTTATGAATTTAAATCCGATGCAATTTCTGTGTTTCATCGTCAATAAGGAGATCTAACTGATACAGTAAACCTATGGTGAAGCATCGGAATCAAAAACTGGTCTCACACGAAAGGTTCAAATCATAGACAGTAAGAAGAGTCAGTCTTCTTGTACTTAAGTCAGCATGGTGCTTTTTGTATTAAATTACGATGCAATTTCTGTGTTTCATCGTCAAAAAGAAGGTCCAAGGGATACAGGTAACCTGAAGTGAAGCATCGATATCTGAAACTGGTCCCACAGGAAAGGCTAAAATCATAGAATGTTAGAAGAGTCAATCCTCTTCTACTTAAGTCGGCATTGTGCCTTTTGTATTTAATTACGATGCAATTTCTCTGTCTCATCGTCAATAAGAAGGTCCAATGGATACATTAAACCTGAAGCGAAGCATCGGAATCTAAAACTGGTCTCACTGGAAAAGCTCAAATCATAGACAGTAAGAAGAGTCAGTCTTCTTGTACTTAAGTCGGCATTGTGCCTTTTGTATTAAATTCCGATGCAATTTCTGTGTTTCATCGTCCATAAAAAGGTCCAAGGGTTACAGTAAACCTGAAGTTAAGCATCGATATCTAAAACTTGTCCCACAGGAGAGGCTAATATCATAGAATGTAAGAAGAGTCAGACCTCTTGTACTTAAGTCGGTATTGTGCCTCTTGTATGTAATTCCAATGCCATTACTGTGTTTCATCGTCAACAAGAAGGTCCAAGGGATACAGTAAACCTGAAGTGAAGCATCGGAATCTAAAACTGGTCTCACAGGCAAGATACAAAACATAGACAGTAAGAAGAGTTAGTCTTCTTGTACTTAAGTCGGCATTCTGCCTTTCGTATTTAATTCTGATGCAATTTCTGTGTTTCATCGTCAATAAGAAGGTCCAAGGGATACAGGTAACATGAAGTGAAGCATCGATATCTGAAACTGGTCCCACAGGAAAGGCTAAAATCATAGAATGTTAGAAGAGTCAATCCTCTTCTACTTAAGTCGGCATTGTGCCTTTTGTATTTAATTACGATGCAATTTCTCTGTCTCATCGTCAATAAGAAGGTCCAATGGATACATTAAACCTGAAGCGAAGCATCGGAATCTAAAACTGGTCTCACTGGAAAAGCTCAAATCATAGACAGTAAGAAGAGTCAGTCTTTTTGTACTTAAGTCGGCATTGTGCCTTTTGTATGTATTTCAGATGCAATGTCTGTGTTTCATCGTCAATAAGAAGGTCCAAGGGATACAATAAACCTGAAGTGAAGCATCGATATCTAAAACTGGTCTCACAGGAAAGGCTAAAATCATAGAATGTAAGAAGAGGCAGACCTCTTGTACTTAAATCGGCATTGTGCCTCTTGTATGTTATTCCAATGCCATTACTGTGTTTCATCGTCAACAAGAAGGTCCAAGGGATACAGTAAACCTGAAGTGATGCATCGGAATCTAAAACTGGTCTCACAGGAGAGGTTCTAAGCATAGACAGTAAGAAGAATCAGACATCTTGTGCTTAAGTCGGGATTGTGAGATTTGTATTTAATTCCGATGCAGTTACGTATTTCATCGTCAATAAGAAGGACCAAGGTATACAGTAAACAAGAAGTGAACCATCGGAATCAAAAACTAATCTCACAGGAGATTGCATCGGAATTAAATACAATAGGCACAATGCCGACTTAAGTACAAGAAGACTGACACTTTTTACTGCCTATGTTGTGAACCTTTCCTGTGAGACCAGTTTTAGATTCCGATGCTTTACTTCAGGTTTGCTGTATCCCTTGGAGCTGCTTATTGACGATGAAGCACAGAAATTGCATCGGAATTCAATATAAAAGGCACAAATCCGACTTAAGTAGAAAAGGAGTGACTCTTTTGATATTCTGTGTTTCATCATCAATTAGAAGGTCAAAGGGATACAATAAACCTGAATTGAAGCATCGGAATCGAAAACTAGTCTCACAGGAAAGGTTCAAATCATAGAATGTAAGAAGAGACAGTCCTCTTGTACTTAAGTCGGCATTGTGCATTTAGTATTAAATTCCGATGCAATTTCTGTGTTTAATCGTCAATAATAAGGTCCAAGGGATACAGTAAACTTGAAGTAAAGCTTCGGAATCTAAAACTGGTCTCACAGGAAAGGTTCAAATCATAGATAAGAAGAAGAGTCAGTCTTCTGGTTTTTAAGTGTTCATTGTGCCTTTTGTATTTAATTCCGATATAATTTCTGTGTTTCATCGTCAATAAGAAGGTCCAAGGGATACAGTAAACCTGTAGTGAGCATCGGAATCGAAACTGGTCTCACAGGAAAGGTTCAAGACACACACTGTAAGAAGAGTCAGTCTTCTTGTACTTAAGTCGGCATTGTGCATTTTTTATTTAGTTCCGATGCAATTTCTGTGTTTCATCGTTAATAAGAAGGTCCAAGGGATACCGTAAAACAGAAATGAAGGATCGGAAACTAAAACAGGTCTCACAGGAAAAGTTCAAAATATCGACTGTAAGAAGAGACAGTCTTCTTGTACTTAAGTCGGCATTGTGCCTTTTGTATATAATTCCGATGCAATTTCTGTGTTTCATCGTCAATAAGAATACAGTAAACCTGAAGTGAAACAGTGGAAACTAAAACTGGTCTCACAGGAAAGGTTCAAAACATAGACTGTGAGAAGAGTCAGTCTTCTTGTACTTAAGTCGCCATTGTGCCTCTTGTATTTAATTCCGTTGCAATTTCTGTGCTACATCGTCAATGCGAAGGTCCAAGGAACACAGTAAACTTGAAGTGAAGCACCGGAATCTAAAACTGGTCTCACAGGAAAGGTTCACAACATAGACAGTAAAAAGAGTCAGTCTTCTTGTACTTAAGTCGGCATTGTGAGTTTTGTATTTAATTCCGATGCAATTTCTGTGTTTCATCGTCAAAAAGAATGTCCAAGGAATACAGTAAACCTGAAGTGAAGCATCGATATCTAAAACTGATTTCAGAGGTAAGGCTCAAATCGTAGAATGTAAGAAGAGCAATTCCTATTGTACTTATGTCGGCATCGTGCGTTTTGTATTTAATTCAGATGCAATTTCTGTGTTTCATCGTCAACAAGAAGGTCCAAGAGATACTGTAAACCTGAAATGAGGTATAGGAATCTGAATCTGGTCTCACAGGAAAGGTTCAAATCATAGACAGTAAGATGTGTCAGTCTTCTTGTACTTAAGTCGGCATTTTGCATTTTGTATTTAGTTCCGATGCAATTTCTATGTTTCATCGTCAATAAGAAAGTCCAAGGGATACATTAAACTAGAAATGTAGCATAGGAATCTAATACTGGTCTCACAGGTAAGGTTCAAAATATAGACAGTAATAAGTCTCAGTCTTCTTACACTTAGGTCGGCATTGTGCCATATGTATTTAATTCCGATGCAATTTATGGATTTCATCGTCAATATGAAGATCCAAGGGATACAGTAAACCTGAAGTGGAGCATCGGAATCAAAACTGGTCTCACAGGAAAGGTTCAAAACATAGACTGTAAGAAGAGTCAGTCTTCTTGTACTTAATTCGGCATTGTGCATTTTGATTTTAATTAAGATGAAATTTCTGTGTTTCATCGTCAATAAGAAGGTCCAAGGGATACAGTAAACCTGAAGTGAAACACCGGAAACTAAAACTTGTGTCACAGGAAAGCTTCAAAGCATAGACAGTAAGAGGAGTCAGTCTTCTTGTACTTAAGTCGGCATTGTGTGTTTTGCATTTACTTCCGATGCAATTTCTGTGTTTCATCGTCAATAAGCAGGTCAAGCGATACAGTAAGCCTGAAGTGAAGCATCGGAATCTAAAACTAGTCTCACAGGAAAGGTTCAAATCATAGAATGAAAGAAGAGTCAGTCCTCTTGTACTTAAGTCGGCATTGTGTCTTTTGTATTAAATTCCGATGCAATTTCTGTGTTTTATCGTCATTAATGAGGTCCAAGGAATACAGTAAACTCAAAACATAGACTGTAAGAAGAGTCAGTCTTCTTGTTTTTAAGTCGTCATTGTGCCTTTTGTATTTAATTCCGACGCAATTTCTGTGTTTCATCGTCAACAAGAAAGTCCAAGAGATACAGTAAACCCGAAGTAAAGCATCGGAATCAAAACTGGTCTCACAGGAATGGTTCAAAACATAGACACTAGAAGAGTCAGTCTTCTTGTACTTAAATCGGCATTGTGCCTTTTGTATATAATTCCGATGCTATATCTGTGTTTCATCGTCATTAAGAATACAGTAAACCTGAAGTTAAGCATCGGAAACTAAAACTGGTCTCACAGGAAAGGATCACAACATAGGCAGTAAGAAGTGTCAGTCTTCTTGTTTTTAAGCGGACATTGTGCCTTTTGTATTTAATTCCGACGCAAATTCTGTGTTTCATCGTCAACAAGAAAGTCCAAGGGATAGAGTAAGCCCGAAGTAAAGCATCGGATTCAAAACTAATCTCACAGGAATGGTTAAAACATAGACACTAAGAAGAATCAGTCTTCTTGTTCTTAAGGCGGCATTGTGCCTTTTGTATTTAATTCCGATGCAGTTTCTGTGTTTCATCGTCAATCAGAAGGACCAAGGGAGACAGTAAACCGGAAATAAAGCATAGGAATCTAACACTGGTCTCACTGGAAAGGTTCAAATCATAGACAGTAAGAAGACTCAGTCTTCTTGTACTTAAGTCGGCATTGTGCCTTTTATATTAAATTCCGAGCAATTTCTGTGTTTCTTCGTCAATATGAAGATCCAAAGGATACAGTAAACCTGAAGTGAAGCATCGGAATCAAAACTGGTCTCACAGGAAAAGTTCAAATCGTAGACAGTAAGAAGAGTCAGCCTTCTTGTACTTAAGTCGGCATCGTGCGTTTTGTACTTACTTCCGATGCAATTTCTGTGTATCATCTTCAATAAGAAGGTCCAAGGGATACAGTAAACCTGAAGTGACGCATCGATATCTAAAACTGGTGCCGCAGCAAAGGCCCTAATCATAGACAGTAAGAAGAGTCAGACTTATTGTACTTATGTCAGCATTGTGCCCTTTGTATTTAATTCCGATGCAATTTCTGTGTTTCATCGTCCATTAGAAGGACCAAGGGAGACAGTAAACCGGAAATAAAGCATCGTAATCTAAAACTGGACTCACAGGAAAGGTTCAAATCATAGAATGTACGAAGGGTCCGTCCTCTTTCACTTAAGTCCTCATTGTGCCTTTAGAATTTCATTCCGATGCAATTTCTGTGTTTCATCGTCAATAAGAAGGTCCAAGGGATACAGCAAACCTGAATTGAAGCATCGGAAACTAAAACGTGTGTCACAGGAAAGGTTCAAAACATAGACTGTAAGAAGAGTCGGTCTTCTTGTACTTAAGTCGGCATTGTGCATTTTGTATTTAATTCCGATGAAATTTCTGTGTTTTATCGTCAATATTAAGGTCCAGGGGATACTTGAAACCTGAAATGGAGCATCGGTATCTAAAACTGGTCTCACAGGAGAGGTTCTAAAATGTAGACCGTAAGAAAAGTCAGTCTTCTTGTACTTAAGTCGGCATTGTGCCATTTTTATATAATTCCGATGCAATATCTGTGTTTCATCGTCATTATGAAGGTCCAAGGGATACAGTAAACCTGAATTGAAGCATCGGAATCTAGAACTGGTCTCATAGGAAAGGTTCAAATCAATGAAAGTAAGAAGAGTCAGTCCTCTTGTACTTAAGTCGGCATTGTGCTTATTGTTTTTAATTCCGATGCAATTTTCGGGTTTTATCATCAATAAGAAGGTCCAAGGGATACAGTAAACCTGAAGTGATGCATCTGAATCTAAAACTTGTCTCAAAGGACAGGTTCTAAACATAGTTAGTAAAACGAGTCAGTCTTCTTGCTTTTAAGTGGGCATTGTGCCTTTTGTATGTAATTCCGACGCAATCTCTGTGTTTCATCGTCAATAAGAAAGTCCAAGGGAGACAGTAAACCTGAGGTGAAACATCGGAATCTAAAACTGGTCTCACAGGAAACTTTCAAAGCATATATAGTATGAAGAGTCAGTCTTCCTGTACTTAAATCGGCATTGTGCTTTTGTGTTAAATTCCGATGCAATATCTGTGTTTTATCTTCAAAAAAAAGGTCCAAGGCGTGCAGTAAACTTAAGTAGAGCTTCGAAATCTAAAATTGGTCTCACAGGAAAGGTTCAAAACATAGACAGTAAGAAGAGTCAGTCTTCTTGTACTTCACTCGGCATTGTGCATTTTGTATTTACTTCCGATGTAATTTCTGTGTTTCTTCGTCAATACGGTGGTCCAAGGGATACAGCTAACCTGAAGTGAAGCATCGGGATCAAGACTGGTCTCACAGGAAAGGTTCAAAACATAGACAGTAAGAGGAGTCAGTCTTCTTGTACTTATGTCGGCAGTGTGCCGTTTGTATTAAATTCCGATGCAATTTATGTGTTCCATCGTTAATAAGACGGTCCAAGGGATACAGTAAACCTTAGGTGAAGCATCGGAAACTAATACTGGTCTCACAGGAAAGGTTCAAAACATAGACAGTAAGAAGAGTCAGTCTTCATGTACTGATGTCGGCATTGTGCCTTTTGTATTTAATTCCGATGCAATTTCTGTGTTTCATCGTCAATAAGAAGGTCCAAGGGATACGGTAAACCTGAAGTGAAGCATCGGAATCAAAACTGGTCTCACAGGAATGGTTCAAAACATAGACAGTAAGAAGAGTCAGTCTTCTTGTACTGAAGTCGGCATTGTGCCCTTTGTATTTATTTCCGATGCAATTTCTGTGTTTCATCGACAATAAGCAGGTCCAAGGGATACAGTAAACCTGAAGTGAAGCATCGGAATCTAAAACTGGTCTCACAGGAAAGGTTCAAATCATAGAATGTATGAAGAGTCAGTCCTCTTGTAATTAAGTCGGCATTGGGCCATTTGTATGTAAATCCGATACAATTTCTGTTTTCTATCGTCAATAAGAAGGTCCAAGGGATACAGTAAACCTGAAGTAAAGCATCGGAATCTAAAACTGGTCACACAGGAAAGGTTCAAAACATAGACATTAAGAAGAGTCAGTCTTCTTGTTTTTATGTGGGCGTTGTGCCTTTTGTGTTTAATTCCGACACAATTTCTGTGTTTCATCGTCAATAAGAAAGTCCAAGGGATACGGTAAACCTGAAGTGAAGCATCGGAATCAAAACTGGTCTCACAGGAATGGTTCAAAACGTAGACTGTAAGAAGAGTCAGTCTTCTTGTACTAAAGTCGGCATTGTGCCTTTTGTATTTTACTCCGATGCAATTTCTGTGTTTCATCGTCAATAAGAAGGTCCAAGGGATACAGTAAACCTAAAGTGAAGCATCGGTATCTAAAATTGGTCTCACAGAAAACTTTCAAATCGTAGACAGCAAGAAGATTCAGTCCTCTTGTACTTAAGTCGGCATTGTGCCTTTTGTATTTAATTCCGATGCAATTTCTGTGTTTCATCGTCACAAGAAGGTCCAAGGGATACAGTAAACCTGAAATGAAGCATAGGAATCTGGAACTGGTCTCACAGGAAAGGTTCAAATCATAGACAGTAAGAATAGTCAGTCATCTTGTACTAAAGTCGGCATTGTGCCTATTGTATTATACTCCGATGCAATTTTTGTGTTTCATCGTCAAAAAGAAGGTCCAAGGGATACAGTAAACCGGAAGTGAAGCTACGATTTCTAAATCAGGTCTCACATGAAAGGTTCATAACATAGACAGTATAAAAAGTCAGTCTTCTTGTACCTAAGAGGGCATTGTGCCTTTTGTATTTAATTCCGATGCAATTTATGTGTTTCACCAATAATAATCAGGTCCAAGGGATACAGTAATCCTGAAGTGAAGCATCGGAATCTAAAATTGGTCTCACAGGAAAAGTTCAAATCATAGAACGTAAGAAGAGTCAGGCCTCTTGCACTGAAGTCGGCATTGTGCCTTTTGTATTTAATTCCGATGCAATTTCTGGGTTTTATCGTCAATAAGAATGTCCAAGGGAAACAGTAAACCTGAAGTAAAGAATCGGAATCTAAAACTAGTCACACAGGAAAGGTTCAAAACATAGATTGTAAGAAGAGTCAGTCTTCTTGTTTTGAAGTGGGCATTGTGCCTTTTGTATTTAATTCCGCCGCAATTTCTGTGTTTCATCATCAATAACAAAGTCCAAGGGATACGGTAAACCTGACGTGAAGCATCGGAATCAAAACTGGTCTCTCAGGAATGGTTCAAAACATAGGCAGTAAGAAGAGTCATTCTTCTTGTACTAAAGTCGACTTTGTGCATTTTGATTTTATTCCGATGCAATTTCTGTGTTTCATCGTCAATAAGCAGGTCCAAGGGATACGGTAAACCTGAAGTGAAGCATTGGAATCAAAACTGGTCTCACAGGATAGGTACAAATCATAGAATGAGAGAAGAGTCAGTCCTCTTGTATTTAAGTTGGCATTGTCCCTTTGGTATTTAATTCCGATGCCATTTCTGTGTTTCATCATCAATAAGAAGGTCCAAGAGATACATTAAACCTGAACTGAAGAATCGGAATCTAAAACTGGTCTCACAGGAAAGGTTCAAAACATAGACCGTAAGAAGCGTCAGTCTTCTTGCACTTAAGTCGGCATTATGCCTTTTGAGTATAATTCCGACGCAATTTCTGTGTTTCATCGTCAATATGAAGGTCCAAGGGATACAGTAAACCTGAAGTAAAACATCGGAATCTAAAACTGGTCTCACAGGTAAGGTTCAAGATATAGACAGTAAGAAGAGTCAGTCTTCTTGTACTTAAGTCGGCATTTTGATTTTGTATTTAATTCCGATGCAATTTCTGTGTTTCATCGTCAATAAGAAGATCCAAGGGATACAGTAAACCTGAAGTAAAGCATCGGAATCTAAAACTGGTCTCACAGTAAAGATTCAAAATATAGCCAGTAAGAAGAGTCAGTCTTCATGTACTTAAGTCGGCATTGTGCATTTTGTATTTAATTCCGATGCAATTTCTGTGTTCCATCGTCAATAAGAAGGCCCAAGGGATACAGTGAACCAGAAATGAAGCATCGGAAACTAAAACTGGTCACACAGGAAAGGTTCAAATCATAGACAGTAAGAAGAGTCAGTCTTCTTGACTTAAGTCGGCAGTGTGCCTTTTGTATTTAATTCCGATGCAATTTATGCGTTTCATCGTTAATAAGAAGGTCCAAGGGATACAGTAAACCTTAGGTGAAGCATCGGAATCAAGACTGGTCTCACAGGAATGGCTCAAAACGTAGATAGTAAGAAGAGTCAGTCTTCTTGTACTAAAGTCGGCATTGTGCCTTTTGTATTTTATTCCGATGCAATTTCTGTGTTTCATCGTCAATAAGAAGGTCCAAGGGATACAGTAAACCGCAAATGAAGCATAGGAATCTGAAACTGGTCTCACAGGAAAGGTTCAAATCATAGACAGTATGAAGAGTCAGTCTTCTCGTACTTAAATCGGCATTGTGCCTTTTGTACATAATTCCGATGTAATTTCTGTGTTTCATCGTCAATAAGAAGGTCCGACAGATACAGTAAACCTGAAGTGGAGCATCGGAATCTAACTGGTCTTACAGGAAAGGTTCAAAACGTGTACAGTAAGGAGAGTCAGTGTTCTTGTACTTAAGTTGGCATTGTGCATTTTGTATTTCATTCCGATGCAATTTCTGTGTTTCATCGCCAATAATAAGGTCCAAAGGATACAGTAAAGCAAAAATGAAGCATCGGAAACTAAAACTGGTCTCACAGTAAAGGTTCATAACATAGACAGTAAGAAGAGTCTGTCTTCTTGTACCTAAATTGGCATTGTGCCTTTTGTATTTAATTCCGATGCAAATTTCTGTGTTTCATCGTCAATAAGCAGGTCCAAGGGATACGGTAAACCTGAAGTGAAGCATAGGAATATAAAACTGGCCTCACAGGAAAGGTACAAATCAAAGAATGTAAGAAGAGTCAGTCCTCTTGTACTTAAGTCGGCATTGTGCTTATTGTATTTAAATTCCAATGCAATTTCTAGGTTTTATCGTCAATAAGAAGGTCCAAGGGATACAGTAAACCTGAAGTAAAGCATCGGAATCTAAAACTTTTCTCCCAGGTAAGGTACCAATCATAGACAGTAAGAAGAGTCAGTCTTCTTGTACTTAAGTTGGCGTTGTGCATTTTGTATTTCATTCCGATGCAATTTCTGTGTTTCATCGCCAATAATAAGGTCCAAAGGATACAGTAAAGCAAAAATGAAGCATCGGAAACTAAAACTGGTCTCACAGGAAAGGTTCATAACATAGACAGTAAGAAGAGTCTGTCTTCTTGTACCTAAATTGGCATTGTGCCTTTTGTATTTAATTCCGATGCAAATTTCTGTGTTTCATTGTCAATAAGCAGGTCCAAGGGATACGGTAAACCTGAAGTGAAGCATCGGAATCTAAAACTGGTCTCACAGGAAAGGTTCAAATCATAGAATGTAAGAAGAGTCAGTCCTCTTGTAATTAAGTCGGTATTGTGCCATTTGTATGTAAATCCGATACAATTTCTGTGTTTCATCGTCAATAAGAAAGTCCAAGAGATACGGTAAACCTGAAGTGAAGCATCGGAATCGAAACTGGTCTCACAGGAATGGATCAAAACATAGACAGTAAGAAGAGTCAGTCTTCTTGTACTAAAGTCGGCATTGTGCCTTTTGTATTTAATTCCGATGCAATTTCTGTGTTTCATCGTCAATATGAAGAATCAAGGGACACAGTAAACCTGAAGTGGAGCATCATAATGAAAACTGCTCTCAGAGGATAGGTTCAAATCATAGAATGTAAGAAGAGTCAGTCCTCTTGTACTCAAGCCTGCATCGTGCCTTTTTGTATTTAATTCCGATGCAATATCTGTGTTTCATCGTCTATAAGAAGGTCTAAGGTATACAGTAAACCTGAAGTAAAGCATCGGAATATAAAAACTGGTCTCACAGTAGAGATTCAAAACATAGGCAGTAAGAAGAGTCAGTCTTCTTGTACTTAAGTCGGAATTGTGCCTTTTGTATTTAATCCCGATGCAATATCTGTGGTTCATCGTCAATAAGAAGGTCCTAGGGATACAGTAAACCTGAAGTGAAGCATCGGAAACTAAAACTGGTCTCAAAGTAAAGGTTCAAAGCATAGGCAGTATGAAGAGTCTGTCTTCTTGTACTTAAGTCGGCATTGTGCTTTTTGTACTTAATTCTGATCCAATTTCTGTGTTTCATGGTCAATAAGTAAGTCTGAGGGATACAGTAAACCTAAAGTGAAGCATCGGAATCAAAACTGGTCTCACAGGAAAGGTTCAAATTATAGACAGTAAGAAGAGTCAGACTTCTTAGACGTAAGTCGGCATTGTGCCTTTTGCATTTCATTCCAATGCAATTTCTGTGTTTCATCGTCAATAAGGTGGTCCAAGGGATACAGTAAACCTGAAGTAAAGCATCGAAATCTAAAACTGGTCTCACTGAAAAGGATCAAACAATAGTCAGCAAGAAGAGTCAGTCTTCTTGTATTTAAAACGGCATTGTGCCTTTTGTATTTAATTCCAATGCAATTTCTGTGTTTCATCGTCAATAAGAACTTCCAAGGGATACAGTAAACCTGAAGTGAAGCTTCTAAATCAATACTGGTCTCACAGCTAAGGTTCAAACAATAGTCAGTAAGAAGAGTCAGTCTTCTTGTACTAAAGTCGGCATTGTGCCTTTTGTATTTAATTCCGATGCAATTTCTGTGTTTCATCGTCAATATGAAGAATCAAGGGACACAGTAAACCTGAAGTGGAGCATCATAATGAAAACTGCTCTCAGAGGATAGGTTCAAATCATAGAATGTAAGAAGAGTCAGTCTTCTTGTACTTATGTCGGCATTGTGCTTTTGTATTTAATTCCGATGCATTTTCTGGAATTCATCGTCAATACGAAGGCTCAAGGGATACAGTAACCCTGAATTGAAGCATTGGAATCTGAAACTGGTCTCACAGGAAAGGTTCAAATTATAGACAGTAAGAAGAGTCAGTCTTCTTGTATTTACATCGTCATTGTGCCTTTTGTATTTAATTCCATTGCAATTTCTGTGTTTCATCGTCAACAAGAAGGTCCAAGGGGTACAGTGAACCTGAAGTGAAGCTTCGGAATCAAAAATGGTCTCACAGCTAAGGTTCAAAACATAGACAGGAAGAAGAGTCAGTCTCCTTGTACTTATGTAGGCAATTAGATTTTGTATTTAATTCCGATGCACTTTCTGTGTTTCATCGTCATTAAGAAGGTCCAAGGGATACAGTAAACCTGAATTCAAGCATAGGAATCTAAAACTGGTCTCACAGGGGAGGTTCAAAGCATAGACAGTAAGAAGAGTCAGTCTTCTTGTACTTAAGTTGGCATTGTGCCTTTTGTATTTAATTCCGATGCAATTTCTGTGTCTCATCGTCAATAAGCAGGTCCAAGGGATACAGTAAACCTGAAGTGAAGCATCGGAATCTAAAACTGGTCAAATAGGAAAGGTTCAAATCAAAGAATGTAAGAAGAGTCAGTTTTCTTGTACTTAAGGCGGCATTGTGATTTTTGGATTTAATTCCGATGCAAATTCTGTGTTCCATCGTTAATTTGAAGGGCCAAGGGATACAGTATACCTGAAGTGAAGCATCGGAATCTAAAACTGGTCTCAGAGGATACGTTCTAAATATAGACCGTAAGAAGAGTCAGTCCTCTTGTATTTAAGACGGCATTGTGCCTTTTGTATTTAATTCCGATGCAATTTCTGTGTTTCATCGTCAATTAGAAGGTATAAGGGATACAGTAAAACTGAAGTGAAGCTTCGATTTATAAAACTGGTCTCACAGGAAAGGTTCATAACATAGAAAGTAAGTAGCGTCAGTCTTCTTGTACTTAAGTTGGCATTGTGCCTTTTCTATTTAATTCCGATGCAATTTCTGTGTTTCATCGTCAATAAGCAGGTACAAGGTATACAGTAAACCTGAAGTGAAGCATCGGAATCAAAAACTGGCCAAATAGGAAAGGTTCAAATCAAAGAATGTAAGAAGAGTCAGTCCTCTTGTACTTAAGTCGGCATTGTGCATATTGTGTTTCATTCCGATGCAATTTTTGGGTTTTATCGTCAATAAGGAGGTCCAAGGGATACAGTAAACCTGAAGTAAAGCATCGGAAACTAAAACTGGTCTCACAGGAAAGGTTCAAAACATAGACAGTAAGAAGAGTCAGTCTTCTTGTACTTAAGTCGGCAGTGTGCCTTTTGTATTATGTGTTTCATCGTTAATAAGAAGGTCCAAGGGATACAGTAAACCTGAAGTGAAGCATCGGAAACTAAAACTGGAGTCACAGGAAAGGTTCAAAACATAGACTATAAGAAGAGTCAGTCTTCTTGTACTTAAGTCGCCATGGTGCTTTTGTATATAATTCCGATGCAATTTCTGTGTTTCATCGTCAATATGAATGTCCAACGGATACAGGAAACCTAAGGTAAAGCATCGGAATCTATAACTGGTCTCAGAGCAAATGTTCAAAGCATAGACGGTAAGAAGAGTCAGTCTTCTTGTACTTATGTCGGCATTTTGATTTTGTATCTAATTCCGACGCAATTTCTGCGTTTCATCGTCAATAAGAATGTCCAAGGGATACAGTAAACCTGAAGTGAAGCATCGGAATCTAAAACTGGTCCCACAGTAAAGATTCAAAACATAGACAGTTAGAAGAGTCAGTCTTCATGTACTTAAATCCTCATTGTGCCTTTTGTATTTAATTCCGGTGCAATTTCTGTGTTTCTTCGTCAATAAGAAGGTCCACTAGATACAGTAAAACGGAAATGAAGCATAGGAATCTGAAACTGGTCTTACAGGAAAGGTTCAAATCATAGACAGTAAGAAGTGTCAGTCTTCTTGTACTTCAGTCGGCATTGTGCCTTTTGTATTTATTTCCGATGTAATTTCTGTGTTTCATCGTCAATAAGAAGGTCCAAGGGATACAGTAAATCTGAAGTGAAGCATCGGAATCAAAACTGGTCTCACACGAAAGTTTCAAAGCATAGACTGTAAGAAGAGGCAGTCTTCTTCTACTTAAGTCGGCATTTTACATTTTGTATTTATTTCCGATGCAATTTCTGTGTTTCATCGTCAATAAGAAGGTCCATGGGATACAGTAAACCAGAAATGAAGCATCGGAAACTAAAACTGGTCTCACAGGAATGGTTCAAAACATAGACAGTAAGAAGAGTCAGTCTTCTGGTACTAAAGTCGGCATTGTGCCTTTTGTATTTAATTTCGATGCAATTTCTGTGTTTCATCGTCAATACGAATGTCCAAGGGATACAGTAAACTAGAAATGAAGCATAGTAATCTAAATCTGGTCTCACAGGAAAGGTTCAAATCATAGAATGTAAGAAGAGTCAGTCCTCTTGTACTGAAATCGGCATTGTGCCTTTTGTATTTAATTCAGATGCAATTTCTGGGATTTATCGTCAATAAGAAGGTCCAAATGACACAGTAAACCTGAAGTAAAGCATCGGAATCTAAAACTGGTCACACAGGAAAGATTCAAAACATAGACAGTAAGAAGAGTGAGTCTTCTTGGTTTTAAGCGGGCATTGTGCCTTATGTATTTAATTCCGACGCAAATTCTGTGTTTCATCGTCAATAAGAAAGTCCAAGGGATACGGTAAACCTGAAGTGAAGCATCGG
Organism: Schistocerca americana; assembly: GCF_021461395.2. Lineage (NCBI taxonomy): Eukaryota > Metazoa > Arthropoda > Insecta > Orthoptera > Acrididae > Schistocerca > Schistocerca americana. The sequence goes on along the minus strand of NC_060130.1, from coordinate 9,584,524 downwards.
AATCAAAACTGGTCTCACAGGAATGGTTCAAAACATAGACAGTAAGAAGAGTCAGTCTTCTTGTACTAAAGTCGGCATTGTGCCTTTTGCATTTAATTCCGATGCAATTTCTGTGTTTCATCGTCAATAAAAAGGTCCAAGGGATACAGTAAACCTGAAGGTAAGCATCGGAAACTAACACTGGTCTCACAGGAAAGGTTCAAAACATACACAATTAGAACAGTCTGTCTTCTTGTACATAAGTCGGAATTGTGCCTTTTGTGTTTAATTCCGATGCAATTTCTGTGATTCATCGTCAATGAGAAGGTCCGGGATACAGTAAACCTGAAGTGAAGCATCGGAATCTAAAACTGATCTCACAGGAAAGGTTCAAGTCATAGAATGTACGAAGAGTCAGTCTTCTTGTTTTTAAATAGGCATTGTGCCTTTTGTATTTAATTCCAATGCAATTTCTGTGTTTCATCGTCAATAAGAAGGTCCAAGGGATACAGTAAACCTGAAGTGAAGCATCGGAATCTAAACCTGGTCTCACAGTAAAGGTCCAAAACATAGACAGTAAGAAGAGTATGTCTTCTTGTACTTAAGGCGGCATTGTGAATTTTGTATTTAATTCCAATGCAATTTCTGTGTTTCATCGTCAATAACAAGGTCCAAGGGATACAGTAAACCTGAAGTGAAGCATCGGAATCTAAAACTGGTCTCACAGGGAAGGTTCACAACATAGACAGTAAGAAGAGTCAGTCTTCTTGTAATTAAGACGGCATTGTGCCTTTTGTATTTAATTCTGATGCAATTTCTGTGTTTCATGTCAATAAGAAGGTCCAAGGGATACAGAAAACCTGAAGTAAAGCTTAGGAATCTGAAACTGGTATCACAGGAAAGGTTCAAAACATAGACAGTAAGAAGAGTCGGTCTTCTTGTCATTAAGTCGGCATTGTGCCTGTTGTATTTCATTCCGACGCAACTTCTGTGTTTCATTGTCAATAAGAAGGTCCAAGGGTTACAGTAAACCTGAAGTGAAGCATCGAAATGGAAAATGGTCTCACAGGAATGGTTCAAAACATAGACAGTAAGAAGAGTCAGTCTTCTTGTACTTAAGTCGGCATTGTGCTGTTTGTATTTATTTCCGACGCAATTACTGTGTATCATCGTCAATAAGGAAGGCCGAAGGATACAGTAAACCTGAAGTGAAGCATCGGAATCAAAAATGGTCTCACAGGAAACATTCCAATCATAGACAGTACGGAGAGTCAGTCTTCTTGTACTTCAGTCGGCATTGTGCCTTTTGTATTTAATTCCGATGCAAATTCTGTATTTCATCGTCAATAAGAAGGTCCAAGGGATACAGTAACCCTGAATTTAAGCATTGGAATCTGAGACTGGTCTCACAGGGAAGGTTCAAAACATAGACAGCAAGAAGAGTCAGTCTGCTTGTATTTACATTGTCATTGTGCCTTTTGTATTTAATTCCATTGCAATTTCTGTGTTTCATCGTCAATAAGAAGGTCCAAGGGATACAGTAAACATGAAGTGAAGCCTCGGAACCAAAAATCGTCTCACAGCTAAGGTTCAAAACATAGACAGGAAGAAGAGTCAGTGTCTTTGTACTTAAGTAGGCATTTAGATTTTGTATTTAATCCCGATGCAATTTCTGTGTGTCATCGTCAATAAGAAGGTCCAAGGGATACAGTAAACCTGAATTCAAGCATAGGAATCTAAAACTGGTCTCACAGGGATGGTTCAAACATAGACAGTAAGAAGAGTCAGTCTTCTTGTACTTAAGTTGGCATTGTGCCTTTTGTATTTAATTCCGATGCAATTTCTGTGTTTCATCGTCAATAAGCAACAAGGGATACAGTAAACCTGAATTTAAGCATCGGAATCTAAAACTGGTCAAATAGGAAAGGTTCAAATCAAAGAATGTAAGAAGAGTCAGTCCTCTTGTACTTAAGTTGGCATTGTGCTTATTGTGTTTATTTCCGATGCAATTTCTGGGTTTTATCGTCAATAACAAAATCCAAGGAATACAGTAAACCTGAAGTAAATCAGCGGAATCTAAAACTGGAGTCACAGGAAAGGTTCAAAACATAGACAGTAAGAAGAGTCAGTCATCTTGTACTTAAGTCGGCATCGTGCTTTTGTATTTAATTCCGATGCACTTTCTGTGTTTCATCGTCAATAAGCAGATCCAAAGGATACAGTAATCCTGAAGTGAAGAATCGGAATCTAAAACTGGTCTCGCACGAAAGGTTCAAATCATAGAATGTAAGAAGAGTCATTCCTCTTGTACTTAAGTCGGCATTGCGCTTTTTGTGTTTAATTCCTATGTAATTTCTGTGTTTTATCGTCAGTAAGAAGGACCAAGGGATACAGTAAACCTAAAGTGGAGCATCGGTATCAAAACTGGTCTCACAGTATAGGTTCAAATCATAGAATGTAATAAGAGTCAGTCCTCTTGTACTTAAGTCGGCATTGTGCTTTTGTATACAATTCCGATGCAATTTCTGTGTTTCATCGTCAATATGAGGGTCCAACGGATACAGTAAACCTAAGGTAAAGCATCGGAATCTATAACTGGTCTCAGAGGAAATGTTCAAAGTATAGACAGTAAGAAGAGACAGTCGTCTTTTACTTATGTCGGCATTTTGATTTTGTATTTAATTCCGACGCAATTTCTGTGTTTCATCGTCAAAAAGAAGGTCCAAGGGATACAGTAAACCTGAAGTGAAGCATCGGAATCTAAAACTGGTTCCACAGGAAAGGTTCAAAGCATAGACAGTAAGAAGAGTCCGTCTTCTTGTACATAAGTCGGAATTGTGCCTTTTGTGTTTAATTCCGATGCAATTTCTGTGATTCATCGTCAATGAGAAGGTCCGGGATACAGTAAAAATGAAGTGAAGCATCGGAATCTAAAACTGATCTCACAGGAAAGGTTCAAGTCATTGAATGTAAGAAGAGTCAGTCTTCTTGTACATAAGTCGGAATTGTGCCTTTTGTGTTTAATTCCGATGCAATTTCTGTGATTCATCGTCAATGAGAAGGTTCGGGATACAGTAAACCTGAAGTGAAGCATCGGAATCTAAAACTGATCTCACAGGAAAGGTTCAAGTCATAGAATGTACGAAGAGTCAGTCTTCTTGTTTTTAAATAGGCATTGTGCCTTTTGTATTTAATTCCAATGCAATTTCTGTGTTTCATCGTCAATAAGAAGGTCCAAGGGATACAGTAAACCTGAAGTGAAGCATCGGAATCTAAACCTGGTCTCACAGTAAAGGTCCAAAACATAGACAGTAAGAAGAGTATGTCTTCTTGTACTTAAGGCGGCATTGTGAATTTTGTATTTAATTCCAATGCAATTTCTGTGTTTCATCGTCAATAACAAGGTCCAAGGGATACAGTAAACCTGAAGTGAAGCATCGGAATCTAAAACTGGTCTCACAGGGAAGGTTCACAACATAGACAGTAAGAAGAGTCAGTCTTCTTGTAATTAAGACGGCATTGTGCCTTTTGTATTTAATTCTGATGCAATTTCTGTGTTTCATGTCAATAAGAAGGTCCAAGGGATACAGAAAACCTGAAGTAAAGCTTAGGAATCTGAAACTGGTATCACAGGAAAGGTTCAAAACATAGACAGTAAGAAGAGTCGGTCTTCTTGTCATTAAGTCGGCATTGTGCCTGTTGTATTTCATTCCGACGCAACTTCTGTGTTTCATTGTCAATAAGAAGGTCCAAGGGATACAGTAAACCTGAAGTGAAGCATCGAAATGGAAAATGGTCTCACAGGAATGGTTCAAAACATAGACAGTAAGAAGAGTCAGTCTTCTTGTACTTAAGTCGGCATTGTGCTGTTTGTATTTATTTCCGACGCAATTACTGTGTATCATCGTCAATAAGGAAGGCCGAAGGATACAGTAAACCTGAAGTGAAGCATCGGAATCAAAAATGGTCTCACAGGAAACATTCCAATCATAGACAGTACGGAGAGTCAGTCTTCTTGTACTTCAGTCGGCATTGTGCCTTTTGTATTTAATTCCGATGCAAATTCTGTATTTCATCGTCAATAAGAAGGTCCAAGGGATACAGTAACCCTGAATTTAAGCATTGGAATCTGAGACTGGTCTCACAGGGAAGGTTCAAAACATAGACAGCAAGAAGAGTCAGTCTGCTTGTATTTACATTGTCATTGTGCCTTTTGTATTTAATTCCATTGCAATTTCTGTGTTTCATCGTCAATAAGAAGGTCCAAGGGATACAGTAAACATGAAGTGAAGCCTCGGAACCAAAAATCGTCTCACAGCTAAGGTTCAAAACATAGACAGGAAGAAGAGTCAGTGTCTTTGTACTTAAGTAGGCATTTAGATTTTGTATTTAATCCCGATGCAATTTCTGTGTGTCATCGTCAATAAGAAGGTCCAAGGGATACAGTAAACCTGAATTCAAGCATAGGAATCTAAAACTGGTCTCACAGGGATGGTTCAAACATAGACAGTAAGAAGAGTCAGTCTTCTTGTACTTAAGTTGGCATTGTGCCTTTTGTATTTAATTCCGATGCAATTTCTGTGTTTCATCGTCAATAAGCAACAAGGGATACAGTAAACCTGAATTTAAGCATCGGAATCTAAAACTGGTCAAATAGGAAAGGTTCAAATCAAAGAATGTAAGAAGAGTCAGTCCTCTTGTACTTAAGTTGGCATTGTGCTTATTGTGTTTATTTCCGATGCAATTTCTGGGTTTTATCGTCAATAACAAAATCCAAGGAATACAGTAAACCTGAAGTAAATCAGCGGAATCTAAAACTGGAGTCACAGGAAAGGTTCAAAACATAGACAGTAAGAAGAGTCAGTCATCTTGTACTTAAGTCGGCATCGTGCTTTTGTATTTAATTCCGATGCACTTTCTGTGTTTCATCGTCAATAAGCAGATCCAAAGGATACAGTAATCCTGAAGTGAAGAATCGGAATCTAAAACTGGTCTCGCAGGAAAGGTTCAAATCATAGAATGTAATAAGAGTCAGTCCTCTTGTACTTAAGTCGGCATTGTGCTTTTGTATACAATTCCGATGCAATTTCTGTGTTTCATCGTCAATATGAGGGTCCAACGGATACAGTAAACCTAAGGTAAAGCATCGGAATCTATAACTGGTCTCAGAGGAAATGTTCAAAGTATAGACAGTAAGAAGAGACAGTCGTCTTTTACTTATGTCGGCATTTTGATTTTGTATTTAATTCCGACGCAATTTCTGTGTTTCATCGTCAAAAAGAAGGTCCAAGGGATACAGTAAACCTGAAGTGAAGCATCGGAATCTAAAACTGGTTCCACAGGAAAGGTTCAAAGCATAGACAGTAAGAAGAGTCCGTCTTCTTGTACATAAGTCGGAATTGTGCCTTTTGTGTTTAATTCCGATGCAATTTCTGTGATTCATCGTCAATGAGAAGGTCCGGGATACAGTAAACCTGAAGTGAAGCATCGGAATCTAAAACTGATCTCACAGGAAAGGTTCAAGTCATTGAATGTAAGAAGAGTCAGTCTTCTTGTTTTTAAATAGGCATTGTGCCTTTTGTATTTAATTCCAATGCAATTTCTGTGTTTCATCGTCAATAAGAGGGCCCAAGGGATACAGTAAACCTGAAGTGAAGCATCGGAATCTAAACCTGGTCTCACAGTAAAGGTTCAAAACATAGACAGTAAGAAGAGTATGTCTTCTTGTACTTAAGGCGGCATTGTGAATTTTGTATTTAATTCCAATGCAATTTCTGTGTTTCATCGTCAATAACAAGGTCCAAGGGATACAGTAAACCTGAACTGAAGCATCGGAATCTAAAACTGGTCTCACAGGGAAGGTTCACAACATAGACAGTAAGAAGAGTCAGTCTTCTTGTACTTAAGACGGCATTGTGCCTTTTGTATTTAATTCTGATGCAATTTCTGTGTTTCATGTCAATAAGAAGGTCCAAGGGATACAGAAAACCTGAAGTAAAGCTTAGGAATCTGAAACTGGTATCACAGGAAAGGTTCAAAAAATAGACAGTAAGAAGAGTCGGTCTTCTTGTCATTAAGTCGGCATTGTGCCTGTTGTATTTCATTCCGACGCAATTTCTGTGTTTCATTGTCAATAAGAAGGTCCAAGGGATACAGTAAACCTGAAGTGAAGCATCGAAATGGAAACTGGTCTCACAGGAATGGTTCAAAACATAGACAGTAAGAAGAGTCAGTCTTCTTGTACTTAAGTCGGCATTGTGCTGTTTGTATTTATTTCCGACGCAATTACTGTGTATCATCGTCAATAAGAAAGGCCGAAGGATACAGTAAACCTGAAGTGAAGCATCGGAATCAAAAATGGTCTCACAGGAAACATTCCAATCATAGACAGTAAGGAGAGTCAGTCTTCTTGTACTTCAGTCGGCATTGTGCCTTTTGTATTTAATTCCGATGCAATTTCTGTGTTTCATCGTCAATAAGAAGGTCCAAGGGATACAGAAAACCTGACGTAAAGCATCGGAATCTGAAACTGGTATCACAGGAAAGGTTCAAAACATAGACAGTAAGAAGAGTCGGTCTTCTTGTCATTAAGTCGGCATTGTGCCTGTTGTATTTCATTCCGACGCAATTTTGTGTTTCATTGTCAATAAGAAGGTCCAAGGGATACAGTAAACCTGAAGTGAAGCATCGAAATGGAAACTGGTCTCACAGGAATGGTTCAAAACATAGACAGTAAGAAGAGTCAGTCTTCTTGTACTTAAGTCGGCATTGTGCTGTTTGTATTTATTTCCGACGCAATTACTGTGTATCATCGTCAATAAGAAAAGCCGAAGGATACAGTAAACCTGAGGTGAAGCATCGGAATCAAAAATGGTCTCACAGGAAACATTCCAATCATAGACAGTAAGGAGAGTCCGTCTTCTTGTACTTAAGTCGGCATTGTGCCTTTTGTATTTAATTCCGATGCAATTTCTGTGTTTCATCGTCAATAAGAAGGTCCAAGGGATACAGTAAACCTGTAGTAAAGCATCGGAATCTAAAACTGGTCTCACAGGAAAGGTTCAAATCATAGAATGTAAGAAGAGTCATTCCTCTTGTACTTAAGTCGGCATTGTGACTTTTGTATTTAATTCCGATGCAATTTCTGGGTTTTATCGTCAATAAAGTCTAAGGGATACAGTAAACCTGAAGTAAAGCATCGGAACCTAAAACTGGTCACACAGGAATGGTTCAAATCATAGATAGTAGAATGGGTCAGTCTTCTTGCATTTAAGTGGGAATTGTGCCTTTTGTATTTAATTCCGACGCAATTTCTGTGTTTCATCGTCAATAAGAAAGTCCAAGGTATGGGGTAAACCTGAAGTGAAGCATCGGGAATCAAAACAGGTCTCACAGGAATGGTTCAAAACATAGACAGTAAGAAGAGTCAGTCTTCTTGTACTAAAGTCGGCATTGTGCATTTTGTATACTATTACGATGCAATTTCTGTGTTTCATCGTCAATAAAAAGGTACAAGGGATACAGTAAACAGGAAATGAAGCACAGGAACCTAAAACTGGTCTCACAGGGAAGGTTCAAAGCATAGACAGTAAGAAGAGTCAGTCATCTTGTACTTAAGTCGGCATTTTGCCTTTTGTAATTAATTCCGATTCAAATTCTGTGTTTCATCGTCAATATGAAGGTCCAAGGTATACAGTATACCGAAAGTGAAGCATCGGAATCAAAAACTGGTCTCACAGGAAAGGTTCAAAACATAGTCAGTAAGAAGAGTCGGTCTTCTTGTCTTTAAGTCGGCATTGTGACTTTTGTATTTAGTTCCGATGCAATTTCTGTGTTTCATTGTCAATAAGTAAGTCTGCGAGATACAGTAAACCTGCAGTGAAGCATCGGAATCAAAACTAGTCTCACAAGAAAGGTTTAAAACATAAAAAGTATGAGGAATCAGTCTTCTTGAACTCAAGTTTGCACTGTGCTTTTCGTAATTAATTCCGATGCAATTTTTGTGTTTCATCGTTAATACGTACGTCTGTGGGATACAGTAAACCTGATGAAAAGCATCGGAATCTAAAACTGGTCTCACAGTAAAGATTCAAAACATAGACAGTAAGAAGCGTCAGTCTTCCTGGACTTACGCCGGCATTGTGTCCTTTGTATTTTATGCTGATGCAATTTCTGTGTTTCATCGTCAATAAGAAGGTCCAAGGGATACAGTAACCCTGAAGGGAAGCATCGGAAACCAAAACTGGTCTCACAGGAAAGGTTCACAACATAGACAGTAAGAAGAGTCTGTCGTCTTGCACTTAAGTCGCCATTGTGCCTTTTGTATTTAATTCCGATGTAATATCGGTGTTTCATCGACAATAAGAAGGTCCAAGGGATTCGGTAAACCTGATGTGAAGCACCCGAATCAAAACTGGTCTCTCAGGAAACGTTTAAAACATAGACTGTAAGAGGAGTTAGTCTTATTGTACTTAAGTCTGCATTGTGCCTTTTGTATTTACTTCCGATGCAATTTCTGTGTTTCATTGTCAAATAGAACGTCCAAGGCATATATTAAACCTGATATGCAGCATCGGAATCTAAAACTGGTCTCACAGAAAAGATTTAAAACATAGACCGTAGTAAGAGTCAGTCTTCTTGTACTTAAGTCGGCATTGTGCCTTTTGTATATAATTACGATGCAATTTCTGTGTTTCATCGTCAATAAGAAGGTCCAAGGGATACAGTAAACAGGAAATGAAGCGCAGGTACCTAAATTGATCTCACAGGGAAGGTTCAAAACATAGACAGTACGAAGAGTCAGTCATCTTGTACTTAAGTCTGCATTGCGCTTTTTGTATTTAATTCCGATGCAATTTCTGTGTTTCATCGTACAAATGAAGGTCCAAGGGTTACAGTAAACCTGAAATGAAGCTTAGGAATATAAAACTGGTCTCACAGGAAAGGTTCAAATTATAGACAGTAAGAAGAGTCAGTCTTCTTGTACTTAAGTCGGCATTGTGCCTTTTTTAATTAATTCCGACGCAATTTCTGTGTTTCATCGTCAATAAGAAAGTGCAAGGGATACAGTAAACCTGAAGTGAAGCATCGGACTCTGGAACTGGTCTCACAGGAAAGGTTCACATCATAGAATGTAAGAATAGTCAGTCCTCTTGTACTTAAGTCGGCATTGTGCCATTTGTATTCGATTCCGATGCGCTTTCTGTCTTTCATCGTCAATAAGAAGGTAAAAGAGATACAGTAAACCTGAACAGAACCATAGGAATCTAAAACTGGTCTCACAGGAAAGGATCAAATCATAGACAGTTAGAAGAGTCAGTCTTCTTGTACTTAAATCGGCATTGTGCCTTTTGTATTTAATTCCGATGCAATATCTGTGTTTCATCGTCAATAGGAAGGTCCAAGGGATACAGTAAACCTGAAGTGAAGCATCGGAATCTAAAACTAGTCTCACGGGAAAGGTTCAAATCATAGAATGTTAGAAGAGTCAGTCCTCTTGTACTTAAGTCGGCATTGTGCCATTTGTATTTAATTCCGATGCAATGTCTGTGTTTCATCGTCAATAAGAAGGTCCAAGGGATACAGTAAACCGGCAGTAAAGCATCGGAATCTAAAACCGGTCTCACAGGAAAGGTTCAAATCATAGACAGTAAGAAGAGTCAGTCTTCTTGTTTTTATGTTGGCATTGTGCCTTTTGTACTTCATTCCGACGCAATTTCTGTGTTTCATCATCAATAAGAAGGTCCATGGGATACAGTAAACCTGAAAGGAAACATAGGAATCTGAAAGTGGTCTCACAGGAAAGGTTCAAATCATAGACAGTAAGAAGAGCCAGTCTTCTTGTACTTTAATCGGCATTGTGGCTTTTGTATTTAATTCCGATGTAATTTCGGTGTTTCATTGTCAATACGAAGGTCCAAGGGATACAGTAAACCTGAAGTCAAGCACCGGAATCAAAACTAGTCTCACAGGAAAGCTTCAAAACATAGACAGTAAGAAGAGTCAGTCTTCTTGTACATAAGTCGGCATAATGCATCTTGTATTTAATTCCGATGCAATTTCTGTGTTTCATCGTCATTAAGAAGGTCCAAGGGATACAGTAAACCTGAAGTGAAGCATCGGAATCTAAAACTGGTTCCACAGGAAAGGTTCAAAGCATAGACAGTAAGAAGAGTCCGTCTTCTTGTACATAAGTCGGAATTGTGCCTTTTGTGTTTAATTCCGATGCAATTTCTGTGATTCATCGTCAATGAGAAGGTCCGGGATACAGTAAACCTGAAGTGAAGCATCGGAATCTAAAACTGATCTCACAGGAAAGGTTCAAGTCATTGAATGTAAGAAGAGTCAGTCTTCTTGTTTTTAAATAGGCATTGTGCCTTTTGTATTTAATTCCAATGCAATTTCTGTGTTTCATCGTCAATAAGAGGGCCCAAGGGATACAGTAAACCTGAAGTGAAGCATCGGAATCTAAACCTGGTCTCACAGTAAAGGTTCAAAACATAGACAGTAAGAAGAGTATGTCTTCTTGTACTTAAGGCGGCATTGTGAATTTTGTATTTAATTCCAATGCAATTTCTGTGTTTCATCGTCAATAACAAGGTCCAAGGGATACAGTAAACCTGAACTGAAGCATCGGAATCTAAAACTGGTCTCACAGGGAAGGTTCACAACATAGACAGTAAGAAGAGTCAGTCTTCTTGTACTTAAGACGGCATTGTGCCTTTTGTATTTAATTCTGATGCAATTTCTGTGTTTCATGTCAATAAGAAGGTCCAAGGGATACAGAAAACCTGAAGTAAAGCTTAGGAATCTGAAACTGGTATCACAGGAAAGGTTCAAAAAATAGACAGTAAGAAGAGTCGGTCTTCTTGTCATTAAGTCGGCATTGTGCCTGTTGTATTTCATTCCGACGCAATTTCTGTGTTTCATTGTCAATAAGAAGGTCCAAGGGATACAGTAAACCTGAAGTGAAGCATCGAAATGGAAACTGGTCTCACAGGAATGGTTCAAAACATAGACAGTAAGAAGAGTCAGTCTTCTTGTACTTAAGTCGGCATTGTGCTGTTTGTATTTATTTCCGACGCAATTACTGTGTATCATCGTCAATAAGAAAGGCCGAAGGATACAGTAAACCTGAAGTGAAGCATCGGAATCAAAAATGGTCTCACAGGAAACATTCCAATCATAGACAGTAAGGAGAGTCAGTCTTCTTGTACTTCAGTCGGCATTGTGCCTTTTGTATTTAATTCCGATGCAATTTCTGTGTTTCATCGTCAATAAGAAGGTCCAAGGGATACAGAAAACCTGACGTAAAGCATCGGAATCTGAAACTGGTATCACAGGAAAGGTTCAAAACATAGACAGTAAGAAGAGTCGGTCTTCTTGTCATTAAGTCGGCATTGTGCCTGTTGTATTTCATTCCGACGCAATTTTGTGTTTCATTGTCAATAAGAAGGTCCAAGGGATACAGTAAACCTGAAGTGAAGCATCGAAATGGAAACTGGTCTCACAGGAATGGTTCAAAACATAGACAGTAAGAAGAGTCAGTCTTCTTGTACTTAAGTCGGCATTGTGCTGTTTGTATTTATTTCCGACGCAATTACTGTGTATCATCGTCAATAAGAAAAGCCGAAGGATACAGTAAACCTGAGGTGAAGCATCGGAATCAAAAATGGTCTCACAGGAAACATTCCAATCATAGACAGTAAGGAGAGTCCGTCTTCTTGTACTTAAGTCGGCATTGTGCCTTTTGTATTTAATTCCGATGCAATTTCTGTGTTTCATCGTCAATAAGAAGGTCCAAGGGATACAGTAAACCTGTAGTAAAGCATCGGAATCTAAAACTGGTCTCACAGGAAAGGTTCAAATCATAGAATGTAAGAAGAGTCATTCCTCTTGTACTTAAGTCGGCATTGTGACTTTTGTATTTAATTCCGATGCAATTTCTGGGTTTTATCGTCAATAAAGTCTAAGGGATACAGTAAACCTGAAGTAAAGCATCGGAACCTAAAACTGGTCACACAGGAATGGTTCAAATCATAGATAGTAGAATGGGTCAGTCTTCTTGCATTTAAGTGGGAATTGTGCCTTTTGTATTTAATTCCGACGCAATTTCTGTGTTTCATCGTCAATAAGAAAGTCCAAGGTATGGGGTAAACCTGAAGTGAAGCATCGGGAATCAAAACAGGTCTCACAGGAATGGTTCAAAACATAGACAGTAAGAAGAGTCAGTCTTCTTGTACTAAAGTCGGCATTGTGCATTTTGTATACTATTACGATGCAATTTCTGTGTTTCATCGTCAATAAAAAGGTACAAGGGATACAGTAAACAGGAAATGAAGCACAGGAACCTAAAACTGGTCTCACAGGGAAGGTTCAAAGCATAGACAGTAAGAAGAGTCAGTCATCTTGTACTTAAGTCGGCATTTTGCCTTTTGTAATTAATTCCGATTCAAATTCTGTGTTTCATCGTCAATATGAAGGTCCAAGGTATACAGTATACCGAAAGTGAAGCATCGGAATCAAAAACTGGTCTCACAGGAAAGGTTCAAAACATAGTCAGTAAGAAGAGTCGGTCTTCTTGTCTTTAAGTCGGCATTGTGACTTTTGTATTTAGTTCCGATGCAATTTCTGTGTTTCATTGTCAATAAGTAAGTCTGCGAGATACAGTAAACCTGCAGTGAAGCATCGGAATCAAAACTAGTCTCACAAGAAAGGTTTAAAACATAAAAAGTATGAGGAATCAGTCTTCTTGAACTCAAGTTTGCACTGTGCTTTTCGTAATTAATTCCGATGCAATTTTTGTGTTTCATCGTTAATACGTACGTCTGTGGGATACAGTAAACCTGATGAAAAGCATCGGAATCTAAAACTGGTCTCACAGTAAAGATTCAAAACATAGACAGTAAGAAGCGTCAGTCTTCCTGGACTTACGCCGGCATTGTGTCCTTTGTATTTTATGCTGATGCAATTTCTGTGTTTCATCGTCAATAAGAAGGTCCAAGGGATACAGTAACCCTGAAGGGAAGCATCGGAAACCAAAACTGGTCTCACAGGAAAGGTTCACAACATAGACAGTAAGAAGAGTCTGTCGTCTTGCACTTAAGTCGCCATTGTGCCTTTTGTATTTAATTCCGATGTAATATCGGTGTTTCATCGACAATAAGAAGGTCCAAGGGATTCGGTAAACCTGATGTGAAGCACCCGAATCAAAACTGGTCTCTCAGGAAACGTTTAAAACATAGACTGTAAGAGGAGTTAGTCTTATTGTACTTAAGTCTGCATTGTGCCTTTTGTATTTACTTCCGATGCAATTTCTGTGTTTCATTGTCAAATAGAACGTCCAAGGCATATATTAAACCTGATATGCAGCATCGGAATCTAAAACTGGTCTCACAGAAAAGATTTAAAACATAGACCGTAGTAAGAGTCAGTCTTCTTGTACTTAAGTCGGCATTGTGCCTTTTGTATATAATTACGATGCAATTTCTGTGTTTCATCGTCAATAAGAAGGTCCAAGGGATACAGTAAACAGGAAATGAAGCGCAGGTACCTAAATTGATCTCACAGGGAAGGTTCAAAACATAGACAGTACGAAGAGTCAGTCATCTTGTACTTAAGTCTGCATTGCGCTTTTTGTATTTAATTCCGATGCAATTTCTGTGTTTCATCGTACAAATGAAGGTCCAAGGGTTACAGTAAACCTGAAATGAAGCTTAGGAATATAAAACTGGTCTCACAGGAAAGGTTCAAATTATAGACAGTAAGAAGAGTCAGTCTTCTTGTACTTAAGTCGGCATTGTGCCTTTTTTAATTAATTCCGACGCAATTTCTGTGTTTCATCGTCAATAAGAAAGTGCAAGGGATACAGTAAACCTGAAGTGAAGCATCGGACTCTGGAACTGGTCTCACAGGAAAGGTTCACATCATAGAATGTAAGAATAGTCAGTCCTCTTGTACTTAAGTCGGCATTGTGCCATTTGTATTCGATTCCGATGCGCTTTCTTCCTTTCATCGTCAATAAGAAGGTAAAAGAGATACAGTAAACCTGAACAGAACCATAGGAATCTAAAACTGGTCTCACAGGAAAGGATCAAATCATAGACAGTTAGAAGAGTCAGTCTTCTTGTACTTAAATCGGCATTGTGCCTTTTGTATTTAATTCCGATGCAATATCTGTGTTTCATCGTCAATAGGAAGGTCCAAGGGATACAGTAAACCTGAAGTGAAGCATCGGAATCTAAAACTAGTCTCACGGGAAAGGTTCAAATCATAGAATGTTAGAAGAGTCAGTCCTCTTGTACTTAAGTCGGCATTGTGCCATTTGTATTTAATTCCGATGCAATGTCTGTGTTTCATCGTCAATAAGAAGGTCCAAGGGATACAGTAAACCGGCAGTAAAGCATCGGAATCTAAAACCGGTCTCACAGGAAAGGTTCAAATCATAGACAGTAAGAAGAGTCAGTCTTCTTGTTTTTATGTTGGCATTGTGCCTTTTGTACTTCATTCCGACGCAATTTCTGTGTTTCATCATCAATAAGAAGGTCCATGGGATACAGTAAACCTGAAAGGAAACATAGGAATCTGAAAGTGGTCTCACAGGAAAGGTTCAAATCATAGACAGTAAGAAGAGCCAGTCTTCTTGTACTTTAATCGGCATTGTGGCTTATGTATTTAATTCCGATGTAATTTCGGTGTTTCATCGTCAATACGAAGGTCCAAGGGATACAGTAAACCTGAAGTCAAGCACCGGAATCAAAACTAGTCTCACAGGAAAGCTTCAAAACATAGACAGTAAGAAGAGTCAGTCTTCTTGTACATAAGTCGGCATAATGCATCTTGTATTTAATTCCGATGCAATTTCTGTGTTTCATCGTCATTAAGAAGGTCCACGTTATACAGTAAACCTGAAATGAAGCACCGGAATCTAAAACTGGTCTCACAGGAAAGGTTCGAATCATAGACAGTAAGAAGAGTCAGTCTTCTTGTTTTTATGTTGGCATTGTGCCTTTTGTACTTCATTCCGACGCAATTTCTGTGTTTCATCATCAATAAGAAGGTCCATGGGATACAGTAAACCTGAAAGGAAACATAGGAATCTGAAACTGGTCTCACAGGAAAGGTTCAATACATAGACAGTAAGAAGAGTCTGTCTACTTGTACTTAAGTCGGCATTGAGCCTTTTGTATATAATTACGATGCCTTTTCTGTGTTTCATCGTCAATAACAAGTTCCAAGGGAGACAGTAAACAGGAAATGTAGCACAGGTACCTAAACTGGTCTCACAGGAAAGTTTCAAAACATAGACAGTGAGAAGAGGCAGTCATCTTGTACTTAAAACGGCATTGTGCTTTTTGTATTTAATTCCGATGCAATTTCTGTGTTTCATCGCACAAAAGAAGGTCCAAGGGTTACAGTAAACCTGAAATGAAGCATAGGAATCTAAAACTGGTCTCACAGGAAAGGTTCAAATCATAGACAGTAAGTGGACTCAGTCATCTTGTTCTTAAGTCGGCATTATGCTTTTTGTTTTTAATTCCGATGCAATTTCTGTGTTTCATGGTCAATAAGAAGGTCCAAGGGATACAGTATACCTGAAGTGAAGTATCGGAAACTAAGACTGGTCTCACAGGAAAGGTTCAAAACATAGACAGTATGAAGAGTCAGTCTTCTTGTACTTAAGTCGGCATTGTGCCTTTTGTAATTAATTCCGACGCAGTTTCTGTGCCTCATCGTCAATAAGAAGGTCCAAGGGATACAGTAAACCTGAAGTGAAGCATCGGAATCTAAAACTGGTCTCACAGGAAAGGTTCAAATCATAGAATGTAAGAATAGTTAGTCCTCTTGTACTTAAGTCGGCATTGTGCCTTTTGTATTCAATTCCGATGCACTTTCTGTCTTTCATCGTCAATAAGAAGGTCCAAGGCATACAGTAAACCTGAAGTAAAGTATCGGAATCTAAAACTAGTCACACTGGGAAGGTTCAAACCATAGACCTTAAGAAGAGTCAGTCTTCTTGTACTTAAGTCGGCATTGTGCCCTTTGTATTTAATTCCGATGCAATTTCTGTGTTTCAACGTCAATTAGAAGGTCCGAGGGATACAGTAAACCTGAAGAGAACCATAGGAATCTAAAACTGGTCTCACAGGACAGGATCAAAACATAGACAGTAAGAAGAGTCGGTCATCTTGTACTTAAGTCGGCTTTGTGCCTTTTGTATTTAATTCCGATGCTAATTCTGCGTTTCATCGTGAATAAGAAGGTCCAAGGGATAAAGTAAACCCGAAGTGAGGCATCGGAAACTAAACTGGTCTCACAGGAAAGGTTCACAACATAGACAGAATAATATTCAGCCTTCTTGTACTTAAGACGGCATTGTGCCTTTTGTTTTCAATTACAATGCAATATGTGTGTTTCATCGTCAATAAGAAGGTCCAAGGGATACAGTAAACCTGTAGTGAAGCATCGGAATCTAAAACTAGTCTCACGGGAAAGGTTCAAATCACAGAATGTTAGAAGAGTCAGTCCTCTTGTACTTAAGTCGGCATTGTGCCATTTGTATTTAATTCCGATGCAATGTCTGTGTTTCATCGTCAATAAGAAGGTCCAAGGGATACAGTAAACCGGAAAAAAAGCATCGGAATCTAAAACCGGTCTCACAGGAAAGGTTCAAATCATAGACAGTAAGAAGAGTCAGTCTTCTTGTTTTTAAGTTGGCATTGTGCCTTTTCTATTTCATTCCGACGCAATTTCTGTGTTTCATCATCAATAAGAAGGTCCATGGGATACAGTAAACCTGAAAGGAAACACAAGAATCTGAAACTGGTCTCACAGGAAAGGTTCAAATCATAGACAGTAAGAAGAGTCAGTCTTCTTATACTTTAATCGGCGTTGTGGCTTTTGTATTTAATTCCGATGTAATTTCGGTGTTTCATCGTCAATACGAAGGTCCAAGGGATACAGTAGACCTGGAATGAAGCATCGGAATCTAAAACTGGTCTCACAGGAAAGGTTCAATACATAGACAGTAAGAAGAGTCTGTCTACTTATACTTAAGTCGGCATTGTGCATTTTGTATTTCATTCCGATGCAATTTCTGTGTTTCATCGTCAATAAGAAGGTCCAAGTTATACAGCAAACCTGAAATGAAGAATAGCAATCTAAAAATAGTCTCACAGGAAAGGTTCAAATCATAGACAGTAAGAAGACTCAGTCATCTTGTACTTGAGTCGGCATTGAGCCTTTTGTATATAATTACGATGCACTTTCTGTGTTTCATCGTCAATAACACGGTCCAAGGGTTACAGTAAACCCGAAGTGAAGCATCGGAAACTAAAACTGGTCTCACAGGAAAGGTTCACAACGTAGACAGTTGAAAGAGTCAGTCTTCTTCTACTTAAGTCGGCATTGTGCCTTTTGTATTTATTCCGATGCAAATTCTGTGCTTCATCGTCAATATGAAGGTCCAAGGGATACAGTATTCCTGAAGTGATGCTTTGGAATCTAAGACTGGTCTCAGAGGGAAGGTTCAAAATATAGACAGTAAGAAGAGTCAGTCCTCTTGTACTTAAATTCGCATTGCGCCTTTTGTATTTAATTCCGATGCATTTTCTGTGTTTCATCGTCAATTAGAAGGTCCAAGGGATACAGTAAACCTGAAGTAAAGCATCGGAATCTAAAACTGGTCACACAGGAATGGTTCAAAACATAGACAGTAAGAAGAGTCAGTCTTCATGTACTGATGTCGGCATTGTGCCTTTTGTATTTAATTCCGATGCAATTTCTGTGTTTCATCGTCAATAAGAAGGTCCAAGGGATACAGTAAACCTGAAGTGAAGCTTCGGAATCTAAAACTGGTCTCACAGGAAAGGTAAAATTCATAGAAAGTAAGAAGAGTCAGTCCTCTTGTACTTAAGTCGGCATTGTGACTTTTGTATTTAATTCCGATGCCATTTCTGTGTTTCATCGTGATTAAGAAGGTATAAGGGATACAGTAAACCAGAAATATAGCTTCGTAATGTAAAACTGGTCTCACAGGAAAGGTTCACAGCATAGACAGTAAGAAGAGTCAGTCTTCTTGTACTTAAGGCGGCATTGTGCTTTTTTGTATTTCATTCCGATGCAATTTTTGTGCTTCACGTCAATAAGAAGGTCCAAGGGACACAGTAAACCTGATGTGAAGCACCGGAATATAAAATTGGTCTCACAGGAAAGGTTCAAATCATAGACAGTAACAAGAGTCAGTCTTCTTGTACTTAGGTCGGCATTGAGCTTTTGTATTTAATTCCGATGCAATATCTGTGTTTCATCGTCAATAAGCAGGTATAAGGGATACAGTAAAATTGAAGTGAAGCATTGGAATCCAAAACTGGTCTCACAGGATAGGTTCATATCATGGAATGTAAGAAGAGTCAGTCCTCTTGTACTTACGTCGGCATTGTGCCTTTTGTATTTAATTCCGATGCATTTCTGTGTTTCATCGTCAATAAGGTCCAAGGGATACAGTAAACCTGAAGTGAAGCATCGGAATCAACACTGGTCTCACAGGAAAGCTTCAAAACATAGACAGTAAGAAGAGTCAGTCTTCTCGTACTTATGTCGGAATTATGCCTTTTGTATTTAATTCCAATGCAATTTCTGTGTTTCATCGTGAATAAGAAGGGCCGAGGGATACAGTTAACCTGATGTGAAGCACTGTAATCTAAAACTGGTCTCACAGGAATGGTTCAATTCGTAGAATGTAATAGGAGTCAGTCCTCTTGTACTAAAGTCGGCATTGTGCCTTTTGCATTAAATTCCGATGCAATTTCTGTGTTTCATCGTCAATAAGTAGGTCCAAGAGATACAGTAAACCTGAAGTGAGGCATCGGAAATTAAAACTGGCCTCACAGGAAAGGTTCAAAACATAGACAATAAGATGAGTTAGTCTTCTTGTAATTAAGTCGGCATTGTGCCTTTTGTATTTAATTCCGATGGAATTTCTGTGATTCATCTTCAATATGATGGTCCAAGGGATACATTAAACCTGAAGTGAATCACCGGAATGAAAACTGGTCTCACAGGAAAGCTTCAAAACATAGACAGTAAGAAGAGTCAGTCTTCTTGTACTTAAGTCGGAATTGTGCATTTTGTACTTAATTCCGATGCAATTTCTGTGTTTCATCGTCAATAAGAAGGTCCAAGGGATACAGTAAACCTGAAATGAAGCATCGGAATCTGAAACCTGTCTCACAGGTAAGGTTCAAATTATAGACAGTAAAAAGAGTCAGTCTTCTTGTATTTAAGTCGGCATTTTGATTTTTGTATTTATTCCGATGCAATTTCTGTGTTTCATCGTCAATAAGTAGGTCCAAGGGATACAGTAAACCTGAAATGAAGCATCGGACTCTGAAACTGGTCTCACAGGAAAGGTTCAAATCATGGAATGTAAGAAGAGTCAGTCCTCTTGTACTTATGTCGGCATTGTGCCTTTTGTATTTAATTCCGATGCAATTTCTGTGTGTCATCGTCAATAAAAAGGTCCAAGGGATACAGTAAACCTGAAGTAAAACATAGGAATATAAAACTGGTCTCACAGGAAAGGTTCAAAACATAGACAGTAAAAAGAGTCAGTCTTCTTATCTTTATGTGGGCATTGTGCCTTTTGTATTTAATTCCGACGCAATTTCTGTGTTTCACCGTTAACAAGAAAGTCCAAGGGATACAGTAAACCTGAAGTGAAGCATCGGAAGCTAAAACTGGTCACACAGGAAAGGTTCAAACATAGACAGTATGAAGAGTCAGTCTTCATGTACTGATGTCGGCATTGTGAGTTTTGTATTTAATTCCGGTTCAATTTCTTTGTTTCATCGTCTATAAGAAGGTCCAAGGGAAACAGTAAACCTGAAGTCAAGCATCGGAATCTAAAACTGGTCTCACAAGAAAGGTTCAAATCATGGAATGTAAGAAGAGTCAGTCCTCTTATACTTAAGCCGACATTGTGCCTTTTGTATTTAATTCCGAAGCAATTTCTGTGTTTCATCGTCAATAAGGAGGTCTAAGGGATACAGTAAACTTGAAGTAAAGCATAGGAATCTTAAACTGGTCTCACAGGAAAGGTTCAAAACATTGGCAGTAAGAAGAGTCAGTCTTCTTGTTTTTAAGTGGGCATTGTGCCTTTTGTATTTAATTCCGACGCAATTTCTGTGCTTCACCGTCAATAAGAAAGTCCAAGGGATACAGTAAACCTGAAGTGAAGCATCGGAATCTAAAACTGGTCTCACAGGAAAGGTTCAAATTATAGACAGTAAAAAGAGTCAGTCTTCTTGTACTTAAGTCGGCATTTTGACTTTTGTATTTATTCCGATGCAATTTCTGTGTTTCATCGTCAATAAGAAGGTCCAAGGGATACAGTAAACCTGAAGTGAAGCTTCAGAATCTAAAACTGGTCTCACAGGAAAGGTAAAATTCATAGAATGTAAGAAGAGTCAGTCCTCTTGTACTTAAGTCGGCATTGTGACTTTTGTATTTAATTCCGATGCCATTTCTGTGTTTCATCGTGAATAAGAAGGTCCAAGGGATACAGTAAACCAGAAGTATAGCTTCGTAATGTAAAACTGGTCTCACAGCAAAGGTTCAAATCATAGACAGTATGAAGAGTCAGTCTTCTTGTACTTAAGTCGGCATTGTGCTTTTTTGTAATTAATTCAGATGTAATTTCTGTGTTTCATCGTCAATAAGTAGGTCCAAGGGATACAGCAAACCTGAAGTGACGGATCGGAATCAAAACTGGTCTCACAGGAAAGCTTCAAAACATAGACAGTAACAAGAGTCAGTCTTCTTGTACTTAGGTCGGCATTGAGCCTTTTGTATTTAATTCCGATGCAATTTCTGTGTTTCGTCGTGAATAAGAAGGTCCGAGGGATACAGTTAACCTGGTGTGAAGCACTGTAATCTAAAACTGGTCTCACAGGAAAGGTTCAAATCGTAGAATGTAATAGGAGTCAGTCCTCCTGTACTAAAGTCGGCATTGTGCCTTTTGCATTAAATTCCGATGCAATTTCTGTGTTTCATCGTCAATAAGAAGGTCCAAGGGATACAGTAAACCTGAAGTAAAGCATCGGAATCTGAAACTGGTCACACAGGATAGGTTCAAAACATAGGCAGTAAGAAGAGTCAGTCTTCATGTACTGATGTCGGCATTGTGCCTTTTGTATTTTATTTTGATGCAATTTCTGTGTTTCATCGTCAATAAGTAGGTCCAAGAGATACAGTAAACCTGAAGTGAGGCATCGGAAATTAAAACTGGTCTCACAGGAAAGGTTCAAATTATAGACTTTAAAAAGAGTCAGTCTTCTTGTACTTAAGTCGGCATTTTGACTTTTGTATTTAATTCCGATGCAATTTCTGTGTTTCATCGTCAATAAGAATTTCCAAGGGATACAGTAAACGTGATGTGAAGCACCGGAATCTAAAACTGGTCTCACAGGAAAGGTTCAAATCATAAAATGTAATAGGAGTTAGTCATCTTGTACTAAAGTCGGCATTGTGCCTTTTGCATTAAATTCCGATGCAATTTCTGTGTTTCATCGTCAATAAGATGGCCCAAGGGATACAGTAAACCTGATGTGAAACACCGGAATCAAAACTGGTCTCACAGGAAAGCTTCAATTCATAGACAGTAAGAAGACTCAGTCTTCTTGTACTTAAGTCGGAATTTGCATTTTGTATTTAATTCCGATGCAATTTCTGTATTTCATCGTCAATAAGTAGGTCCAAGGGATACAGTAAACCTGAAATGAAGCACCGAAATTTGAAACTGGTCTCACAGGAAAGGTTCAAATCATAGACAGTAAGAGGACTCAGTCATCTTGTACTTAAGTTGGCATTGTACCTTTTGTATTTAATTCCGATAGAATTTCTGTGTTTCGTCGTCAATATGAAGGTCCAAGGGATACAGTAAACCTGAAGTGAAGCATCAGAATCTAAAACTGGTCTGAAAGGAAAGGTTCAAAATATAGACAGTAAGAAGAGTCTGTCTTCTTGTACTTAAGTCGGCATTGTGCCTTTTGTATTTTATTTTGATGCAATTTCTGTGTTTCATCGTCAATAAGTAGGTCCAAGAGCTACGGTAAACCTGAAGTGAAGCATCGGAAATTAAAACTGGTCTCACAGGAGAGGTTCAAAACATAGACAGTAAGAAGAGTCAGTCTTCATGTACTTAAGTCGGCATTGTGCTTTTTGTATTTAATTCCGATGTAGTTTCTGTCTTTCATCTTCAATAAGATGGTCCAAGGGATACAGTAAACCTGAAGTGAAACTCCGGAATCAAAACTGGTCTCACAGGAAAGCTTCAAAACATAGACAGTAAGAAGAGTCAGTCTTCTTGTGTTTAAGTCGGAATTGTGCATTTTGTATTTAATTCCGATGCAATTTCTGTGTTTCATCGTCAATAAGAAGGTCCAAGGGATACAGTAAACCTGAAGTGAAGCTTCGGAATCTAAAACTGGTCTCACAGGAAAGGTAAAATTCATAGAATGTAAGAAGAGTCAGTCCTCTTGTACTTAAGTCGGCATTGTGACTTTTGTATTTAATTCCGATGCCATTTCTGTGTTTCATCGTGAATAAGAAGGTCCAAGGGGTACAGTAAACCAGAAGTATAGCTTCGTAATGTAAAACTGGTCTCACAGGAAAGGTTCAAAGCATAGACAGTATGAAGAGTCAGTCTTCTTGTACTTAAGTCGGCATTGTGCTCTTTTGTATTTAATTCAGATGCAATTTTTGTGCTTCACATCAATAAGAAGGACCAAGGGACACAGTAAACCTGATGTGAAGCACCGGAATCTAAAACTGGTCACAGGAAAGGTTCAAATCATAGACAGTAAGAAGAGTCAGTCATCTTGTACTTAAGTTGGCATTGTGCCTTTTGTATTTGATACCGATGCAGTTTCTGTGTTTCATCGACAATAAGAAGGTCCAAGGGATACAGTAAACCTGAAGTAAAGCATCGGAATCTAAAACTGGTCACACAGGAAAGGTTCAAAACATAGACAGTAAGAAGAGTCAGTCTTAATGTACTGATGTCGACATTGTGACTTTTGTATTTAATTCCGATGCAACTTCTGTGTTTCATCGTCGATAAGAAGGTCCAAGGGATACAGTAAACCTGAAGTGAAGCTTCGGAATCTAAAACTGGTCTCACAGGAAAGGTAAAATTCATAGAATGTAAGAAGAGTCAGTCCTCTTGTACTTAAGTCGGCATTGTGACTTTTGTATTTAATTCCGATGCCATTTCTGTGTTTCAGCGTGAATAAGAAGGCCCAAGGGATACAGTAAACCAGAAGTATAGCTTCGTAATGTAAAACTGGTCTCACAGGAAAGGTTCAAAGCATAGACAGTATGAAGAGTGAGTCTTCTTGTACTTAAGTCGGCATTGTGCTTTTTTGTATTTAATTCAGATGCAATTTTTGTGCTTCACGTCAATAAGAAGGACCAAGGGACACAGTAAACCTGATGTGAAGCACCGGAATCTAAAACTGGTCTCACAGGAAAGGTTCAAATCATAGACAGTAACAAGAGTCAGTCTTCTTGTACTTAGGTCGGCATTGAGCCTTTTGTATTTAATTCCGGTGCAATTTCTGTGTTTCATCGTCAATAAGAAGGTCCAAGGGATACAGTGAACCTGAAGTAAAGCATCGGAATCTGAAACTGGTCACACAGGATAGATTCAAAGCATAGGCAGTAAGAAGAGTCAGTCTTCATGTACTTATGTCGGCATTGTGCCTTTTGTATTTAATTGTGATGCCATTTCTGTGTTTCATCGTCAATAAGTAGGTCCAAGAGATACAGTAAACCTGAAGTGAGGCATCGGAAATTAAAACTGGTCTCACAGGAAAGGTTCAATACATAGACAAAAAGAAGAGTTAGTCTTCTTGTAATTAAGTCGGCATTGTGCCTTTGGTATTTAATTCCGATGGAATTTCTGTGATTCATCTTCAATATGATGGTCCAAGGGATACAGTAAACCTGAAGTGAATCACCGGAATGAAAACTGGTCTCACAGGAAAGCTTCAAAACATAGACAGTAAGAAGAGTCAGTCTTCTTGTACTTAAGTCGAAATTGTGCATTTTGTACTTAATTCCGATGCAATTTCTGTATTTCATCGTCAATAAGAAGGTCCAAGTGATACAGTAAACCTGAAATGAAGCATCGGAATCTGAAACCTGTCTCACAGGAAAGGATCAAAACATAGACAATAAGAAGAGTCAGTCATCTTGTACTTAAGTCGGCATTGTGCCTTTTGTATTTAATTCCGATGCAGTTTCTGTGTTCCATCGTCAATAAGCAGGTCCAAGGGATACAGTAGACCTGAAGTGAAGCAGCGGAATCTAAAACTGGTCTCACAGGAAAGGTTCTAATCATGGAATGTAAGAAGAGTCAGTCCTCTTGTACTTAAGTCGGCATTGTGCCTTTTGTATTTAATTCCGATGCAATTTCTGTGTTTCATCGTCAATAAGGAGGTCTAAGGGATACAGTAAACCTGAAGTAAAGCACAGGAATCTAAAACTGGTCTCACAGGAAAGGTTCAAAACATAGACAGAAAGAAGAGTCAGCCTTCTTGTTTTTAACTGGGCATTGTGTCTTTTGTATTTAATTCCTACGCAATTTCTGTGTTTCACCGTCAATAAGAAAGTCCAAGGGATACAGTAAACCTGAAGTGAAGCATCGGAATCTAAAACTGGTCTCACAGGAAAGGTTCAAATTATTGGCTTTAAAGAGAGTCAGTCTTCTTGTACTTAAGTCGGCATTTTGACTTTTGTATTTAATTCCGATGCAATTTCTGTATTTCATCGTCAATAAGAAGGTCCAAGTGATACAGTAAACCTGAAATGAAGCATCGGAATCTGAAACCTGTCTCACAGGAAAGGATCAAAACATAGACAATAAGAAGAGTCAGTCATCTTGTACTTAAGTCGGCATTGTGCCTTTTGTATTTAATTCCGATGCAGTTTCTGTGTTCCATCGTCAATAAGCAGGTCCAAGGGATACAGTAGACCTGAAGTGAAGCAGCGGAATCTAAAACTGGTCTCACAGGAAAGGTTCTAATCATGGAATGTAAGAAGAGTCAGTCCTCTTGTACTTAAGTCGGCATTGTGCCTTTTGTATTTAATTCCGATGCAATTTCTGTGTTTCATCGTCAATAAGGAGGTCTAAGGGATACAGTAAACCTGAAGTAAAGCACAGGAATCTAAAACTGGTCTCACAGGAAAGGTTCAAAACATAGACAGAAAGAAGAGTCAGCCTTCTTGTTTTTAACTGGGCATTGTGTCTTTTGTATTTAATTCCTACGCAATTTCTGTGTTTCACCGTCAATAAGAAAGTCCAAGGGATACAGTAAACCTGAAGTGAAGCATCGGAATCTAAAACTGGTCTCACAGGAAAGGTTCAAATTATTGGCTTTAAAAAGAGTCAGTCTTCTTGTACTTAAGTCGGCATTTTGACTTTTGTATTTAATTCCGATGCAATTTCTGTATTTCATCGTCAATAAGAAGGTCCAAGTGATACAGTAAACCTGAAATGAAGCATCGGAATCTGAAACCTGTCTCACAGGAAAGGATCAAAACATAGACAATAAGAAGAGTCAGTCATCTTGTACTTAAGTCGGCATTGTGCCTTTTGTATTTAATTCCGATGCAGTTTCTGTGTTCCATCGTCAATAAGCAGGTCCAAGGGATACAGTAGACCTGAAGTGAAGCAGCGGAATCTAAAACTGGTCTCACAGGAAAGGTTCTAATCATGGAATGTAAGAAGAGTCAGTCCTCTTGTACTTAAGTCGGCATTGTGCCTTTTGTATTTAATTCCGATGCAATTTCTGTGGTTCATCGTCAATAAGGAGGTCTAAGGGATACAGTAAACCTGAAGTAAAGCACAGGAATCTAAAACTGGTCTCACAGGAAAGGTTCAAAACATAGACAGAAAGAAGAGTCAGTCTTCTTGTTTTTAACTGGGCATTGTGTCTTTTGTATTTAATTCCTACGCAATTTCTGTGTTTCACCGTCAATAAGAAAGTCCAAGGGATACAGTAAACCTGAAGTGAAGCATCGGAATCTAAAACTGGTCTCACAGGAAAGGTTCAAATTATTGGCTTTAAAAAGAGTCAGTCTTCTTGTACTTAAGTCGGCATTTTGACTTTTGTATTTAATTCCGATGCAATTTCTGTATTTCCTCGTCAATAAGAATTTCCAAGGGATACAGTAAACGTGATGTGAAGCACCGGAATCTAAAACTGGTCTCACAGGAAAGGTTCAAATCATAAAATGTAATAGGAGTCAGTCATCTTGTACTAAAGTCAGCATTGTGCCTTTTGCATTAAATTCCGATGCAATTTCTGTGTTTCATCGTCAATAAGATGGCCCAAGGGATACAGTAAACCTGATGTGAGACACCGGAATCAAAACTGGTCACACAGGAAAGCTTCAATACATAGACAGTAAGAAGACTCAGTCTTCTTGTACTTAAGTCGGAATTTGCATTTTGTATTTAATTCCGATGCAATTTCTGTATTTCACCGTCAATAAGTAGGTCCAAGGGATACAGTAAACCTGAAGTGAAGCTTCAGAATCTAAAACTGGTCTCACAGGAAAGGTAAAATTCATAGAATGTAAGAAGAGTCAGTCCTCTTGTACTTAAGTCGGCATTGTGACTTTTGTATTTAATTCCGATGCCATTTCTGTGTTTCATCGTGAATAAGAAGGTCCAAGGGATACAGTAAACCAGAAGTATAGCTTCGTAATGTAAAACTGGTCTCACAGCAAAGGTTCAAAGCATAGACAGTATGAAGAGTCAGTCTTCTTGTACTTAAGTCGGCATTGTGCTTTTTTGTAATTAATTCAGATGTAATTTCTGTGTTTCATCGTCAATAAGTAGGTCCAAGGGATACAGCAAACCTGAAGTGACGGATCGGAATCAAAACTGGTCTCACAGGAAAGCTTCAAAACATAGACAGTAACAAGAGTCAGTCTTCTTGTACTTAGGTCGGCATTGAGCCTTTTGTATTTAATTCCGATGCAATTTCTGTGTTTCGTCGTGAATAAGAAGGTCCGAGGGATACAGTTAACCTGGTGTGAAGCACTGTAATCTAAAACTGGTCTCACAGGAAAGGTTCAAATCGTAGAATGTAATAGGAGTCAGTCCTCTTGTACTAAAGTCGGCATTGTGCCTTTTGCATTAAATTCCGATGCAATTTCTGTGTTTCATCGTCAATAAGAAGGTCCAAGGGATACAGTAAACCTGAAGTAAAGCATCGGAATCTGAAACTGGTCACACAGGATAGGTTCAAAACATAGGCAGTAAGAAGAGTCAGTCTTCATGTACTGATGTCGGCATTGTGCCTTTTGTATTTTATTTTGATGCAATTTCTGTGTTTCATCGTCAATAAGTAGGTCCAAGAGATACAGTAAACCTGAAGTGAGGCATCGGAAATTAAAACTGGTCTCACAGGAAAGGTTCAAATTATAGACTTTAAAAAGAGTCAGTCTTCTTGTACTTAAGTCGGCATTTTGACTTTTGTATTTAATTCCGATGCAATTTCTGTGTTTCATCGTCAATAAGAATTTCCAAGGGATACAGTAAACGTGATGTGAAGCACCGGAATCTAAAACTGGTCTCACAGGAAAGGTTCAAATCATAAAATGTAATAGGAGTTAGTCATCTTGTACTAAAGTCGGCATTGTGCCTTTTGCATTAAATTCCGATGCAATTTCTGTGTTTCATCGTCAATAAGATGGCCCAAGGGATACAGTAAACCTGATGTGAAACACCGGAATCAAAACTGGTCTCACAGGAAAGCTTCAATTCATAGACAGTAAGAAGACTCAGTCTTCTTGTACTTAAGTCGGAATTTGCATTTTGTATTTAATTCCGATGCAATTTCTGTATTTCATCGTCAATAAGTAGGTCCAAGGGATACAGTAAACCTGAAATGAAGCACCGAAATTTGAAACTGGTCTCACAGGAAAGGTTCAAATCATAGACAGTAAGAGGACTCAGTCATCTTGTACTTAAGTTGGCATTGTACCTTTTGTATTTAATTCCGATAGAATTTCTGTGTTTCGTCGTCAATATGAAGGTCCAAGGGATACAGTAAACCTGAAGTGAAGCATCAGAATCTAAAACTGGTCTGAAAGGAAAGGTTCAAAATATAGACAGTAAGAAGAGTCTGTCTTCTTGTACTTAAGTCGGCATTGTGCCTTTTGTATTTTATTTTGATGCAATTTCTGTGTTTCATCGTCAATAAGTAGGTCCAAGAGCTACGGTAAACCTGAAGTGAAGCATCGGAAATTAAAACTGGTCTCACAGGAGAGGTTCAAAACATAGACAGTAAGAAGAGTCAGTCTTCATGTACTTAAGTCGGCATTGTGCTTTTTGTATTTAATTCCGATGTAGTTTCTGTCTTTCATCTTCAATAAGATGGTCCAAGGGATACAGTAAACCTGAAGTGAAACTCCGGAATCAAAACTGGTCTCACAGGAAAGCTTCAAAACATAGACAGTAAGAAGAGTCAGTCTTCTTGTGTTTAAGTCGGAATTGTGCATTTTGTATTTAATTCCGATGCAATTTCTGTGTTTCATCGTCAATAAGAAGGTCCAAGGGATACAGTAAACCTGAAGTGAAGCTTCGGAATCTAAAACTGGTCTCACAGGAAAGGTAAAATTCATAGAATGTAAGAAGAGTCAGTCCTCTTGTACTTAAGTCGGCATTGTGACTTTTGTATTTAATTCCGATGCCATTTCTGTGTTTCATCGTGAATAAGAAGGTCCAAGGGGTACAGTAAACCAGAAGTATAGCTTCGTAATGTAAAACTGGTCTCACAGGAAAGGTTCAAAGCATAGACAGTATGAAGAGTCAGTCTTCTTGTACTTAAGTCGGCATTGTGCTCTTTTGTATTTAATTCAGATGCAATTTTTGTGCTTCACATCAATAAGAAGGACCAAGGGACACAGTAAACCTGATGTGAAGCACCGGAATCTAAAACTGGTCACAGGAAAGGTTCAAATCATAGACAGTAAGAAGAGTCAGTCATCTTGTACTTAAGTTGGCATTGTGCCTTTTGTATTTGATACCGATGCAGTTTCTGTGTTTCATCGACAATAAGAAGGTCCAAGGGATACAGTAAACCTGAAGTAAAGCATCGGAATCTAAAACTGGTCACACAGGAAAGGTTCAAAACATAGACAGTAAGAAGAGTCAGTCTTAATGTACTGATGTCGACATTGTGACTTTTGTATTTAATTCCGATGCAACTTCTGTGTTTCATCGTCGATAAGAAGGTCCAAGGGATACAGTAAACCTGAAGTGAAGCTTCGGAATCTAAAACTGGTCTCACAGGAAAGGTAAAATTCATAGAATGTAAGAAGAGTCAGTCCTCTTGTACTTAAGTCGGCATTGTGACTTTTGTATTTAATTCCGATGCCATTTCTGTGTTTCAGCGTGAATAAGAAGGCCCAAGGGATACAGTAAACCAGAAGTATAGCTTCGTAATGTAAAACTGGTCTCACAGGAAAGGTTCAAAGCATAGACAGTATGAAGAGTGAGTCTTCTTGTACTTAAGTCGGCATTGTGCTTTTTTGTATTTAATTCAGATGCAATTTTTGTGCTTCACGTCAATAAGAAGGACCAAGGGACACAGTAAACCTGATGTGAAGCACCGGAATCTAAAACTGGTCTCACAGGAAAGGTTCAAATCATAGACAGTAACAAGAGTCAGTCTTCTTGTACTTAGGTCGGCATTGAGCCTTTTGTATTTAATTCCGGTGCAATTTCTGTGTTTCATCGTCAATAAGAAGGTCCAAGGGATACAGTGAACCTGAAGTAAAGCATCGGAATCTGAAACTGGTCACACAGGATAGATTCAAAGCATAGGCAGTAAGAAGAGTCAGTCTTCATGTACTTATGTCGGCATTGTGCCTTTTGTATTTAATTGTGATGCCATTTCTGTGTTTCATCGTCAATAAGTAGGTCCAAGAGATACAGTAAACCTGAAGTGAGGCATCGGAAATTAAAACTGGTCTCACAGGAAAGGTTCAATACATAGACAAAAAGAAGAGTTAGTCTTCTTGTAATTAAATCGGCATTGTGCCTTTGGTATTTAATTCCGATGGAATTTCTGTGATTCATCTTCAATATGATGGTCCAAGGGATACAGTAAACCTGAAGTGAATCACCGGAATGAAAACTGGTCTCACAGGAAAGCTTCAAAACATAGACAGTAAGAAGAGTCAGTCTTCTTGTACTTAAGTCGAAATTGTGCATTTTGTACTTAATTCCGATGCAATTTCTGTATTTCATCGTCAATAAGAAGGTCCAAGTGATACAGTAAACCTGAAATGAAGCATCGGAATCTGAAACCTGTCTCACAGGAAAGGATCAAAACATAGACAATAAGAAGAGTCAGTCATCTTGTACTTAAGTCGGCATTGTGCCTTTTGTATTTAATTCCGATGCAGTTTCTGTGTTCCATCGTCAATAAGCAGGTCCAAGGGATACAGTAGACCTGAAGTGAAGCAGCGGAATCTAAAACTGGTCTCACAGGAAAGGTTCTAATCATGGAATGTAAGAAGAGTCAGTCCTCTTGTACTTAAGTCGGCATTGTGCCTTTTGTATTTAATTCCGATGCAATTTCTGTGTTTCATCGTCAATAAGGAGGTCTAAGGGATACAGTAAACCTGAAGTAAAGCACAGGAATCTAAAACTGGTCTCACAGGAAAGGTTCAAAACATAGACAGAAAGAAGAGTCAGCCTTCTTGTTTTTAACTGGGCATTGTGTCTTTTGTATTTAATTCCTACGCAATTTCTGTGTTTCACCGTCAATAAGAAAGTCCAAGGGATACAGTAAACCTGAAGTGAAGCATCGGAATCTAAAACTGGTCTCACAGGAAAGGTTCAAATTATTGGCTTTAAAGAGAGTCAGTCTTCTTGTACTTAAGTCGGCATTTTGACTTTTGTATTTAATTCCGATGCAATTTCTGTATTTCATCGTCAATAAGAAGGTCCAAGTGATACAGTAAACCTGAAATGAAGCATCGGAATCTGAAACCTGTCTCACAGGAAAGGATCAAAACATAGACAATAAGAAGAGTCAGTCATCTTGTACTTAAGTCGGCATTGTGCCTTTTGTATTTAATTCCGATGCAGTTTCTGTGTTCCATCGTCAATAAGCAGGTCCAAGGGATACAGTAGACCTGAAGTGAAGCAGCGGAATCTAAAACTGGTCTCACAGGAAAGGTTCTAATCATGGAATGTAAGAAGAGTCAGTCCTCTTGTACTTAAGTCGGCATTGTGCCTTTTGTATTTAATTCCGATGCAATTTCTGTGTTTCATCGTCAATAAGGAGGTCTAAGGGATACAGTAAACCTGAAGTAAAGCACAGGAATCTAAAACTGGTCTCACAGGAAAGGTTCAAAACATAGACAGAAAGAAGAGTCAGCCTTCTTGTTTTTAACTGGGCATTGTGTCTTTTGTATTTAATTCCTACGCAATTTCTGTGTTTCACCGTCAATAAGAAAGTCCAAGGGATACAGTAAACCTGAAGTGAAGCATCGGAATCTAAAACTGGTCTCACAGGAAAGGTTCAAATTATTGGCTTTAAAAAGAGTCAGTCTTCTTGTACTTAAGTCGGCATTTTGACTTTTGTATTTAATTCCGATGCAATTTCTGTATTTCATCGTCAATAAGAAGGTCCAAGTGATACAGTAAACCTGAAATGAAGCATCGGAATCTGAAACCTGTCTCACAGGAAAGGATCAAAACATAGACAATAAGAAGAGTCAGTCATCTTGTACTTAAGTCGGCATTGTGCCTTTTGTATTTAATTCCGATGCAGTTTCTGTGTTCCATCGTCAATAAGCAGGTCCAAGGGATACAGTAGACCTGAAGTGAAGCAGCGGAATCTAAAACTGGTCTCACAGGAAAGGTTCTAATCATGGAATGTAAGAAGAGTCAGTCCTCTTGTACTTAAGTCGGCATTGTGCCTTTTGTATTTAATTCCGATGCAATTTCTGTGGTTCATCGTCAATAAGGAGGTCTAAGGGATACAGTAAACCTGAAGTAAAGCACAGGAATCTAAAACTGGTCTCACAGGAAAGGTTCAAAACATAGACAGAAAGAAGAGTCAGTCTTCTTGTTTTTAACTGGGCATTGTGTATTTTGTATTTAATTCCTACGCAATTTCTGTGTTTCACCGTCAATAAGAAAGTCCAAGGGATACAGTAAACCTGAAGTGAAGCATCGGAATCTAAAACTGGTCTCACAGGAAAGGTTCAAATTATTGGCTTTAAAAAGAGTCAGTCTTCTTGTACTTAAGTCGGCATTTTGACTTTTGTATTTAATTCCGATGCAATTTCTGTATTTCCTCGTCAATAAGAATTTCCAAGGGATACAGTAAACGTGATGTGAAGCACCGGAATCTAAAACTGGTCTCACAGGAAAGGTTCAAATCATAAAATGTAATAGGAGTCAGTCATCTTGTACTAAAGTCAGCATTGTGCCTTTTGCATTAAATTCCGATGCAATTTCTGTGTTTCATCGTCAATAAGATGGCCCAAGGGATACAGTAAACCTGATGTGAGACACCGGAATCAAAACTGGTCACACAGGAAAGCTTCAATACATAGACAGTAAGAAGACTCAGTCTTCTTGTACTTAAGTCGGAATTTGCATTTTGTATTTAATTCCGATGCAATTTCTGTATTTCACCGTCAATAAGTAGGTCCAAGGGATACAGTAAACCTGAAATGAAGCACCGAAATTTGAAACTGGTCTCACAGGAAAGGTTCAAATCATAGACAGTAAGAAGAGTCAGTCATCTTGTACTTAAGTTGGCATTGTGCCTTTTGTATTTGATACCGATGCAGTTTCTGTCTTTCATCGCCAATAAGCAGGTCCAAGGGATACAGTAAACCTGAAGTGAAGCATCCGAATCTAAAACTGGTCTCACAGGAAAGGTTCAAATCATGGAATGTAAGAAAAGTCAGTCCTCTTGTACTTAAATCGGCATTGTGCCTTTTGTATTTAATTCCGATGCAATTTCTGTGTTTCTTCGTCATTAAGAAAGTCCAAGGGATACAGTAAACCTGAAGGGAAACCTAGGAATCTGAGGCTGGTCTCTCAGGAAAGGTTCAAATCATAGACAGTAACAAGAGTCATTCTCCTTGTACTTATGTCGGCATTGTGCCTTTTGTATTTAATTCCGATGCAATTTCTGTGTTTCATCGTCAATAAGAAGGTCCAAGGGATACAGTAAGCCTGTAGTGAACCATCGGAATCTAAACCTGATCTCACAGGAAACGTTCAAAACTTAGACAGTAAGAAGAGTCAGTCTTCATGTACTTAAGTCGGCATTGTGCCTTTTGTATTTCATTCCGATGCAATATCTCTGTTTCATCGACAATAAGAAAGTCCAACGGATACAGTAAACATGAAGGGAAACCTAGGAATCTGAGGCTGGTCTCTCAGGAAAGGTTCAAATCATAGACAGTAACTAGAGTCAGTCTCCTTGTACTTATGTCGGCATTGTGCCTTTTGTATTTAATTCCGATGCAATTTCTGTGTTTCATCGCCAATAAGAAGGTCCAAGGGATACAGTAAACCTGAAGTAAAGGATCCGAATCTAAAACTGGTCTCACAGGAAAGGTTCAAAACATAGACAGTAAGAAGAGTCAGTCTTCTTGTTTTTATGTGGGCATTGTGCCTTGTGGCTTTTGTATTTAATTCCGACGCAATTTCTGTGCTTCATCGTCTATAAGAAAGTCCAAGGGATACAGTAAACCTGAAGTTAAGCATCGGAATTAAAGCTGGTCTCACAGGATTGGTTCAAAACATAGACAGTAAGAGGAGTCAGTCTTCTTGTTTTTAACTGGGCATTGTGCCTTTTGTATTTAATTCCTACGCAATTTCTGTGTTTCACCGTCAATAAGAAAGTCCAAGGGATACAGTAAACCTGAAGTGAAGCATCGGAATCTAAAACAGGTCTCACAGGAAAGGTTCAAATTATAGACTTTCAAAAGAGTCAGTCTTCTTGTACTAAAGTCGGCATTTTGACTTTTGTATTTAATTCCGATGCAGTTTCTGTGTTCCATCGTCAATAAGCAGGTCCAAGGGATACAGTAGACCTGAAGTGAAGCAGCGGAATCTAAAACTGGTCTCACAGGAAAGGTTCTAATCATGGAATGTAAGAAGAGTCAGTCCTCTTGTACTTAAGTCGGCATTGTGCCTTTTGTATTTAATTCCGATGCAATTTTTGTGTTTCATCGTCAATAAGAAGGTCCAAGATATACAGTAAACCTGAAGTAAAGCATCGGAATCTAAAACTGGTCTCAAAGGAAACGTTCAAAGCATAGACAGTAAGAAGAGTCAGTCTTCATGTACTTAAGTCGGCATTGTGCCTTTTGTATTTCATTCCGATGCAATATCTGTGTTTCATCGTCAATAAGAAGGTCCAAAGGATACAGTAAACCTGAAAGGAAACCTAGGAATCTGAGGCTGATCTCACAGGAAAGGTTCAAATCATAGACAGTAAGAAGAGCCAGTCTCCTTGTACTTAAGTCGGCAATGTGGCGTTTGTATTAATTTCCGATGAATTTTTTGTGCTTCACGTCAATAAGATGGTCCAAGGGATACAGCAAACCTGACGTGAAGCATCGGAATCAAAACTGGTCTCACAGGATAGCTTCAAAACATAGACAGTAAGAAGAGTCAGTCTTCTTGAACTTAAGTCGGCATTGTGCATTTTGTAATTAATTCCGATGCAATTTCTGTGTTTCATTGTCAATAAGAAGGTCCAAGAGAAACAGTAAACCTGAAGTGAAGCATCGGAATCTAAAACTTGTCTCACACGAATGGTTCAAAGCATTGACAGTAAGAAGAGTCAGTCTTCTTGTACTTAAGTCGGCATTGTGCCTTTTGTATTTAATTCGGATGCAATTACTGTGTTTCATCGTCAATAAGAAGGTCCAAGGGATACAATAAACCAGAAGTGAAGCTTCGGAATCTAAAACTGGTCTCACAGGAAAGGTTCAATTCATACAATGTAAGAAGAGTCAGTCCTCTTGTACTTAAGTCGGCATTTTGCCTTTTGTATTTAATTCCGTTGCCATTTCTGTGTTTCATCGTGAATAAAGAGGTCCAAGGGGTACAGTAAGCCTGAAGTAAAGCATCGGAATGTAAAACTGGTCTCACAGGAAAGGTTAAAAACATAGACAGTAAGAAGAGTCAGTCTTCTTGTACTTAAGTCGGCATTGTTCATATAGTATTTAATTCCGATGCAATTCTTGTTCTCCATCGTCAATGAGAAGGTCCAAGATATACAGTAAACCTGGAGTAAAGCATCGGAACCTAAAACTGGTCTCAGTGGAAACGTTCAAAACATAGACAGTAGGAAGAGTCAGTCTTCATGTACGTAAGTCGGAATTGTGCCTTTTGTATTTCATTCCGATGCAATATCTGTGATTCATCGTCAGTAAGAATGTCCAAGGGATACAGTAAACCTGAAAGAAAACCTACGAATCTGAGGCTGATCTAACAGGAATGGTTCAAATCATAGACAGTAAGAAGAGTCAGTCTCCTTGTACTTTTGTCGGCATTGTGGCGTTTGTATTTAATTCCGATGTAATTTTTGTGTTTCACGTCAATAAGAAGGTCCAAGGGATACAGTAAAGCTGACGAGAAGCACCGGAATCAAAACTGGCCTCACAGGAAAGGTGCAAAACATTGACAGTAAGAAGAGTCAGTCTTCTTGTACTTAAGTCGGCATTGTGTTTTTTGAATTTAATTCGGATGCAATTACTGTGTTTCATCGTCAATAAGAAGGTCCAAGGGATACAGTAAACTTGACGTGAAGCTTCGGAGTCTAAAACAGGTCTCACAGGAAAGGTTCAATTCATAGAATGTAAGAAGAGTCAGTCTTCTTGTACTTAAGTCGGCATAGTGCCTTTTGAATTTAATTCCGATGCAATTTCTGTGTTTCATCGTCAATAAGAAGGTCCAAGGGATACAGTACACCTTAAGTAAAGCATCGGAATCTAAGACTGGTCTCAGAGGGAAGGTTCAAAATATAGACAGTAAGAAACGTCAGTCTTCTAGTACTTAAGTCGGCATTGTGCCTTTTGTATTTAACTCCGATGCAATATCTGTGTTTCATTGTCAATAAGAAGGTCCCAGGGATACAGTAAACCTGAAACGAGACATAGGAAACTTAAAGTGGTCTC
Organism: Schistocerca americana; assembly: GCF_021461395.2. NCBI lineage: Eukaryota > Metazoa > Arthropoda > Insecta > Orthoptera > Acrididae > Schistocerca > Schistocerca americana. Next base: position 9,548,305 of record NC_060130.1, on the reverse strand, counting down.
ACAGGAAAGGTTCAAAACCTAGACAGTAAGAAGAGTGAGTCTTCTTGTACTTAGGTCGTCATTGCGCCTTTTGTATTTAATTCCGATGTGATTTCTGTGTTTCATCGTCAATAAGAAGGTCCAAGGGATACAGTAAACTCGACGTGAAGCACCGGAAACAAACCTGGTCTCACAGGAATGCTTCAAAACATAGACAGTAAAAGGACTCAGTCTTCTTGTACTTAAGTCGGCATTGTTCATTTAGTATTTAATTCCGATGTAATTTTTGTTCTTCATCGTCAATAAGAAGTTCCAAGATATACAGTAAACCTGAAGTAAAGCATCGAAATCTAACACTAGTCTCACAGGAAACGTTCAAAACATAGACAGTAAGAAGAGTCAGTCTTCATGTACTTAAGTCGGCATTGTGCCTTTTGTATTACATTCCGATGCATTATCTGTGTTTCATCGTCAATAAGAAGGTCCAAGGGATAGAGTAAACCTGAAGTAAAGCATCGGAATGTAAAACTGGTCTCACAGGAACGGTTCAAATCATAGCATGTAAGAGGAGTCGGTCCTCTTGTACTAAAGTCGGCATTGTGCCTTGTGCATTGAATTCCGTTGCAATTTCTGTGTTTCATCGTCAGTAAGAAGGTCCAAGGGATACAGTACACCTGAAGTAAAGCATCGGAATGTAAAACTGATCTCACAGGAATGGTTCAAAGCATAGGCAGTAAGAAGAGTCAGTCTTCGTGTACTTAAGTCGCCATTGTGCCTTTTGTATTTAATTCCGATGCACATTCTGTGTTTCATCGTCAATAAGAAGGTCCATGGAATACAGTAAACCTGAAATGAAGCATCGGAATCTAAAACTCTTCCCACAGGAAAGGTTCAAATCATAGAATGTAAGAGGAGTCAGTCCTCTTGTACTAAAGTCGGCATTGTGCCATTTGCATTTAATTCCGATGCAATTTCTGTGTTTCATCGTCAATAAGAAGGTCAAAGGGATACAGTAAACCTGAGGTAAAGCAACGGAATCTAAAACTGGTTACACGGGGAAGGTTCAAAACATAGACAGTAAGAAGAGTCAGTCTTCATGTACTGAAGTCGGCATTGTGCCTTTTGTATATAATTCCGATGCAATATCTGTGTTTTATCGTCAATAAGAAGGTCCAAGCGATACAGTAAACCTGAAGTGTAACATAGGAATATGACACTGGTCTCACAGGAATGGTTCAAATCATAGACATTAAGAAGATTCAGTCTTCTTGTACTTAAGTCGTCATTGTGCCTTTTGCATTTAATTCCGATGCAATTTCTTTGTTTCATCGTCAATAAGAAGGTCCAAGGTATACAGTAAACCTGAAATGAAGCATAGGAATCTACAAATAGTCTCACAGGAAAGGTTCAAATCATAGACAGTAAGAAGAATCAGTCATCTTGTACTTAAGTTGGCATTGTGGCTTTTGTATTTAATTCCGTGGAATTTCTGTGTTTCATCGTCAATATGAAGGTGCAAGGGATACACTAAACCTGAAGTGAGGCACCGGAATCAAAACTGGTCTCTCAGCAAAGCTTCAAAACATAGACAGTAAGAAGAGTCAGTCTTCTTGTGCTTAAGTCGGCATTGTCCATTTACTGTTTATTTCCGATGCGATTTCTGTGTTTGATTGTCAATACGAACGTCCAAGGGATACAGTAAACCTGAAGTAAAGCATCGGAATCTAAAACAGGTCTCACAGGACACGTTCAAAATATAGACAGTAAGAAGAGTCAGTCTTCTTGTACTTAAGTCGGCATTGTGCCTTTTGTATTTCATTCCGATGCAATATCTGTGTTTCTTCGTCAATGAGAAGGTCCAAGGGATACAGTAAACCTGAAAGGAAACATAGGAATCTGAGGCTGAACTAACAGAAATGGTTCAAATCATAGACAGTAAGAAGAGTCAGTCTCATTGTACTTATGTCGGCATTGTGGCGTTTGTATTTAATCCGATGTAATTTTTGTGTTTCACGTCAATAAGAAGGTCCAAGAGATACAGTAAACCTGACGTGAAGCACCGGAATCAAAACTGGTCTCACAGGAAAGCTTCAAGACATAGACAGTAAAAAGAGTATGCCTTCTTGTACTTAAGTCGGCATTGTGCCTTTTGTATTTAATTCCGTTAGAATTTCTGTGTTTCATTGTCAATATGAAGGTCCAAGGGATAGACTAACCCTGAAGTGAAGCACCGGAATCTAAAACTGGTCTCACAGGAAAGGTTTAAATTATAGACAAAAAGAAGAGTCGGTCTTCTTGTACTTAAATCGGCATTTTGACTTTTGTATTTAATTCCGATGCAATATCTGTGTTTCATTGTCAATAAGAAGGTCCCAGGGATACAGTAAACCTGAAACGAGACATAGGAAACTTAAAGTGGTCTCACAGGAAAGGTTCAAAACCTAGACAGTAAGAAGAGTCAGTCTTCTTGTACTTAGGTCGTCATTGCGCCTTTTGTATTTAATTCCGATGTGATTTCTGTGTTTCATCGTCAATAAGAAGGTCCAAGGGATACAGTAAACTCGACGTGAAGCACGGGAAACAAACCTGGTCTCACAGGAATGCTTCAAAACATAGACAGTAAAAGGACTCAGTCTTCTTGTACTTAAGTCGGCATTGTTCATTTAGTATTTAATTCCGATGTAATTTTTGTTCTTCATCGTCAATAAGAAGTTCCAAGATATACAGTAAACCTGAAGTAAAGCATCGAAATCTAACACTAGTCTCACAGGAAACGTTCAAAACATAGACAGTAAGAAGAGTCAGTCTTCATGTACTTAAGTCGGCATTGTGCCTTTTGTATTACATTCCGATGCATTATCTGTGTTTCATCGTCAATAAGAAGGTCCAAGGGATAGAGTAAACCTGAAGTAAAGCATCGGAATGTAAAACTGGTCTCACAGGAACGGTTCAAATCATAGCATGTAAGAGGAGTCGGTCCTCTTGTACTAAAGTCGGCATTGTGCCTGGTGCATTGAATTCCGTTGCAATTTCTGTGTTTCATCGTCAGTAAGAAGGTCCAAGGGATACAGTACACCTGAAGTAAAGCATCGGAATGTAAAACTGATCTCACAGGAATGGTTCAAAGCATAGGCAGTAAGAAGAGTCAGTCTTCGTGTACTTAAGTCGCCATTGTGCCTTTTGTATTTAATTCCGATGCAAATTCTGTGTTTCATCGTCAATAAGAAGGTCCAAGGAATACAGTAAACCTGAAATGAAGCATCGGAATCTAAAACTCTTCCCACAGGAAAGGTTCAAATCATAGAATGTAAGGGGAGTCAGTCCTCTTGTACTAAAGTCGGCATTGTGCCATTTGCATTTAATTCCGATGCAATTTCTGTGTTTCATCGTCAATAAGAAGGTCAAAGGGATACAGTAAACCTGAGGTAAAGCAACGGAATCTAAAACTGGTTACACGGGGAAGGTTCAAAACATAGACAGTAAGAAGAGTCAGTCTTCATGTACTGAAGTCGGCATTGTGCCTTTTGTATATAATTCCGATGCAATATCTGTGTTTTATCGTCAATAAGAAGGTCCAAGCGATACAGTAAACCTGAAGTGTAACATAGGAATATGACACTGGTCTCACAGGAATGGTTCAAATCATAGACATTAAGAAGATTCAGTCTTCTTGTACTTAAGTCGTCATTGTGCCTTTTGCATTTAATTCCGATGCAATTTCTTTGTTTCATCGTCAATAAGAAGGTCCAAGGTATACAGTAAACCTGAAATGAAGCATAGGAATCTACAAATAGTCTCACAGGAAAGGTTCAAATCATAGACAGTAAGAAGAATCAGTCATCTTGTACTTAAGTTGGCATTGTGGCTTTTGTATTTAATTCCGATAGAATTTCTGTGTTTCATCGTCAATATGAAGGTGCAAGGGATACACTAAACCTGAAGTGAGGCACCGGAATCAAAACTGGTCTCTCAGCAAAGCTTCAAAACATAGACAGTAAGAAGAGTCAGTCTTCTTGTGCTTAAGTCGGCATTGTTCATTTACTATTTATTTCCGATGCGATTTCTGTGTTTGATTGTCAATACGAACGTCCAAGGGATACAGTAAACCTGAAGTAAAGCATCGGAATCTAAAACAGGTCTCACAGGACACGTTCAAAATATAGACAGTAAGAAGAGTCAGTCTACTCGTACTTAAGTCGGCATTTTGACTTTTGTATTTAATTCCGATGCAATTTCGGTGTTTCATCTTCAATAAGAAGGTCCAAGGGATACAGTAAACCTGAAGTGAACCACGGGAATCAAAACTGGTCTCACAGGATTGGTTCAAAACATAGACAGTAAGAGGAGTCAGTCTTCTTGTACTTAAGTCAGCATTGTGCCTTTTGTATTACATTCCTATGCTATTTCTGTGTTTCATCGTCAATAAGAAGGTCCAAGGGATACAGCAAACCTGAAGTGAAGCATCGGAATCTATAACTGGTCGAACAGGAAAGGTTCAAATCATAGACAGTAAGAAGACTCAGTCATCTCGTACTTATGTCGGCATTGTGCCTTTTGTATTTAGTTCCGATGCAATTTGTGTGTTTCATCGTCAACATGAAAGTCCAAGGGATACAGTAAACCTGAAGTGAAGCATCGGAATCTAAAAGTGGTCTCACAGGAAAAGTTCAAATTATAGACAGTGAGAAGAGTCAGTCTTCTTGTACTTATGTCGGCATTTTGACATTTGTATTTAATTCCGATGCAATTTCTGTGTTTCATCGTCAATATGAAGGTCCAAGGGATACAGCAAACCTGAAGTGAAGCATCGGAATCTATAACTGGTCGAACAGGAAAGGTTCAAAATATAGACAGCAAGAAGAGTCAGTCTTCTTGTTCTGAAGTCGGCATAGTGCCATTTGTATTTAATTCCAATTCAATTTCTGTGCTTCATCGTCAATAAGAAGGTCCAAGGGATACAGTAAACCGGAAATGAAGCATCTGAATCTAAAACTGGTCTCACATGAAAGGTTCAAATCATAGAATGTAAGAAGAGTCAGTCGTCTTGAACGAAAGCTGGCATTGTGCCTCTTGCATTTAATTCCGATGCAATCTCTGTGTTTCATCGTAAATAAGAAGGTCCAAGGGATACAGTAAACCTGAAGTAAAGCATCGGATTCTAAAACAGGTCTCACTGGAAAGGTTCAAATACTAGACAGTAAGAAGAGTCAGTCTTCACGTACTGAAGACGGCATTGTGCCTTTTGTATTTAATTCCGATGCAATATCTGTGTTTCATCGTCAATAAGAAGGTCCAAGGGATACAGTAAATCTGAAACTAAACATAGGAATCTGAAACTCGTCTCACAGGAATCGTTGAAATCGTCGACAGTAAGAAGAGTCAGTCTTCTTGTACTTAAGTCGGTATTGTTCATTTAGTATTTAATTCCGATGCAATTTTTTTGTTTGATCGTCAATAAGAAGGTCCAAGGGATACAGCAAACCTGAAGTGAAGCATCGGAATCAATAAGTGGTCTCACAGGAAAGGTTTTTAAAAATTGACAGCAAGAAAAGTAAGTCTTCCTGTTATGAAGCCGGCATAGTGCCTTTTGTATTTAATTCCGATGCAATATCTGTGTTTCATCGTCGATAAGAAGGTCCAAGGGATACAGTAAACCTGAAATGAAGCATCGGAATTTAAAACTGGTCTCACATGAAAGGTTCAAATCATAGAATGTAAGAAGTGTTAGTCGTCTTGTACGAAAGTCGGCATTGTGCCTTTTGCATTTAATTCCGATGCAATTTCTGTGTCTCAGCGCAAATAAGAAGGTCCAATAGATACAGTAAACCTGAAGTAAAGCATCGGAATCTAAAACTGGTCTCACAGGAAAGGTTCAAAACATAGACATTAAGAAGTGTCAGTCTTCATGTACTGAAGTCGGCATTGTGCCTTTTGTATTTAATTCCGATGCAATATCTGTTTTTCATCGTCATTAAGAAGGTCCATGGGATATAGTAAACCTGAAGTGAAGCTTCGGAATCTAGAACTGGTCTCACAGGAAAGGTTCAAATCATAGAATGTAAAAAGAGTCAGTCCTATAGTACTTAAGTCGGCATTGTGACTTTTGTATTTGATTCCGATGCCATTTCTGTGTTTCATCGTGAATAAGAAGGTCCAAGGGATACAGTAAACCTGAAGTAAAGCATCGGAATGTAAAACTGGTCTCACAGGAAAGGTTCAACGCATAGACAGTAAGAAGAGTCAGTCTTCTTGTAGTTGAGTCGGCATTGTGCCTTTTGTATTTAATTCCGATGCAATATCTGTGTTTCATCGACAATAAGAAGGTCCAAGGGATACAGTAAACCTGAAATAAAGCATCGGAATCTAGAACTGGTCTCACATGAAAGGTTCAAATCATAGAATGTAAGGAGAGTCAGTCGTCTTGTACGAAAGTCGGCATGGTGCCTTTTGCATTTAATTCCGATGCAATTTCTGTGTCTCATCGTAAATAAGAAGGTCCAAGGGATACAGTAAACCTGAAGTAAGGCATCGGAATCTAAAACTGGTCTCACAGGAAAGGTTCAAATCATAGACAGTATGAAGAGTCAGTCTTCACGTACTGAAGACGGCATTGTGCCTTTTGTATTTAATTCCGATGCAATATCTGTGTTTCATCGTCAATAAGAAGGTCCAAGGGATACAGTAAATCTGAAACTAAACATCGGAATCTGAAACTCGTCTCACAGGAATCGTTGAAATCGTCGACAGTAAGAAGAGTCAGTCTTGTTGTACTTAAGTCGGTATTGTTCATTTAGTATTTAATTCCGATGTAATTTTTGTGTTTCATCGTCAATAAGTAGGTCCAAGGGATACTGTAAACCTGAAGTGAAGCATCGGAAATTAAAACTGGTCTCACAGGCAAGGTTCAAAACATAGACAGTAAGGAGTGTCAGTCTTCTTGTACTTAAGTCGGCATTGTGCTTTTTGTATTTAATTCCGATGCAATTTCTGTGTATCATCGTCAATAAGAAGGTCCAAGGGACACAGTAAACCTGAAATGAAACGTCGGAATGTAAAACTGGTCTCACAGGAAAGGTTCAAATCATAGACAGTAAGAAGAGTCAGTCATCTTGTACGTAAGTCGGCATTGTGCCTTTTGTATTTAATTCCGATGCAATTTTGTGTTTCATCGTCAATAAGCAGATCCAAGGGATACAGTAAACCTGAAGTAAAGCATCGGAATCTAAAACTGGTCTCACAGGAAACGTTCAAAACATAGACAGTAAGAAGAGTCAGTCTTCATGTACTTAAGTCGGCATCGTGCCTTTTGTATTTAATTCCGATGCAATTTCTGTATTTCATCGTCAATAAGAAGGTCCAAGGGATACAGTAAACCTGAAGTAAAGCATCTGAATCTAAAACTGGTCTCATGGGAAAGGTTCAAACCATAGACATTAAGAAGAGTCAGTCGTCTTGTTTTTATGTGGGCATTGTGCCTTTTGTATTTAATTCCGATGCAATTTCTGTGTTACATCGTCAATAAGAAGGTCCAAGGGACACAGTAAACCTGAAATGAAACATCGGAATGTAAAACTGGTCTCACAGGAAAGGTTCAAAACATAGACAGTAAGAAGAGTCAGTCATCTTGTACTTAAGTCGGCATTGTGCCTTTTGTATTTAACTCCGACGCTATATCTGTGTTTCATCGTCAATAAGAAGGTCCAAGGGATACAGTATACCTGAAATGAAGCATAAGAATCTAAAACTGGTCTCACAGGAAAGGTTCAAATCATAGACAGTAAGAAGATTTAGCCATCTTGAACTTAAGTCGGCACTGTGCCTTTTGTATTTAGTTCCGATGCTATTTGTGTGGTGTCACCGCCAGACACCACACTTGCTAGGTGGTAGCTTAAATCGGCCGCGGTCCTTTTAGTACATGTCCGACCCGCGTGTCGCCACTGTGTGATCGCAGACCTAGCGCCACCACAAGGCAGACCTCGATATACGATAGAGCACTCGCCCCAGTTGTACGACGACATTGCTAGCGACAATACGGACGAGGCCTTCCTCTCATTTGCCGAGAGACAGTTAGAATAGCCTTCTGCTAAGTCCATGGCTACGACCTAGCAAGGCGCCAATTGTAACAGTGCATGTATCTTACGAGTCGCATTTGTATAGTCGAGCGAGATGTATCACCAGGAGTGAATAAAGTTAAGTATATTCCAGCTACATACCTTTCTTGCTACCATTCAATTGTTATCCTGTTCCAGACTTCACGCCCGTCTGCGACAGATAGCGTGCCTATCGGCCCCCTCAAAATAACACTGTGTCGGCACTTCTGTCGACACATCAATTTGTGTGTTTCATCGTCAACATGAAGGTCCAAGGGATACAGTAAACCTGAAGTGAAGCATCGGAAGCTAAAACAGGTCTCACAGGAAAGGTTCAACTTATTGACAGTAAGAAGAATTTGTCTTCTTGTACTTAAGTCGGCATTTTGCTTTTGTATTTAATTCCGATGCAATTTCTGTGTTTCATCGTCAATATGAAGGTCCAAGGGATACAGCAAACCTCAACTGAAGCATCGGAATCTATAACTGGTCTCACAGGAAAGGTTCAAAATATAGACAGCAAGAAGAGTCAGTCTTCTTGTTCTAAAGTCGGCATAGTGCCTTTTGTATTTAATTCCAATTCAATTTCTGTGTTTCATCGTCAATAAGAAGGTCCATAAGTCGGCATTTGTGCCTTTTGAATTTAATTCGGATGCAATTACTGTGTTTCATCGTCAGAAAGAAGGTCCAAGGGATACAGTAATCCTGAAGTGAAGCTTCGGAAACTAGAACTGGTCTCACAGGAAAGGTTCAAATCATAGAATGTAAGAAGAGTCAGTCCTCTTGTACTTAAGTCGGCATTGTGCCTTTTGTATTTAATTCCGATGCCATTTCTGTGTTTTGTCGTGAATAAGAATGTCCAAGGGATACAGTAAAAATGAAGTAAAGCATCGGAATGTAAAACTGGTCTCACAGGAAAGGTTTAAAGCATAGACAGTAAGAAGACTCAGTCTTCTTGTACTTAGGTCGGCATTGTGCCTTTTGTATTAAATTCCGATGCAATTCCTGTGTTTCATCGTCAATAAGAAGGTCCAAGGGATACAGTAAACCTGAAATGAAGCATCGGAATCTAAAACTGGTCTCACAGGAAAGGTTCAAAACATAGACAGTAAGAAGAGTCAGTCTTCATGTACTGAAGTCGGCATTCTGCCTTTTGTATTTAATTCCGATGCAAAATCTGTGTTTCATCGTCAATAAGAAGGTCCAAGGGATACAGTAAACCTGAACGGAAACCTAGGAATCTGAGGCTCATCTCACAGGAAAGGTTAAAATCATTGACAGTAAGAAGAGTCAGTCTCCTTGTACTTAAGTCGGCATTGTGGCTTTTGTATTTAATTCCGATGTAATGTTTGTGTTTCACGTCAATAAGAAGGTCCAAGGGATACAGTAAACTTGACGTGAAGCACCGGAATCAAAACTGGTCTCACAGGAAAGCTTCAAAACATAGACAGTAAGAGGAGTCAGTCTTCTTGTTCTTAAGTCGGAATTGTGCATTTTGTATTAAACTCCGAAGCAATTTCTGTGTTCCATCGTCAATAAGCACGTCCAAGGGATACAGTTAACCTGAAGTGAAGCATCGGAATCTAAAACTGGTCTCACAGGAAAGGTTCAAATCACGGAATGTAAGAAGAGTCAGTCCTTTTGTACTTAAGTCTGCATTGTGCCTTCTGTATTTAATTCCGATGCAGATTCTGTGTTTCATCGTCAATAAGAAGGTCCAAGGGATACAGTATACCTGAAGTAAAGCATCCGAATCTAAAACTGGTCTCACAGGAAAGGTTCAAATCATAGACAGAAAGAAGAGTCAGTCTTCTTGTTTTTAAGTGGGCATTGTGCCTTTTGTCTTTAATTCCGAAGCAATTTCTGTGTTTCATCGTCAGTAAGAAAGACCTAGGGATACAGAAAACCTGAATTGAAGCATCGGAATCAAAACTGGTCTCACAGGGATGGTTCAAAACATTGACAGTAAGAGGAGTCAGTCTTCTTGTACTTAAGTCGGCATTGTGCCTTTTGTATTTAATTCCGATGCTATTTCTGTGTTTCATCGTCAATAAGAAGGTCCAAGGGATACAGTAACCCTGAAGTGAAGCATCGAAAACTAAAACTGGTCTCACAGGAAAGGGTCAAAGCATAGACAGTAAGAAGAGACAGTCTTCTTGTACTGAAGTCGGCATTGTGCCTTTTGTATGTAATTCCGACACAATTTCTGTGTTTCATCGTCAATGAGAAGGTCCAAGGGATACAGTAAACCTGAACTGAAGCATCAGAATCTAAAACTGGTGTCACAGGAAAGGTTCAAATCATGGAATGTAAGAAGAGTCAGTCCTCTAGTACTTAAGTCGGCATTGTGCCATTTGTATTCAATTCCGATGCAATTTCTGTGTTTCATCGTCAATAAGAAGGTACAAGGGATACAGTAAACCTGAAATCAAGCATAGGATTCTAAAACTGGTCTCAAAGGAATGGTTCAAAACATAGACAGTAAGAGGAGTCGGTCCTCTTGTACTTATGTCGGCATTGTGCCTTTTGTATTTAATTCCGATGCAATTTCTGTTTCATCGTCAATAAGAAAGTCTGAAGGATACAGAAAACCTGAAGTGAAGCATCGGAATCAAAACTGGTCTCACAGGAAGGGTAAAAAACATAGACAGTAAGGAGAGTCAGTCTTCTTGTACTTAAGTCGGCATTGTTTGTATTGTATTTAATTCCGATGCAATTTCTGTGTTTCATCGTCAATAAGAAGGTCCAAGGCATACACTAAATCTGAAGTGAAGCATCGGAATCAAAACTGGTGTCACAAGAAAGGTTTAAAACATAGACAGTAAGAAGAGTCAGTGTTCTTGTACTTAAATCGGCATTGTGCCTCCTGTATTTAATTCCGATGCAATTTCTATGTATTATAGTCAATAAGAAAGTCCAAGGGATACAGTAAACCTGAAATGAAGCATAGGAATCTAAAACTGGTCTCACAGGAAAGGTTCAAAACATAGACAGTAAGAAGAGTCAGTCTTCTTGTACTTAAGTCGGCATTGTGCGTTTTGTATTTATGTCCGATGCAATTTCTGTGTATCATCGTCAATAAGCAGGTCTAAGGGATACAGTAAACCTGAAGTGATGCATCGGAATCTAAAACTGGTCTCACAGGAAAGGTTCAAATCATGGAATATAAGAAGAGTCAGTCCTCTAGTACTTAAGTCGGCATTGTGCCATTTGTATTCAATTCCGATGCAATTTCTGTGTTTCATCGTCAATAAGAAGGTACAAGGGATACAGTAAACCTGAAATGAAGCATAGGATTCTAAAACTGGTCTCAAAGGAATGGTTCAAAACATAGACAGTAAGAGGAGTCGGTCCTCTTGTACTTATGTCGGCATTGTGCCTTTTGTATTTAATTCCGATGCAATTTCTGTGTTTCGTCGTCAATAAGAAGGTCCAAGCGATACAGCAAACCTGACGTAAAGCATTGGAATCTAAAACTGGTCTCACAGGAATGGTTCAAAACATAGACAGTAAGAGGAGTCGGTCCTCTTGTACTTATGTCGGCATTGTGCCTTTTGTATTTAATTCCGATGCAATTTCTGTGTTTCATCGTCAATAAGAAGGTCCAAGGGATACAGTAAACCTGAAGTAAAGCATTGGAATCTAAAACTGGTCTCACGGGTGAGGTGCAAAATATAGACAGTAAGAGGAGTCGGTCTTCTTGTTTTTATGTCGGCACTCTGCCTTTTGTATTTAATTCCGAAGCAATTTCTGTGTCTCATCGTCAATAAGTGAGTCTGAGGGATGCAGTAAACCTGAAGTGAAGCATCGGAATCAAACCTGGTCTCACAGGAAGGGTTCAAAACATAGACAGTAAGAAGAGTCAGTCTTCTTGTACTTAAGTCGGCATTGTGCGTTTTGTATTTATGTCCGATGCTATTTCTGTGCATCATCGTCAATAAGCAGGTCTAAGCGATACAGTAAACGTGAAGTGAAGCATCGGAATCTAAAACTGGTCTCACACGAAAGGTTCAAAGCATAGACAGTAAGAAGAGTCAGTCTTCTTGTTTTTAAGTCGGCATTGTGCCTTTTGTATTTAATTCCGATGCAATTTCTGTGTTTCATCGTCAATAAGAAGATCCTAGGCATACGGTAAACCTGAAGTAAAACATCGGATTCTAAAACTGGTCTCACAGGAAAGGTTTAAATCATAGACAGTAAGAAGAATCAGTCCTCTTGTACTTAGGTCGCAATGTGCATTTGTATTTAATTCCGATGCAATTTCTGTGTTTCATCGTCAATAAGAAGGTCCAAGGGATACAGTAAACCTGAAATGAAACATCGGATTCTAAAACTGGTCACACAATAAAGGTTTAAATCATAGACAGTAAGAAGAATCAGTCCTCTTGTACTTGGGTCGCAATGTGCCTTTTATATTTAATTCCGATGCAATTTCTGTGTTTCATCGTCAATAAGAAGGTCCAAGGGATACAGTAAACCTGAAATGAAACATCCGATTCTAAAACTGGTCACACAGGAAAGGTTTAAAACATACACAGTAAGAAGAGTCCGTGTTCTTCTACTTAGTCGGCATTCTGCCTTTTCAATTTATTTCCGATGCAATTTCTGTGATTCATCGTCAATTAGAAGGTACAAGGGATACAGTAAACCTGAAATGAAACATCGGATTCTAAAACTGGTCACACAGGAAGGGTTTACAACATACACAGTAAGAAGAGTCAGTGTTCTTGTAATTAAGTCGGCATTCTGCCTTTTGTATTTAATTCCGATGCAATTTCTGTGTTTCATCGTCAATAAGAAGGTACAAGGGATACAGTAAACCTGAAATGAAGCATAGGATTCTGAAACTGGTCTCACAGGAAAGGTTTAAATCATAGACAGTAAGAAGACTTAGTCTTCTTGTACATAAGCCGGCATTGTGCCTTTTGTATGTAATTCAGATGCAATTTCTGTGTTTCATCGACAATATGAAGGTCCAAGGGATACAGTAAACCAAAGTGAAGCATCGGAATCTAAAACGGGTCTCACAGGAAAGGATCAAAATAAAGACAGTAGGATCGGTCAGTCTTCTTGTACTTAAGTTGCCATTTTGGCTTTTGTATTTAATTCCGATGCAATTTCTGTGTTTCATCGTCAATAAGAAGGGCCAAGGGATACAGTAAACCTTAGGTGAGGCATCGGAAACTAAAACTGGTCTCACAGGAAACTTCAAGTCAAAGAATGTAAGAAGAGCCAGTCCTCTTGTACTTAAGTCGGCATTGTGCATTTTGTATTTAAATCCGATGTAATTTCTGTATTTCATCGTCAATAAGAATGTCCAAGGGATACAGTAAACCTGAACTAAAGCATCGGAATCTAAAACTGATCACACAGGAAAGATTCAAACATAGACAGTAAGAGGAGTCAGTCTTCATGTTTTTAAGTCGACATTGTGCCTTTTGTATTTAATACCGACGCAATATCTGTGTTTCATCGTCAATATGAAGATCCAAGGGATACAGTATACCTGAAGTGAAGCATCGGAATCAAAACTGGTCTCACAGGAAAGGTTCAAATCGTAGAAAATAAGAAGAGTCAGTCCTCTTGTACTTAAGTCGGCATTGTGCCTTTTGAATTTAATTCCGATGCAATTTCTGTGTTTCATCGTCAATAAGAAGGTCCAAGGGATACAGTAAACCTGAAGTAAAGCATCGGCATCTAAAACTGGTCTTACGGGCGAGGATCAAAACATAGACAGTAAGGAGAGTCGGTCTTCTTGTTTTTAAGTGGGCACTGTGCCTTTTGTATTTAATTCCGATGCAATTTCTGTGTTTCACCGTCAATAAGAAAGTCTGATGGATACAGTAAACCTGAAGTGAAGCATCGGAATCAAAACTGGTCTCACAGGAAGGGTTCAAAACAAAGTCAGTAAACTGAGTCAGTCTTCTTGTACTTAAGTCGGCATTGTGCATATTATGTGTAATTCCGATGCAATTTCTGTGTTTCATCGTCAATAAGAAAGTCCAAGAGATACAGTAAACCTGAAGTGAAGAATCGGAATCAAAACTGGTCTCACAGGAAAGGTTCAAATCATGGAATGTAAGAAGAGTCAGTCCTCTTGTACTTAAGCCGGCATTGTGCCTTTTGTATTTAATTCCGATGCAATTTCTGTGTTTCAACGTCAATAAGAAGGTACAAGGGATACAGTAAACCTGAAATGAAGCTTACGATTCTAAAACTGGTCTCACAGGAAAGGTTTACATATTAGACAGTAAGAAGACTCAGTCTTCTTGAATTTAGGTCGGCAATGTGCCTTTTGTATTTAATTCCGATGCAATATATGTATTTCATCGTCAATAAGGAGGTCCAATGGATACAGTAAACCTGAAGTGAAGCATCGGAATCTAAAACTGGTATCACAGGAAAGGTTCAAAACATAGAGAGTAAGAAGAGTCAGTCTTCATGTTTTTAAGTGGGCTTTGTGCCCTTTGTATTTACTTCCGACCCAATTTCTGTGTTTGATCGCCAATAAGAAAGTCCAAGGGATACAGTAAACCTGAAGTGAAGCATCGGAATCAAAACTGGTCTCACAGGAATGGTTCGAAACATAGACAGTAAGAGGAGTCGGTCCTCTTGTACTTATGTCGGCATTGTGCCTTTTGTATTTAATTCCGATGCAATTTCTGTGTTTCATTGTCAATAAGAAGGTCCAAGGGATACAGTAAACCTGAAGTAAAGCATTGGAATCTAAAATTGGTCTCACGTTTGAGGTGCAAAATATAGACAGTAAGAGGAGTCGGTCTTCTTGTTTTTATGTCGGCACTGTGCATTTTGTATTTAATTCCGTAGCAATTTCTGTGCCTCATCGTCAATAAGAGAGTCTGAGGGATACAGTAAACCTGAAGTGAAGCATCGGAATCAAACCTGGTCTCACAGGAAGGGTTCAAAACATAGACAGTAAGAAGAGTCAGTCTTCTTGTACTTAAGTCGGCATTGTGCATATTGTATTTAATTCCTATGCAATTTCTGTGTTTCATCTTCAATAAGAAGGTCCAAAGGATACAGTAAATCTGAAGTGAAGCATCAGATCAAAACTGGTTTCACAGGAAAGGTTTAAAACATAGACAGTAAGAAGAGTCAGTCTTCTTGTTTTTAAGTCGGCATTGCGCCAGTTGTATTTAATTCCGACGCAATTTCAGTGTTTCATCGTCAATAAGAAAGTCCAAGGGATCCAGTAAACCTGCAGTGAAGCATCGGAATCTAAACTCGTCTCACAGGAATGGTTCAAAACAGAGACAGTAAGAGGAGTTAGTCATCTTGTACTTAAGTCGGCATTGTGCCTTTTGTATTTAATTCCGATGCAATTTCTGTGTTTCATCGTCAATAAGAAGGTCCTAGCCATACAGTAAACCTGAGGTAAGGCATCGGAATCTAAAACTGGTCTAACAGGAAAGGTTCCAAGCATAGACAGTAAGAAGAGTCAGTCTTCTTGTACTTAAGTCATCATTGTGCCTTTTGTATTTAATTCCGATGCAATTTATGTGTATCATCGTCAATAAGCAGGTCCAAGGGATACAGTGAACCTGATGTGAAGCATCGGAATCTAAAACCGGTCTCACAGGAAAGGTTTAAATCATGGTATGTAAGAAGAGTCAGTCCTCTTGTACTTAAGTCGGCATTGTGCCTTTTGTAATTAATTCCGATGCAATTTCTGTGTTCCATCGTCTACAAGAAGGTCCAAGGGATACAGAAAAACCTGAAATGAAACATCGGATTCTAAAACTGGTCTCACAGAAAAGGTTTAAATCATAGACAGTAAGAAGAATCAGTCCTCTTGTACTTAGGTCGCAATGTGCATTTGTATTTAATTCCTGTGCAATTTCTGTGTTTCATCGTCAATAAGAAGGTCCAAGGGATACAGTAAACCTGAAATTAAACATCGGATTCTAAAACTGGTCACGCAATAAAGGTTTAAATCATAGACTGTAAGAAGAATCAGTCCTCTTGTACTTAGGTCGCAATGTGCCTTCTATATTTAATTCCGATGCAATTTCTGTGTTTCATCGTCAATAAGAAGGTCCAAGGGATACAGTAAACCTGAAATGAAACATCCGATTCTACAACTGGTCACACAGGAAAGGTTTAAAACATACACAGTAAGAAGAGTCAGTGTTCTTGTACTTAAGTCGGCATTCTGCCTTTTGAATTTATTTCCGATGCAATTTCTGTGTTTCATCGTCAATAAGAAGGTACAAGGGATACAGTAAACCTGAAATGAAACATCGGATTCTAAAACTGGTCACACAGGAAGGGTTTAAAACATACACAGTAAGAAGAGTCAGTGTTCTTGTACTTAAGTCGGCATTCTGCCTTTTGTATTTAATTCCGATGCAATTTCTGTGTTTCATCGTCAATAAGAAGGTACAAGGGATACAGTAAACCTGAAATGAAGCATAGGATTCTGAAACTGGTCTCACAGGAAAGGTTTAAATCATAGACAGTAAGAAGACTTAGTCTTCTTGTACATAAGTCGGCATTGTGCTTTTTGTATGTAATTCCGATGCAATTTCTGTGTTTCATCGACAATATAAAGGTCCAAGGGATACAGTAAACAAAAGTGAAGCATCGGAATCTAAAACGGGTCTCGCAGGAAAGGATCAAAATAAAGACAGTGGGTTCGGTCAGTCTTCTTGTACTTAAGTTGCCATTTTGGCTTTTGTATTTAATTCCGATGCAATTTCTGTGTTTCATCGTCAATAAGAAGGGCCAAGGGATACAGTAAACCTTAAGTAAAGCATCGGCATCTAAAACTGGTCTCACGGGCGAGGATCAAAACATAGACAGTAAGAGTCGGTCTTCTTGTTTTTAAGTGGGCACTGTGCCTTTTGTATTTAATTCCGATGCAATTTCTGTGTTTCACCGTCAATAAGAAAGTCTGATGGATACAGTAAACCTGAAGTGAAGCATCGGAATCAAAACTGGTCTCACAGGAAGGGTTCAATACAAAGACAGTAAACTGAGTCAGTCTTCTTGTACTTAAGTCGGCATTGTGCATATTATGTGTAATTCCGATGCAATTTCTGTGTTTCATCGTCAATAAGAAGGTACAAGGGATACAGTAAACCTGAAATGAAGCTTACGATTCTAAAACTGGTCTCACAGGAAAGGTTTACATATTAGACAGTAAGAAGACTCAGTCTTCTTGAATTTAGGTCGGCAATGTGCCTTTTGTATTTAATTCCGATGCAATATATGTGTTTCATCGTCAATAAGGAGGTCCAAGGGATACAGTAAACCTGAAGTGAAGCATCGGAATCTAAATCTGGTATCACAGGAAAGGTTCAAACCATAGAGAGTAAGAAGAGTCAGTCTTCATGTTTTTAAGTGGGCATTGTGCCCTTTGTATTTACTTCCGACGCAATTTCTGTGTTTGATCGTCAATAAGAAAGTCCAAGGGATACAGTAAACCTGAAATGAAGCATCGGAATCAAAACTGGTCTCACAGGAATGGTTTGAAATATAGACAGTAAGAGGAGTCGGTCCTCTTGTACTTATGTCGGCATTGTGCCTTTTGTATTTAATTCCGATGCAATTTCTGTGTTTCATCGTCAATAAGAAGGTCCAAGGGATACAGTAAACCTGAAGTAAAGCATTGGAATCTAAAACTGGTCTCACGTTTGAGGTGCAAAATATAGACAGTAAGAGGAGTCGGTCTTCTTGTTTATATGTCGGCACTGTGCCTTTTGTATTTAATTCCGTAGCAATTTCTGTGTCTCATCGTCAATAAGAGAGTCTGAGGGATACAGTAAACCTGAAATGAAGCATAGGAATCTAAAACTGGTCTCACAAAAAAGGTTCAAAACATAGACTGTAAGAAGAGTCAGTCTTCTTGTACTTAAGTCGGCATTGTGCGTTTTGTATTTATGTCCGATGCTATTTCTGTGTATCATCGTCAATAAGCAGGTCTAAGGGATACAGTAAACGTGAAGTGAAGCATCGGAATCTAAAACTGGTCTCACACGAAAGGTTGAAAGCATAGACAGTAAGAAGAGTCAGTCTTCTTGTTTTTAAGTCGGCATTGTGCCTTTTGTATTTAATTCCGATTCAATTTCTGTGTTTCATCGTCAGTAAGAAGGTCCTAGGCATACGGTAAACCGGAAGTAAAGCATCGGAATCTAAAACTTGTCTAACAGGAAAGGTTCCAAGCATAGACAGTAAGAACAGTCAGTCCTCTTGTACTTAAGTGGCTTTGTGCCTTTTGTATTTAATTCCGATGCAGTTTATGTGTTTCATCGTCAATAAGCAGGTCCAAGGGATACAGTAAACCTGAAGTGAAGCATCGGAATCTAAAACTGGTCTAACAGGAAAGGTTCAAAACATAGACAGAAAGAAAAGTCAGTCTTCTTGTTTTTAAGTGGGCATTGCGCCAGTTGTATTTAATTCCGACGCAATTTCTGTGTTTCATCGTCAATAAGAAAGTCCAAGGGATCCAGTAAACCTGCAGTGAAGCATCGGAATCTAAACTCGTCTCACAGGAATGGTTCAAAACAGAGACAGTAAGAGGAGTTAGTCATCTTGTACTTAAGTCGGCATTGTGCCTTTTGTATTTAATTCCGATGCAATTTCTGTGTTTCATCGTCAATAAGAAGGTCCTAGGCATACAGTAAACCTGAAGTAAAGCATCGGAATCTAAAACTGGTCTAACAGGAAAGGTTCCAAGCATAGACAGTAAGAAGAGTCAGTCTTCTTGTACTTAAGTCGGCATTGTGCCTTTTGTATTTAATTCCGATGCAATTTATGTGTATCATCGTCAATAAGCAGGTCCAAGGGATACAGTGAACCTGACGTGAAGCATCGGAATCTAAAACTGGTCTCACAGGAAAGGTTTAAATCATGGTATGTAAGAAGAGTCAGTCCTCTTGTATTTAAGTCGGCATTGTGGCTTTTTGTAATTAATTCCGATGCAATTTCTGTGTTCCATCGTCTATAAGAAGGTCCAAGGGATACAGCAAAACCTGAAATGAACCATCGGATTCTAAAACTGGTCTCACAGGAAAGGTTTAAATCATAGACAGTAAGAAGAATCAGTCCTCTTGTACTTAGGTCGCAATGTGCATTTGTATTTAATTCCGATGCAATTTCTGTGTTTCATCGTCAATAAGAAGGTCCAAGGGATACAGTAAACCTTAGGTGAGGCATCGGAAACTAAAACTGGTCTCACAGGAAACTTCAAGTAATAGAATGTGAGAAGAGCCAGTCCTCTTGTACTTAAGTCGGCATTGTGCATTTTGTATTTAAATCCGATGTAATTTCTGTTTTTCATTGTCAATAAGAATGTCCAAGGGATACAGTAAACCTGAACCAAAGCATCGGAATCTAAAACTGATCACACAGGAAAGATTCAAACATAGACAGTAAGAGGAGTCAGTCTTCTTGTACTCAAGTCGGCATTGTGCCTCTTGTATTTAATTCCGATGCAATTTCTGTGTATCATCGTCAATAAGAAGTTACAAGGGATACAGTAAACCTGAAATGAAGCATAGGAATCTAAAACTGGTCTCACAAAAAAGGTTCAAAACATAGACTGTAAGAAGAGTCAGTCTTCTTGTACTTAAGTCGGCATTGTGCGTTTTGTTTTTATGTCCGATGCTATTTCTGTGTATCATCGTCAACAAGCAGGTCTAAGGGATACAGTAAACGTGAAGTGAAGCATCGGAATCTAAAACTGGTCTCACACGAAAGGTTCAAAGCATAGACAGTAAGAAGAGTCAGTCTTCATGTTTTTAAGTCGACATAGTGCCTTTTGTATTTAATACCGACGCAATATCTGTGTTTCATCGTCAATATGAAGATCCAAGGGATACAGTATACCTGAAGTGAAGCATCGGAATCAAAACTGGTCTCACAGGAAAGGTTCAAATCGTAGAAAATAAGAAGAGTCAGTCCTCTTGTACTTAAGTCGGCATTGTGCCATTTGAATTTAATTCCGATGCAATTTCTGTGTTTCATCGTCAATAAGAAGGTCCAAGGGATACAGTAAACCTGAAGTAAATTATCGGCATCTAAAACTGGTCTTACGGGCGAGGATCAAAACATAGACAGTAAGGAGAGTCGGTCTTCTTGTTTTTAAGTGGGCACTGTGCCTTTTGTATTTAATTCCGATGCAATTTCTGTGTTTCACCGTCAATAAGAAAGTCTGATGGATACAGTAAACCTGAAGTGAAGCATCGGAATCAAAACTGGTCTCACAGGAAGGGTTCAAAACAAAGTCAGTAAACTGAGTCAGTCTTCTTGTACTTAAGTCGGCATTGTGCATATTATGTGTAATTCCGATGCAATTTCTGTGTTTCATCGTCAATAAGAAAGTCCAAGAGATACAGTAAACCTGAAGTGAAGAATCGGAATCAAAACTGGTCTCACAGGAAAGGTTCAAATCATGGAATGTAAGAAGAGTCAGTCCTCTTGTACTTAAGTCGGCATTGTGCCTTTTGTATTTAATTCCGATGCAATTTCTGTGTTTCAACGTCAGTAAGAAGGTACAAGGGATACAGTAAACCTGAAATGAAGCTTACGATTCTAAAACTGGTCTCACAGGAAAGGTTTACATATTAGACAGTAAGAAGACTCATCTTCTTGAATTTAGGTCGGCAATGTGCCTTTTGTATTTAATTCCGATGCAATATATGTATTTCATCGTCAATAAGGAGGTCCAAGGGATACAGTAAACCTGAAGTGAAGCATCGGAATCTAAAACTGGTATCACAGGAAAGGTTCAAAACATAGAGAGTAAGAAGAGTCAGTCTTCATGTTTTTAAGTGGGCTTTGTGCCCTTTGTATTTACTTCCGACCCAATTTCTGTGTTTGATCGCCAATAAGAAAGTCCAAGGGATACAGTAAACCTGAAGTGAAGCATCGGAATCAAAACTGGTCTCACAGGAATGGTTCGAAACATAGACAGTAAGAGGAGTCGGTCCTCTTGTACTTGTGTCGGCATTGTGCCTTTTGTATTTAATTCCGATGCAATTTCTGTGTTTCATTGTCAATAAGAAGGTCCAAGGGATACAGTAAACCTGAAGTAAAGCATTGGAATCTAAAACTGGTCTCACGTTTGAGGTGCAAAATATAGACAGTAAGAGGAGTCGGTCTTCTTGTTTTTATGTCGGCACTGTGCCTTTTATATTTAATTCCGTAGCAATTTCTGTGTCTCATCGTCAATAAGAGAGTCTGAGGGATACAGTAAACCTGAAGTGAAGCATCGGAATCAAACCTGGTCTCACAGGAAGGGTTCAAAACATAGACAGTAAGAAGAGTCAGTCTTCTTGTACTTAAGTCGGCATTGTGCATATTGTATTTAATTCCTATGCAATTTCTGTGTTTCATCTTCAATAAGAAGGTCCAAAGGATACAGTAAATCTGAAGTGAAGCATCAGATCAAAACTGGTTTCACAGGAAAGGTTTAAAACATAGACTGTAAGAAGAGTCAGTCTTCATGTACTTAAGTCGGCATTGTGCGTTTTGTATTTATGTCCGATGCTATTTCTGTGTATCATCGTCAATAAGCAGGTCTAAGAGATACAGTAAACGTGAAGTGAAGCATCGGAATCTAAAACTGGTCTCACACGAAAGGTTCACAGCATAGACAGTAAGAAGAGTCAGTCTTCTTGTTTTTAAGTCGGCATTGTGCCTTTTGTATTTGATTCCGATTCAATTTCTGTGTTTCATCGTCAATAAGATGGTCCTAGGCATACGGTAAACCGGAAGTAAAGCATCGGAATCTAAAACTGGTCTAACAGGAAAGGTTCCAAGCATAGACAGTAAGAAGAGTCAGTCCTCTTGTACTTAAGTGGCTGTGTGCCTTTTGTATTTAATTCCGATGCAGTTTATGTGTTTCATCGTCAATAAGCAGGTCCAAGGGATACAGTAAACCTGAAGTGAAGCATCGGAATCTAAAACTGGTCTAACAGGAAAGGTTCAAAACATAGACAGAAAGAAGAGTCAGTCTTCTTGTTTTTAAGTAGGCATTGCGCCAGTTGTATTTAATTCCGACGCAATTTCAGTGTATCATCGTCAATAAGAAAGTCCAAGGGATCCAGTAAACCTGCAGTGAAGCATCGGAATCTAAACTCGTCTCACAGGAATGGTTCAAAACAGAGACAGTAAGAGGAGTTAGTCATCTTGTACTTAAGTCGGCATTGTGCCTTTTGTATTTAATTCCGATGCAATTTCTGTGTTTCATCGTCAATAAGAAGGTCCTAGCCATACAGTAAACCTGAGGTAAGGCATCGGAATCTAAAACTGGTCTAACAGGAAAGGTTCCAAGCATAGACAGTAAGAAGAGTCAGTCTTCTTGTACTTAAGTCATCATTGTGCCTTTTGTATTTAATTCCGATGCAATTTATGTGTATCATCGTCAATAAGCAGGTCCAAGGGATACAGTGAACCTGATGTGAAGCATCGGAATCTAAAACCGGTCTCACAGGAAAGGTTTAAATCATGGTATGTAAGAAGAGTCAGTCCTCTTGTACTTAAGTCGGCATTGTGCCTTTTGTAATTAATTCCGATGCAATTTCTGTGTTCCATCGTCTACAAGAAGGTCCAAGGGATACAGAAAAACCTGAAATGAAACATCGGATTCTAAAACTGGTCTCACAGGAAAGGTTTAAATCATAGACAGTAAGAAGAATCAGTCCTCTTGTACTTAGGTCGCAATGTGCATTTGTATTTAATTCCTGTGCAATTTCTGTGTTTCATCGTCAATAAGAAGGTCCAAGGGATACAGTAAACCTGAAATTAAACATCGGATTCTAAAACTGGTCACGCAATAAAGGTTTAAATCATAGACTGTAAGAAGAATCAGTCCTCTTGTACTTAGGTCGCAATGTGCCTTCTATATTTAATTCCGATGCAATTTCTGTGTTTCATCGTCAATAAGAAGGTCCAAGGGATACAGTAAACCTGAAATGAAACATCCGATTCTACAACTGGTCACACAGGAAAGGTTTAAAACATACACAGTAAGAAGAGTCAGTGTTCTTGTACTTAAGTCGGCATTCTGCCTTTTGAATTTATTTCCGATGCAATTTCTGTGTTTCATCGTCAATAAGAAGGTACAAGGGATACAGTAAACCTGAAATGAAACATCGGATTCTAAAACTGGTCACACAGGAAGGGTTTAAAACATACACAGTAAGAAGAGTCAGTGTTCTTGTACTTAAGTCGGCATTCTGCCTTTTGTATTTAATTCCGATGCAATTGCTGTGTTTCATCGTCAATAAGAAGGTACAAGGGATACAGTAAACCTGAAATGAAGCATAGGATTCTGAAACTGGTCTCACAGGAAAGGTTTAAATCATAGACAGTAAGAAGACTTAGTCTTCTTGTACATAAGTCGGCATTGTGCCTTTTGTATGTAATTCCGATGCAATTTCTGTGTTTCATCGACGATATAAAGGTCCAAGGGATACAGTAAACAAAAGTGAAGCATCGGAATCTAAAACGGGTCTCACAGGAAAGGATCAAAATAAAGACAGTAGGTTCGGTCAGTCTTCTTGTACTTAAGTTGCCATTTTGGCTTTTGTATTTAATTCCGATGCAATTTCTGTGTTTCATCGTCAATAAGAAGGGCCAAGGGATACAGTAAACCTTAAGTAAAGCATCGGCATCTAAAACTGGTCTCACGGGCGAGGATCAAAACATAGACAGTAAGAGTCGGTCTTCTTGTTTTTAAGTGGGCACTGTGCCTTTTGTATTTAATTCCGATGCAATTTCTGTGTTTCACCGTCAATAAGAAAGTCTGATGGATACAGTAAACCTGAAGTGAAGCATCGGAATCAAAACTGGTCTCACAGGAAGGGTTCAATACAAAGACAGTAAACTGAGTCAGTCTTCTTGTACTTAAGTCGGCATTGTGCATATTATGTGTAATTCCGATGCAATTTCTGTGTTTCATCGTCAATAAGAAGGTCCAAGAGATACAGTGAACCTGAAGTGAAGAATCGGAATCAAAACTGGTCTCACAGGAAAGGTTCAAATCATGGAATGTAAGAAGAGTCAGTCCTCTTGTACTTAAGTCGGCATTGTGCCTTTTGTATTTAATTCCGATGCAATTTCTGTGTTTCATCGTCAATAAGAAGGTACAAGGGATACACTAAACCTGAAATGAAGCTTACGATTCTAAAACTGGTCTCACAGGAAAGGTTTACATATTAGACAGTAAGAAGACTCAGTCTTCTTGAATTTAGGTCGGCAATGTGCCTTTTGTATTTAATTCCGATGCAATATATGTGTTTCATCGTCAGTAAGGAGGTCCAAGGGATACAGTAAACCTGAAGTGAAGCATCGGAATCTAAAACTGGTATCACAGGAAAGGTTCAAAACATAGAGAGTAAGAAGAGTCAGTCTTCATGTTTTTAAGTGGGCATTGTGCCCTTTGTATTTACTTCCGACACAATTTCTGTGTTTGATCGTCAATAAGAAAGTCCAAGGGATACAGTAAACCTGAAGTGAAGCATCGGAATCAAAACTGGTCTCACAGGAATGGTTTGAAATATAGACAGTAAGAGGAGTCGGTCCTCTTGTACTTATGTCGGCATTGTGCCTTTTGTATTTAATTCCGATGCAGTTTCTGTGTTTCATCGTCAATAAGAAGGTCCAAGGGATACAGTAAACCTGAAGTAAAGCATTGGAATCTAAAACTGGTCTCACGTTTGAGGTGCAAAATATAGACAGTAAGAGGAGTCGGTCTTCTTGTTTTTCTGTCGGCACTGTGCCTTTTGTATTTAATTCCGTAGCAATTTCTGTGTCTCATCGTCAATAAGAGAGTCTGAGGGATACAGTAAACCTGAAATGAAGCATAGGAATCTAAAACTGGTCTCACAAAAAAGGTTCAAAACATAGACTGTAAGAAGAGTCAGTCTTCTTGTACTTAAGTCGGCATTGTGCGTTTTGTATTTATGTCCGATGCTATTTCTGTGTATCATCGTCAATAAGCAGGTCTAAGGGATACAGTAAACGTGAAGTGAAGCATCGGAATCTAAAACTGGTCTCACACGAAAGGTTGAAAGCATAGACAGTAAGAAGAGTCAGTCTTCTTGTTTTTAAGTCGGCATTGTGCCTTTTGTATTTAATTCCGATTCAATTTCTGTGTTTCATCGTCAATAAGAAGGTCCTAGGCATACAGTAAACCTGAAGTAAAGCATCGGAATCTAAAACTGGTCTAACAGGAAAGGTTCCAAGCATAGACAGTAAGAAGAGTCAGTCTTCTTGTACTTAAGTCGGCATTGTGCCTTTTGTATTTAATTCCGATGCAATTTATGTGTATCATCGTCAATAAGCAGGTCCAAGGGATACAGTGAACCTGACGTGAAGCATCGGAATCTAAAACTGGTCTCACAGGAAAGGTTTAAATCATGGTATGTAAGAAGAGTCAGTCCTCTTGTATTTAAGTCGGCATTGTGGCTTTTTGTAATTAATTCCGATGCAATTTCTGTGTTCCATCGTCTATAAGAAGGTCCAAGGGATACAGCAAAACCTGAAATGAACCATCGGATTCTAAAACTGGTCTCACAGGAAAGGTTTAAATCATAGACAGTAAGAAGAATCAGTCCTCTTGTACTTAGGTCGCAATGTGCATTTGTATTTAATTCCGATGCAATTTCTGTGTTTCATCGTCAATAAGAAGGACCAAGGGATACAGTAAACCTGAAATGAATTATCCGATTCTAAAACTGGTCCCACAGGAAAGGTTTAAAACATACACAGTAAGAAGAGTCAGTGTTCTTGTACTTAAGTCGGCATTCTGCCTTTTGAATTTATTTCCGATGCAATTTCTGTGTTTCATCGTCAATAAGAAGGTACAAGGGATACAGTAAACCTGAAATGAAACATCGGATTCTAAAACTGGTCACACAGGAAGGGTTTAAAACATACACAGTAAGAAGAGTCAGTGTTCTTGTACTTAAGTCGGCATTCTGACTTTTGTATTTAATTCCGAAGCAATTTCTGTGTTTCATCGTCAATAAGAAGGTACAAGGGATACAGTAAACCTGAAATGAAGCATAGGATTCTGAAACTGGTCTCACAGGAAAGGTTTAAATCATAGACAGTAAGAAGACTTAGTCTTCTTGTACATAAGTCGGCATTGTGCCTTTTGTATGTAATTCCGATGCAATTTCTGTGTTTCATCGACAATATGAAGGTCCAAGGGATACAGTAAACCAAAGTGAAGCATCGGAATCTAAAACGGGTCTCACAGGAAAGGATCAAAATAAAGACAGTAGGATCGGTCAGTCTTCTTGTACTTAAGTTGCCATTTTGGCTTTTGTATTTAATTCCGATGCAATTTCTGTGTTTCATCGTCAATAAGAAGGGCCAAGGGATACAGTAAACCTTAGGTGAGGCATCGGAAACTAAAACTGGTCTCACAGGAAACTTCAAGTCATAGAATGTAAGAAGAGCCAGTCCTCTTGTACTTAAGTCGGCATTGTGCATTTTGTATTTAAATCCGATGTAATTTCTGTTTTTCATCGTCAATAAGAATGTCCAAGGGATACAGTAAACCTGAACCAAAGCATCGGAATCTAAAACTGATCACACAGGAAAGATTCAAACATAGACAGTAAGAGGAGTCAGTCTTCATGTTTTTAAGTCGACATTGTGCCTTTTGTATTTAATACCGACGCAATATCTGTGTTTGATCGTCAATAAGAAAGTCCAAAGGATACAGTAAACCTGAAGTGAAGCATCGGAATCAAAACTGGTCTCACAGGAATGGTTCGAAACATAGACAGTAAGAGGAGTCGGTCCTCTTGTACTTATGTCGGCATTGTGCCTTTTGTATTTAATTCCGATGCAATTTCTGTGTTTCATCGTCAATAAGAAGGTCCAAGGGGTACAGTAAACCTGAAGTAAAGCATTGGAATCTAAAACTGGTCTCACGTTTGAGGTGCAAAATATAGACAGTAAGAGGAGTCGGTCTTCTTGTTTTTATGTCGGCACTGTGCCTTTTGTATTTAATTCCGTAGCAATTTCTGTGTCTCATCGTTAATAAGAGAGTCTGAGGGATACAGTAAACATGAAGTGAAGCATCGGAATCAAACCTGGTCTCACAGGAAGGGTTCAAAACATAGACAGTAAGAAGAGTCAGTCTTCTTGTACTTAAGTCGGCATTGTACATATTGTATTTAATTCCTATGCAATTTCTGTGTTTCATCGTCAATAAGAAGGTCCAAAGGATACAGTAAATCTGAAGTGAAGCATCAGATCAAAACTGGTCTCACAGGAAAGGTTTAAAACATAGACAGTAAGAGGAGTCAGTCTTCTTGTACTCAAGTCGGCATTGTGCCTCTTGTATTTAATTCCGATGCAATTTCTGTGTATCATCGTCAATAAGAAGTTACAAGGGATACAGTAAACCTGAAATGAAGCATAGGAATCTAAAACTGGTCTCACAAAAAAGGTTCAAAACATAGACTGTAAGAAGAGTCAGTCTTCTTGTACTTAAGTCGGCATTGTGCGTTTTGTTTTTATGTCCGATGCTATTTCTGTGTATCATCGTCAATAAGCAGGTCTAAGGGATACAGTAAACGTGAAGTGAAGCATCGGAATCTAAAACTGGTCTCACACGAAAGGTTCAAAGCATAGACAGTAAGAAGAGTCAGTCTTCATGTTTTTAAGTCGACATTGTGCCTTTTGTATTTAATACCGACGCAATTTCTGTGTTTCATCGTCAATAAGAAGGTCCAAGGGATACAGTAAACCTGAAGTGAAGCATCGGAATCAAAACTGGTCTCACAGGAAAGGTTCAAATCGTAGAAAATAAGAAGAGTCAGTCCTCTTGTACTTATGTCGGCATTGTTCCTTTTGTATTTAATTCCAATGCAACTTCAGTGGTTCATCGTCAGTCAGAAGGTCCAAGGGATACAGTAAACCTGATGTGAAGCATCGGAAACTAAAACTGGTCTCACAGGAAGGTTCAAATCATAGAATGTAAGAAGAGGCAGCCCTCTTGTACTTAAGTCGGCATTGTGCCTTTTGTATTTAATTCCGATGCAATTTCTGTGTTTCACCGTCAATAAGAAAGTCTGCGGGATGCAGTAAACCTGAAGTGAAGCATCGGAATCAAAACTGGTCTCACAGGAAAGGTTCAAATCGTAGAAAGTATGAAGAGTCAGTCCTCTTGTACTTAAGTCGGCATTGTGCCTTTTGTATTTAATTCCGATGCAGTTTCTGTGTTTCACCGTCAATAAGAAAGTCTGAGGGATACAGTAAACCTGAAGTGAAGCATCGGGACCTAAAACTGGTCACACTGGAAAGGTTCAAAGCATAGAGAGTAAGAAGAGAGAGTCTTCTCGTTTTTACGTGGGCATTGTGCCTTTTGTATTTAATTCCCACGCAATTTCTGTGTTTCATCCTCAACAAGAAAGGCCAATTGATACAGTAAACCTAAGCGAAGCATCGGAATCAAAACTGGTCCCACAGGAATGGTTCATAACATACATAGTAACACGAGTCAGTCTTCTTGTACTTAAGTCGGCATTGTGCCTTTTGTATGTAATTCCGATGCAAATTCTGTGTTTCATCATCAATATGAGGGTCCAAGGGATACAGTAAACCAAAGTGAAGCATCGGAATCTAAAACTGGTCTCACGGGAGAGGTTCAAAATATAGACAGTAAGATGAGTCAGTCTTCTTGTACTTAAGTCGGCATTTTGATTTTTGTATTTAATTCCGTTGCAATTTCTGTGTTTCCTCGTCAATAAGAAGGTCCAAGGGATACAGTAAACCTGAAGTGAAGCATCGGAATAAAAACTGGTCTCACAGGAAAGGTCAAAACATAGACAGTAAGAGGAGTCAGTCTTCTTGTACTAAACTCGGCATTGTGCCTCTTGTATTTAATTCCGATGCAATTTCTGTGTTTCATCGTCAATAAGAAGGTACAAGGGATACAGTAAACCTGAAATGAAGCATAGGAATCTAAAACTGGTCTCACAGGAAAGGTTCAAAACATAGACAGTAAAAAGAGCCAGTCTTCTTGTACTTAAGTCGGCATTGTGCTTTTTGTATTTTATTCCGATGATGTTTCTGTGTTTCATTGACAATATAAAGGTCCAAGGGATACAGTAAACCAAAGTGACGCATCGGAATCTAAAACTGGTCTCACAGGAAAGGTTCAAAATATAGACAGTAAGATCAGTCACTCTTCTTGTACTTAAGTCGGCATTTTGATTTTTGTATGTAATTCCGTTGCAATTTCCGTGTTTCATCGTCAATAAGAAGGTCGAAGGGATACAGTAAACCTGAAGTGAAGCATCGGAATCTAAAACTGGTCTCACAGTAAAGATTCAAATATAGACATTAAGAAGAGTCAGTCTTCATGTACTCAAGTCGGCATTGTTCCTTTCGTATTTAATTCCAATGCAACTTCTGTGGTTCATCGTCAGTCAGAAGGTCCAAGGGATACAGTAAACCTGAAGTGAAGCATCGGAATCAAAAGTGGTCTCACAGGAATGGTTCGAAACATAGACAGTAAGAAGAGTCGGTCCTCTTGTACTTATGTCAGCATTGTGCCTTTTGTATTTAATTCCGATGCTATTTCTGTGTTTCATCGTCAATAAGAAGGTCCAAGGGATACAGTAAACCTGAAGTAAAGCATTGGAATCTAAAACTGGTCTCACGTTTGAGGTGCAAAATATAGACAGTAAGAGGAGTCGGTCTTCTTGTTTTTATGTCGGCACTGTGCCTTTTGTATTTAATTCCGTTGCAATTTCTGTGTCTCATCGTCAATAAGAGAGTCTGAGGGATACAGAAAACCTGAAGTGAAGCATCGGAATCAAACCTGGTCTCACAGGAAGGGTTCAAAACATAGACAGTAAGAGGAGTCAGTCTTCTTGTACTTAAGTCGGCATTGTGCCTCTTGTATTTAATTCCGATGCAATTTCTGTGTATCATCGTCAATAAGAAGGTACAAGGGATACAGTAAACCTGAAATGAAGCATAGGAATCTAAAACTGGTCTCACAAAAAAGGTTCAAAACATAGACTGTAAGAAGAGTCAGTCTTCTTGTACTTAAGTCGGCATTGTGCGTTTTTGTATTTATGTCCGACGCTATTTCTGTGTATCATCGTCAATAAGCAGGTCTAAGGGATACAGTAAACGTGAAGTGAAGCATCGGAATCTAAAACTAGTCTCACACGAAAGGTTCAAAGCATAGACTGTAAGAAGAGTCAGTCTTCTTGTTTTTAAGTCGGCATTGTGCCTTTTGTATTTAATTCCGATGCAATTTCTGTTTTTCATCGTCAATAAGAAGGTCCTAGGCATACGGTAAACCGGAAGTAAAGCATCGGAATCTAAAACTGGTCTAACAGGAAAGGTTCCAAGCATAGACAGTAAGGAGAGTCAGTCCTCTTGTACTTAAGTGGCTTTGTGCCTTTTGTATTTAATACCGATGCAGTTTATGTGTTTCATCGTCAATAAGCAGGTCCAAGGGATACAGTAAACCTGAAGTGAAGCATCGGAATCTAAAACAGGTCTAACAGGAAAGGTTCAAAACATAGACAAAAAGAAGAGTCAGTCTTCTTGTTTTTAAGAGGGCATTGCGCCAGTTGTATTTAGTTCCGACGCAATTTCTGTGTTTCATCGTCAATAAGAAAGTCCAAGGGATCCAGTAAACCTGCAGTGAAGCATCGGAATCTAAACTCGTCTCACAGGAATGGTTCAAAACAGAGACAGTAAGAGGAGTTAGTCATCTTGTACTTAAGTCGGCATTGTGCCTTTTGTATTTAATTCCGATGCAATTTCTGTGTTTCATCGTCAATAAGAAGGTCCTAGGCATACAGTAACCCTGAAGTAAAGCATCGGAATCTAAAACTGGTCTAACAGGAACGGTTCCAAGCATAGACAGTAAGAAGAGTCAGTCTTCTTGTACTTAAGTCGGCATTGTGCCTTTTGTATTTAATTCCGATGCAATTTCTGTGTATCATCGTCAATAAGCAGGTTCAAGGGATACAGTGAACCTGAAGTGAAGCATCGGAATCTAAAACTGGTCTCACAGGAAAGGTTTAAATCATGGTATGTAAGAAGAGTCAGTCCTCTTGTACTTAAGTCGGCATTGTGCCTTTTGTAATTAATTCCGATGCAATTTCTGTGTTCCATCGTCTATAAGAAGGTCCAAGGGATACAGCAAAACCTGAAATGAAACATCGGATTCTAAAACAGGTCTCACAGGAAAGGCTTAAATCATAGACAGTAAGAAGAATGAGTCCTCTTGTACTTAGGTCGCAATGTGCATTTGTATTTAATTCCGATGTAATTTCTGTGTATCATCGTCAATTAGAAGGTCAAAGGGATACAGTAAACCTGAAATGAAACATCGGATTCTAAAACTGGCCACACAATAAAGTTTTAAATCATAGACAGTAAGAAGAATCAGTCCTCTTGTACTTAGGTCGCAATGTGCCTTTTATATTTAATTCCGATGCAATTTCTGTGTTTCATCGTTAATAAGAAGGTCCAAGGGATGCAGTAAACCTGAAATGAAACATCCGATTCTAAAACTGGTCACACAGGAAAGGTTTAAAACATACACAGTAAGAAGAGTCAGTGTTCTTGTACTTAAGTCGGCATTCTGCCGTTTGTATTTATTTCCGATGCAATTTCTGTGTTTCATCGTCAATAAGAAGGTACAAGGCATACAGTAAACCTGAAATGAAACATCCGATTCTAAAACTGGTCACACACGAAAGGTTTAAAACATACACAGTAAGAAGAGTCAGTGTTCTTGTACTTAAGTCGGCATTCTGCCTTTTGTATTTAATTCCGATGCAATTTCTGTGTTTCATCGTCAATAAGAAGGTACAAGGGATACAGTAAATCTGTTGTGAAGCATCGGAATCAAAACTGGGCTCACAGGAAAGGTTTAAATCATAGACAGTAAGAAGACTTAGTCTCCTTGTACATAAGTCGGCATTGTGCCTTTTGTATGTAATTCCGATGCAATTTCTGTGTTTCATCGACAAAATGAAGGTCTAAGGGATACAGTAAACCAAAGTGAAGCATCGTAATCTAAAACGGGTCTCACAGGAAAGGATCAAAATAAAGACAGTGGGATCGGTCAGTCTTCTTGTACTTAAGTTGCCATTTTGGCTTTTGTATTTAATTCCGATGCAATTTCTGTGTTTCACCGTCAATAAGAAAGTCTGATGGATACAGTAAACCTGAAGTGAAGCATCGGAATCAAAACTGGTCTCACAGGAAGGGTTCAAAACAAAGACAGTAAACTGAGTCAGTCTTCTTGTACTTAAGTCGGCATTGTGAATATTGTGTTTAATTCCGATGCAATTTCTGTGTTTCATCGTCAATAAGAAGGTCCAAGGGATACAGTAAACCTGAAGTGAAGCATCGGAATCAAAACTGGTCTCACAGGAAAGGTTCAAATCGTAGAAAATAAGAAGAGTCAGTCCTCTTGTACTTAAGTCGGCATTGTTCCTTTTGTATTTAATTCCAATGCAACTTCTGTGGTTCATCGTCAGTCAGAAGGTCCAAGGGATACAGTAAACCTGATGTGAAGCATCGGAAACTAAAACTGGTCTCACAGGAAGGTTCAAATCATAGAATGTAAGAAGAAGCAGTCCTCTTGTACTTAAGTCGGCATTGTGCCTTATGCATTTAAATCCGATGCAATTTCTTGTTTCATCGTCAATAAGAAGGTCCAAGGGATACAGTAAACCTGAACTAAAGCATCGGAATCTAAAAATGATTACACAGGAAAGGTTCAAAACATAGACAGTAAGAGGAGTCAGTCTTCACGTTTTTAAGTCGACATTGTGAATTTTGTATTTAATACCGACGCAATTTCTGTGTTTCATCGTCAATAAAAAGGTGCAAGGGATACAGTAAACCTGAAGTTAAACATCGGTATCTAAACTAGTCTCACAGGAATGGTTCAAAACATAGACAGTAAGAAGAACAGTCTTCTTGTTCTTATGTCGGCATTGTGCCTTTTGTATTTAATTCCGATGCAATTTCTGTGTTTCATCGTCAATATGAAGATCCAAGGGATGCAGTAAACCTGAAGTGAAGCATCGGAATCAAAACTGGTCTCACAGGAAAGGTTCAAATCGTAGAAAGTATGAAGAGTCAGTCCTCTTGTACTTAAGTCGGCATTGTGCCTTTCGTATTTAAATCCGATGCAGTTTCTGTGTTTCACCGTCAATAAGAACGTCTGAAGGATACAGTAAACCTGACGTGAAGCATCGGGACCTAAAACTGGTCACACTGGAAAGGTTCAAAGCATAGAGAGTACGAAGAGTGAGTCTTCTTGTTTTTAAGTGGGCATTGTGCCTTTTGTATTTAATTCCGACGCAATTTCTGTGTTTCATCCTCAACAAGAAAGGCCAATTGATACAGTAAACCTAAGTGAAGCATCCGAATCAAAACTGGTCCCACAGGAATGGTTCATAACGTACATAGTAACACGAGTCAGTCTTCTTGTACTTGAGTCGGCATTGTGCCTTTTGTATGTAATTCCGATGCAATTTCTGTGTTTCATCGTCAATATGAGGGTCCAAGGGATACAGTAAACCAAAGTGAAGCATCGGAATCTAAAACTGGTCTCACGGGAGAGGTTCAAAATATAGACAGTAAGATGAGTCAGTCTTCTTGTACTTAAGTCGGCATTTTGATTTTTGTATTTAATTCCGTTGCAATATCTGTGTTTCCTCCTTAATAAGAAGGTCCAAGGGATACAGTAAACCTGAAGTGAAGCATCTGAATCTAAAACTGGTTTCACAGTAAAGTTTCAAAACATACACAGTAAGAAGAGTCAGTCTTCTTTTACTTAAGTCGGCATTGTGCCTTTTGTATTTAATTACGATGCACTTTCTGTGTTTCATCGTAAATAAGAAGGTCCGAGGAATACAGTAAACCCGAAGTGAAGCATCGGAATAAAAACTGGTCTCACAGGAAAGGTCAAAACATAGACAGTAAGAGGAGTCAGTCTTCTTGTACTAAACTCGGCATTGTGCCTCTTGTATTTAATTCCGATGCAATTTCTGTGTTTCATCGTCAATAAGAAGGTCCAAGGGATACAGTAAACCTGAAGTGAAGCATCGGAATCTAAAACTGGTCTCACAGTAAAGATTCAAATATAGACATTAAGAAGAGTCAGTCTTCTTGTACTCAAGTCGGCATTGTTCCTTTTGTATTTAATTCCAATGCAACTTCTGTGGTTCATCGTCAGTCAGAAGGTCCAAGGGATACAGTAAACCTGAAGTGAAGCATCGGAAACTAAAACTGGTCTCACAGGAAGGTTTAAATCATAGAATGTAAGAAGAGGCAGTCCTCTTGTACTTAAGTCGGCATTGTGCCTTATGTATTTAAATCCGATGCAATTTCTTGTTTTATCCTCAATAAGAAGGTCCAAGGGATACAGTAAACCTGAACTAAAGCATCGGAATCTAAAAATGATCACACAGGAAAGGTTCAAAACATAGACAGTAAGAGGATTCAGTCTTCATGTTTTTAAGTCGACATTGTGCCTTTTGTATTTAATACCGACGCAATTTCTGTATTTCATCGTCAATAAAAAGGTCCAAGGGATACAGTTAGCCTGAAGTTAAGCATCGGTATCTAAACTGGTCTCACAGGAAAGGTTCAAAACATAGACAGTAAGAAGAACAGTCTTCTTGTTCTTAAGTCGGCATTGTGCCTTTTGTATTTAATTCCGATGCAATTTCTGTGTTTCATCGTCTATATGAAGATCCAAGGGATGCAGTAAACCTGAAGTGAAGCATCGGAATCAAAACTGGTCTCACAGGAAAGGTTCAAATCGTAGAAAGTATGAAGAGTCAGTCCTCCTGTACTTAAGTCGGCATTGTGCCTTTTGTATTTAATTCCAATGCAGTTTCTGTGTTTCATCGTCAATATGAGGGTCCAAGGGATACAGTAAACCAAAGTGAAGCATCGGAATCTAAAACTGGTCTCACGGGAGAAGTTCAAAATATAGACAGTAAGATGAGTCAGTCCTCTTGTACTTAAGTCGGCAATTTTGATTTTTGTATTTAATTCCGTTGCAATTTCTGTGTTTCCTCGTCAATAAGAAGGTCAAAGGGATACAGTAAACCTGAAGTGAAGCATCTGAATTTAAAACTGGTTTCACAGTAAAGATTCAAAACATAGACAGTAAGAAGAGTCAGTCTTCTTGCACTTAAGTAGGAATTGTACCTTTTGTATTTAATTCCAATGCAACTTCTGTGGTTCATCGTCAGTCAGGAGGTCCATGGGATACAGTAAACCTGAAGCGAAGCATCGTAATTTAAATCAGGTCTCGCAGGAAAGGTTCAAAACATAGACAGTAAGAAGAGTCCGTCTTCTTTTACTTAAGTCGGCATTGTGCCTTTTGTATTTAATTCCGATGCAATTTCTGTGTTTCATCGTCAATAAGAAGGTCCAAGGGATACAGTAAACCTGAAGTGAAGCATCGGAATAAAAACTGGTCTCACAGGAAAGGTCAAAACATAGACATTAAGAGGAGTCAGTCTTCTTGTACTAAACTCGGCATTGTGCCTCTTGTATTTAATTCCGATGGAATTTCTGTGTTTCATCGTCAATAAGAAGGTACAAGGGATACAGTAAACCTGAAATGAAGCATAGGAATAAAAACTGGTCTCACAGGAAAGGTCAAAACATAGACAGTAAGAAGACTCAGTATTCTTGTACATAAGTCGGCATTGTGACTTTTGTATTTAATGTCCGATGCAATTTCTGTGTTTCATCGTCAATAAGAAGGTACAAGGGATACAGTAAACCTGAAATGAAGCATAGGAATCTAAAACTGGTCTCACAGGAAAATTTCAAACCATAGACAGTAAGAAGACTCAGTATTCTTGTACATAAGTCGGCATTGTGATTTTTGTATTTAATGCCGATGCAATTTCTTTGTTTCATCGTCAATAAAAAGGTCCAAGGGATACAGTAAACCTGAAGTGAAGCATCGGAATCTAAAACTGGTCTCACAGGAAAGGATCAAATGATAGATTGTAAGAAGAGTCAGCCCTCTTGTACTTAAGTCGGCATTGTGCCTTTTGTATTTACTTCCGATACAGTTTCTGTGCTTCATCGTCAATATGAAGATCTAAGGGATACAGTAAACCTGAAGTGAAGCATCGGAATCAAAACTGGTCTCACAGGAAAGGTTCAAATCGTAGAATGTAAGAAGAGTCAGTCTTCTGGTACTTAAGTCGGCATTGTGCCTTTTGTATTTTACTTCGATGCAATTTCTGTGTTTCATCGTCAATAAGAAGGTCCAAGGGATACAGTAAACCTGAAGTAAAGCATCGGAATCAATAACTGGTCTCACAGGAGAGGTTCAAAACATAGTCAGTAAGAAGAGTCGGTCTTCTTGTTTTTATGTCGGCATCGTGCCTTTTGTATTTAATTCCGACGCAATTTCTGTGTTTCATCTTCAACAAGAAGGTCCAAGGGATACAGAAAACCTGAAGTAAAGCATCGGCATCTAAAACTGGTCTCATAGGAAAGGTTCAAATCATAGACAGTGAGAAGAGTCAGTCTTCTTGTTTCTAAGTGGGCATTACGAAATTTGTATTTAATTCCGACGCATTTTCTGTGTTTCATCGTCAATAAGAAGGTCCAAGGGATACATTAACCCTGAAGTGAAGCATCGGAATCTAAAACTGGTCTCACAGTAAAGGTTCAATTCATAGAATGTAAGAAGAGTCAGTCCTCTTGTACTTAAGTCGGCATTGTGCCTTTTGTATTTAGTTCCGATGCAATTTCTATGTTCCATCGTCAATAAGAAGGTCCAAGGGATACAGTAAATTTGAAGTAAAGCATCGGCATCTAAAAGTGGCCGCACAGGATAGGTTCAAAACATAGACAGTAAGAAGAGTCAGTCTTCTTGTCTTTAAGTGGACATTATGGCATTTGTATTTAATTCCGACGCATTTTCTATGTTTCATCGTCAATAAGAAAGTCCAAGGGAAACAGTAAACCTGAAGTGAAGCATCGGAATCAAAACTGGTCTCACAGGAATGGTTCAAATCATAGACAGTAAGAGGAGTTAGTTTTCATGTACTTAAGACGGCATTGGTCCTTTTGTATTTAATTCCAATGCAACATCTGTGGTTCATCGTCAGTCAGAAGGTCCAAGGGATACAGTAAACACGAAGTGAAGCATCGTAATCTAAAACAGGTCTCGCAGGAAAGGTTCAAATCATAGACAGTAAGAAGAGTCAGTCTTCTTGTACTTAAGGCGGCATTGTGCCTTTTGTTTTTAATTCCAATGCGACTTCTGTGGTTCTTCGTCAGTCAGAAGGTCCAAGGGATACAGTAAACCTGACGTGAAGCATCGGAATCTAAAACTGGTCTCACAGGAAGGGTTCAAATCATAGAATGTAAGAAGAGTCAGTCCTCTTGTACTTAAGTCGGCGTTGTACCTTTTATATTTAATTCCGATGCAATTTCTGTGTTTCATCGTCAATAAGAAGGTCCAAGGGATACATTAACCCTGAAGTAAAGCATCGGAAACTAAAGCTGGTCTCACAGAAAAGGTTCAATTCATAGAATGTAAGAAGAGTCAGTCCTCTTGTACTTAAGTCGGCATTGCGCCTTTTGTATTTAGTTCCGATGCAATTTCTGTGTTCCATCGTCAATAAGAAGGTCCAAGGGATACAGTAAACCTGAAGTAAAGCATCGGCATCTAAAACTGGTTTCACAGGATAGGTTCAAAACGTAGACAGTAAGAAGAGTCAGTCTTCTTGTTTTTAAGGGGGCATTGTGGCTTTTGTACTTAATTCCGACGCAATATATGTGTTTCATCGGCAATAAGAAAGTCCAAGGGAAACAGTAAACCTGAAGTGAAGCATCGGAATAAAAACTGGTCTCACAGGAATGGTTCAAAACATAGACAGTAAGAGGAGTTAGTTTTATTGTTCTTATGTCGGCATTGTTCCTTTTGTATTTAATTTCAATGCAACTTCTGTGGTTCATCGTCAGTCAGAAGGTCCAAGGGATACTGTAAACCTGAAGTGAAGCATCGTAATCTAAAACAGGTCTCGCAGGAAAGGTTCAAAACAAAGACAGTAAGAAGAGTCAGTCTTCTTGAACTTAAGTCGGCATTGTGCGTTTTGTATTTAATTCCGATGCAATTTCTGTGTTTCATCGTCAATAAGAAGGTCCGAGGGATACACTAAACCTTAAGTGAGGCATCAGAAACTAAAACTGGTCTCACAGTAAAGGTTCAATTCATAGAATGTAAGAAGAGTCAGTCCTCTTGTACTTAAGTCGGCATTGCGCCTTTTGTATTTAGTTCCGATGCAATTTCTATGTTCCATCGTCAATAAGAAGGTCCAAGGGATACAGTAAACCTGAAGTAAAGCATCGGCATCTAAAACTGGTCTCACAGGATAGGTTCAAAACGTAGACAGTAAGAAGAGTCAGTCTTCTTGTTTTTAAGCGGGCATTGTGGCTTTTGTATTTATTTCCGACGCAATATATGTGTTTCATCAGCAATAAGAAAGTCCAAGGGAAACAGTAAACCTGTAGTGAAGCATCGAAATCAAAACTGGTCTCACAGGAATGGTTCAAAACATAGACAGTAAGAGGAGTTAGTTTTCTTGTTCTTATGTCGGCATTGTTCCTTTTGTATTTAATTTCAATGCAACGTCTGTGGTTCATCGTCAGTCAGAAGGTCCAAGGGATACTGTAAACCTGAAGTGAAGCATCGTAATCTAAAACAGGTCTCGCAGGAAAGTTTCAAAACATAGACAGTAAGAAGAGTCAGTCTTCTTGAACTTAAGTCGGCATCGTGCCTTTTGTATTTAATTCCGATGCAATTTCTGTGTTTCATCGTCAATAAGAAGGTCCGAGGGATACACTAAAGCTTAAGTGAGGCATCAGAAACTAAAACTGGTCTCACAGTAAAGGTTCAATTCATAGAATGTAAGAAGAGTCAGTCTTCAGGTTTTTAAGTCGGCATTGTGCCTTTTGCATTTAATACCGACGCAATTTCTGTGTTTCATCGTCAATAAGAAGGTCCAAGGGATACAGTAAACCTGAAGTGAAGCATCGGAAACTAAGGCTGGTCTCACAGAAAAGGTTCAATTCATAGAATGTAAGAAGAGTCAGTCCTCTTGTACTTAAGTCGGCATTGCGCCTTTTGTATTTAGTTCCGATGCAATTTCTATGTTCCATCGTCAATAAGAATGTCCAAGGGATACTGTAAACCTGAAGTGAAGCATCGTAATCTAAAACAGGTCTCACAGGAAAGGTTCAAAACATAGACAGTAAGAGGAGTCAGTCTTCTTGTACTTAAGTCGGCATTGCGCCTTTTGTATTTAATTTCGATGCGATTTCTGTGTTTCATCGTCAATAAGAAGGCAAAAGGGATACAGTAAACCTGAAGTGAAGCATCGGAATCTAAAACTGGTCTCACAGTAAAGATTCAAAACATAGACAGTAAGAAGAGTCAGTCTTCTTGTACTTAAGGCGGCATTGTGCCTTTTGTTTTTAATTCCAATGCAACTTCTGTGGTTCCTCGTCAGTCAAAAAGTCCAAGTGATACAGTAAACCTGAAGTGAAGCATCGTAATCTAAAACAGGTCTTGCAGGTAAGGTTCAAAACATAGACAGTAAGAAGAGTCAGTCTTCTTGTACTTAAGTCGGCATTGTGCATTTTGTATTTAATTCCGATGCAATTTCTGTCTTCCATCGTCAATAAGAAGGTCCAAGGGATACAGTAAACCTGGAGTGAAGCATCTGAAACTAAAACTGGTCTCACAGGAATGGTTCAAAACTTAGACAGTAAGAAGAGTCAGTCTTCTTGTACTTAAGTCGGAATTGTGCCTTTTGTGTTTAATTCCGATGCAATTTCTGTGTTTCATCATCAATAAAAAGGACCAACTGATACAGTAAACCCGAGGTGAAGCATCGGAATCTAAAGCTGGTCTCACAGGAAAGGTTCAAATCATAGAATGTCAGAAGAGTCAGTCCTCTTGTACTTAAGTCGGCGTTGTGCCTATTGTATTTATTTCCGATGCAATTTCTGTGATTCATCGTCAATATGAAGATCCAATTGATACAGTAAACCTGAAGTGAAACATCGGA
Organism: Schistocerca americana; assembly: GCF_021461395.2. Taxonomy (NCBI): domain Eukaryota; kingdom Metazoa; phylum Arthropoda; class Insecta; order Orthoptera; family Acrididae; genus Schistocerca; species Schistocerca americana. Next base: position 9,508,140 of record NC_060130.1, on the reverse strand, counting down.
ATCTAAAACTGGTCTCACAGGAAAGGTTCAAATCATAGAATATAAGAAGAGTCAGTCCTCTTGTACTTAAGTCGGCGTTGGGCCTTTTGTATTTAAATCCGATGCAATTTCTGTGATTCATCGTCAATATGAAGATCCAAGGGATACAGTAAACCTGAAGTGAAACATCGGAATCAAAACTGGTCTCACTGGAAAGATTCAAATCGTAGAACGTAAGAAGAGTCTCTTGTACTTAAGTCAGCATTGTGCCTTTTGTATTTAACTCCGATGCAATTTCTGTGTTTCATCGTCAATAAGAAGGTACCAGGGATACAGTAAACCTGAAATGAAGCATAGGAATCTAATACTGGTCTCACAGGTAAGTTCAAATCATAGACAGTAAGGAGACTCAGTCTTCTTGTACTTAAGTCGGCATTGTGCCTTTTGTATTTAATTCCGATGCAATTTCTGTGTTTCATCGTCAATATGAAGGTCCAAGGGATACAGTAAACCAAAGTGAAGCGTCAGAATATAAAACGGGTCTCACAGGAAAGGTTCAAAATAAAGACAGTAAGATGAGCCAGCCTTCTTGTACTTAAGTCGCCATTTTGACTTTTCTATTTAATTCCGATGCAATATCTGTGTTTCATCGTCAATAAGAAGGTCCAAGGGATACAGTAAACCTGAAGTGAAGCATCGGAATCTAAAACTGGTCTCTCAGTACAGATTCAAAACATAGATCGTAAGAAGAGTCAGTCTTCTTGTACTTAAGTCGGCATTGTGCCTTTTGTATTTAATTCCAATGCAACTCCTCTGGTTCATCGTCAGTCAGAAGGTCCAAGGGATACAGCAAACCTGGAGTGCATCATCGTAATCTAAAACAGGTCTCGCAGGAAAGGTTCAAAACATAGACAGTAAGAAGATTCAGTCTTCTTGTACTTAAGTCGGCATTGTGCCTTTTGTATTTAACTCCGATGCAATTTCTGTGTTTCATCGTCAATAAGATGGTCCAAGGGATACAGTAAACCTGAAGTGAACCACCGTAATCTAAAACAGGTCTCACAGGAAAGGTTCAAATCATAGACAGTAAGAAGAGTCAGTCTTCTTGTACTTAAATCGGCATTGTGCCTTTTGTATTTATTCCCGATGCAATTTCTGATTTTCTTCGTCAATAAGAAGGTCCAAGGGATAGAGTAAACCTGAAGTGAAGCTTCGGAATCAAAACTGGTCTCACAGCAAAGGTTCAAATCATAGACAAAAAGAAGAGTCAGTCTTCTTGTACTTAAATCGGCATTGTGCCTTTTGTATTTAATTCCAATTCAATTTCTGCGTTTCTTCGTCAGTAAGAAGGTCCAAGGGATGCAGTAAACCTGAAGTGATGCATCGGAATCTAAAACTGGTCTCACAGGAAAGGTTCAAATCATAGAATGTAAGAAGAGTCAGTCCTCTGGTTCTTAAGTCGGCATTTTGCCTTTTGTATTTAATTCCGATGTAATATCGGTGGCTCATCGTCAATAAGAAGGTCCAAGAGATACAGTAAACTTGTTGTGAAGCATCGTAATCAAAACTGGTCCCACAGGAAAGGTTCAAAACATAGAGAGTAAGACGAGTCAGTCGTCTTGTACTTAGGTCGACATTGTGACTTTTATATTAAGTTCCAATAAAATTTCTGTGTTTCATCGTCAATAAGAAGTTCCAAGGGATACAGTAAACCTGAAATGAAGCATAGGAATCTAAAATTGGTGTCACAGGAAAGGTTCAAAATATAGACAGTAAGAAGAGTCAGTCTTCTTGTACCTATGTCGGCATTGTACGTCTTGTATTTAATTCCGATGCAATTTCTGTGTATCATCGTCAATAAGCAGGTCCAAGGGATACAGTGAGCCTGAATTGAAGCATCGGAATCTAAAACTGATCTCACAGGAATGGTTCAATTCATGGAATGTAAGAAGAGTCAGTCCTCTTGTACTTAAGTCGGCATTGTGATTTTTGTATTCAATCCCGATGCAATTTCTGTGTTTCATGGTCAATGTGAAGGTCGAAGGAATACAGTAAACCCTCACTGGTGCATCGGCATCTAATACTGGTCTCCCAGGAGCAGCTCAATGGACAAACTCTTAGAAGTTTAACTCTTCTTGTCCTTAAGTCGGCATTGTGCCTTTTGCATTCAATCCCAATGCGATTTCTGTGTTTCATGGTCAATGCGAAGATCCAAGGGATACATTAAACCTGCCTGGTGCATCGGAATCTAATATTGATCTCCCAGGAGCCGCTGTAAGCACAAATTCTTCGAAGATTCTTTCTTCTTGTACTTAAGGCGGCATTGTGCCTTTTGTATTCAATCCCGATGCAATTTCTGTGTCTCATGGTCAATGTGAGTGTCCAAGGGATTTACTAAACCTGTACTGGTGCATCGGAATCTAATACTGGTCTCCCAGGAGCCGGTCAAAGCACAAGCTCTTAGAAGATTCACTCTTCTTGTACTTAAGTTGGCATTGTCCCTTTTGTATTCAATCCCGATGGAATTTCTGTGTTTCATGGTCAATGTGAAGGTCCAAGGGATACAGTAAACCTGTACTGGTGCATCGGAAACTCATAGTGGTTTCACAGGAGCCGCCCAAATCAGAAACTCCTAGATGATTCTTTCTTCTTGTACTTAAGTCGGCATTGTGCCTTTTGTATTCAATCACAATGCAATTTCTGTGTTTCATGGTCAATGTGAAGGTCCAAGGGATTCACTGAACCTGCACTGGTGCATCGGAATCGAATGCTGGTCTCTCAGGAGCCGCTCAAATCACAAAGTTTTAGAAGATTCACTCTTCTTGTACTTAAGTCGGCATTGTGCCTTTTGTATTCAATCGCCATACAATTTCTGTGTTTCATGGTTAATGTGAAGGTCCATGGTATACAGTAAACCTGCACTGGTGCATCGGAAATAAATACTGGTCTCCCAGGAGCCGCTCAAAGCACAAACTCTTAGATGATTGACTCTTCTTGTCGGCATTGTGCCTGTTGTATTCAATCCCGATGCTTTTTCTGTGTTTCATGGTCAATGTGAAAGTCCATGGGATACAGTAAACCTGCACTGGTGCATCGATATCTAATACTGGTCTCCCAGGTGCCGCTGAAATCAGAAACTCTTAGAAGATTCGTTCTTCTTGTACTTAATTTATTTATTTATTTATTTATTTAACCTGGCAAGATTAGGGCCATCAGGCCCTCTCTTACATCTATCCAGGCGTCCTACTTATTTTACATTCATATGTTTAAGTAGGCATGTTAAACTACATTTCTACAAAAAGTGAAATAAACAATTAGAAAGGTACACCTGGAAAAATATATACATATAGAGTTTATATTCGTAGATCATAAGTACTGTTATAGTTAGACATTATTGAAGAGACAAATTTTAGATAGGAGTGCTGGCAGCAGGGCGTATGAGGGACACTCATTGTGAACGGAGGAGAAGAATACACATGATGAAACATAATTAAGGAAATATAAAGGAAAAGAAGATTGCCTGGCTAATAGAGATAGATGAATGGGAAGGCATCTCAGGAGCAAGATCGGAGACGCTAGCTTTGCTATTTGACAGATGAGAGGATTGGCCTGGTACATTAATTTTGTGGAGAACTTTATGAGAATGATAGTACGAAATGCTTCAACTTCTTCTTAAAAGCAGCAGGAGATTGAATTTTGCGCAAGGTAAGGGGCAGTTTGTTCCGGATGCTGACAGCGGCAACTGAGAAGGAGTTTGCAAAAGATTTTGTTTTGTGAGTGGGCACAGTTAGGATACCAAATAAGAGTGACCTCGTGTTTCGATTATGATGGCACGACAGGTTTTTAATCTCTGAAGCAAGGTACTGGGGTGCTTGCGCGACGAAGAGTTTGTGAAGTAGACATAGAGTGTGGTAGTCACGCAATTTGTCCGGCCGCAGCCACTTTAGCTCGGAGTATGAAGCACTAACATGATCATATCGGCGAATGTTGCAGGTGTAATGCACACAGGCATTCATGGTTATCTCTAGCCGTATTTTCTTTTCACTACCCGTGCCTTGTTGAATCACATCACAATAGTGGAGGTTCGGTAGAAAGAGTGCTTGCACGAGCTGGCGTTTCAAGTCCAGTGGAAATATGTTCTGAAACTTTTTAAGAGCATAGAGACAAGCAGACGTCTTTCGGCACACTGCGACTGTATTCTCCGCCCAGTTGAGATGCTCATCCAAAGTTACACCCAATTTTTCACTGTTTTCTGATATGGTATTGGAGTACCATCGAGCAGAATAGAAGGTAGCCATTCGCGGAGATCTGAACTTATTAATTTCTGATGGGCTATTAAGATTACTTGCGTCTTCTTTGCATTTAGTTTAAACCCAAGGCTTTTCGCCCATGTCACTACCGAAGACAGATCATCATTCATCTGAGCGTTTGCAGTGTTTACGTTTTCAGGTCTGACGCTTAGGTAGAGCTGGAGGTCGTCGGAATAGAAATGATATTTACAGGACAGAACCGACGAAATATAGTTGACATATAAAGAAAACAAAAGTGGTCCTAAGACTGATCCTTGTGGCAGTCCCGAGGAAAGATGTTTCCAGGAAGATTTTTCATTTACGCAGCCAACACATTGCTGTCTGTCTTTTAAGTAGCTTTCAAACCATCTCACTGCACTAACAGAGAAATTAAGCTGTTGCATTTTTTTTGAGCAATATGTCAAAGTTACCAGTGTCAAAAGCTTTGCTGAAGTCCAGTAGCGTCAATATTGCTGCCTTTAGATTGTCAATGGCACATTTCAGGTCATCTAATACTTTAATTAGAGCAGTGTCTGTGCTGTGATGTTTACGGAAACCGGATTGAAATTTGTGATATAGGCTGAATTCGTGCAAGTGTTCAGTGATTTGGTCATGAACAATATATTCGAGTGCTTTGGAAACAGCAGGCAGTATGCTAATTGGTTGGTGCCTTTTGTATCCAATCCCGATGCAATTTCTGTGTTTCATGGTCAATGTGAAGGTCCATGGGATACAGTAAACTTGCACTGCTGCATCGGACTCTAATACTGGTGTCCCAGGAGCCGCTCAAATTACAAACTCACAAAATTCACTCTTCTTGTACTTAAGTCGGCATTGTGCCTTTTACATTCAATCCCGATGCATTTTCTGTGTTTCATAGTCAATATAAAAGTCCAAGCGATACAGTAAATCTGCACTGGTGCATTGGAAACTAATACTGGTCTCCCAGGAGCCGCTCAAAACACAAATTCTTAGAAGATTCACTCTTGTTGTACTTAAGTCGGCATTGTGCATGTTGTATTCAATCCCGATGCATTTTCAGTGCTTCATGGTCAATGTGAAGGTCCAAGTTATACAGTAACCTGCACTGGTGCATCGGAATCTAATACTTGACCCACAGGGGCCGCTCAAAGCACAAACTCTTAGAAGATTAACTCTAATTGCAGTTATGTAGGCATTGTGCCTTTGGTATTCAATCGCGATGCAATTTCTGTGTTTCATGCACAATGTGAAGGTCCGAGGGATACAGTAACCCTGCACTGGTGCATCGGAATCTAATACTGGTCTCCCAGCAGCCGCTCAAAGCACAAACTCGTAGAAGATTCACTCTTCTTGTATTTAGGTCGGCATTCAGTTTTTTTGTATTCAATCCCGATGCACTATCTGTGTTTCATGGTCAATGTGAAAGTCCAAGGGATACAGTTAACCCACACTGGTGCATCAGAATCTAATACTGGTCTCCCACGAGCCGCTCAAAGAGAAACTCTCAGAAGATACACTCTTCTTGTACTTAAGTCGGCATTGTGCATTTTGTATTCAACCCCAATGCAATTTCTGTGTCTCATGGTCAATGTGAAGGTCCAAGGGATTCCGTTAACCTGCACTGGTGCATCGGAATGTAATACTGGTCTCCCAGGAGCCGCTCAAAGCGCAAACTCTTAGAAGATTCACTCTTCTTGTACTTAAGTCGGCATTGAGCCTTTTGTATTCAATCCTGATGCAATTTCGGTACATCATGGGCAATGTGAAGGTCCAAGGGATACAGTAAACCTGCACTGGTGCATCGGAATTTAATACTGGTCTCCCAGGAGTCGCTTAAAGTAGAAACTCTTTCAAGATTCACTCTTCTTGTACATAAGTCGGCATTGTGCATTTTGTATTCAATCCCGATGTAGTTTCTGTGTCTCATGGTCAATGTGAAGGTCAAAGAGTTACAGTAACCTGCACTAGTGCATCGGAATCTTATACCTGACCCCCAGGGTCCGCTCAAAGCACAAACTCTTAGAAGATTATCTCTAATTGTACTAAAGTCGGCATTGTGCCTTTGGTATTCAATCGCGATGCAATTTCTGTGTTTCATGCACAATGTGAAGGTCCGAGGGATACAGTAAACCTGCATTGGTGCATCGGATTCAAAAACTGGTCTCCCAGGAGCCGCTCAAACCACAAACTCTTAGAAGATTCAATCTTCTTGTACTTACGTCGGCATTGTGCCTTTTGAATTTAATTGCGATGCAATCTCTGTGTTTCATGGTCAATAGGAAGGTCCAAAGTATACCGTAAACCTGAACTGGTGCATCGGAATCTAATACTGGTCTCCCAGGAGTTGCTAAAAGCGCAAAATCTTAGAAGATTCACTCTTCTTGTAGTTATGTTGGCATTGTGCCTTTTGTATTCAATCCCGATGCAATTTCTGTGCTTCATGGTCAATGTGAATGTCCAAGGGTTACTGTAAACCTGCACTGGTGCATCAGAATCTAATACTGGTGCCCCAGGAGCCGCTCAAACCACAAACTCTTAGAAGATTCACTCCTCTTGTACTTAAGTCGGCATTGTGCCTTTTGTATTCAATCCGGATGCATTTTCTGTGTTTCATGGTCAATGTGAAGGTCCAAGGGATTCAGTAAACCTGCACTGGTGCATCGGAATCTAATCCTGGTCTCCCAGGAGACGCTCAAAGCACAAACTCATAGCCGATTCACTCTTCTTGTACTGAAGTCGGCATTGTGCCTTTGTATGCAATCCCGATTCATTTTCTGTGTTTCATGGTCATTGTGAAGCTCCAAAGGATACAGTAAACCTACACTGGTGCATCGGAATGTAAAACTGGTCTCCCAGGTGCCGCTTAAAGCAGAAACTCTTAGAAGCTTCACACTTCTTGTACTTGAGTCGGCATTGTGCCATTTGTTTTCTATCCCGATGTAATTTATGTCTCTCAAGGTCAATGTCAAGGTCCCAGGGATTCAGTAAACCTGCACTGGTGCATCGGAATCTAATACTGGTCTCCCAGGAGCCGCTCAAATCACAAACTCTTAGAAGATTCACTCTTATTGTAATTAATGCGGCATTGCGTCTTTTGTATTCAATCGCGGTGCAATTTCTGTGTTTCATGGTCAATGTGAAAGTCCAAGGGATACAGTAAGCCTGCATTGCTTCATCGGAATCTAATACTGGTCTCCCAGTAGCTGAACATGGCAGAAACTCTTAGAAGATTCACTATTCTTGCACTTAAGTCGGCATTGAGCCTTCTGTATTCAATCCCGATGCATCTTCTGTGCATCATGGTCAATGTGAAGGTCCAAGGGATTCAGTATCCCTGCAACGGTGCATGGGAATCTAAAACTGGTCTCCCAGGAGCCACTCAAAGCACATACACTTGGAAGATTCACACTTCTTGTACTTAAGTCGGCATTGTGCGTTTTGTATTCAATCCCGATGTAATTTATGTGTCTCAACGTCAATGTGAGGGTCCAACGGATTCAGTAAACCTGCACTGGTGCATCAGAATCTAATACAGGTCTCCCAGGAGCCGCTCAAATCACATACTCTTATAAGATTAACTGTTATTGTAATTAATGCGGCATTGTGTCTTTTGTATTCAATCGCGGTGCAATTTCTGTGTTTCAAGGTCAATGTGAAGGTCCAGGGGAGACAGTAAGCCTGCATTGGTGCATCGGAATCTAATACTGGTCTCCCAGCAGCCGTACATGGCAGAGACTCTTAGAAGATTCACTCTTCTCCTACTTAAATCATTGAGCGTTTTGTATTCAATCCCGATGCATTTTCTGTGCATCATGGTCAATGTGAAGGTCCAAGGGATTCAGTAACCCTGCAAAGGTGCATGGGAATCTAAAACTGGTCTCCCAGGAGCCACTCAAAGCACATACACTTGGAAGATTCACACTTCTTGTACTTAAGTCGGCATTGTGATTTTTGTATTCAATCCCGATGCAATTTCTGTGTTTCATGGTCAATGTGAAGGTCGAAGGAATACAGTAAACCCTCACTGGTGCATCGGCATCTAATACTGGTCTCCCAGGAGCAGCTCAATGGACAAACGCTTAGAAGTTTAACTCTTCTTGTCCTTAAGTCGGCATTGTGCCTTTTGCATTCAATCCCAATGCGATTTCTGTGTTTCATGGTCAATGCGAAGATCCAAGGGATACATTAAACCTGCCTGGTGCATCGGAATCTAATATTGATCTCCCAGGAGCCGCTGTAAGCACAAATTCTTCGAAGATTCTTCCTTCTTGTACTTAAGGCGGCATTGTGCCTTTTGTATTCAATCCCGATGCAATTTCTGTGTCTCATGGTCAATGTGAGTGTCCAAGGGATTTACTAAACCTGTACTGGTGCATCGGAATCTAATACTGGTCTCCCAGGAGCCGGTCAAAGCACAAGCTCTTAGAAGATTCACTCTTCTTGTACTTAAGTTGGCATTGTCCCTTTTGTATTCAATCCCGATGGAATTTCTGTGTTTCATGGTCAATGTGAAGGTCCAAGGGATACAGTAAACCTGTACTGGTGCATCGGAATCTCATACTGGTTTCACAGGAGCCGCCCAAATCAGAAACTCCTAGATGATTCTTTCTTCTTGTACTTAAGTCGGCATTGTGCCTTTTGTATTCAATCACAATGCAATTTCTGTGTTTCATGGTCAATGTGAAGGTCCAAGGGATTCACTGAACCTGCACTGGTGCATCGGAATCGAATGCTGGTCTCTCAGGAGCCGCTCAAATCACAAAGTTTTAGAAGATTCACTCTTCTTGTACTTAAGTCGGCATTGTGCCTTTTGTATTCAATCGCCATACAATTTCTGTGTTTCATGGTTAATGTGAAGGTCCATGGTATACAGTAAACCTGCACTGGTGCATCGGAAATAAATACTGGTCTCCCAGGAGCCGCTCAAAGCACAAACTCTTAGATGATTGACTCTTCTTGTACTTAAGTCGGCATTGTGCCTGTTGTATTCAATCCCGATGCTTTTTCTGTGTTTCATGGTCAATGTGAAAGTCCATGGGATACAGTAAACCTGCACTGGTGCATCGATATCTAATACTGGTCTCCCAGGTGCCGCTGAAATCAGAAACTCTTAGAAGATTCGTTCTTCTTGTACTTAATTTATTTATTTATTTATTTATTTAACCTGGCAAGATTAGGGCCATCAGGCCCTCTCTTACATCTATCCAGGCGTCCTACTTATTTTACATTCATATGTTTAAGTAGGCATGTTAAACTACATTTCTACAAAAAGTGAAATAAACAATTAGAAAGGTACACCTGGAAAAATATATACATATAGAGTTTATATTCGTAGATCATAAGTACTGTTATAATTAGACATTATTGAAGAGACAAATTTTAGATAGGAGTGCTGGCAGCAGGGCGTATGAGGGACACTCATTGTGAACGGAGGAGAAGAATACACATGATGAAACATAATTAAGGAAATATAAAGGAAAAGAAGATTGCCTGGCTAATAGAGATAGATGAATGGGAAGGCATCTCAGGAGCAAGATCGGAGACGCTAGCTTTGCTATTTGACAGATGAGAGGATTGGCCTGGTACATTAATTTTGTGGAGAACTTTATGAGAATGATAGTACGAAATGCTTCAACTTCTTCTTAAAAGCAGCAGGAGATTGAATTTTGCGCAAGGTAAGGGGCAGTTTGTTCCGGATGCTGACAGCGGCAACTGAGAAGGAGTTTGCAAAAGATTTTGTTTTGTGAGTGGGCACAGTTAGGATACCAAATAAGAGTGACCTCGTGTTTCGATTATGATGGCACGACAGGTTTTTAATCTCTGAAGCAAGGTACTGGGGTGCTTGCGCGACGAAGAGTTTGTGAAGTAGACATAGAGTGTGGTAGTCACGCAATTTGTCCGGCCGCAGCCACTTTAGCTCGGAGTATGAAGCACTAACATGATCATATCGGCGAATGTTGCAGGTGTAATGCACACAGGCATTCATGGTTATCTCTAGCCGTATTTTCTTTTCACTACCCGTGCCTTGTTGAATCACATCACAATAGTGGAGGTTCGGTAGAAAGAGTGCTTGCACGAGCTGGCGTTTCAAGTCCAGTGGAAATATGTTCTGAAACTTTTTAAGAGCATAGAGACAAGCAGACGTCTTTCGGCACACTGCGACTGTATTCTCCGCCCAGTTGAGATGCTCATCCAAAGTTACACCCAATTTTTCACTGTTTTCTGATATGGTATTGGAGTACCATCGAGCAGAATAGAAGGTAGCCATTCGCGGAGATCTGAACTTATTAATTTCTGATGGGCTATTAAGATTACTTGCGTCTTCTTTGCATTTAGTTTAAACCCAAGGCTTTTCGCCCATGTCACTACCGAAGACAGATCATCATTCATCTGAGCGTTTGCAGTGTTTACGTTTTCAGGTCTGACGCTTAGGTAGAGCTGGAGGTCGTCGGAATAGAAATGATATTTACAGGACAGAACCGACGAAATATAGTTGACATATAAAGAAAACAAAAGTGGTCCTAAGACTGATCCTTGTGGCAGTCCCGAGGAAAGATGTTTCCAGGAAGATTTTTCATTTACGCAGCCAACACATTGCTGTCTGTCTTTTAAGTAGCTTTCAAACCATCTCACTGCACTAACAGAGAAATTAAGCTGTTGCATTTTTTTTGAGCAATATGTCAAAGTTACCAGTGTCAAAAGCTTTGCTGAAGTCCAGTAGCGTCAATATTGCTGCCTTTAGATTGTCAATGGCACATTTCAGGTCATCTAATACTTTAATTAGAGCAGTGTCTGTGCTGTGATGTTTACGGAAACCGGATTGAAATTTGTGATATAGGCTGAATTCGTGCAAGTGTTCAGTGATTTGGTCATGAACAATATATTCGAGTGCTTTGGAAACAGCAGGCAGTATGCTAATTGGTTGGTGCCTTTTGTATCCAATCCCGATGCAATTTCTGTGTTTCATGGTCAATGTGAAGGTCCATGGGATACAGTAAACTTGCACTGCTGCATCGGACTCTAATACTGGTGTCCCAGGAGCCGCTCAAATTACAAACTCACAAAATTCACTCTTCTTGTACTTAAGTCGGCATTGTGCCTTTTACATTCAATCCCGATGCATTTTCTGTGTTTCATAGTCAATATAAAAGTCCAAGCGATACAGTAAATCTGCACTGGTGCATTGGAAACTAATACTGGTCTCCCAGGAGCCGCTCAAAACACAAATTCTTAGAAGATTCACTCTTGTTGTACTTAAGTCGGCATTGTGCATGTTGTATTCAATCCCGATGCATTTTCAGTGCTTCATGGTCAATGTGAAGGTCCAAGTTATACAGTAACCTGCACTGGTGCATCGGAATCTAATACTTGACCCACAGGGGCCGCTCAAAGCACAAACTCTTAGAAGATTAACTCTAATTGCAGTTATGTAGGCATTGTGCCTTTGGTATTCAATCGCGATGCAATTTCTGTGTTTCATGCACAATGTGAAGGTCCGAGGGATACAGTAACCCTGCACTGGTGCATCGGAATCTAATACTGGTCTCCCAGCAGCCGCTCAAAGCACAAACTCGTAGAAGATTCACTCTTCTTGTATTTAGGTCGGCATTCAGCTTTTTGTATTCAATCCCGATGCACTATCTGTGTTTCATGGTCAATGTGAAAGTCCAAGGGATACAGTTAACCCACACTGGTGCATCAGAATCTAATACTGGTCTCCCACGAGCCGCTCAAAGAGAAACTCTCAGAAGATACACTCTTCTTGTACTTAAGTCGGCATTGTGCATTTTGTATTCAACCCCAATGCAATTTCTGTGTCTCATGGTCAATGTGAAGGTCCAAGGGATTCCGTTAACCTGCACTGGTGCATCGGAATGTAATACTGGTCTCCCAGGAGCCGCTCAAAGCGCAAACTCTTAGAAGATTCACTCTTCTTGTACTTAAGTCGGCATTGAGCCTTTTGTATTCAATCCTGATGCAATTTCGGTACATCATGGGCAATGTGAAAGTCCAAGGGATACAGTAAACCTGCACTGGTGCATCGGAATTTAATACTGGTCTCCCAGGAGTCGCTTAAAGTAGAAACTCTTTCAAGATTCACTCTTCTTGTACATAAGTCGGCATTGTGCATTTTGTATTCAATCCCGATGTAGTTTCTGTGTCTCATGGTCAATGTGAAGGTCAAAGAGTTACAGTAACCTGCACTAGTGCATCGGAATCTTATACCTAACCCCCAGGGTCCGCTCAAAGCACAAACTCTTAGAAGATTATCTCTAATTGTACTAAAGTCGGCATTGTGCCTTTGGTATTCAATCGCGATGCAATTTCTGTGTTTCATGCACAATGTGAAGGTCCGAGGGATACAGTAAACCTGCATTGGTGCATCGGATTCAAAAACTGGTCTCCCAGGAGCCGCTCAAACCACAAACTCTTAGAAGATTCAATCTTCTTGTACTTACGTCGGCATTGTGCCTTTTGAATTTAATTGCGATGCAATCTCTGTGTTTCATGGTCAATAGGAAGGTCCAAAGTATACCGTAAACCTGAACTGGTGCATCGGAATCTAATACTGGTCTCCCAGGAGTTGCTAAAAGCGCAAAATCTTAGAAGATTCACTCTTCTTGTAGTTATGTTGGCATTGTGCCTTTTGTATTCAATCCCGATGCAATTTCTGTGCTTCATGGTCAATGTGAATGTCCAAGGGTTACTGTAAACCTGCACTGGTGCATCAGAATCTAATACTGGTGCCCCAGGAGCCGCTCAAACCACAAACTCTTAGAAGATTCACTCCTCTTGTACTTAAGTCGGCATTGTGCCTTTTGTATTCAATCCGGATGCATTTTCTGTGTTTCATGGTCAATGTGAAGGTCCAAGGGATTCAGTAAACCTGCACTGGTGCATCGGAATCTAATCCTGGTCTCCCAGGAGACGCTCAAAGCACAAACTCATAGCCGATTCACTCTTCTTGTACTGAAGTCGGCATTGTGCCTTTGTATGCAATCCCGATTCATTTTCTGTGTTTCATGGTCATTGTGAAGCTCCAAAGGATACAGTAAACCTACACTGGTGCATCGGAATGTAAAACTGGTCTCCCAGGTGCCGCTTAAAGCAGAAACTCTTAGAAGCTTCACACTTCTTGTACTTGAGTCGGCATTGTGCCATTTGTTTTCTATCCCGATGTAATTTATGTCTCTCAAGGTCAATGTCAAGGTCCCAGGGATTCAGTAAACCTGCACTGGTGCATCGGAATCTAATACTGGTCTCCCAGGAGCCGCTCAAATCACAAACTCTTAGAAGATTCACTCTTATTGTAATTAATGCGGCATTGCGTCTTTTGTATTCAATCGCGGTGCAATTTCTGTGTTTCATGGTCAATGTGAAAGTCCAAGGGATACAGTAAGCCTGCATTGGTTCATCGGAATCTAATACTGGTCTCCCAGTAGCTGAACATGGCAGAAACTCTTAGAAGATTCACTATTCTTGCACTTAAGTCGGCATTGAGCCTTCTGTATTCAATCCCGATGCATCTTCTGTGCATCATGGTCAATGTGAAGGTCCAAGGGATTCAGTATCCCTGCAACGGTGCATGGGAATCTAAAACTGGTCTCCCAGGAGCCACTCAAAGCACATACACTTGGAAGATTCACACTTCTTGTACTTAAGTCGGCATTGTGCGTTTTGTATTCAATCCCGATGTAATTTATGTGTCTCAACGTCAATGTGAGGGTCCAACGGATTCAGTAAACCTGCACTGGTGCATCAGAATCTAATACAGGTCTCCCAGGAGCCGCTCAAATCACATACTCTTATAAGATTAACTGTTATTGTAATTAATGCGGCATTGTGTCTTTTGTATTCAATCGCGGTGCAATTTCTGTGTTTCATGGTCAATGTGAAGGTCCAGGGGAGACAGTAAGCCTGCATTGGTGCATCGGAATCTAATACTGGTCTCCCAGCAGCCGTACATGGCAGAGACTCTTAGAAGATTCACTCTTCTCCTACTTAAATCATTGAGCGTTTTGTATTCAATCCCGATGCATTTTCTGTGCATCATGGTCAATGTGAAGGTCCAAGGGATTCAGTAACCCTGCAAAGGTGCATGGGAATCTAAAACTGGTCTCCCAGGAGCCACTCAAAGCACATACACTTGGAAGATTCACACTTCTTGTACTTAAGTCGGCATTGTGCCTTTTGTTTTCAATCCCGACGCAATTTCTGTGTTTCATGTTCAATTTGGAGGTCCAAGGAATTCAATAAACCTGTACTGGTGCATCGGAATCTAATACTGGTCTCCCAGCAGCTGCTCAAAGCACAAACTCATAGAAGATTCTATCTTCTTGTACACTCCTGGAAATTGAAATAAGAACACCGTGAATTCATTGTCCCAGGAAGAGGAAACTTTATTGACACATTCCTGGGGTCAGATACATCACATGATCACACTGACAGAACCACAGGCACATAGACACAGGCAACAGAGCATGCACAATGTCGGCACTAGTACAGTGTGTATCCAACTTTCGCAGCAATGCAGGCTGCTATTCTCCCATGGAGACGATCGTAGAGATGCTGGATGTAGTCCTGTGGAACGGCTTGCCATGCCATTTCCACCTGGCGCCTCAGTTGGACCAGCGTTCGTGCTGGACGTGCAGACCGCGTGAGACGACGCTTCATCCAGTCCCAAACATGCTCAATGGGGGACAGATCCGGAGATCTTGCTGGCCAGGGTAGTTGACTTACACCTTCTAGAGCACGTTGGGTGGCACGGGATACATGCGGACGTGCATTGTCCTGTTGGAACAGCAAGTTCCCTTGCCGGTCTAGGAATGGTAGAACGATGGGTTCGATGACGGTTTGGGTGTACCGTGCACTATTCAGTGTCCCCTCGACGATCACCAGTGGTGTACGGCCAGTGTAGGAGATCGCTCCCCACACCATGATGCCGGGTGTTGGCCCTGTGTGCCTCGGTCGTATGCAGTCCTGATTGTGGCGCTCACCTGCACGGCGCCAAACACGCATACGACCATCATTGGCACCAAGGCAGAAGCGACTCTCATCGCTGAAGACGACACGTCTCCATTCGTCCCTCCATTCACGCCTGTCGCGACACCACTGGAGGCGGGCTGCACGATGTTGGGGCGTGAGCGGAAGACGGCCTAACGGTGTGCGGGACCGTAGCCCAGCTTCATGGAGACGGTTGCGAATGGTCCTCGCCGATACCCCAGGAGCAACAGTGTCCCTAATTTGCTGGGAAGTGGCGGTGCGGTCCCCTACGGCACTGCGTAGGATCCTACGGTCTTGGCGTGCATCCGTCCGTCGCTGCGGTCCGGTCCCAGGTCGACGGGCACGTGCACCTTCCGCCGACCACTGGCGACAACATCGATGTACTGTGGAGTCCTCACGCCCCACGTGTTGAGCAATTCGGCGGTACGTCCACCCTGCCTCCCGCATGCCCACTATACGCCCTCGCTCAAAGTCCGTCAACTGCACATACGGTTCACGTCCACGCTGTCGCGGCATGCTACCAGTGTTAAAGACTGCGATGGAGCTCCGTATGCCACGGCAAACTGGCTGACACTGACGGCGGCGGTGCACAAATGCTGCGCAGCTAGCGCCATTCGATGGCCAACACCGCGGTTCCTGGTGTGTCCGCTGTGCCGTGCGTGTGATCATTGCTTGTACAGCCCTTTCGCAGTGTCCGGAGCAAGTATGGTGGGTCTGACACACCGGTGTCAATGTGTTCTTTTTTCCATTTCCAGGAGTGTATTTAAGTCGGCATTCTGCCTTTTGTATTCAATCCCGATGCACTATCTGTGTTTCATGCTCAATGTGAAAGTCCAAGGGATTTAGTTAACCCACACTGGTGCATCAGAATCTAATACTGGTCTCCCACGAGCCGCTCAAAGCAGAAACTCTTAGAAGTTTCAGTATTCTTTTAGTTAAGTCGGCATTGTGCCTTTTGTATTCAATCCTGATCCAATTTTTGTGTTTTTTGGTCAATGTGAAGGTCCAAGGTATACAGAAACATGCACTGGTGCATAGGAATCTAGTACTTGACCCCCAGGGGCCGCTCAAAGCACAAACTCTTAGATGATTAACTCTAATTGTACTTAAGGCGGAATTATGCCTTTGGTATTCAATCGCGATGCATTATCTGTGTTTCATGCACAATGTGACCGTCCGAGGGATACAGTAAACCTGCACTGGTGCATCGGAAACTAATACTGGTCTGCCAGGAGCAGCTCAAAGCACAAGCTCTTAGAAGACTCACTCTTCTTGTACTTAAGTCGGCATTGAGCCTTTTGTATTCAATCCCGATGAAATTTCTGTGCATCATGGTCAATGTGAAGGTCCAAGGGATTCAGTAAACCTGCACTGGTATATGGGAACCTAATACAGGTCTCCCAGGAGCCACTCAAAGCACAAACACTTGGAGATTCACACTTCTTGTACTTAAATCGGCAGTGTGCCTTTTGTTTTCAATCCCAATGAATTTTCTGTGTTTCATGGGCACTGTGAAAGTCCAAGGGATACAGTAAATCTGCACTGGTGCATTGGAATCTAATACTGGTCTCCAAGGAGCCGCTCAAAGCACAAACTCTTAGAAGATTCACTCTTCATGTACTTAAGTCGGCTTTGTGCCTTTTGTATTCAATCCTGATGCATTTTCTGTGCTTCATGGTCAATTTGAAGGTCCAAGGTATACAGTAACATGCACTGGTGCATTGGAATCTAATACTTGCCCCCCAGGGACCGCTCAAAGCACAAACACTTAGAAGATTAACTACAATTGTAGGTAAGTCGGCATTGTGCCATTGGCATTCAATCGCGATGCAATTTTTGTGTTTCATGCCCAATGTGAAGGTCCAAGACATTCAGTAAACCTGAACTGGTGCATCGGAATCTAATACTGGTCTACCAGGACAAATTCAAAGCACAATCTCTTAGACGATTCACTCTTCATGTACATAAGTCGGAATGGGCCTTTTGTATTCAATCCTGATGCATTTTCTGTGTTTCATGGTCAATGTGAATGTTTAAGCGCTACAGTAAATCAGCACTGGTGCAATGGAATCTAATACTCGTCTCCCAGGAGGCGCTCAAAGCACAACCTCTTAGAAGATTCACTATTCTTGTAGTTAAGTCGGCATTGTGCCTTTTGTATTCAATCCTGATCCAATTTCTGTGTTCCTCGGTCAATGTGAAGGTCCAAGGGATACAGTAAACCTGTACTGGTGCATCTAAATCTAATACTGGTCTCCCAGGAGCCGCTCAAAGCACAAACACTAAGAAGATTCACTCTTCTTGTACTTAAGTCGGCATTGTGCCTATTGTATTCAATCCCGATTCAATTCCTGTGTTTCATGGTCAATGAGAATGTCCAAGGAATGCTGCAAACCTGCACTTGTGCATCGGAATTTAATTTTGGTCTCCCTGGAGCAGCTCAAAACACAAACCCTTAGAAGGTTCACTCTTCTTGTACTTAAGTGGGCATTGTGCATTTTGTATTCAATCCCGATGCATTTTCAGTGTCTCATGGTCAATGCGAAGGTCCAAGGTATACAGTAACCTGCACTGGTGCATCGGAATCTAATACTTGACCCCCAGGGTCCGCTCAAAGCACAAACTCTTAGAAGATTAACTCTAATTGTACTAAAGTCGGCATTGTGCCTTTGGTATTCAATCGCGATGCAATTTCTGTGTTTCATGCACAATGTGAAGGTCCGAGGGATACACTAAACCTGCATTGGTGCATCGGAATCAATAACTGGTCTCCCAGGAGCCGCTCAAACCACAAACTCTTAGAAAATTCACTCTTCTTGTACTTAAGTCGGCATTGTGCCTTCTGTATTTCATCGCGATGCAATTTCAGTTTTTCATGGTCAATAGGAAGCTCCAAAGTATACAGTAAACCTGAACTGGTGCTTCAGAATTTTATACTGGTCTCGCAGGAGTTGCCCATAGCACAAATTCTTAGAAGATTCACTCTTCTTGTACTTAGGTCGGCATTAAGTATTTGGTATTCAATCCCCATGCGA
Source organism: Schistocerca americana (assembly GCF_021461395.2). Classification (NCBI taxonomy): domain Eukaryota; kingdom Metazoa; phylum Arthropoda; class Insecta; order Orthoptera; family Acrididae; genus Schistocerca; species Schistocerca americana. Next base: position 9,489,851 of record NC_060130.1, on the reverse strand, counting down.
TTTCTGTTTTTCATGGTCAATGTGACAGTCGAAGGGATACAGTAAATCTGCACTGGTGCATCGGAAACTAATACTGGTCTCCCAGGAGCTGCTCAAAACACAAGCTCTTAGCAGATTCACTCTTCTTGTCCTTGAGTCGGCATTGTGCCTTTTGTATTCAATCCCGATCACATTTTCTGTGTTTCATGGTCAATGTGAAGGTCCAAGGTATACTGTAAACCTGCACTGGTGCACTGGAATCTAACACTGGTCTCCCAGGAGGCGCTTAAAGCAGAAACTCTTAGAAGATTCACTCTTCTTGTACTTAAGTCGGCATTGTGATTTTTGTATTCAATCCCGATGTAGTTTCTGTCTCTCATGGTCAATGTGAAGGTCCAAGGGATTCATTAAACCTGCACTGGTGCATCGGAATCTAATACTGGTCTCCCAGGAGCCGCTCAAATCACAAACCCTTAGAAGATTCACTCTTCTTGTACTTATGTCGGCATTGTGCCTTTTGTATTAAATCCCGATGCAATTTCTGTGCTTCATGGTCAATGTGAATGTCCAAGGGTTACAGTACACCTGAACTGGTGCATCGGAATCTAATACTGGTCCCCCTGGAGCCGCTCAAACCACAAACTCGTAAAGATTCACTCCTCTTGTACTTAATTCGGCATTGTGCCTTTTGAATTCAATCTTGATGCAATTTCTGTGTTTTATGATCAATGTGAAGTTCCAAGGGATACAGTAAAAATCGATTGGTGCATTGGAATCTAATACTGGTCTCCCAGGAGCCGCTCAAAGCACAAACTCTTAGAAGATTCACTCTTCTTGTACTTACGTCGGCATTGTGCGTTTTGTATTCAATCCCGATGTAATTTATGTGTCTCAAGGACAATGTAAAGGTCCAAGAGATTCAGTAAACCTGCACTGGTGCATCGGAATCTAATACTGGTCTCCCAGGAGCCGCTCAAATCACAAACTCTTAGAAGTTTCAATCTTCTTGTACTTAAGTCAGCATTGTGCCTATATTATTCAATCCCGATTCAATTTCATTGTTTCATGGTCAATGTGAAGGTCCAACGAATGCTATAAACCTGCACTTGTGCATCGGAATTTATATCGGGTCTCCCAGTAGCAGCTCAAAACACAAACTCTGAGTAGACTCACTCTTCTTGTACTGAAGTCGGCATTGTGCCTTTTGTATTCAATACCGATGCATTTTCAGTGCTTCATGGTCAATGTGAAGGTCCAAGGTATACAGTAACATGCACTGGTGCATTGGAATCTAATACTTGCCCCCCAGGGACCGCTCAAAGCACAAACACTTAGAAGATTAACTACAATTGTAGATAAGTCGGCATTGTGCCATTGGTATTCAATCGTGATGCAATTTCTGTGTTTCATGCCCAATGTGAAGGTCCAAGTCATTCAGTAAACCTGCACTGGTGCATCGGAATCTAATACTGGTCTACCAGGACAAACTCAAAGCACATACTCTTAGACGATTCACTCTTCATGTACTTAAATCGGCATTGTGCCTTTTGTATTCAATCCCGATGCATTTTCTGTGTTTCATGGTCAATGTGAATGTTTAAGCGCTACAGTAAATCAGCACTGGTGCAATGGAATCTAATACTGGTCTCCCAGGAGCCGCTCAAAGCACAAACTCTTAGAAGATTCACTATTCTTGTAGTTAAGTCGGCATTGTGCTTTTTTGTATTCAATCCTGATCCAATTTCTGTGTTTCTTGGTCAATGTGAAGGTCGAAGGGATACAGTAAACCTGTACTGGTGCATCGGAATCTAATACTGGTCTCCCAGGAGCCGCTCAAAGCACAAACACTTAGCAGATTCACTCTTCTTGTACTTAAGTCGGCATTGTGCATTTTGTATTGAATCCCGATGCATTTTCAGTGTCTCATGGTCAATGAGAAGGTCCAAGGAATGCTGCAAACCTGCACTTGTGCATCGGAATTTAATTCTTGTCTCCCAGGAGCAGCTCAAAACACAAGCTCTTAGAAGATTCACTCTTCTTGTACCTAAGTCGGCATTGTGCCTTTAGTATTCAATCCCAATGCAATTTCTGTGCTTCATGGTCAATGTGAGAGTCGGAGGGATACAGCAAACCTGCAGTGGTGCATTGGAATATAATACTGGTCTCCCAGGGAGCGCTCAAACCACAAACTCTTAGAAGATTCACTCTTCTTTTACTTAAGTCGGCAATGTGCCTTTTGTATTCAATCTCGATGCAATTTCTGTGTTTCATGGTCAATAGGAAGGTCCAAAGTATACAGTAAACCTGAACTGGTGCATCCGAATCTAATACTGGTCTCCCAGGAGCCGCACAAAGCAGACACTCTTAGAAGCTTCACTCTTCTTGTACTTGAGTCGGCATAGTGCTTTTGTATTCAATCCCGATGTAATTTACGTCTCTCAAGGTCAATGTGAAGGTCCAAGGGATAAAGTAAACCAGCACTGATGCATCGGAAACTAATACTGGTCTCCCAGGAGCCGCACAAAGCACAAACTCTTAAAACATTCTTTCTTCTTGCACTTAAGTCGGCATTTTGCCTTTTGAATTCAATCCCGATGCAATTTCTGTGTTTCATGGTAAACGCGAAAGTCGAAGGGATACAGTAAACCAGCACTGGTGCATAGGAATCTACTACTGGTCACCAAGGAGCCGTTCAAAGCACAAACTATTAGAAGATTCACTATTCTTGTACTTAAGTCGGCATTGTGACTTTTGTATTCAATCCCGATGCATTTTCAGTGTTTCATGGTCAATGTTATTGTGCAAGGGATTTACTAAACCTGCACTGGTACATCGGAATCTAATACTGGACTCCAGGAGATTCTCAAAGCACAAACTCTTAGAAGATTCACTCTCCTTGTACTTAATTCGGCATTGTGCCTTTTGTTCTCAATCCCGACGCAATTTCTGTGTTTCATGTTCGATTTGAAGGTCCAAGGGATTCAATAAACCTGCACTGGTGCATCGGAATCTAATACTGGTCTCCCAGCAGCCGCTCAAAGCACAAGCTCGTAGAAGATTCACTCTTCTTGTATTTAAGTCGGCATTCATTTTGTATTCAATACCGATGCACTATCGGTGTTTCATGCTCAATTTGAAAGTCCAAGGGATTTAGTTAACCAGCACTGGTGCATCAGAATCTAATACTGGTCTCCCACGAGCCGCTCAAACCAGAAACTCTTAAAAGCTTCACTCTTCTTGCACTAAAGTCGGCATTTTGCATTTTGTATTCAACCCCGATGCAATTTCTGTGCCTCATGGTCAATGCGAAGGTCCAAGGGATACAGTAAACCTGCATTGGTGCATCGGAATCTAATACTGGTCTCCCAGGAGCCGCTCATGCACAATCTCTTAGAAGATTCACTCTTCTTGCACTTTAGCCGGTATTGTGCCTTTTGTATTCAATCGCGATGCCATTTGCTCAAATTCATGATCAATGTGAGTGTTCAAGGGACACTGTTAGCCTGAACTGGTGCATCGGAATCTAATACTGGTCTACCAGTTGACGCTCAAAGCTCAAACTCTTAGATGATTCACTCTTCTTGTACTTAAGTCGGCATTGTGCCTTTTGTATTCAATCCCGATGCAATTTCTGTGTCTCATGGTCAATGTGAAGGTCCAAGGGATACAGTAAACCTGCATTGGTGCATCGGAATCTAATACTGGTCTCCAAGGAGCCGCTCATACACAAAATCTTAGAAGAATCACTCTTCTTGTACTTAAGTCGGCATTGTGTGTTTTGTATTCAATCCCGATGTAATTTCTATGTCTCATGATCAATGTGAAATTCCAAGGCAATCGATAAACCTGCACTGGTGCTTCGGAATCTAATACTGGTCCCCCAGGAGCCGCTCAAATCACAAACTCTTAGAAGATTCACTCTTCTAGTAATTAAGTCGTCATTATTCCATTTGAATTCAATCCTGATGCAATTTCTGTGTTTCATGGTCAATGTGAAAGTCGAAGGGATACAGTAAACCTGCATTGATGCATTGGAATCTAATTCTGGTCTCCCAGGAGCCGCTCAAAACTCAAATTCTTAGATGATTCACTCTTCTTGTACTTAAGAGGCATTAAGCCGTTTGTATTCAATACCGATCCAATTTCTGTGTTACATGGTCAATGTGACAGTCCAAGGGATAGAGTAAACCTGCATTGGTGCAGCGGAATCTAATACTGGTCTCCCAGGAGACGCTCTAAGCACAACCTCTTAGGAGATTCACTCCTCTTGTACTTAAGTCGGCATTCGGTGTTTTGTATTCAATTATGATGCAATTTCTGTGTTTCATGGTCAATGTTAAGGTCCAAGGGACACAGTAAAACTGCACTGGTGCATCGGGATCCAATACTGGTCTCCCAGTAGTCGCTCAAAACTCATATTCTTAGATGATTCACTCTTCTTGTACTTATGTCGGCATTAAGCCTCTTGTATTCAATCCCGATGCAATTTCTGTGTTTCATGGTCAATGTGAAGGTCCAAGGTATACAGTATACCTGCACTGGAGCATCGGAATCTAATACTTTACCCATTAGGAGTCGCTCAAAGCACAAACTCTTAGAAGATTCACTCATCTTGTACATAAGGCGGCGTAGAGCCTATCGTATTCAATGCAGATGAAATTTCTGTGTTTCGTGGTTAATGTGAAAGTCGAAAGGATACAGTAAACCTGCGCTGGTGCATCGGAATCTAATACTGGTCCCCCAGGAGCCGCTCAAATCACAAACTCTTAGAAGATTCATTCTTCTTGTACTTAATTCGGCATTGTGTCTTTCGTATTCAATTGCGGTGCAATTTCTGCGTTTCATGGTCAATATGAAGGTCAAAGGGATACAGTCAACCTGAACTGGTGCATCGGAATGTAATACTGGTCTCCCAGGATACGCTCAAAGCAGAAACGCATGGAAGATACACTCTTCTTGTACTTTAGTCGGCATTGTTCCATTTCAATTCAATCCCGATGCATTTTCTGTGTATCATGGTCAATGTGAAAGTCGAAGGGATACAGTAAACCTGCATTGATGCATTGGAATCTAATACTGGTCTCCCAGGAGCCGCTCAAAACTCAAATTCTTAGATGATTCACTCTTCTTGTACTTAGGTCGGCATTAAGCCGTTTGTATTCAATCCCGATCCAATTTCTGTGTTACATGGTCAATGTGACAGTCCAAGGGATAGAGTAAACCTGCATTGGTGCAGCGGAATCTAATACTGGTCTCCCAGGAGACGCTCTAAGCACAACCACTTAGGAGATTCACTCCTCATGTACTTAAGTCGGCATTGGGTGTTTTCTATTCAATCCCGATGCAATTTCTGTGCATCCTGGCCATGTGAAGGTCCAAAGGATTCAGTAAACCTGCACTGGTGCATGGGAATCTAATACACGTATTACAGGAGCCACTCAAAGCACAAACATTTGGAAGATTCACTCCTCTTGTACTTAAGTCGGCATTGTGCCTTTTGTATTCAATCCTGATGCAATATCTGTGTTTCATGCACATTGTGAAGGTCCAAGACATTCAGTAAACCTGCACTGGTGCGTCGGAATCTAATACTGGTCTCCCAGGAGCCGTTCAAAGTTCAAAATCTTAGAAGATTCAGTCTTCTTGTACCTAAGTCGGCATTGTGCCTTTTGTATTCAATCCCGATCCAATTTCTGTGTGTCACGGTCAATGAGAAGGTCCAAGGGATACAGGAAACCTGCACTGCTGCATCGGAATCTAATACTGGTCTCCCAGGAGCCGCTCAAAGAACAAACTCTCAGAAGATTCACTCTTCTTGTACTTAAATCGGCATTGTGCCTTTTGTATTCAATCCCGATGCAATTTCTGTGTTTCATGATCAATGTGAGGGTCCAAAGGATTCAGTAAACCTGCACTGGTGAATCGGAATCTAATACTTTACCCCCAGGAGTCGCTCAAAGCACAAACTCTTAGAAGATTCACTCTTCTTGTACATAAGTCGGATTAGAGCCAATTGTATTCAATCACGATGGAATTTCGGAGTTTCATGGTCAATGTGAACGTCCAAGGGATTCTGCAGACCTGCACTGGTGCATCGCAATCTAATACTGGTCTTCCATAATCTGTACAAAGCAGAAACTCTTAGAAGATTCACTCTTCTTGTACTTATGCCGGGATTGTGCCTTTTGTATTCAATCCTGATGCATTTCTGTGTCTCATGGTCAATGTGAAGGTCCAAGGGATTCAGCAAACCTGCACTGGTGAAACTTAATCTAATACTGGTCTCCCAGGAACCGCTCAAAGCACAAACTGTTAGAAGATTCACTCTTCTTGTATTTAAGTCGGCATTCTGCCTTTTGTATTCAGCCCCGATGCAATTTATGTGTTCCATGTCAATCTGAAAGTCCAATGGATACAGTAAACCTGCACTGGTTCGTCGGAATTTAATACTGGTCTCCCAGGAGCCGCTCAAATCACAAAGTCTTAGAAGATTCACTCTTCTTGTACTTAAGTCGGCATTGTGCCATTTTTATTCAATCACGATGCAATTTCTGTGTTTCACGGTCAATATGAAAGTCCAAGGGATACAGTAAACCTGCACTGGTGCATCGGAATCTAATACTGGTCTACCAGTTGACGCCCACATCACAAACTCTTAGATGATTCACTCTTCTTGTACTTAAGTCTGCATTGTGCCAATTGTATTCAATCCCGATGCAATTTCTGTGTTTCGTGGTCAATGTGAAAGACCAAGGGATACAGTAAACCTTCATTGGTGCATCGGAGTCTAATACTGGTCTCCCAGGAGGAGAAACTCAAAGCACAAACTCTTAGAAGATTCACTCCTAATGTACTTAAGACGGCATTGTGCATTTTGTATTCAATCCCGATCGAATTTCTGTGTTTCATGGTCAATGTGAAGGTATAAAGGATACAGTAAACCTGCACTGGTGCATCGGAATCTAATACTGGTCTCCCAGGAGCCGCTGGAAGCACAAACTCTTAGAAGATTCACTCTTCTTGTACTTAACTTGGCATTGTGTGTTTTGTATTCAATCCTGATGCAATCTCTGTTTTTCACGGTCAATGTCCTGCAAAGTAGTGTTCCACGGCCTGCACAATCTAGAGAACATACTTGTCCGCCACTAATCCTGTGAGTGACCCAGGTGCAAAACCTGTCCCACAAATCCACCCACCACCTCCTACAGCAGTCCAGTCGCAGGCATCTCCCACCATATAAAAGGCACGATCATGTGCAAAAGCAACCTGTTAAAAATCAGCTATGCTGCAATTACCATACAATTTTCCATGTAGGGATGACAAGTAACCAACTGTTCACTCGCAGTAATGTCTAGCACCAAACTGTGGCAAACCACCGACTTGACATTGCAGTTGCCAAGAGGCTGTACACCACTTCAACAACTGCTTCACTAGACATACCATTTGGATATTCCCTTCCAGTGCAAGTTTCTCTGAACTACACAGGTGGAAATTGTCTCTCCAGCACATCTAGTGCCATCCACCTGACCTAAACCTCTGCTAATTTGTTTCCCACTGTATCACTTTACCTTTTCCCTTCTCTCTTCTGTACCCACCAATCTTTTCCCATTCAGACCATGTACTGTCTTCTCCAATCACTCTGCCCCCCCCCCCCCCCCCACCCCTAGCAGCTACTGCGGGTGTGTACATTTGGCTGTTTGTGTGGTTTCCAAACTAAACCATGTGCATTTTAGATATGTTAGATCCATATACTTTACCTGAAACTAATTCTCTGAGGTACTGAGACTACTGCTTCCTGGCTCAGGGTTTCTATTTTCAGCTAACACAGTAGTATTGTCTACAAACAAAAGTGTATCGGACAGGATATTTACCAATGAATCATTCACACTGGACACCAAAAAGACTGTTGTGGGGCATGTAGACAACCCCTGAGATGGTGCACCAAGGCTGTGTGACTGCAGGAGCAGACAGCAAAAACTCTACACAAAAGATGGTCCAGCACGTCTCAGAGCTTACAGTCAAAAATTATCAGGCAAGGTGTCCATATTATGTAAATTAACGTAGGATTAACAAGTGACAAATGCAGTTACCAAAGCAAATTAAATGATGAGCATGCCATCAGTATTATAGCTCTAAAGGAAATGCATTTAGGTGATAATTCAGCAGCTACATGCAAGATTACGCAATATAAAGCAATATCAATACTCCTCTCAATTGTTAGGTGCATCCACAATAAATGAAAAAAGAAACAGCTCTTGGATTATGCTGGCTTAAGCTGTCAGAAAATTAGTGATGTAGAAGTAATTAGGGTAAAACTCAAAGGCCTGGTTATTACATCAGTCCACAAATCACCTAACGGAAAGTGTCTGACACTAGTCTTACACACAGCAACTAGACAGCACGTATATGTTTAAGATTTTAATTCCAAAACACAACCTGGAGATACATAAATAGAGACAAAAATAGAGAACCATTGTTCGAATGGATCAACACACAAGAAATTATCTAAGTTTGATGCCAAGGAATTTAAAAAGTTTTGGGCAGGCAGATGGAAACTGATACAAAACCTGACCCATCCATCTTTTCCACTGATGAGAACAAATTACCACTGAATCACTCAATAGTAGTACCTAAACATTTTTCAAGGAGTGTACATTGGCTCACAAAAGTTATCATTGGTGCTGAAATATCAGTTACAAAATACATTGATAAACCCTCATGGAAATTTGAAAAAGCAAACTCGATACAATACACCCAGGAAGTGGAGAGCAACCCACACTGGACACCTCAAAAGTCAGAACATTGGGAATTATTGTAGATGTAGCTAAATGGAATATCTGAAGGGAAGTAACAAAATAATGTGTACTAGGATGGGACAAACCTGCCCAAGTCCTCTACAAAGGATACCAAGTGTCTAAATAATGTTTTGATAACATTTTGTATTTAAAAATATGTGTGTATAAATTGTTCATGTTGATGTAAATTTGACAATTTAAGAAATGGTCATGCTTAGGAACAATGTAAGAAATAGGTGTTATGTAAAAACCAGTGTGCTTTTGTTTGAAACAAAAATGGCTGTGGCGCACGGAAGAGGTGCGAAAGGCAAATTGGTGTGCTACCTTGAGCAAGTTCGGGAAGTAAGTCACACAGTCTGAAGGCAGCAGTGATTGAGGTAACTCCTTTGTGGAGCAGAAGCTTTGCCTGCAAATTTTCATAAAAATGCCTCGGTTGAAGACTGCAAACAGCTTACAGCATAGCTGCGAGTTGTTGAGCTACTGTATGTAAAACTGAATGAAGCCAAGAAGAGAAATTGAGCCCATACAGCAAGAAACTTGCAGGCCGTAGTGTGGGTAGTGTAGCCATCATAACTGTTCACCACACTCAAGCCTACAGCCACCAGATAAGATTTTTTTCTATTTTTACCTTTGTACAGCATGAACCATTAATTTAAACTGTGTTTTAATAATCATTCTTGAACTTTACGGAAACTGGCTCACCCTGTTATTTCATCCTAATCATACATCTGTATAGGGTTCCTTCCTGGTGTTTGATTAATCCGAGTGTCCTGCTTTACAGACTTATGAAGTGCCAAGTTAATATAAAGAGGCACCATTTAAATTGCTTTAGTGTAAATAATAAAAATGTTTTCTTAACTATTGCAAAGTGTTATGGTTTGCTTACATAAAATTCAATCAGAGTGAAGCCAAGTTACTAGAACCTGTTAGATGGCTACACAGAATTATTTCAAACAATAATAGCTTTTGAAAGTAAATTCCACCAAGAAAGAGGTTTTCTTTAAGTGAAATGTTCAGTTAAAAAGTGTGTGCTTTAGTGTCTAAGTATTTAAGTTTCTTGATTATGGAAAGTGCTTTTCTAAAGGTAGTCCCCCCCACCCCGGCTAATTTTTTTTACCTTCCTTGAAGTTATCTACTGGGCTTTTTCTTTTTTAAAAACATAATGTATAAAGATGCAGCCCAAAATTGTTTAAGTGGGGTAATTTATTTGAAGAGCCAAACTAAACAGTAGCAAGAAAGTAGGCAAAATTCACATTTCTGCTTCTCCAATACTTCACTATTTCATTGCCAGGATAGGTTGGTGACCATTAAGTACATGTTTTAAACCACTAAATGAACTTGGAAATGAGTTTTCCTAGCTTCAGTATATTATTATTCATACTGTGTTCCTATCTTGCCACTGGGTGAGATCTTAGGAAAAGAAGTGAATAGTCCAATTTACTTATCCATTAGACGCAACACACGGTAAATCCTGTAAGAAGGATAACTCTATTGATTATCTTTTCCTGTAAACAGGACTATCCTTCGATAGTGTATTTTATTTTAAAACTAAACTAAATTTTAGTAAGAGGGTTATACGTGGCAACATAGAGACAGGGTTTCTGTTATTTACGTAAAAGCATACTAATATCATAATGGTAGTGTTATAAGGTCCTATTAATGTGTGGTCATGACATTTGTTAAATGTCTCACCACATTCCTATTGAAACTATTTACTCTTCTTGTAAATAACACCTATGACAATTTTATACAAATGTCCACTAAGACTTTGCTCGTCAACTTTCATTTAGGTAACAGCGATCTTTTAGATGTATTTAAATCAGTACTGTTAAGAAATACTGACTAGCTTTATTTTCAAGAATCTCAAGTTTAAGTTATACATACTGTTATCCTCCAATAAGAATCATTGGCCGATTCTTCATCTTTGACAGGTTCATCATGCCTGCAATGCAAAACATTATCTTTTGTATTAACAGATGAAATCCAACTTTTTAAATTTAATAAATGCTTATACAAACATAAAGTTTCTTCAAAAAATGTATTTATGACAACTTCCTGTCACAGATAATTTTCACTGAATGTTGCAACCCAGTTATAATGCTGATGAGAAGCAAATGTTGTTCTTTTCCCTCTCTTCCTTCACCATCTCCTGTTTTGTTCACCTTGACATATTTCTACCAAACAGACTACCCCAATGGATCCACTGCTTATATTTAACACACAGTAAATTCAGTGCAAATATTTCCTTAACACAGGATGTGCATTGACGAGCTTGAATTAATCAGAAAAATATAAACAGATACTAACCGTTCCACAGCTCTTACAAAATACTTGCATTAAGTAATCATCAAAGCTACTTTTTGTACAGCAAGAGGACTAAAAGTCAAAATGGTGCTACATGCTACAGGCAGTGCAATACAATTTATTTTACTCATTGCTACAGCAATAAATGTACTTATAAAAATATTCAGACTTAGACTATAATCAAATACAGAGAGAGAAAATATTCTAACTAAAGAGATATAGCAGCCATAGGCAGAAACAAATAAAAAAACTGATACTAATCTTAGCTTTGAGGACCAAAAGTTTCTTCATCTGGAAAACACAAAAAGAGAAATGAGACTGTTCAAGAATTAAGGATGAAAATTCAGGATCTTGAGTCAAGGAAGATGGACATGATGAAATTCAGTTGCGAAAGAGCAGCAGATGATGTAATTTTAAATGCTGAGAAATATGATCTCTTCAAGAGGAGCCACCAAAAGGTCAAATAAGTGAAGAACAAGCTGAAAATACCGGTAAATGGGCTAAAATGGCGGCAAATAGATAAAGGAAACAGAAAGAAAGTGCTGAAGAACAGGCAACCAAACAACAACAACAACAACAACAACAACAATAACAGCACATTGTAGCAATATATAATAGCAGTCCCACAACATCTGGAGGAAGATTTTCCACTAACAGAGCAATAAATTCATGAAGCCATCAAATCTTCCAAAACTTCAAAGCAACAAATGAAGACTCCACTACAGCAAAATTATTGAAATAGTCAGAACACACAAATGATCTACAACTGCTGTTTGAGAACATTTGGAAAGCTGAAGAGATTATGGAAAGCATTAATCCACAGCTATGAAAAAAAGGGGACACTCAAAATGTCAACAATGGCAGAGATGCCTCACTTCTGCCAGTGGTATACAAAATATTATCAAAAATTCTCTGGACAGAGTTGTAGAAACTTTAGACAAATAACTGGGAGAATCTCGAGGAGCTCTAGAAAGGGAAGACCCTGCACAGAGCAGATGTTTATTAGAAAATCGATAATCCTCCACAGACTGCTAAGCACCAAACCTATAATAGTATCATGTATTGGTTTCAAGAAAACTTTTGATTTGGTAGGCAGAGAAATTATAGGTAAAATCATCAAAGAATTTTGTATTAAAGCAAACATAATCCTCAAAACACTAGCAAATAGGATGACTGAAGCTAAATTTATGGGAGAAGTATCTCAACCATTTGAAATAAAAACTGGTGTTAGACAAGGGGACAGTTTATCACCTTTACTGTAACACTGCATTCTAGAAAAAATAGAAAGTATCTGGAATTTGGAGAAAAAAAAATTACAAAATTGAACCAATAATTTTAGGACAAATAACAAATGGAATTAAGGTAAACTGCCTGGCTTCTGCAGATGATTCTGATATACTTTCAAAAAATCTGACAGACAGTTATTGAAAGAAATCTTTTGGAAGAAATAGCAAAGAGAGCTGGTCCCAAAATTTCAGCCGAAAAAACAACATTGATGACAATTTCAAACAATGCATCAACATTCTTAGAAAAACAAAAATGTAAAATAGCATTAGTAAGTAAATTTAAATATATTGGACAAACTGTACAACAAAATGGACTAGAAGAATTAACAGTAGATGCAAGAGTCAGCAAACTGGAGAGAGCAAATCGTTTTACAAAGGATATTTACAACAAGAAATGTACAACTAAAAAAACAAAACTAAAACACTATCCCACAGTGGTATGACCAGGATGTTTATATGGATGAGGATGCCTAATGATGAACTATAAGCTGGACAGAACAGAGGTTCCTCAAAGGAGCATTATTAGAAAATAATGGTTGCAATACAAGCTACAGATGGCTGGAAAATGAGAAGTAATGAGGAGATCTACAAAAATTTTGAGAAAATATCAGAAGTAATGGCTAAAAGAAGATTAATCTTTTTTTAGAGACCTCTACTGAATGAGTAGTACTGGAAGAAGGACTCAATGATAGCATGGATTACAGAAATAAGAAAGAAACAACATCAAACAATCAGAAATAATAGAAAGAAACCTTTTTACAGATAAAATACTGAATTTAAAAGGATCATCACCTCTCCAAGATCAAAATTAATTTCATCCCTCTCAATAAGACCGTGAAAACCGGAAATAAAATTCATAAATATGATATTGCGAAGATCAAAATCAATCAAAACATATTGGAACAATGCCACCAGTAACTGACAGTTGAATCCCATAAATGGGCAGACATTGCCTCCATGATCCAACAAGCAGCTAATACTACAATCCTGACAGCTAAAAAGAGGAATCATACATGGTGGAATGAGGTTTGTGGTGAGGTGGTGGCCCAAACAGCAAGTGCATGGAAAAAGTGGAATTCTACCAGGAGTCCTGATGATTTTGATGTATTCCATGAAGTTCGAAAATATGCAGCCAGAACTCTATGAAGGTCTAAGCAATTGCATGAGAAACAGCAGTTAGAATAGATCGATCAGCGTTTCCAGATAAACAATGTCAGAGACTTCTATCAGACGTTCAAATCGAACTTGAAAGGATACCAAGCCCCTAGTTTTTGTTTTAGAGACGAAAATGGAAAGCTCAGTGTTGTGTACATAGTTCCGCATATTCAGCGCGTACACAAATTTCCCACTAGAGTGCGCCCCGCTAAGCAAAACAGCGCAGGCGCAGCGCTCGTCCATCTCCGCACTATGAGATGGCGCTGCCATAGAGATGGACCAAATTCTGCTTCCGCCGATCCGCGTATTAATATGTAACGCAGCCAATGAGATTGCTGCGAACATAGAACATTTTCTCCTCGCGCATCACACTCGCGCAGTGATACATGAACGTGCGAGGTATTATAACGAGTGTAAAGACCTTCGATCAGTCAGTCTGCATTTGTCTGCACCAGTCTGTATGAGTCTGCATTAGTCTGTACCAGTCTGCATTAGTCTGTACCAGTCCGTCGAGTTCTACAATTGTCTGTACCAGTCCATAGTCAAGATTCAGTCTGCGCCTGATAAGATTACCATATTCCTGTACATAGCCATGAAGATAAATGTATAGACACTTTTGTCAAGTATCTGAGATATATGTGAGAATAAGATTAACGTACCAATCCCAAAGAACTTCAGATTGTCAATTGTAAATAGCATCCAGAACCAAGTTAAGTAATTTTTATATTTGTTATTATTTTAGTAAATGTGTGTGAAAATTAATCAAATTCTGTTTAAAGTTGGTCACCGTCAATCTGCTACTCTAAGCATGCAAGTGGCATTTCTATCATCTGACCGAATGGCAGAAGATAAACACACCATGATAAGACCACGAGACATATTGCTGACACTCGCTTACTTCGTTAGAGCAACAAGTCAAATAATCTGATGGTGTGTGTACTGAAGGTCTTACAGTATGCACACCACACTCGGCCTGACCAACAAAGAAAACTGCAAGATCATGTCTCGTTACTTTGAAAACCTACTTAATTGTGATGAACCGAAAGAAAGATTCCCTGCATGTGCCCCAATCCACAAACTACCCCTCATCTCCATCTAGTAAAGAGGAGACCAAAGAGATCATCAACAACTTTAAGAATAATAAGGCAGCTGGAGAGGATTCAATAGTGGTGGAACTACTGAAGCTGGCAAATAATGAAACTCTAGATATACTAGTCCAACTTTTTGAGGAGATCTGGAGAGCTGGGATGATACCAACTGAATGGCAGTCAGCTTTAATCCATCGTCTACACAAAAAAGGTGATAAATAGAATGTCAATAACTATAGGGGTACCTCATTAGTATCTGTTCCATATAAGATTCTCTCCAAAGTGATACAGAATAGAATAGAAGGTCATTGTAACCAACTGATTGGGGACTATCAAGCTGGTTTCCGAAAGGGCGATTCTTGCGCAGAACAGATCTTTAGCCTGAAGAACATCATCAGGTCCAAAAAACTGGAAGAAATAACTATGTGGTCATGTTTGTTGATTTTCAAAAAGTATATGACTCCATCGACTGACAGGCATTAATGAATATTTTGGAAAAGTTTGGGATGGATAATACCTCAAGAAAGCTGATCAAACAAACTCTTACTAACACAGCGTCAAAAATTAAATTTATGGGTGAGGTATCTAAACCCTTTACAATCAGAACGGACATAAGACGAGGAGATGGACTATCCCTCTCCTTTTCAATTGTGTCTTGGAAAAGGTCACTCCAGAGTGGAGAAAGTTATTAGCCCAAGAAGAAACAAATGAAGAGTGGTTCAGACTTGGTCCTAAGAACAAAGGGGTGTGCATTGACTGCTTAGATTTTGCGGCTGACCTGGCCATTTTTGCTAACAACATAGAGTCAGCAGTCAACAAGATAAATAGGCTGTCAGAAATTGCTGAAAAAAGTTAGACTCCAGATCTCTATTCAAAAGACAAAATATATGACGAACATCTGTAACGGACCTGAATGGATGATAACCAACCTGGGAAAAAATCGGATGAGTTAAGAATTTCAGGTATCTCGGTGAAGTCATCCACCAGGAGAATGGATTAAAAGAAGAAGCAATTGCCAGGATGAGGAAGTTAGACCAAGCATACCAACTGACAAAGAATACTTATAACAAAAAGTCTATGAGTATGTGGGCCAAGTTCCAACATTATAATACAGTTGTAAAACCTGAGGGCTTATAAGCATCCAAAACTTTGACCACGAATAGACAAGGTCAAGCTGAGCGGCTGGAAAAGCGTGAGTGTAGGATATTAAGGAAAATCCTAAGGTAATAGATGGGTCGATGGACAATGGTGAATGAGAGCAAATGAGGAATCGTGCAGCAAGACAGAACCTATCACAGCATCCATTACAAAGAAATGATTGTTATTTTATGGTCATCTCATGAAAATGGACGGTGATTGACTATCAAAAAGAATACAGAGTTTCATCCCATCTAAGAAAACGAGGCCGAGATGGTTCAAAGAATGTGAAAAAGATCTTAAGCAGATTGGTATCTCAGAGAGAAATTCCTGAAAGGAACAAATTTAGAAGATTGGTGACCAACTACCAAGGTTTTAACATGGCATCAACATCCGAAAGACAGTGAGGACCCTTATCTGAAGGGCATAAAAAGGTACTTCTTGGAGGGGCTCAGAAGATACTGGCAGGAAGTCAACGCTGGAGCAAGAACAAGACCTGGACACTACAGTGAAGTCGGTTGTTACCACGCAGTCCATAAAGACTCACCTCGATAAAAAAAATAAATAAATAAAAATAAAAGGCTTTCGATGCAGAAGAAATAGGGGATTGAGAACAACACGAATAGAATAAAGGGGGAAAAACATGAGGAGGAGATGGATGAGTACTGGAAAAACAGGAGACGACAAGGGAAGAAGAAGAAGTGAAGTTATTACATGATGAGAGATGGTGATTGCATTTGATTTGATTCAGTTTTCGTTACATACACCGAAAAAATGAGATGATTCTCAAGGGTGTGGAACATGTCAGAATGTATAACACAAAACATTTTAATATAATGAATACCACCCTGATCATTTGTCACGAGATTGTCAAAATAGGTGAATACAATACAGTAAACTGGAGAAGCTAATATTTACAGAATTAATACGCTGTCAGAATGAAATATTGTTGTTGTTGTTGTTGTTGTTGTTGTGGTCTTCAGTCCTGAGACTGGTTTGATGCAGCTCTCCATGCTACTCTATCCTGTGCAAGCTTTTTCATCTCCCAGTACCTACTGCAACCTACATCCTTCTGAATCTGCTTAGTGTATTCATCTCTTGGTCTCCCTCTATGATTTTTACCCTCCACGCTGCCCTCCAATACTAAATTGGTGATCCCTTGATGCCTCAGAACATGTCCTACCAACCGATCCCTTCTTCTGGTCAAGTTGTGCCACAAACTTCTCTTCTCCCCAATCCTATTCAATACTTCCTCATTAGTTATGTGATCTACCCATCTAATCTTCAGCATTCTTCTGTAGCACCACATTTCGAAAGCTTCTATTCTCTTCTTGTCCAAACTATTTATCGTCCATGTTTCACTTCCATACATGGCTACACTCCATACGAATACTTTCAGAAATGACTTCCTGACTCTTAAACCTATACTGGATGTTAACAAATTTCTCTTCTTCAGAAACGCTTTCCTTGCCATTGCCAGCCTACATTTTATATCCTCTCTACTTCGACCATCATCAGTTATTTTGCTCCCCAAATAGCAAAACTCCTTTACTACTTTAAGTGCCTCATTTCCTAATCTAATTCCCTCAGCATCACCCGACTTAATTAGACTACATTCCATTATCCTTGTTTTGCTTTTGTTGATGTTCATCTTATATCCTCCTTTCAAGACACTGTCCATTCCATTCAACTGCTCTTCCAAGTCCTTTGCTGTCTCTGACAGAATTACAATGTCATCGGCGAACCTCAAAGTTTTTATTTCTTCTCCATGAATTTTAATACCTACCCCGAATTTTTCTTTTGTTTCCTTTACTGCTTGCTCAATATACAGATTGAACAACATCGGGGAGAGGCTACAACCCTGTCTTACTCCCTTCCCAACCACTGCTTCCCTTTCATGTCCCTTGACTCTTATAACTGCCATCTGGTTTCTGTACAAATTGTAAATAGCCTTTCGCTCCCTGTATTTTACCCCTGACACCTTTAGAATTTGAAAGAGAGTATTCCAGTCAACATTGTCAAAAGCTTTCTCTAAGTCTACAAATGCTAGAAACATAGGTTTGCCTTTCCTTAATCTTTCTTCTAAGATAAGGTCAGTATTGCCTCACGTGTTCCAGTGTTTCTACGGAATCCAAACTGATCTTCCCCGAGGTTGGCTTCTACTAGTTTTTCCATTCGTCTGTAAAGAATTCGTGTTAGTATTTTGCAGCTGTGACCTATTAAGCTGATAGTTCGGTAATTTTCACATCTGTCAACACCTGCTTTCTTTGGGATTGGAATTATTATATTCTTCTTGAAGTCTGAGGGTATTTCGCCTGTTTCATACATCTTGCTCACCAGATGGTAGAGTTTTGTCAGGACTGGCTCTCCCACGGCCGTCAGTAGTTCCAATGGAATATTGTCTACTCCGGGGGCCTTGTTTCGACTCAGGTCTTTCAGTGCTCTGTCAAACTCTTCACGCAGTATCACATCTCCCATTTCATCTTCATCTACATCCTCTTCCATTTCCATAATATTGTCCTCAAGTACATCACCCTTGTATAGACCCTCTATATACTCCTTCCACCTTTCTGCTTTCCCTTCTTTGCTTAGAACTGGGTTTCCATCTGAGGTCTTGATATTCATACAAGTCGTTCTCTTATCTCCAAAGGTCTCTTTAATTTTCCTGTAGGCGGTATCTATCTTACCCCTAGTGAGATAGGCCTCTACATCTTTACATTTGTCCTCTAGCCATCCCTGCTTAGCCATTTTGCACTTCCTGTCGATCTCATTTTTGAGACGTTTGTATTCCTTTTTGCCTGTTTCACTTACTGCATTTTTATATTTTCTCCTTTCATCAATTAAATTCAATATTTCTTCTGTTACCCAAGGATTTCTACTAGCTCTCGTCTTTTTACCTACTTGATCCTCTGCTGCCTTCACTACTTCATCCCTCAAAGTTACCCATTCTTCTTCTACTGTATTTATTTCCCCCATTCCTGTCAATTGCTCCCTTATGCTCTCCCTGAATCTCTGTACAACCTCTGGTTCTTTTAGTTTATCCAGGTCCCATCTCCTTAAATTCCCACCTTTTTGCAGTTTCTTCAGTTTTAATCTACAGGCCATAACCAATAGATTGTGGTCAGAGTCCACATCTGCCCCTGGAAATGTCTTTCAATTTAAAACCTGGTTCCTAAATCTCTGTCTTACCATTATATAATCTATGTGATACCTTTTAGTATCGCCAGGGTTCTTCCATGTATACAACCTTCTTTCATGATTCTTAAACCAAGTGTTAGTTATGATTATGTTGTGCTCTGTGCAAAATTCGACCAGGCGGCTTCCTCTTTCATTTCTGTCCCCCAGTCCATATTCACCTACTATGTTTCCTTCTCTCCCTTTTTCTACACTCGAATTCCAGTCACCCATGACTATTAAATTTTCGTCTCCCTTCACAATCTGAATAATTTCTTTTATTTCATCATACATTTCTTCAGTTTCTTCGTCATCTGCAGAGCTAGTTGGCATATAAACTTGTACTACTGTAGTAGGCGTGGGCTTCGTATCTATCTTGGCCACAATAATGCGTTCACTATGCTGTTTGTAGTAGCTTACCCGCATTCCTATTATCCTATTCATTATTAAACCTACTCCTGCATTACCCCTATTTGATTTTGTGTTTAGAACCCTGTAGTCACCTGACCAGAAGTCTTGTTCCTCCTGCCACCGAACTTCACTAATTCCCACTATATCTAACTTCAACCTATCCATTTCCCTTTTTAAATTTTCTAACCTACCTGCCCGATTAAGGGATCTGACATTCCACGCTCCGATCCGTAGAACACCAGTTTTCTTTCTCCTGATAACGACATCCTCTTGCGTAGTCCCCGCTCGGAGATCTGAATGGGGTACTATTTTACCTCCGGAATATTTTACCCAAGAGGACGCCATCATCATGTAATCATACAGTAAAGCTGCATGCCCTCGGGAAAAATTACGGCTGTAGTTTCCCCTTGCTTTCAGCCGTTCGCAGTACCAGCACAGCAAGGCCATTTTGGTTATTGTTACAAGGCCAGATCAGTCAATCATCCAGACTGTTGCCCTTGCAACTACTGAAAAGGCTGCTGCCCCTCTTCAGGAACCACACGTTTGTCTGGCCTCTCAACAGATACCCCTCCATTGTGGTTGCACCTACGGTACGGCTATCTGTATCGCTGAGGCACGCAAGCCTCCCCACCAACGGCAAGGTCCATGGTTCATGGGGGGGGGGGGGGGGGGGGGGGGGGGAACATTGTTATGCACTATTAATAAATTTATGTTATGCACTATTAATAAATTTAGCATACACAAAATACCTAATATTGACTGTTGCAACCAAGTACTGTCAAAACTTAAATCTAACATATTTTTACTTAAGCTGGCCTAACAGTCTCTGTTAGGAAATTCATCTGTAGAGTAGAAGGCATTGCCTATCAAAAACTCATTCAAACTCTGTTTAAACTGTGCTTTACCTGAAACCAAGTTTTTAATGGTTGCTGGTAATTTATTGAAAATGTGTGTTCCTGAATATTGGGCCCCCTTTTGGACCAACATAAGTGATTTTAGGTCTTTATGTAGATTGTTCTTATTCCTAGTATTGATAATATGTATTGAGCTATTTGTTGGAAATATAGATATATAACTTGCATCAAATTTCATTGAGGAGTAAGTATACTGAGAAGCAATGGTTGGAATTCAAAGTTCCTCGAATAGGTTCTACACGATGTTCTTCAAAGACTGGTCCCAGATACTCCATTGCACCATTCACCGAACCTGATAACCCCGAGCCGTCAGTAACAAAAATTAAGTCTTGCTTAAGAGATTTACAGCACTACATGCACTTGTTACCAAAGTCTCATTTACTTTTAGAGCTATCTGTTCCACTTCCTTTTTGGCCCCACTTCTCTCTGTCTTCACTATATCCCATACAGTTCTTATTTTGTTGCCAGATACAATCATCTTTTTCTCTTAATAAAGCTACTTCGATTTCTGGATTACTTGATTCAATATTTTGCAGTATTCTTTGCAATGCATTACAATTCTAATATCAGAAATGTTCCTAGATAGTAGATACAGTCTCCTTTTTGCCCCACATGATATCTTTATTCCTTGTGTAATCCATGGTTTATCTTTTGACTTCTGTGTGATCTGAGTTACCTTTAGGGGAAAACAATTTTCAAAAGAGGAGGTAACTTTATTAATAAATGCTTTGTATTTTCCATTTGAGTCAGGTAAACATCTCTCCAGTTCATGTCTTTGAGCAATTTCCTGAATTCCTCAATTTCTGGCTTATTTATTATCCTCCTGTACTCAGATTTAATATTTTTTTATCCTGACAAGTTTCAACATTTAACACAAGATGCTGCACGTCGTGATCAGATAGTCCATTTACTATTGGTTTTGTGATATGACGTCTTTCCCCTAGATTTGTTCATAAAGATATTATCAATAGCAGTCTCAGAGCATTTACATATCCTAGCTGCAAAGTTCACAGTAGGAACTAAATTGAATGATAGTGTTAAAAACACCAGCAACCACTATTTCCTCTTCTTTTTTTTTACACAAGCTATTCCTTTCGCTTTGTGAAATGAAGCACTGCCTAGTTCCAAAACACAGGACTACTATGACAAGGTGAAATGTTCTCAGAGTGCTACATGTATGATAGTAAATGTAATCCACACTATAGTTGTTTTCTGAGTAGTTATGCTGTGTGTGTTTCATTCAATCAGATGAAATGGAATAAAATCATCAATTTATTTATTTTGGCTCTTTATCACCAAGATACATTCAATGTTGGTTGAGGTTTATCTTTTGAATTCACTCCAGTGTAGATTGTCAAAATTTTATCAGTTGTCAAAGTACTTGTAACACAGTTTCCGAATTTACTGCCATCCAGGAAAGTCTCCCACTCAAATTATTCTCAGAGACTGAGAGCTGGCTGAAACCCAGAGTAGAAAGCTCTCACATATTTAGTGATTAATGGAATATATATCGGAAAGGCAGGTTAGACACTGTAGGAGAGGGAGTGTCCATTGTCTCTATTGAGGTCAAAGCTGATTGTGACAGTGAAGTTACCTGGTTGCCTATAACAAGTCTATGTGAAATCACGTTAATTAATGGATGTTTTAATCATCCACCCGGTTCTGCTATGACAGTTTTGGAGCCATTCAAAGAAAGTCTACAGACAGTAGCACGTAAATACCTAGATCATGCAATGCTAGTTGGAGGTTAATTTAGCCTACTGAGTATAGATGGTAGCCTATGGCTTTATTTCAGGGGGTGCAGTCAATCTTGTGAAGCACTTTTGAATGTGGTTTTCGAAAATTGTCTTGAGCACCTAGTTTGGCATGCCACATGCAATGGAAATATCTTAGACCTTGTAGTTACAAACAGCCCAGATATCATCAATGACTTCAGCATAGAGATGGGGATTAATAATCATGATAACATCATAACAACTAAGATTACAAAAATTAATAAATCAGTCAAGAAGGCTAGGAAAATGTTCATGCCAGAAAGAGCAGATAAGCAGATGTTAGCATCTCACTTAGACAGAACTGACATCACTTAGTTCCATTAAGATGGACATAGAGAGATTATGGTCAAAGCTTAAATAGATCGTGAATTGCACTCTCAACAAGTCTGTACCGAGTAAACGAATTATGGATGCAAAAGAGCCACTGTGGTTTAACAATGAAATTCAGAAAATACTGAGGAAGGAAAAGCTACTGCACTCTTAGTTCAAAAGAGAATGCCAAATGCCAACAAGGAAAGGTTACTACCACTGTCATACCTCAGCAAAAGATCTGGCTGAGAAGCAGGGGAAATTATTGTCCTATGTAAAATCACTAAGTGAGTCAAAGTTTTCCATCAAGTCACTTGACCAGTCTGGTGTGGCAGTAGGAGATAAATGTTTTAAATTTTGCATTCAAGAAATCATTCATGCAAGAGAATCATATAAACATACCGTCATTTGACAATAGCACAAAGACACCTAACAACAATCACCACAAGAGGCCAGCGCTAGCACAAGTTGTTCACATGATATTCGTTGGACTGTTGCCTGTAAACACATGCCATGTCAGTGCTCTTGGAAGAGAGCTGTGGCAGTGACACGGCTCTGTTGTTGTTCCTGTGTAGTGATCTGCAATGACGGGACGGTACAGGGGGGGGGTCGAGATTCAAGCAGTAATTAAGAACTTCGTAAAGAAAGGTATGAAAGCGAAGGACATTCATGCCGATTTCCAGAATACACCAGGGGACTCTGCTCCTTTGTCTTCAACTGTTGCCAAGTGGATAAATGAATTTAAATTTGGTCAGGAGAGCTTAGATGATGATCATCCATGAATAGGTCAGCCAAGATGTGTCACTACTCTAGAAATCATTGCAAAAGTGCGCATAATGATCAAGGAGGATCACCAATTTAGAGGGCATGAAATTGCTCACGCTTGCCAGATGTATCTGAAAGGTATTCACAAGATGGGTGCCGCGACTCTTGACGCTGGGTCAAAAACGCATGAGAATGGACATATCACAACAATGTTTGGCCTGTTTTAGGAGAAACAAACAAGATCTTTTGTGCTGGTTTGTGACCACGAAGAAACTTTGTTTTACTACTATACCCCAGAGACAAAGCAACAATCAAAGCAGTGGAAACATGCTGAATCTCCGCCGCCAAACTCCTTCAGCGGGGAAGGACTTGGCGTCAGTGTTCTGGGATGCGCCACCAAATTCCTTCAGCGGGGAAGATCATGGCATCAGTGTTCTGGGATGAGAAGGGGATTCTGTTTGTACATTGTCTCCCCACTGGGCAAACAATTACTGGAGAATACTATGCTAACCTTCTGGACAAATTATAACAAAAGGTATGCAAAAAAGGCCAGGTTTAATAAGGAAGAAAGTCATCTAGCATCAAGCCAATGCACGCTCACACGCGTGTGCCATCGCCATGGTAAAATTACACAAACTAAGGTATGAATTGTTGCCACACGTGCCTCTTCCCTAAACTGAAAATTTTTCTTTGTGGATGAAGATTCACTTAAATGAAGAATTGGTAGCCTGAGTTGACAACTATTTTGTAGGCCTGGAGGAAAATCATTGTCGAGATGGGATCAAGGTATTGGAACACTGTTGGACCAAATGAATTAATCTACAAGCAGGGTACATTGAAAAACAAAAAAGTTTCAGTGACATAAGTACTTTTTTTCTATTCTGTTTCAAGAACTTTTCAAACCACCCTCGTAAGCATCCCTGACACCTGAAATAATTAAAAACAAATAAGTCGCCAGTTGCAGATGGAATCTCAATTTGGTTTTACAAAGAGTGCTATATGGCACTGGACCCTTACTTAGCTTGTATTTATTGTGAATCTCTCACCCAGCAGAAAGACCTAAGCAACTGGGGAAAAAAATACAGAGGCGTCTCCTGTAAATACGAAGGGCGAAAGAACAGACCTACGAAATTACAGACCAATCCGTAACATCAGTTTCCTGCAGAATTCTTGTACATATTCTGGGTTTGAATCTAATCAGTTTCATAGTGACCAATAAGTTTATGTCCACAAATCAGTACAAAGCATCACTCATGGGCAACTCAGCATGCTCTTTTGTCATACGACGTCTGTTCAAAAAATTCCAGAACTTTGTCCACAAAATTTTCTATGCTTATCTTTTAGTTACTATGGATTGTCTCCTTCGAAATACTCTCCTCCACAATTGATACACTGCTCCCAATATCATTTCCACTTCCAGGAGCAGTCTTGACACACCTCTTGCTGGGTCGCATAAAGTGCTGTCTGCGAATTTTCTTTTATCTCATCTACCATTGCAAAACTTCATCCTTTTCAACTTTGGAAATAAAAAGAAGTCTGCAGGGGTCATACTATTCTCACATGGAACATCTCATTCTCTTTTGTGAGATCCAAAAAGTTTTTTTGGTTTTGACTCATGAGCCGTGGAATGAACTTGGCGGCAACACAATGCATTCCAAGATGCTGTGTCATTTCATAACATGATCCAATTGAAATGTTACATTCTTCTACAATCTCTCGGACAGTGAATCTTCGACTGGCACACACAATTTCGTTGACGTTCCTGACACAAGCGTCATCAGGGGACATCTAAGAGCGTCCTGAACAAGGATCATTTTTGACTTTTGTAAAGCCATTTTTAAAACGTGTGAATAATACGTAACACCGAGTATGGCTTAAGCACTCATCGCTATAGGCTCCCTGCATCATTTGGTGTGTCTCTGTAAAGGTTTTCTTGAGTTTCACGCAAAATTTAATGCAGATGCATTGCTCCTCTAACTTTGCCATCAAAAATTCACAAACCCAGATTCCATATTTCTTGATTTCCGAGAAGCATTTGACATAGTGCCTCACTGCAGACTTTTAACAAAGGTACAAGCACATGGAATAGGTTCCCAGACATGTGAGTGGCTCAAAGACTTCTGAAGTAATAGAACCCACTACATTATCCCGACGGTGAGTGTCCATCAGTGACTAGGGTATCATTAGGATCGTTCCAGGGATGTGTGCTAGGAGCGCTATTACTCATATTTTCTATGTGCATAACTGATCTGATGGACAAAGTGGACAGTAATCTATGGTTGTTTGCTGATGATGATGTGGTGTATGGAAGGTGTCATTGTTGAGTGATTTAGGAGGATAAAAGATGACTTGGACAAAGTTCCCAGTTGGTGCAATAAATGACAGCTAACCCTAAATGTAGAAAAGTATAAGTTACTGCAAATGAGTTGGAAAAACAAATCCATAATGCCAGAATCCTGCATTAGTAGTGTCATGAATGAAGAAGTCATATTGTTTCAATATCTGGACATAACTTTGCAATGTGATATGAAATGGAACAAACTTGTGAGGGTCATGGTAGGGAAGGTGAATAATCATCTTTCGTTTGTTGGGTGGATTTTACTAGTGTGGCTCAGCTGTGATGGACATCACATATAGGGTGCTAGTGTGATCTCTTCTTGAGTACAGTTTGAGTGTCTGGGATCCGCAAGGGGTCAAATTAAAGCAGACATTGAGGTATTTCAGAGGCAGGATACTAGATTTGTTAACAGTAGGTTGAAACAACAACATACAAGTATTATGGAGATGTTTCTGGAACTCAAATGGGAATCCCTGGAGGGATTTTGAGGAACACTGTGCTGACTGCAGAACAATTCTGCTTTCACCAACATACATTACGCATAGGGACCACGAAGATAAGAGATGACAAATTAGGACTCATAGAGAGGCATATAGACATTCACTTTTTCCCCACTCGATTGGCAGATGGAACGGGAAAGGAACTGACTACAGTTGAAATAAAATTACTTGATAGTTGGCACTTCAAACGCCAATAAGAGTTGTCAGCGTCACACTTGAACTGTCTGGTGTTGCCAAACTCCACCAAAATTGGCCAGTCACTTCCAATTCCTGGTACAGCATTCTTTCTTGATGTATTTGTATCCCGAATTATGAGCCCGACACTTTTATTATGTATTTCATGACACATGATAACTACACCAAAAACAACACACATTAACAATGCTAATGAAAGACACATATTTCATTCATAGCACTAACCAAACACTACTGAATAAATCAGCACAAGGTGTAATTCAGTATCATACTTATAGTTATCATATTCACAGAGATCATCTTACATTAGATAAGTTTTTCACTACACTGCGTGAAACTGAAATTTTTAAGGTTGCAATTCATAGTTGGAACTGGGTCACTACATTCACATATATAAATACTTCATGCAGTGCTGTGGCATAGCACAATGGTTGGCAGATTAATCTAATGTGTAGCATGTCGTAGGTTTGAATCTCATCAATGTAGCAAAATTTTTAATTCTAAATCTAACCAAATGAGTGTGATTATTATTTTCATTCAATTAATTGGTTTAAATGTATTTTTTTATTTTTAATACTTCGCTGCATCATTTTTCATCATTGTTTTGACTGTTCTATTTGGTCTTATTTTTCATCTTGTCATTATTTCTTCATTTGGAATCTGTCTCAGCCATCTATAATCCACGACTAAGGGCCCACACGGACTGTTCACTGGTTTCAAACATGGCAGCATGTGCAGCTAGTTTAAGGATAGTTACAGGTAACAAATGACACGGAGAAATTTCAATTTGCTTTCAGCCCTGAAATTGAGTTTTTGTTGTCTTGAGTTTACCCTTAAGGGTTAGCTTTAATCGCCATGAACAAAGCGATAATGATATTAGTACTGCTGCAGACTGTTGACCACAATTTTCTCAGCTGGGTTAGGACACAAGTTTACAGTCAGGGATACAAAACGCGTTGTCTGCCCCAGTTCAGTCACTGGTCACTTTAAATCAATAGTCAACAGAGTATCCAACATTTCTGACATACCTTGCACCAGCCACTAGAAAAATTGCTCTGTGTTAAACATTTAACATAATTTGTGAAGTGAGCCGCTTGTTTGTTGTCACCTGTAACCAAACGGTAGCTGGTAGCCAATATGGCAACATTGTTGCAGCAAGTGATTGATGTCAACTATCAAGTAATTTTATTCAGACTATTGTAGTGAGACAGGGTACCTTCAGCCATGCACCATATGGTGGCTAGTGGAGTATGTATGTAGATGTGGAATCAGTCTTTCCTTCTCATCCCATCTGGAAAGTCTCCCCTGATCTGCAGTTCTGGGTAACTTTCTCAAAATCTAACCTTTTTCCTAGACCTATCCTTCACCCCTCTTCCTTCCACTTCAACCCTTCTGCCTGAAGAATGAGCTACTGGCTCTGAAAGCTCGCCTAATTATAATCTTCTTTTATGTGTGTGTTCTGCCGCCACTTAGCGAGTAGATTGTTTATCTATCCAATTCAATTATCATGTAATCAAAAGCTGCATTTAACACGCCAAGTCTCTTTTACCAATCATTTTTAATATGTCCTACAGAATGTGCTGTCTACCCTGTCCTTTTTTGAGATTACTGTTTTGCTGTACTTTTCTACAGGCATCATCTTACTTATTAGGAGTCAGTTCATTCATGTTGTTGTTGTTGTGGTCTTCAGTCCTGAGACTGGTTTGATGCAGCTCTCCATGCTACTCTATCCTGTGCGAGCTTCTTCATCTCCCAGTACCTCCTGCAACCTACATCCTTCTGAATCTGCTTAGTGTATTCATCTCTTGGTCTCCCTCTACGATTTTTACCCTCCACGCTGCCTTCCAATGCTAAATTTGTGATGCCTTGATGCCTCAAAACATGTCCTACCAACCGATCTCTTCTTCTAGTCTAGTTGTAGAGCTGCATGTCCTCGGGAAAAATTATGGCTGTAGTTTCCCCTTGCTTTCAGCCGTTCGCAGTACCAGCACAGCAAGGCCATTTTGGTTAATGTTACAAAGCCAGATCAGTCAATCATCCAGACTGTTGCCCCTGCAACTACTGAAAAGGCTGCTGCCCCTCTTCAGGAACCACATGTTTGTCTGGCCTCTCAACGGATACCCCTCCATTGTGGTTGCACCTACGGTACGGCCATCTGTATCGCTGAGGCACGCAAGCCTCCCCACCAACGGTAAGGTCCATGGTTCATGAGGGGAGTTCCTTCATAGTCAACAGTTAAGGAATGGGTGGCTGAATTCATATGTGGCATATGTCTGTAAGATGACTCATGAACAATTTCCTAGAATTACAATCAAATATGAAAATGCTGAGAAAGAACACAGTGTGATATTGCAAGATCAGTAATTAAAAAGATGTGCAAAACAGTTGATGCCGTGGCTGTACCAGAAAGTGAGTGGCATATCTGTTGAAGCCTCACTACAACCTAATGTGAAAAACAATTTGGGACAATCTGACACACAACTGATTCTATGCACCAATCTGTTCCCGTGGATGAGAGATGACCGAAATGAAACAGCAGTTGCACAAAAATAGCCAAGGTGACTTCATCGGAGAGAAAGAGTGGTCATTGTTTTCTAGGATGCAAAAGGGATTTGTATTTTAGATTAGCTTGCAAGACTGAAACAATACCTCACAAATACTATGCAAGTATTCTGACTCAACTGGATGAAAAAATATGGAGCCAAGACCCAGGGGGAAAAAAAAAAGTTTATCGTCAGTGAAATGCATATGGTCACAAAGGCACTTTCACAATAGGAAAACTGGGAGTTTCAAGTGTGAAGTCTTCAAATATCTATTCCATTCTCCAATTTTTTCACATTCTGACTTTAGCTTCTTCTTCTTTTCTTTTTGTATGAATGATTCACTTAAGACTATATGTGTCACAGCTCAAAACCATTTTGTGAGTCAACAACTGGATATGTTTTCACTGCTCTGTCTCTTGTAACTCCGTTGGACATGGAGGTAGCAAATGAGGATATAGGATGTCCATGACATACTGCTGTGCTGTCAGAGTGACCTGAAGTCATATCCGATGCTGCCCCACACGCCCTCTCCCTATGTCGTTGTCATACTGACTGACAACTGCAATCGCGGGTCTTGCAGAATGTGACTCACTGCTGATCACATGACAGGTGCAGGTATGAAAGGGTTACAATGTGCTCGGTGTACATTACAGCGATTCTCCCATGGGCTCGTCAGACACGGTCAACTGGAAGCTTGCTGACAAGCACGCTGCCCTTACGTTCCCAAGCAGTCCAACATGGGGCCACTACCACATCTGAATGTCTCACAAATCTGCATATTGCATAATTCAATCAGCCTGGCAAATGGAGACACACAATTAGGCCCCTTCAAATTTTGTTACGTGCTGATAATGCTGACTCACAGAAGTACAGGGCATCTGTGTCCTTCACAGGGATCACTCAACATCTTACACTCTTCACATCTCTTATAGCTCCTACCATTCATAGTAACAATCCGAGACACAAACAAAGCTAATGCAATCTGGTGGCCTTTGTATCCATTTCAGAGAGTTGCGACTCTCATAATTTACCACTGGTATGCACACTCGTGAAACTACGTTGCTTCAGGGAGCTTCCCTTTTTTTTCTTCAAGCAGTTTAGTTCTTTGAATCCATTTTTCTTTTAGCTCAGAATAATTATTTTATTGTGTAGCAAACTTACAGACTAGCATTCTGCTCTAAGCTGTCGGAGTTGGCGGTCATGTGTGTGTGAGGTGTGCTTGCTTGTGTGAATGAATGGTGTGTATTTCTATTTCTTTTTCTGATGAAGGTTGTGGCCAAAAGCTTATGTGTAAGTGTCTTAACTGTGCCTGTCTGCATTTTAACGTGCCATCTTTATGGTAATTAGCACTCTATCTTTTCCTACACTGCTGATATTCCAACCTGGAGTTTCCATTGTTTGAACTTACGGTCTACTGTTTTATTTTGCAGTGCACTTCTACAAGTGTAATACACAAATGTTGCCTTAGGAAAGAGTCACAATAACATCCATGTCTACCGTTTGCTATTTTTTACTAAATAGCATGTCACACTCGAAATTTAACTTAGCCAATGAAATAAGTTTGAAGATTTATTGTGTGTAAAAGACACTATGGCCCACTGTGTGGGAAATGTGGGAAGTTCTGTGCAGAGACGGAGTTATCCACAGACGTGGTAAGTCTGGGGAGCTATACGGGTGTTAAAACATCGCCACCTGCTGGGATGAGGGGCCACTTACTCTGTGGTGGCGCTGTGCCAGCAACGAGCTCGACCCATTGATTAGCACCACACATGACAATGACCAACCAGCTGCTTCTCTGTGCAGAGATATAAAATTTATCGATTTTGGACGTCGGGTGACAATCTGTCACATGGAGAACAATGTTTACTCTGGCAATTTTAACACTAATCTAGTGTTCTGCAACATATTAATGTGAAATGTTGTCTATGATGTTGAAGCGTGTAAGTTAAACTGATATCTGAGAATTTGTTGTTTTTGTGGCACTATCTGGAAAATGACCTCTCTTGCAGCTCCAAGCATAAATGTCAAGTGAAGAAGAATAATTAGCACAGCACACTGGAACCGAGTAGGGATCCGGTTTACTGCTCGGCCACTCAATTAGCATATTGTGAGTACACCAGAATAGACGCTGTACACACTTGCATATACTACATACACAAGTACAAGCATCGATCAAGCTACTGTGAAACTGCACTCTGTGTGACTCATCACTACATCAGAATACTGTAAATGTAGTGATTCCAATTTCTTAAGGTCTCTTCCTGTTTGTTTTCATCAGTTGGATCTTATTTTTCAAGTATGTGGGAATCCAATGAGCTGCCTGTTTGGACACATTCTTTCTGTATGTCCCACAAGTTGGATTCTTTGGAGACACATTGTAACAAGAGTTTTTAGGAATTTGATGGAGATTTCATGCTGGGTTCTGTGTGATGTGTTCCATCTTTTATTCTTGGGCCTAAGATTTTTACTACAATTTTACATTCTTCTAATTCAGTTTGCTGTTTTCATGTCTTGTGTTGGACAAAGAGTCTCTCTCATGCATAAAGAAATTCTAATTTGATCACTGTTGTACAATGTTAGATTTTAAAGTTCCAGGAAAAATACTTTTAGTTAACTGAGAGACAGTTTGTATTTTCTGAAGTCTGGATTCTATGGCCTTCTTTTCATTATGATGTTCAGTGGTCTTGTTCACCTAATTATTTAAACTCTTTAACACCAAATACTATGTTGTTGCCTATATAAGTTCAACTAGTGCCATTTTGGTATCAGCCAAGAATTTTTTCTCCAGGTGAAATTAGTAGTCCAATTTTCCTAGCTTGCTCCCTTAATATTTCAAATTGCTTTAGCACATCAGTAATGTTTTTGTCAATTAGTATTATGTCATCGGTATAGGTTACACAATATAATTCTATCTTTAAGTTTACGTTCTAGTCAGTGTAATAGTGCACCTGCTCTTCTCCATTACCTTACCATTTTCTTAGGGGCATAGTTGAATAGCAATGTGATATGCCATCCCATTTTCATATTCTTATGTCTGTCTTAAATTACACTGCTTGAAAAAAAGTGAGACACTCAGAAGGTGGGGAGAAAACAAATTGAAACATAGCGAATTTAGAGGATATGTGATGTTATTTCAGTGATAACAAAACAGAGTCAAATTTACACAGAACTTATCAGTTTGACCCCACTTATCAATACAGCAATGCACCCTGTCTGGCCTGGACAGTGCGGGAGGATGTCGTAAAGCTGCTGCATACCCTCCTGAGAAAGGTGATCCACAACTGTTGTAACTGGACATTGCAATCATGGATACAGGCAGTGGGACGGAGTTGACGTCCATGTTGGTCCCATAATGTTCTATCGGGGACAGATATGGGGATTTTGCTGGCCACAGGAGTATATCAACATCACACAGACAATTTAAAGAGACACATACTACATGTGGACAAGCACTGGCCTGTTGAAAAATAGCACCACAATACTATTACACACTGCTGTACCATCAGAGTTCCCTCGGCCATTACAAGCCGTGACTTGAAGTCATACCCAATGGCTCCCCACACCATGGGACTCCTTTGTGACCCCCCCCCCCCCCAAAAATGTGGAAGAATGGGACCTCTCCCAATCTCCCCGGGTCACTGTCAAACTTCTCCACGATAGTCATTTGGAGCAGTGCAGGACTGGGACTCATTAGTGAACATAATGTGACACCATTCATTAGCAGTCCATACTTCTCAATCATGGCACCACTTCGCATGCAGTCATTTGCTTGAGTGTTAATGGCAGCCTATGCGCAGGATGGCAATGCCATAGTCTGGCTGCTCCTAGCTGTATGACACAGCATGTTGCAAGGAGTCTATTACAGTGAACTCCTGTTTATCCGAAATGATCAGGACGGTGGCCGGTTCCGATAACGAAAATTTCAGATAAATCAAAGTCCCCCTGTTTTCACATGTGAACACTCCAAATTGTGTCAATATTTCGAAATACGATCGTAAAACGTGCGTAGGGTATGTAAAACGTTTCTGATACGGTTGCAAATAACCCTGTACTTTTTTACTGAAAAAATTGTGTTGACATGTTAAAAAGGCACCAAACTATGATTGAAAACTCAAAGTTTTTAAATGCTGTATAACAAAGCTCGTTTATTTTGCATTCTTACAGAAAAAAATCTCCCTTATTTGGCAGCAGGAAAAAACAGGAGTTTTAATTTTATTACCTTCTCTTTTGAATAAAAAATAAACTACTGAACAAAATTGTGAAACAAATCTAGAGATTACTCAAAGGAACGAAAAGTCTGTCTAGAGGAACTTTCAAGAAAATTAAAAAAAAGAAACCTTTTAAGTTATGGACATAGAAGTTCTAGGATGCTTCATTAGAGTTTATTTTTTGGTAACGAAGTCACGAATGTCTTTTTTTTTTTGTTTTTTTGCTTGAGAAACTATTGCTGCAACAATACATCTCCAACATTGAAATCAAACTATTTCAGGATAAATCGTCTCCTCCTGTTGGCTGATGTACTCCAGGGCAGTTTGGATCACTTCGTAACAGAATGTGTGAGGAATATTTTTCTCTGATTCATCATCAGAAACATAGTCTTCTAACGCTTTATGATCGGTCACAATTTGGACGATTTCATCCTCAGTCACATGAAAAAATGCCATTTTCCATCCACTCTTCAATGTCTTCGAAGTGTGTGTCTTTACAACCAGCTTCTCCAGTAAATTCACCAAAATTATGTCAGCTTGAGTTTCGGTGTTGCCTCCTCCTTCCCACCACTTAGGTTGCCTTACGATCTAAGAGTTTTTTCCAAGACCTAACAAGAGGAACTGGAGGAATTAGATTCCAAGCTTCAGCAATCAATTAATGACACTTAAAACATCGATTTTTTTAAGAGCTTCCACAAAATCATCTGCAGCATCAATCACACCTATTAAGTATTCCAGCATCTTGCGTCTGTAATGTTTTTCTATCGCCTCAAGAATACCTTGGTCCATCGGTTGACATAGAGATGTGACATTTTGTGGGAGAAATACAACTTTGATATCCCCATCTTGCAGATCACCTGGGTGATAAGGAGCATTATCCACAAGAAGTAGCGCTTTTCAAGGAAGTCCTTTTCCTTCCATGTAATTTACTACAGCTGGAACAAACTCTGCCTGGAACCACTCTCTGAAGATGGCACTGTTCATACATGCCTTAAGACTGATTCGTGTACCTCAGTGGCAAAGCTGGTTGGTTGGTGTCTAAATGCTCTTGGTGTTTTGGATTTGCCAATTAAAGTAAGACACAGTTTATGATTGCCAGTGGCATTACTGCAAGTGAGGACAGTAAATCTTTCTTTGATTTTTTTGTATCCGGAAGCCATTTCTTCTTCTTTAGAGGCAAGGGTTTTCGTTGGCAGCATTTTGTAATTCAACTCAGTCTCATCACATTTGTAAAGTTGATTGCCAGTATAACCTCCTTTGTCAATGATCGTGTGCAGTTTCTTCTTAAAATCAGCGTAGCAGCTTCATCCCCAGATAATGATTTGGCACTGATGGCAATTTCATGAATGCCATGCCGCTTCTTGAAACAATCCTGCCGGCCATTACTTCCGAGGAATTCTTGCTTCTTTCCTTCAATCAGCTCATCAGCTCATTTTGACAAAGTAGAGGACGTGAAACTGACACATCTTTGGCTCTTATTTATTCGTGCCACAAAAATAATGCCTCTTCTAACTGAGGATGTGCACCTTTTCTCATTGTTTTTCAAGATTTCACTGCGCTGCCCAATGCTTGGATGGAACAAAATTTTTCAATTCCTGATCGATTTGTCTTCCGATCAGTAATTGTACTCCTACTCTGCAGCAACTTTTGTGGGTGGCTCACCAGCATCAATTCTCTGCAAAGTGTGAAGCTCTTTTTCCAACAAGATCACATTCGTTTTATGTTTTGTGCCCGTAGTCACGTTCAGTGTTCTTTTTACAGACACTCGGCTGAGTCCTTTATGGTTTTTGGCCCCTTTTATCTCTGGACACTTTAAGGCACATAGTGGGAGCACAAAACCTCAAATCAGAAACACACAGATGCAAAACTTGACAACACTCGAGATGCACTAGACAAACTTTTGATTTTTGAAACCAGGCTGTGGCAGCCATCAAATGAAAGCATTCGATACATCTATGCCATTTCCTCTGTTCTACCCAAGCCCACGTGGCAACACAACAGGGTGTTGTACGTTCACTGTTAAACACTCAGCTTTGGTGTACCGACAACAAGTGGAAAGTGTTAGGCGGCGCACTCTAATTGTCGGTTTCGACAGGGCTACGTTGCGCTGCATAGAACAATACTGTATGTACTGTACTTCCAAGGAGTTCCAATAGATGGCAGTGGCATACGAATAAGAAACACACTAGATCTTCAACCAACACATGCACGAATTGATGATACTTGGACTTTTGACACGCACCAGTGCACTGATTGGCAGTAGATTGCCAAAAAACACTAGCAAATGCTTGGCTCCAGGTGCATGCAAATTGAAACTTGTCAAGCGTCAATCTAGCTAGCCAAAAGTGTAGCTGCACGAGAGTTTACTGTACTTGTTCTCAGATGGCAGTCACAGACATGAACAGATTACAATGTACTCAGTACACTACACAGTGATGCTCCCTTGTAGCGGTCTGATGTAGTCAACTGGAAGATTGATGATGAGTATGCCCTTACTTTCCAACATCAGGCCACTGTCAGATCCAAATACTCCAAAAATACAGATGTTGCAAGGTTTAACCAGGCGACCAAATGGACATCCACAATGAGGTTTCTTTCAAACTCTCATCAGATAATGCTGTCTCACACCAATATGCAGCACCTTCATATCCTCCAGAGTGATGATTCAACATCTGACGCTATTCACATCCCTTATATACCACACGATGCTTGCTAAACAGCAATAAAAACAAAGAACACTAATGAATAATGAAGGAAAAGATAGACTGTTACTTACCATAAAGAAGATACCTTAGGCTGCAGATGGGCAGAATTAAAAGACACTTACACAAAGCTTTCAGCCACAGCCTTCATCAGTAAGTAGTAATCTGTCTTTTCCAACATTGTTGATATTCCTACTGGAGTTTCCATTGTTTCAAGGACACTGATGCTTTTCTGTGAGTGTTTCCTTTATGATGTTTTCTGCATTTTAGCTATTTTTAAAAAAATAAAAAAAAAAGAAAGAAAGAAAAAAAAAAAAGATTTGTTGCTGGAAAACTTCTGAAGTCCAATAAAGGAGTTACAACAGCCATATATGGTTATCTGGTGGACCTTGCAGAACCAAATTCTAGGGCTGAAATGTACTGTTGACCAATGGGCATTAATCAGAATGAATACTAAATAAAAAATTAAATCCAATTTTACACAAAAAACTCAGGTTCTATCACTGTTGTTTTTCGTTCTGTTTTGCTCTTATGTTTGCTATGACTTGTTAAGCAGAAATTTTCTTTCTATCTATAGAGTTTGTGATGTTACGAAATAGAAGTGATGTTGCTATCCAATGGAAAGTTGGAAATTGAGATTTAAGTAACTGTTTTATCAATCACAATTGGCGTAAGAATCATGGATTGACCATTGTCATAAAATATTGCATTATGAGATGTGAATAGTTTTTACTTGCGGTTTCGCGTGGCTTGAGGCAGTCTCAACTAGCGTGCTATTGATTAAGAAATTGCGTTATCGTCTTTCTAATTACTTCATGATCGTAGATACGATCATACCCGGTTGTGAAGTTATTGTTATGACAAAACAATTTCCTAAGGGACCAGAAAGTTCTTAAGGGCGCAAAAACAACTGTAACATCACACAAAAGGGAAATTCGATATTAAAGCTGATGCAAGAAGACGATAAAACAGTTTTCTTTTTATCAATGTAACACGCACATTAGACTGCTGATCTTGGTGTCTGTAATATTAGCAAAATGCATAATTAAAATGAAAATAATACTGAGGAGATAATAGGAATGAGCACTGCTAAATCATTCAGAATTCCCAGAACAAATATTTATTATAACTAAAACATATATCGTACCTTAAGCTTAATACTACAATGACGGTAGATTTTTATGTCCATATCATGTCCATTGAGCGCTCTTTTATATAGCCATTGTCCTCTTGAGTCGCTCGTGCTTCGTCACGGTAAGTTATAACAGTTCTTTACACTTCACTCAACTCAGACATACACGTTTTTATACATTTAGTAAAAATTAGATCAGACTGCCACAGATCTGCGTCCGTCTTACTTGAGAAAAACAGTACAAGTCTTTTTAGCGCTCAAGGCTTCATTTGTTCTCCAGCGAACAAAATAGTGAAGGATCGCATATCCATCCGTATTTTTCTGTTTTTATTGCCGCCCAAAGACGACGAATTACATTATCTAGAAAATTCCACCGTCGCCATGCGACGCCTTATTATATATTAATCATTCTTTATAAACAAGTATTTGCCTTCTGGCTGAAAGTATTAACTACTCGTATTTGCTGTTTTAATGAAGTCAAAAATAGCGAATATCTCATTGCCTCCCATGAGGAGAGAGGGAATGCCGAAGGATTACCTCGATCCTCATGTTCTCATGAGATATTCGTGATTTTTGGTGTGACATTTACATAGCGTTACCTGGCGTACAAAGTACATAAATTGAAATCACATTTATAAACATATATCAGATATTTATCATTTTTCAAAATAAAGTTTTTCATTCTTTGTTCATCAGTCACTTCATTCCGTAATACCAAGACTAACATTTATGTGCATTTTTAAGTTTGGTCCATATTTGCTTATAACAATAAGTGAACGTTCATTTCGCTCTTCAGGGGATAGAATTCAGAAATTACTTTCTCTTGAGCTTAACAACTAATACATGAGTACAGTGAGTGCTTATTTTCACTAAACTAGAGTGGACAATGTTCGAGCATCTGTTGACTCATTGTGGTTCAATTACAGTTTAATAACGTAGCACTACACTTCGTGATGCTTTCACTTTCTGTGTTAGCTGTCTACGGCGTTCATCATGCAGTACATCTGTCCTTTCCATTGTGGTGCCAGGAATTCAAGTGGTTTCCCGGGTTTTTATTTACAATATGAAACAGAAGAAGTGGAAAATTATTAGTATAACTTACAACCTATTGGATACATTTGTTAAGGATCGGGACTGGTCTGGAGT
Organism: Schistocerca americana; assembly: GCF_021461395.2. Classification (NCBI taxonomy): domain Eukaryota; kingdom Metazoa; phylum Arthropoda; class Insecta; order Orthoptera; family Acrididae; genus Schistocerca; species Schistocerca americana. The sequence continues at coordinate 9,451,995 of NC_060130.1, read as the reverse complement.
TTAGGGTCTTCCTATAGTGCACATTCAGTTTCTTTGTCCATCAAGAGACAGGATTATAATTCATTTTAGCAGTGTTCAGGAGTGCCGGTATTAATGGCTTTAAGGCCTGAGTAATCTAACAATCTACTTCTCACTCATCTTAACTTCAACTCAAGAAAATTGCTTAATTTACATATGAAAATGTAGTCACACAAGTGTACAAATGTCTTTCCTCCAGTATGTACGATGGAAGTCATGGCGGTTAGCAGTTTAAAGTTTGGATTGTTTCGTCACCCACACGTCAGCCACTCACAGCGGCTGCACAGTGTTGCGTGAGCTCCAATACTTAGTATCCGTTCGCGCTCAGGCTGTAACAGAGCTGCTGGTCGTCGATTGCTCCCCTTTTTTTTTTTGTGAACTTAGTATCACACGAGTGCATCAATACAAACACCTCGCGCGCGTTTCCCATCGGAGGAGCCGGACACTGAAGTTGCCTCCATACTTCTCTGTCAACTGCCTCCCATGAGGCTCACAGGTAAGTGACGACGAATGTTTTAGCTGTCGCTGCACTTAGAACAATACTGAACTTTGCGTTGCACCTGTTGTCGTAGCCTTGACTTCTTTTTACACTTGCAGTACAACACTACCACTAATATACAGTGAACAGTTATTTTTATTATGCACATCGCACTTTAGTGTGCATCTTCACACAGCATTCGTGCTTAGTTCCTTCGCCGATGGAGTTCATTTACAAAACAATCAATTTTGCACGTTTCCTCCACTGGTATAGAAAGACTTATATTCTACTATTTACAAAATATCACTTACGAGCTAATATTTACGATTAATGGTCACTCCTTTTGTTAAGTCCAGTGAACAACTGCTTTATGAATGGACTCTTTATATCTCAAGATTTGCTTTCACTAGTGAACCTAAAAATATTCTTTCAAACTTTCTTTTAAGTGCTCATCTCCTCATTATGAAAACTACAGGTTTCGCAACACTCGTTGCATTTATTCTTTAGTGCACCTAAGATCATTTTCTACTGCCACGCAGCATATCTACTACTTAACGAGTACACATTTAACGCTGAATCTTTTTTTTTTTCTTTTTGTGCTTTCCTTTGTGCTTGCCAAATTTTTTTTATATTTGAGGGCAGACTGGATAACAATAGTTCTCCCTCTTCGCTTCATGTACTCAGCAATCGTTCTCTGTTAAAAAAAATAGGGTAACGCGTGTCTACTATTTTTCGCATGAATGGAATTACCGACAGTTCACTGGGTTTACGCAACCGGTCCATAACAAACATTACCAAAGCTAGCGAAGTTCATCACGCTACGTGTCTCATTTCTCATAAGCACTGCTTTGCCTCGAAGCACACGTGCCTTTTACAAGTCGACCCTTGGTCTGGGTTAATGAACCAGGATCAAAAGGAACGGGGACAAGGAAAATGGATTTCATAAGAGGAGTGTCTTAGGAGACATTTTTGCAATAAAATCTGCACGTAAATAAAATTATCGTAATAAACATAGGCACATATATAAATTTCAACCTCTTTCATTACAGCATGCTTTGCTACTTCTACGTCTTACTCTGGTTATAGTCAGTATTAAGTTTAAATATCACTGCATTGCTTGTTCTTTAGATTAGCCTTCAATTAGGGTATTGAATGGTCGCTAGATTACACAACAAATCTTCTGAAGATCTTTACTTGGATTTATTTATGATACAGGTGGCTTGCTGTGTGGTTATTTAGTACCTCGATTCTACTGAAATCAATTCGTCAGCTAACATTCCTCATATACTCTTTGCATTGGGCTCAGATCACAGGGAAATAGTTTACTTTCATAGCAATTAATGGCCTCGTGGAGTACTTACGCTACATTATTGATGCTTCATGGTTTGCCTCCATTTGTACTGTATTTCACCTTACTTAGTTTACTACAGCTTATTGTCTCCTTGCGTGAACACATGTGGGTTACCACTTGTTTTTCCATTTAACAGCACGCTTTAACTGAACTTTAAGCTATTTCTTCTACTCCTGTCCACTGTCTGGAGTGTTTGAACATGTACCTTTTTTTTTTAAGCAGGTAATTTGGGCTTTTACAACAGAACTTCAAGTACTTACATTACTAAAAATAAATCTATAAATCTTCTTGTACCTTGAGAGAAGTGCTTATTTACGCATCCTTCTCCATTTCTCACCTTTACATATTTATATAGCTCCGGGCAATCGCCTCGCAAGCACTTTTTTTTTCTTAATACTAACTTAAAATTAAATTGAAATTCTTGGTGCAACCCCAGTTTCCTGCTTCAGCTTGTTGAAGAAATATCAGTTCAATGTCCATCACTATAAACAATTTTTGCATACATAGCATTTAATACTTAAAGATGACATGTAGTAGCCGTTACCATGTAGTCAGTGCGCTGTTCAACACAATACTTATCATTAACAGTTCACACAAGGAAATTTCCAGTACGCAAGAGGTAAGAAACCAAAACAGATGCTATCTGCAGTTGAGGCTGTGTCTGTAAACTAACTCTCTGTTTCAATGGACCAATCGCTCCCGATATGGAGCAGCCCTGAATCGGCAATGATAAAACTTTTGAAACAGAAGACATCTGTCTGAAGAGACATGGTGACATGACATTGATGTTTGCTCCTGTATCAACAATGGCTGTGACAGGAATGTTGGCAATAGAAATCTTAATCGAAGCCTGCACCTGTTCATCATAAATGTTGTTAATGTCTTGAGGTTCTTTGTCACGTGCAAGGTCATCTCGTAAGTCGGTCTCATGGTCATACCGTATCACATTGACATACTCAGAATCAGAGTATTCGCTAGTGCCCCCACTCAAAATCCGCAGCGACCTCTTGGAGGCTGAAAGGCGCTGCCTCTAATTTTCCGCAGGATGTTTAACCTGTTTGTCATTCATGGCCTTAAGTGTTTGTTCCGTTTCATATTGGTGCTGGTTATGTGGTACAAATGCCGGTGTAGAGGTGTAAAATCCACTGGGTGCATTCACTTGTGAATAAAATACTTGAGAAGGCTGATGTCGCCCGATCTTTTGGTTGCCGGCAAAACCATTTCCTTGTGAAGGAAAGTTCGCATTTGGTGCCATTTGAAAATTGTTCCGCGGTCCTCTATCCTGTGAATAGTTGTTCTTATGTTGTGCTGGGTGGCCTCCGCCTTGCCCATGCCACTTGCTATTTTTCGACCTATAACTTTGATTGTACACTGGTCCATTTGAAACATTACCACTAGTTTGTGGAGAATTTCCATACTGCTCAGGCGCAGAATTATAGGGTGGGTTTCCGTACTGATGTTGTACCTGGTGGTTGTAAATTGGGTGGTATCTCTGCTGATTACTGTAATTGGTTTTCTGCTTCCGTTTAAAGTTATTGCCGTTTGCGTTTTGATAACCGCTGGCAGGTTGGTAACAGCGGTCGCAGTAGCTCGCTCTCGCCTTGGGCGCATTGTTGTCCGCGTGCGATGCATTCTGCTGGCTGCCAGGGAAGAATTTGCCACTGCCAACCTTGGAGCGCACATCCTCGCTAATTAAATCTAAGGAATCCAGCACAGAAAGGAATACATCCGTGTCTTCTTCGGACACATTTACTAATTTCTCTCTAATAGACACAGGGAGTTTGCTTTTGAGAATCAGAATTACGTCCTTGGAAGAAATCGGAGAATCCCAGAATTTAATTTTTGCTAGATACTTCTCGAAGTATCGCCGGAGACTTCCATGCTTCTCATTGAAAATTTCCGCACCATACACCTCCTTCCTTAATCTTTGCTGTACCCCATTACTCCAAAATTTTGCCAAGAACATTTTCTCAAACTCTTCATAATTCCTACACGTGTCTACCATTTCCGTTCCCCATAATGCTGCATCACCAGAAATAAAGCCAGTGACGAACTGAATACGCTGTCTGTCTGTCCAGCTCCTGGGAAATATGCCGGAAAAATTCTTTAGGAACACGATGGGGTGTATTTCTCGCTTCTGCGGATGAAAAACAGGAAAAGTGCAATGCTTAATCACACTTTCCTCTTGCATTAAACTCACAATTGTGGGCGGATCATTTATTTTCCCTACTCGGGACTCAACAGGACTGTCGTTTTGCATGTAATCAGGCGGTGAACGATAAGGAGTTGACTGACATTCGTCACCGTCTAAAGAGTTGTTCCCTATAGTTTGCGTATGCGTGTGCAGATTTTCTACACAGTTTCTCAGCATTCTGACTTCGTCCACTACTTGCTGCTTCCACTCGGGAAGATCCCGTGTAAGTGTCCTCCGAATCTGTCCCAATTCAGAAACCACTGTGTCTCCAGACTTACCAGGAGCAGCTAAGATTTCATAAGTTACATCCTTGACAGTCTCCCTAAGCCCCTCCCTGACCTTCTTTTCGATAAAAATATCTTTACCCTTTATCCATTCACCGTAGTGTTCCGACAATGCCTCCGTGTGTGCTTTCACGGTGCTCTTAACCTGTTCTTCAATATTGATTGAGTCTATCTGCCTCGACAGATCCTCCACTACACCTTCAATGTCAGATACTGCATTTCTAACTGAGTTTATTTCTTTGGTAGCTGCCTGAATTTTTGTGTTTAATGTTCCAGATACTTCAGCTATTTCACTTTTCACCTGTTTCTGCATTTTCTGAATTTGATCACTGATCTTAGTTTGCACCTCACCCAAATGGGTATTTAATTCAGCCGTAATTTCTTTACGCAGATCTGTTTTGATTGTGCCTAGCTGTGTTTTTAATGATTCGCTTACAGCATCTAATCGGGCGTTAACAGTCTCATTTTGTGTTTTTATAGTCTCATTTTGTGTTTTTACTGATTCGCTTACAGCATCTAATCGGGCGTTAACAGTCTCATTTTGTGTTTTTATAGTCTCATTTACTGCGTCAAACTGTTGTTTCAGCATTTCCATTAATGCACCGAGGTCATTTGTAGCTGCAGCGGGAAGAATTTGGACTTTAGGGTCACTTTCAGACATGGTTAGTTCAGTTTCCACACGGGAACCTACCGTTCGCGATCGTAAAGGGTATGGAATACTATTAACGTCTTCACTCCCGTCTCCTGTTGTCACCTGTCTCTGTTTACTATCTGCCATTTTCGTCAGTAAATCAGGTGCTACGCAAGGCTTTCGTCGTTTGTCAGTGACGTGGTGAGTCCGCTAAGAGCACCACTCTCGCGTGAGCAACAAATGAAATTCTATCTGGCGAGAAGACAAGATGGAACCTAAACGTTTCAGACAAATGAATGAAGATGCTCTTCACTGCAAATTGCACACACTATCCACCATGTTGAAAATGTAATACAGCTATACTAACAATGGGGAGGAATAATTTCTATTATCAGACTACGAAGAATTTTACTTTGAAAGATAAAATAAAGCAGATTTTCTATAGCGGGAAGGAGATAGAAAGGATGTGGATCGACTTGGAAAAGCAACGTTGCTACTGAAGCACTACACTGCGTATGCAAAATTCTGACTTACTTTTTGATGGCTTGGTTACCGCTATGTTGTCTCAGCAAATTCGCGTCTCTTTTCTTTTCCTTTCTCTCGATAATTAAACTGCGTTATCGACCAGCGTATTTTCTGTCTTACTCACAGAGAGATGATGTGTACATGAAACGAGAGAACATTTATTAACACAAGCACATAGAAAATTTTCCAAGAATCTGAACTAATTTTTGGTCAAGTCCCTGTTCGGGCGCCAAGTGTGATGTTACAAAATAGAAGTGATGTTGCTATCCAATGGAAAGTTGGAAATTGAGATTTAAGTAACTGTTTTATCAATCACAATTGGCGTAAGAATCATGGATTGACCATTGTCATAAAATATTGCATTATGAGATGTGAATAGTTTTTACTTGCGGTTTCGCGTGGCTTGAGGCAGTCTCAACTAGCGTGCTATTGATTAAGAAATTGCGTTATCGTCTTTCTAATTACTTCATGATTGTAGATACGATCATACCCGGTTGTGAAGTTATTGTTATGACAAAACAATTTCCTAAGGGACCAGAAAGTTCTTAAGGGCGCAAAAACAACTGTAACATCACACAAAAGGGAAATTCGATATTAAAGCTGATGCAAGAAGACGATAAAACAGTTTTCTTTTTATCAATGTAACACGCACATTAGACTGCTGATCTTGGTGTCTGTAATATTAGCAAAATGCATAATTAAAATGAAAATAATACTGAGGAGATAATAGGAATGAGCACTGCTAAATCATTCAGAATTCCCAGAACAAATATTTATTATAACTAAAACATATATCGTACCTTAAGCTTAATACTACAATGACGGTAGATTTTTATGTCCATATCATGTCCATTGAGCGCTCTTTTATATAGCCATTGTCCTCTTGAGTCGCTCGTGCTTCGTCACGGTAAGTTATAACAGTTCTTTACACTTCACTCAACTCAGACATACACGTTTTTATACATTTAGTAAAAATTAGATCAGACTGCCACAGATCTGCGTCCGTCTTACTTGAGAAAAACAGTACAAGTCTTTTTAGCGCTCAAGGCTTCATTTGTTCTCCAGCGAACAAAATAGTGAAGGATCGCATATCCATCCGTATTTTTCTGTTTTTATTGCCGCCCAAAGACGACGAATTACATTATCTAGAAAATTCCACCGTCGCCATGCGACGCCTTATTATATATTAATCATTCTTTATAAACAAGTATTTGCCTTCTGGCTGAAAGTATTAACTACTCGTATTTGCTGTTTTAATGAAGTCAAAAATAGCGAATATCTCAAGTTACATTTGCTGTAATGTATCTTACCTGCATGTTGTTTCTTCTTTCTTCTCACTGCTGCCCCAATCATGGCAAGCAAGTCATCCTCACTGCATTTGCTTCGTATTGCATCTCTGAAACAACAGTTAAAACACCCGTTAAACAGTACCAGGCCAACACCACACAGTGAAATGTTGGTACACTAAAAAGGAAGAAAAACTTTGCAGAAATCTTCAACAGTAATCTTGTAGTCTGCAGTAGGCAACAGCAGGATAACAAACCCACTGGACAAAAATGGGAAAGTCATGATAGAAGTTACTTTTATTTTTATAAATAAACAGGTATCTTACACAAATGCTCAAGAGTATACATAGGATCTCGGGCTGAAGAGGTGGAGCAGAAACTGACATTAGTTTTGTTGAAGAGGGAGTAGTGGAACACAACACAATTTCTTGCAAAATGAAGCCAAATTTATTGATAAACTGTTAATTAATTGCGAAGCTCACTAATGTGACCATTTTACAGTAGGTACTTACTGCTTGGAGTATATGTGACTTTTCAGGCTTGCCTGATAGATCTGTTGCAAAAACACTTTGGGTTCCCCACCAGATAACATTATGCAAGTCCCTCCCTCAATATTTCAGTGACACAACGTTTTGGCATCTTCAGGTGATGGTGATTTCCACCATCACTGCTGCAAGATGGAACTGGCAATTTCCACATGACAGCTTTGAAATTTATCATTTGGATGACTATGACCATCATATTTAGAATTCAGAGGATTTCATAGAATACCTGAAAATGCTTAAACTAGAACTTTCAGATCTTTTAGTTAGCTCAAATGTTATCATTACTTACAAAAGTGCCCTGCAGCCCTCATTAGAGGTTATTAGCAGCAAGTTTGAGAAAGAAATTGTGGTGCTGTTTAAAAATGTGCATACCTCATCCTATTTCTTATGTAACACCAACTACTTTAATCAAGTGGACAGTGTTCCCATGGGAGATCCTCTATTTCCCTTAGTAAATATCCAACATTCCTCCTTCTGGCAGAATGCTGAAGAGACATTTGTGGTGTGGCCCACATAATACAGACACTACCTATGTTCCTGCAGCATTTGCACTCGGTCCATCTAAATATTCAGTTCACTGTGGAAGTACAAAAAGATAGCAGCTTACCATTCCTGGATGTCACGGTTAGAAGAAAAGCTGACAGAACACTGGGGCTTAGTCTCTACTGCAAACTGATACACGCAGAGTTATATTTGCGGTCCAAAAGTTGCCGTCACCCTGCACAATGTGGTGGTGTCTTACACTCCCTGGCACATAGAGCACACGTGATCTCAGATACCGACAGTCTGCCTGGTGAACTGTAACACCTAAGAACAGTGTTCCAGCAGAATGTTTATTCTTGTAAACAGATTTGCAATGTGTTCTGAGCAAAGCAAGTTCAGTGTAGGGATGTAAATGAAGTTACTTAGACAAGCACTGCAAATGGCTTTCCTACCATATTTCAGCGGCATGTTTTCAAAAATAGAAAGAATCACTAAGAGAAACAGAATCAAGTGTGTTTTTTGTCTACCAGCAAAACTAAGGAATTGTTTGTGTTCAGTTAAAGACAATCTTGACCTTAGAAAACACAGATCATATATAAGATCTGATGCCATTATGGGAAATCTTATATAGGGCAGACACCTCACATTGTGCAAGAACACTGTGTTCAACAGCGCTGACAAAAATGCCACCCAGTAAATTAGTGGTAGCAGAGCACTGCCTGAATACAGGGCACCACATGTTTCCCAAGAGGACTGAAATTTTATTCTCAGGATCATCACTCTAGGATTGTGTTTTTAAGAATGAGGCATGTATCCATACGGTGGGCAATCTTACCAACAGGAATATGGAATTTTGACTAAGCACTGCCCAGAATCCAGCACTGACTGCCATGAAATTAAAACAGTAGAAACCAGATCCTCCGATGTATGACCTGATGCAGCACCTTGCAGAGAGTTAATTCAGCGTTTAACCACACGAGTGTCCAGAAGTGCAGTCATTGCCCACAACACATAAGCAGAAGGCTACTATGAATGGCATTTCCATCCAACTGGGAGTGCCTTCGTACTCCTGCTTCTAGCCTGACAAATTTCAATTCTGCTGTGCAAATATCACCAGTCACATCTTGCAGCAGTGATGACAGGACCCACCACTACCTGAAGATGACGAACAGTTGTGTTGGTGAAATATTGTGAGGCTTGCACAAAGTTATTCAGTGGAAAATCTGAGAAGATTCGTATACATTATTTTTCTGTGACGCAGGTAATGTGCAGCCAAATGTGATAATTTTCTGCATTTGCCTTTTTGTACATTTCAAAATTCCCCAAAAATTGGCGAGAAACACTGAACATATGACATAACCAGATGACATACCCCACAGCATGTGCAGCAGTCGGGGTTGAGTGTAAAGGAATGATTGAGCAGTGCAATACTTTCATTTGAGCAAACAGAGCAAATTTCGAAAACATTTTGTAAATATGATCTGTTGTAAATGTAGATGTTACAAAATTATTGTCCCTGCTGTAATCAAGCAAAAGCAGTTCTGATTTTGTGTTTTTTGCTTCTGTCCTCTTTTTGTTTACAGACATTAGTTAGTAAAGAAAACATAGGTCATTTAATGGCAATGATGCTATTCTGAAGTTTATACTCATCTACTTTTTATGCAATACGGTAGGTTTTGATTTGTACTGTACTTTGCAAGAAATCAAGGAAACTGCAAGATCGGTAAATAAAATAATAAACTTCAATATAAATACATAATTGTTAAACACAATGAAAAAATACTGCCTGCCAGATGCAAGACTCAAATCCTGAACGCCATCACTAAAGTCGCACATGTGTGTCCGTAGCCACAATGATATGAATACTTGACTTGGGTTGGGATGATCAAGTGTGACAGACCGAGAGGCTCTACCACTGCAAGCATGACAAGGTACATCATCTGGTGACATTTATCATTCACTTTTGACACATTTCCCAACATTTGTATCGTATCCAACATTTGTGATCCCATGTGTCTTGTATTAAATTACTTGTCTCAGGGTCATCTACAGTGCTTTGGAGGTTTTTAAATGTTAATACGCATCACCCTGTCTGTCTGTGTGTGTGTGTGTGTGTGTGTGTGTGTGTGTGTGTGTGTGTGTGTGTGTGTGTGTGTGTTTATATATATGAAACAAATACTAACAAAGAGATAGAGGGCCTGGCCAGTACTTACCTCAGCTCAGTACAGCCGATACATACACAAAACAGAACAGAAAATTGACGTATCCTAGCTTTCGGAACTTCGTTCCTTCATCAGGGAGGAGAGAGGGGAAAAAAGGGGAAGAAGGGAAAGTGGATTCAGGTTTTGCATCGGGGTCGGTTACAGGGGTAGGAACCGCTGGGTAGAGAAGGTGGTCTGGGAATATTGTAGGGTTTGACAAGGATGATACGGAGGTTAGGGGGTTGGCAAAAGGCAACTCTGGGTGGTGTGGGGAGAATATTGTCAAGGGATGATCTCATTTCAGGGCTTGACTTGAGAAAGTCATATCCCTGGCGGAGTAATTAGTTGATGTATTCGAGGCCAGGATAATATTGGGTGACAAGGGGGATGCTTCTGTGTGGTCTGGGGGTAGTACCATTGTTGTTGGGTGGGGAGGAATGTATTGCTTGGGAGATCTGTTTGTGGACAAGGTCTGCAGGATAGTTGTGGGAGAGGAAAGCACTGATATATAATATAATACAGGGAAACATTCCAAATGGGAAAAATATATCTAAAAACAAAGATGATGTAACTTACCAAACGAAAGCATTGGTATGTTGATAGACACACAAACAAACACACACACAAAATTCAAGCTTTCGCAACCCACAGTTGCTTCATCAGCAAAGAGGGAAAGAGAGGGAAAGACGAAAGGATGTGGCTTTTAAGGGAGAGGGTAAGGAGTCATTCCAATCCTGGGAGTGGAAAGACTTACCTTAGGGGGGAAAAAGGACAGGTATACACTCGCACACACACACACATATATCCATCCGCACATATACAGACACAAGCAGGGTATATGTGTGGATGGATATATGTGTGTGTGTGTGTGTGTGTGTGTGTGTGTGTGTAGCATACTGATCTGATCTGAACTATGCAGCCTTAAAATGGAAGTTTTTTGATCACTCCTTATTTTGCTCCCTGCCACCTTGGCAATATGTACCGCAAATCATCAGACAGACGACCTTCCTGCATGCTTCATGTTGTGTCTAGACAAGACAGCCTAGACACAATGAGAGGCAGCCGAAAGGCATGCTCTAAGTTAAAAAAGGAGGGCGTGAGGTCTGAAACAGGATACGTAATGAATGCTATAAAGAAAAGTACGTAGCTTCTGGAATACTTAACTTTAATCCATCCTTTTGGTACATCTGGAGATTGTGGTGATACAAGTGAGACTCTTTATATACATGCAATGTTACTAATGGCGCCTTGCTAGGTCGTAGCCATTGACTTAGCTGAAGGCTATTCTAACTATCGGCTCGGCTAATGAGCAATGCTTCGTCCATGTAGTCGCTAGCAAAGTCGTCCGTACAACTGGGGTGAGTGCTAGTCCGTATCTCGAGACCTGCCTTGTGGTGGCGCTCGGTCTGCAATCACACAGTGGCGACACGCGGGTCCGACATGTACTAATGGACCCTGGCCAATTTAAAGCTACCACCTAGCAAGTGTGGTGTCTGGCGGTGACACCACATTCCTCCCCTGCAAATCGGCGAATGGTCGTGTTATAAGGATTCCGCCCGCCGTGGGGAGAACCCCATGTTGACGTATGCGATGAGGTGGGGAGCCTAACAACAGGCGAGGCTGTGCCACCCACACGCGGCCATTCGGTCCAAGGGGAGCTAGGAAACACCTGAAAACCTAGTCCAGGGTGCACGTCAACATGCGGTGTATGTGCCCGTAAAGAGACAGGAGGGGCCGAAGGGTCGACCTCCATTGCGTCGGGGTACCCGACGCGCGAAGACGCCATGTGGTCCGGAGCGGGCAAGAGTTCCATGGCGGAGGACAGCTGGTCACGGGAAGTGATCGGCGGCGTGTGACTCAGGGAGGCGCTTGGTGGCTGCAGCGAAGCGTCCACTGCGGGCGGCACCAGCTGGGCAGGCGGCGGCGGCGGAGGCGGCAGCGGCGCGTCGCCATGGGGCAAAATGGAAGGCATCGTTGGTAACACCTGGGGATGAGGCGAGCCAGTAGATGGGTCCCCAGGGCGCTGACCGGATGGCACCGTCGCTGAAAGCAGACGGGGAGCGGCAGAACAGGTGCGACGACAGAGGCGCAGCTGATCGAGATGCCGACGCACCTCACCAGAGGCCCCCAAAACCAAATACATCACGCGGCCGAGGCAGCGAAGAATGTGCACTGCGAGCCAACGCCGTGAACCTCGATAGTTGCGATAAAATACAACGTCGCCTTGAGCAAAAGCAGAAGTCTGCCGCTGCACAGGAACCTGATGCGGCGGGTGCAGCAAAGACATCAAGGTTCGATGAGGACGACTGTGGAGCAACTCAGCTGGCGAGCGACCATCTCGAGGCTGAGAGCGATACAAAGACAAAAAGAGCAACAACGCGTCCTCCCGAGAATGCGACTCTTTCAACTTCAACATCTGTGACTTGAAAGTCCGGACCAATCGTTCAGCGGCACCGTTTGACTGAGGCGAAAACGGCGCGGATGTCAGATGTTGAATACCGTTGGCCTGGCAGAATGACTGAAATTCTGCGGACATGAATTGTGAGCCATTGTCGGAAACAATAGTCTGCGGAAGACCTTCAATGCAAAAGATGCAGACAACGCTTGGATGGTGGCAGTTGATGTCGTGGAAGACATCCGGACAACAAAAGGAAAATTACTGAAGGCATCTACCAGAACAAACCACCGAGCATACCAGAATGGACCAGCAAAATCGATGTGCAAGCGTTGCCAAGGGGAAGTGGCTTTTGGCCATGCAAAGACTTTCCGCGGCAGTGCGGATTGTTCTTTGGCACACGCCACGCAAGAAGAACACATATTCGTAATTGCAGCATCGATTCCGAACCAAGTACAGTGCTGACGAGGAAGTTGTTTCGTTTGCACTATACCCCAATGTCCTCGGTGAAGAAGCCGTAAAACAGAGGACTGTAACGAATGTGGGACCATGATTCTGGACTGATCATTATCAGAACGCAACAACAAAACACCGCGTCGAACAAAAAGTCTCTCCTTGTGAGCAAAAAATCAGCAAACCAACGGATCCTCGATCCGAGACTTTGACAAAGGCCATTGCGTAGCAACAAAATGCAAAACGGTAGCAAGGACCGGGTCAGCAGCTGTGGCTGTAGCTACACGACGAAAATCAATCAGAAACGAGTCGACCACGTCATCGGTTTCCGAATCAATGAACATGCAAGCAAGTTCAAAAGAATCGAATGCTCTATCCTCAGCAACAGGCAAACAGGACAATGCATCGGCGTTTCCGTGCTTAGCAGTGGACCGATACAAGATATCGTAGCGGTACTGCGAGAGGAAAATAGACCAGCGAATGAATTTCTGCGCTGTACGCGGAGGTACAGGCTTGTTCGGATGAAAAAGCGACATCAAAGGTTTGTGGTCTGTGATGATGGTAAAGTGACGACCATACAAGAAATCATGGAACTTAGTAACACCAAACACGAGAGCCAAAGCTTCTTTCTCTATCTGTGAATAATTTCTTTGCGCAGACGAGAGCAATTTGGATGCAAAGGCAATAGGGCGATCATGCGACCCATCTTTGTGCGCAAGCACAGCACCGATCCCGAAATCTGATGCATCTACCATCAACAAAAGGGGTTTCTGGGGATTGAATGGCGTAAGGCAAGTATTAGAAAGCAACGCCGATTTCAACTGGCGAAAGGCGCGTTCGCATTCCGTCGTCCAGACGAACGGAACACCCTTACGGCGTAAGCTATGAATCGTAGCTGAAATGGAAGAGGCATTGCGCAGAAAGCGATGATAATAGTTAATTTTACCCAACACACTCTGTAGCTGCTTCAAATTCTGCGGCGAAGGCAAGTCTTGTATGGCACGGAGGTGCTCTGGACTCGGATGTATGCCTTGGGCATTGATGACATGTCCCAGGTATGGTAAGTCACGAGCAAAAAACACACATTTGTCCTTCCGCAAGCAAAGACCATTTTGTCGCAATACCTGAAATAATGTTCGTAGGTGTGCTAAATGCTCGTCTGCTGTCTTTCCGGAGATCACAATATCATCCAGATAGTTCGCAGCAGTTGGGACTGATGCACAAACAGTTTGTAAATATTGCTGAAACAATGCAGGGGCGGATGCACACCCGAATGGCAGTCTTTTGAATCGGTACAAACCAAGATGCGTGTTAACCACCAAGACGCGCTGGGATTCTTCGTCCACTGGTATTTGGAAGTACGCATCTGTGACGTCCAACTTTGAAAAATATTTACCCGGGCACAGTTTGTCAAAAAGATCTTCCAGGCGGGGTAATGGAAAAGTTGCAAACACTAGTTGTGGATTCACAGTGGCCTTGAAGTCCACACAAAGTCTCAGTTTTCCGGAAGGTTTGGGCAAAATTACTAATGGTGAGACCCAGAGAGAAGCCTGCACACGTTCAATTACACCTTGTGATTCTAAATCGTGTAATGTTCTTGCAACCTCATCACGCAATGCGTGAGGAACATTGCACGCTCTGAAAAATTTCGGTTGCCCGTTGACTTTCAGTTCCAAATGTGCTTCATAGTTTTTAGCGCAACCTAAGCCCGGCGCAAAAATGTCTGCAAATTCTTCACACAGACGAGAAACACTGTCTGAAGGCACAGTCTGATTCACTGATAGGACCTGATTTACTATAGACATGTTAAACAACTGAAATAAATCGAAACCAAACAAGTTCACTGCAGTAGAAGAACGAAGAACGTAAAATGAGACAAGTTTTGTTTGTCCCTTGTATGTTGCAAGAAGGCTGCACTGTCCTAACACAGGGGATATTCTGACCTGAATAACTATTTAACTTAACATTTGCGGCACGCAACGGAGGTTTGCCCAGTTGTTTGTACGTGTCGTGATTGAGCAACGAAACTGCAGCTCCGGTATTGAGCTGGAATGGTATGACCATTCCATTAAAATCCAAATCTACAAAAAGTTTATTGTCCTGCTGACGACAAGAGCAACTGTCTCGTGCAATTTGAACTGATACAGGTACAGCATCACTTGCTAATTGACGTGATTTCCGGCGACGTCGACGCACACTTTGTGTGGGACGAACACTGTCACTGTTTGAGAAAGTGGCACTGGACGGGGTGGAATTCACTACATGAATGTCCATGGGCGAAGGTCCATGAGCCTGAGTGTCCTTGGTTCGATTCCGGCGCGAAGCAAAAGGCCTGGAATGGTTGTGATTGTCTGATCTGAGCTTTTTCTGGCAAACACTTTGAACATGTCCTTTCTTATTACAGAAAAAGCAAATAGCTTGGCGTGACGGGCAATTTTCACGCGAATGTCTAGTAGCACACCGCGGGCATGATTTTACTGCAGTTGTATGCTGTCGCGGCACACCTGGTTTAGAGCGTAGTGGCAGCTGCGTGGACGTGCGCGAGGGCAGTTTACCGGGCCGTGCAGCGCGCCCGGCGGGCTGGTTAATGTTACACACGGCTGGCGAAGTTGCAAATGATTCCTGAGCAAAGTGAAGTGTGTCTTGTCTATCTAATATGTCTATCACTTGCTGAAGGGAGGGATTAACTAGTTTCAAAATCTGTTCCCATATACGAACATCAGAAACGTTCTGTGCAATTGCATCATGGACCATTGTATCTGAATAAGGGAGTCCACATTCACACTCAAAAGCACAATCCCTTGTAAGGCCTTGCAATGTTGCAACCCACTCCCTATTAGTTTGACCGGCCGTACGTTTTGTACGAAAGAACGTATACCTTTTTGCAACTACATTAACTGTTTCCTTGAAATAGGCATCTAAAGCAGACAAAAGTTCTTCGTAGGACAGAGTTGCTACGTCGCATTGGGGAAATAATTTCACTATCACACGGTACGTTTGCACCCCTACACATGCCAATAAATGAGGCTGCCGCTCGTTACCTTGAATTCTGTAGGTGGCGAGATGAAATCCAAACTGGCGTGACCACTCCGTCCATGTTTCCTTAGCTGGGTCAAATGGCCTAAAAGGCGGTGCAACTGCGAGTTGTGGCTGCGGTAGTAGTAGAGCGGTGGCTGCCGCATCGTTGTGCAGTTCACGTTGACCCTGGACGAGCCGTCCAAGGGCATCCAATAACGCCTGCGTCTGCTGATTCTGCAAGTGATAAAATTCGGACAGTACATCTGGCGAAGCCATGACACAAGTAAATGTAAGCAATTTGAAAGAACAAGACCCTTTCCGTTGACTTGTCGCCAAAAATTGTTGTGTCTAGACAAGACAGCCTAGACACAATGAGAGGAAGCCGAAAGGCACGCGCTAAGTTAAAAAAGGAGGGCGTGAGGTCTGAAACAGGATACGTAATGATTGCTTGTGTGTTGTGCCTGGTGCAACTTTGTTTTCTTTATGGTAAATAGTGATCTATCTTTCCCTGCACACACACACAGAGAAAAAAAACTGCCAAGTCCAGCAGCTAGGGGCAAGCTGCTGGAGTTGGCAGTCATATGTGTGTGACATGTGCTTGCCTGTGTGTATGAATGTGTGTGTTTCTCTGTATCTCTTTTGCTGATGAAGGCTGTGGCCGAAAGCTTTGTGTAAGTGCCTTTTTAATTGTGCCTGTCTACAATGTAACATGTCTCCTTTACAGTAAGCAGCAATCTATGTTTTCCTATATTTTTCATTTACACAGATGTAATTAACAAATCAGAGTCTATTTATTCCAGAGAAGTGACAGTTTGTTCATGACAGTTCAGCACAAATCTGATTTTTATATACAGCAAGGCTACCTATAAATTATTCTGTGTGCCAGTGTTCATGCTGACTATAGGGATTCACACTGATCATGTGTAATTTGACACCTGGTCCTGTAAAGTTACTTCTGCTCAACGTGAAAAATTCTCCAATTCACATTTTGTAATTAACCTTAACATATCAAATAATGCACCCTTCGATATAACTGCTTATTGTTCACTTCCCATCACTCTATTCCCAATGTCAACCCAGCTGACCTCTACTTCTAATCCAAAAACCATGGTTGACTCAATGTTTGCTATTGCAAGCTATTGCTATTGCAACACAAAAGTGCCAGAGGCACCAGTAATGATATACAATTAAAAATACTAGAAAGTAAGGCACACCGGTTAGTACATGCTAAGACAAACACTACAAGTGTCTAAGACACTGCGCTCTCACACAACAAGTACGAGGTCTGAATACATTACAGTTATGATACACTAAACTGTTTCATTCACAGTGGCTATATACATACTCTCTCCCCAATAAACAGAATAGTTATAACTCAATTGTTCACAAGTGTATATTATGACTCTTGCCACAGCCACGCAGTCAGTATGCCACAGGCGTGCCATAGAAAGCGATCAGGTTCAATTCCTTGTAGAGCCGGGAAATTCTGCTCGGTGGACAGACTGGAATAGGGTACACACTGCTTGTAGTTCCAGCTGAGGAGATACTCAAGTGAGAAGTAGTGTCTTCAACTTCTGGAAGTTGATAACAGCCTGGAGAGTTGTATACTGACCCCCTAACTCTCCATAGATTTATAGTAGAGGACATCTCTCGAAGAGCATTGCGTGGTCTTCTGGGCCCAATGCAGAGTTCCTTTATCTATGTATATTGTATATCACCACTTGTACACACTCATCAGCACAGTATCATATTGTCTCTTCACGTGGCAAATTTTTATTCCCTTGTTTCCAGATCAAGACTTTTCCTCTTCCTCTTCTTCGTTTTTTTTTTTTTTTTTTTTTTACTATCATTACTTGTACCACACATATTCCACACGGTTTATGCTCACTCCTTCAATGATACTTCCCATCCTCCTCTAGTGTGCGAGTTGTCCCTGCTTTCCTGCGTGTTTCTTGGTTTAAACACCCTTGTTTCAAAAGAGAGTGACAGCTTAGATACAGTCTTGTCAACATTTTGTAATTTTATTTAGCAATTATTGTTTGAGCCTTATAGGCGAATGTCACAAGATATTGTCAACCACTGGATTCACTAGATTGGAATGGGGTTCATGGTAACTTATCAATTCATTTTTTAAGTTGCTGTTATCTTTTTCATCCTATCTTGGACTAGCTTTTCCATACTTCCACTCTATTTTACGTAGCCAAACAGTTATCTGCCCTTGCAAACTTGCTCCTTTACTACCAAGTTAACTAATACTGGGCAGCCTAACAGAAGTTCCAATATCCAGTCTTTCACCACAATTCACCTACACACACTTTTCACTCATTGATTTTCTTTTTTCAATGTCATAAATATTTTGCTTTCACAGACTGCTGTGCTTTGAACATAAAATTGTAGGAACATCTGCCTCACATGTCACTTTTTTTTTTTTTTTTTTTTTTTTTTTTTTTTTTATTAAAGAATATGTTCCTTGCTTATTCCTATTTGCTTCTGATACATTTCCATTCTCACTTTTATTTTCTTTTGATCCATTTCTTTTTTCTTTGATAGACAAGTCAAACAACAATGGCAATATGTTGCAGCCCCCTGTGTTTCACCCTACTTACTACGAACTTACTTTTCTTAGCTTCCAATTTTATTAGTCATTTGGTTTTTAAGATACTTAAATTAATTGTTTGACCCTGTATTTTTATATCTTATTTTACCTTCGGTTGATAAAGGATTTCTGGTATGCTCACAAAGAGAGAGCTGATTTTCCCACCCCTCACCCCCCTTACCTTGTCCTGAAACAAACTTATCGCCAAGTATCTTGCAGTTTTTTTCCTATTATTAATCTCTTAGTCTAGTCATCAATTTAAAAGTGTCAGTTGTTGGTCCCATTGTCTAATAATTTGTACATTTATACACATGAAGTTCCAATTTTTATTTGGAACATATAGACTCTGATAATCATGAATCACAGTTCAAATGGCTCTGGGCACTATAGGACTTAACATCTGAGCCAAGGCAGGATTCAAACCTGCGACCATAGCAGTCGCGCAGCTCTGGACTGAAGCGCCTAGAACCGCTCGGCAACGGTGGCTGGCGAATCATAGTTACCATCAGACGGACAGAAATACTGTGTTAACTTTAATACAACATAGGGACATAGCTAAAAATGTCTTTACATAATTTCCAGTTCTGATTACTTTCCTTTAATTTAATCTAACAAATAGGTTAGTGTAACATGATGTTGACAGAGGCAAATTATATATACTCACAAATTATTTAGCTAGAGGTATCTGGTTTGTATGTCTGGGAGGGAGGAGGGTGCAAGCTGAAAACTTCAAGAAAAGATTACTCATTTCATACCTGCTGGATTTAACTGCAGTTTATCTCTTCCATATACCAACCACATACCTAATGTGCATGGCAAACAGTTTGAAAGTATTATTCTATACTCAGCATTTGGAACTATCAGTTCCTTCATGAGAGAGGAAAGAGGGATAAGTTTCTGAAGGTCTGAAAGGTCACTCGGACTCCACAACTAATGTGAGGACAAGAGGAACAAATGTGTCTATAAGAAGTTTTGGAATTTCACCTCCTGAAGGTAAAATACTGATCAGTCTGTCAGTCTTCTAGTAATTTTATGGTTTCCTCGCATGAATTTTCACTTGGACATGATTATTCTATGTTTCATCACTCACCTGAGAGATATCTCTGAATTCCCAAAGAGACATACCTTCAAATTGCCATCAGCTGTTATCGGTAAACGGTTGCACGTGCCACAGAAGTGTTCACTCATTGAGGTAATAAATCCCACACGTCCCTTGAAGCCCGGGACATGGTATGCCTGCAAAAAGAAATTGTAAGAAAATAGGTACTGCTGTTGTGAAAATACTATAAATGTGTTGCTCACCAAGTGGAGGAAGGAGAAAATGTGCATTAAGGGGAGTTTGAACGCCCTATCCTGACAATGTTACATTTAGTGACTTAACTTCCCCGTACTTCAGGAACAACTGTAGCCATTGACAAGAAACTTTTACAGGACATTAAACTATATGTTCTGAGTCTTACAATAATTGCATTTCAGCCACTGCTTTTGGAAATACAATTTTCTAATTACACAGTTAAAATTTTGTGTACCTTTTTGTATGTTATTCTAAATAATTTTATTTATACATAACATTATGTTTTTCTTTTAGTTCAGAAGACTCAGGATACATATGTCATTACTCCCTGAAAATTTGAATTCGCTACTTGCCGTAGTTTCGGAGATTTAGGGAAAAATGCAAGAGAAAATGTAAATTTTCAGGAAGAGTTTTTAAAGTTTCAATAGACTGTAACTCAATATATGCTTAACATTTTATTTTTAGTCACTCAGAAGCACCCTGCACCATACTGTATATCATCCTCTTGATCTTTTTTAAGTTTGTTTTGTTTTCTTCTTTCTGGACTCCGTAGTGGCCAACTGTGCTGCATACTCTGCTTTACCAGTGCAAACCTTGTCCATCCCTTCAAATTCTCTGATGCAGTTTGCTCCAGAATTAATTCCCATATGTTGTAGCACTTTCACGCTACCAATGTTGCCATCATTAAAAGCAATAACAGCATGACTGACCCCCACTTTAGTGTCTTCATTACAAGAAAAACATTTTTTGGTCTACATCTACATCTACATCCATACTCCTCAAGCCACCTGATGGTGTAGGCTACCTTGAGTACCTCTATTGGTTCTCCCTTCTATTCCAGTCTCGTATTGTTCGTGGAAAGAAGGATTGTCGGTATGCCTCTGTGCGGGCTCTAATCTCTCTCATTTTATCCTCATGGTCTCTTCGTGAGATATACGTAGGAGGGAGAAATATACTGCTTGACTCCTCAGTGAAGGTATGTTCTCGAAACTTCAACAAAAGCCCATACCGAGCTACTGAGCGTCTCTCCCGCAGAGTCTTCCACTGGAGTTTATCTAACATCTCCGTAATGCTTTCATGATTACTAAATGATCCTATAACGAAGCATGCTGCTCTCTGTTGGATCTTCTCTATCTCTTCTATCAACCCTATCTGGTACAGATCCCACACTGCTGAGCAGTATTCAAACATTGGGGGAACAAGTGTACTGTAACCTAATTCCTTTGTTTTTGGATTGCATTTCCTTAGGATTCTTCCAATGAATCTCAGTCTGGCATCTGATTTACCGATGATCAACTTTATATGATCATTCCATTTTAAATCACTCCTAATGCATACTCCCAGATAATTTATGGAATTAACTGCTTCCAATTGCTGACCTGCTATATTGTAGCTAAATGATATGGGATCTTTCTTTCTATGTATTCGCAGCACATTACACTTGTCTACATTGAGATTCAATTGCCATTCCCTGCACCATGCATCAATTCGCTGCAGATCATCCTGCATTTCAGTGCAATTTTCCATTGTTGCAACCTCTCGATATACCACAGCATCATCCGCAAAAAGCCTCAGTGAACTTCTGATGTCTTTCACAAGGTCATTTATGTGTATTGTGAATAGCAACGGTCCTACGACACTCCCCTGCAGCACACCTGAAATCACTCTTACTTCGGAAGACTTCTCTCCATTGAGAATGACAGGCTGCGTTCTGTTATCTAGCAACTCTTCAATCCAATCACATAATTGGTCTGATAGCCCATATGCTCTTACTTTGTTCATTAAATGATTGCGGGGAACTGTATCGAACACCTTGCGGAAGTCAAGAAACACAGCATCTACCTGGGAACCCGTGTCTATGGCCCTCTGAGTCTCGTGGACGAATAGTGCGAGCTGGGTTTCACACGATCGTCTTTTTCGAAACCCATGCTGATTCCTACAGAGTAGATTTCTAGTTTACAGAAAAATCATAATACTCGAACATAATACATGTTCTGAAATTCTACAACTGATCGACATTAGAGATATAGGTCTATAGTTCTGCACATCTGTTCGACGTCCCTTCTTGAAAACGGGGATGACCTGTGCCCTTTTCCAATTCTTTGGAACGCTACGCTCTTGTAGAGACCTACGGTACACTGCTGCAAGAAGGGGTGTAAGTTCCTTCGCATACTCTGTGTAAAATTGAACTGGTATCCCATCAGGTCAGCGGCCTTCCCTCTTTTGAGTGATTTTAATTGTTTCTCTATCCCTCTGTCATCTATTTCAATATCTACCATTTTGTCATCTGTGCGACAATCTAGAGAAGGAACTACAGTGCGATCTTCCTCTGTGAAACTGCTTTGGAAAAAGACATTTAGTATTTCGGCCTTCAGTCCATCATCCTCTGTTTCAGTACCTTTTTGGTCACAGAGTGTCTGGACATTTTGTTTTGATCCACCTACCGCTTTGACATAAGAGCAAAATTTCTTAGGATTTTCTGCCAAGTCAGTACATAGAACTTTACTTTCGAATTCATTTAACGCCTCTCACATGGCCCTCCTCAGATTACATTTCACTTCACGTAATTTTTGTTTGTCTGCAAGGTGTTGGCTACGTTTATGTTTGCTGTGAAGTTCCCTTTGCTTCCGCAGCAGTTTTCTAACTCGGTTGTTGTACCACGCTGGCTCTTTTCCATCTCTTACGATCTTGCTTGGCACATACTCATCTAATGCATATTGTACGATGGTTTTGAACTTTGTCCACTGATCCTCAACACTATCTGTACTTAAAACAAAACTTTTGTGTTGAGGCATTAGGTACTCTGATATCTGATTTTTGTCACTTTTGCTAACCAGAAAAATCTTTGTACCTTTTTTTAATATTTCTATTTACGGCTGAAATCATCGCTGCAGTAACCGCTTTATGATCGCTGATTCCCTGTTCTGCGTTAATTGTTTCAAATAGTTCGGGTCTGTTTGTCACTAGAAGGTCTAATATGTTATTGCCACGAGTCAGTTCTCTGTTTAACTGCTCAAGGTAGTTTTCAGATAAAGCTCTTAAAAAATTTCACTGGATTCTTTGTCCCTGCCACCCATTATGAAAGTTTGAGTCTCCCAGTCTATATCCGGCAAATTAAAATCTCCACCCAGAACTATAACATGGTGGGCAAATCTACTCGAAATATTTTCCAAATTATCCTTCAGGTGCTCAGCCACAACAGCTGCTGAGCCAGGGGGCCTATAGAGACATCCAATTACCATGTCTGAGCCTGCTTTAACCGTGACCTTCACCCAAATTATTTCACATTTCGGATCTCCATCAATTTCCTTCGATACTATTGCACTTCTTATCGCATTAAACATGCCTCCCCCTTCACTGTCCAGCCTGTCTCTGCGGTATACATTCCAATCTGAGTTTAGAATTTCATTACTGTTTACATCTGGTTTCAGCCTACTTTCTGTCCCTAGTACTATGTGGGCATTGTGACCGTTTATTAATGAGAGCAGTTCTGGGACCTTTCTATAGACGCTCCTGCAGTTTACTATTAGCACATTAATATTGTTATTCCCTGCTGCATTTTGTCTACTCCTACCTTGCCGCATCTCAGGAGGTGTCTTGTCGGGCCTAGGGAGGGAGTTCTCTAACTTAAAAAACCCACATGTGCACTCCACACATACTCCGCTACCCTTGTAGCCGCTTCCTGCATGAAGTGCACGCGTGACCTATTCAGGGGGACCCTACATTTCTGCACCCGATAGCGGAGGTCGAGAAATTTGCACCCCAGATCTCCGCAGAATCGTCTGAGCCCCTGGTTTAAGCCTTCCACTCGGCTCCAAACCAGAGGACCACTATCGGTTCTGGGAACGATACAACAAGTAGCTAGCTCAGATTCCACCCCGCGAGGCTTTCCGCCTACACCAACTCCGCTAACTGCCTGTACGAACTGAGGATGACCTCTGAACCCAGACGGCAGGATTCATTGGTGCCGACATGAGCAACAATTTGCAGTCGGGTGCACCCAGTGCTCTCTATCACTGCCAGCACGGCCTCCTCCACATCTCGGATGAGACCCCCGGCAAGCAGACAGAGTGAACACTGACCTTCTTCCCCGACCTTTCCGCTATTTCCCTAAGGGGCTCCATCACCCGCCTAACGTTGGAGCTCCCAATAACTAATATACCCCTCCCCCCATGTGCCTGCTCGGACCTTGCTGAAGGAGTGGCCACATGTCCACTCACAGGCAGAACGGGCGATGCCACACGGCCAGCCTCCACACTGACCCTCCGCCTCATGCGCCGCGAATGCCGCTGAACCCGCCACTCCCCTTGGGAAGAGGGTGGCCCAACCGTGCCCGGTAGCCGCAAAGATGTCTTGACAGCAGGGTCAGTGGGTGAAGCATGTAATGTAACACCTGGGGTGTACCATGCAACGCACCAGACTCCCCACTGCCGCTACACTCTGAGGCAGCAGCCTGAAGATGGCTAACCGCGGCTTCAACACATTCAGCTGTTTGCGAACAGTGGCCAGCTCCTCCTGTGTCCGTACACAGCAGTCACACATCCTATCCATCATAAGAAATCAATTTACTGTAGAGAGTTAATCAACTTATAACTAGACTGCTAATTCACTAAAGGCGGCTGATAGTTGACTAAACTGTGGTTACTAGACACTTCCTGTAGAAAACAATGAAAATAGCACTACCTGTCTCTGGACTGTATTGAAAACAAACACTAGCACTACTGGCATTATGGCTGACTAAACGGACTCTCTCTGACTGTATTCAAAACAAACACGAAATCTATGGAACACTATTACTAGCACCCGACAATTAAAGCTTCCTAAAAGCAAAAACACATGGAAAAGGAAGTGACAAGTAAGAAAAATAGAGTTCATACTTCAATTAGCATAGCTCGCTGCACAGCAGACGTGATGCAGATGGCAGTTACAACGACACTGACACAATAAGATTATTGAACGACTCACTGGGATTTTGAGTCTGACAATGCAGACACTTCTTCAATAATTCAGGATTGCCAGGTCTCTGTAAACAGGTTTTATGATATCCACAACTGCTGCTGGGATAGAATGTTTATGGCTGTATGACCTGTTTGAGTACTGGGCATTGCGGTAATTGCACCATGAACCAGATCTAGGAGGGCAAAGATGGTGTACTGGTTTATCATCAGCTGACAGTCTCTGGAAGAAGGTAGCCCATACTGCCTGCTTCATTTTCAACAAATCCTCAGTATTATTTCTAATGGCAATCTCATAATACTGTTGTAGTTCATCAATCATGTTGTCTGTCAGCCTGCTTCTTATGGTCTTACCACCTGAAAGTTTCTTGTCTCTCAAACTTTGTTTCAACTTCCTCAATCTGGTATCCATCCTCTTCTGGACATGAGCAACACATTCCAGTTCTGTGATAAGCTTCTCACCATAAGGCTGAGTGGCTACTACACTGTTATATGCATTTGAGTCTGCATAACCTAAGAACTTAGTGTAACACACTCCCCTTTAGTTTACAGATCGATTATAAATTTCAACAGCTCCACAGGCCTCCGTACGACTAGTTGTCCTTCATAATTTCTGTCACAGATATGCCCTTCTTCATTCCCTGATTTATACTTATAACAATGTTTGGTTAAAATCTGGAAATCTATTAGCTTTCCAGTATCAACACTGGTCACTGTAGCAACAGAATTCTTAGAACTGCAGCTGCGCTTCTACCAAGTGCCCCAAAAGCTACTGATATGACAATCATACCATCGTTTATTTCAGCAGCTTCATTTGTAGCACCCTTAATTGACTCACATGCAGTGGATTTCACAGCAGCTCCAATAAATCCTGCATACTTGTCCATTTTACAAAGTGGGCGTGGCATATACATCACGACACACATTGTTTCTGCTGCAGTGTGTCCTTTGCCAATAGCTCTCAATCCATAAAACCACCTAACATTTATGTCAAAATAATTATCTTTACACTTATCAGAATTCCAAAATGAATGAGTGTATTTACAAATGGCAGAATTAATGGTAAGTTTCCTGGCTAGTCCATTTGATACCTCAATGTCTTCATGTAAACTAACTGGCCCTCCACATACATACAGCACACACATTCACATAACACCCCTGTTAGGATGTGTAAATGTATCAGAATATAACCTAACTTACCGTTTACATGAGTTTTGTTTTGAGATAACTGTGTTATCACTATGTTTTATTTTAATCTTCGAAGCACTAATGGGTGTTTCGCTAGATACTCATGAGTTTGCCAGTATTTCATTGTCTGCAACTTCACACACCACATGCTGAACACAATGTTTCTCTTTATTCAAAAATTTATTACCATGAAACCCACATTTCTTAAAAACACTTCATTTTGGAGTCATACTTTTTGAGAGATTTACCAGTCTATTCATCACTTCTCCTCGGAAAAACGTTAGCACTTTGATATACAAAGCATGTTTATACTATGAAAAGATACGATACTATTTTTGACAGTGCTACCAATGCAAACACATAATTTAACCTTTATAACACAGCAATCCACAGCTTTCTACAGGGTAGTCCATTGATAGTGACCGGGCCAAATATCTCACGAAATAAGCATGAAATGAAAAAACTACAAAGAACGAAATTCGTCTAGCATGAAGGGAGAAACCAGATGGCGCTATGGTTGGCCTGCTAAATGGCACTGCCATAGGTCAAACTCATATCAACTGCATTTTTTAAAAATAGGAGCCCCCATTTTTTATTACATATTCATGTAGTACGTAAAGAAATGTGAATGTTTTAGCTGGACCACTTTTTCACTTTGGGATAGATGAAGCTGTAATAGTCAAAAATGGTTCAAATGGCTCTGAGCACTATGGGACTTAACTTCTGAGGTCATCAGTCCCCTAGAACTTAAAACTACTTAAACCCAACTAACCTAAGGACATTACACACATCCATGCCCAAGGCAGGATTCGAACCTGCGACCGTAGCGGTCGTGCGTTTCCAGACTGTAGCGCCTAGCACCGCTCGGCCACTTCGGCCAGCTGCTGTAATAGTCACAAACATATAAGTATGTAGTATCACATAACTTTCCGCCAGTGCGGACGGTATTTGCTTCGTGATACATTACCCGTGTTAAAATGGACCGTTTACCAATTGCGGAAAAGGTCGGTATCGTGTTGATGTATGGCTATTGTGATCAAAATGCCCAAGGGGCGCGTGCTATGTATGCTGCTCGGTATCCTGGACAACATCATTTAAGTGTCGGGACCATTCGCCGGATAGTTACATTATTTAAGGAAACAGGAAGTGTCCAGTCACATGTGAAACATCAACCATGACCTGCAACAAATGATGATGCCCTAGTAGGTGTTTCAGCTGCTGGGGCAGCTAATCCACACATCAGTAGCAGACAAATTGCGCGAGAATTGGGAATCTCAAAAACGTCGGTGTTGAGAATGCTACATCAACATTGATTGCACCCGTACCATATTTCAATGCACCAGGAATTGCATGCCAATGACTTTGAATGTCATGAACAGTTCTGCCACTGGGCACAAGAGAAATTACGAGACGATGAAAGATTTTTTGCATGTGTTCTATTTAGCGATGAAGCATCATTCACCAACAGCGGTAACCTAAACCGCCATAATATGCACTATTGGACAACGGAAAATCTACGATGGCAGCGACAAGTGGAACAGCAGCGACCTTGGCAAGTTAATGTATGGTGTGGCATTAAGGGAGGAAGGTTAATTGGCCCCCATTTTATCCATGGCAATCTAAATGGTGCAATGTATGCTGATTTCCTGCGTAATGTTCTACCAATGTTACTACAAGATGTTTCACTGCATGACAGAATGGCGATGTACTTCCAACATGATGGATGTCCGGCACATAGTTTGCGTGCGATTGAAGCAGTATTGAATAGCACATTTCATGACAGGTGGATTGGTCGTCAAAGCACCATACCATGGCCCGCACGTTCACCGGATCTGACGTCCCCGGATTTCTTTCTGTGGGGAAAGTTGATGGATATTTGCTATCGTGATCCACCGACAATGCCTGACAACATGCGTCAGTACATTATCAATGCATGTGCGAACATTACGGAAGGCAAACTACTCACTGTTGAGAGGAATGTCATTACACGTATTGCCAAAGGCATTGAGGTTGACAGACATCATTTTGAGCATTTATTGCATTAATGTGGTATTCACAGGTAATCACGCCGTAACAGCATGCGTTCTCAGAAATGATAAGTTCACAAAGGTACATGTATCACATTGGAACAACCGAAATAAAATGTTCAAATGTACCTAGGTTCTGTATTTTAATTTAAAAAACCTACCTGTTACCAACTGTTCGTCTAAAATTATGAGACATATGTTTGTGACTATTACAGTGCCATCTATCACAAACTGAAAAAAGTGGTCCAACTAAAACATTCATATTTCTTTATGTATTACACGAATATGTAATAAAAAATGGGGTTCCTATTTTAAAAAACACAGTTGATATCAGTTTGAGCTATGGCAGCGCCTTATAGCAGGCCAACCATTGCGCCAGCTGGTTTCCCCCTTCGAGCTAGACAAATTTCGTTCTTTGTAGTTTTTTCGTTTGACACTTATTTCGTGAGATATTTGGCCCGGTCACGATCAATGGACTACCCTGTATATAAAAAATTACAGATTTTATTAGGTCTTGAAGTAATGCATGTAAAAATTTTAACATTTTCAACTGGTGTAGATTATATTTTAGAAAATAAAATGAAATACTTCTCACACAAGTTTATAAGTAATATACATATCATTTTATTTGGAAAATGGCAAATTTTATAATCAGATAAAAACCCGAAAAAGTGAAAAAGAATGTTTTCCCCTTCTAACTCCCCTTAAAGTTATGGAAATGTGTAAGCTTTCGGAGCCAGTGGCTTCTTCTTCTGGCAGAAACAATAAGGGGAAGGAAAAGGGAAGAAAGAAAAGGATTGTCAAGGTTTAGGAAATGGGGAGAGTTGCAGAAAAGCTGCAGAGAAACCCAGGCCAGGACAGACTTACTGAATGGGATGAGAAATATGTAACTAAACCAGTCTATCTCTCATACCACCAGCAGATGTGAAGTATTCTTGTGATTGGTAGTAAGTCATAAACATTAAATTATTTTCAATGTATGTTCATACGTAATACTGCACGTACCTTTGAGGTATCATTGGGCCCATTGGGAAGAGGATCAAAATTAGGCCACTGCTTTCTAATTATTTGGAGCATTTCACAAAATGAGACCATCTTCCCATCATTCCATTTGTTGCCGCTGAAAGGCATGTACTCGATAAATCTTACATCAACATTTTTCTCTTTTGTTTACTCCACAAAACTGCACACTTCATCTTCATTAAAACCTCGCATTACAACACAATTTATCTGTGGAAGAAAGACACCATTAAAAACTTGGTATCAGATAAAGCATGGTTTAAACAGAGTTTGAAAGACTTTTTGATAGATAACTCATCCTACTCTATAGATGAATATCTTAACAGTGGCTGTTAGGCCAGCTTAAATAAGAATGTCTGTTAGATTTCAGTTCTGAGAGCACTTTGCCATAACAGTCAAGATTATGTACTTTTTGTTTGATAAATTTATTAATAGTGCATAACAATGTTTCAGTCTGACAGCGTATCAATTCTGAAAATATTAGCTGTTCCAGTTTGTATTGTATTCACCTAGTTTGACAATCTCCTGACAAATTCAGGGTATTCAAATGTTTTATATTTTTTATGTTATACTTTCTGGCATGTTACTCACCCATGAGAATCGTCTCATGTTTTGGGTCTTGGAACAAAAGCTGAATCTAACCTAATCTAACCTACAAAATAATGGTTCTACAAGTCTGTTGTTATATTTGTATACCTCACTGATTCTGTTAAATTAATCTTTTTCTCTCTTTTTAGAGAATGTCTGAATTTATCTTAGCATGCCAGGCTGTTAACCTTCTTAACAATTTATGAAAATTAAACTACATACATCTCCAATCTTTTTCCCCACTCCAACACACACATCTTTTGCTGAAGGTATTATTTTAACTATTACATGAAATTAAGAAGCTTTCTTGAAACTGTGCTGCCATTTGTGAAACAAAGTTAAAAGTGTTCTCAAGATAAAAGGTCTTCACAAAAGGAGCATTTAGTATCTGTGCAGGTGGTAATACTGACAGCCATCATATAAACAAGCCCAAATGGTAGAACATCCTGCTTTACACATACACGCAATAGCAGAAAAAAGGAAAAGAGCACACCTTTCATTCAAGCATTGAATATATAAACTGATGAGACAAAACACTATGACCTCATGTTTGATAATGTGTTTGTCCACTGTTGGAACACAATACAGCAGTGATTTTGTGTGGGACAAGTTCAACAAATTTCAGGTATGTTCCCAGCATTATGTGAGGTATGTTCCCAGCATTATGCAGCACCGCATGTCTAAGCACAGGTCATGTAATTCCCATAAATTGCAGATCAGTGGTTTCTGGGTGCAGAACTGGTATCTGATAGCATTGCAGATGTATTCCATCAGATTCAGAAGGGGTGAATTTGATTCTGGCCTCGTGACACTGAAAGTCATATTGTTGAAACATGTCACCTTCATTAGGGACAGGGTGCGGACAGTGCACAATAATGTTCACACAGAACAAAGCTGTTATGGAGCCTTCAGTTACTACCACAGGACCCATAGAAGACCAGGTGAATGTCCTCCATAGCATAATATTGCTCCCACTGGCCTAAGTCTGTAGCAAAGTGCACCTTTCAAGCACCAATTCACTCTGTTGACAGTGTATGTGCACAAAACCGTCACGCAGGTGTAATGCGAAACTCGAATGATTCAACCAGATGACACGTTTCTATTGATTCACTGCCCAATCTCAATGCTCCTGAGCCACAGAAATTGTAATTCAACTGTGTTGTCAACATGGGAACATACAGGGGTTGTCTGCAGCAGAGCCCTATGTTTAACAATGTGCAATGGATGGTGTGCTCTGAAATACTCATGCTTCCACCAGCACTATGTAGCTTCCTCAGCTGAATGTCATCTTTTTCAAAGGAACCATCCCAGAATTTGTCTTAAATCATTTAGGGAAATCAAGGAAAACCCAAATTTTGGTGGCCCGATGGGACTCGGGTCCGTTGTCCTCTCGAAGGCAAGTCCACTGTTTGACCACTGTGGTGGCATGACCTAGTCTTAATTAAGCCAGAAAATCTTGGGAAATGCTGACAGATTTAAGATATAACAATTTAAAACAATCCTTTCATGAATTTCACTACAATTTTCTGCTCTTTTGAAAAACAATTTCTTTTGACTGTTTTGATGTTGTTTAGTATGTTTAAATAATGATGGCAGTCTCTATAAAAGGGCAGTTCGGCTTTTAAGTTTAGTTATACTGTTTTAAACTACATCCTTCATCTATTTGTCCACCCAGAAGTGCTATAGGATGTAACTTGAAGACTATGGTGAGGTGGTGGGGGACAGTCATGTGTTGAGGAGGAGGTGCTGCCAGAAATGAAGTGTGTGAGGTGACGTTATTGACACAGCATACAGGGAGAATAAAAATACTCTATTCCATATTCATTCACAATCTACGTCTGCCCCCATATGGTTTTACTTTTCTCCAATAAGAAAAAAGAAATTGTCAGTAACTGTCTCTGTAAGGTCTTAAAAGGAAACAAACAATAGAAAATCTAGGCTGGAATAATGACCATATTATAAAAAAGATACATTGCTATTCACTGTACACAGGAAATGTTAGGTCACAGACAAGCACAACAAAAAGACTACTAAACACGTAAGCATTCGATCAGAAAGTCTTCTTCGTAAGTGGACAAAACACACACACACACACACACACACACACACACACACACACACACACACACACACACACATATGAATGTTGTTTCTCCCATGATGCGCAGTTGCTCCCAGTCTGGCCCTAGCAGCCAGAGACCGTGGTCATGTATGTGTGATCTGCATTTGCGCGCATGTGTGTGTGTGTGTGTGTGTGTGTGTGTGTGTGTGTGTGTGTGTGCGCGTGTGTGTGTGTGTGGGAAGGGGGGGGGGGGAGGTTTGCACCAAAAGCTTACGTGTTTAATGGGTGGTGTATTTTTTTTTTTTTTTCCCCTGCCTGCAACACAACATCTACACTATACAGTGAGTGCCAATCTATCCTTTTCATAATACTGTCGTTACCACCTTGCCAAGAGGCATATTGTGGAGTAATCCGAAGGGCTCTACTAATTTGTACAAGAGGAAGGAGAGCACAATCTCAATGTAAGTTTTTAGAAAACTGGTATGTGCATTACTTCTGCAAACCTTTCAGAAAGGACACAGTATGCACTTCATCCAGCAAGATGAGTAATAAACAATATTAGCAATACTGCATCAAACTTGTTCACTTTCATCTTTGGATTAAACATTCAATTTCAGAGAGTACAGAATTTGGCAGAATCAAATTTTGGGGATATGTGGAACTGGGACAACGGCATATTTTTTACCCATTCACAAACTAAGCACTGCTGATTGCTACTTTTATTGTGTCTGCTGCTGCAATGCATATATGAAACTGTAAGTGCAGCATCTATGATGGAATAAAATGTTATACAAATGAAACAAACAGGCACAGTGAAATAGAGTAGTATGGCTCATCATTTCGGTCTCACAGATTAGCAGGTGTTGACTCGAAAGATAATACTTAAGGAGTTGAATCCAAAGGAGAGGATGTACCGTATTTACTCAAATGTAAGCCGCATTTTTTCTGGTTTTTGTAATCCAAAAAACCGCCTGCGGCTTAGAATCGAGTGCAAAGCAAGTGGAAGTTCTGAAAAATGTCGGTAGGTGCTGCCACAACTAACTTTTGCCGTCGAATATATGTAGCGCTACACAGGCATGCTTCGTAGGCACAAAGATAAATACTTGTGCCAAAACCTCTGCGTCAGTAAATAAATTAAAAAAAAAAAGGTGGAAGACGATTTTCATACATTATCCAACGAAGTAAATATAAATTCCGTATTGTTCATCTTCGAATGTAGCAGAACTTCAATGTATTACGAAAATCCGACTGGCAAGACTGTTTCGGATGTTTGTCAATATGGCCAACTCTACGTTCTGAATTTTTTCCTACCTGTGAGAAGAGATGGTTGCTTATAGGAACCTGATGAAATGTGAATCACATGCAGTATTCTCTTCATCATAAGAGTAATACGAATATAAACATGTTGCCACGTATTCTTTCGTGTTTGCTGCTATCTTATTTAAATCCTGTCTGCCTAATAAACTACGAAACTAGAGTGAGACAACAGCAAATGTGGAAGAATATACGTATCGTGTCATGTTTATATTCGTATTATTCTTATGCCTAATAGTGATACAGTCAGAACTGAAGCACGGCAACTGACTAGATTTTTAAATCTAAGATGACTCTAATTTCTGTGCAGAATTTGATGTACTAAAGAAGCGGCCGCAAAGATTTTCAAACGGAGATAAATTTTCGCCTAACTCTCGTTCAGAACATGTTCTATCATACGCAGTCTATTATTTGGTTCTTGTTGATCATTATCAAAGAAAGCAGCAGTGTAAGTAACAACAAATAGTCTCTTGCCATTGTTTCGCTAATGAGATGATTTCTCTCTCTTTTTTTTTTTTTTTTTTTTTTTTTAATTGTAGGCGGTGGTAGCGTGCATAAAAGCAAGCCATGCCGCGAGCGACGACAGGCCGCAAACACGCACTATCAGAATGCGACAAACAATGCATGACACAGTACAGTAATGTATTTTCAGCTTAGAGTGACATAAACGCCTATAACAAGGAAACCGGCACTTATCAGATCAAAGCAAAATAAGCAATTGATTCAAACCAGACGAAGCACGTGAAAAAGGAAGGGTACCAGTATAAATACGGACGGAGGGCCTGACGCATAGCAAAGGCTACCTGGTAAAGCTTAAGTGCTAAGCTTACGACTCGAACCAAACTACTGTAGCTGTATCGTCATTCATTCGACCTAAATTGTGTCTCATATTACAATGGACCGACTTTGTTTCGATTTGGAGGTGCAGCCTAAAACTTTTCTCTCCCCTTGAACTTCGAGTCTCAAATTTCAGGTGCGGCTTAGATTCGGGAATTTTTTTTTTTCCTTCCTTTATTTCGAGTCTCATTTTTCAGGTTTGAGTGCAGCTTAGATTTGAGTAAATACGGTAGGTGGTATTTCACCTAATTCTGACTATGAAATAAAACAAAGTACGGCAGGGAGCTCTGACGAATCAAAGAGCAGCGATGAAGATTCTGATGAATAGTAAAGTATGAGTTAAGAAATAAGATGCTACTGAGATCGTAAATTTTTGTTGTGTTGATGAATCTGTTAACAAACATATTCAAAAATGCACTGAAACATTGGTACATGTAGTGTTGGGAGGTGATAAACTGTCATTACGGTTAGAGGAGCTACGTATTTCTTGCTGTTCTACTCCTACATGACACTGTATCTGAAGGTACAGAATGAATCTTCACTGGCTAGAGAAATGGGTAACACAATTTTACAAGTCTCTGCTGTCATGTAATCTCTTCAGGGAAATCATGACTGTACTAAGATTCGGTTTGTGGTTGACAAGGTCAGAGTCATTAAGAAATGCAAGGCAGCTACCATGTCAGTCCTAGAAGAGAGAGACGTAGCAAACTGTCAAAGCATGTACATTCCCGGTCCATATGTTTGTGGTGATGTAATAACCAAGTAATACTGAAGTGTGATCCAAGTCGCACAAATATGGCTTTAATAATAACCTCCGAACAATATGCCTCTAAGGACTCAACAAGACACAGAACACTGATGTGCACATTACAAACTAGAATCACACAGAGAATCAGTCAGCACTGTTCCACACTAATATATGTGCGAGTCACCAGCAGATGGCATGGCAGCGACCGCGCCACACGCTTGGCTCCCAGAGACAGAATCCAGCAGCCAGCCTGCAATGATCAGTGGGTGACCAATTTAAAGACGCATGTACGGCAACACCACTCTCAGTGCACTCACACTGACATGTACTAGTAGCACGATACAGCAGTGATGAGCAGTAGTACCCCTCCTGTCTTGCGCGCCTTTTATCTGGCTCTACAATTTACTTTCCTAGACCCACACAAATGCCTGATCCTCCTAATTCAATTTGCTCTGCAGACTATTTAAAATTCACAAAGAAAAAGGAGCCAAAATTGCACTTTGTGTGCCAGTTACTTTCCAATACATTGCCACCAGCTGATCTTATTTAAGAATACTCAACTTTCGTAGCCATACTTACAGCACATCCTTTGCTTCCTGGCCTAAATCCAAGTTAACTACCAGCCCCCCTGCCCCCCCCCCCACACACACACGCCCCTGCCCCACCCCTCCCCCCCCCTCTCCCCCCTTCCCAATCAGCTAGTTGTGTGCTGTTATCTCACGTCACACCCTAGTCTATGAGTGCCCAGCTGTCTGTCGCCTGACCCCTCTACCTGCACCCCTAGCTAGCCCACAGATGGCTCCCCACTCTCCCACGAGCCACGAAATGCTGCCCTCCAAACCCCTCCCATCTCTCTCCATCCCTCACATTGCCTCAACCCACCCCATCCTACCCCACTCTAAAGCCCCACCTCACTCCAGAACACTCACCATGGGCCAGTAAAGAGCTGGCAGTTGAGCGACCACAACATAAGGAGACATGCATGTGCATGTGAGTGAGTGAGTGTGTGTGTGTGTGTGTGTGTGTGTGTGTGTGTGTGTGTGTGTGTGTGTGTGTGTGCACGCGCGCGCATGTTTTCCCTACAGCTAGAAAAAGAAAGTGCATTCTGGAAGCTCGCCAAGCAACGTACTTTTAGCTTGGAAGGTAGAAGACGAGGTACTGGTGGAAGTAAAGCTGTGAGTACGGGTCGTGAGTCATGCATGGATAGCTCAGATGGTAGAGCACTTGCCCACAAAAGGCAAAGGTCCCAAGTTTGACTCTTAGTCCGGCACACACTTTTAATCTGCCACGAAGTTTCATATCAGTGCACACTCCACTGCACAGTGAAAATCTCATTCTACAAACCTTTTGTTCGTGTGCCTATCAATGAGACAGTGCTTCTGCCTTTTGGTGAGCCATCTGCTTTATTCCTAAATAATTCGTAATTTTCAACAGAAACTTTCCGTACGTTATTATTGCATCCTACATTACAATATGCAATTTCCACAATATGTGGTCATCTGTGAATATAATGGGGGTAACAACTGTAGGAGACCAAAAACTGACTGCAGTAAGCAAGTTCAAGTTATTGTACGCTGTAGTAGTTACGCAGAGGTGAAGAGGGTCACACAGGATAGGCTAGCATGGGCAACTCCATGAAACCAATCTTCAGATGGAAGATCACAACAATAAAAACATTTGATTCAGCATACACCAGACTCCAAACAGCGTACACAACCTGTATGCTCAGAAACACAGAAAATCATATTGGTTCCATCAGCAGGAAACTTCAGCCCGTAATTGTTATGGAACACTGCGGCGATTTTGTTCATTAATAAAACCCAAAACTGGGGAGTAATAAGAAAGTATTGTTGTAACTTCTTATCAACCTCATTACCAAAATACATATTAAGAAGACTGGTAAATTTTTATTTTAAAGGGGTCACTCCAAAGCGCCACGAAAGTATTTGAGCAATGTATAAAATTAGAGAATCGGTGCACAATATTGAAAGCCTATCTACATTATCTATATCTGCATGACTAGTCTGTAATTCACAATTGAATGCTGGCAGAGGGTTCAGAGAACCACCCTCAACCTATTTATCTACCATTCCACTCCCCTACAGCATTTGAGGAAAAACAAACACTTCAATATTTCCGTACAAGCTCTGATTTCTCTTATTTCATTACAATGATCATTTCTCCCTATGTAAGAGGGCTCTAACAAAATATTTTCACATTCGGAGGAGAAAGTTGATGATTGAAATTTTAAGAACCTGCTCCAGCAAAATGCTTTTGCTTTAATGACTGCCACCCCAATTCACATGTGATATCTGTGGCATGCACTTTCCTGTTTCCCAATAATACAAAATGAGCTGCCTTTCTTTGAACTTTTAAATGATGTCCTCTGTCAGTCCTATCTGGTAAGCATCCCACACCATGCAGAATACTCCAAAAGAGGACAGACAAGTATAGTTGTAGATAGTCTCTTTAGTAATCCTAATCTTCTAAATGTTTTACTATTAAATCACAGTCTTTTGTTTGCTTTGCCACCACATTATCTATGTGAGCATTCCAATTTAAGTTATTTGTAAATGTAATTCCTAAGTATTCAGTAGACTTCACAGCCTTTAGATCTGTGTGAATTATCATGTAAACAAAATTTAGTAGATGCCTTTTACTACTCGTGCAGATGACATAAAAATTTTTATTATTTAAGGTCAGTTACCACTTTTTGCATCATATGGATAGGTAGCCTAAATCATTTTGCAGTTCATTTTGATCATCTGATCACTTTACAAGACAGTAAATGATTTGCGAGACTGTAAATGATAGCATCATCTAAGAGGACTGCTCAGATTCTCTCTTAAATTGTTAATGTAGATCGGCAACAGCAGGTGGTCTATAACACTTCCTTGAGGAATGTCAGATATCACTTCTGTTTTACTTGACGATTTTCCATCAATTGCTATGAACTGTGACCATTCTGACAGGAAACCACACATCCAGTTGTACAACTCAGACAATACTCCATAGGCACACAATATGATTAGAAAATGCTTGTGAGGAACTGTTTCAAAAAGTCTTCTGGAAATCTACAAATATGGAATCAATTTGAGATCCCCAGTCGACAACACTTATTACTTTGTGTGACTAAAGAGCTAGCTGTGTTTTAAAAGGTCGATATTTCTGAATCTATCTTAGCTATTTATCAATGAATCATTACCTTTGAGATAATTCAAAATATTCAAACACAATATACGTTCCAAAATCCTAATGCAAATCAACATTAGTGATATGAGTCTGTTATTTAGTAGATTACTCCTCTTTTCTTTCCTGAGCATTGGTGTGACCTGAGCAACTTTTCAGTCTCTAGGTATGGATCTTTATCAAATGAGCGGCTATATATGATTTCTAATGGAGCTATTGTATCAACATTCTCTGAAAGAAACATAAATGGTTTATGACACTGAGGAGAGCTACTACTAAGTTACTCACAGTTGCAGTTGTTCTTGATTTGAATACTGCAATATTTACTTTGTTGTCTTTGGTGAAGAAATTTCAGAAATCCGTGTTTAGTAACTCTGCTTTAGTAGCACTGTCATCAGTAACATTACCACAGCTATTGCGCAGTGAAGGTATTGGTTGTGTCTTGCCATTGGTGTACTATACATTCAACCAGAACCTCTTTGGATTTTCTTCCAGATTTCAAAACGAAGTTTCACTATGGGAATTATTAAACACATCTTCCACTGAAACCCACCCTAAGTTTCGAGCTTCAGTAAAACATCGCTAATCTTGGAGATTTTGCATTCTTTTAAATTTTGACATGCTTTTTTTCATTGCTTCTGCAGCTGAGTTTTGACATATTTTGTGCACCACCCTTTTAATTTATTTGGTATCCATTCAATTTATTTGGTATATATCTCTTAATTGATGTCGATACTATTTCTCTGAATTTAAACCATCTCTGGTCTACACTTACATAGTCAGACTTGAAGGAGTAGAGACTTAGTAGAGACCGTCACCTTGGAAGGCATCAAGTTAATTTTTATCTGCTTTCTCATTAAATGCCCTATTGTGTACGGCTGAAAATTAATAGAGATAAGGCAAACAGAATGTGCAAAGTAAGTGGAAATTACTCGTCTCTTCCCCGATTACAGTGCAATAGAAGATACTACAAGATGTTGACAGATTGCCCTATCTCGGTAGCTTTATATGTAATAATGAGGTCACAGATGCAGAAATCACCAGCAGAACTGTAAAATCAGTCCATATGGCAATTAGGTCTGTAATATGTCAACAAAGCTTTGCCTGTACTCCTTTATTGTTTATATTTGTGAGACTTGGAAAATGTCAGTAAAATCAGCACACAGTCTCCATATTTTTCACCAACAATGCTAGAGATGAATTCTGAAGATGTTAACCCGACCAAGTTACAAACGATGTAGTGCTGAGAATACGAGGTCTACACAGCCTGCACAAAATTATTGTTGAAAGAAGACTGAAGATTGCAGGTTATGTTCTACACATGTAAGGTGGAAGAATCCCAAAATCAACACTGTTGTGGAAATCAATGGACAGATACAGATGTACAGGAAGACCTTTTAACACCTGGAACTTTTGCAATGAATCTTCAATGCATGGACACAAACTTGGAGGAAGGTGAGAACTTGGCAGCTGATCGAGTGAACTAGTGGAAACCAGTTCCTTGTATGGTACACAGCAAATCTGAGTAAGTTAGTAAGTAAGTAAGTAAAGTAAGTACAACTGGGGATTTTGCAAAACTGTTGGATGATCGATATTATTGTCTAGATTTGACACTGTTGGACTTCTACCTTTTCCTTGATGTGTATTCTTCAAATTGTGAGTTTTATGAGAAAGCTGATAGGTACTTACCAATCAACCTTCCCTCACACGAACTGACATTGTCTCTTTATAAATTCTACTGTGCTAACAATTATCTACTGAGAATCCTCGACTAGGTCTCCACAGCTCAAATGAGCCAGTTTCTTTTAAATTTCTGTCTTTGGCTATAATTGTCTTCCAAGTATGGTGACACAACATCCTGTCATGAAACTTTTGCCTTTACACTTTTTTACTTTTCTGGACACTGCCTTTTTCTGCACTGTGCACTAAATACACTATGTGAGTAACGCCCAATCTCCAACAACCAATCGTGAACTGTAAACAGTTGTACACTCTACCAGGGCACATAACAAACAATTAACATTTGTTTTTTAGTGTTCTAAGCTGTGAGGTCATCAGCGGACAAATAATTTAGTACCTATTCCTAGGCAGCCGGAGTGGCCATGCGGTTCTAGGCGCTACAGTCTGGAACCGAGTGACCGCTACGTTCGCAGGTTCGATTCCTGCCTCGGGCATGGATGTGTGTGATGTCCTTAGGTTAGTTAGGTTTAATTAGTTCTAAGTTCTAGGCGACTGATGACCTCAGAAGTTAAGTCGCATAGTGCTCAGAGCCATTTGAACCTATTCCTGACGTGCAGTTGTTTGGAACAACGACTGACATGATCCAAAATATTACTTTCTTTTATTATAGCTTCACTTTTATTTTGTCTAATGATTACTAATTTCAGTATCAAATTCCATCATCAAGCCACTATATGATCAGAAAGCATAGTGTATCATTAAAATATTGTTTAATAAACAGATTACCATTATATCATCATTCCTTAAAGTAATGTCCAAACTGGAAGGACAGATGATTAATTTTGAGTATATACAAAAGTCAGAGTACTGAACCGGATATGAAAGAAGGAAAACCAGAAGGGCAGTGAGAGACGGGTGCCTTCTATCACCTTACTTCCTTAATATGTTCATCAAGGAAGTAATAACAACAACAAAGAAAAGATGACAAGAATCAAAAGGTAATTTCTGGAATACTCCAAGGAAATGTGATACGACCATTACATTTACAATGTATATAAATGATCCAGTAGAAAGTGTCAGAGGCTCCTTAATATTGTTCACAGGTATTACACTTGTCCATAAGAAAGTGTCAACAACAGAAGACAGTATCAATTTGCACAATGACCTGCAAAGGATTGGTGAATGATGCAGGCTCTGGCAGTTGACCCTGCACATAAATAAATGTAACATATCACACACACACACACACACACACACACACACACACACACACAGGAAAAGAAATCCAATACTGTACAACTACACTATTAATGACAAATTGCTGGAAACAGAATCTACCATAAAATATCTAGAAGTAACTATTCAGAGCAACCTTAAAGTGGAATGATCACACAAAACAGCAATAGAAAAGCAGATGCCAGACTAACATCCACAGGAAGAATCTTAAGTGAATGTAAATTACCCCTGTGTCCTTACCCTGTACGACTGACAGAAGAGAGAAAGAAGATCCAATGAAGTGCGGAGTGTTTTGTCACAGAATCATTTAGTCACTGTGAGATCATTACAGAGATGCTCAGCAACTCCAGTGGTAGATGCCATAAGAGAGCAGTTGTGCATCACGGAAAGATTTACTACCCATGTTTCAAGAGAGTAGTTTCCGAGAAGAGTCTGACAACATAATAGTTTCTCTCATATACAATTCATGAAATGATCACGAGAAGAAAATTTGAGAAGTTAGAGATAATACAGAAGCGTACTGACAGTCATTCTTCCCAAACACTGTTCACAAGTGGAACAAGGCAGAGGGGGTCAGTTGGTGGCATGAGACATACCCCCTGTCACACACAGTTAGGTGGTTTTTGGAGCATGATGTCGATATGGAGACTTAATTGCATGCATATACACTGCAGACTGACGACATCACAATAGTAAATCAGAGTAGGAACTAAATAAAATGTTTCAGGCCTTAAATCAAGAAATGGTAAAACTAAAGCTAAAAATGAATACAAAGAAGACAAAAGTTATGGCTACAGACAAGAAAGGAGGTGGAGGCAGGACTGACGCAAGAACAGGCAATGAGCAACTCAAGAAAGGAACTGAAATTCACTATCTCAGTAGCATTTTGCAAGAAAACAATCAATATTTCAAGGCATTCAAGAAAAGAATAGCACAGGTGAAGAGTTCCTTCCAAAATAAGAAGAAGCTGCAACTGAATAAACATATCAGCTCCCACATTAAGAAAATATTTGTAAAGACCTTTGTGTGGAGTGTTCTGACACACAGATGCAAAATCTGTACATTAGAAAAGCCAAAGGAAGCTCACCTCAAACCTGCTGAAATGTGGTTCTGGAGGAGAAGTACAAG
The DNA here is from genome assembly GCF_021461395.2 of Schistocerca americana. Classification (NCBI taxonomy): domain Eukaryota; kingdom Metazoa; phylum Arthropoda; class Insecta; order Orthoptera; family Acrididae; genus Schistocerca; species Schistocerca americana. The sequence goes on along the minus strand of NC_060130.1, from coordinate 9,410,271 downwards.
AACTAGCTGCATTGACAGAAAAATTAAAGGAAATAGGAGAGAAGAAGGAACCACTGAAAGTTATAGGCCAGAGCAAAGCAAAATACACTGGACACTTAACTGGAGATGATAATCTTTTAAAAAACATTTCTGAAGGCAAGATCATAGGTAAGAAAACAAGGGGATAACTGAGAACATCCTACATAAACAATATGATCAATGAATGGGATTTTCTTCACACATGGAGATGAAAACAACTGCTGAAGAGAGGAAGCTGTGGCTGCAGAGACAAGGTTTAACCTTTTGGAAGAGTAAGGACAAACTAATACAAAATATGATTCTGCATGGCAGCTACATATGGAATAAATGACAACTTCTTGTGTGCATTCATCAAGTCACTTACCCCAGTAGGTGTCTTATCTACTAAAAGTAAAGGTCACTGTTGTGCTTTCAATAGATGTGAACTGCACCCTGAAAATGGTATGTCTAGTTTGCAGTTGTACAGAAGCTTTTTATTTTGCAAAATGGTTCAAATGGCTCTAAGCACTATGGGACTTAACATCTGAGGTCATCAGTCCCCCAAACTTAGAAGTACTTAAACCTAACTAACCTAAGGACATCCCTGCCTGAGGCAGGATTCGAACCTGCGACCGTAGCAGCAGCATGGTTCCGGACTGAAGTGCCTAGAACCACTCGGCCACAGTGGTCAGCTTTTATTTTGCAAAGAAATTTTTGATAATAAGATGAACTGATGCTGGTACTCGCTACTGAAACCAGTAGTACTTAGACACAACAGAAGTGTGACTACAGAATTAAGAATAATTTTTCCAAACAATTGAGTATTTTTTTCAAAACAACACCACAATAGAGGAAACTTATTTTAAACTAAAGACACAAAAGAAAAAAAGAGAAACTGTAAAGATCTTGAGTCTCATAAGACTCTCTTGGGAGGAAAATATAAGATATTTAATTGGTAAACTTGCAAGGCATACTTTTTTACGTTGTATAAACTATGAAACTGTTAGCATCTTCAGCTAAAATTTACTTCTTCTGTCTTAATATACCTTCCTTCACTTTCAGCTGCAGTGTGGAGACAGGGGTGAGGGTGGGAGCGGGGATGGAGTTGAGGGTGAGGGCGTACTGCTTTAAAATGGTGATTCTTGTATTGATATTCTTAACAACAGATTTATATCTCTTGCTTATGAAAGTCTGCATGCGATGACAGCTGCACTAGTAATACCTTCACAGGGTCGTATTCAAGTTGCAAGGCTAGATCTATGCCAGCCATGGCACGCTCCCAGCCTTTCCTCCTCATGATCTGGTTGTAGCATTGGGACTGCAGGGTGTCTAAGCAGATGTTCAGACCGTCAAGCCCTGCCCTCTGCAAGGCAACCAGCTGTCTTGTCAATATGAGGCCATCGGTTGTCATTAAGACACTTTCGCGATCTTTTATTTTTTTCAGGGCACCTGTGAAACAGCAAATTATTCTAAACAAACTGAAACAAATAATTTGTAACATTTCTGCTGCATATGAAACAAAACTCCAGTTGATAAATTGAAAATACAAATTCCTTAAAAGTTAACTGTACATTTGCCCTAATACAAAGAGATAAGAAGGGTTAATAAACTGAATTGAAGAATGCAAGTTAAGATAGCAATGAAAAAATAATTAGAGGCATAAGATCACCTACTGAAACAGAGAAATGGGAATCAATATGAACCATTACCACTACTGTCAACTGATTCCATGTCTCCATGCACACTGTATAAACCACTGTGGGTTTGTCCGACAAAGTACATTGTTGTACCACACATTATGGTTTTTCCCCATTCAGTGCTCATGTGGAGTGTGGGAAGAATGATTCTTTAAATGGTTCTGTGCATGCTGTAATTAATCTTGCCTTCATGGTCGCTATAGGAGTGATACATATGCGGTTATTGTATAATCCCTAAATACCTCGCTTAATACATGTTCCTGAAATTTCATAAGTTGGGTTTTGTCATATATTTGGCGTCTATCTTCACTTGTCTGGCATTTCCAATTTTTAGTAGCTTCTTGATGCTCTCCCATGCATCAAATAAATCTATGATCAATCATGCTACACTATTTTGTATACATTCAATGTCTGCCATTAGCCTTATTTGTTATGGGTCATACTTAAGCAATATTCTAGAATGGGCCACACAAGTATTCTGTAAGCAATGTCCTCTATTGACTGATTGCATTTTCCAGTATCTTACCAACGAATTGAAGTCTGCATTCTGCTTTGCCTACAAGTGAGTCTATGTCACCATTTCATTTCATCCAAATATTTGTATGAGTTGACCAATTAAAACTGTGATTATTTGATAATGTAGTCATACAATACTGTCTTTTATTTGTTTTGTGATGTGCTCCAATTTACATTTGTGAAAACTTAAACTCAGTTGCCCATCTTTGGACCAATTTGAAATGTTATGATCTGACTCAAATTTGTACAGATCTTTTTCAGGCAATAATTCATTATAGACAACTCTATCATCCAGGAAAAGTATGAGGTTCCTTATAATATCATCTTCCAGAACATTAAGGTACAACATTAATGTAATGGTATAAATTACTATAACTGTATAAATAAGTTTATAAGTGTGTAAAATACATTGAACTATTTGTTACAACAAAACATTGTACTGGTATACTCAGCAAGATGTTAAATCAGCAGATAGCTATATTTTATGTTCAACATTTTGTGTACAGCATATATGCTGGAAAGGATTTATACCCAAATTAAATAAATCTGAAGAAATGGTAGTGTGTCTCTGGAAAAAAAATCCATAAAAACTCATACAGTCCAATTTGCTATTATGTCACTGTTACTGAAATATAATACAAAGTAACTGAATTCGATGAACATTCTCAGAGTGCAATATGCCTCAGAGTGAAATGCACAGTAATGTCAACATTATTTTTCAAGGCTATGTTTGTGATAATGGATGACAGCATACCGCACATTTTGTTCTCAATCTGAGGAAGCATTATGCACTGTAAAACACTGTACTGCTGTTCTACATAAAAGCTGTCGCATTGCCAACATCTTTCCCCTGCTGGCTGTTCTACACTTCTCATCACTGATTCAACATGTTGTAAGGTATTTTATGCTGTACGACACCACAGTCCAATCTGGTAAGGATACATTAAAAATAATATATGAATTTCAGTATTGAAACTGGAACAGCAGAACAGCTCTCATCACACTGGATATCAAATCGAGGTTGGATTACAGCCATGGGTACATTAATTCATGCTACTCAACTGTATGTCATATGTCAGAGTTCATCAACTGTAGTGGTTGGCGACTGGTGGCTGGCGACTGGTGGCATACCCATCTCTTGGCATCCTGTGAACAGATGTTCTCCACAGGTGACAGATTTGAAGAAAATGCTGGATATGGCAACAGTGGAACACTCTCTGTATCGAGGTAGCTCAGTACAGCTCAGGTGATGTGTAGTCTTGCATTATCTTGTTAAAAGATAACATCATGGAGCCCTTGAAAATACGGCACAGCGATAGGCCTTAACAAAACACAAATGCAATGGCTGCTGTCCAAATTACTGGCTATGTGAACCAGAGGTTGTGACATGTATCCAGTTGCACCCCATACCATCACATCACATGCTGGACCCGCATGGGAATGACAGGTACAATCTGGCCAGGTCTGTTGGCATCAGAGCCTCCACACACAAGTACATCAATTGTGACGATGTTACAGAACCGAGACTCATCTGATACGATGACACAGTGCCATTCCTGTGTCTGGCATTGTTGTTAGTTGCACCGCTGTCAGTTCACCTCTCTCTAGAGCTGCATTAAGGGGTTGACAGTCTGTGCTGCTCCAGATGCCATCACATTGTCTGTGTGGATACTTGTCTCACTGTATACAAGCCCACTTCCTGACTAAATGTACACAACTTCACTGCAGGATCACGTACGCATGAGCAAACACTTGTCTGCCCTCTCAGGTGCTAGTTGGGTGGCACTACTGAGGCCCTGCAAGGCATTTAGCATGGCCCTCCTGAACCTACCAATTCTATGTTCACACAAAATGAGATTCTGAGCAATGCAAGCAGCAATATAGTGAAACAATAAACCAGAGTCTCAGCAGACCATGAGCCTGCCACTGCCAAATCTGGAATGCTGATAAACATTTCTCCTTCTTCCATTATGCTTAACACGGTCTTCATGTAAACAATCAACACCGAAATAGAATTTCTGAATGAGAAACCTGCTCCATAAGCTTATCTTGCATACAGAATATGCATGGAAGTGCTGAAAAGTAATGCCTCTGAATTTTTTATTCTGTTCTCAATATCGGTCGAGGTATGACACGTCACACATATTACTTGGTCAGCTTTCCCACTTCACTGACTCGTGGCACACCCCCCTCCCGCAAACAGATGGAGTCACAATAGGCAGCCCACTCTGACCAGAGATTGTGAATATATTTACGGTGCACTTCGAGGAAGAGGCCCTGATGTCATCCAAATGGAAATCCTTCTTCTTCTTCTTCTTCTTCTTCTTCTTCTTCTGTTATGTGGATAACACACTTGTCATCTGGCCTCATGGAAGAGACAAACTTCTTGACTTCTTTGTACATCTGAACTCCACACGCCACAAAATCAAATTCACTATGGAGACCAAAGAAGAAGGAAGACTACCATTCCTGCACATCATAGTCAGGAGAATAACGGACAGCACCCTGCGCCACAGCGTGTATCTGACTCTACAAAACACATAAACTCAGTTCTCCCTATGGCACTGTGAATAATTTCAATAACAAAAAGTGTGATGAATGTTGCAGCGTACATTTAATTTCCACTTAGGCTTTGCATTCAAGATCAGTCTTACCTGAGAGTCCAACATTACATCTTTGGTTAATTTAATTATATGTTCATTAGATTTTGGTTATAAGGCACGTTTTGCTGCCTAATGTTTCATCTCCAAATGCTGGAAACAATCCATGGAGGAAGAGGAGTATGTAAGACATTGGTGGACCAGGTTGGAAGAATCTGTGAATTTCAATACTCTGTAGAAGAGCTCAATCATTTGAAAATAACTTTCAGACCTTGTGGCTATTCTAACAGATATACATAAGGCACTACATTCTAAAATATTTGCATCTTTCACTGAAAAACAAGCAACTAGAGGAAAAGTTCTCTTGCCATTTGTAAAAACAGTCGCAGATCGCGACCTCCGAGTGCTATGAAGAGAAGGTATTGACGCAGTGCTTAAACCAAACTGAAGACCACAACAGCAGCCATACTCAAGTAAATTGCTATGCAGTAGTTTCAGTGAATTTGACAATGATGTGGCTGCTTTCATGGTGGCCCAGTCATGTTGTGGGGATAGGGAATGCCAGTGACAGGGCTGGAATTGTAGGTGACAGATTGATTTTTGGCAAAGCCTTGTATCAATACCTCCTTAATTATTGAGCTGAAAAACTGTAAAAAACATTCATACAGTAAAATCACACAAAAAAATTTCCTATTTCTGCAGGTATTGTGCCTTCTGTTTCCTTTTCATTACGAAAACATATTGATTCAAATTTATAAAGTCACAACTATGTCGCTGTGATTTGTGTAACACACATTCTGGAACATGTTCCAGGAATGTCATGAAACAGACAGCTTTAAATACTTACTCTAGCTCATCTTTCAAGACTTGCATGCCAACAACAACACCATCTATCCAATCTGTTTTTATTTCTCTTTCATGTAAAGATTTCTCCACAAAGGATATCATCTGCCATGTAGGCAGTGCAAGAGGAAATTCCACACTCGCATTTGGGTAATCAAGTAGAGTCTGTGTCTTGTCAGAACCAAGTACAACCAACCCAATTTCATCTTTCCCACTGGTAAATATCTGGAAACATATTAAATGGTAAAAATAAGTTTTGTTTATAACAAGTTGTATACCAATAAAAACATGACACACAGATACTCTTTATAAAATTATTTAATTGGATAGATAAAAAATCTACTCGCCAAGCAGTGGCAGAACACACACATAAAAGACTGTTGTGATAGGCAAGCGTTTGGAGCCAGTGACTCCTTCTTCAGGCTAAAGGGTTGCAGGGGAAGCAAGAAGGGTGAAGGAAAAGGACTGGAGAGGTCTAAGAAAAGGGGTAGATTTTGGGAAAGTTACCCAGAACCGTGGGTCATGGGTGACTTACCGTACAGGATGAGAAGGAAAGACTAATTGTTGGGGACTGCATCGGGCAAGATTCGGAAACCTGAGAGCTTAAAGGTGGAAGACAGGGTAATATGCAAGACAGAGATTACTACTAAAACTGTACATGAGTTAATAAGAGTGAGAAGCTAAGCGTATTGTATACAACAGCTGCGGGAGGGGGTAGTGAAAATAGACGGGAAAGACAATGAAAGATGTAGAAAGCTAAAACGGAGTGAAGCAAAGAGTAATTACAGTGAAGAAAGGCTGAGACAGCAGAAATTAACGTAAATTAAAGCGAGGTGGGTGGTGAGAACCAAGGACACGTTGTAGTGCTAGTTCCCACCTGCGGAGTTCTGAGAAACTGGTGTATGGCGGAAGAATCCAGGTGGCATGTGTGGTGAAACAAGTGTCGAGGTCACGTATGCCATGTTGTAGAGCATGCCCTGCAACAGGATATTGTGAGTTTCCAGTATATACACTATGCCTATGCCCATTTATCGTAACTAATAATTTGGTGGTAGTCATGCAGATGTAGAAAGCTGAACAGTGTTTACATAATAGCTGGTATATGACATGTGTCGTTTCTATTTTTCGCCTGATCCGCAGTTCTGGGTGACTTTCCCAAAATCTACACCTTTTCCTGGAACTCTCCAGGCCTTTTCCTTTACCCTTCTTTCTTCCCCTTCAGTGCTTCTGTCTGGAGGAGCCACTGGCTCCGAAAGCTTGCCAATCATAACAGTCTTTTATGTGTATGTTCTGCTGCCACTTGGTGAGTAGATTTTTTATCTATTCAATTAAATAATTTTATAAATAATATATTGTTTTTGTTGTTATAGTCACTCTTTATAACCTACTTAAAATACATCACGTACCCTCCTCTCCACAATTCTTCGAACACATAGTTTTGCCTTTAGTAAAAATTCACTGCGTTTCTGTATAACATACTTGGAATCAACGTGTCCAACATCTATTACAATCATAAACAGAAGAAAGAAAGTCATTGTATTTATTGGCAGTATTACGCAATCAAATATTTTGAAAGAGTTCCAGTGGTATAAATTTACAAAATCTTACAAATAAATATATACGTTTATTCTTTAAATCAATTCTTAGCAATAACATAATAGTATAAATTGCAGAATCAATATAGCCAATTTTAATGTAATGACTGCAATACAAATACAAAATAACAGCGGTAAGTTATAACAAATGAGAGAGAGAGAGAGAGAGAGAGAGAGAGAGAGAGAGAGAGAGAGAGAGGCATTTAGACAATGTTTCATTACAGTGTGAAACTTATTAGAATTAAAATGAAGCCATAGTGAATTATTACATTCCAAAAATAATAATTATTGTGCTCTTTCACCCCAAAATACTACCTTCATTAGGTAATATATACTTTTAATTTCAGAAATTTTTACAACAGCTCTGGACTTCACTGCCTCGATGAATTTATTACATGTGTCAATGAATGAGGGTTGATAACACTGCTTTAGTCATTCAATTGTTCATCATGTGATATTCACAATGTTCTTAATAACTTCTTATGTAAAGTTCTATCATGAAAAAGATAATCTACGTAAGTTTTAAAAGTCGCGAATCTTTAAACAACAACTTGATAATGGGTATATCAGTATTTTGTATACATTCTAGCATTGCTAGATTTACTTTTAAATTTTAAAGTATATGAGCAGATTGGCAACTTTCCATCCAGAAAATTTGCTGTTGGCAAGACCTCACTACAAAGAAAAATGGTCTTTCCGGAGTCAAATGCTAAAGAATTCATAAATACCAGCAGTGTAAGTGATACAAACAGGTATTAAGCAACGGTCATAAATATCGTTCTGCTAGACGAGAAAAAAAGTAGGTAGATGAAAGAGTAAATTGGGTGCAAGGATTGAACATAAACTCACCCAAATTACAAAGGATCTTTCTTTTTTTTTAAAAAAAAAAAAAAATAAAAAAGAGTGTCACTGCTCAAGAATTGAGAACTGCCCCCACCCCTCTTTCTTTTACAGGCTTGCTTTCACTTCTCAGATGAGACCATGTCCCCCATATAAGAAGAAAATAGCCAATATGTAAAGAGAATTACAGTTAAAGAGTTTTCTAGAATGAGACTTTCACTCTGCAGCATAGCGTGCACTGATATGAAACTTCCTGGCAGATTAAAACTGTGTGCTGGACCAAGGCTCAAACTTGGTGATCGTAACCCCAGACCTGTGTTGCCGTTTTCGGAGGTAAATCTCGTATCTGGAAAGAGGAGATGACAGTTAGGGTACTATGGGCGAGCAGCTGCCATCAATTTTTGATGGTGCAGAACCCACAATAGTGGAACTGCTGCCTAGTCCAAAGGCACCTGTTACCAGTCTTACCCCACAATAGTGTATCGAATCCAGGCGTAATGTCGTAGCTGATAAAAAGTCATATGAGATATTCCTGTAATCTAGGTGTGACTGCACCAATGCTGCATTCAGCCATACCAAACTAGAGTGGACCACACCGCGGTCGGTGTCGCTGAGGCATAGAAGAGCATTCAGGTGCGACCTACATGTCTGCTTTAGTTGACAAAGACGGGGAAGCCATGTCAACTAGGCATAAAAGACCGGTCCTAAAAAACACAATGGCAGAAATGCATAACGTAGGTCATGGCAGCCAAAAAATGGATGCTATGAGTGAAAGCGCAGGATTGTGCTTAGTGTATTGCTCCCTGCATTCTGCCTCCAGCAATAGGCGTCGCGGACGAACAAAAAAGATGGGGACACCATATGTCATGCAGCTGCCGCCAGATCATTGATAGCCACATAAAGGAGAGCGGCACTCAAAACAGAACCTTGTGCAAGCCCCGTCTCCTGCAGGGGGGGATGCTACAGGAGGCACCAACCTGTACCCAAAAAGTGTGACATGGAAGAAAGTTCTGGATAAAAATCATGAGTGGACCATGGAGGCCCCACTCCTTTAAGGTGGCAAGGACGTTATGGCACCATGTGGTATCATAAGATATATATGCAGATCAATGAAAACTGCAACAAGGAACTGATGCTGAGCAAAAGCTGTTCAGATAACACACTTCAAGTGGACTAAATTATCTTCAGTAGAGCGCCCTTGGCGAAAAGCACACTGGATCGAAGCCAAAAGACCCGGGGATTCAAGGACACAATACAGCCTTCGACTAACCATATGTTCAAGTAACTTGCAGGACACTGAGTAAACAATCTGGACGACAGCTGTCCGTTTGAAGAGGCAATTTATCTGATTTCAAAATTGGAATAACAGCATTTTCTCGCTACTGGGAAGAAAATTCTGCATTGCACCAGGGATGGTTAAAGAAAGGACAGGTACACTGACGGAAAAATTTGCAACACCAAAAAATAATTAATGTAGAGTAATGAAATACCAGGAATATATTTGTTGAGACAACATATGTAAAGTGATTAATGTTGCAGGATCAGGGATCAATGTAAGTGTGAGATAAGCCACAGCAAATGTAAATGTAAATTCTGGTACGCTGTAGTACACGTGTCATGTGTCAGTTTGTGGAATGGAGTTCCATGCCTGTTGCACTTTGTTGGCCAATATAAGGACAGTTAATGATGTTTGTGGATGCGTTGAAGCTGTCATCAGATGATGTCCAATATGTGCTCGATTGGAGGTAGAGCTGGTTATCGAGCAAGCCAAGGCAATATGTTGACACACTATAGCATGTTGGCTTACAACAGCAGTATGTGAGCAAGTGTTATCCTGTAGGAAAACACCTCCAGGAATGCTGTTTGCGAATGGCAGCACAACAGGTCAAATAACCAGACGGACATACAAATTTGCAGTCAGCGTTCGTGGGATTCTACAAATGTATTGTTTAGCTTGCCAAGGCAAGTGTAATTGTGTACTTTGACCAGTGGGAAGCCAGTCGGTGTAGTGTTCTGCGTAGCGGCTGGGGTAGTGTTGTGTAGTTGAGGTGCTGCAGAATTGTTTGTATGGTCCCTCATATTACCGATGCTCGGAACTGGTGTTGGTAAAAGCACGCTGCATTTGCCGTGTGAGTCAGTAGGCTCAGTTGTTCGTGTATGTTGCTGCTGATTGCATTTTGGACCCACCAGCTTCCAAGGTCCATCTTTGTTCCACGGAGCTCACACTTCCAGCTCGAGGACTACTGCGGTGATATTGAGGGCCTCTCTAGTATATTCACTGGTGGTGTGACTGGTGTTGGTGTTGCTGTTGCTGTTGTGTTGCTTCCACCCGTCAGTTGGACAATGAGCTCATGCTGTCTCCGAGCCATTGCTTCTTGATTTGTGGCAGCAAAGTCCAGATTTAGCTGGTTCATCACTTACTGATAGGTGGCAAAGCAAGACAGAAACGTCGAAGGGAACAGATGGCACTCCTGCCTCTTGTGCTGCAGTCTTGCTACGGGGGGAGTGACGATTTGTTATTGTTTCCACCCTCCCTCGCCCAGCTTCCCTCAAAAATGCAACTCGCTAGCAACCTCGCTGTTAGCATACGACAGACATCTACAATTTTAATAACAATAATAAACACACAAAAACATATTAAATTATTCAATATAATAGTAACAATACAAATAGGTGGATCAAAGAAGGAAGAAAACATAGAACAAACAAAAGAACTTCAGAAAGTGTACAAACTGACATGGACACACTATAATAAAAGAAACATTTCAGTACAAGGCAAACACATGCACTACAATACAGTTATAGTATCAGAAGCACTCTTCGCATCAGAAATGACCACAATCTGAGGACCAGGCACCACAAAGCAGAAAGAATACAATGCAAAATCCTCAGAAAATTTTTAGGAGCAGTGCACAGAGATGGTATATGAATGAAGAGATCAACCAGAGAATTATATGAACACAGAGGCAGACTAAGTCACAATCAGAAAACACCGACTAACATTCTGTGGACACATACACACAATGAATAGCGACAGATTCACAAAGGGATTTAGGATGTAGTAAATGCCTTAATCAAAAAAACCAGTTGGTTTCAAGAAATAGAAGAAGGCTACAAACAAGCAGGAATCAGAATGGAAATGATGAATGAAAGAGACAAATTCAGAAACAAAATTATGAACATAAAACTTGAAGTAAAGGAAAGGAAGAAAACAGAGAAAATATGTACATATCAAAGGAAACAAGAACACAGTCAAAGAATGAAAAGATTTTGGGAAGAGAAAAGGGAGGAGCAAAGAAGGAAAAAGCTGAACAATCACGTAACAACCAAGTTGAACTCTGTCAAAGTGTGTGCTCACCATCATTATTTCAATAAACATTATGACTGAACAGAGGTCTGCAAACACATGTGAATGAGGGGAATACTGTTTCTATCAGTGATTTCCAACTGTGTTCGGGAAGTCATTCTTTCTGTTGTTGTTGTATCGGATCTGTTGTTGACAGCTGGTATGTTCAACCCAGTGGTGTGCAGCTTTACCCAGCTGGAATGTTGTCAATCAGACCAAAAGCATGTCCTTGTGGGCAGACCCTAGCACGAGCAACTGAAAAGTGTCCTTTATTACATGTAGCTTGTCATTGCTGGAAGAACTTGGCATTTTTGACACACTTCTGTTTCCACGCTACCTCCTTCTCCAAAAGTTATGTGTGCATTTGGAAATTGGTGAAGTAAAAAATATAAAGACATCGTGTCATTCTGCCACATCTGTCTGTAGTGTGCATTTTGCAGTGCGTGTACGATACAACGCATTTAGGTATGGTGAGGTTACTTAGCCATTAGTGTTCACAATGGCTGGCATAAAGGAAACATGACAAGTATTACATTAGAAAGCAACAGCGATAGCTTTCCGACCGCATAAATTCTACTAGGCAGAGTCAGAAGCAGACACAGTGGCCTGTGCCAGATACGAGGGTTGGAAGTGGCTGAAATGTGAGTTGTGGGACAGAGAGAAAGAGAGAGAGAGAGAGAGAGAGAGAGAGAGAGAGAGAGAGAGAACACACAGACAGCACCATAAAACATTCCCCATCTCTTTCTGCACAGAATGCACCACACTGCTGCCTTCTTAAGGGCACCCCAGTATAATATGTTGTTTGGGAAGTGTTTGGTAGTTATCATCATTGCTATGACCTCCACTTGTATCCACTCCTGCAAGATTGTGAAATCTACAGCCACTGAGGAGATTTATGTGAGATGTTCCTATCAACTTTATGTAATATTCATATTGCACACTTCTGCAGACAAAACAGATTTTCGACCTTAGCTTAGGAAAGAAAAGAATCATCACAGATCATTAAGGTTCAAAGAACTTGTCTTGAACACTGTAAGGGATCCGTGATCCCACAAACATAGATGCTAGTATCTGACGCCCAGGTCGATAGCGGACAGGAGTCGATTGTCGAGCGCTGCAGTAGGCAGTGAGACTAGTGCTGAGTGCGCAGTAGTATGGTAGAGTGTCGAGTGAGAAGTAGAGTGGGAAAGACGGGCAAGAATGGTGGTCGAGTGAGTTGTAAACGGTAAAATTCACTGGAGTATGACGAGTGAGCACGTCCCCCTGATCGTCGTGGGGTTGACTCTCACTAATGCCGATTCGCGAGTGATAAGAAACAGAAAGTGACAAGTGCCGAATTACGTGTTTCACGTCAACCGCGTCGGCCAGCAACAACCATGGATTGCAGTGAGGATTGTTGTGAATGTTAACCATCAGCATTGCGTGTGACAAAGTACTGAAAATCAGCAATCAGTAAAAAGAGATAACCGCAATTAGACGTGTAAGGCAAAGGTAGCAACTGCCTCAGAATTTGTGTGTTAGTAGGAAATATATATCAGCTGTACATCGCAACCTTTGTGATACTTAATAATAGACAAACTTTCAATCATTAGCTATTCTGTCTCAGAACAGCCACATTCGCAGAACAACCAATAGCCTTTCATCCATTAAGCACACGGTCATATATCATAATAATTAACTGTTTGGTGGCTTCGGTAAATTACCCAAAATCCAGTAAAGGAATTAATCGGGGGTGTTTCAACACAAATGCTTAAAAATTCTTTTGTAGTTAACCTATTTTCAGATTATGAAGAGTTCTTTGTTACAGCTTGTATTTTTGTTCCAGGTGGCACTGAACTTGATGGCTGTAGTGATGTCGTGAAGGCACAGAGTTGGAAGTTGTTAAACCTTCAGAAACAAGATTTTCAAAAGTACTTCTTCTCAGACACCAACATTTCGCCCCTGTTTGTTTTGGATACACAGATGTCTCAGTTGTTGTCACATAATTTGAGTGTAGTGACTGAATCTAGAAAACAGTTTCTTTTGCTTCCCTGTACCCCAAGCATTATGTGCAATGCAGGACTCCTAACAAGACAAACACACAGAGCACAGCCCTCTGTCTTCTCTTGCCGTTTCTGCAGTTTGGGAGCACAGTCTGGAAGTCTGACTCATGTTGACCGGACCGGCAGGGCGAAAATGGTCGACGTGGGTTCGAAGCTGGTGACAGAACGGACTGCTACAGCATGAGCAAAGGTTTTTGTGGGACCCGAACTGATGAAACTCGTACGAGAAAATGGCCTGAAGAAAGGTGACGTACTTAGCGTTGCTCGCCTGGCGGGAATTGTGTGGTCCAAGCAGACGTCCAGTTTTATCCCTCTGTGTCATAATATATCTTTCTCCTCTGTGGCTGTGGACATTGAACTGGACTCTGCTCTCAACTGTGTGATTATAACTGGCACAGCAAAGTGTAGAGGGCAGACGGGCGTGGAGATGGAAGCTCTCACTGCTGTATCGGTGTCTGCCTTAACAGTGTACGATATGTGCAAAGCTGTGAGTCATGACATTGTGATATCTGAAATAATGCTTCTGACCAAAAGTGGGGGAACTAGAGGAGACTTCCACCGGACATGAGCATCTGTGTGGGTCAGTGAAATAAGTTAAGTATACCTGGTGTGACGTAGGCAAATTTAAAAGTCTGTTCGTAGTTATCATAAATTATATACACATCGAATTGGCCTGAATATAAGTTGCACCTTTAATTTCGAAAAAGAGAGAAACTTAATTAAAAATAATTTGTCAAGTTGCCCATTTACAAAAGCTTTTCAAAATGTGATTTACCCTTAACCACTTTTTTTTGTAGTACACTGTAGATAAATTACACACCAAAACAAAGCTTTCAGTTGCAGTTTTCATGTAAGACACTCTTAACTTCACTAACATTCATTGTTTTGTCACTGTCAGTATTTTTGTCACTCTCCTCCCAAAGTACAGTGCCGTCGCTACAATCCCGGGCATTGCATGTGCAGCATTTCTTGAACCGTACCTTTAAAAAGCACATCTGTTAGATGAATAACTGTGAGTTTGAAATTTGCAACGTAACTGTACCAAATTCCAAAATTTTCTCTCAATGTTGTGCTTCATTGGTGAAGAATAAATTATATTCTTTAGTTAGAGAAAAACTGTGCCTGTCCCATTGTCTAAAATAGTGAAACTGTGAGAATGGTAATACAGAGGGGTCCAGAAAAATGTAGACTCTCTTTGATAGTCAATATTGATGGAACAAAATGGCATAGTGTCAAAATTCTTGCATGGGAGGAAGATCATTTTGTGTGTTCAAAGTGACACCTGTTAGCAGCCAAGCAACATCAATGTTGCTGAATTGTTGACTGAAGTACAGCTGTCAGTGTTGCCAGTGTGGTAGCTGCACAGAATGTCTTGATGGTTTCTCATATCTCATTCAGTGTAGCTGGGTTCTGTTGGTAAACTTTGTTTGTCGAGGTCCCCCATTGGTAGAAGTCGAGAATTGTAAGGTCCCGTGACCTTGGTGGGCACTTGACAGCTCCTCTTCGACTTATCCGTCGCCCACGTAGATTTTCATCTAAGTAGGATCTGATATCTCTGTGGTGGTGAGGCGGAGTACAGTCTTGTAGCTAAAAATCTTTTGTTTCCAAACACCTCTTGGATGGCTAATAAAATCAATGTTTGCAGCATATGATACACCTCACCAGTTATGTACCTTCAAAGAAGAATGGGTCAGAGAAACAATACTATGACGGACCGCACCACACATTAACACCATGTGAAGTAACATGTTTGTCCATGTGAACATGAGGATTTTCAGCAGCCCAATACATGCAGCTATGACAGTTTACATTACCATTCAGGTTGAATTGTGCCTCATTAGGCCAGATAACCTTCCCTGCAAACCATCATCTTCGTGAAGCATGCCTTCAGACCACTCGTAGTGCTCCATCCTTCGATTGGGGTTGTCCTCATTCATAGTGTGAAATAATCTTGGAATGTACACTTTCCACTTTGCAGTCTTCAGAATTTATCATGCACTTGATCAGCTTACCCCACTTCCCCATACATCCTGCTTCATAGATTTTTGAGATGATCTAGAAAAATGTTGCAATACAGCAGTGCTGGAACCTGGAGGTTGATGTTCTTGTTTGGAGGACCTTTCCTTGTGCACATTTTAAACAGTATTGTCTGCTTAAAATTTATACCAAATACAATAAATTGTTGTTTCAGTACAGCCTTGCATTGCTCAAACAATAGTTGTATTTCATTCAGTGCTGCATTGTCATCTGCTGGAAACCCACACGACAAGATCTGTTGGGAAAACAGTGGTTTATGCTACCACTCAAAATTGCAGCCATATAACACTTTGTTCCAAAGGTAATAACAATCAGAAAATGTCTACACTTCTCTGGATCCCTCTGTAGTCACTACCTAAATGGGATAGCAACAAAGAGAATGTTTGCATTGCTACCTCATACACAACAATTGATTTACAAACTGTAGTGATATTTTTGTTTCATTTCAAACTTAAGAAAAAGCACTACAGTTGAGGTTTCTATGATTCATAAAAGTCCCAGTTTTTATGGGACATTTTTTGTAGAAATGGTGTATCTTATATTCAGGCCAGTATGGTACCCGTTTCCATCCTGTTTTAAGTCTTAATTCAAAATATTTATCTTTCTTTTTCCAATACCTGATCAGTTTGAGAGAGATATTTAAAACAAAAAATAAGCACTAGCAAGTACGTTAATTTGCTATTGTTAAAACTTTTTCTCGTGCATGTTCTCTACAATTTTGATATGACACCACCTGCACTCTTATCTTGTTGCCAGTAAAAAGTGAGTAAGTAGGTCATTAAACTCTCTCTCTCTCTCTCTGTGCCCTCCCCCAGCTGTGTGGTAGTGTCCTCTGTGTTGCTCTATTGTTTCAATTTTTGATGGTCCCGTGCTGTGAAAAGTTGAGGTGAAGTGTTCATTCTTAAATAAATAGTGTGTATCAGCTCTTTTCTCCTAGGATCAGGCTGTCATTGCTGTGTTCATTGATGTAAAATGACACTTTTTTAACAGTTCCTAAAAGGTGCACCACTTCATTGACATTTTTGCTCAGGTGTAGAGCATATTGGCCAGACCAATTTACATGTTTCAGCTTTACACTGTATGGTATCCTCTTTTTTAAAGGCCTATTATCTTTCTTGTGTGTGACTTGTCCAGAGATTGAAAATGTTTTATTTTGTAAGTTACCAATCCAGAACAGGTTTCTGTCAATTTAATTCTTCAGGTTTTTCCAGAAGTTTGCTGAAATTCCTGAGTTGTCCTTTGCACAGTCGGACATCATTGTCTTCCTCGCATATTTCGGTGACATTAGTTGTTGCTTTTACAAAGTGCTACTTGAGACTGACCGTCAGATGGAGCAGGTCTGTAATTTGTTCCCTCTGCCTTCGTGCTTCATCTGCAATCTGCTCTGACAGACACCATCCTCGGGTATCCGTGTTGCGTGATATTCCGAGTGTCATCTACACTCACGGGCACGATTCTTGTGTGTTATGTTTTCAGTCCAAGCTGGTTGGTAGAATTCTGTTTGCGGGCTGTCCCCGTTTGGGGACAAGGATCAGCAGGGCATGAAACCCTAATCTTTCATCTTTCAGTTAACTCAAATGTCGAGTGTCACTTTTTTCATGTACTGTGGTTACAAATATAAGAAAATACAAAATGAAAATTTCTCAACATAGTCATGTTTCTTTTCAGTATGTTTCTCAGATCAGTACACTGCAATGTAAATATTCCATTAAAAGAATATATTTTTGATTGTTTCTTCAGTCAAAGATGCATTGCCTTTTTGAGTTAACAATCAATGTCAAATCATTGTCCCTCAAACAATCCTGCAGGGGTTTGACAACGTGAGACCATGGCTTTATGGAGCATCACCTAGAATTAGCTGCCGTCTTTTCTGACATCATTTTAAATCAATGCTATCATCACTGTTTCTTTTGCTTAGGGTTTTGAGTCTAGGAATGATGCAAACAATCAGCAGTTTATTTCTTTCTTACGTGATCTTGTTTTCTCCTCCCTACCCCCCTTTCTTCTTTCATTTGGTAGCCTCGAGCAAATTGAATATTCCTGCTTTTCTTTGTATTTATTAATCTGTCTGTGCCCCTAATTCTTAAAAGACTTCATTATGACGGTAATACTCTGAAGCAGCAAATTTGGGGAAAAAGAGCTGCATTCATTTATGCTGTTGTAAAATGGAGGAATTGGTTGTAGTTGGAAAAAAAATCTGCCTTTTACAGCTGCTGATTTTTGTCCTACATACGAGTCCTCCAAGCTACTGATGATCTGACCAATGTACGACATGCCAAAATGCTACGGCTGCATGGGGAGATACAATTAAATCCCATCCCATCCCCCCCCCCTCTCTCTCTCTCTCTCTCTCTCTCTCTCTCTCTCTCTCTCTCTCTCTCTCTCTCTCAAAGATCGGCAGGTTCAGGAATCTAACACAGAAAGAATTTAATCACGGTTTCTTTTTCATCTCTATCATACAATGTAGTCCAATTTTTTGCTAATACAGAAATAACATTTTGTGATTTATGTTGTGTACTCTTCAAAAGATCTAATGATGTCCTCATTCCTTTCTTATAAACAAAACAAGAAAAAACTGACAATAATTGTCGTTAAAATAAAACACAGAACAGTGTCTCCATAGCATCAATGAGCACATCCTTTCAGCACCTTTGACCCAGGCAGTGAACACAGCAGCGGTCAGTCTATGACTTGCAGCAGGTGAATCCCAGTCAGCTGCATTGTTCATGCACCCCACATAAATAATAATAAACAAAATCTAACAATACACATAACTAAGGCTTGATTTGTGACAGTATACCGCTGATGACGAAAAAAATTGGACCCAAAGATTTTGAGATGTGGTACAATAGAACTTTTGCTCTAGTTGAAGCGGTAAGATGCAAATGTTGTATTCACACTTTTAAAAAGCTCAGAAAAGTGTTATAACTTTTTCAGAAGTCTAAATCAAACTACGGAAACTCTCGGTAGGAACTTAGAAATATAGGAAATGATAGAGTGCTACTTACCATAAATACATGTTAAGAAGTCTATTTTTTTTCTTTTAACAAATCTAGCACTGCATATTACTGCCAAATTAGTCATTACCTGTGATTGCCCCAGTGGCAGACGTATGTATAATAATGTCAAAACGTTTGTGACACTACACACTAGGAGAAGCTCAAGTTTCAGATACACATTGATTGCGTTCTTGATGATGCTATCCACATGTTCATCCACACTCTGCAAACCACTATGAAGAGTATGACAGAGGGTACATCTCACTGTACCAGATATTAAAGCTTGTTCATGTTTCAAGACCATTTAAATCTTTCTCTGCATGCTGTAATTAATCTAATATTGTCCTCATGGTTCCTATGGGAGCAATAGTTACAAGGTTGTAGCATATTCCTAGAGTCGTCTTTTGGTAAGCATACTTTCTTAGGATAGTGTACATCTTATCCTGAAGCGTCTGCCAATTCAGTTATTTCAGTTATTTCAGCATCTCTGTGACACTCTCCCTTGGGTCAAACAAACCTGTGACCATTTGATCTGCCCTTCTCTGCATGCGTTCAATTCCCCATTAATCCATTTTGATACAGGTCCCACACATTTGAGCAATATTCTAGGATGGATCATACAAACGATTTGTAGAATGACTGCATTTCTATGGTATTCTACAAAAAAAAATCTCACTCTTTCGCCTGCCTTACCCCTGAGTAGGCCCATATGACTGTTCATTTCATATCCCTACAAAGTGCTTCACCCAGGTAATTGTACGAATAGACTTAATCCAAGCAAGACACCCTGATACTGTAGTCATACCACACTGCGTTTTCTTCACTTTGCAAAATGCACGATTTTACATGTCTGAACATTTAAAAGAAAGTTTGAAATTATCAAGATCTGATGAATGTTTGTACAATTTCTTTCAGACTGCACTTTATTCTAGATAAATGCACTATCTGTGAAAAGAGTGCTTTACTATTAATATTGTCTGCAAAGTCATTAATGTACATGAACATGAACAGCAATGGTCACAACATACCTCTCTATGACACATCTGAGGTTACTTCTACATCAGATGATGACTCCCCAGCCAAGATAACATGTAAGTCATTCCTACCAAAATATCCTCAATTACAGTGACAAATTTCACTCGATACCCCTCACGGTAGCAATTTTGATAATAAGCATCAATCTGGCACTAAGTCAAAAGCTGTTCAGAAATCGAGAAATACTGCCTGCACCTGTCGAGTCAGGAAGACGAAAGTTTGAAGGTCAGGTTGACAAAACAGATTTTTAATACTCTTGGAAAGAACCCTAAAGTTTCTGACATAGTTCAGGGGAATGACAAAGGGATCTTTGACAGGCTGGATTAAATCTAGGCGGCGTCTCAGACCGACCAGAGTTACAACTTTAAAGGCTTCTACGCTGAGCAAATACAACGGGCTGTTGGAGGAAGAATGCAAAGGCAGCTTCTAGTAATGTGCAATTGCTATTCTGCGTGGTCTTTAATGGCCATTATCAAATTTTAAAAAATTAAGAATAACAATAACACAGTACACAACAGGAAGGGTACAGCGGACTTTTCCTGATTGTTCCTTACATTACCTTTCCTTGATTTTTTTTTTTTTTTTTTTTAATGATAATGTTTGTAAGTCTTTCCTGGTTTCCATTGAAAGGTTTGGATTGTTTCAAAGATTAATTTACACATTTTTTAATATTTTAATGTATTCTAGGACAGGAACTCAAAGAGCACAAGTATAAAAAAACTGCATGTAGGACATTCATGTAAAGCTTCCCATTTTTAACTGCAAGGTAATGGCAGTCTATTTTGTTACAAGAAAATGAATCGGGACTTAGTTCTCCAGAGCTGATACTATTATAAGGAGTTGTGATGGAAGAACATGAGTTCCAAACAATGGATGCCTTGGATCTGTTTGCTGCTGCTTCTTTTTAATCTCTGCTGCTAATCCCATGAGTGAAAGATCTCTACCAATGAAAAAGTAGATTTGAATGACATCAAGTTTCTTCTCTTGTCAATAGTTGTTTCTACTTAAGAGAAATGAGTCTGGTCATCTTTGTCCATTTGCAGTAATTCAAAGGTGTCGTGGCACCTGACATGTATGCTTGAAAATAACAAACGATCAATATTGTAATTAACAAAAGTATTGACAGCAGTAAGCTGTATTTATCACATCCAAAAAGTTTGTAAAAGCTGTGGACCCTTGTTTTATCATGTCAATCCATTTGTGCCAATGGCTAACAGAGTACCATTCACCATCATGTCAAGTGGCAATAACAGTTTGCTTGCATCATAAATATTGAGTGTCAAAAGTTAATTCCAACAATATGAAATAGGACAGATTGCTACTCACCAGTTAGAGCAGGCAATGGGCAGCAGACAAGCATACTGAAAAAAAAAAACTGTCAGATACTATATACTCAAAAAAAACACTTAGGTACTGAAGGAATTATCCAAATACCAAATAGGGCTGAAATCAGTAAATGTGACATACATGTGAAGACAGAAAAATAATTACAGTTTCAGAAAAACCTGGATGATTCATTCAAGAGAAAGAGCATCACAAATTGGATGAGATGGTCCACCTCTGGCCCTTATACAAGCTTGGCTCTGGCTGATAGAGTTGTTGGATGTCCAACAGAGGGACATCATGCCAAATTCTATTCAAATGTCACGGTAGATAGTCAAAATCCCGAGGTGGTCTAATGGCCCTGCCCATAATGCTCCTTACATTCTCAATTGGGGAGAGATCCAGCAACTTTGCTGGCCAAGCTAGGGTTTGGCAAGCACGAGGACAAGCTGTGTGTGGACAGGCATTATCTTGCTGAAATGTAAGCAATGTATGGCTTGGCAAGAAGGGAAACAAAATAGGATGTACAGTATTGTCAACAGACGACTATGCACTATGCTGTAGGGGGGGCATCCATGTCACCCCTACAGCATAGTCGTCTGTTGACCAAAAGGGATCTGTTAGGAAAAGAAATCGCACCCCAGATCATCAGTCCTGGTAGTTGGACCGTATGGGATGTGACATTCACGGTGGCATCCCACCGTCTGGGGCGCCTTCAGACACATCTGTGCTGATCATTGGGGCTCAGTTCATAGTGGGATTCATCACTGAAGCCAATTATATTCCAGTCAATGCAATTCCAGACCAGGGACATGCCTGGGGGCACACCAGATAGCAGTGCGATACCAACCTGGCTGCTGGCTGCCATACAGCCAAACGAGGACTGATGGTCTACTGTGCCATTTCTTTTCATAACAGGACCCCTTTGGTTGTCATCTGTGTCACCATTACAACACAGACATCTGTTGACGATATTATAAACCCCATTTTGTTTCTCTTCATGACAAGCCATCATTTGCTTACATTTCAGCAAGATAATGCCTGCCCACACACAATTCGTCTTCATACTTGCCACACCTTATCTTTGCCAGCAAGGTCACGGAATCTCTCCCCAACTGAGTATGTCTGGGGCATTATGGGCAGGGCCACCCAACCAGCTCATGATTTAGACAATACAATGCGCCACTTGGATAGAATTTGGCTTGATGTCCCTCAGTAGGACATCCAACAAATCTATCAATGCCAAGCTTGCTCAAGAGTCAGAGGTGAACCAACTTGCTCAATTTGTGAAGCTCTTTATCTTGAATTAATCAATCAATTTTTCTGACATTGTAATTTTTTTTTTTTTTTTGTCTGTGCACGTACGTCACATCTACATATTTCCATCCCACACAGATAATTCTTTCATGCTGCATAATGTTTATTTTTATCTTACGAGTGTAATCTAATGGACAGAGCCCACCTCAGCATAGGGAGTCTCTGCTGGTTGGGAGTGTGAAGGTGGACAGACAGAGAGAAGTGTACTAGGGGGACAGTAACAGTGTGTGAGATTGGAATGGGAGCAGGGGAGGGCATTGAGGTGTGGGGCCACAGGAACGAAACCTAGAAACTTTAGCTGCGGCATATTCTTCACTCCTGTAAACCCCGTTACCTAAACCTTTGCTAGTCTCTCTGTCTCACATATCTAGGCCTTTACCTGCTCCCACCCCAGCCTCACACCACCACACCTGCTTGATGAGGGCTGTCCCATACTTTCTAATATCTAAAAATCTTTCTTCAATGTGCCAGTCTGCCACTCAGTGTCTCCTCTAGGTGGGGAGCAGAAAGCTATCCTATTCCATATTATTGTTATTCCATCCCAGATTTCCCAATGTTTAAAAATTAATTTTACGCTTGCCGTAAAGTATTACACAAACACTAAGTGGTGAGTGAAAATCTCATTCTGGAAACTAAGTGGTTATTTTTTCTGATATTCAAATTATATTTTACTCTCATTTTTGTCCCTTTACCTAATCAACTTTGCAGTGTGACATTTCTGACGAAAGTACGAGTTATTCAGAAAGTAGGTAAAAAGTAGTGAATTCTTCCTTTGAATCACTCTCACTTTGTCTCAGGCGCGAGCAAATGTGTGTACCCGTATATGCATTTAGCTGTATCAAATTATCTTCCCCAACACACAAAATGGGGGTCATTATTCAATTTATCTTGAAAGTATGTGTGAAACGCACTTTCCACAAGAAGGCTCAGATGTATAACTCTCAAAATATGTGTTTGCACAATAGGTCTGGAATTTTTAAAGACAAGGCGAAGAAACCATTGGATTGTATAATTTTTTTATTAATCACAAAGAACCAACACGATTCAAAGACATCAACAACAGCAATGGACGTTCAAGTAAAAATGGAAATGTCGTGTGGCTAGGGCCTCCCGTCGGGTAGACCGTTCGCCTGGTGCAGGTCTTTCGATTTGACGACACTTCGGTGACCTGCGCGTCAAGACGTTCAAGTGAATTGTCTGCCTCCAATTCTGATCACAGAGAAACACTCCAATAGGAGAGAGGGCACAACATCCTGCTCCATTTTCAAAAGCTGCAATGTCAAATATTACAACCTGTAACAAAAAAAGGTCATGTGATAATTATTGTTTACATACCGATTACAGTAACAGAGGCATATATGATCTAATAGGAAGGGGGAACAGAAGGGCAGGACATGGGGAACAATGAACAGATGAGATGTGAAACCATGGTAAGTTAATAGTGGCGATAATGCCAGTTAATTACATGTGTGGGAAAAGCAACCACTCTTGCAACTCAGAGCTACTCTTGTTTCTGCAACTGATCTTCCGTTCTTTCACTGTTCCTATTTTTCTCATATTAATAATTCTAGTTATAGAAGGTTTTCTAACTAAAAGCTTATTAGCATTTTGTAATGAAACCGATAAACAATACAGTCTCATTCTCTAATGGAAGAACACAGTACATCGCGTTCGTAAATAACTTGATCCAACAAAACTTTTTATATGAGTATCTGGACATTCATTACATGACATTTAATTTTAAGTATCAATACAAACACTTACATAAAACATTATTTACACTCAAAACCCATTATTCAAAACTGATGTCCATATGTGTAACTGTTTACAGCAGCAATTATTAATATAGTTACTATTGCTAGCTTTAATATGGATTGTTAAAAAGTTTAGAAATGTTAACTAAAAAATGAACTGTAAGCAAAATCTTTTCTGTTAAAAAGTTAATGTTGAAACCACTGGAGAAACATTATAATGTATTATTGTAGTCATCATGTACACTGCAAAAAAAAAAAATTTGCAACACCAAAAAGCAATTAACGTAGAGTAATGAAATTTCAGGAACATATATGTCTAAGTAACTTATTTAAGTGATTAATGTTGCAAGATCACAGGATAATATAAGTGCGAGATACACCATTGCAAATGTGATACACTAATACATTGAAATCCAGTGTAACTGCCCAAATGTAAGCATGCAAACATGCATGCATTGTGCTGGATATGAGTTTGTGGGATGAAGTTCCATGCCTGTTTCACATTGTCATCAAAACAGGGATGGTTAATGCTGTTTTTGGGAGACACTGGAGTTGTTCGATGATGTCCCGTGTGCACTGAATTGGAGCCAGACCTGGTGATCAAACAGGTCAAGGCAACAAGTTGACATACTGTAGAGTATACACCCATGCCTCCATCTTTGCTACCCTCCCTGTTTACCTCTACCCTGTTGCTTCATAACCTGGGTTGTGAGTAACTGAATCCACTTTCTCTTCTTCCCCTTCTTTCCCCTCTCTCCTCCCTGATGAAGGAACAAAGTTCCAAAAGCTACGATACGTAAATTTTCTGTTATGTTTTGTGTATCTATTGGCTGTACTGGCCAGCCCCTCTATCTCTTTGTTAGTATTTGTTTCACGTCTTTACATGAGACTTTCCATCATCACAATAATGTTAGTTTATAATTTATGGACAGCCTAATCCATTATTTCCTGTCAAGGTTTGAAACTTTAGTAAATCATAATTTTTGTCTTGGTAAAATAAAGGTGATTAGATGTTTCCCTCATGCACATGTAAGAGACTGTCAGTTCACATCTACGTTTGTAATCTGCAATCCACCAGGAGGTGCATGGTACAGGGTAAGTCCCATTGTACCAGTTATCAGGGTTTCTTGCTGTTTCATTCATGTATGGAGCGTGGAAGAATGATTGTCTGAATTTGTCTGAATGCCTCCGTGTGAGCAGTAATCATCCTAATCTTATCTTCATGACCCCTGTGAGAGCAATATGTGGGGGGGGGGGGGGGGGGGGGTTGTGGTATATCCCTAGAGTAATCATTTAAAGACAGTTCTTGAAACTTTGCTAATACACTTTCTTGGGATAGTTTACACCTGTCTTCAACAGTCTGCCATTTCAGTTCCTTCAGTATCTCTGTGACACTCTCCCATGGATTAAGCAAACCTGTGACCATGCTGCGTTTCTTTGTATACATTCAATGTCTCCTGCTAGTCTTATCTGGTACAAGTCCCACACACTTTAGCAATAGTCTAGGGTGGTGGTGGGGGGGGGGGGGGGGGGGGGTCGCACGAATGACTTGTAAGCATCTCTTTAGTAGACTGATTGCACTTCCCCATCATTATACCAATAAACCAAGGTCTACAACCTGCTTTACCCACAACTGAACCTATGTGATCATGCCATTTCATATTCCTACAAAGTGTTACACACAGGTATTTGTACGAGTTGGCAGATTCCGACAGTGACTCACCAATATTATAGTCACAGGATACTAAGTTTATACATTTCTAAACATTCAGAGCAAGTTGCCAATCACTGCACTATGTTGAAATCTCATCAAGATCTGACTGAATATTTATGCAGCTTCTCTGAAATAGCACTTCATTACAGATAACTGCATCATCTGCAAAAATCCTGATTTACAGCAAGGTCATTAATGGACAAGAACTGCAAGGGCCCCAACACACTTCCCTGGGGCACACCTGAAGTTACTTCTACATCTGATGATGACTCTCCATCCAAGGTAACATGCTGTGTCCTTCCTATCAAAAAGTCCTCAATCCAGTTATGAATTTCACTTGATACCCCATATGATCGTACTTTTCACAGTCAGTGTAGGTGTGGAACAGAGTCAAATACTGTTAGGAAATCAAAAAACACTATCTACCTGTTGCCTTGATCCAATGCTTTCAGCAAGTTATGTGAGAAAAGTGAGAGTTGGATTTCATATCATCTATGTTTTTGAAAACCATGCTGGTTGATATTGAGAAGGTAGTTCCGTTCGAGATACCTCATTATGTTTGAGCTCAAAATATTTTCTAAGAATCTACAACAAATCGATGTCAAGGCTACTGGATGGTAGTTTTGTCACTCCTACAACCCTTCTTGTAGACGGGTGTGATCTGTAACTTTTTCCAAAAACTGGGTAAGGTTTTTTGGATAGATTACAGTGAGAAGAGAGGATAGCTCAGCCACAAATTCAATATAGAATCTGACTGCGATTCCATCGGGGTCTGGAGCTTTGTTTAATGATTTCAACTGTTTCTCAACACAACTGACACTAATACCTATTTCGTTCATTTTTTCAGTGTACGAGGATTGAATTGGAGCAGTTCTCCTGGGTTTTTATTTGCAAAGGAACATTTGAAAATCGAGTTCAGAATTTCAGCTTTTACTTTGCTACCCTCAATTTCAGTTCCTGTCTCACTTGCTAGGGACTGGACACTAACTTTTGTGCCACTAACAGCCCTTACATACGACCAGAATTTATTTGGATTTTGTGAAATGTCATTTGACAATATTCTGCTACAGTAGCCATTGAAGGCTTCATGCATTGCTCTCTTGACAGCCAAACATGTTTCATCCAGCGTCTCTCAATCTATAATCCTACACTTTGTTTTACACCTATTATGCAGTAATCTCTGTTCCTTTAGACGTTTTCTTTACAGTGACTGTATACCACGGAGGTTCCATCCCATTATGAACTGTTCTACTAGGAACCTATCTACTCAGTGTGTGGTCAACTGTTCTTTTCAAGTAGAGGAAGAGCACCTCTACATGCTCCTGACCTGTCCTGAAAGTTTCAAGTTCCTCACTGAGATAAGATATTACTAATTTCTACTTAGTTAACTGAACGCATAATAAGAGGATCCTCACGACACAGTAAATAACTGTGCGTCAGTCGGGTGTGGCCAATGTGGAGCCGACAAACGACGACTGAGTCCCTGCGGGTGGCTCGCAGGGATGACCGCCAAACAGTCGTCATCTCCTTGATACGACGGAGTTTGTTTGGCACGGGCAGGTTGCGCCATTCAGTGTCCCAGAATTCGAAAACTTTGCGGCGTAATAGTGCCCGCGAATCAGTCGCCGGGAGGCCAATCTCCAGAGGTGGTTTACTGATGGCCTCTTTCACCAGGCGGTCAACATTCTCATTGCCGGGGATCCCAACATGGCCTGGGGTCCACACAAAGACCACAGAGCGGCCGTTACGTGCAAGAGTATGCAGGGACTCATGGACAGCCATCACCAGACGAGAACGAGGGAAATACTGGTCGAGAGCTCGTAAACTGCTCAGGGAATTGCTACAGATAACAAAGGACTCACCTGAGCAGAAGCGGATATACTCTAGGGCACAAAAGATGGCGACCAGCTCAGCTGTGTAAACGCTGCAGCCATCCAGCAAGGAACGTTGTTCAGAATGGTCCCCTAGAGTAAGCGCATATCCGACACGACCAGCAACCATTGAACCGTCAGTGTATACAATGCCAGAGCCCTGATACGTGGTCAAGATGGAATAAAAACGGCAGCGGAAGGCCTCTGGAGGGACGGAGTCCTTCGGGCCCTGTGCCAAGTCGAGCCGAAGGCAAGGGTGAGGAACACACAATGGGGGTGTCCGCAAAGTGGCCCGGAAAGGAGGTGGAACTGTAAAAACCCTAAGCCCAGAGAGAAGCTCTTTGACGTGGACCGCGATTGTACAACCTGACCGGGGCCGACGTTCAGGAAGATGGACGACCGATTGTGGGAACAGGAGACGATAGTTTGGATGCCCAGGCAAGCTAAAAACATGGGCAGCATAAGCGGCCAGTAAATGTTGGAGCCTCAATCGCAGTGGAGGTACACCTGCCTCCACAAGTATGCTGTCCACAGGGCTGGTGCGGAATGCTCCTGTCACCTGTCGAACCCCACAGTGGTGAACGGGGTGCAGCAGTTGCAATGCTGAGGGCGACGCTGAGCCATACGCCACACTCCCATAATCAAGCCGGGACAGCACAAGGGCTTTGTAGAGCTGCAGCAGCGTATTACGATTGGCACCCCAAGTTGTGTTGCTGAGGCAGCGAAGGGCATTCAGATGCTGCCAGCACTGACGCTTGAGCTGATGAATATGTCGAAGCCAAGTAAGCCGGGCATCGAACAGCAATCCCAGAAAACGGTAAGTGTCAACAAACCTGAGAATGGCATCCTGAAGATAGAGCTCAGGGTGGGGATGGACAGTTCGGCACCGACAAAAGTGCATAAAAAAAGTCTTTGCAGGAGAAAATTGAAACCCATGAGATAGGGCCCATGCCTGCGCCTTGCGTATGGCTCCCTGCAACCCACGTTCTGCAACACTAATGGTGGAGGAGCTGAACAAGATGCAGAAATCGTCAGCATATAACGTGGGTGAGACAGACGACCCAACTGCTGCTGCAAGGCCATTTATGGCCACAAGGAAAAGGGGCACACTCAATACTGAGCCCAGTGGAACGCCATTCTCCTGGATATGAAGTGAACTATGTGATGTGCCAATTAAAACGCGGAATGTCCGAACAGATAAAAAATTCTGAATAAAAATGGGGAGAGAGCCCCGGAGACCCCATCCGTGCAACGTGGCGAGTATATGGTGCCGCCACGTCGTGTCATATGCTCTGGAGAGGTCGAAAAAGAGGGAGACAAGGTGTTGGCACCTGGAAAAAGCAGTGCGGATTGCAGACTCAAGAAAGACCAAAGTATAGGCGGTGGAACTGCCCTGACGGAAGCCGCTCTGGCACTGAGCCAGAAGACCCCGAGACTCGAGCAGCCAACACAGCCGTCGACTCACCATACGTTCCAGTAGCTTGCACAGAGTATTTGTCAAGCTGATGGGTCGATAGCTATCCACAGTAAGCGGGTCCTTACCAGGCTTCAGCACCGGAATGATGGTACTTTCTCGCCACTGCGACGGAAAGACACCATCGCCCCATATGCGGTTGAAGATGGCAAGAACACATCGCTGACAGACCAGGGACAGGTGTTTGAGCATCTGATTGTTGATGCCATCTGGCCCAGAGGCCGTATCGGGGCACTGTACCAGGGCGCTTTGGAGTTCCCACAAACTAAATGGGGCGTTATACGTCTCAGGGTGTCGAGAAGCAAAAGAAAGCCGTTTGCCTTCCTCCTGGCGTTTAAGCGCGCGAATCGCAGGCGGGTAATTCCCCGACGCAGAGGCCCGAACATACTGCTGTGCGAAATGCTCGGCGATTGCATCAGCATCGGTGGATACCGCCCCGTTGATGGTAAGCCCTGGGACACCTGTAGAGTGCTGCACTCCAAAGATGCGCCGAATCTTCATCCACACCTGGGAGGGTGAAGTACGGGAACCAATGGTGGAAACGTACCTCTCCCAGCGCTCCTGTTTCCGCCTCTTGATGAGCCGCTGTGCCTGAGCACGGAGACATTTGAAGAAAATGAGGTTCTCCAAAGACGGGTGCCACTTATGTCGCTGAAGAGCCCGCCGACATTCTTTAATGGATTCAGCGACCTCCGGAGACCACCAAGGCACTGCCTTTCGCCGGGGGCACCCTAACGAACGAGGAATGGTACGTTCTGCAGCGGAAACAATCGCTGCAGTCAGTGTCTCAACCACCACATCGATGGTACTGTGGGGGAGAGATGCAACAGTGGCAGCAGAGGAGAATGTTTCCCAGTTTGCCTTGCTAAATGCCCACCTAGGCAGGCGTTCATGGGATCGACGCTGGGGTAGTGAAAGGAAGATGGGAAAATGGTCACTACCACACAAGTCATCATGGACTCTCCAGCCCTGGGCTGCACAACAACAGATCTATGGCCGAGAACGTGCCATGCTCCACACTGAAATGCGTGGCAGCGCCAGTGTTTAAGAGGCAGAGATCAAGTTGGGAGATGAGATTCTCGCCATCTCTGCCTTGGCCAGTAATCTTCGATCCACCCCACAGGGGATTGTGGGCGTTAAAATCCCCAAGGAGAAGAAAAGGCGTGGCAAGTTGGGCGACAAGTGCAGCCAATTCGGTCAGGGAGACTGTACCACCTGGAGGGAGATAGACACTGCAGACGTTTATGTCCTGGGTAGTCCTTACGCGGACAGCCACAGCTTCCAAAGATGTTTGAAGGGGCACAGGAGCGCTATATACAGAGGTAAGGACATACACGCAGGCTCCACCTGACACACTATTGTAAGTGCTTCGGTTGCAGTAATAACCCCTGTATCCACGGAGGACAGGGGTCCGCATTGCCGGGAACCAGGTTTCCTGGAGAGCAATGCATAAAGCAGGTGTCAAGCTTACAAGCTGACGCAGCTCAGGTAGATGGCTAAAATAACCGCCACAATTCCACTGGAGGATTGTACAAAGCGTGTCCTGTAGAGGCATTCAGGCACTGAAAAGGCAAATTACTGGGCAGGGTCACATGCTGCCACCGACTGAGTGACG
This sequence comes from Schistocerca americana, assembly GCF_021461395.2. Classification (NCBI taxonomy): domain Eukaryota; kingdom Metazoa; phylum Arthropoda; class Insecta; order Orthoptera; family Acrididae; genus Schistocerca; species Schistocerca americana. Next base: position 9,379,656 of record NC_060130.1, on the reverse strand, counting down.
GACGTCGCTATGGCCATCGTTTCTGAGGAGACGGCGAGATCCAGGTCATCAGGGGACGCAAAGAGCTCAACCTCATCGTCAGAGGCTGAGCTGACAGGAAGCGTTGGTGCGGGAACCACTGGGTCCTTATCCTTCTTGGAGAGCTTCCTCTTCTCTCTCTTGTCTTTCGGAGGAGGGTTGGCATGCTGGGAGGGCTTTTCTGACGCATTATCAGGAACAGAGGAAGAGCGTGAAGCCCTTCGACCAGCAGCTGGTGGCTTCTTCAGCCACTGGCTAGTGTCTTGTGAGACACTGGGGAAGTCCTTGGAAGGGACTCCCCCAAGGGATCCCTTCCGAACAAGTGAGGCCAGAGGAGGCTGTTGCGTCTCCGGCTGAGCAGCCGGAGAGAGCTGTCGCTTCCCCAGCTGAGGAGCCGGAGAGGGCTGTCGCCGCTCCGGCTGAGAGGTGGGGACCGACGTCCTCGGTTGCTTGGGGCGCACTGCTCCCGAACTGTGTGTTTTGGGAGCAGTGGAAGAGAGAGTGGCCCCCACCGGTGGTGGGGCAGGCGAAACATGACTGTTCGGTGGGCCAACTGTCAAAGGAGTCTTTGCAGGAACTGGTGGCTGCAGTGTTACAGCAGCATAACTCCTCAACATAGGTGTGGGGTTGAGCCATTCTAATTTCTTCCTCGCCTCTTGGTAAGTTAAACGGTCCAGGGTCTTAATTACTTGTATCTTCCGCTCTCGTTGGTAGACTGCACAATCTGGCGAGCAGGGAGAATGATGCTCCCCACAGTTAACGCAGGTGGGAGGTGGAGCACACGGACCATTTGGATGCGAAGGTCGTCCACAATCCAGACATGTGGGGCTGGCAGTGCATCTGGAGGACACGTGCCCGAATTTCCAGCACTGGAAGCATCGCATAGGGGGCGGGACATAGGGCTTGAAATCGCACCAGTAGATCACGACCTTGACCTTCTCAGGCAAGCAGTTGCCCTCAAAGGCCAGGATGAAAGCACCGGAAGCGATCCTATTATCCTTGGGTCCCCTAAAGACACGACGAACGAAGTGTGCACCTCGTCGTGCCAGGTTCTCCCGTAGCTCGTCATCAGACGGTAGCGGAAGATCTTTATGAAAGATAATCCCCTGGACCAAATTTAGTGACTTATGGGGAGTGACGTTAACAGGTATGTCACCAAGCTTCTCACAGGCGAGCAACGCCCTTGACTGTGCAGAGGAAGGTGCTTGTATCAAAATGGCCCCGCTCCGCATTTTGGAAAGAGGGGCCACTTCCCCGAACTTATATTCAAGATGGGTCACAAAGAACAGAGGCTTAGTCCCCAAAAATGAATCCCCATCAGTTCTGCTGCACACAAGATATCGCGGTGAATATGGCTCCTGTCTGTCCGCAGCCCTGCGTCCCTCCCAGGGCGTGGCTAGGGAAGGGGACGATTTGGGGTTATATGCCACAGCGTTAAAGTCTACTTTATTGCGCTTAGAGACGTTGGTGGTCGTGCGACCACCGGATTGAGATTGTACCCATTTCATTGCGGGGTATCCGCCCCGATGCCACCCACTCCGACCAGGGGCTCTCCCCACGGGTGGCACCCAGCCACAGTAAAGGCCACCTAGCAGGATGGCCGTTGCCGGGAGTCCTGATGCCCCGGAGAGACGGGCATCTACTCCTAGGCTTACGTGGGGAGGCGGCAGTTCAGGCATCGGCAGTACGATCCCTGTGTTGTCAGGGGGCTACAACCTAGAGGGTACATGACGACCCCACCACAACGGGCTGGCTACCGTGCTGGATTTTGGGTGCCATGGGTAGTCCATAGTGATCGTGGGTGCAGATGATGATGCACTAAGGGCGTAACTTACACAATCCATCAGGTGTGTATGCCCAAAATGAGGGATGGAGGGTGCAGTTACGACACCCAGACGATAAAGAGTGCCAAGGTCTTAGGGCACAGAGGACTGATGGTGCACCATGTAAGGGGTCCTTCCCCAAAAGGCTCTTACTTCTGTTGAATTTGGAAAAATGGAGGTCAAACCCTAATGGGGACCATCACATTAAAGGCCGAAACAGTTGAGACTCCTATTAGTCGCCTCTTATGACAGGCAGGAATACCGCGGGCCTATTCTAACCCCCGAACCCGCAGGGGGGAAATGGACACAGGCAGACAGTGTTTGTTGGTAATGAGGATCACCCTGTGGCTAAACTTGCCTTGGTGCACGGCCAGCACATCTTGGCACAGTGTTACACCGTCCGGGTTATCTGGATACTTCCCACTAACACCAACCTGTCAGAACTCCGGAGATGGGAACTTGCCCTTCAGTATATCCTCTCTTCTCGTTATCCGCCAGGCCTCAACCTCCGCTAATTTCAAGTTGCCGCCACTCGTACCTCACCTGTCTTTCAACATCATTTTTACCTCTGTACTTCTGCCTTGACTGACATCTCTGCCGAATCTCTTTGCCTTTACAAATGTCTGCTTGTGTCTGTGTATGTGTGGTTGGATATGGGTGTGTGTGCAAGTGTATACCTGTTCTTTTTTCCCCCTAAGGTAAGTCTTTCCGCTCCGGGGATTGGAATGACTCCTTACCCTCTCCCTTAAAACGCACATCCTTTCGTGTGTGTGTGTGTGTGTGTGTGTGTGTGTGTGTGTATATATATATATATATATATATATATATATATATATATATAAAATCATTTATTGTTGATGTGCCCTATTCTTGTATACACATAATATACAGAGAAGAATTGCATTTTATGTTCTTTATATCTGCTTTTTTCATATTCTATTCGAATTTTACGATTCCAACAGGACAAAAACATGCCACGTGAACTTACATTTGAAGAAATTCTAGCAGAACTAGAGAACCATCAAGAGAGTGACGATGAAGATGATATACAGAATTGGCAATTATTCCACCCAATGCAGATGTAATAACAGATGAAGAAGACACTGACGAAAATGTACTGTTGTACAAGATGACGCCGGTACTTTAGAGCTCACAACCAGCTGAGATGAAGTTAATGCTACAGTTGTACATCCAGAAGCCAAAAGAAGGAAAGCGTTGGGAGGTGGAGGAGAAAGTGGTATGTTATCTACAAAAAAATATATATGTAAGTGGTATAAATGTCAACCAACGTACACAAACAATAGTGAACCAGGGAAGAGCAACAAACATTATGATGCAGAATGTCTAGCAAATAACACAGTGCCCCAGGTGTTTGAGGATTTTTTTTTCTAAGAAACTAATGGATACTATTATTGAACAAAGCGAAATTTATGCTTGCCAACATAACAGAATAAATTTTCTGCTAACCAAAGAAGAACTAAAATTATTTATTGGCGTACTACTTCTGAGTGGTTATCATAAGCTTCCCCACAAGAATAAGTACTGGGAACAGGCTCCTGACGTCGGTGTTCCTTTAGTCTTCAACTCCGTGTCAAGAAATAGGTTTTGGGAAATAAAGAGATTCATTCATCTCAATGACAACTCCAAAATAGACAGAAACGACAAGATGTACAAACTGAGGTTATAATTTGAAATGCTGAAATAGGAATTTGGTAAATTTGGCGTATTTCATTCAGAACTCTCAACTGATGAAATAATGGTACATTATTATGGCAAACATTCAGCTAAAATGTTTCTGAGGGAAAAGCCTATCAAATTTGGATATAAAATTTGGTGTCTTACAAGTTCCAATGGCTTTCTTTATAATTTTTCACCATACTGTAGCAAGACTGACAACAAACAGGAGCCTTTAGGTGCAAGGGTAATAAATGAACTAAAAACCATTATTCCAGAATCAGAGTATCCGAATTATAAGCTTTTCTTTGACAACTTTTTCACCAGTGTTGACACACTGATCACACTCGGAAAGAGTAAAATGAAAGCTGCAGGAACAATAACAGAGATCCGAACTAATGCATGTCCTTTGATTGACTCGAAAAGAATGGCAAAAGGAAGGAACGAGGATTCTATGACTACATATTTGACAAAGAGAATGAAGTTCTGGTTGTGAAATGGAGTGACAACAAACCAGTATGTGTAGTGACAAATAACAGTACTATTATACCTTGAGTTCTACTAAAATATATTCACGGGCAAAAAAAAGGAAATATCTGTTACACTGCCACATATCATTGAAGAATACAATGCCCACATGGGTGCCATATATCTACTGGACAAGCAGATATCACTTTATAGGATGAGGATAAGGTCAAAGAAATGGTGGTGGCCATTATTCACACAGATGATATATATCTGCATAGTAAACACATGGCGTACATACCAAATTGCTAACTCTAATGAGAAGCTCTTACTTTTGGATGTCCGACAGAGAATAGTGATGTTTTTTCTATCAAAGGAAAAAGGATCAGTACCAAAACAAAGAGGAGCACAAGGAAGCAAATTGATGGGAGGACGGGTGAGCACAGATGTACGACTAGATCCAGGAAATCATTTCTTTGTGCCAAGTAAAACACAGAAGAAATGTGCTTACTGCAAGAAAAAAACAACAAAAATTTGTGATAGGTGCAATGTTGGTGGACATGACAAGTGTTTTGCTTCATTTCATACTGAATATTGTAATGTAATTAACTGTCAGAGATAAAGTTTATCTCATGCGAAAAGTACGATGCCCACAGTAGAGAGTTAAGGTAACTTCATTATGTTGCCATACAATGTGTTTAATTTATTTATTTATGAATATTTTCTTTTATGATAAATAATGGATTTGTTTGAGATGATAAATGTGGTATATTTATAGGTATTTATTTATATGTGTCTTTGGAGTGTATTAAGGTCAGAAGACCAAAGAATCTGGAATGCAGGAATGTCTGCAACTTCCGGGCACATGTTGGCTTGCACGCCACTTCTTTGTCGGTATTGGAGGGAGATGGACGTGTTTAAGTGACCAGTACAGTATAATGCATTTTTAGGGTATCAATGTTCGAAGTGAAAATATTGTAGTTACTAAACAAAGAGTACGAATAAATATTATTTTTAGCCGAAAGTAATTCGAACCCGGTAGTGTTTATTTCAAACAAGAAGAAAACCCAGGCCAGGCTTGTTAGAGTAATGTTTTGCAGACAAAACCCCTAGACAAACGAGATCTGCAGTGTGTAATCTTTCGGCAGCTACTAATAAATAAGCCTTGCTGAAATTGTGCTGGAACTACTCGTATTATTATCAATTACAAACACGTTGTGCGAAAGTGGTCCTACCACAATATACCGCGTAAGATTCCACATCATTCAGTTATCAAGAAACGAGATAGGTAACAACTAGTACAATATGGTGGCGTCGTCCGGGATTATTGAAAATGTTACCGAAATGAACTACCACCGAGATTGCGAAGAAAACGACAGAATTCGTACATCCTGGCTGAAAATGTTAAAGGAAGTCAAATGCTGATACCTTCAAGACAACGGGATGCAGTTACTGGAGCAAGAATAACGGCGCAATAAGTCACGAAAGAAGAAAAAAGTGTAAAGTGTTGTGCAACCAAAAAAGCAATATTCATATAAGTGTAGTGTTTCAGTGTTGTGAATTCCATCACGCACCAATCAACAAAGAAGACCTTATAAGAAAATAAGTAAACTGTGAGTAAAATAGTTTAGTATCCTTTAGAAAAGATAAATTTGTTGTGTTTTGTTTATTCCTGTGTAAAAAGATGACTATTGTAAAAGAGGAAGGTATTGACGACGGTGTCGCCAACGCTAGTACAGATGTGAATTTATCATACGAAAGTGAATGCAACAGTAATAGTCCGAATCCTGTAGACAAAGTTGAAACTCATACGGAAAGACAGAATGAAGTTAAAGACATGCTATCAAAAATAATGAATTATATGGAGGGAAAATTTAAGGCAATTGATGACACTAACAGACAAAACGGACAGTGGTTAGGAAATATTAAAGACAGACTCGATGCTAATGAGATTCGTTTGGATCAAATGGAGAACTCATACGGAAAGACAGAATGAAGTTAAAGACATGCTATCAAAAATAATGAATTATATGGAGGGAAAATTTAAGGCAATTGATGACACTAACAGACAAAACGGACAGTGGTTAGGAAATATTAAAGACAGACTCGATGCTAATGAGATTCGTTTGGATCAAATGGAGCAAAACAACGCTGCTCAGTTACACCAGACTCTCAAGCTCATGAGTGATAAATTTGAAAAACAATTCAAAGAATATGAAAAGAAAAATGACAATCACTTTCAAAAAGTAGAAGCAAAAATTTCCAGTTTGAGTCGTAATATGGTGAAGATCACGGGTAAGGTCAATTATGTCGGGAGAAAAGTTAAAAATGTAGATGCAAAAGTAAAAAATCTGAAAACTGAAGCAAGTACAGGTAGAGAGAAAATCCATAATGCGTTTAAAGTTGTGCATTCAGATATCAAACATGTAGAAGAAACAGTATCTGAGCGTATTTCTCTTGTAGACGATAAAATTGTTAAAGTAGAAAGCAAATTTGAACAAAAGATAGGAATTATTACTGAAAAAATAGATGTAAATAATCAGATAAACAAAAATGAAGTCAAGAGTTTAGAAAGTAGTATTAATGACATCACTAAGAAACTTGAAAGTGTTAGTAGCAATATGGTCAGCAATAGTTTGCCGAACAATATTGGCACTTTGTGGTACAATATTCCAGTACAAAACTTTTCAGATGAGAGCAGTATGCATCGGGTAGATTTCCTGCAGCATTGCAAGGATAACTTTTTTCCAAATATGAATGATAATTTGAAAATTAAATTTGTGAAAAGATTTCTAGAAGGTGAAGCATTGTCATGGACTAATCATTATTGTACTGAGGGAATGTCTTTTGCAGAGTTCGAGGAGAGGTTCTTAAGTAAATTCTGGTCAGAGACAGAACAGGCAAGAATAAAAAGCGAATTCTTGAATGGACCTGTTTATAAACATGAATTTCGTAGCATGAAGCAATTTTGCAGAAATCAGTTAAGGAAACTCACTCGCCTAAGCAAACCTTTTGATGAACTCACTCAAATTGATGCACTCAAAAGGAGGCTACCATGTGAACTACAGTGGGAGTTAGCTTATGGTCCAGATGACACAATAGATCAGTTTTTGAAATATGTTGACAAACTAGACAGAATTATTGAGAAAACGGGTAAACCACCACACCATAGTCAAAACCATTTTCAAAGGACAGGGCATACAAATTGGGGAAACACACAACATGATAAAAAGGAAACACACAATTTTGGAAGTAGTGATTCTCATCAGAGAAATCACCAGTACAACTTCAAGGGATCACAAGGACACAATTTCCATTACAAAGGTCAGTATGGAAATAATCATAACCAATCTGGTAACAGACACTTTGGAAATAAACCAAAGGAGTGGAATAGTCATAATGGTATGGGGAGAACTGAACAGGAGTTAAAAAACTGAATGAGGCTCCATTGGCGGTCCGCAAGGTAGGAGCTACTTATACACAAATGGAAAGGGCCAACCCAAACTGTCTAACTAAACAGAAAGATACCTGTGACATAATGAGTAATTATTTCAAAGAGGAGTGTTATCCCATTAATGTAGTATCTGTTACAAATAATATATGACATACAAATAAACCAGAAACAAAAGGTAAGTTATTTAAAGACACTGATTGCTTAGAAAACTGTGAAGACTTAAACTTAGATTCATTCTATGAGTGGGCTGAGAGGAGCACCTTGCTGGAAAATAGTTGTTCAAATGATCAAAGTGTATTAGGAATTAGAGAACTTATGGAAGAGTCTGGTGGGCTAGGAATGAAAAGAGCACCTAGTAAGGATGATTTAAATGTGTATCTGCATACTGAAGGTAAGAGTGCAGAGGATAAAGATGATAATTTTTGTGATGTTGATTGGGAAGAAAAGGAAATTGAGGATAGTAGTGAAGATAGATGTTTTATTGGTGTAAGTGAGGAGTTGGAAGCTTTAGGGATTACTAATATAAAAGAGGATAGTAATGAAATTAGCGAGGTACACATGAACACAGTTGACAATTTCAATGATAAGGATGCCAGAATTTCAGCCAATGAGTTATTTGATCTTAATACATGGAAGAAAAATGAGAAGGAATTGACAGCAGGTAATCTTAACAGCATTAGGGGAGTAGATGATGAAATGTCAGATAGTGAGCAATTTTTGTTTAACTTATGGGTTAACAGTAGTGCCATTAAGGATGATGAAAATTTCAGAAAGGTAACACTTGATATATGTGAAACTTTGTATCCAGACTGGTGGCATAGAATTAAGTATCACATTGCACAAATGTTAAGACAGAAATATAAAGGAGAGACACACAATAGCACAAATGAATGTAGTTGGCTTAATGAAATATTCAGAAATAGTAATCAGGCCAAAGAAAATGCAATTAGGGTAATAACAGCATATAACTCTGGTAGTAAGGATACTGGAAAGGGATATGGATTCAGTGAAATTGAAGATGACTTATTACATGAGAATATTAACAAAAAATTTGACTTTGATGTAAGCAGTCCGTTTATTGATGTGCAGATAGGATCATGGAAAGGAAAGTGTTTAGTAGACACAGGAAGTCAAGTATCTGGGATATCAGAATCATTAAGTAAAAAACTGAAAACTAATAAGGATTATGTCGAGTTACCTGTGGTAGGAATTAAAATAAGAGGTGCTACCGGGAAGCACAGTAAATCAATAAGGAGTCAGGCTTTTATTACTTTTGAAATTGAAGGAGTATCATGGTCACATGGGTGTCTCGTCATTCCTGATCTCACAGAGGATTTTATCCTAGGCATGTCTTGGATAACAAAAGTAAGTGCAGCATTTGATTGGGCAGGGCAGAAATTAATGATGACTCTACCAAGTGGTGAAGTCATCACTACGAAACTTCTTCAATCAAATGTGTTTTGTATGAATAAGACTGTGAACAGTATTGAATTTACAAAAGAAGGTGAGTACATTGAAAGCCATGTCACAGATTTCGATACAGATGAGATAGAGTTTGAAAAGTTAGTAAATGAAAAAGTAGTTGAGGCTAGAGAACTAACTGAGAACCAAAAACAAGATTTGAAATTATTTTTGTGGGAATATAGTGATGTATTTAGCAATATACCAGGTAAAGTAATTGGATACCAATGTACTTTACAGTTGAAGCCACATGAACCTTTCTTTACAAAACCATACAGTATTCCAATCTCGAAAAGGGTAGCAGTGGAGAAAGAATTGCAAAAGATGGAAGTGTGTGAAATCATTGAGAGGAGTATAAGCCCTATAATAATCCCTTAGTCACTGTAAATAAACCTAATGGACAAGTCAGATTAGTACTAGATTCCAGACAGTTAAACAAATGTTTATAGAGAGAAACTGACCACCCAGAGAACATCGATGAGTTGTTATATAAATTTAAAAATATCCAAATTATGTCAAGCCTTGACCTAACTTCAGGTTTTCATCAAGTACCTCTTGCAATTAGTTCTAGAAAGTACACTGCTTTCTTATACAATGGGAGATGTTACCAGTATTGTGTAGTGCCTTTCGGATTAAACTCATCAGTCGCCGAATTTATAAGGGCACTAGACTATGTACTTGGCCAAGAAGTTGTGTCAGAATTAACAATTTATGTAGACGATATATTAGTTTCAAATCAAAGTTGGGAGGATCATTTGAAGTTATTGAAGAAGGTGTGTGAGAAACTCAGAAGAGGTGGTATGACATTAAAACTGGAAAAATGTAAATTTGGTGTGTCAGAACTAAAATTTTTAGGTCATGTCATTACTAAGGAAGGGATAAGTGCAGATCCGGAGAAAATAAAATCTATCGTAAACTTTCCATCTCCTAGAAACCGGAAACAATTAAAGTCTTTCTACGGACTCTGTGGATTCTATCGAAAATATGTAAATGGACAATGCCTTAATGTAACATGTTTAAGCAACTTACTTAGAAAAAATACTCCATGGAATTGGTCTGAAGAGTGCCAGAAAGCATTTGATAAAATTAAGAATGAACTTTGTAAGAACAGTCTTTTACACAGACCAGATTTTAGTTTGCCATTTTGTCTTCACACTGACAGTAGTGATTATGGACTAGGAGCAGAACTATTTCAGGAGAAAATTGTGAATGAAAAAAATCTTCATTGTACAATTGCATTTGCCAGCAGAATGTTACTTAAACATGAGAGAACGTACACTGTCACAGAAAAAGAATTACTCGCAGTACACTGGGCGTTTACAAAATTTAAAACATACCTGTTAGGACACAAGATAAAAGTCTATTCAGACCACAAAGCTTTAAGTTACTTGCAGGAGTGTAGATTATATCACAGTAGATTAACCAGGTGGGCAATGTTCATGCAACAGTTTGATTACGAAATTGTGTATATTAAGGGATCAGAAAACGTAGTAGCTGATGCTTTATCCAGGTTACCAGTAGGAGGAGATCAGGAAATGTTTGATCAAGAGGAAGAAAAGGAATTTAAAATAAGATACATGAAGGGAATCCAGGATGAAAAGCTCATAAAGACACTTTGCAATAACATCAGGAGGGGACAGAATAACGATCCTAATTGGAAATTGGTTAAGGACTGTTGAGGCAAAAGAGGGTATGATAAACTTGACAAGTACTATAAGGTCTTTAAGGGAACACTCTTTAGAAGAACAGATGTGGACTCTGACAATTGGAAGCTACGTTGGCCAGAGTGTGAGGCAGACAAATTAATGAAGTACACCCATGAGAGTTATGGTCGCTGTGGAATACAGAAATGTGTAAAAAAAGTTACAAGAAAATATCTACTTTTATAACATGGTAAAGAAGGTGAGGAACGAAATATCAACATGCGACAAATGTCAAAGAGTAAAAGTAAGCAACAGAACATGTCAGGGAGAAATGCAGAACATCATTCCAGATAAACCATTAGATTTAGTAGCTGTAGACTTTTATGGACCTTTACCTAAAAGCAAAGGTGGCCATTGTTTTATATTCGTCATGGTTGATGTATTTTCCAAACTAATTAAACTTTATTCTGTGCAAAAAGCTACAAGTAAAGAGATCATTGCAAAAATTGAGAGAGATTACTTCAAGAGTGTAGGGAAACCTAAAGCTATACTATCTGATAATGGTTCACAATTTGTTTCAAAAAACTGGAAAGCATTCATGGAAAAAAACTAACACAAAACATATCTTGATATCCGTGTACAACCCATCTTCAAACCCAGCAGAAAGGTACATGAGAGAAATAGGGAGACTTTGTAGGACATATTGTAGTCACAAACATCCTAGTTGGTCCGACCATGTAAACAACTTTGAGGATATCATGAACAGCTTGCAGCATAGCTCTACTGGGTTTTCACCATATGAAATTATGTTTCACCTCAGACCAGCAAATCTTATTTCTGAATTAATAGACTTTCCACAATGTAGCTTAATATCAATGAAAGAACGTGAAGAGATTGTAAAGAAAACCATGAAGAAACTAGGTGAAGCTAGGAAAAACAGACGTAATAGGAAAATAAAGGCTACCACATTCAGAGTAGGTGACCATGTCTTAGTGAAATCCCACGAACGATCAAAGTTACTAACAGCAGAACTCAAGAAGTTCTTTGACATTTACATTGGGCCATTTGAGATTATTGAGAACCCCATCCAAATGCGTACCGATTAGTATATCCCAAGTCGAGAAAGCTGTTTGGTCTTAGGAATGTTTCTTTGAAGCCGTATATTGAGAAAAGAGCAAACTGAGCCTAAAAACATGCCTTTATCTGGAAAGAATTTTACTGGAAGTAAAGAAAGAAAGAAAAAAAATGCAGTCACCATACTATGCCATGTAACACATCTCATGCAAAACGATGTTGTATCTAGACTGATTGTCACGTACTTATATTATAAGATTAGATTTCATGATTCCTATGTGTTTTTTAAAGTAATTTTACAGTATTTAATGAATTGCAAAATATGTAAACTTGATAAATAAGGGATTTTATTTTATTGATGATGCTAGGAGACAAGACATGTCACCCACCCTCACAGTTTGAGAATAGCAAATCTCATAAATTTTGAAATTTGTTCATTCACTTAAATAGACCATAATGCTAAAAAAAAAAAAAAAAATTGAATAGTTAATAGAATATATTTTCTTGTATATGCAAGTGTGCCTTTGTTTTACATCATGCTCACCATAACTGGTTTTATTCAGCTCTGTTTATAACCCCATAAAGATACTTTGTTGGCTTATTTTGCCTCTTAATTTTGATATAACATAATTCACAAGGCTCATGAGAGAATAGTGTTGTTGAATTGAAATACTTTTGCAAACTCACTGATGATATAGGAGTTAGTACTATGTTTGTTCTAATATGAGAAAATGTTTTAACTTTAGTATTATTTTATAGTAAATTTCTGGGCAACAAATCGACATATGTATTTATGTCGTGAGACAAAGGAGGAAGTCAATGGTTGATGAAAGAATAAACAGTTTACTACAGTTGTGATAAAAAGTTGTATACAAGCCAAGACAATGATGCAATTTCTGTATCGGACTGACAAGTGGACCAAGGTACACTTGCAAGTCCTGGTGGGCTATTGTAATGTAATTAACTGTCAGAGATAAAGTTTATCTCATGCGAAAAGTACGATGCCCACAGTAGAGAGTTAAGGTAACTTCATTATGTTGCCATACAATGTGTTTAATTTATTTATTTATGAATATTTTCTTTTATGATAAATAATGGATTTGTTTGAGATGATAAATGTGGTATATTTATATGTATTTATTTATATGTGTCTTTGGAGTGTATTAAGGTCAGAAGACCAAAGAATCTGGAATGCAGGAATGTCTGCAACTTCCGGGCACATGTTGGCTTGCACGCCAATTCTTTGTCGGTATTGGAGGGAGATGGACGTGTTTAAGTGACCAGTACAGTATAATGCATTTTTAGGGTATCAATGTTCGAAGTGAAAATATTGTAGTTACTAAACAAAGAGTACGAATAAATATTATTTTTAGCCGAAAGTAATTCGAACCCGGTAGTGTTTATTTCAAACAAGAAGAAAACCCAGGCCAGGCTTGTTAGAGTAATGTTTTGCAGACAAAACCCCTAGACAAACGAGATCTGCAGTGTGTAATCTTTCGGCAGCTACTAATAAATAAGCCTTGCTGAAATTGTGCTGGAACTACTCATATTATTATCAATTACAAACACGTGGTGCGAATGTGGTCCTACCACAATATACCGCGTAAGATTCCACATCATTCAGTTATCAAGAAACGAGATAGGTAACAACCAGTACAATATACATTCCATAACATTACAATATTCTTTATTTAATGTTTGTGTTGCTTCTTACAATATTATGCATGGAGAATAAGATTGTGAATTTGGATAGCGCATTTGGCCAATGTCCCAAAAATGAGGACTTCTGTAGTTTTTGTTCTAATAAACTGAAACTTTTCAAAACAACTTTTTATTCAATTTATCACTCAATGTAACATATTTATGTATAAAAGTTTGCAAAAAAAAAGATCCAATAGAGTTTTGGCCAGTAAAGGGTTAAGGGAAAACCAGATGTAACACAAAATGTCTGGCAGAAAATCTGCTACAGGAACTACATCACAAACCCCGACTGCTCACAGATTATGCAAAGGACAATGGTAACTTCCGAAAATTCTCAAAAATACACATTTATTTGCATTGATATACAATGAAATTCAGGGGTGATGTATACTTTGGCTGAGCTGTGAACCACAAAGCATTGATTTGCTACGTAAATTACGTATACAAAACACTGGTAGCACTAACTTACAAAGTATAGTTTTGCAGGCATCTCAAAATTCTGAAACTAAACTATTTCTCACATAATTGGACAACAAAATAAGAGACAGAATATTTTGAATGAGGTTGATAGGCATACTGTTCTAAAAATTTTTGAAAGAACACAGTTTAGTTTAAGCCTACAATTGACGGTAATAGTACTGGTTTATCACGGGATTCCCAAATGTTTGAAATTTCACAACATATCAGAATTCAAACAAGTATCGATACAATCAATGAAAAATTACGCAGAAGTGACATGAACAGCAAAATATACAAATATAGAACTTCAAACAGACACATTATCTAGTACAAACAGTCCCCACATAAGGGAAAATTCCTAAGTCAGCTTTATTTAAATGGGCAAATAAAATAAATAACAAAACTGGAAATTGTCCCTCCTCTTGCAATGAATTGCTACTGGACAACTGCTTTTGTACATTAAATGGAGAGTACAGTACACATCTAATTAACACCAATGGATTTCTGTTCACAGAATAACAATCTTTGGATACTGTACTGCATAGTGTGGGAATTCTGAGACATTCTGGGTTGCTGCAGAGTGATTCATTTTTTAAAATAGACAATGTGTAGTGGTGTACACTGTTAACACACTAGGCATATTACACGGGCCACTTGTTCACTCCTTTTGTACACACATCAGTTAGACTGAGGTAGCAATGGAGTTTAAAAGCAGACATTCATACATGGCACTGAATTTAAGATAGAAGTGAATTTAAAGCAGTATTTGGAATCTCTTCATGCAATAAACCAACAGTCTGCTGCTGATTTAATGATTTCTGAGACACACTCTTGAAGACTGAAGTCAATAATGACAGCCACTACTGAAAGAAACTAGCTTCACCTCTGGATAATGATGACTGAAGAGTACAGCTCCCCACTGTCTCTACCAACAAAATGAATGCAGTCTTTGAATCAGATCAGAACTAGTTTGTTGAGTTCCTGCATGGCAATCTTCAGATCAGAAAAATAGTTGTTAGATACAACACCTTTTAACACTTGAGTAAAAAAACTTGCTGCTAAATCCTGATATTAAACAGTTGAAAAATTTGATTCTCAGTGGTCAAAAGCAGCATACAATAACTAATGACAGAAAACAACTGTACCAATCTTAGAAACAAACATGTGGTAGACCTTCTCAGAACACACCCATATGGCAAAAGTGAAAAAGAGGACACAAAAATTATTAATGTCACTGGATGAAAATGATATTTTTTCAGCTTAAGATAATAGAGTTACTAAAAATATTTTTAATTAAGCAACTAGTTTCAGCTCGAAAAGCCATTTTTCGGTTTACACACATAGCGAGGTCCCACAGAAATAAAAAGGCAGCAAACTCACACTATGTGCTACTGTTCATCATGGCTTACAAATTACAGTAGAAATGCTACTGTTTGTTGTACTTTAAAAACATTTAAAATGGCTTTTTGGGCCAGAACTAACTGTACAGGGTGATTCAAAAAGAATACCACAACTTTAAAAATGTGTATTTAATGAAAGAAACATAATATAACCTTCTGTTATACATCATTACAAAGAGTATTTAAAAAGGTTTTTTTCACTCAAAAACAAGTTCAGAGATGTTCAATATGGCCCCCTCCAGACACTCGAGCAATATCAACCCGATACTCCAACTCGTTCCACACTCTCTGTAGCATATCAGGCGTAACAGTTTGGATAGCTGCTGTTATTTCTCATTTCAAATCATCAATGGTGGCTGAGAGAGGTGGCCAAAACACCATATCCTTAACATACCCCCATAAGAAAAAATCGCAGGGGGTAAGATCAGGGCTTCTTGGAGGCCAGTGACGAAATGCTCTGTCACGGACTGCCTGGCGGCCGATCCATCGCCTGGGGTAGTTGACGTTCAGGTAGTTACAGACAGATAAGTGCCAATGTGGTGGCGCTCCATCCTGCTGAAATACGAATTATTGTGCTTCTTGTTTGAGCTGAGGGAACAGCCAATTCTCTAAGATCTCCAGATACTGTAGTCCAGTTACAGTAGCACCTTCGAAGAAAAAGGGACCAAAATCTTTATTGGCTGAAATGGCACAGAAAACGTTCACCTTAGGCGAGTCATGTTCATACTGAGTTGTTTCCCGCGGATTCTCAGTGCCCCATACACAGACATTGTGACGGTTGACTTTCCCGTTAGTGTGGAAAGTTGCTTCATCACTAAACACAATCTTTGAAATGAAAGATTCATCTGTTTCCATTTGAGCAAGGATAAAATCACAGAAATCGATTCTTTTAATCTTAAGCTGTTGATATTTTTTTTTATGATGCAACCAGTTTTGGTCAAAGACCATTTTTGAGGACCTGTTGTACCCACAGCATGGAAACAGGAAAAATTCAGGCAAAATGGATACTTCAAAATTGTAGTAACAATACATACAATGCTTGTGGATATTTAATTTATATTTCTGACATTGTATTCTTTTGATATATATAGTTTTTGCTGGTAATCAAATTCTGTAAGTGTTGCTTGTATTGTTACTATAATTTTCAAACATTCTTTTCATCCCAAATTTTCCCGTATCCACGATGTATATACAACAGGTGCCTGAAAATGGTCTTCAACTGAAACCAGTCACACAGTAAAAAATGAAGTTGAATAACAGCTCAAGATGACACATACTGTCATTTCTACAACTCACTGCTTTTGGTATCACCTGTGAGTAGCTGTACGCTTTGATGACGTTGGCACTGGGGTCGTGCTGTATTCTACCACCACCAGTGCACTCGGTATCAACGCCGAGGCCTTTCACCCTGTCCATCGTCTCATCGTAGACGTCCGAATGGAAGCCAACTCACTTGTATCCTCGCACCTAGTAGCAGGAACCATAGTCAAACTTTCAACAAAATGTATCAAGAGTACTAAGCAAGAAGAAAACACAAAAGTAGCAACGTGAGTGGAAATTGTGGCATCAAAAATAATCTGAAAACATAACTTAAAGGAGCTGTTGTTATATCCACTATCTATAGGAAACACAAACAGGGGCTTCTGTTTTTTTTTTTTTTTTTATTTTTATTCCATACCTACTGCAAATGCAAACGAAAGCTTTTGTATATTCGGACATGTGTTCTCTCGGAAAACACTGAACATAACGTAAATCATCTAGCTGACAAGGTAGTTGGCAACATCAGCACATGGCTTTTGGAGAACGGATTAATACTTCACTGCCAACAACTGAACTCTTGTAAAATAGAAATAGTCTTGTCCTGAGCTGGTCGAACAGACATTTTAAATTCTTAAGACTGAAGATAGATGAAAAGCTCTCTCAGAAGTATCATGTTCAACACCTTAAGCAGAAAATGAACACTTCTGTCTTCACTATACTATGTCTTGGACACAAACACAAAAGCTTGTTTACTTTTGCTCTGTTATCTCATATGGTGTTATAGTTTGGGGCAATTCTGTGCACTTGGCAAGAATATTCTCATCCCTGAAAAATGCAGTCAGCAAGGTCTGCAGTGCCAGCTTGTGAACATTCAGGGTTGCCGCAAGTTTCCCCAAGTGACGTTCCCTGATTTCCAGCAAGTTTTAGCATTTTTCCCTGACAAATTTCGAGGTCTCAAGGGCAAGTAAAGACATAAGTTCACAAAAAAAATGTAAGGACTTCTGTCTTTCTTCCCCTCATGAGCAAAAATCTTAAGTACTAATGTCAGCATCTTTTGTAATGAACAGTTTTTAGATGGAGAAAGAAAGACAATGGTATATAATATTCCATGAAGAGCACTGATGTTATTTTATTTCAATAAAACTAAACATATTTGGTGACACAAATACGCATTTCCTTGGAGTCGCAAGACAGATTTAAAATACCTACACTGATTTCAGAAATAACCTCAGAAAAAAGTAGGCCTATTGAAAGTAGTATATAAGGCAGGCCAAAATATACAGGTACATAGCATACAAACCGCCTGTGACTGCCACAAGTTGTTCTTCCTATCGCTCATACTTTCTAATATACAGGGTGTACATTACATCTGGGAACACTTTCAATTATTTATTGCACAAGAACCAAACATAGCACAGATATCACACATATGTCTTTTTGAAGGAAACCCTGAAAGTTCTTTTTCATGTATACCACCGCAGCATACTTTGGTGATTTGCCGATAACACCAGTCATAAACATTGCAAGTTCAGGTGCGGAGCGAGCTTTCTGCGTGTTGGAGTTCGACAAACAAAGTGTTTGCTACAGCTGTTCAATGGATGTTTAGAACAAAGTACGGTAAGAAACCACCAATAAGGAAGGCACAACAAATTTATTACGACAGGTTGCTTGTGCCCAGCACAGAGAAGCAGACATCCCAGTGTAAGTGAAGTGAATTTGGATTGCATATGAGAGACATTCATAAGGAGTCCAAAGAAATTGGTGCGTCGTGCATCCCATGAACTCGAAATGGCTCCACTGACTGTGGCAAGTCATGCGACAGAAGTTGTCTATGAAACCATTCAGATTGGAGCTAGGGTAGAAGGTCAATAACAACGACAAAGACAAGTGTTTTGAGTTTTGTTCACAGTTGCAACAATTGAATAAGGACGGGGATGGAATTTTTGATCGCTTAAGTTTTAGCAATGAAGCCACTTTTCACACTAATGGGAAAGTGTACAGGCATAATTGTCGAATCTGGGGTGCAAAGCATCCACACGAATGCATTGAATTTGGGTGTGATTCGCTAAATGTAAATGTTTTTTGTGCTTTGTTGTGTCGAAAACTGTACGGGCCATTCTTCTTCGCCAAGAGAACTGTCACTGGATATTCCTACTCGGATTTGTTGCAGCAATGGCTGATGCTTCAGATGCAATTGGGCTCTCCGTTCATCTTTCAGCAGGATGGGGCTCCCCCCCATTTTCATCGTGAAGTTTGCGGGTACCTGAATACGGAGCTGCCGCATCGATGAACTGGCCGTGCTACAGAAGGGAACAGCTGTTTCATGAAATGGCCTCCCCGATCACCAGACCTCACTCCGTGTGCCTTTTTTTCTGTGGGGACACATTTAAGATCCGGTGTACGTATGGTCTCTACCACGTGATGTAGCGGAGCTCCGGGAGAGAATACGAGAAACAAATATCACAATCGACGATGCCATGCTGGGACAGGTATGGCACGAATTCGATTATTGTATTGATGTCTGCCGGGTCACTCATGATTCGCGTACTGAATGTTTGTAAAAAAAAAAAAAAGATATGTACATCCTGTATAAATTATTTTCTAAGCCCCAAAATGTACTAGAATAAATAAAATGTTTATAAAACAATGTACCGCACACTGTACTTGCAGTGAGAAAGTCACAATTCCTGAACTCTATCGCCCGTGGCCTCTGGCCTGCCGAGGAGCACCACAGTCCTGAGTCCTCGGATAAATCACGAAAACCCACTGCATTATACCACACACAAACAGAGCCGGCCTGGGAGCAGATCGGCGAGACTAGATCCGATGGGCAGGGCTTGCACATTATTGGGAAACGATGGGCTTCAAATCGGCAGACCCAATCCGTTAGAGAGACCCACAGAAATGGCCTGTGGTTTTGGCCCATCATGGAAGTCCATTCATGTGGCCAGCTTTACACAAGTCACTGACATTATGTTGACGAAATGAGATGGTGGTGATAAATCCATCAATTTGTGCAAATACTCTGAGAATTAATGCTAATGAAGATAGGTAGCAACTCAACGTAAAGATGATCGCTGAACCATGGACAGACACGTAGAAAAGACAATCACACTCTCACAACTAAATTTTTGGCCATAGCCTTTCTTGGAAAATAACACACACACACACACACACACACACACACACACACACACACACATATTCACACAATCACTCAGACACAACTCGTGCACATATGACCGTTGTCTCCAGCCACTGGGTCAACAATCTCCAAGAATCATATCAAAACAAACCACCCCTCACGCCACCCATCGGCAGCTACTAGGCTAGTGGCAAGAAGTGGTGGCAGCACTGACTGCAAGCTGAGGGGAGTGGTAGGAAGTGGAGAAGCAGTAAGAATGAGGGAGTAGGGAAGCGGTGCATGTATTAAGCTGCACCCAGCCAGCGACGATGCAGGAAATCCCAGTAAACAAACTGTTTCATCTACTGAGACAAAAAACAAGATTTCTCCAGGGTTTGTTTTCCAAATTTCCCAGCAGGGCAGAAAAAAAGAGTGATACACCTAAGTATTCAAATCCACACACAAAGGTTACCTTGTGGTATGCTAGAATTCCACACAGGAGACCCTCACAATACATGAGAACTTCTCTATGCAACATGTAATTTATCCTAATTTCTCTTAATTTCATATTTTATTAATTCTGTAATTTTTTGTTTATAAATTATATATTCAGCTTTCTGTAAACTAGGTACCACCTCATCCCATGAGCTTTGGCTCAAAGTCTCAAGATACGCGATAAAAAAATAAATGTCAATCCCAAAACCTCACACGCCAATATAATGATCTGCATGCAATCATTCTGTTGATAATGGCACATTAAATTTGGAAAAAAAAAATGCATTCAGCACCCTCACATCATCACATCATCAGTGCAAACCAGACGATATTTCTCGTGTAAATCTACACAGCTATCTGGCAGTTCACACTTAAGGATACACGGCATTTTTCCAGCTCAATATTATGTAAAAATCAACACCTATTTCTTTCAGGCACTGTTTATAATGTATATGTTTTAAGATTTTTTTGTTGATATCAGGTAATAGATCACACTTTCTAAACAAATTAGAAGTATTTTGAATATTTTTGAACCTGCTTAGAGTTATTTAAAAAAAGTAACAAGGAAATTCTTCCTCAAACTGAGGTACCATTTGATCCAATGTTATACATTTGAAGGAGACCAAATTTTTACCAGACATGCATGACATGGCTGAGGTACTAGACCTATTTAATTCCACCTATTACGTATATTACAAGGATAAAAAAGTATCACATCTTACATTTAATATTTATAATTTTTTCCTAATAAAAATGTTATTTTTTCTATGATTTAGCTGATTCTGCAATAAAGCTTAGGTCTACTACATAAGTATGGACTACCGAAAGTTACAGAAAAAATGAGAGCAATGCTTTATAAACTTTAGGAAATATTTGTACCTGAATTCTGAAGAAAATAACTAGCGGGAAATTGCGAATGAACATATGAGTCCAATTAAACTGTGCCTCAGAACATTCCTGAAGCATAGTCTACATCCTGCAGCCTTTCTTCATCTTCAACCTTCCTCTTGGCATTCCTTCTAGCACTTCTTGCTTCTTTGGTATCTTGAAGAGCGAATCTCTCAGCTTCATGCACCCGTTGTCTGTCACACAGAAGAAATTGATCTTTCATATTAGAGCCACATTTTATGCCTAAATTTCTCAGGACTTCCTACCTTCCTATCACTCCATCATTGAAACATAGCACACCATCTAGTACACCAACTATTAATGTATTTATTCCTACAAAAACATTCTTGAGTAATCTTTCCCGTATGGAATGGTTGAAACTTTCATTTGTATTCTGAGTGCCCCCATGAAGACATTTACCGTATTTACTCGAATCTGAGCCGCACTTCTTTTCCAGTTTTTGTAATCCAAAAAACCGCCTGCAGCTTAGAATTGAGTGCAAAGTAAGCGGAAGTTCTGGAAAATGTTGGTAGGTGCCGCCACAACTAACTTCTGCTGTCGAATATATGTAGCGCTACACAGGCATGCTTTGCAGGCACAAAGATAAATACTGGCGCCAAACCCTCTGCATGAGTGTATTAAAAAAAAAAAAAGAAAAAGAAAAAGGGGTGGCAGACAAGTTTTTCCTCCGCCTCGAGTTTCGACCACTGCATTTTCATACATTATCCAACGAAGTAAATACAAATTCCGTATTGTGCACCTTTGAATGTAGCAGCATTTCAATGCACTACGAAAATCCGACTGGCAAGACTGTTTGGGATGTTTGTCAATATGGCCAACTCTACGTTCTGAATTTTTTCCTAACTGTGAGAAGAGATGGTTCCTTATAGGAACTTTTATGAATTGTGAATAGCATGCAGTATTCTCTTCACATAAGAATAATTAGAATATAAACATTTTGCCATGTATTCTTTCGTGTTTGCTGCTAACTCATTTAAATCCTGTCTGCCTAATAAACTACGAAACTAGAGTGAGACAACAGCAAACACGGAAAAATATAGATATCATCCCATATTTATATTTGTATTATTCTTATGCCTAATAGTGATACAGTCAGAAATGAAGCACGGCAATTGACTAGATTTTTAAATCGAAGATGACTAATTTCAGTGCAGAATGTAATGTACTAACGAGGTGCCTGCAAAGATTTTCAAACGGAGAAAAATTTTCGCTAAACTCCCGTTCAGAATATCTTCTATCGTACGCTGTCTATTATTTGGTTCTTGTTGATCATTCTCAAAGAAAGCAGGAGTGTAGGTAACAGTAAATAGCAGTCTCTTGCCATTGTTTCGCTAACGAAGTACGCGAAAGAGGAAGGGTACCCGTATAATACGGACGGAACGCCTGACGCATAGTAATGGCTACCAGGTAAAGCTTAACTACTGAGCTTACGACTCGAACCAAACTACTGTAGCTGTATCGTCATTCATTTGACCTAAATTGTGTCTCATATTACAATGGACCAACTTTGTTTCGATTTGGAGGTGCGGCCTAAAACTTCTCTCTCCCCTTGAATTTCAAGTCTCAAATTTCAGGTGCGGCTTAGATTCGGGAAAATTTTTTTTCCTGGATTTCGAGTCTCATTTTTCAGGTGCGTCTTAGATTCTAGTAAATGTGGTACTAAGCAAAACAGGGTCCACTCAAGTCTCTAAAAATTGGTTTTATTTCATTCATAACAGGCTCAAGAAGATAATGCTTATGATATTTTGATAGTATATTTGACCACTTTCTTTTGCTTTTTGGTAAGCACACCTAAGAATCTACTCCTTTAGGGCAAAGTCCATGAACAGTGTGGTCATCTGTGGACAACTTATGAGAGTAGGTGGCCCATACAGCTTTCCTCATTGCTGTATCATCATTCAGAGGTGCAGTTTGTCTAATGGCCAGTCCTTAATACCTCTGAAGGAGGTCTATTTCAGTTTTTGTCAATCTGTCTCAGCCAGACAGAGATTTTCCATCAGATAGCAATTTTCCTTTCATTTCTCTTCTTAGCTTCCTCAATCTAGCACCCATCCTCTTTTGCACATGTCCACAACACTCCAGTTTTGTTACGAAGCTATCACCATAAACATTGAACTCATTAATTTTATTGAAAGCTTTAGATTCCCCATCACCTAGGTACTTTGTATATCTAAGGTTATGAACGGGCACTGACCTCTGAAATAATTTTAGAGCTCCATCACTCTCCATACCTCTACTGTAACCATCATAATTATTATAACACTGATGTTCAATATGTCCTTCAGTGTTACTATGGCAGGTGTGGCAATAATTAGATAAGCACTCAACATCAAAAACTTTTCCATTCTCCACAGAAGTAGCACTTAAAACACCATTCAAGGAACGATGTCCTCGATGTTGCCATGTCCCATCAAGTGCAACAGCAATGTCCCTTGTTTCACTAATATTAACAGTTTTTTCTACTGCACATTTCATAGATGCTTTAGACACAACCGTCAAGGCACCTAAAAGTATTCTTATGTACTTGCTGAACCTACTGGGAGGAGGAAGATCAATCAAATGACAGAACGTTTGTGCAGCCTTTTTTTCCTTTTCCTATTGCACGCATTGCGTACACTAACTTCAAATTCACATCATATGAATTATGCACAATGTTCGAAGTCATTTTCGAGGTAGATTTATTACAGGATCTACACAGACCAACTAATTTTGGCGCTAAACCCTTCCTGCTACTTTGTTGTTCAGTTAGTTCCAGACAGCCTACACCATCACATTGTTTACATTTTTCCACTTCCTTTATCAAAGAAGATAAGATACCCACACCAACAACAACAAATCCACTACAAACAGCGTCATTTTTAACACAAAAATTTGAATCACCAGGAGGCGTGCCACATGTGAATTTCTTCACTGAAGAACTGACACGTAGGTTACTTTCAACAGTGTGGCTTGTTTTGTTTGTCAACTGGTTACCACAGAATTTCCTTTTATTGAATTTCTTGATGTGTGGCACACTAAAAAATATGTATTTCCACAAATATATGTAGCACTTGGGAAACAAACGTTTATTAACATGTGAACAAACTGCTTCAGAACACAAAAGTAAATACTTGCAAAGATAATCATTTACAGACGCTAGAAACCTGCACTGTTACCAACATATACAATGTATCATACATATAATCGCTGGAAACAGAAAGAAAGTGCACAGTTCTTTTCAAAATAATACTGGTTTCTGTAACAGAAATAAAGGGGGCATGGCAGTATACAAGGTGCGAATGTAAAGTAATGACACTGATGTGAAAAAAAATGTTGCTTACAGTTTTAGTCAATTTTCGTGTTGTCTCCTTCAAAGTTCCCTTCTGATTGCACACACTTTCTTTAGCACTTCTGCCATTGATGGTAACATTTCTGGAACTAATCTTCTGTAATATCCTCCAAGACCTTCGTCACAGCTCTTGGGACATCTTGTGTTATTTGAAAATGGTGTCCTTGACCGCCATTTTGACTCTTTCACAGAGAAAAAAGTTGCACGGAGCAATATTTGGTGAATAAGGTGGCTCTGGTAGTACCGAAATTTGTTTTGAGGTTAGAAATTACTGTACTGACAGAGCAGTATGGGATAGTGCATTATCGTGATGCAGAATCCAATTATCAGCAATGTTATTATTAGACGAACCGTTCCTCGATTGATGTGCAGTTCTCCTGCAATCATTTTCATGGATAAACTTCTATCAGATTTTACGAGTTCATGCACCCATCCGTGAGGTTGACAGTCGTCCACTGCAGTCTTCATCTTCAACATTTGTTCTGCCTTCACTAAACATTTTATGCCAATCTAAAACTTGAGCTTTTGACATAACCTCCTCTCCAAAAGCCTTCTTAAGCTTACCGTAAGTTGTCGTCGCGTTTTCACTCAATTTAACGCAAAAAGAAATGGCATACTGTTGCGCAATATTATGCAGTTCCATTTCTGTGATGAGAGACACTAACACGTGTTAACTTATTACAGCACAACTCGTGACTGAGCAGTTGCTTCAACATGCCGCTTGGACTAGAAGCGGCTTATAGACCAAGGTCACAGATATTGTGCCTACGCAAGCCTGCAGGGGTGCCACACCTTGCAAAGAAAATCAGTCTCATTACTTTATTGTCGCACCTCGTACATGACCGTAACTTTAAAATTTGGTATGTATAGGTCTTTTTTCATTTCAAACCCTACAGTGTATATATCAATGTAATCAGGAAAGACTATAGAATTTAATAAAGTCATTTAAAAATTTTTGATTTTTCCACCATTTATAAGTATCCTGTATCCTTAAGTGTTCGGCAGAGGATTCATCGAAAAGCCTTCAGACTATTTCTGTAACATTCCACTCTTCAACAGCACTGGGGAAAAATATCATTTAAATCTTTCTGTGGGAGCTCTGATTTCTCTTACTTTATCACGATAATAATTTCTCCCTATGTAGGTGGGTGCCAACAAAATATTTTGCCATTCAGAGGAAATTTCCTGAAAACATCTCATCATAACAAAAAACACCTTTGTTTTAATGACTGTCACCCCAACTTGTATATCATGTCAGGGTATACGCGGACAAGGAAAAAAAATTCCCAGTTTTCTCAGTCAAAAATACACTTTCTCCCAAGTGAAAACATACTTTTTCCCTGTTAACTGACGGTATATTTTCTCTTGGAACTGTATAACTTATAAGTCCTTTGATTATGGTTTTATACACGGGCGTAGAATGTCCTGGCGCTTTAGGGAAAAAAATAAAAAAAACACGCATTTTGGAAAGATCTTTGATGTGCAGCAACATGTATGCTGCATATTTTTGTATTAGGAAAGTATGAACTCTAATTCCACCAAACACCGCATGTTACTTTCCAAAGCATTGAAATTGAGATTGGGATGCGCTTTTGTAAGTTAGTCATAGCTCATTTCATGCGATTTCGCCAGCAGATCACAGCAGGTATTCAGAGCTTAGGACACGTGATGTAGTCAACCAACAGCAACATCACTGTTAAGTAGCGCGAACACACAAACAGAAAAAGTTAATGGTTCAAATTAATGTAAATAGTGTTGCTAAACGAAACGCAAAGCCTTCACATATAATATTGGTCTATCAGATTAATACGCTGCAAGAGAAGCTAAGCTTTCACATAAAATGTTGGTCTTTTATGCGCGTATTACAATTTAAGATGTATCACACAAAGGTGCCAGTAAAATTTTTAATAACGACATAAATGTCTGATCTTCCAGGCTCAAAATTCATCTAAATGGCTCATCATCAAAGAGTTGATTTTTAAATGAGAGTCAAACACTTTGTGATTTAAGAAATTCATCGTATATTATCTCACATAGTTCTGGTGTAACTGCTAGAATGGTACTTTGATGGTAACGATTTTCAACCCACCATTCGAAATATTTTCCCACGACCTGTTAGAAATAGGTTCGTATCTGCAGTTGCCAGAGAGCGCCAGATGACAGGCATCACTGCGCAAGCGCAGCTACGATGTCGTAGGGAGCCCGCATGTTCGTACGTGTGAAACAATAAAAGATATTACATTATGTAAGAAACAAGACATCAGAGGATACTCCAAGAGAATCAGAATTTCATGACCCATACTAAAATGTTCACATTTAAAGTGCAAATTTGTATGTCCAGAATCCCACGACCTGTTATTAAGCTTTTCTATGTGGTTTTTGGGATGTAAATTTTCTTGGAGTACCAGTACTGTCCTGTCTCATATTTGGTTCTTTATTATGGCGTAATGCCAAATAAGCTAGAAGTTGAAAATGTGCACTTGAAATGCAGCAAACACAGTGTGTGGAATTAAACACTTTGTCTCAATTATATTGTCTGCCTTAGTGGAAAACATCAATGAAAGAAAATAACTTTGGCAAACCAACAAAAATAACTTCATTGTTCTAAAAGGCAATTAACGCTTGACTGTCAGAAAGATGGAAATAAAATAAAATCTGCTACTAATAACACAGTTTAGCCTTCCATAATTATGTGAATGTATTTTAAGTCACTTGATAGCTCCCGGCCACAGAAATCTGTTTTGTCTTCATTTGACGTGGGAGCAGTAAATGAAGAGGAAACAGCAAAAACACTAAATGTAAAAATGGGTCACGTGGAGACTACACACTTCCCAACTGTAATTCAGACTGTTCTGCGCATCGGTCCCGGATCTCTAATATTTCCGAACCGGGGCAATACCCCGCCATCCCCTCGAGCGTTTGAGATAGGACGTTAAAAAAAATTTTATATATCCCGGGAGCAGAAAGACTTACCTCAGGGGGAAAAAAGGACGGGTATACACTCGCGCACACACACATATCCATCCACACATATACAGACACAAGCAGACATATTTAAAGACCACATATACAGACACAAGCAGACATATTTAAAGACCATTTTTTTGTGGGGGTGTTGTGAGGGTGACATGGTATTAGAAGGTGGAAAGTGTAACATGAGGTTGAAATGAAAATGAAAGATAAAAATATATGGGGAGAGATAAAGGTGAACTAGAAACTTAAAGTAGCTGCTAGCTGTGGACTGTACAACTCGCCCTTACTAGTATAGCGATCTGCCCAAAAATTTTTTGTCAAAATTTCATTTTCTTGTATACACCGAGAACGTAATACGTAATCATTCTTACCTGTTATTCGTTTATTTCCACTCCTGTAATCTGAATCTATGGATTCCGCTAGTAATTACAACAACGCTCATCATTCGCAAACACAATCAACCACACAATCAGACAGCGGTTGGCATTCATCCGTTCAGCCTTACTTCGCTCAGCTCTGTCAGATTCCACTGACAGAGGAAACATGTACACTACGCACGCATTCACAAATCAACTTACGATTCATTCAAAATCAACTTTGAATGTGTTAAAAATGTTCAAAAACCGACAGGGATGAGTTTCAATGTAATATGAATAATCGATAAACTAACAAACTAACGTGCGCTGGATGCGAGTCGCTTTGTGAAACAAGGTTTCCTCCCCCCCCCTCAAGAATATGAATTTGCCCCCCCTCCCTAGATTTGGACCTCCTGCGCATGTATAAATCTGGCAGCTTGGGCGCTCCAGTAAAATTTTTCCCAGTAGCATCTAGCTGCTTGCTGCAACTGCTTACAGAGCCAACAATTTCTGTAGCCAGAAGCGGGAGAAGGTACTACTCAACTGTGCATGTGCATGATCGAGCTCGTAACTGTTAAAATGAATTTAATGTAAACAGTTGTGACGTCACGCTCAGCAGAGGCAATTTGCTGTTACAAAGCATTGCACAGTCTTCCTAAGGCCTTTGACGCATTTTACTGTTGGCGGACACTTGTATGAGCACCGTTTTGTTGCTGTATATGGTGCATTTCCCTTGAAATTTAAGTTTTATTTTCGTTTTTTCTCTTGTTCATGTTTTATTGCTGCAGTATTGAGACACAGAAATATCCTTTGTTAGAGTATTGGTTCTTACCAATCAAAATTACACAAATTTAACTGAAAACAAAAACAATGAAAAATTTCCCGGGTTTTTCCCCGGCTCTTCCGGGTCGTACACACCCTGCATGTCCATGGCGCACTCCCCCTTCTTAGCAATAAAACAACATAAGTTGCTCTTCTTTGAATGCTTTTTCATGTCCTCTGTCAACACTATCTGACAAAGATACCATAGCACACAGGGCCATAACTGTAGTTCAATAGTGTTTCAGTGAAAATTTTTTGTGTGTTTTCAGTTGTATCACCATCCACCATCTCCCTTCCAATTTAACAGTAAACACTGAAACACTATGTTATGCAGATAACAACCAACCTTAGGCTACAATTCCCCATTGGAAGTCACCGACATCAAAAGAAAAATTCAACTGAGAAAATTGAAAAATGATGCTAACGACTGTCTCTCAAATAATAATGTATCACAAAGTTGACCAAATATTAGTTTACCAGTTACTGACCACTAATTTGCTCGGTTCTTTGCCATCAGGACCCTCTGGACCAAAGACACCTATTAGAACATACTTAAATGTTCCTTCTGGGTCGATATCCACATCAGGAACAGCGGCAAGCTTCTCCGCTGCTGTCATTAGTGTCCTGTTAAACAGGTGATAAAATTATTCCAGAAATATTTATATACAACAGGTGAGAGAAGAGTAGTGCTGCAGTCACAATGTAAACAATACAATTCTGCCTCTAGGATTTATACTGGAAAAAATGTTTCCTTCAGAGAAATAATGATCTAATATTTGGATTTTGAAACGTGTGCCTATTAAATAAATACAAGCATTCTGTGGAAGATCGTACACCATCCAAACCATAAAACTATCAATTAATTGTATCCAAAGGGAAACATACTTGAGAAAGCAATAAAATTACAAAGAGAGACAACTGCATTCTCGTAGAAAGAATTCGCTGGGTGAATTCCTTCATGTTTGGTGGACTCAAAAATATTTTTTAAAAACATTTATTGGTTATCGTTTAGAAAGAGCAGCCATTTTTGTTTCAGGCTGCAAGCATTCTTACACTTTTATAAGCGTCTGTGGTTTTTTAAATTATTCGGTAATGGATTGCGCCAGACCTTTCATATAAGAGGTATTTATTTCAGCAGACACTGGACCATAAATTAAAACCATGATCACCCTGCTGAATGTATTAGGGAATACACTTTTAATGTCTCAAAGTTGTTGGTTGTAAATTTAAAAAACCCATTTTTAATACTATCTTTCCAAAGAGTAGTTTCTTAGCCTTAATACATTTTGTGGTATTACACTACTCAGTATAGATACCTTTTTTTTTTTTTTTTTTTTTTAGAGAAACAATTATGACAAGCTTATACTTAAAAACACTTTAAAAACAAATGTTTTGAATTTTTTCATTCTTTGGTCTGCAAATCTTTGTTAATGGACCAGATATAAATCTGAAAATTACACATTTAATAGACCTTTATGATATCAAACTTCTGTATAAATTTCAACCTTGAGATTCCATGGACAAAAAAATTTCAAATACGAGTCAAAAATATGTTTCTTACTGTTTGCAATATCTGGGCTGATGGAAACAGTGTATAAATTACATAATTTAAAAATATCTAGGATAACTCTTTAAAAAATGAGACAATTCATTACATTATCCCGTTCTCAACTTATTTGTTTTTACTATGTTGTTTATTGAACAACAGAGATATTTCTTCACTCATGTTGGGCACAGGGTTAAATGTTCGCCTAGTCACAGTCATAAATTCCAGGGGAGAAGACAACTCCTTTAATGATTTTTAACGGGCCTCTCGAATTCATCCTTTTCAAATTTTTTAAACGGGGTTCTTGGTGCTGGTAAAATGTAACATCCACATCTTGGTTTTGACGAGCAATGTTACCAACTTTGGCAATCCACCACTGTTCGTCATAGACACAAGCCACTATGTCCTTACTTTGAAGTGTCAGTGGTACAAGTTTTCCACAGTGATACAGTTGAGCAAGTTGTATGACTAAGGTATAAAACAATGAAAAGATCAGGTGCCTTTAACCTTCTGACAAGTTTTGAATCTTTCCTCCAAGACATTGGCATAGAGTTCTCGTATTTCCTCACATTTAATGAAACATACGTAATCCCTTTTACCTATTCTTTATACAGAATGTGAACATTTCTTGACGTGTCCAGATTTGGTTCTCATAGGTCCGTTGCAGACTAGCTTTTGTGACAGCTCACTTTGTTGTACCCTTTATGCCATCACACTCACTCTTCCCAGGGCATGATGCAAAAAAGTGCTATTCTGCACCAAGCCAACGGTCTTTTTTTCTCGGAGAAAGGAGATATTAATATTTGTTTGCTTTTATATTGGCTTGCAGCACCATCAGAGAAGTTCATCAGTTTGTTTATGGAACTGTCGTGCTGTTTTACGTAGTTTGTTAACTGCAGGTGAAAAGCATGCACTGCTGTAGCTTTGTGCTCAAAGTAATCATTTGCAACACAAAAACTATGACTCTAGTTTATCTGGATCTTTATAACAGAACATAAATGGACAAACTGTGGCCTGTTTGTTTACCCAGTGGTGCCCTTGTATTTCACTTGAACAACAAAGGAATAGTTTTCAGAAAAGTCAGCAAGAACTATACATTCATCAACTGCCAAGGTTTGCTTTTGTCCTTCAGAAATTTATCCTGACTTTGGCAATTAAATGACACACTATTGAGTTTTCAAGGTTAGTAACCAACACTTAGAAAAACTATTCTCATTATTTTGAGACTCGATTGTTCAATTGCACACTTCAAGGGCTCATTATTAACTAAGTGTGAGTGAACAGATGTTGGTGGAAGGGGGATGACAACACACAGATTTGTACAGGCTTGTCTACATCTACATGGATACTCTGCAAATCACATTTAAGTGCCTAGCAGAGGGTTCATCGAACCACCTTCGCAGTTCTCTATTATTCCAATCTCGTATAGAGCGCAGAAAGAAGGAACACCTATATCTTTCCGTTCGAGCTCTGATTTCCCTTATTCTATCGTGGTGATCGTTTCTTCCTATGTAGGTCAGTGTCAACAAAATATTTTCACATTCAGAGGAGAAAGTTGGTGATTGGAATTTTATGAGAAGATTCTGTTGCAACAAAAAATGCCTTTCTTTTAATTATGTCCAGCCCAAATCCATTATCATTTCTGTGACACTCTCTCTCATATTTCACAATAATACAAAATGTGCTGCCCTTCTTTGAACTTTTTCAATGTACTCTGTCAGTCCTATGTGGCAAGGATCCCACACCGCGCAGCAGAATTCTAAAAGAGGACGGACAAGCGTAGTGTAGGCAATCTCCTTCGTACCGCCAATAAATTGCAGTCTTTGATTACACTTCCCCACAATATTTTCTGTTTGTTACTTCCAATTTAAGTTTGATATCATGAAGATCCATTAAGTGTGTAATTTTCAGACTTTTATCTGCTCTCCTTACAAAGATATTGTAGGTCAAAGAATGAAAAAATTCAAAAAATCAATTTTTTAAAATAGTGTACATTTTGTGTAAGCTTCTCACTATAAGTAGTAGTTATACTGTATAGTGAAATAGCACAATAAATATTAAGGCTGAGAAATTACTCTTACTTTGGAAAAATACAATTAGGGTAGATAAAAAATCTACTCACCAAGTGGCAGCAGAACTCGCACATAAAAGACGGAAGAGGGGTGAAGGAAGAGAACTGGAGACGTCTAGGAAAATTGGTAGATATCGGGAAAGTCACCCAGAACAGCGGGTCAGAGGAGACTTGCCGTAAGTAATGTCTTTCCTTCTCATCCCGTACGGTAAGTCTCCTCTGACCCGCGGTTCTGGGTGACTTAACCAATATCTACCCCTTTTCCTAGACCTCTCCAGTCTTTCTCCTTCACTCGATTACTTCCCCTTCCACCCTTCTGCCTGAAGAAGGAGCCACTGGCTCCAAAAGATTGCTAATTACAGCTGTCTTTTATGTATGTGTTCTGCCGCTGCTTGACGAGTAGAATTTTTATCTATTCAATTAAATAGTTTAAAGAATGAGCTTTTTTAGCTTGCAATCAACAAGTTTGAGCCATTAAAAGTAGGGCCTATATTAAGGAATACATTCAGCATGGTTATCATGGTTTTTAATTTATAGTCCAGTTAATGATTCTTATTTGAAATTTCTGGGGCAACTCAGTACTGAATAATTTATATAAAAACAGATGCCTGTAAAAGCAAAAAATAGCCACTGTTTCTAAATGTTGAGAATAAATTTTTTTTAAAAATGTCTTTAAACCCATTAAACATTCGGGAATTCATCCAGCAAATATCAATTTTTTTCTGAAATGACCGAGCGACTGGTTACTTTTTTCCCTGGCCCACTAGTCCTAGCTTACATAACAGAAATTTTGATTTTTATCAATACCAACTGTCTGCTTTCACCTATCACATCATCAAAATGCTGGACATAAATCACTCATCGAAATCAGCCACACACTGCAACGACAAGTAGCCCAAGTTACCTATGGTGTTGTAAGTTGCCACAAATCAGAAACTGCTGTGTTTCCAGTAGCAAAACATACTGTTGCAAAATTGGCAGCAAATGGGTAGCATCACGTTGTGGCACAGCAACCATAAAGCTTTGCTTTGTCTCAACGTCATAACCACCAAAGACCCATTGCTCTCGCACCTATGACTTCGATGGTGCTGACGAAGCAGCTCTCGTCTATTTCAACAGTATGGCCAGGGCCGCCCAAAACTATTGGCTCAACTAAGAAATATTCATGGCAGATATCTCTACAAAATTGGCACCAATCGAACACAGTGTGCTCACTGCCAATTTTGAGCTCCCTTATTAAAAACTTTTGCCTACTGAGTTCGAAAACCCACATGTAAGACAGTTGCACAATTTTAGAAATGTCTAAATGACTGCCAGCAAAAAATGACATTTTCCTGACTGAACATTTCTTTCTACAGTCCCTGCCAATGGAGCAGCTCCAAATTTCGCCATCTTTCCCTGTAGTTTTCTCCAGCTTCATCTCGTTGTATCCAACACAATACCTATTTTCACACACCATATCGTTCTTCATAAGACCTTGTTGCCTAGCCCATTGTATTGAGCTTCGGGTGTTCTCCATAACATGGTATAAATCTTCCATTACCAAATTGCTCAAATCTGGAAAATTTCTCGCCATTTTGACACACGCAGTAATATACGATACTTCAAAACGGACAGCCTCAACAGAAAAATATAGGTTGTTGGGCGCACTGATCAAGATGCATAACTGTGAGCAACAGGGACAAATACCATATGCAACAATATGCAAAGCCAACAATAGCTATCATGGTAAGGATGTATGAAACTGTCAGCATTACCTATGGCTAAAGAACTCTGTGAAGAAATATATTAAAATGTCTGCAGCATATTGGCATAGCAACATGAATAAGCTGGTGAAAGCAGACAGTTAATTAATCTTTCCCCCCCCCCCCCCCCCCCCCATATGAAAATAAGTACTTTTTTGGTATTCTGTGCATATATATGCTTATATCTTAAGAATATGTGTTTGCTTCAAAAATAGGTATTTTTCTCATGATCAGTGCATGTACCCCCTAAACTGCGTAAGTGCCATTTTCGTTATTGCAGATGTTCGTTTTTTGGTATTGTGGGCTTGGTTTGAGCTATATAGGTCGAGTGAACTGTACGATTCCTGCTGGCTTTGTGGCTGTAGCATTATGTCGTAGGGTGAGACTTTTTTTAGGGGTGATGTGATGTGATGTTTTGTATTGTTAAAATTAGGTTGTCCTTGCGCTAGACCCCCTATTTCCCGCGGTTGTTCTGTAGTTTCATTTTATCATTGAAGTAAGATTACTTTCACTGTTTCTATTTTCTCGATCCCTTTACAAACGCAACTACAAATCACATGGAGTCAGTCTGGCAAAAAGCTAAAGAAAAAAATCCTATAAGGCCTTTCAGAACTCACTGTGCTATGCTGAATAACTACCTGGCGGAATTTCTCTGGTGTCAACGTTTTGGGGAAAACCCATTCCACAATTTTGTTATTAATTCCACCTTTCTAGAAGAGAGAGAGAGAGAGAGAGAGAGAGAGAGAGAGAGAGAGAGAGAGAGAGGAGAAAAAAAAAAAAAAAAATTAAATTCCGTGCATACATATGCAATATGTCATTTTTGATACAAAAAAATTTTTTGAGACAGTTAACTGATTTTTTTCTTTGCATCCAAATGAAAAATAAGTACTTTTTTGGTGAAGAGCGCGTCAGATATGACTGTAACACTCAAGTTTTGAAATAAAAAAATTTTTGGCATTCAGCGCATATATATGCTTATATCTTCAGAAATACGTGTTTCCTTCAAAAATAGGTACTTTTCTCATGATCAGCGCATGTACTCCCTAGACTGCCTAAGTGCCACGAAAAGCAGAATCAGATGTTTCCCTCGACCTCTACAGCTGAAAGGAAGCCCAGATAGCAAGGAACCAATACAGCTGAAAGGAAGCCCAGATACCAAGGAACCAATAGCTACAACCTGAAGAGTGGAATCAGACATTTCCCTTGACCTATGTAGCTCAAATGCAGCTCTCAATACCTACCAGCAATAATAATAATAATAATAATAATGAAAACAATGTAAACTTCACACACCAACATAACTCAAAAAACACCACAAAAACCAAAACCTTCAACAACTCGAAAACGCAAAAACCTGTATATACACCAGATCAATTAAAACCAACCAAAGTACGATAAATGTAAAACAGACAGATCATCAGAATTACTACAGATTAAAACCAAAATAAAAGTTTATTACCAACAAAAGCATGCAACAAAATCACCTAGGTTGACCGCCGCTACCAGTACACACACACACACACACACACACACACACACACACACACACACACACACACACAAAACTAATCAAACCTAACAAAATGCCACACACATAAAAAACCATCACTGAAAAATGAAGATTTCCAAACCCACATTGCAGCACTGGCTACCCAGACTCAAATGTTACCATAGTGATAATGAACCCAATATCACATGTTAAACTCAACAAACACAAACCAATTCAAAAACACACACACAACACCATTATGTCATGGGTCAAAGGAGACAGGTGGAATAGAACACTTCCAATGGCCCCTTAACTTAGTTCCTACCTCACGCAGACAGACAGGATGTGAGGACAAGAATGAATAGTTCTGAAAAATAAGATTAGTGTTTCACTTTTAAAAGTGTTAATCAGCAGTAGGGCCTCCTGGGATCTTGCTTACTTGACTATCAGTAGTGACCAGCCATACTGTTTCTTTATAAAACAATTCCTTAATAACTTCATTGTTTAATATTTGGATTCTTGCACTGATGTCACCTCACGTGTAAGATTGTTCCCCCTATTGTTATCTAGACAACAAACTTGAACTCTAAGACATGATATCACAGTACATAAAATGATTTTTACATGTTAGTCTGAGAACGTGGACAGTGACCAAGAAGGCATACCCTAAAATTGCACTTACTTTAAGTTTTCAAAATGTCACAACCCCTTTCTTCTGTCATTTATCACTCTTTAACCTCTGGCAACAATCTGTTAATATAAAAACTGCACTGTTTTTAGGGTTCATGTTAAACCACAGACCTCTCTATAACTGACTGGTTGGAGAAAGGCAAGACAAAGAACTGGTTATGAACTGTTGTGTCCAAATCAATCTTTGAAATGCCAAAAACAGGATTAGTTAAAAATGTGATACCAAGCTTATGAACGACAACACCCTTAACGTGGTGGAGATATAAGACACAGAACTGATCAACTGCTCACCTAACTAATAACACGTAAATGTTAGCGAAATAAAATGCTAGGGACTAACAGGATCTCTGTGAGAAAAGGTAGTTTTGGGCCCAGGATGTTCTTTCTATTAGTCCTTCAAATATATTAAAAACTTGAAAATACCAGACCCCAATTCGAAAATGGAGCCTCACATAGGTACTTAAATGTATCTATGGAATGACCTACCAACCCAACCTATCCTAGATATATGTTTACACCAGTCTACAGATCAGCCTGTCAATGTAAATGAACACATATATACATCTTGTATGTCACAAGCATTCCCCCAGTCGAACACAATCTCCAGTAGGCCTAGACTTAAAGTACACCT
Source organism: Schistocerca americana (assembly GCF_021461395.2). NCBI lineage: Eukaryota > Metazoa > Arthropoda > Insecta > Orthoptera > Acrididae > Schistocerca > Schistocerca americana. The sequence continues at coordinate 9,343,045 of NC_060130.1, read as the reverse complement.
AGCAAACAATACAGTCTAAGCTACCAGCCACAAAAAATAAACTTCATATTATGATCAAAACACACACTCAAAATATTTCACTGAAACAAACGAAATATCCTAGATGCCATATCACATCACATTTCATATAGGCTACCTATGGCTCATGTTGTTCACTGGACTCCAAACACGTTTATTTTTTCACACACAAGCATTTATTGCTTAGTCCAGTTTCTTGAATAAGTATCATGAGGCTATCGTGGTTAAGTTTGTCAAATTAACTCCCAAAAACATCTTTTTGATAGCAATATTCTTGAATACTGGTTGTTTCTCAGATTCCACACCCCCTTCGGAATACCAGCTTGGTGCTTTCTGGGGTTTAGATATTAGCTACACAGTCATAGTTATGCTACCAAGACCTTGTAATGGATCTGGGAGATGTTATTTTTTTACCGTATTTGTCGATACCGAATTGTAAATGTTTTCTTATATTTTTGTCAGAATTTATTATAATTTGTCTTATTATATGTTAATTTACTTCTGTTTTTGAGAGTAAAAGCATATTGATTACTATTAGAAAATGTATCCACAGTCTAATATAACAGTCGCGACACTCACTGCTGTAAAAATTGTTGCCGTTTGACAGATGGAGCGACACTAGCGCTCCAAGTGGCAGGTAAGGTGAACGTCAGACGCGTCGTAAGCATAATGTTTGTTTGCATCCATTTCCTTCTTCATTTCCGAATTATTTGAGTTATTTTCTTGGCTCCAAGGGTTTGTGTGGTACCAGAAGGCATATATGTTACTAAAAATGATTCTAAAAAAAGCGCAAGTAAGGACAAAAATCATGAATAGAGTGGCAAGCTACAACACATTCGTGAAGAAACACTTTTGACATTGGACAGAATTGCAGCTTACCACGTTGATATCAAAAGATTATAAACATACAGATTCACATGTAGGAAGCACATACATGTACCTCTACATGCAAAAACGACCGACAGCTCGTTTATCGTACTGTAGGCCTACTGCGTTTGTCATTTTCGCCCGTTGCCACAAGTACGACCTTCATCTTTATATTATTCTAAGTGACACAAGCAACTGCAAAATAGTGGGAGAAATATGCTAAAAACATTATAATGAGCTGATTACACTACATTTCAAGAAAAACCAAATATTTGAATAATTTTCAATCAATCAGTCAGTGCACAAGGTGCTGACAAAATAATGTCATCACACGAAAGAAGCAAGGAAAATTAGGTGACTAACAACAGAAGTGAACGAAATACATACCAAAGAAATCAGCAGCCCAAATGAGCCAACTACTTCAGTTTCTTATTTGCTTTCTTGTTGTTAGAAACTAAGTCTTGATTCCAATATTTGAGCCGGTAAACAAGTCTCACTTTAACAAATATCTTGATTAACAGCAGCTTAGTTTCTTCACAACATCCAGGGGGAAAACTTGGGACAGCCAGCAACAAGTTTACATATAATTCACCACAGTTTTTCTTGTGAGAATGTTCATCAAAAACTGATGCCATCTGATTTTCACAATCCCTCAAAAATAAACAAATATTTTCACTGCAAATAACCAAGCTTCAAAATTGTCTTCGTAACTTTTGAAATGGCAATAAAATTTGTCATTTGCATCTAAGTCCTGGCTGTTGTCTACAAGTAGATTCCTGCACTTGACACAATTATGTAAAGAAAAAAGTTTCTTCAACATGTAACCAAACACATATCTCATACTGTTTTGTTCTTCAAGGTCTGCTGGAACTTCCACATTTGGTAGCTTTGTTGCAGAACGTGTATCACTACTGCATAACAACTGAGAGACCTTTAATGTTTGAGCAGATTTCATGTCCAGTATTGCCTGACCCCAGTCAATTCCTTCACAATTACTGCTTGCCACATTAGAGGAATTTATCAGTTTGCTTAGTGTACAGTTGTTAAATGCAGCACAAAACTGCCTTGGAAATGGGTTGCTGCAAAAACCACCTCTCTGCCTCATAGTTGAAAAAAAGTTTTCCAATGTGTCTTGGTTAATTTTACGTGAGAATAAGTACAATTTTGTTCCAGTCAGTACCTCGGCAGCAAGCATTTCCAAAGCACATATATTGCTTAGAAGCCCCTTTACACATTTTATCCTCAGGGAGTAATCTTTTCCATCAGAGCCTACAAATTTCCAAGAGTGAATCCATGGCTTCATCACATGTAGAACATCCAGATGCTCTGAATCACTCCTAATACAGTTTCTTAGATGCACAGGCCCTTTCACACTGTATGTATTAAAGAAATCAAAAATGTCATTAACTTTCTGACAAAAGTCTGAAGTGCCAGTTGCAGATAATGGCATACTACCACAAAATACAAGTGTGTCAATACCAGCTGCCACAGTGTGGCTTAACACACGAACTGCAGTACCCACTTTCATTTTTGAAAAAGCTGGCAGTTTGACAGCTTTTTTAGTCAGCTTCGGAGCTAACTTGTATTTCCTGTGCAAGTCATTTGAATAGAGCTGAGAAATGTCCTTCCAAGAAGCAGTACCAACCAAACCATCATTTGATGTATGAATTATGCCATACCTAAATAGGTTGTTTCTGATGCTCTTAAACAAACGTGGGGTATCATAGAAGAAATAGATCTTCTGCTCCTCATATACCAAACTTGGATTGTCTTGTGTAATTCCCAGTCTCTTTCTACAGCCCACAAAATTTGAACCCTGATCAGTCACACAGGTCTTTACAACCAAGCCAATTTCCTTAAGTCTCTTGAGTACTTCATAAAATATAGCAGTCAAATGCATAGCTCCCACTGTTCCTTTACAAAAACAGTACAGCAATGGTTGTTTGAAACATGAAAAAATGCCACTAATCATTATCACCAACACACTGTTCGCAATTTTAGCTGTGCCTCATATGTCAAATTTGCCATTAGAGACATTTCATCCAATGACATATTCACAAGTTTATCAATATAAGAAAAATGTTGCACCTTTTGCTTTAAAAGATGGAATATATAGTCACTTATCCCACATTTTATTTGTATGCCTTCCACATACCTTTGTAATGTACGCACTGATGGAAGCATAAAACATTCTGACAAAAACCTGTATGCCTGAGTGCTGTAATATAATAAATTTAGAGGAAACAGATTATTTTCGTCTTTCCATCTTGCAGCACGTTTTTCTCTCAATGGCATGGTAATCTGGCTTACCAACAAGTCAAGGGCACTTTTTTTAAATATCGGGACCCTACAGTCTTTAACATTCGTTTGTCCTTGTTCACTTGCTCCTTCTGATACAGTTTCTGTCGCTGTCTGTAGGCACTTTCCTTGTCCCGTAATAGTTTCGCTCAAAGTCTAGCGATTTGCACATTCTGACACTTCACACGCTTTTGTAAGACACGAACAGCTGCACTTAATCTAACCACTTCATCGTCAAAGCAAGTCTGTGTTGACGATTCACACGAATCTGGCACTGATACATGCAGAGTTGAACCGGCTGCTTCTGTGTCATAGGACTGTTTTATTGCTTTAGATTGACTGTCGAATCTTTGTGGCTGTTTCCTCTTCATCGTCAGCTGAGGTGGCTTATTTGGAATGTCAAACAGTGTGGGTACTGCATTCCACACGAGTCTGTTGTTGTCTGCGTTCATGAACTGGTTTTGTTCGAAATGTGGCGAACAAAACCTAATATTATTATACAGGTACACTGGTTCTTTCTTAATGAGGCCTTCTCGCCTGCTATTAACAAGCCATTTTCTGCTCCTAAAACGAAACATTCATCATTTATACACATATAGTTTGCAAGTGAATCCTGACGATACAGTTTAGTAACATGATGGTATATACCTCTCAGGATCCTTAGGAAACCTAAAAAAAGACAGCTGTGGTGTCTTCTTCCTGTTGTTAGTGCAATTTATTGCGCTACAAACGCTCCCGCCAGTAAAAGCCATTGTATAAATCGAAATAAACAACCACTATTCTCTTTTCACGATCGCGGCGAATTCACAGTGTAACGCAGCAGCCTCTTAGGGCGCTGCTGGCGCTGTAGGCAACAAAATCGAGGCGAAGTGTCGCTACTGTTATGATGTATCGAAGAATAGCAAAGAGACTGATTACGAGTGGAAACTTGTGAATTGTGTAAAATATCTTTGACGTTGGAGTCGTCTTTGACTATTGTTTTGGTGTGTGTTGACGGAAGAACAATGGGAAGGTCGCCGTCATAAATAATTTTGAATTATGTTACTATTATTTTTGTATCAACTAAAAAGAAGAAACTACATTTGAAGAAACTGTATTTGAAACACCAAAATGAGAGAAACACGTTGAACCACGTCTTTTCTGCAGCCGACAACGATGCATTGTGGAAACATACTTAGACAACTGAAGCCAAGACTAATATCGCCTTGCAAACGTCTAACGGAAAAGGTACTGTCACGAAAGATGGCAAATTTAAGTAAATAAAAAATAGTGATCATATTTTCAACTTGTGTCTTAGCCGGGATGCCATATTTCAACTGGGGACTGTAGCCGGGATATTGTGTTCACGAGATTTTCAACAGTGCTACGAGGAAGAACAGTTTTGTGTGTTAATACCTGTTTCTTCAGAATGTGTGTTACAGTGTTTGTGTTCATCGGGAAGTAAAAGTTTTGGAGAAGAAATGTTTCGGCAAAAAATATAATTTTCGACAGAAGAAAATACTTCAAGAATTTTGGTCAACAATCACATGGATGGAAAACGTGGTTTTGCAACAGTAGAAGAGTGTTCCAGATAAGTCACGAAAACCTCGTATTTTGTTAATACAATATTTTTATCTTGTTTTATATTGTTGTGTATAAATTTTTGTTCTTCACAATGACTTATGAGTTTTTCGAGAGTATTGTGCCTAAAGTAGAAAGTAGTAATTTAATAGACTTCGAACATCAGGACAGGTCAAATCAAAGAGAAAGAACAGATCAATTTGATTTAAAAAGTTTTCTTGTAAATTTCACGAAAGAAATTAAACAATCAGTTGACGACAATAAGACTTACTGGGATGAAAAAATTGATAACATTTTGTTGCAAGTCCAAGCAGTCAATACCCAAGTGGGTGAGCTTTCGAACAGAGTTGGCAGTGTTGAGGAAAAAATTGAATCTGTGGAAGCAAAAGTAAATGAAATTGATGCTAAATTGAGCGGTGAAATTAATACTGTAAAAAATGAGTTACTGGTAGATAGGGAACGAAATTTAATGTATTTTAATGAGATAAAAGGGGATATAAAAAATTTGGATGAGAATACAAAAAGTTTGACAATCGTTTGGTTACTCTAGAAGAAAAAGTAGAATGCAATGATTTATAAAACAAGAACTTAGCGAAAAAATTGAAAGTTTTAACATTGAATTTCAAAGCAAAAATTACAATGTCAACACATGTAATCTTGTATCTAATATTCCACTGAAGCACTTTTCGGTAGATGGACCCTTACATCCTGTTGATTTTATGCTGTATTGTAAGGATTGTTTTTTACCTCACTCACCAGATGAAATAAAAATTAAATTTGTGAAAAAATTCTTAGAAGGGGAAGCTTTGACTTGGGCAAACCAGATTGTAACTCTGGAAAAATTTTGGGATGATCTTAAACAAACTAGAATCAAAAGTGAATTTTTGAATGGGCGAAACTATAGAGAATCAGATGGGAGCATGAAACAATTTTGCAAAAGTGAACTTCAAAAACTTATTCATTTAACAAAACCTTTGGATGACTTGATCAAACTTGATACCTTAAAGAGAAGATTGCCATCAGCAATGCAGTTGAGTTTAGTTCATTGTCCTGATGGGTTTACTCAGAAAGGTAATGGTCAAAATTGGGGAAATGACAACTTTCAAAAAAGGGAACAAAACAATTATCATGGCGTCAGTCAAAATTCAGGGGGATATAACAATTTTGAAAAGAAGGACCATAAATTTTATCCAAAACAAGAACAACATTTTCACATTAATAATCAACAAAATAGAGAACACTTTAGGGATCAAAATCACAGAAATTTTGATAGAGGTCCGTACAATAGGAACTACCAACAATCAGGTAATTTTTGGCATAGGAATGGGATCAGAAATGTTGAACCGAGCGAGGTGGCGCAGTGGTTAGACACTGGACTCGCATTCGGGAGGACGACGGTTCAATCCCGCGTCCGGCCATCCTGATTTAGGTTTTCCGTGATTTCCCTAAATCACTCCAGGCAAATGCCGGAATGGTTCCTCTGAAAGGGCACGGCCGAATTCCTTCCCCATCCTTCCCTAATCCGATGAGACCGTTGACCTCGCTGGCTGGTCCCCTTCCCCGAAACCAACCAACCAGAAATGTTGATCAGAGACATTGGCAGAATCACAATCACCAGTTCATACAGGAACCGGAAATAAAAAACGAGTAGATGCCCCCTTGAAGGTCCCCAAGGTTGAGGCAGAAGGTGAGCATGATGAAAGGACCAATGGATGTGACTATCATAAACCCAAACATGACAGTTCCAAACCTAAGCTATCACATGAGGTTATTAGTTGTTACTTATTGAAAAAATTTCAAGAGGAAAATAATATTGATAAAGATAAAATTTTCAGTACACAAGAACATACAGTAGATAAAAGTAATTGTGATTCATTTAATTTAACAGAGTTTTACACTCGGGCAGAAAAGAACAACACTTTGTCAGATGATGTAATTTGTAGTAGTTCAGAGATGTGTGTGAATGAAAGAGAGAATGCATGCTGTGAGAATGAAAATGTTGGTGAAAGGGATCTGGTAACTTTAGAAAGGGGAAATAATATTTTGGGGAATAATTTGTTTGAATGTGTATGACCTGAATATGTGTAATGATAATGATGTTGTTGATAAAGTTGATAATGATGGTAATGGTATTGATGATGATGTTGAGGAAAGGTATTTCATTAGTTTAAATAGGGAATTGGGTATATACATGGTTGAAAATGGATTAAATAGTGAGAATATTATAGAAATTCCCAGGGATGTTACCAGGATGAATAAAGCTCACAAGCTGGATGTATGTGAAAGTGTGAATTTTGATGTTGTTGATAAAGAATCTGACTACACAAATGACAATGACACATGTATAACTTGTAACCTAAGTGAAACTTTTACAGATACTAATGATACACACACATTTCTTATGAATATATGGCTCAACAGTGAAACTATTTCTTTTGACAAGAACTTTAGAAAGATGCTTATTAATGTATGTGAAACTGTATGTCCTGAGTGGTGGAAAAAGATGAGATATTTTATTTTTGAAAAGCTGAAGGATAAGTACTTCAATAGTATACAATGTGATTTGGATGAAAATTCTTGGCTATTTGAGATAATAGAGAGTACTCATGACAATTTTGTGTCTTGTGCAAATTTTATAACTGTGACAAATAATACATGTAATGATATGCCATATGATTCTGATAAGTATAGGTTTGGGGAAATTGAAAGTGATTTATTACATGAGGATACAGGTTCTGAGAAAAGTGATCAATTTTGCAGTCCCTATATAAAAGTTCAAATTGGGTCATGGATTGGTAAATGTTTAATTGATACAGGAAGTGAGATCTCGGGAATATCTGAAAGGTTAAGCAAGAAATTGAAAGTGGGGAAAGATTATGTTGAAATGCCAGTTGTTGGGGTAAAGATAAAAGGTGCTACTGGGAAGAGCAGTAAATTGGTAAAAAGCCAGGCTTTAGTGACATTTTTAATTGGAGGCAAGTTGTTCACACATGGATGTTTTGTAATTCAGGAATTTAATGAGGATTTTCTTTTGGGTATGAATTGGATAGTAGAAGCAAATACAGCATTTGATTGGGTTGGAAAAAAACTTTTGTAGAAACTAGTGAAAGGGAGTACATTCAGACAAATTTTGCGAACACACTTGGTGATCAGAGTAATGGAAATTTTGACAGTATCAATTTACTAAAAGAAAAAAGATTGGAGAATATTGAAACTCATAGATTTGATACCGATGAAGTTGAATTTGGGAATTTAGTAAATTTGAAAATTTCAGAAACACAAAATTTATCTGGGGAGCGAAAACAACAGTTAGAAAATCTGCTGTGGGAATACAGTGATGTTTTCAGTGACATACCTGGAAGGGTAAAGGGTTGTCAGTGTGAGCTTCAGGTAAAACCTCATGAACCATTTTTCATAAAACCATACAGTATTGCAATATCAAAAAGACCTGGTGTTGAGAAAGAGCTGAAAAAGATGGAAGGATGTAATATAATAGAAAGGAGTATCAGTGCATATAATAATCCTCTAGTAGTAGTTTCGAAAAAAGATGGTGGAGTAACATTGGTTTTGGACTCTACACACTTAAACAAAATTTTGTTCAGACAGATAGACCATCCTGAAAATATTGATGAGTTACTCTATAAATTTACGGATTTAAAATATATGTCAAGTTTGGATCTAACTTCGGGTTTTCATCAGGTATCACTTTCGGTTAATCCTAGAAAATATACTGCTTTCTTGTACAATGGTAAGAGTTACCGTTACCAATATTGTGTTGTGCCATTTGGGTTAAATTCTTCTGTTTCTGAATTTATAAGAGCTTTGGATCATGTACTGGGGCAAGAACTTGCGTCTAAACTGATAATTTATGTAGATGACATTTTGGTTACAGGGCAAAATTGGGAGGAACATTTTTTGATTTTGAAGTCAGTTTGTGAAAAACTTAGAAAAGGGGGGATGACATTGAAATTAGAGAAATGTAAATTTGCAGTTTCTGAATTGAAATTTTTGGGTCATGTTGTCACAGACAAGGGAATTTTGGCAGATCCAGAAAAAATTAAAGCAATTTCAGAAATTCCTATTCGTAAGACTAAAAAACAATTAAAGTCGTTCTTTGGGTTATGCGGTTATTACCGAAAACATATAAGTGATCAGAGTCTGAATGCACCATGTTTAAGCCAATTACTTAAGAAAAACACTGTTTGGGTTTGGGATAAAAGTTGTCAGGAAGAGTTTGATAAAATTAACCAAGAGTTGAGAAAGCAACACTTATTACACAGACCTGATTTTAGTTTTCCATTTTGTTTGAACACGGATAGCAGTAATTACGGGCTTGGAGCAGAGTTATTTCAAGAAAGAGTAGAGAATGGAGTTAAGATACATTGTACCATAGCATTTTCAAGCAGAATGTTGCTCAAGCATGAGAAAAATTATACAGTCACAGAGAAGGAACTTTTGGCAATTCATTGGGCTTTTACAAAATTTAGAATTTACCTTGTTGGACATAAAACCATAGTATTTTCGGATCACAAAGCTTTGAGTTACTTACAAGAGTGCAAATTATACCACAGTAGATTGACCAGATGGGCAATTTTACTGCAACAGTTTGACTTTGAAATCAAACACATAAAAGGTTCTGAGAATGTAGTAGCTGATTCACTTTCAAGTTTACCAATTGGGGGAGAAAAGGAGATTTTTGAACAAGAGGAGGAAAAGCAATTTAAAATTAGATACTTGAAAGGGGTGGAAAATGAAAAAACAATTAGAGCTATGTGTAACAAAATTAGAAAAAATCAAAATTTAGATCAGAGTTGGAAATTAATCAAAGAATGTTTAGGCAAGAAGGGGTATGAGAAACTTGATAAATTTTACAAATTGCATAAGGGGATTTTGTTTCGGAGAACAGATGTAGATTCTGATAATTGGAAACTGTGTTGGTCAGAGGCAGATGCTGATAAGCTGATCATTTACATACATGAAAGTTTCGGTCATTGTGGGATACAGAAGTCTATTCAAAAGATACAAGAAAATGTTTATTTTTACAATATTGGAAAGAAGGTAAGAAAAGAATTGGCAACCTGTGACAAATGGCAGAGAGTTAAAGTGAGCAATCAAAGATGTGGTGGAGAGATGCAAAACATTATTCCGGAAAAACCTTTAGATCTTATCGCAGTGGACGTATATGGAATGTTACCAAAGAGTAAAGGTGGTTACTGTTACATATTTGTTATGGTAGATGTATTTTCAAAATTAATTAAACTATATCCAGTGAAAAAAGCTACTAGCCATGAAATTATAATAAAAATTGAAAGAGATTATTTCGAACAGGTGGGTAAACCAAAAGCTATATTATCAGATAATGGTTCACAGTTCGCCTCTAAAATTTGGAAAAAGTTTATTGAAAGATAAAAATTGAAGCATATACTTATATCTGTTTATTCTCCGTCCACCAATCCTGCAGAAAGATATATGAGGGAAATTGGGAGACTTTGTAGAAACTATTGTAGCCATAAGCATCCAACCTGGTTTGAGCACATTCGAAATTTTGAAGATATTATGAATAGCCTACAACATAGTTCCACAGGATTTTCACCATATGAGATTATGTTTAATATTAGACCTCCAAATCTTATGTCAGAACTTATTGAATTTCCTAAATGTACACCTTTAACTATGCAAGAGAGAGAAGATATTGTCAGGGAAACTATGAGGAAACAAGGGGAAAAGAGGAATAAAAGATATAACAATAGGGTAAGATTAACCACTTTTAAAATTGGGGATCTTGTTCTGGTCAAATCTCATGAAAAATCAAAAATGTTAACTTCAGAAATTAAAAAATTCGTTGATATCTATATTGGGCCTGTTGAAGTCATAGAAAATCCACACCCTAATGCTTATCTTTTGGTGTATCCTAAGTCAAAGAAATTATTTGGTCTCAGGAATGTTGTCTCTTAAAAACTGTATAAACAGAAATCATAATTTCAAAATTTAAATAACCTATTATCATCTAAAACAAAAGTTCTCCACTGCAATACGCTTGTTAGAACAAAACTGCCTGTACAACGAAGTGTGTATATTTGCATGTATAAATTAATAATTTGAAGTCACATATTAATTGAAACTGATGAAAAACACTGTTCTAACAAAGAATGAGAGAAAGATTTATTTTTACTTTTTTACAAAAAAAAGTCTCCATAGTGAGCATTTCTGAATTTTTCTAATTTTTGGAAGCTAAGTCTTCCCTGTGGGTGAAGGCATGCATGTGAGGACATGCATGCAAAGGTATAAGTTTCAAAACCAATTTTAGATAAAGCCTCATGATGTATGAGCAGTTTATTGTTGTTTATACTGGTGTTGTGGGGAGCAAAAGTACTCTTCACAAGAATGTGACTTGTAGTAATATTGTAGTAGAGAGGAAAGTGTACATAAATAATTGCAAAAAATTTAGATAATACTGATGTATCTTTAGCTGTACTAAAAGAAGAAAATCATAAAAAAATACAAAATAAAAAAAACCTAAGTAAAAAAATTTAAAAAGAAAATCATAAGCAAAAAAATATACAAAAACAAAAAATCCATGACTAATAAAAAAAATATAAAAATTAAAAAAAAATCAGATGTTAAAAAAAATATATATATAAAAGGCAAATATAGAGAAAAACACATTACACTATATATGTCCAATATCATTTTTACTGTACAATATGTAAGCATAATGAAATTAACATTAATATTTAAAAAAAAATTAAAACCTATTCTAGGAAATGAGTTTTACCTTTCTATTATTTTCAATCTGCATGCTGTATGTTAGAATATTTCTCATGTATGTTTTATACCATGTATATTTGTCATGTTAAATAATTTCTTTACTTGAAAATTTTGTGTATGGGATTGATGGGGAAGTATCATTGCAACAACAGCCAGTAATAAGTCCACAGATTCAAAGAGTCCAAATTTGGAAGAGGCTATCAGACTGCATCATTAATGTACTAATTGTGTAATACAGATCCATCACTGAGTGTTGTCGGGATTTTGTTGTATATGTCCATAACAACAAAAGCCCTGGGGAGCAGTTTAATGGATCTGGGAGATGTTATTTTTTTACCGTATTTGTCGATACCGAATTGTAAATGTTTTCTTATATTTTTGTCAGAATTTATTATAATTTGTCTTATTATATGTTAATTTACTTCTGTTTTTGAGAGTAAAAGCATATTGATTACTATTAGAAAATGTATCGAAGAATAGCAAAGAGACTGATTACAAGTGGAAACTTGTGAATTGTGTAAAATATCTTTGACATTGGAGTCGTCTTTGACTATAGTTAGTCGGCAGCTAACTCTTGGTGTATGTTGACGGAAGAACAATGTGAAGGTCGCCGTCATAAATAATTTTGAATTATGTTACTATTATTTTTGTATTAACTAAAAAGAAGAAACTACATTTGAAGAAACTGTATTTGAAACACCAAAATGAGAGAAACACGTTGAACCACGTCTTTTCTGCAGCCGACAATGATGCATTGTAGAATCATACTTAGACAACTGAAGCCAAGACTAATTTCGCCTTGCAAATGTCTAACGGAAAAGGCACTGTCACAAAATATGGCAAATTTAAGTAAATAAAAAATAGTGATCATATTTTCAACTTGTGTCTTAGCCGGGATGCCATATTTCAACCTTACCAATGATTTACGCTACAATTAAAACAAAACTTATTCACAATTCCAATTACAATAGCTACACATTTCATGTACCGGTTTTCGTAAATACAGATCTTTACGTACTTGGTTTAGGTGAAATAATGCCAATGCGTCACAATTATTTCGATGTGAGCAATGAAACTTCACGTAAAACATGACTGCGATAAAATGCGTAATAAAATAAATATACCGAGGTCTAGAAATAAGCATGATTACACATAAAAGGGATGATTAATACAGTTCAATATTAAAAATGTGTATTCAACAAAACCGTAGTCCTACAGAACTGGAGGGGTGTGACGGTAATGGTTTTATTTTATCAGTGAAATTACATACCGGTACTGGATGTTACTAATGGACCTGAAACCATCAAATAAATGATTACAAACTTAATTTACCGGTTTTTCTCCCCCGGAATCCAAAACATCAGACAGTATATATAATAATGGTATGAGACAATGAAGGGAGATTATTTGAGGATGTATTTTCATCAATTTTGAGACGTTATGACTCGTAATAGCCCTGGAGACGTCTTTTACAACAATCGAATAATTTGTAGCAGTACACCGATAAAAATAACTGCTTGCAACTAGCAAGTAATTGCGCAACGCGCAACCAAACTTCGAACACACAAATAACTTCTTAACACGATACGATTACATGACAATGGACACCATACGCATACTCAAAATAACAAACCTAGATGAACACAGCACCGGTTTTCGTACGCCTCCAAACAAACTGCTTTTCAGAGATTGTATTTTAATAAATGAAGACATACCGGAGCAGTGGATTTTAATAATACCGACAACCAAAGACAACAAAGCAACTGAACTACGCACTAGAACAAGCCAGTTTATTTGATTAATTTAAAATGTTTTGTTATTTGCTGACATGAATCCATGGCTTTTTAGATTAAAGTACTGACTTCGAAAGTGGGGGCATTTGATGACAGAATTAAAAATCATTATTGACAAAGCCAATCCAATCCAATAGAGACCGTAGATCTTACACTAATAACTAAACAAGAAATTTCCAGAAACTTACCTCCGCTTATAAAAATGTCCACAGTGTGCGTTAGAAAAATGTGTAGAAGAATGAAACTCAAGGAGAAAATACGAATTGCTTTGGAAGTAAAGGATACTTATTATAAATGTCACTATCTTTATCGTAAGTTTTGCATATGATTTTTACGGCTTAATGCTTTGGTTGCTATTATTGGCTCGTTGTAATACGAGAGTTTCTTATTTAAATTTGAACGAAACCATTAAACAGAGGCACATTTTCGAAGTGTTGTTTGACTGATTTAGTCACTCAGTACAAAACACCTTCCTATACTCTTTACTAGTTTAAAAAAATGGTTCAAAAGGCTCTGAGCACTATGGGACTTAACTTCTGAGGTCATCAGTTCCCTAGAACTACTTAAACCTATTTAACCTAAGGACATCACACACACCCGTGCTCGAGGCAGGATTCGAACCTGCGACAATAGCGGTGGTCTGATCCCTGAAAATGTTACTGCAACTTTTCTGAAGTGTATAATCCTTGACTCATTTGCCAGATTTATGCATTCTGTAATCTCACTAAATAACTCAAGGAAAATAACAGAGACAGTTCTATCCTTCTCCAATCCGTGCATGTATCATGTCTTCAGTGAATTCGGCACCAACAGGACATTACGAATTTGACTTTTTTAAATGTCCAACCACACATGCATATTTCCTTGTCCAGCAGTTCATTCGGTTGGGCAGTCTCCAGTATATGTTTCCTTCTGTGTTTTGTTTGTACAGACATACCGGAGCAATGATCATTCACATAGATTTTAACTTATTTTTTGCCAGTGCACTGTTAGTATGTGCGAAAACAAAAACTGCTGCACAAGCTCTGCAAACAACAAATGTGATCTTACAAAACATCAAACAATGGTTCTTCGACAATAAAATGAAAACGAATGAAGAAATAACACAACAAAATCTTACATGCAGCCTTACAAATGTGGCATACCCCAATAATATGGAGGCTATCAAACTGCTGGGATTCCTGATTGACAGCAAATTAATAATGAATGAACAAACAGTGTATGTGTGCTCCCAGCTCTCTGATGTACTGTCTGCAGAAAGTAAGTTGACACTCGGCGCCGTGGCTTATGGGAATGACTGTAAATGGGAGATGCCTCCACTGTCACTCGCTTCAGCCACCGCGCCGAGTGTCAACTTAGTTTGTGTGTACAGTAATATACCTTCTGAGGAGAACAGAAGGTGTATTAGCTGACCCATACCTTATAACAGTGCATTATGCAATATTTAATAGCCACATCAATCATGGCCTACTGTTATGGGGATATTCTGAAGGCTGCAAGTATGTGGCAGTGCTACATAAAAAAAGCAGTCAGAATCTTTGCATCAAGCTAAAGACTGCAGCACTGCAAGCCTATGTTCACACAATTCGACCTGGTGGAGGCTCTGTAATGGTTTGGGACGTGTGCAGTTGGAATTAAATGGGACCCCTTATACTTCTAGATACGATTCTGACAGGTGACACATATGTAAACATCATGTCTACCTGCCTCCATTCATGTCCATTGTGCATTCCGACAGACTTGGAAAAATCCAGCAGGTCAATCCAACACCCCACACGTCCAGCACTTCCGCTGGCCTCCATCTCTCCAGACATGAACATGTTTGGGCATACCTGGGATGCCTTGCAACAAGCTGTTCAGTACAGATTCGACCCCCTTCTACTCTAGCAGATTGATGGGCAGCACTGCAGGATTCATGGTGTCATTCCTTCCATGACTACTTTAGACATTAGTTGAGTCCATGCCACGTCATGCTGCAAAACTTCTGCATACTCGCGGGGGCCCTACCCGATATTAGGCAGGTGTACCAGTTTCTTTGGCTCTTCAGTGTGTGTATCATATATATTTCCTTATATATATGAAAAATGATAAATAACTCTTGCATATTTAATCTTCACACAGTCTGTCCAATCATGACTGGTAAACGACACAGATCCAGAAATTAAAAACATCAAGTTACTGGTATTTCTATAGATACGTTAACTTTGCACACCTTATGTTATGGAAGTAAGAGCTCTGGAAACCAAGGGGCTGTTAGTTCTGTTTTGCATATATATCTACTTGATTAGTTCTCATTAGTTGGAAAATAATATTGTGGCAATATAAAATCTACCACCCCAAGAAACGACAGTGAGAAAATGGATGTCATGTAAAAATAACCAAACACTGCAGAAAGTGCTAGATTCCCAATTTCTGGAATAGACAGGAAGATTTATGGGTCTCTACGTCAGCCGAACATAACGAATAGAATAGTTTGGTAAATACCATAAATGGATATAAGTCTGCCACAGCAGCCTGTATTCGAGATGACTGTAACTGCAAAATTATCTGAAAGGAAAAAAAGATCAAGGTCAATTACAAATACACACTTTCTATCTAATCAAGTGCTTCAGATGAAGGATGTTTCATTTATTTATTTATTATACACCTTTAAAAATGCAACCAACATAATCTTTTGTGTACACAGACGTAGCAATACAATTACATAAATAACACGCACAGACTAAAAAATATTTTACGTAATTACTGTTCGACATTAAATTGTCCATCATACTGCGCATGATGTATTATGTAGAATCACATACATAAGTTTAATGTAATGAAACTATATTACTGTCTGAGATAATTTTTAAAGCCTATTTCGAACTCTTCTATTGTATAAAATGCTTTTTCTCTCAAAGCCACAACTGTGCGAAGTCTTTAAACATATTGGTGACACATTGTGTACCTGTAGTGACAACATATTAAACTGTTTTACCCTCATGTATTTGTAACTGTCTAGAGTTTCCTTAAGTCTAGCGACTGTGATGTCTGTCTTCTGTTTTAGGTGTGTATTATATTGACGGGCCACGAGGCTACACCACCGCGGGGTCGAGGCACCTTGTCACAGTTCCTGCAGAACCCGCCCCCCCCCCCCCCCCCCCCCCGGCATCAGAGGTTCGGATCCTCCCTCGGGCGTGGATGGGTGTGTTATCCTTAGTGTGAGATAGTTTTAGATTAAGTAGTGTGTAAACCAATGACCTCATGACCTCAGCAGTTTGTCCCAATAGGAACGTACCACAAATTTCCAAAATAACATCAATGGATAGAGTGTTTTAGTTTGTAATAATGCTAGTTTTCTTTTGTATGTATTAGACAACTTAATATGAAGAGGAATGTAGCTGTGGGTATTTTTATTTATTTATATTTTTTTTTTTTTTTAAATAGGGTTGCCAAGACATTATTTATAGCCCCACAGATGCATCTGAACTCCTTATTTTTGCCAAATGTGATCTTTTTTTGCTCCAGGGAAATTCCTCAATAACACAATGGCATGTCAATTGTGCTTGGAAAAAGGTATAGTATGCATTTAGCAATAGCTTATCATTAACACATGACCTTAGTTTACCTAACAAATATGTAGCACATACTAAGTTAGTAGAGATATATTTGGTATAATTCTTCCATGTTAATTTCGTGTGAAGACAGAAGTCAAGAAGTTTAGCTGAAGCAGTTATTGCCATCCTCTTTAATTGATAAGGTAAAGAGAATATTTACAGTTTGTCAGTATTAATACAAAATTCAGTGAGATGGAACCACTTACTGGCTGCTCTGAAATGATCCCTACTTTACTGCTTTAATGCTCCTCAATTTTTACCAGCTGGAACAAAAGTGGTACCATCATAACATAAATTTTCACATACTAATCACTGGTTATGACATAACGTATTGTGAGTCACTAAAATTAGGAAGTATTATGTTATGTGGCTGGCATTTGGCTGAAATCAGAAATTAGTGGCTAGTGTTTGGTTGAAATCAGAAATCGGTCATGTGACATTCCTCACTCACTAATTTTGAGACACAGTATTGTATCCATCATATTTCGTTGTTTCCATGTTATAACTTTGATTTTTTGACAGTATGCAATTTGAAGGCAATGTCAAATAGAAGATTTATCACAAACACATCACTCTATATACAATTTGTTATAATTAAATATCTCTTAGACACATCAGTCCTTAAGAGATTTCAAGATGAAATGCATTCACTGTGGTTAGAGACGTAGTGTTACAGAACTGAAAGAAGTAGGATAATATCCTAGAACACACTAGTACCTTTTCTCTCCAGCTTTGCTTTTGTAACACATTCTGGGTCTTCTTATTTATGTAATAGAAGCATGTCCCACAATATTCGATGTTATTTACATGAAATGAGTTTCTTCTCTTTCATGGCTTCAAGCTTAAAAAATGAACGATGAAACTGCTGCTAGTGAAACAAGCAGTAAAGACATTTACATCATATGAAATTTACATTTTTTCTTATCACAAATAATTGACTTTTTTTTAATATGTCATGATTCCTGAGGGTGTGGTTAGGTGGGAACCTACAAGTAAAGCTTAAGTTACTGCGAGTGAAACGAGCAGCAATCATATGTATAGTCTTGCTTGTTACCAATGCTTTGTGATTTCTTTGAAATAAGCCACGATTTTTGAGAGTGTGGTTATACACAAACCTAAGAGCACAGCTTAAATTGGTGCAAATGAAATGAGCAGCAATCATATTTGTAGTTTTGCTTGTCATAAATGCTGCGTGGGATTAGCCGAGCGGTCTAAGGCACTGCAGTCAAGGACTGTGCGGCTGATCCTGGCGGAGGTTCGAGTCCTCCCTCGGGCATGGGTGTGTGTGTGTTTGTCCTTAGGATAATTTAAGTTAAGTAGTGTGTAAGCTTAGGGACTGATGACCTTAGCAGTTAAGTCCCATAAGATTTCACATATATTTGAACATTTTGTCATAAATATTTAGTTATGATCGAATCTTTAGCAGCGCTTTCATAAATGTGGTAGTCAAGACAAAGAGCACATTACACTGGGAGAAAGACATCATGTCACAGTCTGATTTCATGCAAATGCCAGTCACACACTGTGGTACTTCCTGATTTCAGTCACTCATAGCATAAGAAACAGTCCCTAATACAACATAAAAATGCTATCAGTTATTGTATCTTTTCATATAAATCTTTTCACTTATATCTACTTTATCAGCTTTCACTTTGTAATTTAAGTTTTCTTATTTAGAAACTATCATCAGCATTACTAACACTTAGTGGATATCAGAACCACCCACAGTAACATTATGTGTGTGGAGGATGGCTTCTATGGACTAATCCCACTAACTCTGATACGAAAGTGTGTTTCACTTTGCTTTTTGGTACTTTCGTTAAATATAGTTTTTAAGCATATGAGATAGATTGATCAAACTGTGAGGTCAAAATGCCGTGATGGAAGTGATCTGATTAATCTAAAAGAAGATGTTTTAGTCATTATTAATTAACTAAAGCAGAAATAAGGATGTAGCAGCAAATTTCGAGATAACTCAACCTTAAAAAATCCGATGCCTAATACGTAATGTGCTAATCAGATAAAGTCTTTTAATATACCAATTAAATTATGTACAATTTTGATTTTGTAGTAATTATTGTTTTTGTAACTTTTAGCCCTTCTGTTCCCACACCAAACCAGTTTAGTCAATATATTACAAACACGATTTGCCTCGAAACAACAGAGACAGAGTGTAAGGATACCTGAACATCATTTTGGTTGTCTTTGAAATTGTTTAAACGATAATTCGATTGAAAAGTCATTGTGTAATTCTAACCTGACACCATAAGAACGACATTACACATCACCATTGTAAAATTAGCTGTTATAGGCAGTTATCTACTAACCAACTAATAAGGGACACATTTGTTTGGTTTGACAGCTTCAGATGACAGTGTGTATTTTATTTTCTGAGCTATGATATGGTGCAAACATTGATGGCAGCCATATTTAAATGCAGCAAACGTGGATGTTTGCAGAAATTTATTCAGGAGTGGTCAAGGTTTTAAAATTTTTGTATTTGATGTGGTCCTCAGCAGACAATTATACCCTAAGAATAAATTGTAACATGGTATTATCAGTTTTATTGTATCTCAAAGCATTGGTAGTTGACTCAGTATATTTTGAAGAACACACTACTTTCATAACCCAAAAGGCAAGCATATTTCATAAATAAATGCAAAGTAAATCTTTTTGTACTAGTAATAATGAATATGGATACATTCTTTTCAATTAAACGATCAAAAATGACATCTGCATATGATTCAACAAATCGGGAAATTATGGCAGACAATATTCACTAAAGATATTTTCATTCATATAGTTATAATGTTTAGATTGTCACTGAATACTGCAATAGAACGAAAATGTCAGACAGGCTACATAAACCTTGTTGAATATCACAAAACTAACAATAAAAAGTGACTGATTAAAATAGTAACTTTGAAGTCATCTGGCTTACAAAATGTAAAGTCTGATCATGTGAATGGATTTATTAGATTATTTTCACACCATCCAGTGTTTAGGGCTGACCTGCATAATTAAAGTAAAATGAAGCTTCTTTTTTGGTTTGTTTGGATAATGTGCAACCCACAGTCAGCATTCTAAGCTCCCAAATCGAAGAGCATGAAACATAACTTTAAACGTAATTTTAAATCTTCGTTAAATTTTTTCTCCCTCACATGGTTAGTGTCGAATATTTAACACCTTACCTCATTCTCGTATTTATCAGACGTTTGAAGGTGTTTCATACATATGAGTTTGAAACTTTAAAGAATTGGGTGATGGGTTTACTGATGAGGCACGTAAAAGTTTTAGTTGATTTTTGCTGTTTTGACAGCAAAGTAACTGAGGATGGCGGGAGCAGAGAGGATATAAAATGCAGACTGGTTGTAGCTAGAAACACATTTCTCAAGAAGCAGAATTTGTTAACATCTAATACAAATTTCAGTGTCAGGATGTGTTCTCTGAAGCTATTTGTGTGGAGTGTAGCCTTCTACAGAAATGAAATGTGGATTACAAGCAGTTCAAATAAGAAGAGAATAGAAGTTTTCCAAATGTGGTACTACAGAATAATGCTGAACATTAGATAGGTAGATCGAGTATCTAATGAGGTGGTACTGAATCTAATTGGGGAGAAAAGAAATTTATAGAAGAATTTGACTAGAAGAAGGGACCATTTGGTACTACATGTCCTAAGGCATGAAGGTAGCGGTAGTTTGATAGTAGAGGGAAGTGTGCTGAGTAAAAATTGTAGAGGGAGGCCAAGCGATGAATACAGTTAAGCAGATTCAAATAGAGGTTGCTGTATTTAGCCAACATGAGGAGGCTTGCACAGGATACAGTAAAGTGGAGAGCTGCACAAACCAGTCTTTCATTCAAGACCACATCAACAACTACATCACGTTTTATTGGTAGCATTATTATTATTATATTTTCCTTATTACTATGCTTGAGACGCTGGAAACAAAGGGAATGGATACCGCTACTAGCTTCACAGTTGTGTTAGGCTTTAACCATCAAGATTGCACTGTCTGAGAGGCTAATTTTGCATTTTTGAATTGATGTGTTAATCCGAGAATGTTATTAAAATTGTGTTTAGAGAAATACAATATCACTCTTTCCAACAATCTGTGTGCTGAGATGATGTGGATGCGACCACACCCTGCTCTGTACTGCTATGAGAGTATCACGCCTCTTCAAGGCAGCCAATCCCGTGTCAGCACGTCGCCACGTGACCGACGGAATGACGGCAGCCTACGGGACTTTGTCCTTCCTGTTTCTTTTGCGCAATACTCTTGCCATACGACTGGGCAAGCTGACACATTGGTTAGCTCACTGTACTCGCATTTGGGAGGACGACGGTTTAAACCCACGTTCGGCCTTCCTGATTGAAGTTTCTGTGATCTCCCTAAATCGCTTCAGGCAAATGCCGGGGTGACAGCTTTGAAAGGGCACGGCCGACTACCTTCCCCGTCCTTCCCTAATCCGATGCGACCACCGATGATCTCGCTATTTGGTCCCCTCACCCCAAATCAACTCAAACCCTCTTACCAAATGAGGCAACATAAAAGAAATCTATTGCTTCTATTAGTGAAAACACGATTTCTCGAAAGTTTTTTAAAAAAATGTTAATCATGACAAATAACAACCATCCTGTGGTTTTCCACACTCATGCAGCATATTTGTTTGCAGAACCATTATAGCCGTGGTTACGGCATGAGTGAAGAAACACAAAGTATGAAGAAAAAATTACGACTAATCGTGGTAATTTAGAAATCTGATAATTTCCGGTATGAAAAACTGTCATCATACCCACTCCTGTGTGTGAGATTCGTCTGAGGCGAAACGACGGGAAACTCAAAGCGGACACAAGTCAGTGTAGTGCGATTTAGATTTAACAATAAGTTGTAAAACGAAGGGCAGCAGCGATCGAGTATTCGCTGCTGCATGGTGGTCTTACGTAGCAGTGGCGTGCGAGACGAAAGTGGAGGAGGCTGGCAAAGAAGGCGTGGCCAATATCTTACTCACAATCTCTCGACGTCAGCTTTTATCGACTGATCGAGAAAAAGAAGTAGTCCATCTTTAGGCAAAGCCTTTACAAACTATTTCATTATGCCTAACTTTATATGTAGAGGTGGCAGGAGGATGTTATTTGGATCTACTAGGTTTTGTGTAGAATGTTCTTCTCACCAGGTTTTAAAGACTTCCTCACAGACGATTTCTTTCTGTACCAGTGTTCATCCCTAGCCCTACTGTCCCATTCACACAAGAAACATGGAAATTTGGTAAAGCCACCTTGCTGACCAAGGAGCATGCATGTTACTTTTAGATCGCCACATTTCATCCAACCATGAGCAGAATAGCCTATTTCATTTAACATTATTTCTAGATTTTCATAGCTTTTTTTCATGTGTACAGAATGTCCAACAGGTATAGATGCATACATGTTACAATTGTCTAATAAAACAGCCTTAAAACTAGTTTTGGATGAATGAATAAACATCCTCCAGTCTTCCTTGTTGTATTCAGTACCAAACTCATTCATCAGACCTGGAATGTCTGAGCAGTGCACTAAATCACCTTCTTGTTGAAAAAAGTTGGAAAATTGCTGCTCACTCTTTCTATGCATGTATATGCTGGTTTCAACTGCCAATAAGTTCTTTTCTTTTAATCTAAAGCCAAGCAATTCAACATTTTCTTTCATTAAGCCCAGATCCCTAACCAAATCGTTAAGCTCGGTCTCAGTAAACAATTTGGGCTCTAGACTTTCTGTATTACATTGGAATTCATCATCGTCTGGTTCATCTAAATCACATTGTGCATCAGAAAATACTTCTGTTAGAACAGAATTTAAATCATCTGGTGGGTCAGGAAACAGCAAATCTACACCATGCCTTACTGGTCGGATGGCAGATGAAAGGTTAGAGTAGCTTATTACCTTTTTTGTTTTCCGCATAATGACCAGTAATATCAACACTGCAAAAGTAGCAATCATCGGAATGATTTCTTGGCTTCCTCCATATCATGGGAACAGCAAATCTAAAGGCTTTTCTCTCCTTTTTCAACCATTTTCTCAGGTCTCCAACACACACACAATATACCTTGTGTGGCGCCTAAAATTTATCTTGATGACCAAGTTTAGATCGAAAGTATGATAAATAAACCTTTTTCAAAAAGTCAACAATGTTTCTTTGGTGTTTTTAATCACAAATTCAACACAAATATAACAAAAACTGTCAGCAGAGTTTTTACAACCACGATTAAACACTGTATTGAGCACATGTACAGGAAACGAGAAAGTGAAGTTAGATTGACAGTATACAAACCACCATCTGTTAACACAAAAATAGAATTGACCTTTTGTGCCAGCAAATGTTTCTCATCTACATTTATTACACCTCATTTTAAATTATTTTAACTATACAAAAGCTGTTAAATTCTTTAAAAAATCACTTACTTTAATAAATTTAACTGTAAAGTGTGAAGAAATGGTGGGTGATACAGTTTTTGAAGTATCATATTTAGATTTCCCACCCTAACAATAAAAAGAATAAGGTATTTTCACCAAAAAGTTTTCCATTGTTGGTCTGTGTAATTATTTGTTAATATGGATTTCTCTTCACTGTAACTTTTCTGGTGCTGTAAGCTGTATATTTTTCTCAAATTAGTAACTTTCTGCTAATTAGGAAATAGCATTTCTTTGGAAGTACAATTGTACTGACCATTCATATATGATGCAAAAACACTTCATAAAGGTTTGTTTTCAAATATGAGCTGTAACGTTACATGCATTCTGCTTAACCTTAATGAAAGTTATCTTAATCCATTTTGACGTATAAAAAATGTTTGTTTTGTTTTTTTCTCTGCATGCAATAATTCATATTGTCACAGAGTATGCAGTTTCATGGCAAGTCACATCTCCGATGGAATAAACAGCCGAACCAGCAAGTACCACAAAAGTATAGTAAAGCAGCTGCCGTCATTCCACCTTGCAGACATGTGGCGCCCATCCTTACCCATGTACATGCACAGACAGTCATAAACTTCCAAACAACATGCTATTCTAGAACAACAAACTTATAAAAAACCGGTATGCTCACTATGATACTCATCATTTGTCGGCCTGGTAGACATTGTGCAACACATTGCCTTACCCAAGTGGTATGTTATACTGTATGTCACCTTTTTGTGTATGTAAATGATGTCATCACAACCACAGGACGTAGAGAAATAAATAATACTGCTAGTTCAGATTGTACATTTGTCTTCAGAAACGAAAATTGTTAAAACTTTGTAAAATAAAAACCCTTTACTTATGGTATTTGAACTAAGTAATATTTCATATAATTCCATTTCAAAACATCTTTACTCATGACATAGCCCTAACGTTACTTAATGATTACTTGTGGATTACTTACAAAGACTCAGTAAAAATTTATCATTTCAATGTATCTGATCTCAAATACTTTGCTTGAGGTCGGATAAACACTGGTGCAAAGTAACCATTCTTCAATAGGAATTTGAATTCTTGAAGTAAGTTATAGTCTTAAAATGTTATGACCATATATTATTTTTTCATTGTCTCTATTTCTCTATGTATGTGGACCAGCCACAATGGTGGCTGGTAAACCAGCTGTACCTCTGTTTTAATTATCAATGGTCTATTCAGACACAGGGAGTATTCGTAGCCTAGTCATGCTGACTGGACATGGAGTAATTATTAATTCCTATTATGAATTGATCATAGTTGTATCTTCATCTGGATTACCAACTAAACTTGTGAGGAAACATAGGCTTAGGAGCCTCATTTCTTATTTCCTCTACACATCCTTCAAGTAGGATAAGGTAAGCAGGCAGTTAACCTACTTATTCTAAGTTAAGCTAACATTCCCTAAAAATGTGTATAAACTAAATCATGTGATTTAACCATCGAAAATAAGTAAAAATTCCCCTCGTAAAAAGCTCCTAACAAACAAAGGTACTGCTAACCATGAGAAAAGTACAAAAAATTCTAAGGAATAGTTGTGAAACATGCAAACATCCCAAGTCGTTGGATGTATCCATTCAGTTCTGACAGCAAATTATAGTTTTCCATAGACACTTCGAGCTTTTCGGAGTTTATATATTAATCTGTCAATTCCAAACAATCAAATGTAATAAATGTTGAGAACAACTAGTGTAGTGAACTCGTTAACTTCCTACTTTCTGTGTTAAGAGCAGCACACAAAGTTAAGACAATTCTGTCCTAGTTATCCATTTCTGAAATGAGTATAAGAATTAGACCACAAAACTCAGGTTCGTTCCTGTATTTTGCAACTTTATAGTAATCCTCAAAGCTAATAGTATCCTACTTCTGCAGAAACCCATAAATACTCCTCCTCCTACAGAAAAATCCTTCATAAAGACCATTCAAATTTTATAGCTGTATTGGCCCTATATATATGCCTCCATTTTTCCTCCATTTAAACTTAAGTAATACTCCCTTTATCCCACCTGCACTATTCATAATATAATTCATGTATATATGCGTATCATAGCCTGTTCATTATTACATCACTCCCACTAAACTGCTACTTTCTCGTCTTCCCTCTTATAACTTTAGTTACCTTAATTCTATTGTATTTTGAACCCATACCTTATTACTGAGCTTCCTCTTAAATATACTACTGTCTCTTAAATATACTACTCTTTGTTCAACTCAGCATGAGCAAGAAACATTATTTTGAGTAAAGTCGTCTAGACCGATATTAAAATTTTCTTCATTTATTACACCACTTCAGCTCCTGCCACTATCAGAGATCGAAAAGCTTAGAACTTACAGAACAAGGTTGTCCTTGACAAAATATATGTTGTTCCTTTTACAGAGTAGCCTTTTTGGACTTAGAATGTAATCTGGATATTCTTGCCATTTATTACCATCTCTCTATGTGGTGATGGCTATGCATGTAAGAGAGAATCTATTCAGTTCTGATGTCTCTTCTGATCTCTTGTTCTTTTTAAATGTGGGCTGTGGTAAATTATGGTGACTTCTGTGAGTAATGAGTAATTCCTTAATAGTAAATGCTATCTTCTCATGCATACTTATCTAGATATTACTCATAAAATATTTATTCTCATCTATTATGTAGTGAAGTTCATAGTCAGTGCGAAATAGTGACTTGTCTTATTTCCATGCTTTTGCTTTAGCTTGCTTAATATTGCTAAAGTCTTCTTTTGTACTTTCATCACAGTTCCAGATAGTTTTCTATTTCAATAAGTTCGATAAATGAGCATCTTTCATAGCCTAGCCTCTTACAAAGCTCCTATAGAATCCAGCCAAATCTAAGTGATCATAGATGCTTAATATTTCTAGTCTCTGGACAGTCTTTTATAACTTACATTCTTTCTGGACATAGTTGTATTCCCATTATTCTCACACTGTGTCCCAAAAAGTCAACTCTTGTCACCAAAAGTATGTTTTAGAAACTTTTATTAGTAACCCTTTTTCTTCCAGTCACCTCAAAATATATATCAATAATTGTCAACAGTCTTCCCAAGTCTTGTAGACTATTAATATATCATTGACATACATTATTAATTCTTGCACTAATTCCCTCCCTAATAAATATTGAGCAGGAATGAAAACTGACACAGGAATGTCCAATTCGGTAATGGAGTAATTCAATCATGCTTGCCAAGACTTCAACTAATGAAAGCTGTTGTTCTGTGATCACCTTCTCCTGGATTCCATTCTCCTTGGTACAGCTCACAACCCAAGGCGAATTGTAATACTTCCATGGCATTTACTTTAAACTGAAAAGATTTTCTTTCAAATAAGAAGGCTGTGTATGGCCTTGAGTGGTCATGTAATGCTACCTGCCAGTATCCTTCCATGAAATCTATGGAAATATGAAATTCTGCTTCATCAAAGTTAGATAACATCACTTCTGTACTCAGGGTTCTAACCCTTTCTGTCTCTTTGTGTTTATGGAGTGATCATGAATCTAAAACTAAATGAACACCTACCACAAGTCTCTTAAGTACCCACAACAGACCCTAAAAATACATTGAGTTATGTTGCTGTCTATCTCCTTTCATATTTCATCTCTCACTGCAATTCGAAGGTTTATTGGTAGTGGATACGACTTGCAAAAGGAAAAAAAACTGTGTCATCTTTTACTTTAAACTTACAGAAGTATTCCTTCATTAGTCCCAAGTTATCTGTGACCACATCTTTATGTTTTAACAGAATACCTTTTAATTAAGATTTCTGTTCTTCTGGCACTACAGGTGATTCTCTTGCTATCAATTTAATGCCAACTCCTCTTGATTTAATACTTCCCTTCTTTTTCTTGTTTATTTTCATCTGTTGCAATAATATCAGTAAACACAACTAAATGAATATGCTCCTCTGATGATGGGCCTTGCTTAGATTTCAATGGATTACTTTGGAAAGCTATGCTAGCTACCTTTTTACCTATTTTCCACACAAATATTTTCTGGTTGAAATCCAATCGATAATAATTATCAAGTAACCAATCTTATCCTAACAGGATCTATGGCACTAGCAACAATGTTTGATGGAAGTTCCACTTTTTAATCGTAACTGGTAGTCATGTTTCTTTTTTAATTTGCTTCCCTTTATTACAGGGGGTTCCGGTAACACACACTCCCATTACTGGTACTAGGAGGCAACAATATTTCTTCCTCATTAGCGCTAGCCATGGTGTAAGATTAATGATATTTTATGCACAGAATATAGGTGAACATCAACTTTATTTCCAAAAATGTCACTCACTACTATTGGTTTACAATGTTCTCCCTTAGCTGTTACTTTTCCTTCTTTAAACAACTACTCAAGAATAGGTCTCAACCATGTGAGGATTACTGTCTTCTCTGAATGAGGGCCTACTATTCTATTATTAGTTTGGCATGGATCTTAGTGTCAAATCTTTTTCCTGAACTTTAGGGTGAATTTTACAGCAATTCATCCACAAAGCTTTAGTGTAGCAAAAATTATGTTTATATCTTTTTTAGTAATAGGTCAAATTTCGGACAACTTTTTCCATAATGAATCATATTTCGACCAAATTTTTTTCCAGAAATCCAAATGTTTGTCGTATTTTTAAGTACACAAGAATATAAACACGAAAATTTTACTCACATGACAATGTTTGAGGTAATGTTGTCACAATTAAACACAATTACTACAAAGATTTATTTATCGGGTTTATAGTAGACAAGCAGTGTAACACATTATGTAGTCCGTTCACTGATATAAAGATTGTTGCACAGAGTCTACAAAACATTCTCGAAGCCAACAAGGGTGGCTTCTGGTGCAATAAACATAGCACAAGTAGTCGCCCCATTCAGTTTGAATACAAACTTAGTCCTATTCGACGAAACCAGGGGAGAAATTCTTCAGCAATGACAAGGAAATATTATTTTATAAACTATATGAAGTTAAGGTTAATGGGGGAAATGGCTTTAACGTGTAAAAACACTGCAACACCTCCAAACACAGTAGCTGCACGAAGATAAGTGCTGAGAAGGACAGCAGACGAACGCTGTTATTTGAGTAGACATGTCCATCTTCAGAGGTGCAAGAACTTGTTTAAGATGGTGGTGTCTTGCAATGTCCTATTGGAGAAGCTGAAGAATCCCCGCTTCAGACAGTTCTTGAAGTACAAAATAAATCCAGTTCCAGATGAAGCTACGCTGAGAAACGACTATTTATCTGTGTGCTACGAGGAAGTGCTCGACAAAATACGAACTAAAGTTGTTGACCAAGAGATTAGGGCGTCTATCGGAAATCACCAATTTGGATAGGGGTTAAATTGTAAATACTTTTGTTGGTGTCCTTAAAGTTGACGGACCTGGAGAAATGTTTCTCCTAAGGGTGTGAAGCTCTCAGCAGAATAAACAGCTCGACAACTGCCTTTGCGTTTGACAACTCAATGAAGCTACTGTCACTGTTGGTGTGAATAGAGACCAATAAATGGTGCTTCATACATGGCTGTAGCAGCCTACAGACTTCAGAGTCTCTATCCCAGTGTGGCACACATCACTTGCCTTGCACACGCATTGTACAGAGCTGTAGAAGAGGTGAAATTAAATTGCACTGATGTGAGCCAACCGATCTCCTCTAGCAAGAAAATCTATGTGAAAGCTCCACTAAGAGTACAAAAATTAAAGAACAGGGAGCTTCCCTCCATTTCCCCCTCAGCTTGTACTTACACAATGAGGTTCTTGGGTTAATGTTGTTGAGTATTACTGTAACTATTACACCAAAACAAGACGATCTTTTCTGAGCCTGATAGTGATTAATAAAGTGCTATCAGAACTGCCAAAGAGTTCTTTACAGATACGTTGTCTCTAAACTTGACATACATCAATGCGCTGTGTCATCCGAACAAGACACAGGTGCAAAGATGCGAGCTGGTGCCAGTGCCACAGAGACTCTCCACTTGCGCGAGTTCCACCTGCGCCACTGTCGGCGCTGAGCATGGAGGTAAGAATAGAGGGAGACGCCGTGATGTCACAGCTGTGAAGTTATGTGAAGCCGAGGGTAGCCATCTCAATCCGACCAAAACATTGCTGCTGTAAACTTGTGTGCATAGGCTTGTCGCTCACTTTTGGAAGGATTTTGCGCTATTATGGTGACTTGTGTGGTGTTCGGATGTACGAATCTTTCTGATTGTGATGCGAAATCGAAGGGAATAACATTTCATGTGTAAGTTGTCTCGTTAAGTGTGATTTTACAACTTCATTGTGAATGAACGTGTGCTACATCGGTACTTGTACTATAGCGTGTTTTTCTCCTGTAGATTTCCTAAAAATGAAAGTCGGAAAGCTCTGTGGGAGAATGCCGTGAGGAGGAAGAATTGGTGTGCGTCGAAATGGAGCACTATATGTTCTCAGCATTTCCGAGAAGAGGACATAGACCGAACTTCCGTTTCAACAGTAAGGCTCCGAGAAAATGCTGTACCATCAGTTTTCCCTACACACCCAAAACATTTGCAAAAGGTATGTTAATTCAAAGAATTAAATTCTTAGTTTTCAAGTTCACATTTCAGTATAATACGTACGTATCGTCGATAATCAAAGTGTTGAGTAACTCTCTTTGTCTTCATGATGTACCAAATTAAAAGCTAGCACTACATTAACTGTCCTAAACAGGACACTGTGTAGATTTGCCATTCTATGTACCTCATTTCAGTAAATATTGGTGGTAATGAAGAGTGTTTCCCAGTAGTGTAACGTAACTGAAATGTCCCAGCGTGTATTACAAACAAGATGTATTTATGGGTTTTTGGAGGGAGGGTATAGCTAACTTAGTTTTCAGTTTCTATTATTTAGTTTGTGATACACGTTTATTACTGAATTAACAACATTGTATCGTTTACATTGAAGGCTAGCTGTTCGTAATATTACATTAAAAACTATTTTTAATCAGAAGAAATGCGGAATTTCGCCTTTACGAGAGTTTATTTTAAACAAAAACTTTGAAACAACCAATCTGATGATGGTGCAATTAGCGACTGTAATACACGCAGCGCTATAGCACACTGACAATGTTTTGGTCAGAGTGTCATGGCAGTGAGCCACGCCCCCATGGCTTCAAAATGTAGTACGGCTGGGATACGTAGCGCCATCTCCCCTTATTCTTACCTCCATGGCGCTGAGGGTAAAGATATCGACCTCGCCTCAGCCAATTGCTGACCGATTACCGTCCGCCAATGACCAGACGACAACGGAAAGAAGCCCGCTCGGACGATAGAAGAGCAGCTCTCGCCCACTTGTTTATAGATCATCGTCCAGGGCTGACTTGGACAGGGAACGTCATTTAGTGAACTCTTAAAAGTGAACAGACAGTTCTTGTAAAAATTTCATTTGCTATGTACTGTGAAGTTTACCTTCAATCATTTGCACTTAGCCATTGAGGGCCTCTTTTGTCTTATATTATATGCAGTATTGCAGACTTAATCATTCAACAAGTCACAAAGACAAGTAAACCTTTTTAACTCATTTGTGTGACTTTGTTGCTAATTTGTTGGAGTGTTGTTGAACCTTCATTCACCTATCCTGTCACCTGACCCTGGGGCACAGTTGTGTAATAGTGGCAGGGACAAATTGTCTTAGCGGTGTACTGCACCAGAAGCCATTCCACAAACTCTCAAACTCGGCCTGCCGTAACACGGTGGCAACTCGGCCTCCACAACAGTATCGACGAGCCCTTTACAAAACTGGTGATGTGAGTTTGCAAAACAATGCCAACTTTCCAGTGGTATCAAAAGGCATCACATGACTGTAAGCTGATGGTACTCAACTGTGTGATGCCCTGTCTATTGTGCAACACAAGCAAAGTGAGTTGCATTGAGCTCGTGTTCATCTGATCAATAAAGTGAACAACAAACTGCAAGGTGTTCTCCAGTCAATCAGCATATTAGTACTTACATTACTGTTCACACAACAATTTGACACTCGGCACGGTGGCTGATGGGAGCGACAGCTGCTGGAGATACCTTCACATCAGCCACCACACTAAGTGTCAACCTAGTTCCTGATGATGTTGTTTACATTACTAGAATGAATTGTCTATGCCTCGTTACTTCCTTGATTATTTCTCCTATTATTATTCCACATCCTTACTTCACAATACTTCGTATTACTTTTTCATTAAAATGTGTGTGGATACCTTTCTCTTCATTATTGTCTGGTTGGCAGTTGTCACCTTGTGCGTAGTCTCCTCATTCTTTGTTCAGTATATCAATACCTTTGATAAATGTCAATAAACAGTTTGCCGTCATCTGCTAAAATATTATATATCTTTCTTGACATAGTAAGGTATCCTCTGCACCAACACTTTAGTTACAGGCTGTCCTCTATAGGACTGTCCACGTATTTTGAGCTTTTTAGCTACCACTCAATATACAGGGTGTCCCAAAATAATGTATACGCTCTTTGAAACAGAGAATATCGTTAATTACAGGAGACAGAAGTACAATTTTTATGGGTAATAATTAAGAAGGCGGTGAAAAACATAACAATGATTTCTTCTGTTTCAGGATTGTCAGCGAACATGGCGTTATCGTTTGAACAAAGGAAATGGATGCTATAGTGTTACTGGAAAACAGAGAATGTGAGTGTCGTATGCTGACATGTTGTTGTTGTTGTTGTGGTCTTCAGTCCTGAGACTGGTTTGATGCAGCTCTCCATGCTACTCTATCCTGTGCAAGTTTCTTCGTCTCCCAGTACCTACTGCAACCTACATCCCTCTGAATCTGCTTAACGTATTCATCTCTTGGTCTCCCTCTACGATTTTTACCCTCCACGCTGCCCTCCAATGCTAAATTTGTGATCTCTTCATGCCTCAAAACATGTCCTACCAACCGATCCCTTCTTCTAGTCAAGTTGTGCCACAAACTTCTCTTCTCCCCAATCTTATTCAATACCTCCTCATTAGTTACGTGATCTACCCACCTTATCTTTAGCATTCTTCTGCAGCACCACATTTCGAAAGCTTCTATTCTCTTCTTGTCCAAACTAGTTATTGTCCATGTTTCACTTCCATACATGGCTATACTCCATACAAATACTTTCAGAAATGACTTCCTGACACTTAAATCTATACTCGACGTTAACAAATTTCTCTTCTTCAGAAACGATTTCCTTGCCATTGCCAGTCTACATTTTATATCCTCTCTACTTTGACCATCATCAGTTATTTTACTCCCCAAATAGCAAAACTCCTTTACTACTTTAAGTGTCTTATTTCCTAATCTAATTCCCTCAGCATCACCCGATTTAATTTGACTACATTCCATTATCCTCGTTTTGCTTTTGTTGATGTTCATCTTATATCCTCCTTTCAAGACACTGTCCATTCCGTTCAACTGCTCTTCCAAGTCCTTTGCTGTCTCTGACAGAATTACAATGTCATCGGCGAACCTCAAAGTTTTTACTTCTTCTCCATGAATTTTAATACCTTCCCCGAATTTTTCTTTTGTTTCCTTTACTGCTTGCTCAATATACAGATTGAATAACATTGGGGAGAGGCTACAACCCTGTCTCACTCCTTTCCCAACCATTGCTTCCCTTTCATGCCGCTCGACTCTTATAACTGCCATCTGGTTTCTGTACAAATTGTAAATAGCCCTTCGCTCCCTGTATTTGACCCCTGCCACCTTCAGAATTTGAAAGAGAGTATTCCCGTTAACATTGTCAAAAGCCTTCTCTAAGTCTACAAATGCTAGAAATGTAGGTTTTCCTTTTCTTAATCTTTCTTCTAAGATAAGTCGTAAGGTTAGTATTGCCTTGCGTGTTGCAACGTTTCTACGGAATCCAAACTGATCTTCCCCGAGGTCTGCTTCTACCAGTTTTTCCATTCGTCTGTAAAGAATTCGCATTAGTATTTTGCAGCTGTGACTTATTAAACTGATAGTTCGGTAATTTTCACATCTGTCAACACCTGCTTTCTTTGGGATTGGAATTATTATATTCTTCTTGAAGTCTGAGGGTATTTTGCCTGTCTCATACATCTTGCTCACCAGATGGTAGAGTTTTGTCAGGACTGGCTCTCCCAAGGTTGTCAGTAGTTCTAATGGAATGTTGTCTACACCGGGGTCCTTGTTTCGACTCAGGTCTTTCAGTGCTCTGTCAAACTCTTCACGCAAAATCATATCTCCCATTTCATCATCATGTACATCCTCTTCCATTTCCATAGTATTGTCCTCAAGTACATCGCCCTTGTATAAACCCTCTATATACTCCTTCCACTTTTCTGCCTTCCCTTCATTACTTAGAACTGGGTTGACATCTGAGCTCTTGATATTCATACAAGTGGTTCTCTTCTCTCCAAAGGTCTCTTGAATTTTCCTGTAGGCAGTATCTATCTTACCCCTAGTGAGACAAGCCTCTACATCCTTACATTTGTCCTCTAGCCATCCCTGCTTAGCCATTTTGCACTTCCTGTCGATCTCATTTTTGAGACGTTTGTATTCCTTTTTGCCTGCTTGATTTACTGCATTTTTATATTTTCTCCTTTCATCAATTAAATTCAATATTTCTTCTGTTACCCAAGGATTTCTATTAGCCCTCGTCTTTTTACCTACTTGATCGTCTGCTGCCTTCACTACTTCATCCCTCAGAGCTACCCATTCTTCTTCTACTGTATTTCTTTCCCCCATTCCTGTCAATTGTTCCCTTATGCTCTGAAACTCTGTACAACCTCTGGTTCTTTCAGTTTATCCAGGTCCCATCTCCTTAAATTCCCACCTTTTTGCAGTTTCTTCAGTTTCAATCTGCAGTTCATAACCGATAGATTGTGGTCAGAATCCACATCTGCCCCTGGAAATGTCTTACAATTTAAAACCAGGTTCCTAAATCTCTGTCTTACCATTATATAATCT
Source organism: Schistocerca americana (assembly GCF_021461395.2). Classification (NCBI taxonomy): domain Eukaryota; kingdom Metazoa; phylum Arthropoda; class Insecta; order Orthoptera; family Acrididae; genus Schistocerca; species Schistocerca americana. Next base: position 9,308,773 of record NC_060130.1, on the reverse strand, counting down.
ATCTGATACCTTTTAGTATCTCCGCGATTCTTCCAGGTATGCAACCTTCTTATATGGTTCTTGAACCAAGTGTTGGCTATGATTAAGTCATGCTCTGTGCAAAAATTCTACAAGGCGGCCTCCTCTTTCATTTCTTCCCCCCAATCCATATTCACCTACTATGTTTCCTTCTCTCCCTTTTCCTACTGACGAGTTCCAGTCACCCATGACTATTAAATTTTCGTTTCCCTTCACTACCTGAATAATTTCTTTTATCTCGTCATACGTTTCATCTATTTCTTCATCATCTGCAGAGCTAGTTGGCGTATAAACTTGTACTACTGTAGTAGGCATGGGCTTTGTGTCTATATTGGCGACAATAATGCGTTCACTATGCTGTTTGTAGTAGCTAATCCGCATTCCTATTTTTTTATTCATTATTAAACCTACTCCTGCATTACCCCTATTTGATTTTGCATTTATAACCCTGTAATCACCTGACCAAAAGTCTTGTTCCTCCTGCCACCGAACTTCACTAATTCCCACTATATCTAACTTTAACCTATCCATTTCCCTTTTTAAATTTTCTAACCTACCTGCCCGATTAAGGGATCTGACATTCCACGCTCCGATCCGTAGAACGCCAGTTTTCTTTCTCCTGATAACGACATCCTCTTGAGTAGTCCCCACCTGGAGATCTGAATGGGGGACTATTTTACCTCCGGTATATTTTACCCAAGAGGACGCCATCATCATTTAATCATACAGTAAAGCTGCATGTCCTCGGGAAAAATTGGAGACATTGGAGAGCTGAATTTGGAATACCACCACCAACAAGAGTAACAATTCTAATAATCAGAGATAAGTTTGAAATCGAAGAAACAGTGCAGAATGAGAAGAAGAGAAATAGCGGACGAAAGAGAAGTTCAACAGACAACGAGGGTTTTGATGCAGTAATCCAGGCATACACACGATCCCTGAAGAAATATGTGAGGCAATGCTCTCATGGGACTGGGATCTGCAGAAGCAGATTTGCAATTTTGCCATCTCAGAACTTTAAGCCTTACATTCCAAGACTTCTCCATGCTCTTAACGAGGATGATCCTGATAGGCGAAGCGAATTTTGTGAGTGGCACATTAACAGATGTGAAGAAGAGCAATTTTTCCAAGATCGAATTATTTGGTCAGATGATGCGACGTTTGAACTTGATGGAGCAATTAACAACCATAATTGCGTGTACTGGGCCAGGGAGAATCCATACGTAACTGAGCAAAGGCATGTTAATCTACTAGCAGTAACAGTCTGGTGTGGTCTGTCTTCTAGAGTGTTAATCAGGCTGTACTTCTTCAACAACACTGTCACGGGTGACTCGTACTTGGAAATGTTGTAAATGATAACTCCTGGTCTTAGCGTTGTGTCTGGAATGGAAGATTATTACTTTCAACAGGATGGGGCGCCACCTCACTTTCACCTGGATGTGAAGACATTTCTCAATCATACATTCCGTACCACATGGATAGGACAAAGATGGAGTGTGGAGTATCCCACTCAATCTCCAGATTTAACTCCTCTAGACTTCTTTCTTTGGGGTACTCTCAAGAATACAGTTTACACTGTGAGACAACACACACTGGATGACCTTAGAGAGCAAATTAAACAAGTCTGTGCTGCTATTCCGTTGGAAACAATAACATTGGCATGTCGCTCAGTTGTAAGTCTTTGTCGATAGTGTATTCCGATGGACAGACACCACTTTGAACATTTACCATCTTAAGTCGGGCCATGAGGCACCTAGTACCACTAAAATTGTATTTCTAACCCCTTTCATTAAAGAGATGTTCAGTTTCAAAGAATGTATACATTATTTTGGGACATTCTGTATTTCTTATAACTACCAGGATGCCAACTATTACTATAATATTTTGGGCCAAATAACTCTAGCATTAACTTTTCCTGTGTGCTGGACAACCAGTACTTCTTAAACATTTCCTGAAAATCATTCCAAGAAGGGAATTCTTCGAATGACCAGTTCCTCATTTAGCATCATCCTCTTCCAAATAACTCAGGGAAAAATCAGTTTTTTGGATTCATCACAACACTTAAGCAGGGACTTATAAAATATCTTTAAAAACATGTAGAATGTACATCTGCCTCTGGGTTTAACTTAATACCTCCAGTTTCAATATTTGCATAAGTAGTATCCAATTTATTATTAAAGTCAGATTTTAATTCTGCAAAAATCTTGAATAGCTCTTCCATCTCATATTGGCATATGGTAAAACCATAACGAGTTTGCACCTAATATTCTACTGCTGCTAACTTGAGGCTAAACAAGTGCTGTATCGTTATAAGAGGCATAGGGGAAAGCTAGTGTGCAGGGGTTTACTCCAATTCACTACTACCAATGTCACATCATCATAACATCTGTGCTTAACATACAAAGGATTACACCATAATATAATTGTGACATTAAATCTAAAATAAATGCTCCAAACTTGATCAGTGTAGGCTTAAGTATATTATTTTTAACATTTTAAGGTCTCAGAATGATCAAATGAATATGAAGGGCTTATTTCAATAGTCGTACAAGTACATTTTTGTTCATTCTGAGATGCAGAGTCCTAAAATTAAATGAGCGCTGAAAAATCTGCAGTTGAGATACCAGAAATATTCAATTATACTACTGAAATAAGCCCTTCATATGTCAGGCAAAATATACGACCTTAAGAAAAAATAGTGGCACTAAATAATAGAACTAGAGAGCTAAAAACTGGTCATAATATACAAATGCACATCATGTACATCACAATCAAAAGTTATTTGGGTTTTTATGAAAAATTAAAGGCTGTAAATACTAGACTTAGAAACATCCTCAGTAAGATGTAAACTTCTTCTATATGTAGCACCAATAAGTTACCTCTTTTGGTTTTCAAATTATTTACTAAAAACCAAATTTGAAATGAAGTCCTTACTCATAATTGATTATCATTTGTATTTGTAATAGAAAGTTGTACTTACAGTACGCGATTGCAATAGTGCAGTAATACAGCTATAGCAAGTTTCGGGACAGTTCATAAATAACTATGAGAACAAGGAATCTTAAAAAGGCAGTTCAGAGGTCATGTTCTACTGTCGATTCCGCTTTAAAAAATTGTAGCCAGCTAAAACATTTTAATAACTAAACCAAACTTAATTCTATTTATATACAAATTGAGAAGATTACAAATTGTTAAACAATTATTATTAATTAATACGTGTCCGAGAAATGGGCCTTTTAGATTCTGACCCTGTCCCTAGGACGACTGATAGCAGATGTTCCCTTTGGTGGTCCACTGTGGCCATATATAAATATGGCCTGAGAGGCAGTTAGGAGAGACACTTTGAACCAGGATATCAATATGTTCATGTCAGTCAAATGCCTGCTTGCCTGGTGTCTTGGACGACGTCAGAGCTTGGCAGAGTTGAATGCGATTTTCCATAAAAGCTGGAAGTGAACCTGTGAAGATATTCCACTATACTGGTTCCCTCAAATTTCACAGAAGTAACTGTGTGTCGCCCACAATGCTGACAAAACCACGTGGCAAGTGAGGAAGTTATTTTTCCGCTATATTGGCAAGGAAGTAACTTTTGGTGATTAGAAATCAGGATGATATACCATTTTACTTGGAAGTTCCCACAGTGGTCATCTCTGCACTGTTAATAGTGCTGTTTCTGAAACGATTATTATTATTATTATTATTATTATTATTATTATTTCCTTCACTTTCTCAGACGTTAAGTCCGGTTAAAAATGGAGTGACGCGGACCTTGATCAAGCGTCACTTCCTTTTAACTGTACGGTATGTGTTATATTGCATTTAGGAACTTTCGGGTAATTGAACATGTATCAATAATTACGGATTTCTGTAGTTGTATATATATGTTTGGATGTAGCTGTATTGCATTGATGTAGTGGTGGATATTGTGTGGTATGACTCGTGTAGTTGATAGTATAATTGGTATGATGTCAACTTTATCCTGATGCCACATGTCTTTGACTTCCTCAGCCAGTTGGATGTATTTTTCAATTTTTTCTCCTGTTTTCTTTTGTATATTTGTTGTATTGGGTATGGATATTTCGATTAGTTGTGTTAATTTCTTCTTTTTATTGGTGAGTATGATGTCAGGTTTGTTATGTGGCGTTGTTTTATTTGTTATAATGGTTCTGTTCCAGTATAATTTGTATTCATCATTCTCCAGTACATTTTGTGGTGTATACTTGTATGTAGGAACGTGTTGTTTTAAAAGTTTATGTTGTAAGGCAAGCTGTTGATGTATTATTTTTGTGACATTGTCATGTCTTCTGGGGTATTCTGTATTTGCTAGTATTGTACATCCACTTGTGATGTGATCTACTGTTTCTATTTGTTGTTTACAAAGTCTGCATTTATCCGTTGTGGTATTGGGATCTTTAATAATATGCTTGCTGTAATACCTGGTGTTTATTGTTTGATCCTGTATTGCAATCATGAATCCTTCTGTCTCACTGTATATATTGCCTTTTCTTAGCCATGTGTTGGATGCGTCTTGATCAATGTGTGGCTGTGTTAGATGATACGGGTGCTTGCCATGAAGTGTTTTCTTTTTCCAATTTACTTTCTTTGTATCTGTTGATGTTATGTGATCTAAAGGGTTGTAGAAGTGGTTATGAAATTGCAGTGGTGTAGCCGATGTATTTATATGAGTGATTGCCTTGTGTATTTTGCTAGTTTCTGCTCGTTCTAGAAAGAAATTTCTTAAATTGTCTACCTGTCCATAATGTAGGTTTTTTATGTCGATAAATCCCCTTCCTTCTTCCTTTCTGCTTAATGTGAATCTTTCTGTTGCTGAATGTATATGATGTATTCTATATTTGTGGCATTGTGATCGTGTAAGTGTATTGAGTGCTTCTAGGTCTGTGTTACTCCATTTCACTACTCCAAATGAGTAGGTCAATATTGGTATAGCATAAGTATTAATATCTTTTGTCTTGTTTCTTGCTGTCAATTCTGTTTTCAGTATTTTTGTTAGTCTTTGTCTATATTTTTCTTTTAGTTCTTCTTTAATATTTGTATTACCTATTCCTATTTTTTGTCTGTATCCTAGATATTTATAGGCATCCGTTTTTTCCATCGCTTCTATGCAGTCGCTGTGGTTATCCAATATGTAATCTTCTTGTTTAGTGTGTTTTCCCTTGACTATGCTATTTTTCTTACATTTGTCTGTTCCAAAAGCCATACTTATATCATTGCTGAGTCCTTCTGTTATCTTTAGTAATTGATTGAGTTGTTGATTTGTTGCTGCCAGTAGTTTTAGATCACCCATGTATAGCAAATGTGTGATTTTGTGTGGGTATGTTCCAGTAATATTGTATCCATAATTTGTATTATTTAGCATGTTGGATAGTGGGTTTAGAGCAAGGCAGAACCAGAAAGGACTTAATGAGTCTCCTTGGTATATTCCACGCTTAATCTGTATTGGCTGTGATGTGGTATTATTTGAATTTGTTTGGATATTAAGTGTGGTTTTCCAATTTTTCATTACCATGTTTAGGAACTGTATCAATTTAGGATCTACTTTGTATAGTTCCAATATTTGTGGTAACCATGAGTGGGGTACACTATCAAAAGCTTTTTGGTAAACAATGTATGCGTAGTGTAGCGACCTTTGTTTAGTTTTAGCTTGATATGTCACCTCTGCATCTATTATCAGTTGCTCTTTACACCCTCGTGCTCCTTTGCAACAGCCTTTTTGTTCTTCATTTATAATTTAGTTCTGTGTTGTATGTGTCATTAATTTCTGTTTAATGACTGAAGTTAATATTTTGTATATTGTTGGTAGGCATGTTATGGGCCGATATTTAGCTGGGTTCGCTGTGTCTGCTTGATCTTTAGGTTTCAGATATGTTATTCCGTGTGTAAGTGTATCAGGGAATGTGTATGGGTCTGCAATGTAACTGTTAAATAATTTAGTTAGATGTGAATGAATTGAGGTGAACTTCTTTAACCAGAAATTTGCTATTTTATCATTTCCAGGGGCTTTCCAATTGTGAGTAGAATTAATTGCTTGGGTGACTTCATGTTGCAAAATTATCACTTCAGGCATTTGTGGTATCATTTTGTATGTGTATGTTTCTGCTTGTATCCATAGTGCATGCCTGTTATGTTGTACCGGGTTTGACCATATGTTGCTCCAGAAGTGTTCCATGTCTGTTATGTTTGGTGGATTGTTTATTTTAATGTGTGTTATCTATTGTCTGGTAAAATTTCTTTTGGTTTGTGTTGAATGTTTGGTTTTGTTTCCTTCTATTTTCACTTTTTTTGTATCTTCTGAGTCGTTTGGCTAATGCTTGTAATTTCTGCTTCTTTTCGTCTAATTGCTCTGTCGCTTCTTGTTGTGAGATTTTACTCAACCTTTTTCGTTTTCTTTCCGAGATTTCATTTCTTATAAATTGTGTTAGCTGTCCGATGTCTTTTCTCAGTTTTCCTATTTTGATCTGTAGCCTGTGTTGCCATGCTGGTTCTGTGGGTTTCTTCTGTGTGTTTGTTGGTTCTGATCTCTGCCTAGTGTGTATATTTAGTGTAGTGAGTGCTCCTATATAAACCAGTAGTTGTAACTCTTCCATAGTTGTGTTTTCATTTATTTTGTTGTGTATGATTGTGTTGATAGTTTTTATTGTTGTTTCAACTTGTGGGTTATTTGGTGGTCTATGCAAGAATGGTCTAATGTCTGTATTTGTGTCTTTGTATTCTATATATGTTACCTGAAATTTTTCTTCTATATCTAACATCTGTGTCACTTCGTGTTCTATTTGTGCTTGTTCTGTTGGCTGTCTTAAGATTTCGTTTTCCTCTAATTGTTTAATTGGTGTGTGTTGTTCTTTGTTTGTTTGCTCTGGGATGTTTGAGTCCATTACTGTATTTTCTTCTTCTTCTTCTGATTGCACATTATTTTGTTCCAGTATTTGTTGTACTTGTTGTTTGATGTTTTCTAATTCTGACTGGGGTATCCTGTTATTTTTTATTATTACACAGATCTGATCAGCTAGTCGTTGTTCTGTTAAAAATTTTAATTCTGGGTATCTGGTAATAAATGTTGTGTATACTTGTGATCTGTATCCAGTTGTGTTGGTTCCTAGGTTTGTTGCTTGGTAATAACAGATTAACTTCATCTGACCATCTCATCCTCTGTCTTTGTTTTCCTTCTAGGGTGGTTGCAGGAAGCATATCCTGCAAAACACCTCTATTTGGATTTAAATCATTTTCCAGTTGGCTAGCAGTGTTGTTACCATTATTATTATTATTATTATTATTATTATTATTATCAGGGATATTATTATATTTTGTACATGTGAACTTTTACAGAATATAGCAATCAGTTAAAACTCAAAAGTTTTACTAATAGTCGTAGTTCCTGATCCTGCTGAGTAAACAGCAAAGAGGCACATTTTCTTTCAGTGAGCATAAAGAGGAATCTGGACTTGCAGACTGGAAATTATGCTCAGTATGTTCTCCACTACTTTCTGCCAGACTGCAAAAGTAGTTTCCAGGCTCTTGTAAATATCAAAGGAAGGTGTAACGCATGCACACAAAATTTAAGTGCTTATTCGTAACTACATAACAAAAGAAATGACCATTTGAATATTTACCCGCGACCCCATGAACTGTCAAGCTGGCGTATATATATTTCGTTCAACGTCTCTGTTTTTGGATGTAGACACTTTTAAATTATTTCACAGTAGGTACTACTGTCACAAAAAAGTAGTATGAATTAAGTACAGCTCATCACAGTTGCTGTGCACCATGGTGTGTAGCGGACACTGATGGCGAGCTGGATCGCTGTGCCAGGTGGACTCCATTGCTTCTCAATTCTATGACATAGTTGTGGAACCAATGAAACAGTTTTAGTCCTTAGAAATTGTGATTGACGATCTTCCCACTCATTCTTCAACAGCAGAGTTGATGGCTTTAATAATTACTCATCAACCAAGCAGGTATTCTAAAGTTTCTTTATTGAATTGCTGGTAATGGCTCGTGTGCTACTATAATCTCAACTATTGGTCGCATAGTTAAGAACAACAACAATATTTTTCGATGAAACCCCCTTCAAAATCGTTATTTTTTCCTGGGTTTCTGTTTATTTTTCTTATTCAGATTTACAGCACAGAAGTAGTCTGGGCTCTTCAATGAGTTGTCAGGATGAAGTGTTTTCCCTTTTGTGAGACAGTATGTTTAGATTACGGCCATTATTTCAATTTCTGATCTACTTCTTTATTGAGTGTTCTGACAATCATGTAATTCTTCTTTAATGTGGACTAATTCCCCACTGCACCTCCTCAGGTGGTGGAAGCTGTAAACTTTGTTAATTAATTATTAATTAAGATCAACCGCTACACAATTCTCATATTCTTCAAGTTTAAGATAGACCTTCTCTTTCAGCCACTTTAGTGAGACCTGTGGTACCTATGAAGGTAATATACTAAAACGTCTTGTAACTAGACACTTGTAACTACACTGCGTTTTCTCTAGTTGTTTGTGTATCTGTTTTTAATATTTGATAAGTATTATGTTTGTGCACAGGCTGCCTTAGGCTATACTGGTGGTGGTTTTCTTTTAAAGCAAAGGGACAACTCTGTATGAAGAGACATGTAACTATTAATACAATTTACTGTTTGGAATTAGGCCCACAAGATGTTTCAGTTATGGAAACAGCTAATGCTCTACTTCTGCTACATTTTTTTTTTCTCCAGGAGAATCACCCCACCCAACAAAACCAAATCTTATATAAAAGTGAAAGAATGCACAATATGAACAAAGGTACAGTTTTTCAGAAAGACATTTATGTAGTTTACTCAACAGATAAAATCTGCATCCATATACATGCCAAGTAGTTTACCAGATATTCATTGGCATTAAACCAAGTATTTGATAACTTGAAGGACTCACCGTTTTGTAGTTTCAGTTTGTTCACATCTTTTCCAGAATTTGCAGTCATTGTGTCATCTGCATCATGTACAGATATACATGACAAATTACTCTGAAGATCATTAACAAACATTGCAAATGACAGTGACTGAAGAATTGATCCTTAGGCAAAGGTTCCAAGTCGTGGATGCCATAATGCCTTGGTATCTCCAGTTTACTAAATCAAATACATTAATCAGATCAGCTAGAGTGCCTTCAGTAGATGTTTTTGATTCAAAAGAAGCTTGCACGAAAGAAATAACATTTTCACATCTTTGAATATGAACCATTGGGGCCTGAAACCACACTGAGACCTAGTGAATTATAAACAGTGTGTATAAAAACAATCATCTGATTTCGCACATCAACATTTCTGAAACTAAAAATAAAATATACAATGAACTTTGTTTTTTGATGAATGGGATACTCAAAAAGTTTTTTCTACTTAAAAGGTAATTTTTTTTTTATTAAAGTTGGGTATGGGAGTGAACATCTTGTAGCAATCACTTGGGAACATCCAGTATGCTAATGAGGAAGTTATCTGCTTGAGACAGCATTCATTTTAAAATCATTTTTGAATGAGTAACATCAATTTTGAAATATTTTTTGAGCTATATTTGTGGCTCTGTAGCAAGATCTAGTACACGTATGCAAGCTGTCATGCCACCTCACATTAAATTAGAAGTAACACTGACACATCTGGCAAACTGATGTCACTGCAATATTTGTATATGTTTGTTTCACTGGTGCAGCACTTATTTTGTAATCAGAATTTATAAAGCTGTGGAGAAAAGTAATCACTCAGTAACAGCGCCAATATGAACACTGTCATATTTGCATAGGATTTTAATGATGGACAAGAGTAGTTTTAATTCTCTAAAGTTAAAAATAAACTTCTATTTCGCCATAATACTTACACTCAATGACTAAAGCAAGACCTTATTATCACTATACTGAAATAAAAAATACCTTTACAGTATTGAGTGTTCTGCTGTAATATGAACTTCGACAAGTCCATTCTGCCAGTAACGATACTGTTTAATCATTTCGTCGCTTTGAAAGATGATATGTTACTCTGATACAAATAAATGATTATAAAGAGTTGTTGAATGTTAAAAAGATGTCCCTGTCACATAGTTTAAGAATATTTTGTCACTTTAGAAGGTATTCATTAACTTAGTTGAAGAACAAGCACATTATTTTGGTATGATACTAACTTTTCACGTAAATAAACAAACAATTCTAGATCTGTGCTGTTGAATGAATCAGAGTAGAATGAGAGCAGATCCACTAATCATAGTTGCTGAAACTTGTAGATGATGGTGGAGGAGGTAGAACGCCACTTAACTTTCAAAAGTTAGGTGTAAGTTGGTATAACAACATGCAAATTGCATGTTTCCACACGTATGTTGAATTATGGGAGTGGTAGCAGGGGATCTACTTGTAAGAAATTCATGCCAGTAGAAACCCAGCTTTAGAGCCAGGTATGGACTTCTGATTACCAAGAGCAGGGGAACTGGCCTTTGTAGCATTGTGACAACAAAATGAAAGTTTAAATTTGTGTTAAGTAACATTAACATCATAGATAGCTTTTTCACACTTTCTGCTTCTACCTAATTTTATGTTAATGATAATCCAAGGAGATGGGATAGAGACCATGATGTGGAATATGAACTAGAAATAATTAAAAATACAGAAACATTATAATTAAAGTTCAACTTTCAAACCACTGTAGAAATAACACCACTGGTCAGAATAACTTCAAATTGATATGGAATATTATCGGAGAAGGGGGAAAACTTATGGCAGAAGAAAAACAAATAGTTACAAAATGTAGCAAAAGAGGGCGCTGTAAGCATCATGATTTAATAGTGGTCAACTAAAAATGAAGAATGAATCATACAACGATACCTAAGGTGTATGTTTGACTTTAAACAAACTGTACTACTCAGTGTGCATGGGTGTACAGTTGTGATACTGTTAGTTAAGTAAGCCCATCCACCATGGCAAGGTCATATCTCATAAGATGGAAAAAATCTATTTTTAATGTCCTGAGGTCAAAACCGCATAAAAAGCATCACTCACATGGGTTTTTAATTGTTCTGAGGCATAAAACCACATAAAAAGTATCAGTCACATCGGTTTTTAATTGTCCTGAAGCCAAAAACCGCATAAAAAGGATCAATCACATCGGTTTTTAATTGTCCAGAAGCAAAAAAGCACATAAAAAGCATCAATAAAAATCAAATCGTATTATTAATTTCCATGTGACTGGCGCAAAACATGTGCAGTATGCTGTCCACCGTTTTCCACAACACTATGCCTATTGACACACAGTCAACATGGGTTCAGAAAACATCGTTCCCGTGAAACACAACTAGCTCTTTATTCACCTGAGCAGCAATGTAGCAGGGCATGTATACACACCCACAGCAGCGAAAGGCAAGATGATGATAATCTGCATAACTTGTCATGAAAAAGACACTTCCACTTTCACATGGATGCTGGTTGTCATCTAACTTGGGAACACCCAGCTTATGGTGTGCATGTAGATATACTGCTGCCATGATGTAATATCATCTGCACACTCAGACAGAGAAAATACAGTAGCCTTGGTCTGTCTATTTATGTTTTAATTGTTGTTGACAATGATGATGATTTGATGAAGATGATGTATCTTCAGACTGGTTTGATGTAGCTCTCCACATGGACCACCTTGTGCAAGCCTCTTCATCTTTGCATTACCACTGCAACCTATATCCACTTTAATCTGCTTACTGTATACAAGCCTTGTTCTCCCTCTACAGTTAGTGCATTACATTTTACTGGGTGCATTCTGTTTTCAGACAACAGACAAGGGAATTGTGATAAACGGAGATCACATCTTTTATTTCTTTCCTTTCTTTCTTTCTTTATTTTTCTTTCTTTCTTTCTTTATATTTTTCTTTTTTTTTATGGTTGATGCAGCTGCTGTGGATCTCTTTTTAAAACTGTATTTTGCCTGATTGATTTCTCAGTCTTTCAAAGCTGATGCTTTAATGTTTTTCAGTGTGCTTAGCTCATCTCTGTTTTGTCTGATGTTCATTGCCACACATACAAATGTATACAGGTTGGAATTCTAAATTAGGGTGTTTTTGCTAAAAATGAGAATGTATTTGCAGGACATGCTGTAGGGATAAAAGAGTGAGACCTTGTGACTCCGAGAGATTTGTAAAGAAATAAGAACTGTTTCTTCTCATTGACATCGGGGACTTATAACATGGTAGATGTTTATAGGGACCCATTATTGCACTCATTATTTTTGCTCACTTAAGGCTCCAATTGTTTCAAAAAATAATCCTAACTTCACAATCAGCAGCAACAAAAGTTATGAAGTATAAGAAAAAACAAATAGGCCATTGGACCTAGTAGGTAGAATATGGACACCATGATGAAGGCAATCAAGAATTTACAAGACAGAGAGAGAGAGAGAGAGAGAGAGAGAGAGAGAGAGAGAGTTTCATGCAATGCTAAGCTTTTTCTTTTTATCGTGATCTTTACATCCTGGCGTATTTGTTTATTTTAATCATTTTAACATCTAGCTTATCAAAATATTTTATCATTATCAGTGAAGACAATGTTGTGTGCTGTGTAAACTCGTGATTTCCTTCAACATTATGTCCATATCTTACTTACAAGGCCAGATACCTTGTTTGTTTTATGTTACACTTTGTAACTTTTGCAGCTGCTCCTAATTGTCAAGTTGGAATTTTCTTGAAACAGTGGGGAGCCTTATACATGAGCAAAAATAATAGCTGTAACAATATAAATCCCCAATGTTACAGAGAAGAAACATTTCGTATTTGTTTACATAGCTCTGTGTGTCACATGATCCTGCCCTTTTATCACTATTAGCAAGTTCTGTAAATATGGCTTTATTTTCAGCAAATGTATCCTCATTTAAAGCTCCATTCTGTTTAGGCACATCTGCTTCTCTATTATTGTACAAAATTGTGACATATTTCAGAATGAAGATAACAACAACAACAAGAACAACAGCTAAAATATCTAATTGAGAAGTCATAATTTATTCTTCAAACAGTTGGAACCTTATATAAGCAAAAATAATAGATGTTATAATAGTTCCTTATAAATGTGCACCTCATTATAAATCTCAGATGTTACAGAGAAGAAACAATTCTTATTTGTTTACGTCTCTCTCTAGGTCATGTGGTCTCACTGTTTTATTACCATAACATCTCCAGTACATGCTTTCATTTTAACCAAAAACATCTTTATTTATAACTCCAATCATTTTAGGCATATTTGCTTCTCATCTATTATCCAACAAGTATAACATGTTCAACAAGTAAGATGTAGTGTAAGTTCACATACTCCATATCATGTAACACAGATATGATAACAGTTTGAAATTCTGTTTACAGTACAGAGTTGGAAGGGCACGATATAATGAAATCAATTGCCTATCAATGTATGTGTCAAGGTCTCACTGCAATATTGTGAAGAAAGACAAAGGATTATACATAATAGATGGTGGGGTAAGTTATGTAATGTAGAGACTCGAAGTTAAAATAAACTGATTACTTCCTTGTAAACATTTGAGTATGAGTGTTTTATTTAATACACATTTTATTATTTAAACTGCTGCATGTAACTTTAAATGTCATATTGGCTCGAGGAATGGGCTCAAACCCTTTTTAATGTGTACTTGCTAGATCTAAACAACAGTATAATATAAGAGAAACCAGTGGAGTGAGGTGTGGCATATAGAAACATGCGGTAGAAAACAGTATTCATATTAGCTTTCGAGCTCTTACGCTTTCTCTAGAAAAAGTACACATATTTAGGCAGACAGACACCCAACCACATTCCTGCAGTGAGACTGGCTGTTGATTATCGCTTATTGAGAGCACTTGCCTGCGCAGATGGTGGTGGGGAGGGAGGAGTGAAGAATGCACTAGAACTGAGGGGTTAGTAGGATAGTGTGAAGGAGGTCTTTCGACAGATGACTCAGTGTCTGCACAACAAGACAAAAGAAATTCAGAGGGTAGAGTTTGTAAGAGATAGAGAAAGGAAGTGGGGTTGAAAGGGATGGGAGGAAGGGAGAGGAAGGTAGAGATGAAGAGGGAGACAGGAAGGAAGGAGGAAGGATGGAAAAGGGTAGAAGGGAGGGGGGGGGGGGGAGAGAGAGAGAGAGAGAGAATGCATGCCACCTCTGGGGGTGGGGGGAGAGTGCTGGGAGAAGACAGTACATGATCTGGAGTGAAAAGGAGTGGTGAGGACAGAAGAGAGAAGGGAAAAGGTAATGAGGAACTGATTAACGGAGGTTTAGATCAGAGGAATTGCGTGAGTGCAGGATGTGTTGGAGAGGGAAGTCCCGCCTATGTAGTTCAGAGAAACTATTCTGGTAGGGGAATCCATTTGCGCAGTTACTGAAGCAGCTGTTGAAGTCATTTGTGCTGTGGTACACAGCATGTTCGGGAACTGGATGATCAAGTTTGCAGACTGCCACAGTTTGACGATGGCCACTCATGCAAGTAGACAATTGGTTACTTGTCATGCCCACATAGCATGCTGCAGAGTAATTGCAGCATAGCTGATGTAAACTTTTCGGATTTTACACATGACCTTGCCTTTTATTGGGTAGGAAATTCTCTGTCTGGATGGGCCCTGGGGGGCCCAAATGGTATCAAGTGATTGCCACAGCAGGTTATAGGCGTCACGGGATGTGGTTGTGGAAGGGCATGTGGTCAGCCCACTGCTGTTCTGGCCATTGTTAGTTTTTGTGACCGTAACTACTACTTCTCAATGAAGTAGCTCCTTACGTGGTTGTCTCAACGGCTGAATGCATCCCGCTTACCAACATCCCAAGTGCTAGCCAAGCCTGACAGCACTTAACTTCAGTCATCTGATGGGAACCAGTATTATCAGTGTGGCAAGGCCATTGGCCATTGGAAAGGAAATGCTGTCATATATTAACAACTTATTGAATCATTCACTGTTAAGCTTGAGACTGTTGAGAGTCAGCAAGAGTGCTCCGAGGCAAGAAACCAGAGACACACTGTAGGTACAGGCGTAAATCGTAGCTTTTAGGTTACTCTAGGGAAATAGTAATGGAGGAAACTTACGAACTGCAAATGCTTGGACAGCTGTCCCAGGGTATAAGTCATGATAAAGAGAACTAATTAGTATCTCCACAACCATCTACATGTTGTTGTAAGTAGGCGATAATCATAAACAGGCATTTCTTAGCACATGCAGCAAGAATGACCATTACACCTAAGAATAGCCGCATCAGTAGTTTCACAGAAGTTAGATTGAGAGGGAAAATGAAGAAAACTGCTGAAGTAGAGGCCTCTGCTCATGAGATAGAAGCCTGCGTCTGCAGGGTGAAGCATGGCGATGTAAAACACTGTTGTTCCTTACCGTACTAAGAAGGGCAGTGATGTTTAGCTTTCAGCTGGATACTGTTGCTACCAAATGTACAGCTTGTTAGTCTGAATGCTAGAAGCAGTCATCCAGCAGAGAAGAAGAAGGGGAAGGATGCAAAATGGAGTTGGTTGGAGGCACCATGAAGGAGAAAAGCCCCATGTTAGACTGGCAAATGACTGTGACATTCCAGTAGTGTTAGTGGGGTGGCTGCAGAAACATTGTGCTGTCAGAATACTTTCTAAAGCCTCAGGTTTTCGTATTCCAAGTATTTGTCAGTCAGAGTGTTGGGATTACGTGTTGCTCAACACCAACCTTGGGTAATGTCCAATTTAAGTCTGTTTTCTCACTTTTAATGTTGCTCTCAAATGTTTGTACTTAATGAAGCACTGGGTGATTCTTCTTCTGTTCTCTCTCATCTATGTTTATAAATGGTCTTCAGTGTAGTAGTTAAGTTGGAATAAAGTAATTGATTGTTATGAAACTCTAGAATTCCTTGAGTCTCCTATAATATTGTGAAAGGATAGTTGCTACTCACCATATAGTGGAGATGCCGAGTCAGATAGGCACAACAAAAAGACTGTCGCAAAGTTGTTTTGTTGTCCACATCTTTGACCCAGCATCATTGCTATATGGTGAGTAGCAATTATTCTTTTCATAATATTGTCTTCATTCCATCCTGACTTTTCGATTGTTTGAGTCTCCTACAAGTATCCTCCAAGAGTCGCAAAATCCACACCACTTGTAGGTGCTCCCTGTGACAGTGTTTGGTGCTGACCCAAGGAGCTACCTGCTATCACTGGATGTTTGTCTTTCGGCATTTGCTCCTGACTGCTCGAAAACTATGTCTCACCTGAAACTCCCCTAAAGTTCTCATACACTTCGTCTAGCCTATATCAGAACATTACAATGACTGCAGTACGAGGTGGTGGATGGTGGGTTGGTGTATGGAAGTGTCTTGCTCCTGTGTTGACCAGAAGGAAATGACCCATGGGGTGCAGGATTGGGAGCTGTATGGCAAGGATATTCTGTTGGTCTGGTGCTTGGCAAACCACTACTTTGGTTGATGTGGGTATGATTTAAGGTACAATGTCCCTCATCTCAGGGTGTAATGAGAGGTAGTTGAAAACCTGGTGAAGGGTGTGGTTGAGCTTTTTGTTGATCTTTTCAAGGCCAAGGTGATACTAGCAGATCAGAGGAGTGCTGGTCGATGGCTGGTTAACAGGTTTACTGGTGTTTCAGGAGATGACACAGCAGATCTGTCTGTGGACTAGCTCGATAAAACCTTATTGACAGACAGTATCCTGTTCACATTGTGCAGTGTTCTACTGCCCACGCAGTTTACAGAATATACTTATCCGTCCCTATTCCAAACCTACTCCGAATGCACCCCATGGGTCATTCCCTTGTGGTTAACTCCAGTGTAAAATATGTCCCACACACCTAACCATCTCCTATCACAGTCCACTCACTGGCATTTCTTAGCCAATAAAAGGCAGGGCCACATTTAAAAGCAACCATGTTTTGTGTCAGCTATGCTGCAGTTACTACCCAGTGTTCTATGTGGGCATGACAAGTAATCAACCATCTACTCGCATGAATAGTTACCTCCAAACTATGGCAAACTGCAAATATGACCAACCAGTTGCCGAACATTTTGTGCACCACAACACAGGTGACTCCCACAACTATTTCACTAAGGGAGCCATTTGGATACTCCCTGGCAGCACTAGTTTCTTATAACTACACAGGTGGGAATTGTCTCTCCACCATATCCTGCACTTGTACAATCCCCTTGGCCTAAACCTCCATTTAACTGTCTACCACTGCCTCACCTGACCTTTTCCCTTCTCTCATCTGTCTACAGCATTCGTTTCCTGTCCAGATTATGTCCTGCTGCTCCCTCCCCCCCTCCTCCTGCCTCGTGTCGTGTCAAGTGGGCTCTCTCTCCCCCCCTCCCTCCCCCCTCTCTTTTTCCCTCTCCCCTCCCTCCCTCCCCTTTTTCTCTCCCCTCCCCTCTCCCCCCTCTTCTCTCCCCTCCCCCTCTCTTCCCCTCCCCTTCTCTCACTCCCACTTCTCCCTCCCCCTCTCCCTCCCCCTCTCCCTCCTCCCCTCCCTCCCCCTCTCCCTCCCCCTCTCCCTCCCCCTCTCCCTCCCCCTCTCCCTCCCCCTCTCCCTCCCCCTCTCCCTCCCCCTCTCCCTCCCCCTCCCCCTCTCCCTCTCCCTCCCCCTCCCCCTCTCCCTCCCCCTCTCCCTCCTCCTCTCCCTCCCCCTCTCCCTCCCCCTCTCCCTCCCCCTCTCCTCCCAGTCTACCTCCCCCCATCTGCCACCTCCCCTCCCCTCCTCTTACCCGCACCCTCTCCACTTCCCTCCTCACTCCCCTTCCCCTCCCCACTCCTCTCTCCCCCTTCCCCTCCGACCCCCTCCCTCTCTTGCCCCTATCCCTCTTCTCTCACTCCCTCCCCCTCCTATATCCTCCCCTCTCTCACCCCTCCCCATCTTCCCACTTCACCCCTCTCTCTCACCCCTGTCCCCCCTTTCCTTTCCCCTCTATCTTCTGCACTACTTTTGTCTTGGTGTGCAGCCACTGAGTCATCTGTCGAAAGATCTTCCCCACATTAATCCCACTATCCCTCCTTGCCTTGTGTGTCCTTCTCTACATCCTCAGCACCTGCAGCTGTGCAGGCAACTGCTCTCAATAATCAATAATCATTAGTCAACCTTTCTATAGTTGTTTGAGAGTGTGCTTGGGAGTTTGTGTGGTTGTGTGTGTGAATATGTGCATTTTTGCTGGAGGAAGGTAAAGAGCTCAAAAACTAGTGTGAATAATGTTTTCTGTTGCGTGTTTACATGTGTGATACATCAGTCCTCTACAGTCCTTATTTTATGTTTTAGTTCATCCAGAAATTTCCCTTGTTGTTATATGGCAATATGGCAGGCAGTGGGTTATAAATTCCTCTTATTGTTTCAATGTGAAAACAAATTGACTTTTTCAACTTTAACTGCCATGCATGCCTTAATCTATATTAGATCCTGCCAAATATATAACTGAAGCTGATTCCTTGTACTGATCTCCTCCTATAGCAGACCGTAGCAGAGTGAGTGGATTATTGACATTTTTTATAAAACTGTGCTTGAGTTCACTCTCATCTCGAGTATTGAATAATTTCTGTGATTCAAAAGTCCTTAACGTTAAAGGCAGATTTCAAAAGAAATGTCCGGAATGTCTATTCCAGTGCCGAACTGTAAATGAAATTCATGAATTTATTAAGTAGCGAACAGACCCAAATCTGAATACAAGAATGTTTTTATTCTGTCTGTATGTTTCTGCAAAATAGAGTACCTTCACTTAAATTTTTAAAAACAATAAAAACTCATAAAAGATGTGTATTCACTATATTTCTGTCTTAAATTACACAATTTTTCGATTTTTTTATGCTTCTTAAATAGCTGTTAAGTATTTTTGCAGAAACTATAGCCCATGTAGGAAGGTGTTATCACACAGTGAAGTGGAGCAGTAGAGAAGTGTGGAGGGGACAAGATTTACATAAGAAAGGCAGTAGAGAGTGAGCAGACAAAGTCTGCATTGCAAGACCTTGTTGCTGTGGGCAACAATCAGTTTCATTTGTTTTGGTTATGTGTTCCATTGATCATTCTCACAGTAACCATTATGATGTGGAATGTGTCAAGTGCATAATAAATGCATACATGAATCAATTTTTTTATGCTTAAAATTTTTATCATGTACCCCATATTATTAAATGGCACAAAACTCATATATTATACCTATAAATTTATTTATTCCTATTCAAGAATTCATGTATGGTCTGTCAAACATTTTATTTCATCTGGTAGTTTATCAAAAAGTTTTACAGCAGCATATTTTACCCCTTCCTGTGCCAAATATAGGTAAAGAAGAGGAGAGTGTAAGTCTTTCTTCCTTCTAGTATCATAATCATGAATGTCACTGTTGTTTTTAAAATGGTCCATGTCATTGAGAACAAATTTCATTAGTGAGTAAATGTACTATGAGGCTGTTGTAAGAATTCCTAACCTTTTAAACAGATGCCTAGATGTGCGACTATGAGTCCCACAAATTATTCTAACCTCTTTCTTCTGAACAGTGAATACATTTGCCCAAGTGTTGAGTTACCCCAAAATATAATTCCGTATGACATCAGAGAGTGAAATTGTGCTAAGTATGTTAGCTTACTAATTTCTATATTCTCAGAATTGGCAATTATTCTGATTGCAAAGTTCCTGAACCTAGTCGCTTTAGGAGATCCAAAATATGAATTTTTCCAATTAAGAATCTCATCTATATGTCCACCTACAAACTTAGTATGCTCTACCCTGTCTACTGACTTCTGTTGATGTGTTATTTTTATTGAAGGAACTGTACTCCTTGTGGCAGAAAATTGGATGTACTGTGTTTTTTTTTTTTTTAAGTTCAGAGCAAGCCCATTTGCAGAAAAGCAATGAACAACTTTTGCAAATTCATTATTTGTATCATTTTCTATTGGAGTTTCTTTTACTGGATAAAGAATGATGCTTGCATAATCAGCAAATAGTGTCAGGTTAGCTTCTTGTTTCAGAGAAGGTAGGAAGATCATTCATTTATATCAAGAACAGAAGGAGACCCGGGATCAAACCCTGTGGAACACCTAATGTAATTTCACTCCAGTTACATGAAGTGGCAAACTTCCTTAAATCATCTAAACCATAGAAAGAAACTTTTTTGTTTCCTCTTTTGTAGATATGGCTTAAACCATTCATATGCTGTTCCATTTATACTGTAGAATTGCAAGTTCTGTAATATAATGTCATGGTTCACACAATCAGATGCTTAGGATAAGTCACAGAAAATTCCTATTGGCGATATTTTACTATTTAAAGACTCTATTACATGGACAGTGAAATTGTATATAGCTGTCTCAGTAGAACAGCATTTTTGAAATCCGAACTGTGATTTACTAAGTATCCCATTACTGTTGAGATGGCTAACCATTCTTGAGTACATTACATTCTTGGTGATTTTTGAAAATGCTGTAAGCAAGGATACTGACCGGTAATTATTGACATATGTGGTGTCCCATTTTTCCTAGAGAGGCTATGACAATGACATATTTTAAACTGTCTGGGAAAATACCTTGAGTTAGTGATGCATTACATATGTGACTCAGAACATCAGTTGTAAATTCTCCACATTGTTTTAATATCTTGTTAGAGATGTCATCTACTCCAACTGAACATTTATTTTTCAAAGATTTAATGATTTTCCTTATTTCATAAGAGGTTGTTAGGTGAAAATTAATTTAAGATTTCTCCAAACTGACTCTTCCACGTGCTGCTTGTTTTTTTTTCTTGAGCTGTTCTCACCAAGTTTTTTACCTACACTTAAGATATGGTTGTTAAATACATTAGCTGCTTGTGTAGTTGTTAAATACATTAACTGCTTGTGTACTGTTGGTTAAAATAGTCTCATTCCCCTTAATAGTAATACTACATACCCCCGTGGTTACTTTTCCTGTCTCCCTTCTAACAACATTCCATATTGATTTGATTTTATTGCCCGAGTTGTTAATTTCATCTCTAACATATGTATCTCTTTATTTTCTGACAACTTCTTTCACTATGTTACAATAACTTTATAGTGTAAAATTACTCCTGGGTCTATACTAATTCTTGCTATCTCATACAGTTTTCTTTTTCTTTCTGAAGACATTTTAATACTTTTAGCAATCCAAGGTTTCTTTGAAAAATGGTGTTACATTTAGTAATTTTTTTGGGCAACAATGTTCAGAAGGGGATATAAACCTATCAAGATATATGTTGCATTTATCATTAGCATTTGGCTCATTATATAGGTACATCTCCCCAATTAACATTTCTTAAACTTTCTTTGAAGTGCTCTATAGGTACTGGACTGAGCAACCCTACACTGTTACTTAATGGTTTCTGAACTGTACACCCTGCTAGGTTTTGTAAGTTAATCAATTGTGCATCATGGTCTGATAATCCATTTGTCACAGGGAAAGCATGTGTTAGTTCTGCATCCTCTTGCTTTACAAATACATTATCTATTAGAGTGCTACTGTCTTGAGCTATATGTGTAGGGAAATTGATCATTGATTCTAAGTTACATGTCATTAATAACACTTCTTGTTCACTTTTCCTATCAGAGTTGCTTAGAAAGTTTATATTGAAATCACCACAGATTAATAACTTCTTCTTTCTGTCTGACGGACAGCATAATAGGAAGTCAAACGTTTTTTTATGACTAGCTCCCATTCTCCTAATGGGGACCTGTGCACTGTTGCTAATATCAACATACACTAGCTAGCTGTAGTTCACATGCACAAACTTCAGAGTGCTGATCAACACAAAATTTGCTTACTTCTACAGTTCTGTATTTGTACCCTTGTTTTGTGTAAATGGCAATTCCTCCTTTATCCATGCTAGATCTGCAAGTGTAAGATGCTGAATTATACCCATTTGTACTGACACTTTCCATCCCCACAGTTACATGGTGTTCAGACAGACAAAGTATATCAATCACATTCTTATTTTTGAGATCATCTAAACACACTAATAGCTCATCTACTTTATTTTTTGTTTCCCTGATATTTTGGTGAAGTAAGTTGATAGTACCCATAGCTTTATCTCTATTTGCTGTACATATGGCTTCATTTGTACTATTTTTCTTGATTGTTGTCTGTCTGGACTTTGGCTTTAATCTAAAGAACCTGTTTGCCTGGTCCCATTAACCACAGCGATCGTCCCATGTGTAACTGTGGCCCTCCTTACAGTATCTACTAATGGAGAAGCGACCTTGTCTTTCCCCTTCATATTTAGGTGCAGGTGTATTCCCACTTACCAATAGCATCAACTGGAACAACACTTACATGAGATTTTGCCGGTGTCTGGGGCATCCTGTCCAGTCGTGCCTTATAGCAGTGTTTATCCAGAGCCGATCGTGGCATAGAAAGAGCTCCACAAACCCCACATTTGTGTGCCCATTTTCTGCTCCTGTTTTATCCAGGTCACTCCTAATGATTTATCTTGGATTCATAGCCAGGCTGTCTCCTGCTCCTCCAATTATAATAACCTGATGTTCCTTCTCAGAGTTCCTGCATAACTGACCTAAGTTTGCTGTCACCTGGCTAAGGCTAGCACATGGTTTCACAAAACTTGTGACCTATTACCCTGCGCCTAATTCGTGCTGAAGCCGCTGGCCTACACCCCTCCCATGACTGCTACCTAGAAGCAGAATTCTTCTTTTCCTATTCTAATTTAATCCCAACCTGTTTTTTCCTTTAAGCTAATATTCTGCTTCAACCTACATTCATCTACATCTGGGTGAGACCCTTCCTACATTGCCTCAGATAGCAAGTAAAACTGATGATGTGTTCAAATATGTGAGTGGAACAACAAATTTTAAAATCTGATTTGATTTGATTTGATTTTTTATTGGTCCAGTTTTATCATACAGCACAAATTGTACAATTGATATTGGACAGGTCAAATATAAGTTACAATAATACATAGTATAAGCAAAATAGTAGGCAAATTAAAAATAGGTACCTATTACAATTAATTTCGTTACGTATTCAGAAATTCTCTGGCAGAATAGAAACAGTGCTTTATTAGAAATGCCTTTAGTTTAGCTTTAAATATTGGATGAGTAGCATTTTTTATTTCCTCTGTTATCTTATTATGTAGTATTACACCAATGTTAATTATGCTCCTCTAATAGGTGGTTGTTCTGTGATATTTTTGATGTATATTTGATTTCCCTCTGGTACCATAGTTGTGTACATTTTTGTTCTGTAGCAGTTTGCTTGTTTTCAGGAGGTAGTCCCTAGTGAACAAGACAGTTTCATAAATGAATAAACTTGGAACATTTAGAACACTAAGCTCAGTAAAATGGGATTTACAGGAGTCCATCTTTTTAAGGCCACAAATTATTCTTAGAGCCCTTGTTGCATTCTAAAAACCTTTATACTATGAATTGAGTATCCCCAGAAAACGATCCCATATTGGACTAGTGAGTGGAACTGTGCATAGTATGCCTGCAGTACTGTTGTTTTGCTTGTTGTAGCCTTTAAAATTCTTAGGCCATAGCACACAGATTATAGTTTTCTAGACAAGTTATTTATATGTGTGCCCCACTTTAAGTCCTGCTGAACCAATAGACCCAAAAATTTTGTGACACTTACATTTTCTAGGGTATCATTTTTTAATTGTGCTTGAATAGACATTTGATTAGTTGGAGGAATTAAATGAAAATCGACACACACAGTTTTTTCTGTATTTATAATGAGTTTGTTTTTTTGTGAACCACTCAGAAAGTCTTTCCATAGAACTTTTTGCTGTGGACTGCAAAGTTTCTGGATTGGATCCAGTGAGCAATATGCTGGTGTCATCGGCAAAGAGGATGGTTTTTGTGGGACTCGTATATTCAACTAAGCCATCCACATAAATCAAGAAGAGTAATGGACCTAAGATTGAGCCCTGCAGTACACCAAGTTTTATTGTTAATTCGCTAGAAAGTAAGGAGTTGTTTCTTATTTTATTAATTTTGTTGAATTCATACTGAAGTGATACTTTCTGCCTGCAGTTTTTTAGGTATGAAAACAACCAGCTATGTGCTACACCTCTTACTCCTCGTCTTTCTAATTTTTCGAGCAGAATGTTATGGTCCAGGATATCAAAGGCTTTTGATAGATCTAGAAAAATACCTGCAGCTAATTTATGTTGATCAAGGGATTTTAAAATGCAGTCTAAGAATTCGAAAATTGGTGTCTGTGTAGATTTAGACTTTCTAAAACCGTGTTGTTGTACTGTAAGTGGTGCATATTTATTTATGAAACTTAGAAGCCTGTCATAGAAGAGTTTTTCTAGAATTTTTAAGTAGAAACTTAACAGTGACACGGGTCGGTAGTTTGATATTTTTTTCCGAAGACCCTTTTTTTTAGCATTGGTGTAACTTTTGCTATTTTAAAAACATCTGGAAATACACCAGTTTTTAAAGAGAGGTTGAAAATTTTTGCCAAGGGGTTTTCTATGTGGTGAGCACATGTTTTTAATATGAAATCAGGTACTTCATCAAGACCACTTGACATTTTATTGCTTAATGATTTAATTTTACTTATAATTTCATTGGGGTTTGTTTCATAAACAAGCATAGAAGCAGTCAAGATCACTGACTTGCTGGAGAAACTTGGGACTGGTCCTTGACAGTGTACTTGAATGAGGTCTTCAGCCAGTGAAGTGAAGTATTCACTGAATTTTTCCACTATCAAATTTGGGTCTGTGACTTTTGAGTCTTCTAGTGTTAATGATACATTCTTTTTCTTTGGAGCTGAACTACAAGTTTCTTTCTTTATAACTCTCCACGTGGATCTCATTTTGTTAGATGAGTTTCTTATCAAATTGTCATTCCACATAATTTTTGCCTCTTTGACTACTCTACCATAGATTCTTTTGTAGGCTTTTGAATAATCAGTAATAATGATCAATCGGGTCAATATAACTTTTACTGACATCACAGAACTTTATTTGTTTTTTTCACAAAGATAGCAGAGCCACCATGTTTGGAAAACTCTCGGCTAAAATGACTTGCTAATCTATATCCTGAGATTGAGGTTAATTTTACTTCGGCATTTCATAGCCAGTGTTCAGTAATGCAAATTGTATCTACATTTAGTGCATAGTGGAGTAGTGCTTCCAACATGGAAATTTTATTTGTGAGTGACTGAACATTATGGTGTACGATAGCAAACCCTGGGTATTTAGTAACTTTAGTGGAAATGGTTTCTGATTCTTTATCCAATGGCATTTCTAATACAGCACTTACCCTAAAAATTTTCAGTACCTTTCTTGTGTATGGCTTCTGTTTTCTGGTGGCAATCAGTAGGTTAGTTAACTTCTGGAGCTTGTATAAGTTTTGCTTCATCCACATCTGACCTCTTCAGTTTAAACCATTTCGTAATTTTCGTTTGGCTGATGACTTGATTGTTTGTTTCTCACCTAATCGGTTTAAACCACACTGTTTGGCAGATGGCACAGCTTGTAACTTGTCTAAAGCACTTCTTAATCTCCGTTTGTTTGTCACTTATACTTTTTTCTTCACTCTTCTTTGAGATGCGAGTACATATTTTTTCGGCTAGTAATTTCTTTCCATTAGTCGTCTACACGAGACATGAGCTGACTATGTTGTGTATGTTGCTCCACAGCTATAACCTCTGTGACGGCAGAAGGTGAAAACAGCTGATGCGGCTTTGTGAAGACTTTCTAAGTACAATTTTTCTCAAAAAAATGATCGTCTAACGATACAATCATCAAAATTGGTTACAGTGGTTATCATTTTAGTAAAAACTGAACAATATTATTAGTAAAAAATGTAGTAACAACCAGATTAACTTCAAGCAGAAACCAAAATTGCTATACTTGATTGACAACTGCTTCTACTACATAGAATTTAAAAAAAAATGTAAGTTTATATTTTGTGTGTGTGTGTGTGTGTGTGTGTGTGTGTGTGTGTTTTACTGTAGTTGAATGTAAATCACTGTGTGTAAAAAAGAATTACTTATCACAATTCTTTAAAATTATAGTGGTTGGGGGGAGAGATGATGTGAATTGTCCAGATCTGAAGTAATTATCATTTAGCCGCAGCAAAACTTGTCCATAAATGCGCACAGGTATAGATGCGTACACGTTAAGAACATTGTGGCATTGAATAAATGTTAATTCCTGTTAGTTTGGGTGCGCGTCGTGGTATTTACCTTTTCTCCCCAACGATGTACAACAACATGGCTGCGGCGGCTATTCTCTCTTCAGGTTGACTTCATCTCCAAAAAGGTCCATTTAAAAATGCAAGCCCTTGTCACATTGGGAAGTAGAAAATAAGGTGTAGCTAGGTACGAGAATGAAAACTTGTGTCTTCTGCATATTGTAACTTTTAATTAAAAGAATACTGGTAGAGTGCAATTACATACGTCTTTATTGCACCAGCTCAAAAGACCAACAAGACACCGAGATATATATACGAGGGCGGTTCAGAAAGTAACCTCCGATTGGTCACAGTGCGGGTTGTGGGGGGAGTAGCGACGCCATCTGTGCGTTCACGCACTCAACAGGTCAGTCGGCATCAAGCCGTGGTCGAGTGAATGCCGTACCTGCGCTAGTTTAGTTTTTGTGGCAGTTTGAAATAGAAAACCCCGCCAAATGTGAAGTGCGTGCTGTCATAAGGTTTTTTACAGCCAAAGGATATTCTGCAGCAGCTATTCATCGTGAGCTTTGTGCCATGTACGGACCAAGAGTTATGAGTGAAGGAGTTGTCCGTGAATGGGTACGTTTATTTAAAAGTGGACGAGAAAACGTTCATGATGAAGGGAGGAGTGGTTGACCATCATTGGTGACTGACGAACTCGTTCAGACAGTTGATGCAAAAGTTCGTGAAAATCGACGTTTCTCAATGTCAGAGTTGTCTACTGGTTTTCCACAGATTTCTAAGACTCTCTTGTATGAGATAGTGACAGCAAGATTGGGTTACCGTAAGTTCTGTGCACGATGGGTGCCCAAAATTCTTACCGACCACCACAAAACTCAAAGAATGGCCTCTGCATTAGACTTTCTGTCACGTTATGAGGACGAAGGAGAACCATTGTTAAACAGAATCGTGACCGGTGACGAAACCTGGATTAAGTACGTGAACCCTGAGACAAAAGAACAATCAAAGATGTGGGCACATTCAAATTCACCTACCAAACCAAGAAAAGCCTCGCAAGATTTTTTCTGCCAGAAAACTGATGGCAACGGTGTTTTGGGATGCCAAAGGGGTGTTGTTGGTTGAATTCATGGAACGTGGTACGACCATTAATCAAGACGTGTACTGTGAAACAATAAAAAAGTTACGACGGGCTATACAGAACAAACGCCGTGGTATGCTGACTTCCGGTATCATTTTTTTGCACGATAACGCCCGTCCTCACTCTGCTCGCAGAACAACGGCCCTTCTTGAGTCCTTCAAGTGGGACGTTATCAACCATCCACCTTACAGCCCAGACCTGGTGCCAAGTGATTATCACCTCTTCATGCATTTGAAGAAATGGCTCGGGTCACAGCGGTTTGATGACGACGAAGAGCTCAAAGATGCGGTGACAGGCAGGCTCCAGGCACAAGCAGGTGATTTTTATGCAGAAGGAATTTCAAAGCTTGTGAAGAGATACGATAAGTGCCTCAATCGCTATGGAGACTATGTAGAAAAATAGTGCAAAGATGTAGTTGTAAGATGTATATATTAAAATATTTTTGTTTAACTTGGTGTATTTTTTTAAATCAACCGGAGGTTACTTTCTGAACGGCCCTCGTATATATATAAACAAAGATGATGTAACTTACCAAACGAAAGTGTTGGTATGTTGATAGACACACTAACAAACACACACACAAAATTCAAGCTTTTGCAACCCACAGTTGCTTCATCAGGAAGGAGGGAAGGAGAGGGAAAGACAAAAGGATGTCGGTTTTAAGGGAGAGGGTAAGGAGTCATTCCAATCCCGGGAGCGGAAAGACTTACCTTAGGGGGAGAAAGAGACAGGTATACACTCGCACACACACATATCCATCCGCACATATACAGACACAAGCAGACATATATACATAAAGAGGTACATAAAAATCGATAGTTTTGTTTTTAAATTTTCTGTCAACGTAGATGTAATCATACCTCCCTATGATATCTCTGCCACGTGGGGATGGTGCGACTTTTTATTGATATGTGTAGGTCATTTAAAGAACCTACACAATTGCAACCCCCCCCCCCCCTCCCTTGCCACCCCTTACCCCTTACCCCTCCCCATTTATTGTATACTGGAGTGATCCATATCACTGGTCGCTGGATGTCAGTATGCAGTGGTGGTGCATTAACACCATTTAACTTTTCTGTGCTTTAAACTCTTGGCCTGCCATTGTACTGAGACCTTCATTTGTGCCCAAGTTTACCTCATGTACTCTCAGAACATGCCATTACATAATGTTTGTATCTAATTTTGTTTAATGTACACTTTACACATTATTACTACCGCTATTTACAAAATAATAAATGAATAAATAAAGGTTGCATCAACAGGCACATTTGAATTCAGAGTCTGTAGTTTGATTATTGGAATTTAACTGCTGCTATTGCGGCATCGTCCAGAGTGCTCACCTCACATGAAATATGGTGCAGGCGCACTTGAGTTTGTTAATGCTGCTGTTAAGTTGAACTGTCCATGAATGTGCTACAGTTTCACTTGTTTACCAAAGCCAATAAAAGTGTTCATCCCTTTGCTGGAACATGGTGTGCTGAGGCTTGTGCATAGTGGAACCATTGATACTGTGGTGAGGAGGTTCATCATTTATGGCCCAGGCATTTGTTCCTCTCATAATCCACATGTTTCAGTGGTTGAACCAAGCTCACGCTGTCAGCATTCTGAGGCAATTGAATGGATTCAACGTAAGTCTCCAATGCCCTTATTCTTTTCCATACCACGTCTGTGGTAGAATGCTTTGTCGATACTCAAGTCCACTGATGATACTAATGTTTGATATTCTTCAGCACTGGCACACGGTTTTTACAGGAACACACCATTGAATTGCGAGTTTCAAACCTTCATAAAATGTTCGTTGCATATTTGGTGTTATATTCAGCTCTACATTACATCACAGGCTGCCACGTAATCGTGACTTATTTAGTTTCATAATCGAAAGCAGTCTTTCATGCATTTATGTTGATCAAAACATTGTTATCACGTTTGCAATCTCATTATATGGACGTGGAATGTCGAGCTTCGGGACAGTTTCAACACAGATGGATTTGGCTTATAAACGGGAAATACGTTGCAGATCGATAAGCTCCATCTGCAGTTGCCCAGGGGCGCTTTAAAATGAAATGCAAAACGGTCTCTAAAAGAGATCACAAGGAAATTTAGAACTGGCAGTGCGCTCAAATGTTTGGAAAACTATTTCTGTAATTCTTTTAACGAGACAGAAGTTTGTTCAAATTCATGTTTTCTTTAACACCAGTGAGTTTAGGGAAATGGACGGTGTTTTTTTTTCATAATTTATCACCTGCACAATGCTATTTTTTTAAACATATCCCCGTCATATCCAAAATAGATTATTTCTCACCTTGCAATATCTTACTGTGGGCAGTGTGCAGTCAAATCCACGTAAAATGCAAAGTCTTCAGCCCATCCTGGGTGTTCCAATTTTCTTTCCTCCTTTCATTTTTCTTTCATAAATTTAACAATAGCGGGTTTCAATTTGAAAAATCGTTTCAGGCATGCCCCTTGACTTAACCAACGTACTTTGAAATAATATAGTCCAGTTACAAAAGACCTGACACCCCTTTAATTTCCTGAACGGTTACAGATATCGAAACGAGGTTTCGTGCAATTGATAGTACCCTGAGGGGCACTGTTTTGTATGGATAATGCCCTGATATCAGGCATCAACCGAGATGTTGATACAAGTATGATTTTTTTTAATGGAAATGTATACTTTTCATAACTATATTCAGTAGGTCTTGGAAAGGCAGTTACGATGATATAGCGCTTTTATTACTGACACTGAAGCCTTTCGCAAGAGAATCCGAGAAATGCACTAAAACTGGGAAGCAATGAGGCGAGAGTAGGCCATTGCTGTGAAATAACACCAAGCTCTCAGACCAGACTCAGCCGTTATATGCCGATGCAGCAAGGCACGCCTTCGCTACTAAAATAAAACCTCATTTTGTATACGACCTAGAAACACCTACGATTTTTTTGTGAGACTATGGCATATGCTAGTTTCTGGCGTATCAGATGGGACTAAGGAAAGCTGTTTCAATTGTATGTACTTTTCCAGGTTTTTGTTGGAACAACTACAGTTTTTCGAGCAGTTTTTCATTACTATTTTCACAGAATTTTCTTGACATTCATCTCATAATAGCGTGTCTAACTTTTGCACATTGGTGTACATGTCAGCATGCAAGAAATTATGAATCATAAATGATCTGCTGACAGACAACACAGTTTTGTTAGTTCTGGGGCACAGAGAAGTAAACAGTCGAAAAGCTTAATACAACGATGTAGACTGGCATGACCATGTTTACAATGTAATATCTGATTCCGGATGACTCAGTTTTAGAATATTTCTCTCATTCTTTTGCAAGGAGTTTCTACTACAAAATTAACAAGCATTGTATCACTGCAGTCGTCTTCTCATGCGCTTTCGGATGCCGTTAAGAAAGTATATCATTCTCTTTAAAAAATTATACTTGCCTCATAATCACGATCGATACAAAAGTGAAGATTCTGTATTACACACCAAATTACGTGTCCCTTAGCGTGCTATCATTGGCCCAAAACCTAGCTTCGGTATCTAAAATCATTCACGAAATAAAAGGGGTATTACGTCGTGCATGACTCATCCTGAATATACTCCCTTTGTCAGAAATGTTACAGGACAGATTAAAAAAAATATAGAAAATTGTACTTCAGTTACCAACGTTTCTGGAGGTCTTGAAAGAAAGCAGGGAAATTTTCAACTTCTATGCTTGTAAGCTCATTTGTCACAGGCTGTCGTATGTATGTGATATCTTGATGGAGTTTTCTTTCAGTTGCATTCTTGAAAGGGCCTCGCTGCAGTTGCTTAATCATCGTCCACATTTCACTAGGGTTTTCCCAACTTAACGCATATCTTATTTTTCACTCTTTGCTCAGAATCAGCATCGATTGTGTCACCAAAACTAATGCGCCAAGAATCCAGACAGGGTGTTGCTAAGCACAGCCTTGCCACATAGTGAGTTTCACGGAAACACGTGCAAGGTCATTTCGAGGACACACACATTAACATGAAAGCAACATTTGTTCCCTTTTAGTATTGCAAGCTCAGAAATAAAAAAGCCTGTCCTGGAACTTTTTCTGCGAAATGGATTAGTCTCCATACTCTTCGTACAGTTTCACTGAAACAGTTATACCTGACGGCATAGTAATGTATTCTACTTCCGAATATTTGCTACTTGAACCATCAATGTCATCACGTCAGCTACGTCTGCTAATTTAAAACAAAGTGCTTTTTGATGTACAGAACACAGAATCTCGTCTGCTAATCTTTGTAATTTCTGGTTCTTTCCTCGTCAACTAAAAAAATGGTTCAAATGGCTGTGAGCACTATGGGACTTAACTTCTGAGGCCATCAGTCCCCTAGAACTTAGAACTACTTAAACCTAACTAACCTAAGGACATCACACACATCCATGCCTGAGGCAGGATTCGAACCTGCGACCGTAGCTGTCCCGCGGTTCCGGACTGTAGTGCCTAGAACCGCTCGACCACCCCGGCCAGCCCGTCAACTAAATCTTTAAATTCTATCTGAGTGGTGTGTAATGTTCCATAGGAAATTTCTGCTACTCATATATTACTGCGACTGCATAATGGATATGGAGAATTTCAACCTTCTGTTCTCGTTCCCATCCACATCTTGTGACGATAGATCACTAGACTGCCTGTTTTTGTGCGAATAACCACTGGACCAACTTCCTTTATACCACGAACAAATAGCGAAGGATAAACAGTGCGTACACCAAGACCCTGGCGAGCTGAAGAAAGCTGTGTCGATCAAAAGAAGCCTCATCAAATGCTGGAAGGAAGTGTCGCATCGCTCTGCTGTATGAAATGTGGCGCTATACCGAGAGGGACCGAGCAAAGGCGAGACGTACCAAACAGTGACGAGACAGACCGAACCTCGGAGCACTTGGAAGCAGCACATTGTGCAAAAGTGAAATTTTGCACGACTTGGTCGACCATGGTGTATAACAACTGACGCTCGGAAAACCGATATTTGATCGGAATAGCAGAGCCGAATTAGACAACGTGTGAATATGATAGTGAAAATGGGCCTCCGGTATCTGGCGAGCTATGCGGGCGCGCGCGGGCCGCTTAGCGCTTACCTCATCGCGGGACAGCGTCTCGTGTGGCCAGCGCGTGTCCAGGTCCTGCAGCAGGCGCAGCAGGATGCGAGTGTCCAGCGGCGAAGACAGCGCCTGCCGGCAGTAGGACGTCCAGCGCACAGCGGCCAGCTGCAGCTCCGTCACGTCGCCCTGGATCGCGTGTTGGTGCTGGATCGTCTACGCCACATGCGGCAGCTCGCTGCTCCACTCCCACGTCGGGCCCTGCGGGCACATCGCCGGCACCCGTCACTACAGACAATCTCACAGGACAAAATATCAGCCACCCCCTCAAAAAAGCTCAACTCGTCGCTTTGGAGCTCTGAAGGTGGCAGGGGTAAAATACAGGGAGCGAAAGGCTATTTACAATTTGTACAGAAAGCAGATGACACTTATAAGAGTCGAGGGGTATGAAAGAGAAGCAGTGGTTGGGAAGTGAGTGAAACAGGGTTGTAGCCTATCCCCGATGTTATTCAATCTGTATACAGAGCAAGCAATAAAGGAAACAAAGGAAAAGTTCGGAGTAGGTATTAAAATCAATGGAGAAGAAATAAAAACTTTGAGTTTCGCCGATATTGTTGTAATTCTGTCAGAGACAGCAAAGGACCTGGAAGAGCAGTTGAACGGAATGGACAGTATCTTGAAAGGAGGGTATAAGATGAACATCAACAAAAGCAAAACGAGGATAATGGAATGTAGTCGAATTAAGTCGGGTGATGCTGAGGGAATTGGATTAGGAAATGAGACACTTAAAGTAGTAAAGGAGTTTTGCTATTTGGGGAGCAAAATAACTGATGATGGTCGAAGTATAGAGGATATAAAATGTAGACTGGCAATGGCAAGGAAATCGTTTCTGAAGAAGAGAAATTTGTTAACATCAAGTATAGATTTAAATGTCAGGAAATCGTTTCTGAAAGTATTTGTATGGAGTGTAGCCATGTGTGGAAGTGAAACGTGGACAATAAATAGTTTAGACAAGAAGAGAATATAAGCTTTCGAAATGTGGTGCTACAGAAAAATGCTGAAGATTAGATGGGTAGATCACATAACTAATGAGGAGGTTTTGAATAGAATTGGGGAGAAGAGAAGTTTGTGGCACAACTTGACTAGAAGAAGGGATCGGTTGGACATGTTCTGAGGCATCGAGGGATCACCAATCTAGCATTGGAGGGCAGCGTGGAGGGTAAAAATCATAGAAGGAGACCAAGAGATGAATACACTAAGCAGATTCAGAAGGATGTAGGTTGCAGTAGGTATTGGGAGATGAAGAAGCTTGCACAGGATAGAGTAACATGGAGAGCTGCATCAAACCAGTCTCAGGACTGGAGACCACAACAACAACAACCTGTGTAGGACTTCTGCCAAGCTGTCACGTTACCCTCCACCGCTCTGAAGTATGTCATGCCGGCCAAGTGGTGGGTACACCTTCTGATCAAAAGTGTCCAGCATCTAGTAATGGACATAAAGGGCACTGCGCACACACACCAACCGACCGACCAATTTCCTGTACAGCCTACACACTTTACGACCTACTTTACTGAGTGACTACAGGGACAAAAGATGAACTTCTGTTGGTCGGCTGGCAGGGCAGCGCTACACATAACATAATTTTTTGGGTGGAGTGATTGGGGGAGGGAGGGGTTGGGTGAAATTGTGACGGAGATCATGCGAAGGGCTGGTGGGTCGGCTGTTGGCTGTGTGTGTGTGTGTGTGTGTGTGTGTGTGTGTGTGTGTCCCTTTATTACTCATGGGATATGACCACCCTTTAATTTATGGTAGCTGGAATTCTGCTGGGGACATTTCCAGTGAGGTGCATGAATGTCAGTGAGGGAATGACAGTCTGTTCTTCTTCAAGTGCTGAAACCAGAGGTGGTAGTGATGTTGGATTCTGGAGCGAAGTCGATCTTTTAACACTTCCCAAATGAGTTTCATTGGATTCAGGTCGGGACACTGGGCAGCATAGTCCATTTCAGGAATATTGTTATTCACAAACCACAGATACTGCCGCACAACAGGGTTTACTATCACGCTGAAACAATTATAGTCTCCGAAAACGTCCTGTGCTGAATGCAGCCTAAAGCTCCACAAAATGTCTTCATATACTTCTGCATATAGCGTTTTCCTAAGTGCAATGAGGGAACGACACCCTAAGCACGATAAACAGCCCCATATTGTAACATCATCTCTTCTGTACTTCTGTGTTGGAATTACGCATGATGGCAGGCATTCTACAAACCCTTTCATTGGATTTCCAAAGTATGTAGTGTGGTTCCTCACTTCAAATCACCCCTTTCCAGTGATACACTGCCCAATGGCGTCATTCTTTACATCACCCCATGTTTTGCTTAGCACTAATTACAGAAATTTGTGGCTTGACAGAAGCTGCGTGACCATCGTACTCCATTCCATTTAACTCTCATTCATTGTGCTAGCTGGACTACTGGTAGTACTTTGGAACACACGAGTGATCCCTTCCACTCATTTCGTGTGGTTTCTTACAACCACCGTCTGCTAGGGTTGGAGGTCCTGTCCGTCAGTACATGATGTCTGCTTCATCTAGGTTTAGCTGTTAAGTTTCCTCTCCACTTCCACTGCACACTCCCATCGCTAGCAGTCGACTTGGGCAGCTTTAGAACGTCTGAAATGACCCTGATGGATTTGTTACTCTGGTGACATCCAGTCACTACGTTCGAGATCACCGAGCCCTCGTGAACAACCCATTTTACAGTACTGTTTCTCTGCTAATAAGACAATGGCTCCCACCTCCAGTTACCCTGTCGAGTCTACCTCTCGTGACATATAGTCGCCAATTCCGCATCACGTAGCGGTGTCCAGATACTTTTGATGAGATGGTATATGTGCCAGTCAGTTATAAGGAACACCGCAGTAAGAAGGCTCTACATGGAGAAGTGACGGGATTGCAGTTAGTAGTAATCGTGTTTGGACTCTCCTGTGATCAGATCGTGAGTGCAGTCCACCGATTTGTTGATGTATCAAGACAGTAATGGTAGATCTCTCGCAGCCATGTAGTACGGCGTAGGAGCAACACTAGTAAGAAGACTTTAGCTGACATGGACCAGAGACAATTGTCATACACTACCAGATACAATCGGTTTCAAACATGACAAGGAATTGCTGCTCACAGCGAATGCTTTGGATCGCTCTAAGTCATGTAGAACTGATACCAGACGGTTGTGTGACACTCCACTGCTGACCTAATTCAGGACAGTGCCTCTTTACAATGAAATTCTGTGTATGTGCCACTCAATTATCCGAAATTTGCGCTGTAAGATAGGTTGACGAGGTAATAGGACATGTACATGTGTTAAGACATTAGGCAGTAACTTGGATGGTACTAGAGGGACCTGTAGAAGGTAAAAACTGTAGGTGAAAACAGAGATTGGAATATATGCACCAAATAATTGAGGACATTGTTCTTCTGAGATGAAGAGGTTGATTGGTGTATCATTGTGGATTGTCTACAAGGAATGGTGGACCACTCACAGTCATGTAACACATGTTAAGAGCAGCCATTGTTAAAACACCCTAACCGACAGTGACTAGTGACGGATGTCACACCTCGCCAATGACAATATTTTTCCAACCCGACAGAAATTGCTGCAGTCATTCAATGCAGACACGGATCCACAGTAGGATCCTAATGGGGGGGGGGGGGGGGGCTCTCAGTTTCTTACTTTCTCACCTCTCCCACCGGAAGGATCCAGGACTGAAAGAATGCAACAAGTTTCCAGCGAACCAACGTTGCGAATGGAACTGCATGCCATGGACTTTCGAAACGAGGTACTTCGCAAAAGGTCATTGCTCTCAGCGGCATGTGGAGTTGGACGTCTTTAATTGGACAAACAACACAGTATCTGGGCAGTAGTTGACTGGAGTGCAATCATGCCATACTGAAGAGTGGAAGTTGTGGATCAGGCCGGAGGTGGTTCTGTGATGTTTTGGGGCAGTTTTCGCACCGTGACTTGCGACCATTCATTGCCATGAAAATAAACCACGATGTTCATCTCTACATTATCTGTAATTAAGCATTACCCCTCTACATTTTGATATGGATATGCTGTGGACCCTCCCGTCTTCCAGGATGACAGCAGCCATTTTCACAGGGTTGTATTCTTATGTTCCTGGTATGACAAACACTCTCACTCCTCTCTGCAGATGACAGCTCTTGCAGGGGTGGATTCGTCAAGTGGATGTGGCATACCTGAAGAAAGTTCTGGAGCATATCATTGTGTGGAACTGAAATATATACCAAGCGAAAATTTGAGAAGTATAAATTAGAAGGACCGAAGATTTGGCTTCCTTTCAGCATCATCATGACTAGACTGTGCATAAACTGAGATGTGTGAAGGGTGTGAAGGGAAATCGGCGTATGCTTTTCAAAGGATCTATCCATGCAGTGACCTGAAGTGGTTCAGGGAAGCCACGAAAATCTGATCTCAGTGTGGGGCGAGTATTTGAATCCACCGTCCTCCCCAGTACGAGACCCTTACCTTCATCACTACGCCACTTCAAACGATCAGAAGTTGGGGAGAATTTGATCCTTTCAGATGAGGTACTATCAAAGAAGGTAGTAAAGTAGAGAGACGGGATACGAAACAAGGAGGTACTGAAAAAACAGCCGGCCGCAGTGGCCGAGCGGTTCTAGGCGCTACAGTCGGGAACCGCGCGACCGCTACAGTCGCAGGTTCGAATCCTGCCTCGGGCATGGATGTGTGTGATGTCCTTAGGTTAGTTAGGTTTAAGTAGTTCTAAGTTCTAGGGAACTGATGACCTCAGATGTTAAGGCGCATAGTGCTCAGAGCCATTTGAACCATTTTGAAAAAACAAATAGGCCCTATATTAAATCTATGGGAAAGCCTTACCAGTAGAATGGTCACGTTAATGGAACATTTGCCACGCAGGCCGCTAAAATTAATTTTGCGCTGGAAGGAATTAGAAATGGAAAAAAGTAATGTAGGTGTAGACAGATACTAGAACACACGTCCTAGTACAAAGAAATTATAAACTTGGTGTTCTAGATACGTTGAAACAGACTTCGAGGGGTTGTAGATGGTATCTTGAGGAATACGTTGTGGGTAGAAACCCGTGTTGGGGAACGTCGTTCAATGACGCTAGAGCGCGCCGATGTTATAGGCGCTGGCAGCAAACGTGACTTTGCACGCTGAAGGACGGTAGGCAGAAAGTCTCTTAATGTTGTTTGTTTATTCACTGATCGACTGATTACCGCGACCTTCAGTGGAGAAGGTGGAGCTAGCTGCTGCTTAGAACGGCTTTGTTTCCTATGAATACGATGCTCTGGTGCTTCGGTTGGTGGCGGTTTCTGACACGAGTATCCACCCGCAGTTTATTTTTCTCCTGGAACCCTCTAAAATACAGGAGAAAAATAAACTACAGATGGAAACCCGTGTCCGAAACAGTCATCCACCAAGGCAACAGAACATCGCATTCATTGGAGACAAGGCCTGTCTACGCAGCAGCTAGCTCCATCCTCTCCAATGGCGATCATGGCAATCAGTTGCGATCACTGAATAAGAAATAACATTGCGAGGCGTTCCTCTTACATTTCGTCAGTGTACAATGTGAATTTGCTGCCGAAGGGGTGCCCTAGTGGCAGACATAGGCTTCTATGACTTCGACGTTCTGTAGCTTCATTGGATGAAATTTCTAGGCACGTACTCCTATCCTCCATTTGTTCCTCAAGACACCCTCTACAACTCCTTGAATTTTGTCGCAACATTTCGGGGACACCCTGTAGAGATGAAAAGTAGTGCAGAAGATAGGAAGCGATGTAGGACTCCAAACCAGTCGAAAGACAGATGAATTAAAAAAACAGACAGTACTTTGGATACACAGCTGTACACCAGGATAAACTGAAGCAATACCACGTGGGAAGACTGTGGCTAAGGTCCTAAATTCTAAGCTTGTATATGTATTGTCAAGCAACGTACAACTGGTTCATGAATCAGTACTGACAATGTTTCGCGTCAATTGTTAAATGTGTGATATAATAACCCGAACATGTTTCGGGACTACGTTATTACGTTATAAAGTGGTATAAAGTAAGGAAGCAAATCGAAGATCGCAATACTACGTACACTGAAAACCATGTAATTATATTGTCCTGCATTATACCATACCCTGATTGAGCCGTGCGCGGCTCGTGTTAGTGCCGTTTATTGCTTAACATCTTGTCTTTGCGGTACTGCCGTCCTGTTTCTTATTAGATTTACTGGCGTCACAAAGTTGCTGGCTTGCCTGCCCGTGAGTGGCACCAGCGGCGCTTATCGATAAGAGGACTGTCGTACTATCTTTAGAGCAACCGCTAGTATTTCCGGGTCGTCGTGTGTTGGGACGGAGCAGCAGTGAGGTCCAGACAGCCATGTACCTGTTATTGGAACACAGCATTCTGGACAGCTCAGGAACATATTTAGATAGTTGCATGTATTCTCTGTGGTTATCAAGATTAGTGCTGAACCATCTTTTTTTCTGATTCAGTGCTGGCAGACAGTAATAAACTTAGTTTCATGTAAGTACTGTGTGAATTATGAAATTTTTCCACCACACAGTGCTGCCTGCATATTACTGGATGTTCTGTGAGTAAATTTTCCACTGTAACTGTGAGAAATGCGTTCGATTTTCCCCAGATAGTAGCATAGCTATATTGTTAAAACACTTTCCCCGGTTTTCAGAAAGCATGGGTGGTTTTTCAGGAATTCCATTTCTAATCTGTGCAATCGCATTTGAGCAAACTTTTTTATATCCTATTTTGAAATTTAATTCATAGTGTCGCACTTCGTAGATTTATACTTAGTCATAGGCTACAGAAGTGGGTGGGGGGGGGGGGGGGGGGGGAGGGAGGAGGGGGACGTCAGGGGACAGACAGCAAGGAGTTGCACTTGCCACCAACCCCCCCCCCCTCCCTCCCCACCATGAGCGTCTGCGATAAACTTCATCCATTTAAGAATTCTCACTAATTTCTGGATGTGTCCCGCATGTAATTCGTGACAGACTAAATATTGAGTGTCCTGTCAGTTATTTGTGCAATGTTTCATTCGTTATAGTAAATACATCATTTGCCTGTCGTTTCGGAACACTGCTGAAACAAAGTACCTTGTGTTGCTTCTTTCGCCCCCTCATACAGCTGGAAATTAGTTGCGGTAATGGACAGTTCCGACTTAGCACCGTGTATACCTGTCTGACAACTGTCCGAAATTTTAAGAACAGCCCTTTCGTTTCTGGACATCGTGACCTTAACAAAATGTCTGAACTTTACCTGTTAAGGCTTGCTGAGACTTTAACAGCAGACAACTGGATTTCATATCCAAAGATTTATTTCATTTGCAGTATGGACAACATAACATCCTATACTATGTGTTTCTTTACTTTTGGTTTATCTGAGGGCAAACAATAATCCTAGGCTAAACACGATGGAAAATTGTGAATATTGAGGTTGAAATGGTGTTTGGATCTTTCTCAACTGCATGGTTGAGAATTTATACGCTGTATGACCCTGTCTCACTTCTAGTCACATAACTTGTGTACTCGAGTTCACGCATGTACACATGATCACTCCAAACCGAAGAGACGAAGACCATTTTGTTTGCATCATTGGCCTTTGATACGTGATTATGGGTATTCATGTCGGCTCTCCAGCCAGATCAGATGATGTTTTGAATCTGGAGCCCCGACATGAATACAACCAATTATTACGCTGGCAGAGATTACGGAATCACATGAAGATCCTCTACGGTGAGGGGACGTTTCAACTTTCAAGGGTATTTCATGAACTTCGTAAGAAGGGGAAATTACTGAGCAACCTCGCTTTTTGGCTGAGATGCTGGAATGAAGTTTTAATACCTAAATTTGCCAGAATTGTTGATTACATTGAGACAAGAATGGCCAACACCATTAAGAAGCGTGCTGGTTTTGCCTTACTAAGGGAGCGCAATAGTTTTATACGCGCACAACTGGATTTCATATCCAAAGATTTATTTTATCTGCATTTGGCAGTTTCAGCGCTGCTTCCGCTGCATCCTGGAATTGGGTCGACAGTTCGTCCTGGGCAATATCAGACTGGGTGTAGGCAAACGCCGTCAGTAGGAAATCTTCGAAAATTCAACGGTTTTCTTCGCAGTCTACACTGATAACACCCGTCGACATGTGATCAGTCTCACAACGAAAGAGTGAACGATGCTATGCCTGCAGTATTGGAACAGGAATTCAATTTTACCCATACACCCAGTGATGTTCCAATTACGGAATACATTTCTGCCGTTGAACAAGTCGTGTCCAGGTTTCCCGACCATCTAGCTGATGAGGTTAGGTAAGAGGTGTCTCAGCTGTGTCAGGTGCCACCCCCGCGAGGTAACATCTCGCTTTAAAGAGCCGCAATCCGGTCCTTCAGAGAAGATTTCGTAATTCCTCCAGCGGACAAGGCCAGTTCAACGGTTCTTCTTTTGCGGGACAATTATGTGCTTAAAATTTATCTCTCTCTTGCACACTTGGCATACCAAAGATTGCAGAACTATCCAACTCACCGTATAAAACCCAAGACTCTCAAGACTCTTCCAGTCATTAAAAGAGACTTCATTATCTGATGAAGTTCTGGGAAAAACGTCGACCTGGTTCTGCAGTCCAGCCGAGATTGTACGGTTTGCCTAAGGTAGACAGGAAGTACTTTCTCTTCGGCTTTTTGTTAGAAATTTGGGCACTCCTACTTATAAGTTGGCTAAGTATCTAGCGTCCATGCTCAGTCCCCCTGTCGGAAATTGCTATAATCTTATTTCCAATTCTCTGGTTTTTATTCAACATATGACTTCTGAGTCTCAATCCCAAGAATTGGCTCTTTAGTTTTGATGTTGCGTCTCTGTTTTCCAAAGTTCCTCTTGAGGATTCTTTGCAGTTAATTTGTGAAAAATTGGACGAAGAAACAACAAGCTTTGTCGCCATGTGTTGACGTTGACGTATTTTTTTACTTAATGACAAAAGTTTTAAACAAACTGAGTGGCTATTGGGAGTCCATTATCCCCCGTGGTCGCCAATTTGTGGAAGATTGAGGACATTGCAACATGGTTCTTTAAACCAACTTGTTCATGGAGATACGTCGACCATACGTTTATGGGATGGCCATTTGGGAGGGATGTTCTGGATCGTTTTCTGTATCATTTTAATTGTGTGCATCCCAATATTGAGTTCATTATGGAAGTCAAAGAGGACGGCGAACATCCGTTTTTAGGTGTCTTGGTCCACAGGAGGGGTGATGGGACATTAGGACAGTTTATCTGAAGCACACGCATACGAACAGATATCTTTATCCATCAGGCAGTTATCAATCCTACCAACGCAATGGGGTCCTACTTACATTGGTGAAAAGGGTTTACGCTATCTGAGATGCAGACAGTTTGACGCAAGAACTGGAGACTGGACATTCGCGGGAACTAACAGAAGATACAAGCAAATCTGCGGAATTCCTACATTTTGCAGGGAGCGTATCTTCAGAAACAGGAAAAAGTTTAAAGAAGTTTGATATTAAAAGTATTTTCCGTCCACCGCCTGAGACCACAGCTCTGCTGGGCTTAGTGAAGGATAACTTTGGTTCGAGAAAGCTCGGGATCTACACAATTCCCGCAGTTGCGGGAAAGCCTGTATTGGACGAACTATTCGTACGCTCCAGTATCGTTGCGTGAAGCACGATCGGCATGCACATTTAATTCAGCCAGAAAAATCTGAGTGTCTGAACATTGTCTTACTGAAAAATATGAAATGTTGTACGATGAGACAAGTGGTTGACCCTGCGTCGCTGTATTGGGACTGTGTAGTGGAAGAAGCCATTGGAATGCCGCTATCTAACAATACTCTGAATTGAGATAAGAGGTACCCTTTAACTAACAATTAGAACCTTGTTCTGTTTGATGTTAAGAAACACAATGGTCCCTGTTTCGGTCATCAGAAACTGTCAGTTTTTTATATCTATTGTTCCCACGACCTTTCACCACCTGTGCGCTTTTGTGCCTGTCGCTAGAGGGCAGTTGTGTTCGCGCACGCGCGGTGGACCCACGGTCGATGGATATTTGTGTTCCGGCTGATAGTGCGACGGCTCACAGCCATAGTATTGTGACCAGATGATGATGTGTTCCACCTGGAGACCTGACATGAAAACAACCAATGGGGACGTTTACGGAACCTCAAATGGTGATTCTGCTGACCAATTCTATAGTTGTTTTTAACTATTATTCTATGTTCACATTCACATCAAGCATGTCAGAAGATGTACTGCTGATATACTCATGAGGTACGCTTACTTTCAAGGTACAGCTGCCATCTACATTTGAATAATGTTCGCTGTGTAGCTGTCAAGCGTTTGAGACAGGATAGGCTGTGTGTACTTCATGTGAAACTTATTTCTGCTGCCAAGGGTATTTAACTCCACAGGACGCTCTTTGTTGCTTCCGTACAAGGTAAAACAAAATTAACCACTCTGGAGCAACCCATACTCTAGCTACGCTACATATAAATCTGACCACAACCAACATTTCATTGGGGAGTTGGCAGTATTTCTAACTAGTCAAAATCAGCCTCTGATTATCACAAGAAGCAACTGCATGGAAAAAAGCGGGAATTTCAGAACATCCTTTAGTTACATGATTTGGCCTCACCAAACACCTGTAATACTTTACTCGGAAGAAACACAGCAGTATGATGAATCTCACAGGATACTGAGCTACAAGCATGTGAATTGGGCATTGTTCAAGGAAATGCTTGAAAAGTCGTATCCCACAAATTCCCAAAATTACACAAAGCAGGAAACTTGTTGAAGCTGTCAAAGCCCTTACCACCACAGTTCAGGATGCAATAGCAGGTACCATTACAGTACTTATACCACAAGAATGCTCAATGGCCCTGCTCCCAGAAATACAGGGGCCGATGTCAATGAGAGATCATCTCGGGAGATACTGGCTGTACAAACAGAATATTAGCAGGCTCCAGGGGATCATACGGGCTAAATTAAAACTTTTAAAACCACAAACTGGGACAATACACTCGCAGGGCTGCACACCACATGACCTGGAGTGTGGCAAATAGCTGTCCACTCCACCAAGAAGAAATACTACACACCAAGTTTACAAATACCTTACAGACCAGCATACTCCATGGAGGAGAAGCGTGAGCTGATGACCAGAACACTAGCAACATCATTCACACTGAATCTGGCTCCTTCCAATCCAGCACTGCTGCTTGAAATGGACCAGGAGGTTACATGGCTTGTAACCCAGCCCAAGTGCAGTGTAACAATACATACTGCTACACATGAAATTACACAGGTTATTAAGCACAAAACAGCTAGAAAAGCTCCTGGTCCCAATCACTTTCAAAACCGTGTCACCCAGTAGTTCATGAATAAAGCTATAGAGCATCTCACACATATGACGAATACCATTCTACAACATCAACACTTCCCTGTCCTGATGTTCAGGAAGCCAGGGAAATACCACTCCCTACCACAAAATTATGGAGCCATCAGCCTGCTGAGCTCCCTAAATAAGATTGTTGAGAAGATGATTCTCAAACATCTTACTATGCACTGCAACACCAATGACTCGCTGAGACTGGAGCAATTTGGATTCAG
This sequence comes from Schistocerca americana, assembly GCF_021461395.2. Taxonomy (NCBI): domain Eukaryota; kingdom Metazoa; phylum Arthropoda; class Insecta; order Orthoptera; family Acrididae; genus Schistocerca; species Schistocerca americana. Next base: position 9,264,761 of record NC_060130.1, on the reverse strand, counting down.
CAATCACCACTCCACAACACAACAACTCCTCCGCGTAGTAGAACATATTACACACACCCCCAACACCAACAAAGCTACAGGAGCGCTGTTCCCGGTCTTCAGTCACCTACAGCACAATCGTCTCATTCGCAAACTCTGCACTGCTAGTCTCTCCGATGAGCTCATACATCTTACACACTCATATCTCACCCACAGAAGCTTCAACACCGACGTTCAGGGCAAACAGTCAACACAACACAGTATACAAGTGGGAGTACCCCAAGGCAGCATCCAAGGGCCCCTCTTGTTTAATCTCTACGTCAATGACTTTCCAACTGAACAAAACACAATGGCAACCATCTACGCAGATGACACTACCATCCTAGTGCAAGACTGGAAACCATCAGGCATAATTCGCAACTGCAAGCAAAACTGCCTAGCTGGAATGACAGTGTGTTAAAGCAAATGCTGACAGGTGTGAAGCAGTTCTGTTCATTGACAAGCCATAACAACTGCACAAACATTAAGTGTTCTGGCATACCCACAAGCTCTGGAATGAAAATTAAGATCGCAAGAGCAAAGAAGGCAGCCAATAGCCCATTGGCAAGGACCACACCACGACGGGAGCAGGCCCCTAGACCAAGAGAATATAAGTGCCGCTCCTGCCAGCCTCGGCCACTCAGTATTTGGACAGGATTAGGACAGTATACGGACAGGCCTAGCGCAGAATGGTACAATAACAGTTATTAGTGATCCACAAACTGTGTGTCAAACTTGCACGAACATTGTATATAGCAAAGGACTCTGATTTATACTGCATGTCGCCTATTGCTTGCGACACCATTGTAAATTCCAGGTTAAGCATTGTCAAGCTTCTTATTTGTAATAAAAACTATTAATGTTGTTTGCTTGAATTGTTGTATAGCATTTTGAGAATGCAGCATCCTTTAGGCACCCTATACGAGATGAGTGGTCAGGACCCCACATTAAGACTGCAGACGAATAACACTACACACACGCCCGATACGTTTCAGTGTGAAAGTCAAACACTTCAGTGACAGGCCAACTGAGCAAATGCAAGGCTCAAACAGTGTTACTCTAAGCTCAGCAGGTAAAGCACACTGAATAGGAGGGTATCGAGGTCCGTGTACATGATACTGATTAGACCCATGATGATACATGCAGCTGCAGTCTGGGGTTACGTGGCTCTGACCGCCTGTGCTGCCTACAGGTGATACAGAACGAAGTGCACCACAGTCCACACACACACTGTCGACCTTCACAGAGAATACTGCCTTGAGACTCACACACAGATATTCAAAAAACTCACCACACGACTGTACAGGAACTTGAGACACTCTGACAATCACTTCATTCTTAACCTGGGAAACTACGACCACAATCATGGGTGAAAACACAACTGCTGAAAAACACTTCTATCTAGGGACAATTAATCACCTGTGGACAGCACAAGCTCACAGACAAAATAAACACTGGTGAATCCCTGCATTACAGCAAAACTAAATGGCATTGCCAGCTGCAAATATCTAGCTGACCAACTGGCAATACGGGAAAGCAGTATTGCACACTAAACATAAACATATCCAACCAAACCTCTTTATGGCCAATTGACCACTTGTATAATGACCTTGGCATGTTACAAGTACAGATGCTGCAGGTGGCCCAGGAGACACTCAGGTGCACAGCCCAGGAGTACCCCTCCTCAATAGGACTGACACTCGTAAAGAGTGTTTTAAGCTGCGACAGTGGTATTGAGCATCGCACGATACCCAAAACTAACGACAACCTCACCCTTGCAGACAGAAAGAAACTGCTACTGCTCTTACTATCTGTCCAGACTATTGCAGAAGTTCTTTTTCTTTGGTGCTTGCCTCGGCACTTTTCTCCCTCTGCCCTTAAAACTGCTACGTTCTGCTCACTTCTTGACCACTTCTATCGCCTCAAAGTACCTGTATTAGTGGGTAATCCTACGGACAACATCATGACCCCACATCCTGTGCACTTCTCAATTGTAACGAAGCAAACGGAGGTGATGGTAGAACTTTGGTGATGGTCACCATGTCAGTGTGGGTGTGGAGTAGCTTCGCCCTTTAAAGAAAAAGGCATTACCACGAATTGGACCTGGGTCCTCCACATAGCAGCAAGATATGCTGACCTCTGAGCTGCTCAAATGGACAAGAGAGAATTTAGCATTAATTGCAAAGTTTGCAACCATAACAATCACAATATAAATAATTTCCATAGAGAATATGCATTGAAGCTTAGGGTTAAGAAAACTGTTTTATATTCAGGTGCAACACCCTTTTAACATCTGCCAGCCGACATTAGGAGCAATCTGGAAATCCCCAAATATTCAAAATTAAAGTAAAAAATGTTTTATTAGCCAGTCCACCAATAATTTACCTGGATATGTGAATTTACCTACCTGTCCCACCTCAGATACACAACGCACAAACACTTTCTAACAGAAACCATATTTAGCCATGCAACATATTCTCTAGGAGCAGACAGGAATGGCAGATGGTTTACTCCACAGAGGGAAGCTGGCAGCAGCTTTGGAATGCCTTTTGAAGTGGTGATTCCACCTTAATAATAGGCTATGTGCAGGTACGGTTGGTTCTCCACGGAACAGAAACTACTGTACTGGTCCCAACGTGGCATTGACAGCATAAAGGACAGCAGCCCTGTAAAGTTAATTGTTTTGGTATCATTTTAGAAGTGTCAACTACATTTCATTTTTGATTATTTTATTTTTGTGATTTAGGAGCAGAAAACTATAGTGGTAAGTATACTTCCCACTGTCTTTAGTAAGCTGTTATGAGTTACTACTACATGTGAAAAAAAGGAATTTTCTGTTTTTATTTGACTATCTATTTTACAATCCTAGAAACTTCATTCAACACTACGTAAAGAATCGAGCTGAGACAAGTCACAATAGCATATATTGCAGAATGAAACAATGTGTTCTGTTGTAACAAGTGACAAAAGCACTGATGTCATGACAAACAGGCACCAGTGGTTTAGCATATTATCACAAAAGGTCAACCACGTCCAGAGGAGGTACAACATTTTCCCAAGAGCATAGTAAAACAACTAAATTAGTGGTAAGTATGGTCAGTTGGTGGTAAGTATCCTTTCTGCTGTCCAAAAAAGAAATTAATTTTGTGGTAAGTATATTCCCCTTTGTATCATGGAAAAATTACTTTGGTAGTAAGCATACTTCCCAGTGGCCTTCAGAACAACATTATTTGGTGGCACATATAGTTGCAACTGCTTCTGAAAGGAACAAGTGACATTTAATGACAATTAAAAGCTACATTTCATAACAGACAGAGAGTTCAGCTGGTGCAGCAAGCTAACATCAGGTGCCAGGTGCATACAGAGCTCGTATGATGTGTTCTCAGGAATACAGTAAAGAAATACAGTTGATGGTAAGTACACTTCCCACATCCTGTGAAATGGTTAAATCAGGAACTTCTCTCACAATATATCGAGCAAGGTGGCACAGTGGTGAGCTCACTGGACTCACATTCAGGGCGACTAACAGTTAAAGTCCATGCATTACTCTCCTGTGGCAACCTGTTCATCTCAGAGTAGCCCTTTCGACCTACAGCCTCAATTATCTGCTGGATGTATTCCAGTCTCTGTTTTCCTCTACAGTTTTTGCTCTCTACAACTCCATCTAGTCCACCCAGACTTGGGTTTCCTGAGCTTTCTCTAAATCAGTATAGGCAAATGCCGAGATGGTTTCTCTGAAAGGCACAATAAATAGCCTTCCCATCCTTGAAACAATCAGAGTTTGTGCTCAGACACTCAATGTTTATGGGACATTAAACACTTATCTTCCTTCATTTCTCCTTTCTCAATATTCTTTTGTCTACCAGAAATCACTAAGTACAACTGACTGTGTAATGTAGGTGAAAGCGAACCTGCACTCTCATTTACCTTAGCAGAGTGCACTGTGTCTCCATTCGCTGATGGGACAGTGTGACTTGCGTGGGCCGTACAGTCTGTCGGCCTGCTGCAAAGAGTCACTTAAGGCTTTTACTGGTCATGAGAGATATACTTAGCAGTAGCTGTGTTTCTTTACTGCATTTATGGGAATACATTGAACCACTCTGCATGCTCCTGGCATCCAGTGATAGTCCGCTGCACCAGTTTACTTTCTTTTTGTTATGAAACATAGCTTTTATGGCTGTGAGAAGTATACAGCCCACCAAATAACAGTGTTTTAATGGCTCTTGGAAAATATGCTTTCCATCAAAATAGTTTCTCAAAATGGTTTGGGAAGTACACTTACTGTATTTACCCGAATCTAAGCCACACTCGAATCTAAGCCGCACCTGAAAAATGAGACTCGAAATCAAGGAAAAAAAATTTTCTGGAATCTAAGCCGCACTTGAAATTTGTGCCTCGAAATTCAAGGGGGAGAAACGTTTTAGACCACATCTCCAAACCGAAACAAAGTTGGTCCATTGTAATATGAGACAATTTAGGTCGAATGAATGATGATACAGCTACAGTAGTTTGGTGCGTGTGGTAAACTTAGCAGTTAAGCTTTACCGCGTAGTCATTGCTATGTGTCAGGCTCTCTGTCCGTATTTATACTAGAGAGCCTTTTTCACGTGCTTCGTCTGGTTTGAATTGATTGCTTATTTTTCTTTGATCTGATAAGTGCCGTTCTCTCTGTTATAGGTGTTTCCGCCAGTCTAAGCTCAAAATGCATTATCATACTGTGCCATGCATTGTTTGTCGCATTCTGATTATGCGTGTTTACAGCCTGTCACCGCTCGCGGGATGGCTTGCTTTTGCGCACGCTACCGCCGCTTACAATTAAAAAAAAAAAAAAAAGAGAGGAATCGTCTCATCAGCAAAACAATGGGAAGAGACTGCTATTTGTTGTTACTTACACTGCCACTTTCTTTGATAATGATCAACAAGAACCATATAATAGACTGCATATGATAGATGTTCCAAACGAAAGTTTAGCGAAAAATTTTCTCCGTTTGAAAATTTTTGCAGACGCCTCTTTAGTGCATTACATTCTGCACAGAAATTAGATCCATCTTAGGTTTAAAAATCTAGTCAGTTGCCATGCTTCATTTCCGACTGTATCACTATTCAGCATAGGAATAATACGAATATAAACATGACATGATATATATATTCTTCCGCGTTTGCTGTTGTCTCTCTCTAGTTTTGTAGTTTATTAGGAAGACAGGATTTAAATGAGATAGCAGGAAACACGTAGGAATACATGGCAAAATGTTTACATTCGAATTATTCTTATGGTGAAGAGAATACTGCATGTGATTCACAATTCATAAAAGTTGCTATTAACAACCATCTCTTGTCACAGGTGGGACAAAAATTCAGAACGTAGACTTGGCCATATTGACAAACATCCCAAACACTCTTCCAGTTGGATTTTCGTAGTACATTGAAAGGCTGCAACATTCGGAGATGAAGAATACGGAATTTGTATTTACTTCATTGGATAAAGTATGAAAATGCAGTGGTCGAAACTTGGGGCAGAGAAAAAAGCTCGTCTTCCACCCCCCCACCCCCGTTTTTTTTTTAATTTGTTTACTGACGCAGAGGTTTTGGCGCCAGTATTTATCTTTGTGCCTGCAAAGCATGCCTGTGTAGTGCTACAAATATTCGATGGCAGAAGTTAGTTGTGGCGGCACCTACCAACATTTTTCAGAACTTCCGCTTACTTTGCACTTGATTCTAAGCCGCAGGCGGTGTTTTGGATTACAAAAACCGGAAAAAAGTGCAGCTTAGATTCGAGTAAACACGGTATTACACAATTATGTCTTTTGTGAATCTCGGGAAGCATACTTGCCAACCACTTAGTGGTTTTACAAAGCTTTTGGGAATATATATTACCATCTGTAGATGTACCTGGTATCTTGTGATAGTACACTGTACCAGATGCATAAAAATTGCTACAACAAATAGTTTTTGTTTGTTGTCTGATCACTACTATCGTCACCTGTGTAGTTGGAAAAAAATTGCCTCATTTTCACAGTGGGAAATAGCAGCTCACAAAAGGGCTTTAGGAGAAATACACTACCACTACAGTTTTTGTCCTAAACCACAAAATAAAATTACAAAAATAAATAAATAAACAAACTGATCACATGTCCAATATAACATCAAAAAATTTGACTTTGCAAAGGGATTAAAGCGTTAACGCTTAAAGACTGCCCAAGCATTGTTACTTTACAGTAAGAATGTTTGTCAGCATGGAAAGTTACCACACAATTGGCAAACACTACAGCGACGTCATATGAACATTCCACAGCCTTTGCAGTAACAAAATGTTAAAAATCGGCACTACAGAGATTGCTCAGAGCCAACAACAACTGACGACTGCTAACTTCAAATTATAGCTGACAGGTAGTACCTCGGGAAATTAATGTAACTGCACTGTGACTTTTTTTGCAGCTAATGGGGAGAGCTGTGTTGACACACGGTACACAACCATCTCGACCCATTCAGTGGGGTCTCTAGGTGTCCATTATGTACTACAGTACAAACCCCCGGGCAATGTAGTGCACAAAGAATCGTGGTGTACATGGAAACCGATGGATGGAAAGCGACATTCTTTTTAAGGAGCACTAGTGAGAAAATTTAGAGAAATGGCTGTTGACGCTGACTGCAGAACAATCTACTGCAACTAATGTACATTCCATGTAAGGGCCATGAAGACAAGTTTAGTGAGATTAGGGCTCATTCAGAGGCATATAGACAAGTCATTTTGCCCTCACTCTGTTTGTAGTACAACAGGAAAGGAAATTACTAGTGGTGATACAGGGTGTCCTCCAGCGGAACTTGGATCAGTGGTATTGTATTCCTTTCACAATAAGTGAAGCATTTCTTTGATACCTGATGATCCTTGTAGAAGGGTGCGGAAATGACCAGGTACCAATGCATGTCTGAAGTGTGAAGACCCACAGATTCAGCACATAGTTGAGTCAGCCTGGTTTTGGTCTGGTGTCACCTATGGATATCAAATGCCTCTAATAACCAGTAAGTATAATTTGAGAGCTGTGCAGTATCAGAACTGAATCCTCCAGCCTACTGTCTAGCCAACATAATGTCAAAATTTCAGCAATGGGTCTCTCGTCAAATAGTGCACTATGGTATAGGTCCTGTTCTTAGCATGCATTTATTGTAATTTCCTGCTTAATACAAAGTCCTAAGCAATTGGAAAAAGCACGGTAATTCCTGTATATAAGAAGAGTAAAAAAAATGGACCCACAACATTACAAACCAATATCCTTAACATTGGTTTGCTGCAGAATTCTTGAATGTATTTTCACTTTGATTTCCACGAGACAGAAAAGCTTCTGTTCACAAATCAGCACAGATTTAGAAATCATCGTTCGTGTGAAACTTGACTTGCCCCTTTCTCACAAGATATCCTGCAAATCACGGATGAAGGGAACAGGCAGATTCCACATTGTTATTTCCAGAAAGTGTTTGCCACAGTGCGCCACTGCAGACTGTTGATGAAGGTCTGAAATTACAGATTAGGTTTCAAGATATGTGAATGGCTCGAGATGGCTTCTTGTGTAGTAGAAGCCAGAATGTCGTCCTTGATGGTGAGTGTTCATCAGAGGCAGGGGTATTGGGGTTATTCTCAGGAGTGCCCCGGGGAAGTATGATAGGACCACTCTCATTCTCTATACAGGGTGTTACAAAAAGGTACGGCCAAACTTTCAGGAAACATTCCTCACACACAAATAAAGAAAATACGTTATGTGGACATGTGTCCAGAAATGCTTAATTTCCATGTTAGAGCTCATTTTAGTTTCGTCAGTATGTACTATACTTCCTCGATTCACCGCCAGTTGGCCCAATTGAAGGAAGGTAATATTTACTTCGGTGCTTGTGTTGACATGCGACTCATTGCTCTACAGTAATAGCATCAAGCACATCAATACGCAGCATCAACAGGTTAGTGTTTGTCAGGAACATGGTTTTGCAGTCGGTGCAATGTTTACAAATGCAGAGTTGGCAGATGCCCATTTGATGTATGGATTAGCACGGGGCAATAGCCATGGCGTGGTACGTTTGTATCGAGACAAATTTACAGAACGAAGGTGTCCCGACAGCAAGACGTTCAAAGAAATTGATCGGCATCTTAGGGAGCACGGAACATTCCAGCCTACGACTAAGCGACTGGGAAAGACCTAGAACGACGAGGACACCTGCAATGGACGAGGCAATTCTTCGTGCAGTTGACGATAACCCTGATGTCAGCATCAGAGAAGTTGCTGCTGTACAAGGTAACGTAGACCACGTCACTGTATGGAGAGTGCTACGGGAGAACCAGTTGTTTCCGTACCATGTACAGCGTGTGCAGGCACTATCAGCAGCTGATTGGCCTCCACGGGTACACTTCTGCGAATGGTTCTCCAACATTGTGTCAATCCTCATTACAGTGCAAATGTTCTCTTTACAGATGAGGCTTCATTCCAACGTGATTAAATTGTAAATTTTCACAGTTAACATGAATGGGCTGACGAGAATCCGCACGCAATTGTGCAATCACGTTATCGACACATATTTTCTGTGAACGTTTGGGCAGGCATTGTTGGTGATGTGTTGATTGGTCCCCATGTTCTTCCACCTACGCTCTATGGAACTTGTTATCATGATTTCATACCTGTGCAGCTAGAACATGTGCCTTTACAAGTACAACACAACATGTGGTTCATGCACGATGGAGCTCCTGCACATTTCAGTCGAAGTGTTCGTATGCTTCTCAACAACAGATTTGGTGACTGATGGATTGGTAGAGGCATACCAATTCCATGGCCTCCACACTCTCCCGACCTCAACCCTCTTGACTTTCATTTATGGGGGCATTTGAATGCTCTTGTCTACGCAACCCCGGTACCAAATGTAGAGACTCTTCGTGCTCATATTGTGGACGGCTGTGATACAATACGCCATTCTCCAGGGCTGCATCAGCGCATCAGGGATTCCGTGCGATGGAGGGTGGATGCATGTATCCTCGCTAACGGAGGACATTTTGAACATTTCCTGTAACAAAGTGTTTGAAGTCATGCTGGTACATTCTGTTGCTGTGTGTTTCCATTCCATGATTAATGTGATTTGAAGAAAAGTAATAAAATACGCTCTAACATGGAAAGTAAGCGTTTTCGGACACATCCACACAACATATTTTCTTTCTTTGCGTGTGAGGAATGTTTCCTGAAAGTTTGGCCGTATCTTTTTGTAACATCCTGTATAGACTGGTGGTCCAAGACATTATGACCTGCTTAATAGCTTGTTTGTCCATCTTTGGGACAAAATACATCACTGATTTTGCGTATGAGGGATCAGACGGCTTGTTGTTAGGTTTGAGGAGGTATGAAGCATTAGATGTCTGCACACAGGTCTTGTAATTCACGTAAATAACATTTCACTGATTTGCATACGTGGTAATGATACTCGATAGCGATCCAGATGGGTTCTTTAGGTTTACATCAGGCAAATTTGGCCACCAAGACATCAATGTGACGTCACTATAATGCTTTTCAAACCTCTGTAGCATGATTCTGGCTCTGAGACACAGACATTTACACTGCTGAAAGATGACATCGCTGTCGGGGAAGACATCAAGCATGAAGGGACATAGGTGATTCACAGCTGTCGGCATGTCTTCGATTACTACATGCAAGTGCAGGAGAATGTCTCCCAAGCATAATGCTGCTCCCACCAGCCGGCATCCGTGGTGTGCTGCACATTTGGAGCCGCCATTCTCCTCAATGATGGTTTTTGTGGAGACATCTATCAACCTGGTGTAGCAAAGAGCCAACAATTCCATTGATTGATGGTTTAATCCGAATGGTCCTGTGCCCACTGCAATCACAACTGATGATGTTGTTGGGTAGACATGTGAACATGTAGGAGTGGTCTGCTGTGGAGCTCCGTGTTCCAGAATTTACAATGAACAGTGTGCTATGGAACACTTGTGCGTGCACCAGCATTGTGCTCTTTCAGCAGAGTTGCTACAAATCACCGTCTATCCTACATTGCAGACAGACATGCCCTCAAACCCCAAGTACTGTGAAGCGTCATGGATGTCTAACCATTTAGCACCTAGTGATAGATAGCACATGAACATTTGACCAGCATTGCTGCTTTTGAGATGTGTGTCACAGGGTCAGCATAATAATAATCTGCCATTTATCATAATCACTTATCTCAACTGATTTCCCCATTTGCAGCCCATATCTTCCCTAAAGTGAGCCCCCATCTGTGTCTGCTCTATTTACATATTTTTGTTACCGCATCACATGCCCGCAATGCCACCAGGCAGCATCCAACTCGCAGTGGGCAGTGGTCATAATGTTTTGGCTAATAAGTGTACATTAAGGATCTGAAGCCAACGTGGCCAGCACTATGAGGCTGTTTGCTGATGACGCTATTGTGTATGAGCAAATGTCGCCATTCAGTGACTATAGGAGGATATAAGATGACTTAGACAAAATTTGTGATTGGTGAGATGAATGGAAGCTTATTGTAAATATAAAAAAAAATGTAGCTTAATGCAGATGAGAAGGAAAAAAAATCCCATGATGTTTGAATACAGCATCAGTAGTATGCTGCTTGACAGTCATGTCAATTAAATACCTAGGCATAATGTTGCAAAGCAGTAAGACATGAAACAAGCAAATTTGGTTGTAGGGAAGGCAAATGGCCAAACTGGTTTATTGCAAGAATTTTAGGAAAGTGTAGCTTATCTGTAAAGGACACAACACTAGTGTGACCCATTCTTTAGCATTGCTTGAGTGTTTGGGATCTGCATGACATTGGATTAAAGGAAGACATTGAACCAATTCAGAGATTTATCACCAGTAAGTTTGACCAGCACATAAGTATTATAGAGATGCTTCATGAACTCAAATAGTAACCCCTGGAGGGAAGATGATATTCTTTTCACAAAACACTATTAAACTATTTAGGTACCTCGTACTTGAAGCTGACTGCAGGACGATCCTACAGCCACCAATTTACAATTCATTTAAAAGCCACAAAGACAAGAGAAATTAGGGCTTGTGCAGAGGCATATAGACTGTCGTTTTTCCTAGCACTATTTGTCAGTGGAACAGGACAAGAAATTACTAAGGTGGCTTGTGGGGTATGTACGTAATTTTAATCAGCACGATAGATACATTTTTGTACATGTTTACTTTCAAGGAACTTTGTTGTGCTGTTCTTTTTTAATAAAAACAAATACAAAGCTCGTGTGGGGTATGTACATAATTTTAATCAGCATGATAGATACATTTTTGTACATGTTTACTTTCAAGGAACTTTGTTGTGCTGTTCTTTTTTAATAAAAACAAATACGAAGCACGTGCTTATTCACTCCATTCCTGGCTGATGAAAGTGTCTATTGTAATTATCATCTTTCTCATGTTCCCAGTACCTCGGAAACTCTCTGTCAATTGTATTTCTTTTTATTTGGCATTTATGGTGTAGACATCTTGGAGTTCACGAGCATCTATTCTGTTATCAGAAACATTACATTCTCTTCAGACCATTATGCTGCTCAAAGATCTTGAGTTGAAGACAAAAGTTCACTGATGAAACACCAGAATTTAGCTCTTTCTCTCCTGCTCTCACCAATGCAGAGATAATGGAGACTTCGTTTGACAGTTCATCGAAAGACTGATAATGAGCAGAACACTAGTGAACACCTGTGAATGCTAACCAAATGCAACAGAATGGTGTCTGCTTGTGCTCAGCTACTGTTCAGAGCCACAGAGAATTCTTGTTCATTTGTGTCCGCTCCAGTGAAAAATGAGTTTCAGACCTGCAGTCCAGTCTTTTAAGTTTAGCAGGCAGATGGATCGGTCATATTTTGGGCCAGTATGGTATACAGATGTCTGACACATCTCATTTCGAATTAGGCTATTTGAGGGCTGTGCAATGTGATGATAGGATCCTCGAACCTACTGTCCTGTCATATAGTCGACGTTTGGATGATCATTGGTTGTGTTACAAGATGACAATGCACAAGTACACCATGGGATACGAATGATGGAGGAAATCAAAGTCAAAATGAGGGCAGCTCAGTCTGTATTATTGTAAAATATTAGGAGAGAGAGAGTCACGGACATGATATGCAAGTTGAGATGGTAATCACAATAAGAAATACTTTTTTACTGTGGCAAGATCTTTTCACAAAATTCCAGTCTCCAACTTCATCCTCCAAATGCAAAAACATTTTCATTTTCATAGCACTCACCTTCATAGGGAAATATGATCGTTATAATAAAACACAACAAATCAGAGATCACACAGAGCAATTAAAGTGTTCCTTTTCCCCACACATTGTTCAAGAGTGGAACGGTGGAGAAAAAGTATGAAAGTGGTTTGATAAATCCTCTGTCAGGCACTGAGCTGTGAAATGCAGAGTAGTCATATAGATGCAGACATTTCATATCCCATAAGCACGGTGGTTGTGGTGGTCTAGTGGGTAGCGCACTAGACTCCAATCAGGGGGTCCTGGGCTCAATTCCCAATAAAACATAAAAGGTGGGGATTTTTCCTTGTTCCAGTGACTGCAGGGTGGCCCCAGGTGACGCCAACCTGTAATCAGATGACTCCTGGGGATATTTCCCAGGGGTAAAAGGAAGCTGGGGTGATAGGCCATAACCCTCTCCCTCCTAGTGCCACGGTGAACAAAGGCTCCACCCTACCTGCTGTCAGGACAACAGCCCAGTCACTGCCTGCCATCATAGACCTTACTTTAACTTCTATGTTGTATGCATCTGAACAATTACTTTAACACAGAACAAATACGGAAATGAACAAGACCAGAATAATTAACATATTCTGTTGGATTTTCTGTTGCGGCTATATCATAAATTAAACAACAACAGAAAGACATCTTCAATCAATTTTCTAAAATTCATGACATAAAAGTATTGTATAAATCATTAAAATTCTACTGTGCTCTATCAAAATTGTAATACTCCTGGGTAGATGCCAACGTTAGCATGCAGCTAGAGCCAGTGTGGACATAGTTTTTAGGCTGTTGTCCACATCCGACTAGATGAATAGCAGACTGGTATGCACACCCCACATCAGTTACATGATCCTCAAACATTTTGAAAACATTCTCACACGATAATATTAGATACATACAGATACAGGGTACATAACTTTCATCCTGGTGTGGGTTGGAAGGGGGGGGGGGGGGGGGGGGAGGTGGCACGGAAAGGGCATCTGGCCACAATTTACCACTAATACTACCAAATCCACATTAACATGCTGAGACTGTGATAGCAGGGGATAAAGACTAAGAAAAAGAAAAAGTAAAATGTATCAAAGTTGTGAGGTAAAAGTCTGTGCCCACTGCCAGAAGAAAATTCACTCCAGATTTAATGTTGTAACAGTGCATATGGAGTACATGAAATGATCACATTTTCAGATCAATACTGCAAATGCTTCTCAGCTAGCATGTATCGACCCGTGCTAAAACACACACATTAGTATGTGGTGTAGCCCTCACTGGTGACAATGCAGGCACTGACTGTGGCATGCAGTCGATAGTACAGATGGCAAATACTGTCCTGAGATAAATTATGTCACACATGCTCAATCTGTTCACATAGTTATGTAAGAGTTGTTGGTTGACAAGTTGCACGAGTCACTTCTCATCCCATGTTCCCACATGTGCTCGGTTGGAGACAAACTCGTAGAACATGCTGGCCCAGGAAGTCACTGCTCATCTTTCGGAGAACACTGAGATTCGTGGGCAGCGTGTGGGTCAGCACTGTACTGTTGGAACAGTACATTACCTTCCAGTTGCAAGAATGCAAAAATAACGGGTGTAACATCATTCTGCATGTACCAAGTGCAGAAACACAACAGACGAATGAGAGTTGTAGTTTATCGCACCCCAGACCATAAGGCCTGGGGTGGGGCCACTGTATCTTGGACGAATGCACTCTACAAGAGAGTGCTCACCAGATTTATGTCATTTGCTGATACGACCATCACTTGTGTGGGAGCAGAATCTGCTTTCATCACTTACGACCATGGCGTGCCATGCCATCCTCAAAGAGATCCTCTGATGGCACCACTCGAGCCATGCATGTCAGTGCTGAGGCACGATTGGAAGACCGGATAGATGTGTGCACGTCCGTAACGCAACTGGCAATAACTCCTTCGCAACAGTTTGTGTTGACACATCTGGGGCTCACAAGACCTTTTATCTGTGCTGTGGTAGCCGTACGATCTGCAACTGCTGCCCTTTCAAAACAACAATCCTAGTGAGCATCTGTGCTGTGTGGATGTCCAGAACCTCGACTACGTGTGTGAGAATGTTCACGTGACTACTGATACTAGCAATGTTGCATAACTGACGCAGCACATCCAACTTGTGTGGCAATTCCCCTGAAAGGACCATCCTGCCACTCGGAAGCCCACAATGTGACCCCTTTTTAAACTCACTCGTTGGCTATAAGAATCACAAGTGTGCCTTCCTGGCATGGTTGCCTGCTTGCTTCACATGTCTGCATCACACTGGCTGTGAGCATTTCCTATTAAAGGGTAGACACATATAGCACTCTGATAGCTATGCCATTACACTATCTGTTGGCGGATGACACTGAAACCATTGCCAGTACATCTACTATTCCCAGGTGACATGTGTTGTCATCAGAACAAAATTGACGTTGTATTGCCAGGTGTACAATATAAGCTGTATCAGCAGAAACATGTGACTAAAAAGATGCTAGCCTTACATTATTCTTGCACATTATCATTATCTTTGATGTTAATATGACAAGAAACATGAAAACTGCAATATCGAAAGTGAAGTTCATGGGAGAGATCTATGAACCATTCAAAGTAAAGACAGGAGTGAGGCATGAGGAGAAAATAATCAGGACATGGGACAAAAGAGACAGATGGGTGAAGACTGAACCGTCGCCCTCCAAGTGCCGTGCCAAACAAAGACTGCACTCTACGTGTAGTCAGATCATGTCACACACCACACCATGGCTTGCGGAATATATATGCACATGTAGATAAAATGTCTGGCCTTTGCTGATGATATAGCCATCATAACAAATAACAGAAAAGAAGACAAAAAAGCTCTACAAACTATTTATCAAATCTCAGTCAAAACGGGACTACAAATCTTACATGAAAAAAACTTGTACATTGACACAATGTGAAGAGACAGACACCCACTAGTAACAAAGTATGGAACGATATCACATGAAGAAAGTTTCCAGTGCCTGGAAGAGATTACACAGAAAATGGGACTGAACTCAACATCCAATGAAAAAAGAATCACAAAACTACATAAGGTATTCAGACTTATATGGAACAATTATAACAAAAGAAGTTTTTCCATCAATGCCAAATTAAGACTCTGTAGTACAGTAGTTACCACAGGCCTTGTACACCTCAGAACAACAGCCATGAAGGGAAGAACAAAAATCAAAGAGATGGAAAAACAGAAGGAAAGATCTACAGGCCAGTTCAGAGAGAGGGGATCTGGATAAACATATTGACAAAAGAACTGTACAAATACAAACAGAGGATTAAAAACAACACCAGGTAAAGAAGGACAAAGTTCTAGAGACACATACAAATTATGCACAAAAACAGACTTACCAAGAATATTTTTAATATAGTTATGACTAATAAAGTCAAAACCAACTGGGTATAGGAAACCGTGGAGGACCTCAAGAAACTAAACATCTCCGCAGAAGACATCACAGACAGGAAAAAATACAGAGTAAATAACTGGAAAACAGAAATTTCAGCAGATATTGAAAGAAGGAAACGGGGAAGAACGGTACAGAAGAGAGGAAGAAGAATCACAATGAATATATGAGAAGTTTTTGAAAGACAAATGAAAGAGACAGAAAAAAACCTTGAAAATTGATGGTGCTTTACTGCTCTCCTAAAGGGGGTATTAATTAACAATAATTCAATATAATAATAATAATATTTGTTGTACTTGAGAAAACATCAAACAACAAGTACAAAAAATACTGGAACAAAATAATGTGCAATCAGAAGAGGAAGAAAATACAGTAATGGACTCAAACATCCCAGAGCAAACAAACAAAGAACAACACGCATCAATTAAACAATCAGAGGAAAACGAAATCTTAAGACAGCCACCAGAACAAGCACAAATAGAACATGAAGTGACACACATGTTAGATATAGAAGAAAAATTTCAGCTGACATATATAGAATACAAACTATCAACACAATCATACACAACAAAATAAATGAAAACACAACTATGGAAGAGTTACAACTACTGGTTTATACAGGAGCACTCACTACACTAAATATACACACTAGGCAGAGATCAGAACCAACCAACACACACAAGAAACCCACAAAACCAGCATGGCAACACAGGCTACAGATCAAAATAGAATAACTGAGAAAAGACATCGGACAGCTAACACAATTTATAAGAAATGAAATCTCGGAAAGAAAACGAAAAAGGTTGGGTAAAGTCTCACAACAAGAAGCGACAGAGCAATTAGACGAAAAGAAGCAGAAATTACAAGCATTAGCCAAACGACTCAGAAGATACAAAAAAAGTGAAAGTAGAAGGAAACAAAACCAAACATTCAACACAAACCAAAAGAAATTTTACCAGACAATAGATAACAAACACATTAAAATAGACAATCCACCAAACATAACAGACATGGAACACTTCTGGAGCAACATATGGTCAAACCCGGTACAACATAACAGGCATGCACGGTGGATACAAGCAGAAACAGACACATACAAGATGATACCACAAATGCCTGAAGTGATAATTTTGCAACATGAAGTCACCCAAGCAATTAATTCTACTCACAATTGGAAAGCCCCTGGAAAAGATAAAATAGCAAATTTCTGGCTAAAGAAGTTCACCTCAACACATTCACATCTAACTAAATTATTTAACAGTTACATTGCAGACCCATACACATTCCCTGATACACTTACACGTGGAATAACTTGTCTGAAACCTAAAGATCAAGCAAACACAGCAAAATATCGCCCCATAACATGCCTACCAACAATATACAAAATATTAACTTCAGTCATTACACAGAAATTAATGACACATACAACACAGAACAAAATTATAAATGAAGAACAAAAAGGCTGTTGCAAAGGAGCACGAGGATGTAAAGAGCGACTGATAATAGATGCAGAGGTGACATATCAAGCTAAAACTAAACAAAGGTCGCTACACTACGCATACATTGATTACCAAAAAGCTTTTGATAGTGTACCCCACTCATGGTTACTACAAATATTGGAAATATACAAAGTAGATCCTAAATTGATACAGTTCCTGAACATAGTAATGGAAAATTGGAAAACCACACTTAATATCCAAACAAATTCAAATAATATCACATCACAGCCAATACAGATTAAGCATGGAATATACCAAGGAGACTCATTAAGTCCTATCTGGTTCTGCCTTGCCCTGAACCCACTATCCAACATCCTAAATAATACAAATTGTGGATACAATATTACTGGAACATACCCACACAAAATCACACATTTGCTATACATGGATGATCTAAAACTACTGGCAGCAACAAATCAACAACTCAACCAATTACTAAAGATTACAGAAGTATTCAGCAATGATATAAATATGGCTTTTGGAACAGACAAATGTAAGAAAAATAGCATAGTCAAGGGAAAACACACTAAACAAGAAGATTACATACTGCATAACCACAGCGACTGCATAGAAGCGATGGAAAAAACAGATGCCTATAAATATCTAGGATACAGACAAAAAATAGGAATAGATAATACAAATATTAAAGAAGAACTAAAAGAAAAATATAGACAAAGACTAACAAAAATACTGAAAACAGAATTGACAGCAAGAAACAAGACAAAAGATATAAATACTTATGCTATACCAATATTGACCTACTCATTTGGAGTAGTGAAATGGAGTAACACAGACCTAGAAGCGCTCAATACACTTACACGATCACAATGCCACAAATATAGAATACATCACATACATTCAGCAACAGAAAGATTCACATTAAGCAGAAAGGAAGGAGGAAGGGGATTTATCGACATAAAAAACCTGCATTATGGACAGGTAGACAATTTAAGAAAATTCTTTATAGAACGAGCAGAAACTAGCAAAATACACAAAGCAATCACTCATATAAATACATCGGCTACACCATTGCAATTTCATAACCACTTCTACAACCCCTTAGATCACATAACATCAACAGACACGAAGAAAATAAATTGGAAAAAGAAAACACTACATGGCAAGCACCCGTATCATTTAACACAGCCACACATCGATCAAGACGCATCCAACACATGGCTAAGAAAAGGCAATATATACAGTGAGATGGAAGGATTCGAGATTGCAATACAGGATCAAACAAAAAACACCAGATATTACAGCAAGCATATTATTAAAGATCCCAATACCACAACAGATAAATGCAGACTTTGCAAACAACAAATAGAAACAGTAGATCACATCTCAAGCGGATGTACAATACTAGCAAATACAGAATACCCCAGAAGACATGACATTGTAGCAAAAATAATACATCAACTGCTTGCCTTACAGCATAAAGTTATAAAACAACACAGTCCCACATACAAGTATGCACCACAAAATGTACTGGAGAATGATGAATACAAATTATACTGGAACAGAACCATTATAACAGATAAAACAACACCACATAACAAACCTGACATCATACTCACCAATAAAAAGAAGAAATTAACACAACTAATCGAAATATCCATATCCAATACAACAAATATACAGAAGAAAACAGGAGAAAAATTGAAAAATACATCCAACTGGCTGAGGAAGTCAAGGATATGTGGCATCAGGATAAAGTTGACATTATACCAATTATACTATCAACTACAGGAGTCATACCACACAATATCCACCAGTACATCAATGCAATACAGCTACATCCAAACATATATATACAACTACAGAAATCAGTAATTATTGATACATGTTCAATTACCCGAAAGTTCCTAAATGCAATATAACACATACCATACAGTTGAAAGGAAGTGACGCTTTATCAAGGTCCACGTCACTTTCCATTTTTAACCAGACTTAACGTCTGAGGAAGTAAAGAATGACACTGTCTCTGTCTCAAGAAATTGATCTTCGAAGATCAGCTGAAGTTATCTCCCATGTCTTACTCTGCCTCTGTCCATGTGAATAACAGTAAAATTTAGGCTTATTTGGGAAAACAGCATCAAAGAAATTGTTTATTACAAATGGAACAACAGTATTATAGATTGCACATGACAAAGATTTATTGTTACAAATTGATGTTATCACCACTCTTGATAAATCCTGTTAATACAGTCCAATAAAAAATAACAACACCCGATAAATCTCTGTACACACGCCACATTACCACAAGTGAAAACTACATGGAGTGGAAACAGAGGGAGATACTACGATGCAAAATTGTTTCCATCTTATGACCTTCTTGTTGTTGCTGTGGTAGTCTGAAGATTGGTTTGCTGCAGCTCTCAATACTAATCTATCCTGTGCAAGCCTCATCACCTCCACCTCTACATATCTATTACAACACCCACCCATTTAAACCTGCTAGTTGTCGTGAAGTCTTGATCTATTTCTACAGTTTTTATACCCCTTCCCTTCCAACACACACACACACACACACACACACACACACACACACACACACACACACACACAAGCCACCAAGGAAGAGCCTACAGCTTTGATTCAACCTCCCCCCAGTCATACCCTCATACCTCCCTAACTATGCTTTGTTCATTACTCCATCTTCCACAATCACTACGAATTCCTCCATCCTCCACGAGATATATACATCCTAAGCACCAATCCTGTAAAACTGTTGTCAACCTTTCTGCCACAACTCTTAGCCCTGCAGAAGTCTTGGTACTTTCTAAAGGCCTCACCTTTAGCCCAAAACCTAAATTCAAGTGTGCTGGACTTGTAAAGGACCTTCTTTCCTTACCTAATCTCTGCAGCTGAAATTTCTTCAATGTGCATTAGAGAGGTATGAGGGTATGACTGGAAGAGGGGGGGGGGGTGAATCAAAGCTGTAGGCTCTTCCTTGGTGGCTAGTGTGTGTGTGTTGGAAGGGAAGGGGTATAAAAACTGTTGAAATAGATCAAGACTATGCTCCAGACTGAATGCGGAAAGGCATAATCAGTCTTAAATGATGATGATGATGCATCCCACTAATAACAGCCAACAAAAACCTCACATAGAACCTTGCTTAAAACAGTTCCAGCCTCCCTCCCACCCTGAACCTCCCATTCCAGCCAGTCATCTCTTGGTTATCTTTCAGGAATTCGTCACTTCTAACCCGGCCTTACTTTCCTTTCCTAAATTCTCCCTAGTGAGACCAACATCACTCCTATGTAACACACACCTACCCATATCCTGAAAATCAATCCATGCCTTATCATCTTCCCTACAGATAAAAGCTTCATCACAGTGTTCATGAATCATAGTGACTATGTGGCTGAGAGTCTTCACCAACTTTCTAACACCTCTGCATACAAACCTTACAACCATGATCACATCCTTGAATTCCAACAAGACTCCAGCAGCTCTCCAAGACCTTAAGTCCATCCCATAACCTGACTCCTGGATCTATCTCCCTCCTCACACCACTCCTTCCTTTTTACCTATTCGCCAAACTACACAAACCCAACTACACAGGTCTCTCCACTTGTCCAACTGTGGCTGGGTACAATCCTCCCACTGAACATCACATGCAAACCATTGTCTGTAACCTCCCATCCTACAGTGAAGACAATGCTCACTTCCTTCACCGCCTTTCTGCATTTCCTGTTTTGCTACCACATGACTCCTTGCTGGTTACTATGGATGCAACATCATTTTACAACATCCCCCATGCCCGTGCCCTCACTTTCCAAACATCCTCCTGATACCAAACCCACCACCTCTTTCCTAATCCCCCTACCCAATCACATCCTGACCCACAATTATTTCACTTTTGAAGACCAAGTCACAGGGTGAAATGCCTAAAGCTCGCACCACAAGTATGAAGTGCTATTGATTTGCGGCTTTGACAGAATGGATTGGTTGTCAGGGACTCATTATTGTTACCCAATCAACAGATTGTAAAAATCCTTTCTTGTGCAGATGTACACTTTTTAAATGAAACTGTGCTTACTGACACTAACAAACTAAAAATATGGTAAATCAGAATGTCAGTGGGGTTTGTTGCAGGATTCTAGTACAAGTTGTCAATGAGATACAGTATGTTTAAAAGTTTCCACACCAATACTAGTTTGTGCCACTCAATCTGGGTAGTTGCTAGGTATGATGTTATCAACCTCTTCAACCAGTTATGTGGAAGTCATAGCCTAACTCTTAGCAACATAACAGATGAAACAAGTAGTTGATCCACATGCTACCTCTTGCACAATCGCATGTGGAAATGGCATTAATCGGGCAAGTGTCCTATGCATTCTCCATTGATATAGGTTTATCCCTTTCTATAAAGAGCTGCATGGAATTGATCAAGAGAATTGTGTTAACTTCCATACATGGCCATTAAGACAGGATACTCCAGATGTATCATGTATCTTGTTTAGTGGTGAAGGAAATTTTAACAATCGTGGCCTGGTAAAGTGCTGAAATAAGCACAATTGGTCTGTTAAAAATTCTCTTTGGCTGTGGCAGGTGGAATGTCAGCATCCTTGGAGTGTAAACGTGTGGTGTGGGGCAGTGAACATTCAGCTCATAGGCCCGTTTTTCTTAGAAAGAACACTGGATGCGCACAAGTATCACAGCCTCCTAACAAATCATCTTCCACGGATGCTAGAAGAGATTCCTCTGCAGACTAGGAGCAACTTGTGGTACCAATACGATGGCTGTACAACCCACAGTGCACGAAGTACAACATGGCTTCACAAACTGTTTACAAATCATTAGATTGGATGTAGAGGACCTGTATCTCGGTTGATCCATTCGCCAAATTTCATGCCTGCAGACTTTTTTTCTGTGGGGAAAGCTGAAAGACTGTCTACAAGGGCATACCAACTACATCTGATGATATGCAATGATGTATTACTGCAGCCTGTCGGATTGTCCCTGCTGAAATACTGGTTTGTGTGCAGCAGTCTTTCCATACCAGAATGGGAGCATATACTGGTGCTGCCAGTGCTCATTTTGAACACAGCCTGTGATGGTCAATTGTCTCATTACTGGTCACGATCCACATAACTAGTGTATGGACTTGGACTGTTCTTTGGTGTGTGCTACCGCAGTACATTGTTGTACCACACATTACGGTTTTTCCCCATTCAATGCTCATGTGGAGTGTGGGAAGAATGATTCTTTAAATGGTTCTGTGCATGCTGTAATTAATCTTGCCTTCATGGTCCCTATAGGAGTGATACATATGCGGTTATTGTATAATCCCTAAATACCTCACTTAATACACGTTCCTGAAATTTCATAAGTTAGGTTTTGTCATATATTTGGCGTCTATCTTCACTTGTCTGGCATTTCCAATTTTTAGCAGCTTCTTGATGCTCTCCCATGCATCAAATAAATCTATGATCAATCATGCTACACTATTTTGTATACATTCAATGTCTGCCATTAGCCTTATTTGTTATGGGTCATACTTAAGCAATATTCTAGAATGGGCCACACAAGTATTTTGTAAGCAATGTCCTCTATAGACTGATTGCATTTTCCAGTATCTTACCAATGAATTGAAGTCTGCATTCTGCTTTGCCTACGAGTGAGTCTATGTCACCATTTCATTTCATCCTGATATTTGAATGAGTTGACCAATTAAAACTGTGATTATTTGATAATGTAGTCATACAATACTGTCTTTTATTTGTTTTGTGATGTGCTCCAATTTACATATCTTTGGATGTTATGATCTGACTCAAATTTGTGCAGATATTTTTTGGGTAATAATTCATTATAGACAACTCTATCATCCAGGAAAAGTATGAGGTTCCTTATAATATCGTCTTCCAGAACATTAAGGTACAACATTAATGTAATGGTATAAATTACTATAACTGTATAAATAAGTTTATAAGTGTGTAAAATACATTGAACTATTTGTTACAACAAAATATTGTACCGGTATACTCAGCAAGATGTTAAATCAGCAGATAGCTACATTTTATGTTCAACATTTTGTGTACAGCATATATGCTGGAAAGGATTTATACCCAAATTAAATAAATCTGAAGAAATGGTAGTGTGTATCTGGAAAAAATATCCGTAAAAACTCATACAGTCCAATTTGCTATTATGTCACTGTTACTGAAATATAATACAAAGTAACTGAATTTGATGAACATTCTCAGAGTGCAATATGCCTCAGAGTGAAATGCACAGTAATGTCAACATTATTTTTTAGGCTATGTTTGTGAAAATGGATGAAAGCAAACCACACATTTTGTTCTCAATCTGCGGAAGCATTATGCACTGTGAAACACTGTACTGCTGTTATACATAAAAGCTGTCTCATTGCCAACATCTTTCCCCTGCTGGCTGTTCTTCACTTCTCATCACTGATTCAACACATTGTAAGATATTTTATGCTGTATGACACCACAGTCCAATCTGGTTAGGATAGCATAAAAATAATATATGAATTTCAGTATTGAAACTGGAACAGCAAAACAGCTCTCATCACACTGGATATCAAATCGAGGTTGGATTACAGCCATGGGTACATCATTTCATGCTACTCAACTGTATGTCGTATGTCAGAGTTCATCAACAGATTTGAAGGAAATGCTGGATACGGCAACAGTGGAACACTCTCTGTATCGAGGTAGCTCAGGTGATGTGTAGTCTTGCATTATCTTGTTAAAAGATAACATCACGGAGCCCTTGAAAATAGGGCACAGCGATAGGCCTTAACAAAACACAAATGCAATGGCTGCTGTCCAAATTACTGGCTATGTGAACCAGAGGTTGTGACATGAATCCAGTTGCACCCCATACCATCACATCACGTGCTGGACTCACATGAGAATGACAGATACAATCTGGCCAGGTCTGTTGGCATCAGAGCCTCCACACACATGTACATCAATTGTGACGATGTTGCAGAACCGAGACTCATCCGATACGATGACACAGTGCCATTCCTGTGCCTGGCATTGTTGTCAGTTGCACCGCTGTCAGTTCACCTCTCTCTAGAGCTGCATTAAGGGCTTGACAGTCTGTGCTGCTCCAGATGCCATCACATTGTCTGTGTGGATACTTGTCTCACTGTATACAAGCCCACTTCCTGACTAAATGTACACAACTTCACTGCAGGATCACGTACGCATGAGCGAACACTTGTCTGCCCTCTCAGGTGCTAGTTGGGTGGCACTACTGAGGCCCTGCAAGGCATTTAGCATGGCCCTCCTGAACCTACCAATTCTATGTTGGCACAAAATGAGATTCTGAGCAATGCAAGCAGCAATATAGTGAAACAATAAACCAGATTCTCAGCAGACCATGAGCCTGCCACTGCCAAATCTGGAATGCTGATAAACATTTCTCCTTCTTCCATTATGCTTAACACGGTCTTCGTGTAAACAACCAACACTGAAATAGAATTTCTGAATGAGAAACCTGCTCCATATGCTTTTCTTGCATACAGAATATGCATGGGAGTGCTGAAAAGTAATGCCTCTGAATTTTTTATTCTGTTCTCAATATCGGTCGAGGTATGACACGTCACACATATTACTTGGTCAGCTTTTCCACTTCACTGACTCGTGGCACACCCCCCTCCCGCAAACAGATGGAGTCGCAATAGGCAGCCCACTCTGACCAGAGATTGTGAAT
This sequence comes from Schistocerca americana, assembly GCF_021461395.2. Taxonomy (NCBI): domain Eukaryota; kingdom Metazoa; phylum Arthropoda; class Insecta; order Orthoptera; family Acrididae; genus Schistocerca; species Schistocerca americana. The sequence continues at coordinate 9,239,851 of NC_060130.1, read as the reverse complement.
ATGTTTACGGTGCACTTCGAGGAAGAGGCCCTGATGTCATCCAAATGGAAATCCATCTTCTTCTTCTTCTTCTTCTTCTTCTTCTGTTATGTGGATAACACACTTGTCATCTGGCCTCATGGAAGAGACAAACTTCTTGACTTCTTTGTACATCTGAACTCCACACGCCACAAAATCAAATTCACTATGGAGACCAAAGAAGAAGGAAGACTACCATTCCTGGACATCATAGTCAGGAGAATAACGGACAGCACCCTGTGCCACAGCGTGTATCTGACTCTATAAAACACATAAACTCAGTTCTCCCTATGGCACTGTGAATAATTTCAATAACAAAAAGTGAGATGAATGTTGCAGCGGATATTTAATTTCCTCTGTGGCTTTGCATTCAAGATCAGTCTTACCTAAGAGTGCAACATTACATCTTTGGTTAATTTAATTATATGTTCATTAGATTTTGGTTATAAGGCACGTTTTGGTGCCTAATGTTTCATCTCCAAATGCTGGAAACAATCCATGGAGGAAGAGGAGTATGTAAGACATTGGTGGACCAGGTTGGAAGAATCTGTGAATTTCAATACTCTGTAGAAGAGCTCAATCATTTGAAAATAACTTTCAGACCTTGTGGCTATTCTAACAGATATACATAAGGCACTACATTCTAAAATATTTGCATCTGTCACTGAAAAACAAGCAACTAGAGGAAAAATTCTCTTGCCATTTTTAAAAACTGTCGCAGATCATGACCTCCGAGTGCTATGAAGAGAAGGTAATGACGCAGTGCTTAAACCAAACTGAAGACCACAACAGCAGCCATACTCAAGTAAATTGCTATGCAGTAGTTTCAGTGAATTTGACAATGATGTGGCTGCTTTCATGGTGGCCCAGTCATATTGTTTGGTAGGGAATGCCAGTGACAGGGCTGGAATTGTAGGTGACAGATGGATTTTTGGCAAAGCCTTGTATCAATACCTCCTTAATTATTGAGCTGAAAAACTGTAAAAAACATTCATACAGTAAAATCACACAAAAAAATTTCCTATTTCTGCAGGTATTGTGCCTTCTGGTTCTTTTTCATTACAAAAACATATTGATTCATGTTTATAAAGTCACAACTATGTCACTGTGATTTGTGTAACACACATTCTAGAACATGTTCCAGGAATGTCATGAAACAGACAGCTTTAAATACTTACTCTAGCTCATCTTTCAAGACTTGCATGCCAACAACGACACCATCTATCCAATCTGTTTTTATTTTACTTTCATGTAAAGATTTCTCCACAAAGGATATCATCTGCCATGTAGGCAGTGCAAGAGGAAATTCCACACTAACATTTGGGTAATCAAGTGGATTCTGTGTCTTGTCAGAACCAAGTACAATCAACCCAATTTCATCTTTACCACTGGTAAATATCTGGAAACATATTAAATGGTAAAAATAAGTTTTGTTTATAACAAGTTGTATACCAATAAAAACATCACACACAGATACTCTTTATAAAATTATTTAATTGGATAGATAAAAAATCTACTCACCAAGCAGTGGCAGAATACACACATAAAAGACTGTTGTGATAGGCATGCGTTTGGAGCCAGTGACTCCTTCTTCTGGCTGAAGGGTTGCAGGGGAAGCAAGAAGGGTGAAGGAAAAGGACTGGAGAGGTCTAAGAAAAGGGGTAGATTTTGAGAAAGTTACCCAGAACCGTGGGTCATGGGTGACTTACCGTACAGGATGAGAAGGAAAGACTAATTGTTAGGGACTGCATCAGGCAAGATTCGGAAACCTGAGAGCTTAAAGGTGGAAGACAGGGTAATATGCAAGACAGAGATTACTACTAAAACTGTACATGAGTTCATAAGAGTGAGAAGCTAAGTGTATTGTATGCAATAGCTGTGGGAGGGGGCAGTGAAAATAGACGATAAAGACAATGACATATGTAAAAAGCTAAAACGGAGTGAAGCAAAGAGTAATTACAGTGAAGAAAAGCTGAGACAGGAGAAATTAACGTAAATTATGGTGAGGTGGGTGGTGAGAACCAAGGACACGTTGTAGTGCTAGTTCCCAGATGCGGAGTTCTGAGAAACTGGTGTCTGGCGGAAGAATACAGGTGGCATGTGTGGTGAAACAAGTGCCGAGGTCACATATGCCATGTTGTAGAGCATGCTCTGCAACAGGATATTGCGAGTTTCCAGTATATACACTATGCCTATGCCCATTTATCCTAACTGATAATTTGGTGGTAGTCATGCAGATGTAGAAAGCTGAACAGTGTTTACATAATAGCTGGTATATGACATGTGTCATTTCTATTTTTCGCCTGATCCGCAGTTCTGGGTGACTTTTCCAAAATCTACACCTTTTCCTGGAACTCTCCAGGCCTTTTCCTTTACCCTTCTTCCTTCCCCTTCAACGCTTCTGTCTGGAGGAGCCATTGGCTCCGAAACCTTGCCAATCACAACAGTCTTTTATGTGTATGTTCTGCTGCCGCTTGGTGAGTAGATTTTTTATCTATTCAATTAAATAATTTTATCAATAATTTATTGTTTTTGTTGTTATAGTTACTCATTATAACCTACTTAAAGTACATCACGTACCCTCCTCTCCACAATTCTTCGAACACATAGTTTTGCCTTTTGCAAAAAATCACTGCGTTTCTGTATAACATACTTGGAGTCAAAGTGTCCAACATCTATTACAATTATAAACAGAAGAAAGAAAGTCATTGTATTTATTGGCAGTATTACGCAATCAAATATTTTGAAAGAGTTCCAGTGGTATAAATTTACAAAATCTTACAAATAAATATATACGTTTATTCTTTAATTCAATTCTTAGCAATAACATAATAGTATAAATTGCAGAATCAATATAGCCTATTTTAATGTAATGACTGCAATACATATACAATATAACAGTGGTAAGTTATAACAAATGAGAGAGAGAGAGAGAGAGAGAGAGAGAGAGAGAGAGGGGCATTTAGACAATGTTTCATTACAGTGTGAAACTTATTAGAATTAAAAAGAAGCCATAGTGAATTATTACATTCCAAAAATAATAATTATTGTGTTCTTTCACCCCAAAATAATACATTCATTAGGTAATATATACTTTTAATTTCAGAAATTTTTACAGCTCTGAACTTCACTGCTTCGATGAATTTATTACATGTGTCAATGAATGAGGGTTGATAACACTGCTTTAGTCATTCAATTGTTCGTCATGTGATATTCACAATGTTCTTAATAACTTCTTATGTAAAGTTCTATCATCAAAAAGATAATCTACATAAGTTTTAAAAGTTGCGAATCTTTAAACAACAACTTGAAAATGGGTGTATCAGTATTTTGTATACATTCTAGCATTGCTAGATTTACTTTTAAATTTTAAAGTATATGAGCAGATTGAGCGACTTTCCATCCAGAAAATTTACTGTTGGCAAGACCTCACTACAAAGAAAAATGGTCTTTCCGGAGTCAAATGCTAAAAAATTCATAAATACCAGCATTGTAAGTGATACAAACAGGTATTAAGCAACGGGCATAAATATCGTTCTGCTTGATGAGAAAAAAAGTAGGTACATGAAAGAGTAAATTGGGTGCAAGGATTGAACATAAACTGCAAAGGTTAAAAAAAAAAAAAAAAAAAAAGAGGGTCACTGCTCAAGAATTGAGAACTGCCCCCCCCCCCTCCCCCCCCCTTCCTTTTACAGGCTTACTTTCACTTTTCAGATGAGACCATGTCCCCCATATGTGAAGAAAATAGCCAATATGTAAAGAGAATTACAGATAAAGCGTTTTCTAGAATGAGATTTTCCCTCTGCAGCATAGTGTGCACTGATATGAAACTTCCTGGCAGATTAAAACTGTGTGCTGGACCAAGACTCAAACTTGGTGATCGTAACCCCAGACCTGTGTTGCCGTTTTGGGAGGTAGATCTTGTATCTGGAAAGAGGAGATGACAGTTAGGATACTATGGGCGAGCAGCTGCCATCAATTTTTGATGGTGCAGAACCCACAATAGTGGAACTGCTGCCTAGTCCAAAGGCACCTATTACCAGTCTTACCCCACAATACTGTATCAAATCCAGAAGTAATGTCGAAGCTGATAAAAAGTCATATGAGAGATTCCTGTAATCTAGGTGTGACTGCACCAATGCTGCATACAGCCATATCAAAGTAGAGTGGACCACACCGCTGAGGCATAGAAGAGCATTCAGGTGCGACCTACATGTCTGCTTTAGTTGGCAAAGACGGGGAAGCCATGTCAACTAGGCATCAAAGACCAGTCCTAAAAAACACAATGACAGAAATGCATAACGTAGGTCATGGCAGCCAAAAAATGGATGCTATGAGTGAAAGCCCAGGATTGTGCTTGGTGTATTGCTCCCTGCATTCTGCCTCCAGCAATAGCCGTCACGGATGAACAAAAACGATGGGGACACCATATGTCATGCAACTGCCGCCAGATCATTGATAGCCACAAAAAGGAGAGTGACACTCAAAACAGAACCTTGTGCAAGCCCCTTCTCCTGCAGGGGGAGATGCTACAGGAGGCACCAACCTGTACCCAAAAAGTGTGACATGGAAGAAAGTTCTGGATAAAAATCGGGAGTGGGCCATGGAGGCCCCACTCCTTTAAGGTGGCAAGGACGTTATGGCACCATGTGGTATCATAAGATATACACGCAGATCAATGAAAACTGAGACAAGGAACTGATGCTGAGCAAAAGCTGTTCAGATAGCACACTTCAAGTGGACTAAATTATCTTCAGTAGAGCGCCCTTGGCGAAAAGCACCCTGGATTGAAGCCAAAAGATCCGGGGATTCAAGGACACAATACAGCCTTCGACTAACCATATGTTCAAGTAACTTGCAGGACACTGAGTAAACAAGCTGGACGACAGCTGTCCGTTTGAAGAGGAAATTTATCTGATTTCAAAATTGGAATAACAGCATTTTCTCGCTACTGGGAAGAGAATTCTGCATTGCACCAGGGATGGTTAAAGAAAGGCCAGGTACACTGATGGAAAAATTTGCAACACCAAAAAGTAATTAATGTAGAGTAATGAAATACCAGGAATATATTTGTTGAGACAACGTATGTAAAGTGATTAATGTTGCAGGATCAATGTGAGTGTGAGATAAGCCACTGCAAGACATTGCTGAAGATGCCACTAAGTGAGACAAGTTCATAGAGAATTGCAATAGAAGGCAAAATCGTCAAAAAAAAGGGAGCCGGAGATGCCCAGTGGGAGACAGGCCATTATAGGGTTTATGGTGATAGCAAAGAGAATGACACTCAGAATGGAACCCTGAGACACACCATTTTCCTGGATAAAGGTGTCCGACAAGGCAGACCCTTCAAGCACCTCGAAAACTCGGTCTTTTAAAAATGTCTGAAGGAAACAGGGTAGGTGGCCACGGAAGCTCCACATGTGAAGAGTATGGAGGGTACTAGCTCTCTAGCAGGTGTCATAGGCCTTTTCCAAATCGAAAAACACAGCGACAATCTGGGATTTCTGCAGAAAACCATTCATGACATGGGTGGGCAAAATAATGAGACGGTCCACTGCAGAATGCCCTGTTGAAAGCCACACCGTGCATTCATCAAAAATTGTGAGACTCGAGCCACCATATCATCCGGGCATGAATCATATGTCCCATCACCTTGCGAACACACTGGTAAGAGAGATGGAGTGGTAGCTAGTAGGAAGAGTGTGTGTGTGTGTGTGTGTGTTTTTGTGTGTGTGTGTGTGTGTGTGTGTGTGTGTGTGTCAGAGAGAGAGAGAGAGCTAATTTCAGCAAGAGCTGGATTTCCATCAATAAACTGAGTTGAAGTCTGCTGTTGTGGTCTTCATCCAACTACTGTTTTGGTGCATCTCACCAGCCTATTCCAGCCTTTGTAAGCCTCTTCATCTCTGCATAGTATTTCAACCTGAATCCACTTAGAATGGTGAACCACCATTCAGAGAATAACTTTTTAACAACACAGTTTGACTTCTGTAAAGGCTTCTATACTGAGAATCCAACATAATGTCTCACAAATTCAATTCCAGTAGAATTAAATAGTGGAAATTATCCCCTCTGTCATCTTGCCAAAGCCTTTGACTGTTTAGATTAAAAAATTCAGTGAGGGGGAGCAAAAAAAGTATGGCATTAAAAGTCTTCCCCTTGCATGGATTGAGTTGTACTTTAACTACAGAAAATGGAAGGTCACATTAACAAATGATAAGACAGGAATAAGATTAAACTCAAAAAGGGAGAACATAAAATATGGTGTGGCACAAAGTGTTTGCTGCAAAGTCCACAAAAATGATTTACTTGGGGCACTGGAGGGCTTTGGAAAAACTCTAATGTTTGCAGTGTCACAAACTTATTGATGCAAGATCTAAACTCATCCATACCAGAAACATCCAGGAGAATAACAGAACAGGCTTGTACTGATCAACAGATACCAGCTTAATGCCTAAAAACTTGTATTGTGCAGTTCTAAAGAAATAAAAGTGACTTACAGATACGAATATCAAAAGTAGGGATAAATGGGTAACTAGGCTCCCGTGTTCTAAGTTCCTAGAAATGCAGATACCACTCACATGTGAGACCAGCATGTGAGTCAGTTAACCGAGAAGCTCAGTTCTGCCCATTTTGTGCTTAGAAATCTCTTACTGTATCAAACTGGACAAAGGATTGCTAACACACTTTCACTCAGTTTACTCATATGGCATAATCTTCTGAGGTACTTCAGCTAAGCGGAAAAAAATATTTATTCTACATCTTGAAAAAGCTTCTTCAGGGACCCATGGATTCTCACACTTACATGCCTATAGAAGTTATATTCCCTAATGGTATTTGTGATTAATAACAAGAGTTAGTTTAAGATGAACTCAGCAATTCAGAACTGCAATACTAGAAGCAAAAATAATTTCCATATATAAAAACTTAAAATCAGGGTTGCCACAAGTTTCTCCAAGTGAAATTCCCTGATATTTCTCTGATTCCACAGACACGTTTTAGAATTTTTTCCCGACAAATTTTGAGGTCTCAAGGGGAGGTAAAGACATAAGTCGACAAAAGAATGTATTTGTGATTAATAACAAGAGTTAGTTTAAGATGAACTCAGCAATTCAGAACTGCAATACTAGAAGCAAAAATAATTTCCATATATAAAAACCTAAAATCAGGGTTGCCACAAGTTTCTCCAAGTGAAATTCCCTGATATTTCTCTGATTCCACAGACACGTTTTAGAATTTTTCCCCGACAAATTTTGAGGTCTCAAAGGGAGGTAAAGACATAAGTCGACAAAAGAATGTAAGGGCTTTGTATTTCTCCCCCATTTTGTTTTAGGGCGCAAAAACAACTAGGGTCATATGTGTCCATGCCAAAACTGTGAAACACAAAGATGAAATGAGGAGTTAAAAATGATAACATGTCAACCTTTAATGACAGAAGATAGGACAGCTACAAACAGGGACGTGGAGAAAGCTCTATGAAGTACACAATAGGGAAATGGAGGCCCAGAACTAAAAATTAAATGGCCTTCACTATATTGCTACAACTGATAAAAAGTAAAACACGGTCGACAGCCCACGGATTGTTCACTAAAATGGCCAATAACTCAGATGGCAAACCCAAACGGGAATGTAAACGGTAAAAAAAAAAAGGGCATCCCTTCAGGAAACGGCAGACAGTTAAAAGTTGGGTGCAATGTGCACAAAGTAGTAGGGGAGCACCACTTAACAAATGGTGATGGCTAAAAAAGCAGTGCTCAATATGCAACCTAGTTAAAATGACCTCCTTGCCGCAGGAGGACTGAGAGGAGGTTGTCCAAGCCACTGGGAGAGGCATAATAACCCAGAGTTTATTCCTATGAATGGAGGACCAGTGGCGATGCCAAAGTGACACCACCTCCTGACAGAAAGCAACAAGAGATCATCAGAGGGAATGCAAGAATTATTGGGCTGAAGTACGAGGAATGCAGCTTTGGCAGCAGTGTCAGCAACCTCTTGGACCGATATGACCTGGAACCCACATAAACATCAGAGTGGCTCCATAAAAAGTGAGCAAGTGGAAGCTTTCCTGGAACGGGTGCACTAAGGGATGGACATGTCATAGGCTTTCTCCAAATTGAAAAACACAGCCAGTCTGGGATTTCCACAAAAAACCATTCATGACATGGGTAAACAAAGTGGGTGATAGCCAGAAGGAAGTTGTTTGTCCTTACCGGGCTTAGGTGTGGGTATGACAGTGGCTTCACGACAGTGGCTGGGAAACATGCCCTCTGCCCAGATCCGGTTGTACGTATTAAGCAAAAAGTGTTTGCCCACAAGAGAAAGGTGCTGCAACTTTTGAAAGTTAACAGTGTCTGGTCCAGGGCGGAGGATTGAGATGAAGTGAGAGCATGATCTAGCTTCCTCATAGTAAAGGCAGCACAGTAACACTCACAATTCTGAGAAGAGAAAGGCATTGTTCGAGTCTTCTCTGCTCATTTCCAATAGAGGTAGGCAGGACGATAGTGGGAGGAGCTCAAAATTTCAGCAAAATGGCGACCCAAGGTGTTGGAGATAGCAATAGGGTACACGATGATAGTGTCTGCTACTGTCAGGTCAAAAATTGGGGAATGGATCTTGCTCCCAGAGAACCGTCGGAGGTTGGTGCACACGATGGAAGAGGGGGGTGAAACTGTTAAAAGAACTAGTGAATGAAGTTCAGCTGCCTTTTTGGTTATCCCGAAGAATGCGAATTGCATTGCAGCTGGCTTCAGTCCACCAAAGGACTGGGACACAGCATGGTAAAGAGGAAGTGTGAGGAATGGAATGTTCTGCGATGGTAAGGATAATGTTTGTAAGAAATTCCACCTGGTCATGACAACTGCGGAAATCGTGTTCGTTGAAGGTCACCAGGGAGGAGTAAAGTCTCCAGTCAGCCTTAGTCAGCTGCCATTTCGATGTGCACGGAGGTGGGGTAGGAGTTAGCAAATGGATAGCACACAGGAAATGGTTGCTCGAGTAGGTGTCAGAAAGAACGGACCGTTCAAGATGATGTGCAGGACGGGCAGTGAAGAAGGAAAGGTCCAAATGGGAATAGGTGTGTGACGAGTCTGAAAGCAACATGGGTGCTTCTGTGCTAAAGAAGAAAAAGTTAAGTTGATTAAGAATGGCAGCGAAGAGGGCACCTCTCGGATAGGTTCTGGAAGAGCCCCAAATGTGATGGTGTGAATTAAAGTCCCCAAGCAGCAGAAATCGGCGAGGAAGCTGTCCAATAAGCTGGAGGAAGTCGAACCTGGTGACATCGAATGACGGAGGGATGTAAATGGTAGAAAGGGAAAAGCTCAAGTGAGGAAGGAAAATACAAACTGCAACAGCTTGATGACAGGTAGTCAGGGAGATGGATGGGTTGACTATGAATGTCATCCCATAAGAGCAGCATGACTCCCCCATGAGACAGAATGCCAACCTCGAGCGGAAGGTCAAAACAGACCAGGAAGAAATGTGAAAGCTCAAAGCAGTCGTGAGGATGAATTTTGTTTCCTGAAGACAGAGTACAAATAGAAGCTGCGATTCTAAAAGCAGTCATAAATCCTCTTTGTTGGATCAAAGGCTGCAAAAGTTCCATTGGAGGACAGTCACGATGAGGACAATAGGAAGGGGTGTCACCTCGGCAGCTGCCGAGAGCCAGTCTGCGAAAACTCACTGCTACAGGGCACAGAGGCAAGAGGATCCTGCTCCATGAGGTCCTACAGAAGTGTCGGCTTTCTTCTGCTGTCGACATGAGGAATCCAGGGCATGTTGTCTGTAGTTCAACAATGCCTAGATGATCAATACTGCAGTTCTATTACATCTGCATTATTACACTGTGCCAAGAAGGGCTCTCAACAAGGGTAGTGTCCAGGCATCGTGGAGTGAACCATGGCAATGTTGTTCGGACATGGAGGAGAAACAGAGAGACAGGAACTGTCAGTGACATACCTTGCTCAGGCCACCCGAGGGCTACTACTGCAGTGGGTGACGCTACCAACGGATTATGGCTCTGAGGAATCCTGACGGCAATGCCGCTGTGTGGAATAATGCTTTTCGTGCAGCCACCTTACATCACATTACGACTCAAACTGTGTGCAATGGGCTGCATTATGTGCAGTTTCACTCCACACATCCATGGCGAGGTCCATCTTTGCAACTGCAACACCGTGCAGCACGGTACAGATGAACCCAATAACAAGCTGAATTGGACTGCTCAGGATTGGCATCACGTTCTCTGCACCAATGAGTGTCACATATGCCTTCCGACGATTGTCAGAGATGTGTTTGGAGGCAACCCGGTCACGTTGAACTCTTAGACACACTGTCAAATGAGTGAAGCAAGGTGGAGGTTCCCTGCTGTTTTGGGTGGGATTATGGGGGGCTGATGCACACTGTTGGTGGTCATGGTAGGCACCATGACAGCTGTGCTATAAGTGAATACCATCCTTATATTAGAACAAATAAGCCCTCGGTCACAAATATTAAGTCAAAATTGACCAGGTTTCGATGCTACTATGAGCGTCGTCTTCAGAATTACACTAACTGTTCTAGAACATATTATGTATATAATACATTAATAAAATTAAAGTTTGTACTGACTGGAAAAGATGAAGTACAAACTTTAATTTTATGAATGTATTATATACCTAATATGTTTTAGAACAGTCAGGCTAATTCTGAAGACGACGCTCATAGTAGCATCGAAACCTGGTCAATTTTGACTTAATATTTGTGACCGAGGGCTTATTTGTTCTAATATAATTCTGACACGGGCACTGAACCTTAGCAGCTATGTTCAAAGTTTTATGAATGCCATCCTCCGACCAATAGTGCAGTCATATTGGCAACATATTGGCGAGGCATTCGTCTTTGTGGATGACATTTCGCATCCCCATTGTGCACATCTTGTGAATGACTTCCTTCAAGATAATTACATCACTCGACTAGAGTGGCCAGCATGTTCTCCAGACATGAACCCTATCGACCATGCCTGGGATAGATTGAAAAGGGCTGTTTATGGGCATGTGACTTGCCAACCACTCTGAGGGATCTACGCCGAATCGCCGTTGAGGAGTGGGACAATCAGGACTGACAGTGCCTTGATGAACTTGTGGATAGTATGGCACGACGAACACAGGCATGCATCAATCCAAGAGGACGTGCTACTGGGTATCAGAGGTACCCGTGTGTACAGCAGTCTGGACCAACACCTCTGAGAGTCTCGCTGTATGGTGGTACAACATGCACTGTGTGGTTTTCATGATCAATAGAAAGGGCGGAAACGATGTTGATCTCTATTGCAAATTTCTGCACAGGTTCAGGAACCGAGGGGATGCAAAACGTTTTTTGATGTGTGATGTATGTATGTATGTATGTATGTATGGGATGGGCATCAGTTGTTTGGTAAGTGGTGCTTAGGTGTGTGTGTGTGTGTGTGTGTGTGTGTGTGTGTGTGTGTGTGTGTGTGTGAGAGAGAGAGAGAGAGAGAGAGAGAGAGTTGAGGGGGGGAAACTGTGTTTGGTAAGACCTTTTTCCTTTTTGTAATGTAGTGGATTTGTTTACGGTTCATTGAGGTAATTTATGTTTGATTAATTTGGTATTATTTTTTGGGGGTATTTATTTGCTTATATCGGTGGGTTTTATGGAGTGTGGTCTGGTGTTGTTGATTTGTGGCAGTTGGTAGTATTGTGCACCTTGGTTGAGCTATATAGGTCAAGTGAAATTTGCAGTACCAGGTTTTTGTGTCTGGTTTCATGGTATCTCTGGCTATGTTTGAGCCGTATAGACCAAGTGAAAGTTTCAGTGTATGTGTGGGTTTCTAGTATCACTGTCTTCATTGGAGCTGTTTAGTTCAGGCAAAATGTATGATACCAATAGCTGTTATTCGCAGTTTTGGGGTGGGATGATTGTTGAGGGTTTGTTGAGGATTTTGTGTACATAATTTTTGGTTTGATATTTATTTTGGAATGGTGTCATCATCCTTATTGTTGTGTGTGGTGATTGACACTGCCCAAAACCCCTACTTCGAGCGGTTCCCCCATTAGTTTCACTTTATTTCTGGTGTTAAATATTCCACTTGTTAGGGCCTGTTTATGTTTGTTCATGGGTGTAGTGATAGATGTCGTGGTCTCCATATTGAAAATGCTTGAAATAGGAGTGTCACCATCTTGAAGATGCCACGGGTTAAAGCAAATAAGAGAACAAGAACTTTTGGTAATCCCCTGCTGCCTATGTCTGTAAAATATGCTAACAACAAATTATGGCTAGTGCTACTCTGCTCGAATTGATAATTATGAAATTACTTGTAGATTTGTTATGTCAGGGGTAAAACAGCGATTTTGAAAATATCCACTGCTCGTCCTATACTATTTAGCTGCTATTTTTATATAATACTTCAAACAAAACATTCATGTAATGGGACGCAGACTACTGTCAGCTCTCTATATATGGGTAAAGTCAGGATCTATATAATAGTATTAGTATGCAGAATTTACGTTCTGGAGCCCAGGTATTCTTATAAATTATGGACACCTTGTCTCATGGGGTATTTTTTTACTTCATTTTTAAGGATTTGGGGATTTTTGTTTGCCTGTCTGTCTCTTGTCATACTGTTACACTTTTCTAGCAGAATATAAAGCTGTAATCTGAACCGTACGGAGAGGTGCACAGTCTACATGGAAATATGCCATTGGTACTTGAGGGAACATAGATATATTAATGCTTAAATTCACATCATTGATTTTCCACAATAGTATTTGTTTTATAGTCAGTTATAAACCAGCTTTTGGCATTCTGTGTCATCCTCAGACAATTTCTGATGATGTCCAAAAAAGCCAAAATCTGATTCATAACGAACTGTAAAGTAAATGACTTTGATCATGCTGAGCACCACAGCTGAGACCAATATTAATGATTATATGTGTTATTACATATTTATCATGTTGCAGTTGGTTTCACTGATTGAACATCTTCAAATTGCCCATTTGTGTCATGACTTTACACATGTAGGCCACCTGAATATGTTTAGTGAACAAATCTGGTCATAACACAATAAATGTGTAATAATACAGCTTAGATGGTTATTAATATGAAATAAATATTATTATGGCACATCAATCATGTGTACTTCCAGGGTTGCCACATGTTCTGGAAATCAGGGAATTTCAAATGTATCAGGGAATTTTGAAAAGAGCACTGGAAAAATCTTGTTTTTGTCTCAGTAGATGAAATGGTTTGTTTACTGAGATGTCATGTGTCATCACTGGCTGGGTGCAGCTGAGTACGTGCGTAACTTCCGTACTCCCTTATTCTTACTGCTTCTCCCCTTTATACCACTCCCCTCGAATTGCAATCAGTACCACCACCACTTCTTGCCACTAGCCTAGCAGCTATCGACAAGAGACAGGGAGGCAGGAGGAGTGGTTATTTGAATCTGATTCTCAGAGATTGTTGACGCAGCAGCCAGAGGTGGTGATCACGTATACATGAGTTGTGTCTGGGTGACTGTCTGAATATCTGTGTGCTCTTGTTTTCTGACAAAGGGTATGGCGGAAGTTTAGTTGTGAGAATGTTATTGTCTTTTTTACATGCCTGGATGTGGCTCAGCAATCATCTATACTGTGAGTTGCTACTATCCTCATTAGCGTTGATTCTCAGAGTATTTGTGCAACTCACCAGCTACACAACCGGCAGGCCGGAAAGGACAGAAGGAAGACTCCCTTGAAGACTTGCTACATCCCTCCAGCCAATCAACACATGAGTCTCCCTCTGCCAACTGGAAAGGCTCGAAAAAGTCCAACAAAGGCAAATGGTCTTCTGTTTTGCTGACCCAAAGATCCTCTTTGACGGTGTCGCCATGTGATACCTTCTCCTGGCCGGCCACCATTTCGCCAGTGTGCCCCACCAACCTTTCTTGTGCCCTGGATTCCTCATGTCGACAGCAGAAGAAAGCCGACACTTCTGTAGGACCACATGGAGCAGGATCCTCTTGCCTCTGTGCCCTGTAGCAGTGAGTTTTCGCAGACTGGCATTTGGCAGCTGCCGAGGTGACACCCCTTCCTATTGTCCTCATCGTGACTGTCCTCCAATGGAACTTTTGCAGCCTTTGATCCAACAAAGAGGATTTATGACTGCTTTTAGAATTGCAGCTTCTACTTGTACTCTGCCTTCAGGAAACAAAATTCATCCTCACGACTGCTTTGAGCTTTCACATTTGTTCCTGGTCTGTTTTGACCTTCCGCTCGAGGTTGGCATTCTGTCTCATGGGGGAGTCATGCTGCTCTTATGGGATGACATTCATAGTCAACCCATCCATCTCCCTGACTACCTGTCATCAAGCTGTTGCAGTTTGTCTATTCCTTCCTCACTTGAGCTTTTCCCTTTCTACCATTTACATCCCTCCGTCATTCGATGTCACCAGGTTCGACTTCCTCCAGCTTATTGGACAGCTTCCTTGCTGATTTCTGCTGCTTGGGGACTTTAATGCACACCATCCCATTTGGGGCTCTTCCAGAACCTATCTGAGAGGTGCCCTCTTCGCTGCCATTCTTAATCAACTTAACCTTTTCTTCTTTAGCACAGAAGCACCCATGTTGCTTTCAGACTCGTCACACACCTATTCCCATTTGGACCTTTCCTTCTTCAATGCCTGTCCTGCACATCATCTTGAACGGTCCGTTCTTTCTGACACCTACTCGAGCGACCATTTCCTGTGTGCTATCCATTTGCTAACTCCTACCCCACCTCCGTGCACATCAAAATGGCAGCTGACTAAGGCTGACTGGAGACTTTACTCCTCCCTGGCGACCTTCAACGAACACGATTTCCGCAGTTGTCATGACCAGGTGGAATTTCTTACAAACATTATCCTTACCGTCGCAGAACATTCCATTCCTCACACTTCCTCTTTACCATGCTGTGTCCCAGTCCTTTGGTGGACTGAAGCCTGCTGTGATGTAATTCGCATTCTTTGGGATAACCAAACAGGCAGCTGAACTTCATTCACTAGTTCTTTTAACAGTTTCACCCCCCTCTTCCATCGTGTGCACCAACCTCCGACGGTTCTCTGGGAGCAAGATCCATTCCCCAATTTTCACCCTGACAGTAGCAGACAATATCATCGTGTACCCTATTGCTATCTCCAACACCTTGGGTCGCCATTTTGCAGAAATTTTGAGCTCCTCCCACTATCATCCTGCCTACCTCTATAGGAGATGAGCAGAGAAGACTCGGGCAATAACATCTCTTCTCAGAATCCTGAGTGTTACTGTGCTGCCTTTACTATGAGGATGCTAGACCACGCTCTCACTTCATCTCAATCCTCCGCCCTGGACCAGACACTGTTAACTTTCAAGTGTTGCAGCACCTTTCTCTTGTGGGCAAGCACTTTTTGCTTAATACATACAACCGGACCTGGGCAGAGGGCATGTTTTCCAGCTACTGTTGTGAAGGCACTGTCTTACCCACACCTAAGCCCGGTAAGGACAAACAACTTCCTTCTGGCTATCACCCACTTTGTTTACCCATGTCATGAATGGTTTTCTGTGGAAATCCCAGACTGGCTTTGTTTTTCAATTTGGAGAAAGCCTACGACATTTGTTGGAGGACTGGTATCGTTTGTACTCTCTACACATGTGGCCAACTGCGCCATCTCCTTGAGGAATTTTTAAAAGACGAGTTTTCGATGTACTTATGGGGTCTGCCTCCTCAGACACCTTTATCCAGGAAAATGGTGTACCTCAGGGTTCTGTCCTGAGTGTCGTCGTCTTTGCTGTCGCCATTAACCCTACAATGGCCTGTCTCCTGCCGGGTATCTCCGGCTCTCTTTTTGTTGATAATTTTGCTATCTACTGCTGCTCTTCATGAACCTGTCTCATTGAGTGGTGTCTTCAGCAATGTCTTGATCGTCTTTACTTATGGAGCATGGACAGTGGCTTAAGTTTTTCTACTGACAAAAACATTTGTATGAATTTCTGGCAGCACAGCTGGTTTCTCCCACCATTTTTACATCTTGGGCCTGTTGCTCTTCCATTCATTGAAACTACAAAATTCCTGAGGCTCCTGCTTTATACAAAACTATCTTGGTCCTCCCACTTCATTCTCCCTGCAGCTTTTTCGATGGGTGTGAACCCTTCACCATCTTGGCTTCGTGCGGCAGCCCATCTTCACCTTGACCTTCATTCACTTTCTAAAGACACTGCACCAGGCTCGGTCTATTGCCTTCAGTTTCACGACCTATGCATGGAATTTTGCAGTAGTATCTTTGTGTACACTGATGGCTCTTGGACTGACCATGGTGTCGGGTGTGCCTTCAACGTCAACCAACATTTTTTGGTACTGACGTCCGGCACATTGCTCAGTATTTACAGCAGAGCTCTCCACCCTGTATCAGATCATCGAGTACATCTGCTGACATACTCTTTTCACTGTGTCAATGCTCAGACTCTTGGCACCCTTCAAAGCCTCTGTGCAGTGTAGACTGTCCATCCCTTAGTGCACCGGTTCCAGGAAAGCTTCCACTTGCTCACTTTTTATGGAGCCACTGTGATGTTTATGTGTGTTCCAGGTCATATCGGTCCAAGAGGTTGCTGACACTGCTGCCAAAGCTGCATTCCTTGTACTTCAGCCCAATAATTCTTGCATTCCCTCTGATGATCTCTTGTTACTTTCTGTCAGGAGGTGGTGTCACTTTGGCATCGCCACTGGTCCTCCATTCATAGGAATAAGCTCTGGGTTATTAAGCCTCTCCCAGTGGCTTGGACAACCTCCTCTCAGTCCTCCTGTGGCGAGGAGGTCATTTTAACTAGGTTGCATATTGGGCACTGCCTTTTTAGCCATCACCATTTAAGTGGTGCTCCCCTACTACTTTGTGCACATTGCACCCAACTTTTAACTGTCTGCCGTTTCCTGAGGGGATGCCCTTTTTTTTTTTAGAGTTTACATTCCCTTTTGGGTTTGCCATCTGAGTTATTGGCCATTTTAGTGAACAATGCGTGGGCTGTCGAATCTGTTTTACTTTTTATCAGTTGTAGCAATATAGTGAAGGCCATTTAATTTTTAGTTCTGGGCCTCCATTTCACTATTGCGTACTTCATAGACCTTTCTCCACGTCCCTGTTTCTAGCTGTCCTATCTTCCGTCATTAAACGTTGACATGTAATCATTTTTAACTCCTCTCTTCATCTTTGTGTTTCACAGTTTTGGCATGGACACATATGACCCTAGTTGTTTTTGCGCCCTAAAACAAAATGGGGGAGAAATACAAAGCCCTTACATTCTTTTGTCGACTTATGTCTTTACCTCCCCTTGAGACCTCAAAATTTGTCGGGGAAAAATTCTAAAACGTGTCTGTGGAATCAGAGAAAAATCAGGGAATTTCACTTGGAGAAACTTGTGGCAACCCTGATTTTAGGTTTTTATATATGGAAATTATTTTTGCTTCTAGTATTGCAGTTCTGAATTGCTGAGTTCATCTTAAACTAAATCTTGTTATTAATCACATATACCATTAGGGAATATAACTTCTATAGGCATGTAAGTGTGAGAATCCATGGGTCCCTGAAGAAGCTTTTTCAAGATGTAGAATAAATATTTTTTTCTGCTTAGCTGAAGTACCTCAGAAGATTAAGCCATATGAGTAAACTGAGTGAAAGTGTGTTAGCAATCCTTTGTCCAGTTTGATACAGTAAGAGATTTCTAAGCACAAAATGGGCAGAACTGAGCTTCTCGGTTAACTGACCCACATGCTGGTCTCACACGTGATTGGTATCTGCATTCCCAGGAACTTAGAACACGGTAGCCTAATTGCCCATTTATCCCTACTTTTCATATTCGTATCTGTAAGTTGCTTTTATTTCTTTAGAACTGCACAACACAAGTTTTTAGGCATTAAGCTGGTACCTGTGGATCTATACAAGTCTGTTCTGTTATTATCCTGGATGTTTCTGGTATGGATGAGTTTAGATCTTGCATCAATAAGTTTGTGACACTGCAAACATTAGAGTTTTTTCCAAAGCCCTCCAGTGCCCCAAAAAAATCATTTTTGTGGACTTGGCAGCAAACACTGTGTGCCACACCATATTTTATGTTCTCCCTTTTTGAGTTTAATCTTATTCCTGTCTTATCATTTGTTAATGTGACCTTCCACTTTCTGTAGTTAAAGTACAACTCAATCCATGCAAGGGGAAGACTTTTAATGCCATACTATTTTAGCTTCCCCTCTCAGAATTTTTTAATCTAAACAGTCAAAGGCTTTGGCAAGATGACAGAGGGGATAATTTCCACTATTTAATTCTACTGGAATTGAATTTGTGAGATATTATGTTGGATTCTCAGTATAGTAGCCTTTAGAGAAGTCAAACTGTGTTGTTAAAAAGTTATTCTCTGAATGGTGGTTCACCATTCTAAGTGGATTTAGGTTGAAATACTATGCAGAGATGAAGAGGCTTACAAAGGCAGGAATAGGCTGGTGAGTTGCACCAAAGCAGTAGTTGGATGAAGACCACAACAGCAGCTTCAACTCAGTTTATTGATGGAAATCTAGCTCTTGCCGAAATTAGCTCTCTCTCTCTCTCTCTCTCTCTCTCTCTCTCTCTCTGACACACACACACACACACACACACACACACACACACACACACTCTTCCTTCTAGCTACCACTCCATCTCTCTTACCAGTGTGTTCTCAAGGTGATGGGACATATGATTCATGCCCGGATGATATGGTGGCTCGAGTCTCAAAACTTTTGATGAATGCACAGTGTGGCTTTCAACAGGGCATTCTGCAGTGGACCATCTCATTACTTTTCCCACCCATGTCATGAATGGTTTTCTGCAGAAATCCCAGATTGTCGCTGTGTTTTTCGATTTGGAGAAGGCCTATGACACCTGCTAGAGAGCTAGTAACGTCCATACTCTTCACATGTGGGGCTTCCGTGGCCACCTACCCTGTTTCCTTCAGACATTTTTAAAAGACCGAGTTTTCGAGGTGCATGAAGGGTCTGCCTTGTCGGACACCTTTATCCAGGAAAATGGTGTGTCTCAGGGTTCCATTCTGAGTGTCATTCTCTTTGCTATCACCATAAACCCTATAATGGCCTGTCTCCCACTGGGCATCTCCGGCTCTCTTTTTTTTTGACGATTTTGCCTTCTATTGCAATTCTTTATGAACCTGTCTCACTTAGTGGCATCTTCAGCAATGTCTTGATTGTCTTTACTCGTGGAGCATCAACAATGGCTTTCGCTTTTCCACTGACAAAACTGTCTGTATGAATCCCACGAACGCTGACTGCAAATTTGTATGTCCGTCTGGTTATTTGACCTGTTGTGCTGCCATTCACAAACAGCATTCCAGGAGGTGTTTTCCTACAGGATAACACTTGCTCACATACTGCTGTTGTAAGCCAACATGCTATAGTGTGTGTCAACATATTGCCTTGGCTTGCTCGATAACCAGCTCTACCTCCCATCGAGCACGTATTGGACATCATCTGATGACAGCTTCAACCCATCCACAAACATCATTAACTGTCCTTATATTGGCCAACCAAGTGCAACAGGCATGGAACTCCATCCCACAAACTGACACATGACACGTGTACAATAGCGTACCAGCATTTGCATTTACATTTGCAGTGGCTTGTCTCACACTCCCATTGATCCTGCAACGTTAATCACTTTACATACGTTGTCTCAACAAATATATTCCTGGTATTTCATTACTCTACATTAATTATTTTTTGGTGTTGCAAATTTTTCCGTCAGTGTACCTGGCCTTTCTTTAACCATCCCTGGGGCAATGCAGAATTCTCTTCCCAGTAGCGAGAAAATGCCGTTATTCCAATTTTGAAATCACATAAATTGCCTCTTCAAATGGACAGCTGTCGTCCAGATTGTTTACTCAGTGTCCTGCAAGTTACTTGAACATATGGTTAGTTGAAGGCTGTATTGTGTCCTTGAATCCTCGGATCTTTTGGCTTCGATCCAGGGTGCTTTTCGCCAAGGGCGCTCTACTGAAGATAATTTAGTCCACTTGAAGTGTGCTATCTGAACAGCTTTTGCTCAGCATCAGTTCCTTGTTGCAGTTTTCATTGATCTGCGTGTATATCTTATGATACCACATGGTGCCATAATGTCCTTGCCACCTTAAAGGAGTGGGGCCTCCATGGCCAACTCCTGATTTTTATCCAGAACTTTCTTCCATGTCACACTTTTTGGGTACAGGTTGGTGCCTCCTGTAGCATTCCCCCCCTGCAGGAGAAGGGGCTTGCACAAGGTTCTGTTTTGAGTGTCACTCTCCTTTTTGTGGCTATCAATGATCTGGCGGCAGCTGCATGACATATTTTGTCCCCATCATTTTTGTTCGTCCGCGACGGCTATTGCTGGAGGCAGAATGCAGGGAGCAATACACCAAGCACAATCCTGGGCTTTCACTCATAGCATCCATTTTTTGGCTGCCATGACCTACGTTATGCATTTCTGTCATCGTGTTTTTTAGGTCCGGTCTTTGATGCCTAGTTGACATGGCTTCCCCGTCTTTGCCAACTAAAGCAGACATGTAGGTCGCACCTGAATGCTCTTCTATGCCTCAGCGGTGTGGTCCACTCTACTTTGATATGGCTGTATGCAGCATTGGTGCAGTCACACCTAGATTACAGGAATCTCTCATATGACTTTTTATCAGCTTCGACATTACTTCTGGATTCGATACACTATTGTGGGGTAAGACTGGTAACAGGTGCCTTTGGACTAGGCAGCAGTTCCACTATTGTGGGTTCTGCACCATCAAAAATTGATGGCAGCTGCTCACCCATAGTACCCTAACTGTCATCTCCTCTTTCCAGATATGAGATCTACCTCCCAAAACGGCAGCACAGGTCTGGGGCTACGATCACCAAGTTTGAGTCTTGGTCAAGCACACAGTTTTAATCTGTCGGGAAGTTTCATATCAGTGCACACTATGCTGCAGAGTGAAAATCTCATTCTAGAAAACTCTTTATCTGTAATTCTTTTTACATATTGGCTATTTTCTTCACATATGGGGGACATGGTCTCATCTGAAATGTGAAACAAGCCTGTAAAAGAAAGGGGGGGGGGGGGGGCAGTTCTCAATTCTTGAGCAGTGACCCTCATGTTTTTTTTTGTGCAATTTGGGTTGGTTTATGTTCAATCCTTGCACCCAATTTACTCTTTCATCTACCTACTTTTTTTCTCGTCAAGCAGAATGATATTTATGCCCGGTGCTTAATACCTGTTTGTATCACTTACAATGCTGGTATTTATGAATTTTTTAGCATTTGACTCCAGAAAGACCATTTTTCTTTGTAGTGTGGTCTTGCCAACAGCAAATTTTCTGGATCGAAAGTCGCTCAATCTGCTCATATACTTTAAAATTTAAAAGTAAATCTAGCAATGCTAGAATGTATACAAAATACTGATATACCCATTTTCAAGTTGTTGTTTAAAGATTCGCGACTTTTAAAACTTACGTAGATTATCTTTTTGATGATAGAACTTTACATAAGAAGTTATTAAGAACATTGCGAATATCACATGACGAACAATTGAATGACTAAAGCAGTGTTATCAACCCTCATTCATTGACACATGTAATAAATTCATCGAAGCAGTGAAGTTCAGAGGTGTAAAAATTTCTGAAATTAAAAGTATACATTGCCTAATGAATGTATTATTTTGGGGTGAAAGAACACAATAATTATTAGTTTTGGAATGTAATAATTCACTATGGCTTCATTTTAATATTCTAATAAGTTTCACACTGTAATGAAACATTGTCTAAATGCCTCTCTTTCTCTCTCTCTCTCTATCTCTCTCTCTCTCTCTCTCTCTCTCTCTCATTTGTTATAACTTACCGCTGTTATATCGTATTTGTATTGCAGTCATTACATTAAAATAGGCTATATTGATTCTGCAATTTATACTATTATGTTATTGCTAAGAATTGATTTAAAGAATAAACGTATATATTTATTTGTAAGATTTTGTAAATTTATACCACTGGAACTCTTTCAAAATATTTGATTGCGTAATACTGTCAATAAATACAATGACTTTCTTTCCTCTGTTTATAATTGTAATAGATGTTGGACACTTTGACTCCAAGTATGTTATACAGAAACGCAGTGATTTTTTGCAAAAGGCAAAACTATGTGTTCGAAGAATTGTGGAGAGGAGGGTACGTGATGTATTTTAAGTAGGTTATAAAGAGTAACTATAACAACAAAAACAATAAATTATTTGTGATTGGCAAGCTTTCGGAGCCAGTGGCTCCTCCAGACAGAAGCGTTGAAGGGGAAGGAAGAAGGGTAAAGGAAAAGGCCTGGAGAGTTCCAGGAAAAGGTGTAGATTTTGGAAAAGTCACCCAGAACTTCGGATTAGGCGAAAAATAGAAACGACACATGTCATATACCAGCTATTATGTAAACACTGTTCAGCTTTCTACATCTGCATGACTACCACCAAATTATCAGTTAGGATAAGTGGGCATAGGCATAGTGTATATACTGGAAACTCACAATATCCTGTTGCAGAGCATGCTCTACAACATGGCATACGTGACCTCGGCACTTGTTTCACCACACATGCCACCTGGATTCTTCCGCCAGACACCAGTTTCTCAGAACTCCGCAGGTGGGAACTAGCACTACAACGTGTCCTTGGTTCTCACCACCCACCTCGCCTTAATTTACGTTAATTTCTCCTGTCTCAGCTTTTCTTCACTGTAATTACTCTTTGCTTCACTCCGTTTTAGCTTTCTACATCTTTCATTGTCTTTCCCGTCTATTTTCACTGCCCCCTCCCACAACTGTTGCATACAATACACTTACCTTCTCACTCTTATTAACCATATACAGTTTTAGTAGTAATCTCTGTCTTGCATATTACCCTGTCTTCCACCTTTAAGCTCTCAGGTTTCCGAATCTTGCCCGATGCAGTCCCCAACAATTAGTCTTTCCTTCTCATCCTGTACGGTAAGTCACCCATGACCCATGGTTCTGGGTGACTTTCCCAAAATCTACCCCTTTTCTTAGACCTCTTCAGTCCTTTTCCTTCATCCTTCTTGCTTCCCCTGCAACCCTTCAGCCTGAAGAAGGAGTCACTGGCTCCAAACGCTTGCCTATCACAACAGTCTTTTATGTGTGTATTCTGCCACTGCTTGGTGAGTAGATTTTTTATCTATCCAATTAAATAATTTTATAAAGAGTATCTGTGTGTGATGTTTTTATTGGTATACAACTTGTTATAAACAAAACTTATTTTTACCATTTAATATGTTTCCAGATATTTACCAGTGGTAAAGATGAAATTGGGTTGATTGTACTTGGTTCTGACAAGACACAGAATCCACTTGATTACCCAAATGTTAGTGTGGAATTTCCTCTTGCACTACCTACATGGCAGATGATATCCTTTGTGGAGAAATCTTTACATGAAAGTGAAATAAAAAGAGATTGGATAGATGGTGTTGTTGTTGGCATGCAAGTCTTGAAAGATGAGCTAGAGTAATTATTTAAAGCTGTCTGTTTCATGACATTCCTGGAACATGTTCCAGAATGTGTGTTACACAAATGACAGTGACATAGTTGTGACTTTATAAACTTGAATCAATATGTTTTTGTAATGAAAAAGAAACAGAAGGCACAATACCTGCAGAAATAGGAAATTTTTTTTGTGTGATTTTACTGTATGAATGTTTTTTACAGTTTTTCAGCTCAATAATTAAGGAGGTATTGATACAAGGCTTTGCCAAAAACCCATCTGTCACCTACAATTCCAGCCCTGTCACTGGCATTCCGTACCCCACAATATGACTGGGCCACAATGAAAGCAGCCACATCATTGTCAAATTCACTGAAACTACTGCATAGCAATTTGCTTGAGTATGGCTGCAGTTGTGGTCTTCTGTTTGGTTTAAGCACTGCGTCAATACCTTCTCTTTATAGCACTCAGAGGTCGCAATCTGCGACTGTTTTTACAAGTGGCAAGAGAACTTTTCCTCTAGTTGCTTGTTTTTCACTGAAAGATGCAAATATTTTAGAATGTAGTGCCCTATGTATATCTGTTAGAATAGCCACAAGGTCTGAAAGTTATTTTCAAATGATTGAGCTCTTCTACAGAGTATTGAAATTCACAGATTCTTCCAACCTGGTCCACCAATGTCTTACATACTCCTCTTCCTCCATGGATTGTTTCCAGTATTTGGAGATGAAACATTAGGCAGCAAAACGTGCCTTATAACCAAAATCTAATGAACATATAATTAAATTAACTAAAGATGTAATGTTGCACTCTCAGGTAAGACTGATCTTGAATACAAAGCCAAAGTGGAAATTAATTGTAAGCTGCAACATTCATCTCACTTTTTGTTATTGAAATTATTCACAGTGCCATAGGGAGAACTGAGTTTATGTGTTTTATAGAGTCAGATACATGCTGTGGCACAGGGTGCTGTCCATTATTCTCCTGACTATGATGTCCAGGAATGGTAGTCTTCCTTCTTCTTTGGTCTCCATAGTGAATTTGATTTTGTGGCGTGTGGAGTTCAGATGTACAAAGAAGTCAAGAAGTTTGTCTCTTCCATGAGGCCAGATGACAAGTGTGTTATCCACATAACAGAAGAAGAAGAAGAAGAAAAGAAGAAGATGGATTTCCATTTGGTTGACATCAGGGCCTCTTCCTCGAAGTGCACCGTAAACATATTCACAATCTCTGGTCAGAGTGGGCTGCCTATTCCGACTCCATCTGTTTGCGGGAGGTGGGTGTGCCATGAGTCAGTGAAGTGGGAAAGTTGACCAAGTAATATGCGTGATGTGTCATACCTCGACCAATATTGAGAACAGAATAAAAAATTCAGAGGCATTACTTTTCAGCACTCCCATGCATATTCTGCATGCAAGAAAAGCTTATGGAGCGGGTTTCTCATTCAGAAATTCTATTTCAGTGTTGGTTGTTTACACGAAGACCGTGTTAAGCATAATGGAAGAGGGAGAAATGTTTATCAGCATTCCAGATTTGGCAGTGGCAGGCTCATGGTCTGCTGAGACTCTGGTTTATTGTTTCACTATATTGCTGCTTGCATTGCTCAGAATCTCATTTTGTGCCAACATAGAATTGGTAGGTTCAGGAGGGCCATGCTAAATGCCTTGCAGGGCCTCAGTAGTGCCACCCAACTAGCACCTGAGAGGGCAGACAAGTGTTCGCTCATGCGTACGTGATCCTGCAGTGAAGTTGTGTACATTTAGTCAGGAAGTGGGCTTGTATACAGTGAGACAGATATCCACACAGACAATGTGATGGCATCTGGAGCAGCACAGACTGTCAAGCCCTTAATGCAGCTCTAGAGAGAGGTGAACTGACAGTGGTGCAACTGACAACAATGCCAGACACAGGAATGGCACTGTGTCATCGTGTCAGACGAGTCTCGGTTCTGCAACATCGTCACAATTGATGTACTTGTGTTTGGAGGCTCTGATGCCAACAGACCTGGCCAGATTGTACCTGTCATTCTCATGCGGGTCCAGCATGTGATGTGATGGTATGGGGTGCAACTGGATACATGTCACAACTTCTGGTTCACATATCCAGTAATTTGGACAGCAGTCATTGCATTTGTGTTTTGTTAAGGCCTATCGCTGTGCCCTATTTTCAAGGGCTCCGTGATTGTAGATTGTATTTTATTGGTCCTGTTGTCTACATAGCAGCTTATGCATAAGACATTGGACAAGTCAAGTTATAAATATACAGGCTGAAAGTAATTTCAAAGCATACATATTTAAGCTTACAATAATACACTTTACACACAAGTATTTATATAACATATTTCATAAATTTAAATATTCTTCAATGGAATAAAAGCAGTGATGCTGTAAATATGACTTTAGAGATTTTCCAAATGTATTGACCTCAGTGATAGCTTTTATGTTTTCAGGAAGTTTGTTATAAAGCTTAACTCCCATGTGAAAAGTACCTTTTTGGCACAGTGCTATGCTGATTTGAGTCATATGTAAGTTCCTGTTTTGTCTGGTAAAGTGCTCATGTATATCACAGTTTTTTTTAGCCTCTGGTCCTTGCCTATTACATTTAATTTAAAGAACAAAACGGTTTCCATAATGTATACACACGGTAATGGGAGAATACCAGATTTCTTAAACAGGGGTTTACAAGAGTCTCTAGGCTTGCACCCAAACAAGATTCTAATGGCCCTTTTTTTGTAGTTTAAAAGTGCTATTAGCTATTTTAGAGTTTCCCCAGAAGGTGACCCCATATCTAAGACGAGAATGAAAGTACGCATGATATGCATTCAATACTGTTTTCTCACTACAGCATAATTTTAATGAACAAAGAAGATAACGTGTTTTGGTCAGTTCTGCATTGAGACATTCAATATGCTTGTTCCATCTGATGTTACTCTGCAGCCAAAGTCCTAAGAATTTGGTTTCAGTACTGTTACCAACTGGTTCGTCATTGATAGAGACTGATGGGATAAACATGTCCTTGTTAGGAACATTGTGGAATTTTAGAGCAACGGTTTTCTTACTGTTTATTACAAGCCGATTACTCTGTGCCCAGCTGCTAAGTTGTTTCGTGACTGTGTTTACTGTCTGCTGTAACTGTTCATCGTCGTCTCCTTTTAGTAGAATCGTGGTGTCATCTGCAAATATGATTGATTTGTGTGCATCAATATTTAAGCTTAGATCATTTATGTACAGAAGAAACAGAAGGGGGTCCCAATACGGATCCTTGGGGTACACCACATTTTATTTGTTTGTAGTCAGATAAGTGATTAGATACAGTTTTTAGTTCAATATTTGTGTGCTTGACGCACACTGCCTGCATACGATTTGTCAGGAAGGAACTGATCCACTTGTTGGACAGACCTCGAATACCCTATCTTTCTAGCTTTGATAGCGGAATTTTATGGTCCACCATGTCAAAAGCTTTTGACAAGTCAATAAAGACTCCTATTGTTTCCTGTTTTTTGTCCATCAGGTTTAGGATGAAATTGATGCACTCATAGACAGCAGTTGTCGTTGACCTCTTATTTCTGAATCCATGTTGTTCATTACATAGGATGCTGTTTTTATTTATAAATTTCATAAGTTTCTCATACATAACTTTTTCCTGTACTTTAGAGATGCAGGAGGAAATTGTGATGGGTCTGTAGTTATTTACATTGTCTTTATCCCCTTTTTTATATACAGGAATAACTTTTGATGTTTTTAACACATCAGGGAAAGTGCCTGCCTGAAGTGAGCAGTCGCATAAATGTGTGAGTACTTCAGTTAGGTTTGATGCGCTCTTCTTTAACACTGTTGCAGGTATACCATCAATACCTGCCGATTTGGAATTTTTTAGTCCTTTTATTGCTTTAGCTACTTCATCTTGTGAAACAGAACCGATGTACATTGATCCTCTACATGTACTTATTTTATATTCATTTGCCTGGATGCTCTTAAAGTTTGATTGTAACATATTTTCAGCAACACCTGTGAAAAAGTTGTTAAATGTGTTAGCTACTTCTAAGGGGTTTGTTACTTTTTTATTTTTATGTGATAGTGTTATATTTTTCCAAGGTTGTCTGTATTCTCCACATTCTTTTTTTATAACACTCCACATAGCCTTTGATTTATTAGCTGAATTATAAATGATTTCATCATTATGCATTATTTTTGCTGCTTTTATTACTTTTCTTAATATTTTGGAGTATTTTTTATAGTATGCGCGTACTACAGGTGAGGAATTTTTCGAGTTACATATTTCATGAAGTAGTCTTCTCTTCTGGCATGAAACCCTTATTCCCTTTGTGACCCAGCTGTTTGTTCTAGAGTTTCCCCGTATGGTTAATGTTTTCAGTGGGAATGCAAGTTCAAAGAAATGGGTTAATGTATCAATGAAAGTGTCGAATTTTTCATTAATATCATTCATTTTGTACACTCCTAGCCATTTTTCTTTGTGTAATAAGTTGTTGAAGTAGTTCACATTATGCTGATTATAGCTTCGATATGCTGTTCTAAAAGACATGTTGTTAATAATACTGCCTTGTACTTTTATGCTTAATATTTGAGCAAGATGATCACTAAAACCTGCATTGAAAATTTTTAGTGAGGTGTTGTGTAAACTCTTATTTACTAGAAACTGATCAAGAGCTGTTTGACAAGTTTCTGATACTCGGGTAGCTGCTTTTACTTCAGCCTTTAAATTGAAGGACGTTGCAAGGTTCAAAATGGTCTCCCTATTTCCACTATTCGTGAGGAAGTCAATATTGAAGTCACCACAGATTATAAATTCACAATCCATTTTATTTACTTTATTTAGCAATGACTCCATTTTGTTTAAGAAAAGTTCAAAATTCCCAGACGGTGATCGGTAAACTGTAGCAATAACCAGGTTGAACTGAGTAATTTTTATAGCTGCAATTTCATAATCCTTTTCGACATTTGCCCTAGTTAAGTCAGGTAGTGTAATAAAATCTACATTATCCTTTGTGTAAATTGCTACCCCACACTGTTTGCTGTTTTTCCTGCAGTAGTAAGCAGCCAAGACAAATTTGTTTATTTTAGTATTCTGGATCAATTCTGGGTTAAGCCAGTGCTCAGAAATGCATAACACTGAGATATCATTAAGTTCATGTGTTAATAGAATGTTAATTTCATCGATCTTATTACGCAGGGATTGCACATTATGGTGATAAATTTTTAAATCGGGCGTATTCACAATTTGGTAATTGGGAATCATATTTACAGCATCACATACCTCTAGTTTAAATTAGGAATGTCACCAGCGTTGTATTTTTGTTCTTCTTTCTTGTTTATTTTGTTTTCCTCGCTGTTGGAAGGATGTTCAGGAAGCTGATAAGTTGTTCTATCCCTTACAAGTCTTTCTTTGATGTTATCTTTTAACAAGATAATGCAAGACTACACATCACCTGAGCTGTACTGAGCTACCTCGATACAGAGAGTGTTCCACTGTTGCCGTATCCAGCATTTTCTTCAAATCTGTCACCTGTGGAGAACGTCTGTTCACAGGATGCCAAGAGATGGGTATGCCACCAGCCGCCAGCCACCAGTCGCCAGCCACTACAGTTGAAGAACTCTGACATATGACATTCAGTTGAGTAGCATGAAATGATGTACCCATGGCTGTAATCCAACCTCGATTTGATATCCAGTGTGATGAGAGCTGTTCTGCTTTTCCAGTTTCAATACTGAAATTCATATATTATTTTTATGCTATCCTAACCAGATTGGACTGTGGTGTCATACAGCATAAAATATCTTACAACGTGTTGAATTAGTTATGAGAAGTGTAGAACAGCCAGCAGGGGAAAGATGTTGGCAATGAGACAGCTTTTATGTATAACAGCAGTACAGTGTTTCACAGTGCATAATGCTTCCGCAGATTGAGAACAAAATGTGTGGTTTGCTTTCATCCATTTTCACAAACATAGCCTAAAAAATAATGTTGACATTACTGTGCATTTCACTCTGAGGCATATTGCACTCTGAGAATGTTCATCGAATTCAGTTACTTTGTATTATATTTCAGTAACAGTGACATAATAGCAAATTGGACTGTATGAGTTTTTACGGATTTTTTTTCCAGACACACACTACCATTTCTTCAGATTTATTTAATTTGGGTATAAATCCTTTCCAGCATATATGCTGTACACAAAATGTTGAACATAAAATGTAGCTATCTGCTGATTTAACATCTTGCTGAGTATACCGGTACAATATTTTGTTGTAACAAATAGTTCAATGTATTTTACACACTTATAAACTTATTTATACAGTTATAGTAATTTATACCATTACATTTATGTTGTACCTTAATGTTCTGGAAGACGATATTATAAGGAACCTCATACTTTTCCTGGATGATAGAGTTGTCTATAATGAATTATTGCCTGAAAAAAATCTGCACAAATTTGAGTCAGATCATAACATTTCAATTTGGTCCAAAGATAGGCAACTGAGTTTAAGTTTTCAGAAATGTAAATTGGAGCACATCACAAAACAAAAAAAAGACAGTATTGTATGACTACATTATCAAATAATCACAGTTTTAATTGGTCAACTCATACAAATATCTGGATGAAATGAAATGGTGACATAGACTCACTTGTAGGCAAAGCAGAATGCAGACTTCAATTCATTGGTAAGATACTGGAAAATGCAATCAGTCTATAGAGGACATTGCTTACAAAATACTTGTGTGGCCCATTCTAGAATATTGCTTAAGTATGACCCATAACAAATAAGGCTAATGGCAGACATTGAATGTATACAAAATAGTGTAGCATGATTGGTCATAGATTTATTTGATGCATGGGAGAGCATCAAGAAGTTACTAAAAATTGGAAATGCCAGACAAGTGAAGATAGACGCCAAATATATGACAAAACCTAACTTATGAAATTTCAGGAACGTATATTAAGTGAGGTATTTAGGGATTATACAATAACCGCATATGTATCACTCCTATAGGGACCATGAAGGCAAGATTAATTACAGCATGCACAGAACCATTTAAAGAATCATTCTTCCCACACTCCACATGAGCATTGAATGGGGAAAAACCATAATGTGTGGTACAACAATGTACTTTGTCGGACAAACCCACAGTGGTTTATACAGTGTGCATGGAGACATGGAATCAGTTGACAGTAGCTGGGTAATGGTTCATATTGATTCCCATTTCCCTGTTGCAGTAGGTGATCTAATGCCTCTAATTATTTTTTCATTGCTATCTTAACTTGCATTCTTCAATTCAGTTTATTAACCCTTCTTATCTCTTTGTATTAGGGCAAATGTTCAGTTAACTTTTGAGGAATTTGTATTTTCAATTTATCAACTGGAGTTTTGTTTCATATGCAGCAGCAATGTTACAAATTATTTATTTCAGTTTCTTTAGAATAATTTGCTGTTTCACGGGTGCCTTGAAGGAAATAAAAGATCTCGAAAGTGTCTTAATGACAACCGATGGCCTCATGTTGACAAGACAGCTGGTTGCCTTGCAGAGGGCAGGGCTTGACGGTCTGAACATCAGCTTAGACACCCTGCAGTCCCAACGCTACAACCAGATCACGAGGAGGAAAGGCTGGGCGCGTGCCATGGCTGGCATAGATCTAGCCTTGCAACTTGAATACGACCTTGTGAAGGTATTACTAGTGCAGCTGTCATCGCATGCAGACTTTCATAAACAAAAGATATAAATCTGTTGTTAAGAATATCAATACAAGAATCACCATTTTAAAGCAGTATGCCCACACCCTCGCCCCCATCCCCGCTCCCACCCTCACCGCTGTCTCCACACTGCAGCTGTAAGTGAAGGAAGGTATATTAAGACAGAAGAAGTAAATTTTAGCTGACGATGCTAACAGTTTCGTAGTTTATACAACATAAAAAGGATGCCTTGCAAGTTTACCAATTAAAAATCTTATATTTTCCTCCCAAGAGAGTCTTATGAGACTCAAGATCTTTACAGTTTCTCTTTTTTTCTTTTGTGTCTTTAGTTTAAAATAAGTTTCCACTATTGTGGTGTTGTTTTGGTAAAAATACTCGATTGTTTGGAAAAATTATTCTTAATTCTGTAGTCACATTTTTGTTGTGTCTAAGTACTACTGGTTTCAGTAGCAAGTGCCAGCATCAGTTCATCTTATTATCAAACATTTCTGTGCAAAATAAAAGCTGACCACTGTGGCCGAGCGGTTCTAGGCATTTCAGTCCAGAACCGTGCTGCTGCTATGGTCGCGGGTTCGAATCCTGCCTCAGGCAGAGATGGCCTTAGGTTAGTTAGGTTTAAGTAGTTCTAAGTCTGGGGGACTGATGACCTCAGATGTTAAGTCCCATAGTGCTTAGAGCCATTTGAACCATTTTGCAAAATAAAAAGCTTCTGTACAACTGCAAACTAGACAT
Organism: Schistocerca americana; assembly: GCF_021461395.2. NCBI lineage: Eukaryota > Metazoa > Arthropoda > Insecta > Orthoptera > Acrididae > Schistocerca > Schistocerca americana. Next base: position 9,207,895 of record NC_060130.1, on the reverse strand, counting down.
ACCATTTTCAGGGTGCAGTTCACATCTATTGAAAGCACAACAGTGACCTTTACTTTTAGTAGATAAGACACCTACTGAGGTAAGTGACTTGATGACTGCACACAAGAAGTTGTCATTTATTCCATATGTAGCTACCATGTAGACTGATATTTTGTATTAGTTTGTCCTTACTCTTCCAAAAGGTTAAACCTTGTCTCTGCAGCCACAGCTTCCTCTCTTCAGCAGTTGTCTTCATCTCCATGTGTGAAGAAAATCCCATTCATTGATCATATTGTTGAAGTAGGATGTTCTCAGTCATCCCCTTGTTTTCTTACCTATGATCTTGCCTTCAGAAATGTTTTTTAAAAGATTATCGTCTCCAGTTAAGTGTCCAGTGTATTTTGCTTTGCCCTGGCCTATAACTTTCAGTGGTTCTTTCTTCTCTCCTATTTCCTTTAATTTTTCTGTCAATGCAGATAGTTCTTGTACTTCTCCTCCAGAACCACATTTCAGCAGGTCTGAGGCGAGCTTCCTTTGGCTTTTCTAATGTACAGATTTTGCATCTGTGTGTCAGAACACTCCACACAAAGGTCTTTACAAATATTTTCTTAATGTGGAAGCTGATATGTTTATTCAGTTGCAGCTTCTTCTTATTTTGGAAGGAACTCTTCAACTGTGCTATTCTTTTCTTGAATGCCTTGAAATATTGATTGTTTTCTTGCAAAATGCTACTGAGATATTGAATTTCAGTTCCTTTCTTGAGTTGCTCATTGCCTGTTCTTGTGTCAGTCCTACCTCCTCCTCCTTTCTTGTCTGTAGCCATAACTTTTGTCTTCTTTGTATTCATTTTTAGCTTTAGTTTTACCACTTCTTGATTTAAGGCCTGAAACATTTTATTTAGTTCCTACTCTGATTTACTATTGTGATGTCGTCAATCTGCAGTGTATATGCATGCAATTAAGTTTCCATATCGACATCATGCTCCAAAAACCACCTAACTGTGTGTGGCAGGGGGTACGTCTCATGCCACCAACTGATCCCCTCTGCCTTGTTCCACTTGTGAACAGTGCTTGGGAAGAATGACTGTCAGTACACTTCTGTATTATCTCTAACTTCTCAAATTTTCTTCTCGTGATCATTTCGTGAATTGTATATGAGAGAAACTATTATGTTGTCAGACTCTTCTCGGAAACTACTCTCTCGAAATTTGGGTAGTAAATCTTTCCGTGATGCACAACTGCTCTCTTATGGCATCTACCACTGGAGTTGCTGAGCATCTCTGTAATGATCTCACAGCGACTAAATGATCCTGTGACAAAACACTCCGCACTTCATTGGATCTTCTTTCTCTCTTCTGTCAGTCTTACTGGGTAAGGGCACAGGGGTAATTTACATTCACTTAAGATTCTTCCTGTGAATCTTAGTCTGGCATCTGCTCTTCTATTGCTGTTTTATGTGGTCATTCCACTTTAAGGTTGCTCTGGATAGTTACTTCTAGATATTTTATGGTAGATTCTGTTTCCAGCAATTTGTCATTAATAGTGTAGTTGTACAGTATTGGATTTCTTTTCCTGTGTGTGTGTGTGTGTGTGTGTGTGTGTGTGTGTGTGTGTGTGATATGTTACATTTATTTATGTGCAGGGTCAACTGCCAGAGCCTACATCATTCACCAATCCTCTGCAGGTCATTGTGCAAATTGATACTGTCTTCTGTTATTGCTACTTTCTGATGGACAAGTGTAGTACCTGTGAACAATATTAAGGAGCCTCTGACACTTTCTACTGGATCATTTATATACATTGTAAATGTAATGGTCCTATCACATTTCCATGGCGTATTCCAGAAATTACCTTTTGATTCTGGTCATCTTTTCTTTGTTGTTGTTATTACTTCTTAGATGAACATATTAAGGAAGTAAGGTGATAGAAGGCACCCGTCTCTCACTGCCCTTCTGGTTTTCCTTCTTACATATCCGGTTCAGTACTCTGACTTTAGTATATACTCAAAATTAATCATCTGTCCTTCCACTTTGGACATTACTTTAAGGAATGATGATATAATGGTAATCTGTTTATTAAACAATATTTTAACGATACACTATGCTTTCTGATCATATAGTGGCTTGATGATGGAATTTGATACTGAAATTAGTAATCATTAGACAAAATAAAAGTGTAGCTATAATAAAAGAAAGTAATATTTTGGATCATGTCAGTTGTTGTTCCAAACAACAGCACATCAGGAATAGGTTCAAATGGCTCTGAGCACTATGCGACTTAACTTCTGAGGTCATCAGTTGCCTAGAACTTAGAACTAATTAAACCTAACTAACCTAAGGACATCACACACATCCATGCCCGAGGCAGGATTCGAACCTGCGAACGTAGCGGTCATTCGGTTCCAGACTGTAGCGCCTAGAACCACACGGCCACTCTGGCTGTCCAGGAATAGGTACTAAATTATTTGTCCGCTGATGACCTCACAGCTTAGAACACTAAAACACAAATGTTAATTGTTTGTTATGTGCCCTGGTAGAGTTTACAGCTGTTTACAGTTCACGATTGGTTGTTGGAGATTGGACATTACTCACATAGTGTATTTAGTGCACAGTGCAGAAAAAAGGCAGTGTCCAGAAAAGTAAACAAGTGTAAAGGCAAAAGTTTCATGACAGGATGTTGTGTCACCATACTTGGAAGACAATTATAGCCAAAGACAGAAATTTAAAAGAAACTGGCTCATTTGAGCTGCGGAGACCTAGTCGAGGATTCTCAGTAGATAATTGTTAGCACAGTAGAATTTATAAAGAGACAATGTCAGTTCGTGTCAGGGAAGGTTGATTGGTAAGTATCTATCAGCTTTCTCGTAAAACTCACAATTTGAAGAATACACATCAAGGAAAAGGTAGAAGTCCAACAGTGTGAAATCTAGACAATAATATCGATCATCCAACAGTTTTGCAAAATCCCCAGTTGTACTTTACTTACTTACTTACTTACTAACTTACTCAGATTTGCTGTGTACCATACAAGGAACTGGTTTCCACTAGTTCACTTGATCAGCTGCCAAGTTCTCACCTTCCTCCAAGTTTGTGTCCATGGATTGAAGATTCATTGCAAAAGTTCCGGGTGTTAAAAGGTCTTCCTGTACATCTGTATCTGTCCATTGATTTCAACAACAGTGTTGATTTTGGGATTCTTCCACCTTACATGCGTAGAACATAACCTGCAATCCTCAGTCTTCTTTCAACAATAATTTTGTGCAGGCTGTGTAGACCTCTTATTCTCAGCACTTCATCGTTTGTAACTTGGTTGGGTTAACATCTTCAGAATTCATCTCTAGCATTGTTGGTGAAAAACATGGAGACTGTGTGCTGATTTTACTGACATTTTCCAAGTCTCACACATATAAACGATAAAGGAGTGCAGTCAAAGCTTTGTTGGCATATTACAGACCTAATTGCCATATGGACTGATTTTCCAGTTCTGCTGGTGATTTCTGCATCTGTGACCTCATTATTACATATAAAGCTACCGAGATATGGCAATCTGTCAACATCTTGTATTATCTTCTATTGCACTGTAATCGGGGAAGAGACGAGTAATTTCCACTTACTTTGCACATTCTGTTTACCTTATCCCTATTAATTTTCAGCCGTACACAATAGGGCATTTAATGAGAAAGCATATAAAAATTAACTTGATGCCTTCCAAGGAGACGGTCTCTACTTAGTCTCTACTCCTTCAAGCCTGACTTTGTAAGTGTAGACCAGACATGGCTTAAATTCAGAGAAATAGTATCGACATCAATTAAGAGATATATACCAAATAAATTGAAAGGATACCAAATAAATTAAAAGGGTGGTGCACAAAATATGTCAAAACTCAGTTGCAGAAGCAATGAAAAAAAGCATGTCAAAATTTAAAAGAATGCAAAATCTCCAAGATTAGCGATGTTTTACTGAAGCTCGAAACTTAGGGTGGGTTTCAGTGCAAGATGTGTTTAATAGTTCCCATAGTGAAACTTCGTTTTGAAATCTGGAAGAAAATCCAAAGAGGTTCTGGTTGCATGTGTAGTACACCAATGGCAAGACACAACCAATACCTTCACTGCGCAATAGCTGTGGTAATATTACTGATGACAGTGCTACTAAAGCAGGGTTACTAAACACGGATTTCTGAAATTTCTTCACCAAAGACAACAAAGTTATTATTGCAGTATTCAAATCAAGAACAACTGCAACTGTGAGTAACTTAGTAGTAGCTCTCCTCAGTGTCATAAAGCAGTTATGTTTCTTTCAGAGTATGCTGATACAACAGCTCCATTAGAAATCAGATATAGCCCTGGAGATTCTAAAAGGTATCAGATAGATTATATAATGGTAAGACAGAGATTTAGGAACCAGGTTTTAAATTGTAAGACATTTCCAGGGGCAGATGTGGACTCTGACCACAATCTATTGGTTATGACCTGTAGATTAAAACTGAAGAAACTGCAAAAAGGTGGGAATTTAAGGAGATGGGACCTGGATAAACTGAAAGAATCAGAGGTTGTACAGAGTTTCAGGGAGAGCATAAGGGAACAATTGACAGGAATGGGGGAAAGAAATGCAGTAGAAGAATAATGGGTAGCTTTGATGGATGAAGTAGTGAAGGCAGCAGAGGATCAAGTACGTAAAAAGACGAGGGCTAGTAGAAATCCTTGGGTAACAGAAGAAATATTGAATTTAATTGATGAAAGGAGAAAATATAAAAATGCAGTAAATGAAGCAGGCAAAAAGGAATAGATTGGTCTCAAAAATGAGATCGACAGGAAGTGCAAAATGGCTAAGCAGGGAGGGCTAGAGGACAAATGTAGGGATGTAGAGGCTTATCTCACTAGGGGTAAGATAGGTACTGCCTACAGGAAAATTAGAGAGACCTTTGGAGATAAGAGAACCACTTGCATGAACATCAAGAGCTCAGATGGAAACCCAGTTCTAAGCAAAGAAGGGAAAGCAGAAAGGTGGAAGGAGTATATAGAGGGTCTATACAAGGGCGATACACTTGAGGACAATATTATGGAAATGGAAGAGGATGTAGATGAAGATGAAATGGGAGATACAATACTGCGTGAAGAGTTTGACAGAGCACTGAAAGACCTGAGTCGAAACAAGGCCCCTGGAATAGACAACATTCCATTGGAACTACTGACGGCCTTGGGAGAGCCAGTCCAGACAAAACTCTACCATCTGGTGAGCAAGATGTATGAAACAGGCGAAATACCATCAGACTTCAAGAAGAATATAATAATTCCAATCCCAAAGAAAGCAGGTGTTGACAGATGTGAAAATTACCGAACAATCAGTTTAATAAGCCACAGCTGCAAAATACTAACACGAATTCTTTACAGACGAATGGAAAAACTAGTAGAAGCCGACCTCAGGGAAGATCAGTTTGGATTCCGTAGAAATACTGGAACATGTGAAGCATTACTGACCTTACGACTTATCTTGGAAGAAAGATTAAGGAAAGGCAAACCTACGTTTCTAGCATTTGTAGACTTAGGGAAATCTTTTAACAATGTTGACTGGAATACTCTCTTTCAAATTCTAAAGGTGGCAGGGGTAAAATACAGGGAGCGAAAGGCTATTTACAATTTGTACAGAAACCAAATGGCAGTTATAAGAGTCGAGGGACATGAAAGGGAAGCAGTGGTTGGGAAGGGAGTAAGACAGGGTTATAGCCTCTCCCCGATGATATTCAATCTGTATATTGAGCAAGCAGTAAAAGAAATAAAAGAAAAATTCGGAGTAGGTATTAAAATCCATGGAGAAGAAATAAAAACGTTGAGGTTTGCCAATGACATTGTAATTCTGTCAGAGACAGCAAAGGACTTGGAAGAGCAGATGAACGGAATGGATGGTGTCTTGAAGGGAGGATATAAGATGAACATCAACAAAAGCAAAACGAGTGTAATGGAATGTAGTCGAATGAAGTAAGGTGATGCTGAGGGAATTAGGTTAGGAAATGAGACACTTAAAGTAGTAAAGGAGTTTTGCTATTTGGGGAGCAAAATAACTGATGTTGGTCGAAGTAGAGAGGATATAAAATGTAGACTGGCAATGGCAAGGAAAGCGTTTCTGAAGAAGAGAAATTTGTTAACATCGAGCATAGATGTAAGTGTCAGGAAGTCATTTCTGAAAGTATTTGTATGGAGTGTAGCCATGTATGGAAGTGAAACATGGATGGTAAATAGTTTGGACAAGAAGAGAATAGAAGCTTTCGAAATGTGGTGCTACAGAAGAATGCTGAAGATTAGATGGGTAGATCACATAACTAATGAGGAAGTATTGAATAGGATTGGGGAGAAAAGAAGTTTGTGGCACAACTTGACCAGAAGAAGGGATCGGTTGGTAGGACATGTTCTGAGGTATCAAGGGATCACCAATTTAGTATTGAAGGGCAGCGTGGAGGGTAAAAATAGTAGGGGGAGACCAAGAGATGAATACACTAAGCAGATTCAGAAGGATGTAGGTTGCAGTAGGTACTGGGAGATGAAGAAGCTTGCACTGGATAGAGTAGCATGGAGAGCTGCATCAAACCAGTCTCAGGACTGAAGACCACAACAACAACATATAGCCACTCATTTGATAAAGATCCATACCTAGAGACTGAAAAGTTGCTCAGGTCACACCAATGCTCAAGAAAGAAAAGAGGAGTAATCTACTAAATAACAGACTCATATCACTAATGTTGATTTGCATTAGGATTTTGGAACATATATTGTGTTTGAATATTATGAATTATCTCAAAGATAATGATTCATTGATAAATAGCCAAGATAGGTTCAGAAATATTGACCTTTTAAAACACAGCTAGCTCTTTAGTCACACCAAGTAATAAGTGCTGTCGACTGGGGCTCTCAAATTGATTCCATATTTGTAGATTTCCAGAAGACTTTTTGAAACAGTTCCTCACAAGTATTTTCTAATCATATTGTGTGCCTATGGTGTATTGTCTCAGTTGTGCAACTGGATGTGTGGTTTCCTGTCAGAAAGGTCACAGTTCATAGTAATTGATGGAAAATCGTCAAGTAAAACAAAAGTGATATCTGACATTCCTCAAGGAAGTGTTATAGACCACCTGCTGTTGCCGATCTACATTAACAATTTAAGAGAGAATCTGAGCAGTCCTCTTAGATGATGCTATCATTTACAGTCTTGCATATCATTTACTGTCTTGTAAAGTGATCAGATGATCAAAACGAACTGCAAAATGATTTAGGCTACCTATCCATATGATGCAAAAAGTGGTAACTGACCTTAAATAATAAAAATTGTTATGTCATCCGCATGAGTAGTAGAAGGCATCTACTAAATTTTGGTTACATGATAATTCACGCAGATCTAAAGGCTGTGAAGTCTATTGAATACTTTGGAATTACATTTACAAATAACATAAATTGGAATGCTCACATAGATAATGCGGTGGGAAAGCAAACAAAAGACTGTGATTTAATAGTAAAACATTTAGAAGGTTAGGATTACTAAAGAGACTATCTACAACTATACTTGTCTGTCCTCTTTTGGAGTATTCTGCATGGTGTGAGATCCTTACCAGATAGGACTGACAAAGGACATCATTTAAAAGTTCAAAGAAGGGCAGCTCATTTTGTATTATTGGGAAACAGGAAAGTGCATGCCACAGATATCGCATGTGAATTGGGGTGGCAGTCATTAAAGCAAAAGCATTTTGCTGGAGCAGGTTCTTAAAATTTCAATCATCAATTTTCTCCTCCGAATGTGAAAATATTTTGTTAGAGCCCTCTTACATAGGGAGAAATGATCATTGTAATAAAATAAGAGAAATCAGAGCTTGTACGGAAATATTGAAGTGTTTGGTTTTCCTCAAATGCTGTAGGGGAGTGGAATGGTAGATAAATAGGTTGAGGGTGGTTCTCTGAACCCTCTGCCAGCAATTAATTGTGAATTACAGACTAGTCATGCAGATATAGATAATGTAGATAGGCTTTCAATATTGTGCACCTATTCTCTAATTTTATACATTGCTCAAATACTTTCGTGGCGCTTTGGAGTGACCCCTTCAAAATAACACTTTACCAGTCTTCTTAATGTGTATTTTGGTAACCAGGTTGATAAGAAGTTACAACAATACTCTCTTATTACTCCCCAGTTTTGGGTTTTTTTAATGAACAAAATCGCCGCAGTGTTCCATAACAATTACGGGCTGAAGTTTCCTGCTGATGGAACCAATATGATTTTCTGTGTTTCTGAGCATACAGGTTGTGTATGCTGTTTGGAGCCTGTTGTATGCTGAATCAAATGTTTTTATTGTTGTGATCTTCCATCTGAAGATTGGTTTCATGGAGTTGCCCATGCTAGCTTATCCTCTGTGACCCTCTTCACCTCTGGGTAACTACTGCAGCGTACAATAACTTGAACTTGCTTACTGTAGTCAGTTTTTGGTCTCCTACAGTTGTTACCCCCATTATATTCACAGATGACCACATATTGTGGAAATTGCATATTGTAATGTAGGATGCAACAATAAGGTACAGAAAGTTTCTGTTGAAAATTACGAATTATTTAGGAATAAAGGAGATGGCTCACCAAAAGGCAGAAGCACTGTCTCATCGATAGGCACACAAACAAAAGGTATGTAGAATGAGATTTTCACCGTTCAGTGGAGTGTGCACTGATATGAAACTTCCTGGCAGATTAAAACTGTGTGCCGGACCAAGAGTCAAACTTGGGACCTTTGCCTTTCGTGGGCAAGTGCTGAGCTATCCTTGCACGACTCACGACCCGTCCTCACAGCTTTACTTCCACCAGTACCTCGTCTTCTACCTTCCAAACTAAAAGGTACGTTACTTGGCGAGCTTCCAGAATGCACTTTCTTTTTCTAGCTGTAGGGAAAACATGTGCGCGCGCCCACACACACACACACACACACACACACACACACACACACACACACACACTCTCTCACATGCGCATGCATGTCTCCTTATGCTGTGGTCGCTCAACTGCCAGTTCTTTACTGGCCCATGGTGAGTGTTCTGGAGTGAGGTGGGGCTTTAGAGTGGGGTAGGATGGGGTGGGTTGAGGCAATGTGAGAGATGGAGAGAGATGGGAGGGGTTTGGAGGGAAGCATTTAGTGGCTCGTGGGAGAGTGGGGAGCCATCTGTGGGCTAGCTAGGGGTGCAGGTAGAGGGGTCAGGTGCCAGACAGCTGGGCACTCATAGACTAGGGTGTGACGTGAGATAACAGCACACAACTAGCTGATTTGCGAGGGGGGGAGAGAGGGGTGTGTGTGTGTGTGTGTGGGGGGGGGGGGGGGGGGGGGCTGGGAGTTAACTTGGATTTAGGCCAGGAAGCAAAGGATGTGCTGTAAGTATGGCTATGAAAGTTGAGTATTCTTAAATAAGATCAGCTGGTGCCAATGTATTGGAAAGTAACTGGCACACAAAGTGCAATTGTGGCTCCTTTTTCTTCAAAAGTTTTAAATAGTCTGCAGAGCAAATTGAATTAGGAGGATCAGGCATTTGTGTGGGTCTAGGAAAGTAAATTGTAGAGCCAGATAAAAGGCGCACAAGACAGGAGGGGTACTACTACTCATCACTGCTGTATCGTGCTACTAGTACATGTCAGTGTGAGTGCACCGAGAGTGGTGTTGCCGTACATGCGTCTTTAAATTGGTCACCGACTGATCATTGCAGGCTGGCTGCTGGAGGCCGTCTCTGGGAGCCAAGCGTGCCGTGCGGTCCCTGCCGTGCCATCTGCTGGTGACTCGCACATATATTAGTGTGGAACAGTGCTGACTGACTCTCTGTGTGATTCTAGTTTGCAATGTGCACATCAGTGTTCTGTGTCTTGTTGAGTCCTTAGAGGCATATTGTTCGGAGGTTATTATTAAAGCCATATTTGTGCGACTTGGATCACACTTCAGTATTTATTTATTTATTTATTTCTTGTTCCATAGATCCAGTTAGTGAGTCAATCACAAGGATATGGAACGTGTCAAATTGTACAGGTTTCAATTTAAACTATACAAGGGCAATTCAATGGCAAATTGTATATAGTTTAAGTAAGACATACTATAAATACAGTAACAGATACAATATCAGCTAGATAACATAACAACCATTTGACAGAAAAAGGAGTTTCAAATAAAGGTTAAAGGCAAGAGCACAAAGTTAAATCAGATATTAGGCCTACAAGAGTAAATACATGTACAGCCAATCTGTTGTTACAAAAAGTGAGCTAATTCCCAAATGCACAATAAAATCAATTGAACTACTTCTAGACACAATAAGTTTAGTGATGGTATACATTTTCTTTCAGGTATTCATCCACAGTATAATAAGATTTCTCTGTCAGGTAATCTTTGAGAACTCGTTTAAATTTTGGCAGTTCTGTATGAACACATTTGATATGTAGTGGTAGAGCATTGAACAGCTTAATGCTGGAGTAGTAAACTCCTTTTTGTACCAGAGTGAGACGTTTCATTTCTAAATGTAGATTGTTTTTGTTTCTGGTGTTATAACCATGGAATTTACTGTTGTCTTGGTAGATGGAATAATTTTTGCACACAAAGGTCAGCAAGGAAAAAATATACTGTGAGGCAGTTGTTAGGATACCTATCTTCCGAAACAAGTGCCTGCAAGAGTGTCTTTGATTAACCCCACACGTTATTCTGATTGCTTTTTTTTTGGATGGTGAAAACTTGTTTTGCAAGTGGTTGGTTCCCCCAGAATATGATAGCATATGACATCAATGAGTGGAAGTAGCCAAAGTAGGCAACCTTAATAGTGTCAACTTCAGCCACTGAAGAAATTACCCGTAGTGAAAATGTTGCCGAGCTAAGTTTTTTACATAGATGAAGAATGTGAACTGACCAATTACATTTACTGTCTATGTAAGCACCCAGGAATTTTGTTTCTTCAACTTTCTGTATTGGTTGATCTCTACATTTTATGTCAATTTCATTGGGATTACTTTGTGATGTATGGAACCTCATATAATGAGTTTTATCTGCATTGAGTGAGAGACCATTTGAGGAGAAACAATTTAAGATGTCATTAAAAACAGTAGTTGTAGTTTTTTCAAGATCATGATCAGTCAAATCGTCAATTAGAATTGTGGTATCATCGGCAAACAGGGTAAATTTGCTGTTTGTCTCAGAACAAAGAGGAAGATCATTAATAAAGATGAGTAAAATCAGTGGGCCCAAAACGGAGCCTTGAGGCACACCACACGTTATCATGCCCCATTCAGACGAGGCAGGTTCTCCAGAAGAGCCATTTAGCATTACAGTCTGCTTCTGATCCTGTAGATATGATTGTAGCCACAAGCCAACAGTACCACCTAAACCATAGTATTCTGCCTTTTTCCAAAGAATTTGGTGGTTTACACAGTCAAAGGCTTTCGTAAGATCGCAAAAAATACCCATTGGAGACATTTTTTTGTTAATGGCTTCCAAAACTTGGTTGCTGAAAGAGAATATTGCCTGTTCAGTACAAAGACCGGCACGAAAACCAAACTGATTTTTGCTTAAGATACTATGGAATTTGAGATGGTCTACAATCCTCCTGTGCATGAGTTTTTCTAGAATTTTCGAGAAGGTAGTTAATAGGGATATTGGGCGATAGTTTGTAACAATGCTTTTATCCCCTTTTTTAAAGAGAGGAATCACTACAGCCAACTTAAGTCTGTCAGGGACAATCCCATCTTGTAGGGATGCATTGTATATGTTGCATAAGGTGGGACTAACAAATTTATAACAGTGTTTCAGTATTTTACTAGAAATATTGTCCACACCAGCAGAATTTTTGTTTTATAATGATCTAATTACTCTTATGACTTCGCTTACAGTAAATGGAGATAAGGATAACTGTGGGATTCTGTTGCTAATAGCTTTCTGTAGGAGGGACAATGATTCTTCCATAGAACCATTACAGCTTGTCTTCTCTGCTGCTCTCAAAAAGTGGTTATTAAATATTTCTGCAACCAACTCAGGTTTCTTTATGATATTGTCCCCTGTTTTAATCTCTACCTGAGACATGTTCCCTGTTGTCCTGCCAGTTTCCCTCTTTATTACATTCCTTATAGTTTTAATTTTATTTTCTGAGCTTTCAATTTCTGATTTTATGCACATACTTTTAGATTTATTTATAACCTTCTTGAGAATGCTACAGTAAAGTTTGTAGTGTTGTCATTTCTTTGGATCATTACAAGTCCTGAGAGAACTGTATAACATCCTTTTTGTTCTACAAGATGTTGTTATCCCTGTAGTGATCCAAGACTTCTTGGCATTGCCTATATGACTATTTCTAACTACTTTTTTTGGGAAAGATGGACTCAAATACAGACATGAATTCATTTAAAAATGAATTGTACTTTTTGTTTACATCTGTTTCCCTATCAACTCGGCTCCAGTCTATCTCTTTTAGGCTATCACTGAATTTTTTAAGGCCCTGTTCATTTATTATCCTAAAAGATTTCCAAGAATGCTCGGAACTGTTGCACACACTGATGTAATTGAGCCTAAGCAATTGACCACCATGATCAGAAAGGCCAAGGATTGGATGTACAGTGATCTCATTCCATGTAGACTTATCTATAAATATATTATCTATCAGACTTTTACTGTTAACAGCAACCCTAGTTGGGAAATCTACTATTGTCATCAGATTATAAGACTCCATTAAATGTACTAAATCAGCTTTACTATTGCTCTCATTTAGGAAATCAACATTAAAGTCACCAGTAATTATCAAGTTCTTGGACTTTGAGTACAGTATGGATAATAAAGAGTCTAAGTGCTTAAGAAATACATTCAAATTCCCTGAGGGAGATCTATACAGTGCTAACACTACAGCCGTGAAGTCATTTACAGTAATCTCAACACCACATACTTCAATTTGTTGCTCTATACAATGGCTCTTTAAATCTAATGCATTGTAAAATATGTTGTTTTTTACATAAATTACCACTCCACCTTTTTCCATGATGGTTCTTGAGTAATGCGCTGCCTGACACACAGTATTACTTGGTTAGTACATCACCACAAACATATGGACCGGGACTGTACATGCTTTGACAGTTTGCTACGTCTCTCTCTTCTAGGACTGACATGGTAGCTGCCTTGCATTTCTTAATGACTCTGACCTTGTCAACCACAAACCGAAACTTAGTACAGTCATGATTTCCCTGAAGAGATTACATGACAGCAGAGACTTGTAAAATTGTGTTACCCATTTCTCTAGCCAGTGAAGATTCATTCTATACCTTCAGATACAGTGTCATTTAGGAGTAGAACAGCAAGAAATACGTAGCTCCTCTAACAGTAATGACAGTTTATCACCTCCCAACACTACATGTGCCAATGTTTCAGTGCATTTTTGAATATGTTTGTTAACAGATTCATCAACACAACAAAAATTTACGATCTCAGTAGCATCTTATTTCTTAACTCATACTTTACTATTCATCAGAATCTTCATCGCTGCTCTTTGATTCGTCAGAGCTCCCTGCTGTACTTTGTTTTATTTCATAGTCAGAATTAGTTGAAATACCACCTACCGTATTTACCCAAATCTAAGCCGCACTCAAACCTGAAAAATGAGACTCGAAATAAAGGAAAGAAAAAAAAAAAAATTCCCGAATCTAAGCCACACTTGAAATTTGAGACTCGAAGTTCAAGGGGAGAGAAAAGTTTTAGGCCGCACCTCCAAATCGAAACAAAGTCGGTCCATTGTAATATGAGACACAATTTAGGTCGAATGAATGACGATACAGCTACAGTAGTTTGGTTCGAGTCGTAAGCTTAGCAGTTAAGCTTTACCAGGTAGCCTTTGCTATGCGTCAGGCGCTCCATCCGTATTTATACTGGTACCCTTCCTTTTTCATGTGCTTCATCTGGTTTGAATCAATTGCTTATTTTGCTTTGATCTGATAAGTGCCGTTTTCCTTGTTATAGGCGTTTATGTCACTCTAAGCTGAAAATGCATTACTGTACTGTGTCATGCATTGTTTGTCGCATTCTGATAGTGCGTGTTTGCGGCCTGTCGTCACTCGTGGCATGGCTTGCTTTTGTGCACGCTACCACCGCCTACAATTAAAAAAAAAAAAAAAAAAAAAGAGAGAGAAATCATCTCATTAGCGAAACAATGGCAAGAGACTATTTGTTGTTACTTACACTGCTGCTTTCTTTGATAATGATCAACAAGAACCAAATAATAGACTGCGTATGATAGAACATGTTCTGAACGAGAGTTAGGTGAAAATATTTCTCCATTTGAAAATCTTTGCGGCCACTTCTTTAGTACATCAAATTCTGCACAGAAATTAGAGTCATCTTGGATATAAAAATCTAGTCAGTTGCCGTGCTTCATTTCTGACTGTATCACTATTAGGCATAAGAATAATATGAATATAAACATGACACGATACGTATATTCTTCCGCGTTTGCTGTTGTCTCACTCTAGTTTCGTAGTTTATTAGGCAGACAGGATTTAAATAAGATAGCAGCAAACACGAAAGAATACGTGGCAAAATGTTTATATTCGTATTACTCTTATGATGAAGAGAATACTGCATGTGATTCACATTTCATCAGGTTCCTATTAGCAACCGTCTCTTCTCACAGGTAGGAAAAAATTCAGAACATTGAGTTGGCCATATTGACAAACATCCCAAACAGTCTTGCCGGTCGGATTTTCGTAATACATTGAAGTTCTGCTACATTCGAAGATGAACAATACGGAATTTGTATTTACTTCGTTGGATAATGTATGAAAATTGTCTTCCACCTTTTTTTTTTTTTAATTTATTTACTGACGCAGAGGTTTTGGCGCCAGTATTTATCTTTGTGCCTACGAAGCATGCCTGTGTAGCGCTACATATATTCGACGGCAGAAATTAGTTGTTTCAGCACCTACTGACATTTTTCAGAACTTCCACTTGCTTTGCACTCGATTCCAAGCCGCATGCGGTTTTTTGGATTACAAAAACCAGAAAAAAAGTGCGGCTTAGATTTGAGTAAATACGGTACATCCTCTCCTTTGGATTCAACTTCTTAAGTATTATATTTCAAGTCAACACCTGCTAATCTGTGAGACCGAAATGATGAGCCATACTACTCTATTTCACTGTACCTGTATGTTTCATTTGTATAACATTTTATTCCATCATAGATGCTGCACTTATAGTTTCATATATGCATTGCAGCAGCAGACACAATAAAAGTAGCAATCAGCAGTGCTTAGTTTGTTGAATGGGTAAAAAATATGCCATTGTCCCAGTTCCACATATCCCCAAAATTTGATTCTGCCAAATTCTGTACTCTCTGAAATCGAATGTTTAATCCAAAGATGAAAGTGAACAAGTTTGATGCAGTATTGCTAATATTGTTTATTACTCATCTTGCTGAATGAAGTGCATACCATATCCTTTCTGAAAGGTTTGCAGAAGTAATGCACATACCAGTTTTCTAAAAACTTACATTGAGATTGTGCTCTCCTTCCTCTTGTACAAATTAGTAGAGCCCTTCGGATTACTCCACAATATGCCTCTTGGCAAGGTGGTAACGACAGTATTATGAAAAGGATAGATTGGCACTCACTGTATAGTGTAGATGTGTTGCTGGCAGGGGGGGGGTGGGGGTTGGGGGTGGGGGGGAAAAGGAACACCACCTATTATTAAACACGTAAGCTTTTGGTGCAAACCCCCCCCCCCCCCTTCCCTCACACACACACACACACACACACACACACACACACGCACACGCACACACATGCGCGCAAATGCAGATCACACATACATGACCACTGTCTCCGGCTGCTAGGGCCAGACTGGAAGCAACTGTGCATCATGGGAGAAACAACGGTCGGGTGTGTGTGTGTGTGTGTGTGTGTGTGTTTTTTGTCCACTTTGGAAGAAGACTTTCTGATGGAAAGCTTACGTGTTTAGTAGTCTTTTTGTTGTGCTTGTCTGTGACCTAACATCTCCTGTATACAGTGAATAGCAATGTATCTTTTTTATAATATGGTCATTACTCCAGCCTAGATTTCTATTGTTTGTTGCCTTTTAAGACCTTATAAAGACAGTTACTGACAATTTCTTTTTTCTTATTGGGGAAAAGTAAAACCATATGGGGGCCAGACGTAGATTGTAAATGAATATGGAATAGAGTATTTTTATTCTCCCTGTATGCAGTGTCAATAACGTCACCTCACACACTTCATTTCTGGCAGCACCTCCTTCTCAACACATGACTGTCCCCCACCACCTCACCATAGTCTTCAAGTTATATCCTATAGCACTTCTGGGTGGACAAATAGATGAAGGATGTAGTTTAAAACAGTATAACTAAACTTAAAAGTCAAACTGCCCTTTTATAGAGACTGCCATCATTATTTAAACATACTAAACAACATCAAAACAGTCAAAAGAAATTTTTTTTCAAAAGAGCGGAAAATTGTAGTGAAATTCATGAGAGGATTGTTTTAAATTGTTATATCTTAAATCAATAAGTATGTCAGCATTTCCCAGGATTTTCTGGCTTAATTAAGACTAGGTCATGCCACCACAGTGGTCAGACAGTGGACTTGACTTCCAGAGGACAACGGACCCGAATCCCATCGGGCCATCAAAATTTGGGTTTTCCTTGATTTCCCTAAATGATTTAAGACAAATGCTGGGATGGTTCCTTTGAAAAAGATGACATTCGGCTGAGGAAGCTAATTTCTGTGGCATGTCTGATGACACAGTGCTGGTGGAAGCACAAGTATTTCAGAGCACACCATTCATTGCACATTGTTAAACATAGGGCTCTGCTGCAGACAACCCCTGTATGTTCCCATGTTGACAACACAGTTGAATTACAATTTCTGTGGCTCAGGAGCATTGAGATTGGGCAGTGAATCAATAGAAATGTGTCATCTGGTTGAGTCATTCGAGTTTTGCATTACACCTACTTGACGGTTTTGTGCACATACACTGTCAACAGAGTGAATTGGTGCTTGAAAGGTGCACTTTGCTACAGACTTAGGCCAGTGGGAGCAATATTATGCTATGGAGGACATTCACCTGGTCTTCTATGGGTCCTGTGGTAGTAACTGAAGGCTCCATAACAGCTTTGTTCTGTGTGAACATTATTGTGCACTGTCCGCACCCTGTCCCTAATGAAGGTGACATGTTTCAACAATATGACTTTCAGTGTCACGAGGCCAGAATCAAATTCACCCCTTCTGAATCTGATGGAATACATCTGCGATGCTATCAGATACCAGTTCTGCACCCAGAAACCACTCATCTCCAATTTATGGGAATTACATGACCTGTGCTTAGACATGCGGTGCTGCATAATGCTGGGAACATACCTCACATAATGCTGGGAACATACCTGAAATTTGTTGAACTTGTCCCACACAAAATCACTGCTGTATTGTGTTCCAACAGTGGACAAACACATTATCAAACAGGAGGTCATAGTGTTTTGTCTCATCAGTTTATATATTCAATGCTTGAATGAAAGGTGTGCTCTTTTCCTTTTTTCTGCCATTGCGTGTATGTGTAAAGCTGGATGTTCTACCATTTGGGCTTGTTTATATGATGGCTGTCAGTGTTACCACCTGCACAGATACTAAATGCTCCTTTTCTGAAGACCTTTTATCTTGAGAACACTTTCAACTTTGTTTCACAAATGGCAGCACAGTTTCATGTAATTGTTAAAATAATACTTTCAGCAAAAGATGTGTGCGTTGGAGTGGGGAAAAAGATTGGAGATGTATGTAGTTTAATTTTCATAAATTGTTAAGAAGGTTAACAGCTTGGCATGCTAAGATAAATTCAGACATTCTCTAAAAAGAGAGAAAAAGATTAATTTAACAGAATCAGTGAGGTATGCAAATATAACAACAGACTTGTAGAACCATTATTTTGTAGGTTAGATTAGATTAGATTCAGCTTTTGTTCCAAGACCCAAAACATGAGACGATTCTCATGGGTGAGTAACATGCCAGAAAGTATAACATAAAAAATATAAAACATTTGAATACCCTGATCATTTGTCAGGAGATTGTCAAACTAGGTGAATACAATACAAACTGGAACAGCTAATATTTTCAGAATTGATACGCTGTCAGACTGAAACATTGTTATGCACTATTCATAAAGTTATCAAACAAAAAGTACATAATCTTGACTGTTATGACAAAGTGCTCTCAGAACTGAAATCTAACAGACATTCTTATTTAAGCTGGCCTAACAGCCACTGTTAAGATATTCATCTATTGAGTAGGATGAGTTACCTATCAAAAAGTCTTTCAAACTCTGTTTAAACCATGCTTGATCTGATACCAAGTTTTTAATGGTGTCTTTCTTCCACAGATAAATTGTGTTGTAATGCGAGGTTTTAATGAAGATGAAGTGTGCAGTTTTGTGGAGTTAACAAAAGAGAAAAATGTTGATGTAAGATTTATCGAGTACATGCCTTTCAGCGGCAACAAATGGAATGATGGGAAGATGGTCTCATTTAGTGAAATGGTCCAAATAATTAGAAAGCAGTGGCCTAATTTTGATCCTCTGCCCAATGGGCCCAATGATACCTCAAAGGTACGTGCAGTATTACGTATGAACATACATTGAAAATAATTTAATGTTTATGACTTACTACCAATCACAATAATACTTCACATCTGCTGGTGGTATGAGAGATGGACTGGTTTAGTTACATATTTCTCATCCCATTCAGTAAGTCTGTCCTGGCCTGGGTTTCTCTGCAGCTTTTCTACAACTCTCCCCATTTCCTAAACCTTGACAATCCTTTTCTTTCTTCCCTTTTCCGTCCCCTTATTGTTTCTGCCAGAAGAAGAAGCCACTGGCTCCGAAAGCTTGCACATTTCCATAACTTTACGGGGAAAACATTCTTTTTCACTTTTTTGGGTTTTTACCTGATTATAAAATTTGCAATTTTCCAAATAAAATGATATGTATATTACTTATAAACTTGCGTGGGAAGTATTTTATTTTATTTTCTAAAATATAATCTACACTAGTTGAAAATGTTAAAATTTTGACACGCATTACTTCAAGACCTAATAAAATCGGTAATTTTTTATATACAGGGTAGTCCATTGATCGTGACCGGGCCATATATCTCACGAAATAAGTGTCAAACGAAAAAACTACAAAGAACGAAATTTGTCTAGCTCGAAGGGGGAAACCAGCTGGCGCAATGGTTGGCCTGCTATAAGGCGCTGCCATAGCTCAAACTGATATCAACTGTGTTTTTTTAAATAGGAACCCCATTTTTTATTGCATATTCATGTAATACGTAAAGAAATGTGAATGTTTTAGTTGGACCACTTTTTTCGCTTTGTGATAGATGGCGCTGTAATAGTCACAAACATATGTCTCATAATTTTAGACGAACAGTTGGTAACAGGAAGGTTTTTTAAATTAAAATACAGAACGTAGGTACATTTGAACATTTTATTTTGGTTGTTCCATATGTGATACATGTACCTTTGTGAACTTATCATTTCTGAGAACGCATGCTGTTACGGCGTGATTACCTGTGATTACCACATTAATGCAATAAATGCTCAAAATGATGTCTGTCAACCTCAATGCCTTTGGCAATACGTGTAACGACATTCCTCTCAACAGTGAGTAGTTTGCCTTCCGTAATGTTCGCACATGCATTGACAATGCACTGACGCATGTTGTCAGGCATTGTCGGTGGATCACGATAGCAAATATCCTTCAACTTTCCCCACAGAAAGAAATCCGGGGACGTCGGATCCGGTGAACGTGCGGGCCATGGTATGGTGCTTTGACAACCAATCCACCTGTCATGAAATATGCTATTCAATACTGCTTCAACCGCACGCAAACTATTTGCCGGACATCCATCATGTTGGAAGTACATCGCCATTCTGTCATGCAGTGAAACATCTAGTAGTAACATTGGTAGAACATTATGCAGGAAATCAGCATACATTGCACCATTTAGATTGCCATCGATAAAATGGGGGCCAATTATCCTTCCTCCCTTAATGCCACACCATACATTAACCTGCCTAGGTCGCTGCTGTTCCACTTGTTGCTGCCATCATAGATTTTCCGTTGCCCAATAGTGCATATTATGGCGGTTTAGGTTACCGCTGTTGGTGAATGATGCCTCATCGCTAAATAGAATGCATGCAAAAAATCTTTCATCGTCCTGTAATTTCTCTTGTGCCCAGTGGCAGAACTGTACATGACGTTTAAAGTCATCGCCATGCAATTCCTGGTGCATAGAAATATGGTACGGGTGCAATCGATGTTGATGTAGCATTCTAAACACCGACGTTTTTGAGATTCCCAATTCTCACGCTTTTTGTCTGCTACTGATGTGTGGATTAGCTGCCCCAGCAGCTAAAACACCTACTAGGGCATCATCATTTGTTGCAGGTCGTGGTTGATGTTTCACATGTGGCTGGACACTTCCTGTTTCCTTAAATAATGTAACTATCCGGCGAATGGTCTGGACACTTCAATGATATCGTCCAGGATACCAAGCAGCATACATAGCACACGCCCCTTGGGCATTTTGATCACAATAGCCATACATCAACACGATATCGACCTTTTTCGCAATAGGTAAACGGTCCATTTTAACACAGGTAATGTATCACGAAGCAAATACCGTCCGCACTGGCGGAATGTTATGTGATACCACATACTTATATGTTTGTGACTATTACAGCAGCTGGCTGGAGTGGCCGAGCAGTGCTAGGCGCTACAGTCTGGAAACGCGCGACCGCTACGGTCGCAGGTTCGATCCTGCCTCGGGCATGGATGTGTGTGATGTCCTTAGGTTAGTTAGATTTAAGTAGTTCTAAGTTCTAGGGGACTGATGACCTCAGAAGTTAAGTCCCATAGTGCTCAGAGCCATTTGAACCATTTTTGACTATTACAGCCCCATCTATCACAAAGCGAAAAAAGTGGTCCAGCTAAAACATTCATATTTCTTTACGTACTACATGAATATGTAATAAAAAATGGGGGTTCCTATTTTAAAAAAAATGCTGTTGATATGAGTTTGACCCATGGCAGTGCCATCTACCAGGCCAACCATAGCGCCATCTGGTTTCTCCCTTCAAGCTAGACGAATTTCGTTCTTTGTAGTTTTTTCATTTGATGCTTATTATGTGAGATATTTGGCCCGGTCACTATCAATGGACCACCCTGTAGAAAGCTGTGGATTGCTGTGTTATAAAGGTTAAATTATGTGTTTGTATTGGTAGCACTGTCAAAAATAGTATCGTATCTTTTCATAGTATAAACATGCTTTGTATATCGAAGTGCTAACATTTTTCTGAGGAATAGTGACGAATAGACTGGTAAATCTCTCAAAAAGTATGACTCCAAAATGAAGTGTTTTTAAGAAATGTGGGTTTCATGGTAATAAATTTTTGAATAAAGAGAAACATTGTGTTCAGCATGTGGTGTGTGAAGTTACAGACAGTGAAATACTCGCAAACTCATGAGTATCTAGAGAAACACCCATTAGTGCTTCGAAGATTAAAATAAAACATAGTGATAACACAGTTATCTCAAAACAAAACTCATGTAAATGGTAGGTTAGGTTATATTCTGATACATCTACACATCGTAACAGGGGTGTTATGTGAATTTGTGTGTTGTATGTGGAGGGCCAGTTAGTTTACATGAAGACATTGAGGTATCAAATGGACTAGCCAGGAAACTTATCATTAATTCTGCCAGTTGTAAATATACTCATTCATTTTGGAGTTCTGATAAGTGTAAAGATAATTATTTTGAAATAAATGTTAGGTGGTTTTATGGATTGAGAGCTATTGGCAAAGGACACACTGCAGCAGAAACAATGTGTGTCGTGATGTATATGCCACGCCCACTTTGTAAAATGGACAAGTATGCAGGATTTATTGGAGCTGCTGTGAAATCCACTGCATGTGAGTCAATTAAGGGTGCTGCAAATGAAGCTGCTGAAATAAACGATGGTATGATTGACATATCAGTAGCTTTTGGGGCACTTGGTAGAAGCGCAGCTGAAGTTCTAAGAATTCTGTTGCTACAGTGACCAGTGGTGGATACTGGAAAGCTAATAGATTTCCAGATTTTAACCAAACATTCTTATAAGTATAAATCAGGGAATGAAGAAGGGCATATCTGTGACAGAAATTATGAAGGACAACTAGTCGTACGGAGGCCTGTGCAGCTGTTGAAATTTATAATCGATCTGTAAACTAAAGGGGAGTGTGTTACACTAAGTTCTTAGGTTGTGCAGACTCAAATGCATATAACAGTGTAGTAGCCACTCAGCCTTATGGTGAGAAGCTTATCACAGAACTGGAATGTGTTGGTCATGCCCTCCTGGATCTGGTTCATGGTGCAATTACCGCAATGCCCAGTACTCAAACAGGTCATACAGCCATAAACATTATATCCCAGCAGCAGTTGTGGATATCATAAAACCTGTTTACAGAGACCTGGCAATCCTGAATTATTGAAGAAGTGTCTGCATTGTCAGACTCAAAATCCCAATGAGTCGTTCAATAATCTTATAGCGTCAGTGTCGTCGTAACTGCCGTCTGCGTCACGTCTGCTGTGCAGCGAGCTATGCTGATTTAAGTATTAACTCTATTTTTCTTACTTGTAACTTCTTCTTCCGTGTGTTTTTGCTTTTAGGAAGCTTTAATTGTCGAGTGCTAGTAACAGTGTTCCATAGATTTTGTGTTTGTTTTGAATACAGTCAGAGAAAGTCTGTATAGTCAGCCATAGTGCCAGCAGTGCTAGTGTTTGTTTTCAATACAGTCCAGAGACAGGTAGTGCTATTTTCATTGTTTTCTACAGGAAGTGTCTAGTAACCACAGTGTAGTCAACTATCAGCCGCCTTTAGTGAATTAGCAGTCTAGTTATAAGTTGATTAACTCTCTACAGTAAATTGATTTCTTAAGATGGATAGGATGTGAGACTGCTGTGTACGGACACAGGAGGAGCTGGCCACTGTTCGCAAACAGCTGAACGTGTTGATGGCCGCGGTTAGCCGTCTTCAGGCAGTGGTGAGTCTGGTGCGTTGCATGTTACACCCCAGGTGTTACATGCTTCACCCACTGACCCTGCTGTCGACACATCTTTGCGGATACCGGGCACGGTTGTGCCACCCTCTTCCCAAGGGGAGTGGCGGGTTCAGCGGCGTTCGCGGTGCACGAGGTGGAGGGTCAGTGTGGAGGCTGGCCGTGTGGCATCGCCCGTTCTGCCTGTGAGTGGACATGTGGCCACTCCTTCAGCAAGGTCCGAGCAGGCACATGGGGGGAGGGGTTTATTAGTTATTGGGAGCTCCAACGTTAGGCGGGTGATGGAGCCACTTAGGGAAATAGCGGAAAGGTCGGGGAAGAAGGTCAGTGTTCACTCTGTCTGCTTGCCGGGGGTCTCATCCGAGATGTGGAGGAGACCGCGCCGGCAGTGATAGAGAGCACTGGGTGCACCCGACTGCAAATTGTTGCTCATGTCGGCACCAATGACTCCTGCCGTCTGGGTTCAGAGGTCATCCTCAGTTCGTTCAGGCGGTTAGCGGAGTTGGTGAAGGCGGAAAGCCTCGCGGGGTGGAATCTGAGCTAGCTATTTGTAGTATCGTTCCCAGAACCGATAGTGATCCTCTGGTTTGGAGCCGAGTGGAAGGCTTAAACCAGGGACTCAGACGATTCTGCGGAGATCTGGGGTGCAAATTTCTCGACCTCCGCTATCGGGTGGAGAAATGTAGGGTCCCCCTGAATAGGTCACGCATGCACTACATGCAGGAAGTGGCTACAAGGGTAGCGGAGTATATGTGGAGTGCACATGTGGGTTTTTTAGGTTAGAGAATTCCCTCCCTAGGCCCGACAAGACACCTCCTGAGATGCGGCAAGGTAGGAGTAGACAAAATGCAACAGGGAATAACAATATTAATGTGCTAATAGTAAACTGCAGGAGCGTCTATAGAAAGGTCCCAGAACTGCTCTCATTAATAAGCGGTCACAATGCCCACATAGTACTAGGGACAGAAAGTTGGCTGAAACCAGATGTAAACAGTAATGAAATTCTAAACTCAGATTGGAGTGTATACCGCAGAGACAGGCTGGACAGTGAAGGGGGAGGCATGTTTAAAGCAATAACAAGTGCAATAGTATCGAAGGAAATTGACGGAGATCCGAAATGTGAAATAATTTGGGTGAAGGTCACGGTTAAAGCAGGCTCAGACATGGTAATGGGATGTCTCTATAGGCCCCCTGGCTCAGCAGCTGTTGTGGCTGAGCACCTGAAGGATAATTTGGAAAATATTTCGAGTAGATTTGCCCAACATGTTATAGTTCTGGGTGGAGATTTTAATTTTCCGGATATAGACTGGGAGACTCAAACTTTCATAACGGGTGGCAGGGACAAAGAATCCAGTGAAATTTTTTAAGAGCTTTATCTGAAAACTACCTTGAGCAGTTAAACAGAGAACCGACTCGTGGCGATAACATATTAGACCTTCTAGTGACAAACAGACCTGAACTATTTGAAACAGTTAACGCAGAACAGGGAATCAGTGATCATAAAGCGGTTACTGCATCGATGATTTCAGCCGTAAATAGAAATATTAAAAAAGGTACGAAGATTTTTCTGGTTAGCAAAAGTGACAAAAATCAGATTTCAGAGTACCTGACGGCTCAACACAAAAGTTTTGTTTTAAGTACAGATAGTGTTGAGGATCAGTGGACAAAGTTCAAAACCATCGTACAATATGCATCAGATGAGTATGTGCCAAGCAAGATCGTAAGAGATGGAAAAGAGCCAGCGTGGTACAACAACCGAGTTAGAAAACTGCTGCGGAAGCAAAGGGAACTTCACAGCAAACATAAACGTAGCCAACACCTTGCAGACAAACAAAAATTATGTGAAGTGAAATGTAATCTGAGGAGGGCCATGTGAGAGGCGTTAAATGAATTCGAAAGTAAAGTTCTATGTACTGACTTGGCAGGAAATCCTAAGAAATTTTGCTCCTATGTCAAAGCGGTAGGTGAATCAGAACAAAATGTCCAGACACTCTGTGACCAAAAAGGTACTGAAACAGAGGATGATGGACTAAAGGCCGAAATACTAAATGTCTTTTTCCAAAGCTGTTTCACAGAGGAAGACTGCACTGTAGTTCCTTCTCTAGATTGTCGCACAGATGACAAAATGGTAGATATTGAAATAGATGACAGAGGGATAGAGAAACAATTAAAATCACTCAAAAGAGGAAAGGCCGCTGGACCTGATGGGATACCAGTTCAATATTACACAGAGTATACGAAGGAACTTGCCCCCATTATTGCAGCAGTGTACCGTAGGTCTCTACAAGATCGTAGTGTTCCAAAGAATTGCAAAAGGGCACAGGTCATCCCCGTTTTCAAGAAGGGACGTCGAACATATGTGCAGAACTGTAGACCTATATCTCTAACGTCGATCAGTTGTAGAATTTTAGAACATGTATTATGTTCGAGTATTATGACTTTTCTGTAAACTAGAAATCTACTCTGTAGGAATCAGCATGGGTTTCGAAAAAGACGATCGTGTGAAACCCAGCTCGCGCTATTCGTCCACGAGACTCAGAGGGCCTTAGACACGGGTTCCCAGGTAGATGCTGTGTTTCTTGACTTCCGCAAGGCGTTCGATACAGTTCCCCACAATCGTTTAATGAACAATTTAAGAGCATATGGACTGTCAGACCAATTATGTGATTGGATTGAAGAGTTGCTAGATAACAGAATGCAGCATGTCATTCTCAATGGAGAGAAGTCTTCCGAAGTAAGAGTAATTTCAGGTGTACTGCAGGGGAGTGTCGTAGGACTGTTGCTATTCACAATATACATAAATGACATTGTGAATGAAATCGGAAGTTCACTGAGGCTTTTTGCGGATGATGCTGTGGTATATCAAGAGGTTGCAACAATGGTAAATTGTACTGAAATGCAGGATGATCTGCAGCGAATTGATGCATGGTGCAGGGAATGGCAATTGAATCTCAATGTAGACAAGTGTAATGTGCTGCGAATACATAGAAAGAAAGATCCCATATCATTTAGCTACAATATAACAGGTCAGCAATTGGAAGCAGTTAATTCCATAAATTATCTGGGAGTATGCATTAGGAGTGATTTAAAATGGAATGATCATATAAAGTTGATCGTGGGTAAATCAGATGCCAGACTGAGGTTCATTGGAAGAATCCTAAGGAAATGCAATCTGAAAACAAAGGAATTAGGTTACAGTACACTTGTTCGCCCACTGTTTGAATACTGCTCAGCAGTGTGGGATCCGTACCAGATAGGGTTGATAGAAGAGATAGAGAAGATCCAACAGAGAGCAGCATGCTTCGTTATAGGATCATTTAGTAATCATGAAAGCATTACGGAGATGTTAGATAAACTCCAGTGGAAGACTCTGCGGGAGAGACGCTCAGTAGCTCTGTGCGGGCTTTTGTTGAAGTTTCGAGAATATACCTTCACCGAGGAGTCAAGCAGTATATTGCTCCCTCCTACGTATATCTCGCGAAGAGACGATGAGGATAAAATGAGAGAGATTAGAGCCCGCACATAGGCATACCAACAATCCTTCTTTCCACGAACAATACGAGACTGGAATAGAAGGGAGAACTAATAGAGGTACTCAAGGTAGCCTACACCGTCAGGTGGCTTGAGGAGTATGGATGTAGATGTAGATGTAGACCAAAAAACGTTTTTCTTGTAATGAAGGCACTAAAGTGGGGGTCAGTCATGCTGTTATTGCTTTTAATGATGGCAACATTGGTAGCGTGAAAGTGCTACAACATATGGGAATTAATTCTGGAGCAAACTGCATCAGAGAATTTGAATGGATGGACAAGGTTTGCAATGGTAAAGCACTGTATGCAGCACAGTTGGCCACTACGGAGTCCAGAAAGAAGAAAACAAGAAAAAACTTAAAAAAGGTCAAGAGGATGATATACAGTATGGTGCAGGGTGCTTCTGAGTGACTAAAAATAAAATGTTAAGCATATATTGAGTTACAGTCTATTAAAACTTTAAAAACTCTTCTTGAAAATTTAGATTTTCTCTTGCATTTTTCCCTAAATCTCAGAAACTACTTCGAGTAGCGAATTAAAATTTTCAGGGAGTAATAACATACGTATTCTGAGTCTTCTGAACTAAAAGAAGAACATAATATTATGCATAAATAAAATTATTTAGAATAACATACAAAAAAGTACACAAAATTTTAACTGTGTAATTAAAAAATTGCATTTCCAAAAGCAGTGGCTGAAATGCAATTATTGTAAGACTCAGAACATATAGTTTAATGTCCTGTAAAAGTTTCTTGTCAATGGCTACAGTTGTTCCTGAAATACGGGGAAGTTAAGTCACCAAATTTAACATTGTCAGGATAGGGCGTTCAAACTCCCCTTAATGCACATTTTCTCCTTCCTCCACTTGGTGAGCAACACATTTATAGTATTTACACAACAGCAGTAGCTATTTTCTTACAATTTCTTTTTGAATGAGTGAACACTTCTGTGGCACGTGCAACCGTTTACAGATAACAGCTGATGGCAATTTGGAGGTGTGTCTCTTTGGGTATTCAGAGATATCTCTCAGGTGAGTGATGAAACATAGAATAATCATGTCCAAGTGAAAATTCATGCGAGGAAACCATAAAATTACTAGAAGACTGACAGACTGATCAGTATTTTACCTTCAGGAGGTGAAATTCCAAAACTTCTTATAGACACATTCGTTCCTCTTGTCCTCACATTAGTCATGGAGTCCGAGTGACCTTTGAGACCTTCAGAAACTTATCCCTCTTTCCTCTCTCATGAAGGAACTGATAGTTCCAAATGCTGAGTATAGAATAATACTTTCAAACTGTTTGCCATGCACATTAGGTATGTGGTTGGTATATGGAAGAGATAAACTGCAGTTAAATCCAGCAGGTATGAAATGAGTAATCTTTTCTTGAAGTTTTCAGCTTGCACCCTCCTCCCTCCCAGACATACAAACCAGATACCTCTAGCTAAATAATTTGTGAGTATATATAATTTGCCTCTGTCAACATCATGTTACACTAACCTATTTGTGAGATTAAATTAAAGGAAAGTAATCAGAACTGGAAATTATGTAAAGACATTTTTGGCTATGTCCCTGTGTTGTATTAAAGTTAACACAGTATTTCTGTCCATGTGATGGTAACTATGATTCGCCAGCCACCGTTGCCGAGCGGTTCTAGGTGCTTCAGTCCAGAACTGTGCGACTGCTACGGTCGCAGGTTTGAATCCTGCCTTGGCTCAGATGTTAAGTCCCATAGTGCCCAGAGCCATTTCAACTGTGATTCATGATTATCAGAGTCTATATGTTCCAAATAAAAATTGGAACTTCATGTGTATAAATGTACAAATTATTAGACAATGGGACCAACAACTGACACTTTTAAATTGATGACTAGACTAAGACTTGGCGATAAGTTTGTTTCAGGACATGGTAAGGGGGGTGAGGGGTGGGAAGAATCAGCTCTCTCTTTGTGAGCATACCAGAAATCCTTTATCAACCGAAGGTAAAATAAGATATAAAAATACAGGGTCAAACAATTAATTTAAGTATCTTAAAAACCAAATGACTAATAAAATTGGAAGCTAAGAAAAGTAAGTTCATAGTAAGTAGGGTGAAACACAGGGGGCTGCAACATATTGCCATTGTTGTTTGACTTGTCTATCAAAGAAAAAAGAAATGGATCAAAAGAAAATAAAAGTGAGAATGGAAATGTATCAGAAGCAAATAGGAATAAGCAAGGAACATATTCTTTAATTAAAAAAAAAAAAAAAAGACATGTGAGGCAGATGTTCCTACAATTTTATGTTCAAAGCACAGCAGCCTGTGAAAGCAAAATATTTATGACATTGAAAAAAGAAAATCAGTGAGTGAAAAGTGTGTGTAGGTGAATTGTGGTGAAAGACTGGATATTGGAACTTCTGTTATGCTGCCCAGTATTAGTTGACTTGGTAGTAAAGGAGCAAGTTTGCAAGGGCAGATAACTGTTTGGCTACGTAAAATAGAGTGGGAGTATGGAAAAGCTAGTCCAACATAGGATGAAAAAGATAACAGCAACTTAAAAAATGAACCCCATGAACCCCATTCCCATCTAGTGAATGCAGTGGTTGACAATATCTTGTGACATTCACGTATAAGGCTCAAACTATAATTGCTAAATAAAAATACAAAATGTTGACAAGACTGTTCTAAGCTGTCACTCTCTTTTGAAACAAGGGTGTTTAAACCAACAAACACGCAGGAAAGCAGGGACAACTCACACACTAGAGAAGGATGGGCAGTATCATTGAAGGAGTGAGCATGAACCGTGTGGAATATGTGTGGTACAAGTAAAAAAAAAAAAAAGTAATGATAGTAAAATTCCAATCCCGGGAGCGGAAAGACTTACCTTAGGGGGAAAAAGGACAGGTATACACCCGCACACACGCACATATCCATCCACACATACAGACACAAGCAGATAATATATGTCTGCTTGTGTCTTTATGTGTGGATGGATATGTGCGTGTGTGCGAGTGTATACCTGTCCTTTTTTCCCCTTAAGGTAAGTCTTTCCACTCCCGGGATTGGAATGACTCCTTACCCTCTCCCTTAAAACCCACTTCCTTTCGTCTTCCCCTCTCCTTCCCTCTTTCCTGATGAGGCAACAGTTTGTTGCGAAAGCTTGAATTTTGTGTGTATGTTTGTGTTTGTTTGTGTGTCTATCGACCTGCCAGCGCTTTCGTTCGGTAAGTCACCTCATCTTTATTTTTATATATAGAAGTTTATTATTTTATTTACCGGTCTTGCAGTTTCCTTGATTTCTTGCAAAGTACAGTACAATGAAAACCTACCATATTGCATAACAAGTAGATGAGTATAAACTTCAGAATAGCATCATCGCCATTAAATGACCTATGTTTTCTTTACTAACAAGAGAAGGGACAGAAGCAATAAACACAAAATCAGAACTGCTTTTGCTTGATTACAGCAGGGACAATAATTTTTAACATCTACATTTACAACAGATCATATTTACAAAATGTTTTCGAAATTTGCTCTGTTTGCTCAAATGAAAGTATTGCACTGCTCAATCATTCATTTACACTCAACCCCGACTGCTGCACATGCTGTGGGGTGTGTCATCTGGTTATGTCATATGTTCAGTGTTTCTCACCAATTTTTGGGGTATTTTGAAATGTACAAAAAGGAAAATGCAGAAAGTTATCACATTTTGCTGCACATTACCTGCGTCACAGAAAAATAATGTATACAAATCTTCTCAGATTTGCCACTGAATAACTTTGTCCAAGCCTCACAATATTTCACCAACACAACTGTTCGTCATCTTCAGGTAGTGGTGGGTCCTGTCATCACTGCTGCAAGATGTGGCTGGTGATATTCGCACAGCAGAATTGAAATTTGTCAGGCTAGAAGCAGGAGTACGAATGTGTGGACAGGCACTCCCAGTTGGATGTAAATGCCATTCATAGTAGCCTTCTGCTTATGTGTTGTGGGCAATGACTGCACTTCTGGACACTCGTGTGGTTAAGAGCTGAATTAACTCTCTGCAAGGTACTGCATCAGGTCATACATCGGAGGATCTGGTTTCTACTGTTTTAATTTCATGGCAGTCAGTGCTGGATTCTGGGCAGTGCTTAGTCAAAATTCCATATTCCTGTTGGTAAGATTGCCCACCGTATGGATACATGCCTCATTCTTAAAAACACAGTCCTAGAGTGATGATGCTGAGGATAAAATTTCAGTCCTCTTGGGAAACGTGTGGTGCCCTGTATTCAGGCAGTGTTCTGCTACCATTAATTTACTGGGTGGCATTTTTGTCAGCGCTGTTGAACACAGTGTTCTTGCACAATGTGAGGTGTCTGCCCTATATAAGGTTTCCCATAATGGCATCAGATCTTATATATGATCTGTGTTTTCTAAGGTCAAGATTGTCTTTAACTGAACACAAACAATTCCTTAGTTTTGCTGGTAGACGAAAAACACACTTGATTCTGTTTCTCTTAGCGATTCTTTTAATTTTGAAAACATGCCACTGAAATATGGCAAGAAAGCCATTTGCAGTGCTTGTCTAAGTATCTTCATTTACATCTCTACACTGAACTTGCTTTGCTCAGAACACATTGCAAATCTGTTTACAAGAATAAACATTCTGCTGGAACACTGTTCTTAGGTGTTACAGTTCACCAGGCAGACTGTCGGTATCTGAAATCACGTGTGCTCTATGTGCCAGGGAGTGTACGACACTACCACATTGTGCAGGGTGACGGCAACTTTTGGACCTCAAATATAACTCTGCGTGTATCAGTTTGCAGTAGAGACTAAGCCCCAGTGCTATGTCAGCTTTTCTTCTAACCGTGACATCCAGGAATGGTAAGCTGCTATCTTTTTGTACTTCCACAGTGAACTGAATATTCAGATGGAGCGAGTGCAAATGCTGCAGGGACATAGGTAGTGTCTGTATTATGTGGGCCACACCACAAATGTCTCTTCAGCATTCTGCCAGAAGGAGGAATGTTGGATATTTACTAAGGGAAATAGAGGATCTCCCATGGGAACACTGTCCACTTGATTAAAGTAGTTGGTGTTACATAAGAAATAGGATGAGGTATGCACATGTTTAAACAGCATCACAATTTCTTTCTCAAACTTGCTGCTAATAACCTCTAATGAGGGCTGCAGGGACACTTTTGTAAGTAATGATATAACATTTGAGCTAACTAAAAGATCTGAAAGTTCTAGTTTAAGCATCTTCAGGTATTCTATGAAATCCTCTGAATTCTAAATATGATGGTCATAGACATCCACATGATAAATTTCAAAGCTGTCACGTGGAAATTGCCAGTTGCATCTTGCAGCAGTGATGGTGGAAATCACCACCACCTGAAGATGCCAAAACGTTGTGTCACTGAAATATTGAGGGAGGGACTTGCATAATGTTATCTGGTGGGGAACCCAAAGTGTTTTTGCAACAGATCTATCAGGCAAGCCTGAAAAGTCACATATACTCCAAGCAGTAAGTACCTGTCGTAAAATGATCACATTAGTGAGCTTGGCAATTAATTAAGAGTTTATCAATAAATTTGGCTTCATTTTGCAAGAAATTGTGCTGTGTTCCAGTACTCCCTCTTCAACAAAACTAATGTCAGTTTCTGCTCCACCTCTTCAGCCCGAGATCCTATGTATACTCTTGAGCATTTGTGTAAGATACCTGTTTATTTATAAAAATAAAAGTAACTTCTATCATGACTTTCCCATTCTTGTCCAGTGGGTTTGTTATCCTGCTGTTGCCTACTGCAGACTACAAGATTACTGTTGAAGATTTCTGCAAAGTTTTTCTTCCTTTTTAGTGTACCAACATTTCACTGTGTGGTAATTGCCTGGTACTGTTTAACGGGTGTTTTAACTGTTGTTTCAGAGATGCAATACGAAGCAAATGCAGTGAGGATGACTTGCTTGCCATGATTGGGGCAGCAGTGAGAAGAAAGAAGAAACAACATGAAGGTAAGATACATTACAGCAAATGTAACTCTGTAGATAGAAAGAAAATTTCTGCTTAACAAGTCATAGCAAACATAAGAGCAAAATAGAATGAAAAGCAACAGTGATAGAACCTGTGTTTTTTGTGTAAACTTGGATTTAATTTTTTATTTAGTATTCATTCTGATTAATGCCCATTGGTCAACAGTATATTTCAGCCCTAGAATTTGGTTCTGCAAGGTCCACCAGATAACCATATATGGCTGTTGTAACTCCTTTATTGGACTTCAGAAGTTTTCCAGCAACAAATCTTTTTTTTTCTTTCTTTCTTTCTTTTTTTTTCTTTTTTAAAAAAAAGCTAAAATGCAGAAAACATCATAAAGCAAACACTCACAGAAAAGCATCAGTGTCCTTGAAACAATGGAAACTCCAGTAGGAATATCAACAATGTTGGAAAAGACAGATTACTACTTACTGATGAAGGCTGTGGCTGAAAGCTTTATGTAAGTGTCTTTTAATTCTTCCCATCTGCAGCCTAAGGTATCTTCTTTATGGTAAGTAGCAGTCTGTCTTTTCCTTCATTATTCATTAGTGTTCTTTTTTTTTATTGCTGTTTAGCAAGCATCGTGTGGTATATAAGGGATGTGAATAGCGTCAGATGTTGAATCATCACTCTGGAGGATATGAAGGTGCTGCATATTGGTGTGAGACAGCATTATCTGATGAGAGTTTGAAAGAAACTCATTGTGGATGTCCATTTGGTCGCCTGGTTAAACCTTGCAACATCTGTATTTTTGGAGTATTTGGATCTGACAGTGGCCTGATGTTGGAAAGTAAGGGCTTACTCATCATCAATGTTCCAGTTGACTACATCAGACCACTACAAGGGAGCATCACTGTGTAGTGTACTGAGTACATTGTAACCTGTTCACGTCTGTGACTGCCATCTGAGAACAAGTACAGTAAACTCTTGTGCAGCTACACTTTTGGCTAGCTAGATTGACACTTGACAAGTTTCAATTTGCGTGCACCTGGAGCCAAGCATTTGCTGGTGTTTTTTGGCAATCTACTGCTAATCAGTGCACTGGTGCGTGTCAAAAGTCCAAGTATCGTCAATTCGTGCGTGTGTTGGTTGAAGCTCTAGTGCGTTTCTTATTCGTATTGCATGGTTTCATGCCACTGCCATCTATTGGAACTCCTTGGAAGTACAGTACATACAGTATTGTTCTATGGAGCGCAACGTAGGCCTGTCGAAACTGACAATTAGAGTGCGCCGCCTAACACTTTCCACTTGTTGTCGGTACATCAAAGCTGAGTGTTTAACAGTGAACGTACAACACCCTGTTGTGTTGCCACGTGGGCTTGGGTAGAACAGAGGAAATGGCATAGATGTATCGAATGCTTTCATTTGATGGCTGCCACAGCCTGGTTTCAAAAATCAAAAGTTTGTCTAGTGCATCTCGAGTGTTGTCAAGTTGTGCATTTGTGTGTTTCTGATTTGAGGTTTTGTGCTCCCACTATGTGCCTTAAAGTGTCCAGAGATAAAAGGGGCCAAAAACCATAAAGGACTCAGTCGAGTGTCTGTAAAAAGAACACTGAACGTGACTACGGGCACGTAACATAAAATGAATGTGATCTTGTTGGAAAAAGAGCATCACACTTTGCAGAGAATTGATGCTGGTGAGCCACCCACAAAAGTTGCTGCAGAGTAGGAGTACAATTACTGATCGGAAGACAAATCGATCAGGAATTGAAAAATTTTTGTTCCATCCAAGCATTGGGCAGCGCAGTGAAATCTTGAAAAACAATGAGAAAAGGTGCACATCCTCAGTTAGAAGAGGCATTATTTTTGTGGCACGAATAAATAAGAGCCAAAGGTGTGTCAGTTTCAGGTCCTCTAATTTGTCAAAATGAGCTAATGAGCTGATAGAAGGAAAGAAGCAAGAATTCCTCGGAAGTAATGGCTGGCAGGATCATTTCAAGAAGCAGCATGGCAGCCATGAAATTGCCATCAGTGCCAAATCATTATCTGGGGATGAAGCTGCTATGCTGATTTTAAGAAGAAACTGCACACAATCATTGACAAAGGAGGCTATACTGACAATCAACTTTACAAATGTGATGAAACTGGGTTGAATTACAAAATGCTGCCAACGAAAACCCTTGCCTCTAAAGAAGAAGAAATGGCTTCCAGATACAAAAAAATCAAAGAAAGATTTACTGTCCTCGCTTGCAGTAATGCCACTGGCAATCATAAACTGTGTCTTACTTTAATTGGCAAATCCAAAACACCAAGAGCATTTAGACACCAACCAACCAGCTTTCCCACTGAGGTACACGAATCAGTCTTAAGGCATGTATGAACAGTGCCGTGCCATCTTCAGAGAGTGGTTCCAGGCAGAGTTTGTTTCAGCTGTAGTAAATTACATGGAAGGAAAAGGACTTCCTTGAAAAGCGCTACTTCTTGTGGACAATGCTCCTTCTCACCCAGGTGATCTGCAAG
This sequence comes from Schistocerca americana, assembly GCF_021461395.2. NCBI lineage: Eukaryota > Metazoa > Arthropoda > Insecta > Orthoptera > Acrididae > Schistocerca > Schistocerca americana. Next base: position 9,172,817 of record NC_060130.1, on the reverse strand, counting down.
ATGGGGATATCAAAGTTGTATTTCTTCCACAGAATGTCACATCTCTATGTCAACCGATGGACCAAGGTATTCTTGAGGCGATGGAAAAACATTACAGACACAAGATGCTGGAATACTTAATAGGTGTGATTGATGCTGCAGATGATTTTGTGGAAGCTCTTAAAAAAATTGATGTTTTAAGTGTCATTCATTGATTGCTGAAGCTTGGAATCTAATTCCTCCAGTTCCTCTTGTTAGGTCTTGGAAAAAACTCTTAGATCGTAAGGCAACCTAAGTGGTGGGAAGGAGGAGACAACACCGAAACTCAAGCTGACATAATTTTGGTGAATTTACTGGAGAAGCTGGTTGTAAAGACACACACTTCGAAGACATTGAAGAGTGGATGGAAAATGGCATTTTTTCATGTGAGTGAGGATGAAATCGTCCAAATTGTGACCGATCATAAAGCGTTAGAAGACTATGTTTCTGATGATGAATCAGAGAAAAATATTCCTCACACATTCTGTTACGAAGTGATCCAAACTGCCCTGGAGTACATCAGCCAACAGGAGGAGACGATTTATCCTGAAATAGTTTGATTTCAACGTTGGAGATGTATTGTTGCAGCAATAGTTTCTCAAGCAAAAAAAAAAAAGAAAAAAAGACATTCGTGACTTCGTTACCAAAAAATAAACTCTAATGAAGCATCCTAGAACTTCTATGTCCATAACTTAAAAAGTTTTTTTTTTTTTTTTTTACTTTTCTTGAAAGTTCCTCTGAACAGACTTTTCGTTCCTTTGAGTAATCTCTAGATTTGTTTCATAATTTTGTTCAGTAGTTTATTTTTTATTCAAAAGAGTAGGTAATAAAATTAAAACTCCTGTTTTTTCCTGCTGCCAAATAAGGGAGATTTTTTCTGTAAGAATGCAAAATAAACGAGCTTTGTTATACAGCATTTAAAAACTTTGAGTTTTCAATCATAGTTTGGTGCCTTTGTAACATGTCAACACAATTTTTTCAGTAAAAAAGTGTAGGGTTATTTGCAACCATATCAGTAATGTTTTACATACCCTACGCGCGTTTTACGATCGTATTTCGCAATATTGACGCAATTTGGAGTGTTCACATGTGAAAACAGGGGGACTTTGATTTATCTGGAATTTTCGTTATCGGAACTGACCACCGTCCTGATCATTTCGGATAAACAGGAGTTCACTGTAATAGTCTCCTTGCAACATGCTGTGTCATACAGCTAGGAGCAGCCAGACTATGGAATTGCCGTCCTGCGCATAGGCTGCCATTAACACCCAAGCAAATGACTGCATGTGAAGTGGTGCCATGATCAAGAAGTACGTACTGCTAATGAATGGCGTCACATTATGTTCACTGATGAGTCCCAGTCCTGCACTGCTCCAAATGACTATCGTGGAGAAGTTTGACAGTGACCCGGGGAGATGGGGAGAGGTCCCATTCTTCCACATTTTGGGGGGGGGGGTGGGTCACAAAGGAGTCCCATGGTGTGGGGAGCCATTGGGTATGACTTCAGGTCACGGCTTGTAATGGCCGTGGGAACTCTGATGGTACAGCAGTGTGTAATAGTATTGTGGTGCTATTTTTCAACAGGCCGGTGCTTGTCCACATGTAGTATGTGTCTCTTTAAATTGTCTGTGTGATGTTGATATACTCCTGTGGCCAGCAAAATCCCCATATCTGTCCCCGATATAACATTATGGGACCAACATGGACGTCAACTCCATCCCACTGCCTGTATCCATGATTGCAATGTCCAGTTACAACAGTTGTGGATCACCTTTCTCAGGAGGGTATGCAGCAGCTTTACGACATCCTCCCGCACTGTCCAGGCCAGACAGGGTGCATTGCTGTATTGATAAGTGGGCTCAAACTGATAAGTTCTGTGTAAATTTGACTCTGTTTTGTTATCACTGAAATAACATCACATACCCTCTAAATTAGCTATGTTTCAATTTGTTTTCTCCCCACCTTCTGAGTGTCTCACTTTTTTTCAAGCAGTGTAATTTAAGACAGACATAAGAATATGAAAATGGGATGGCATATCACATTGCTATTCAACTATGCCCCTAAGAAAATTGTAAGATAATGGAGAAGAGCAGGTGCACTATTACACTGACTAGAACGTAAACTTAAAGATAGAATTATATTGTGTAACCTATACCGATGACATAATACTAATTGACAAAAACATCACTGATATGCTAAAGCAATTTGAAATATTAAGGGAGCAAGCTAGGAAAATTGGACTACTAATTTCACCTGGAGAAAAAATTCTTGGCTGATACCAAAATGGCACTGGGTGAACTTATATAGGCAATGACATAGTATTCGGTGTTAAATAGTTTAAATAATTAGGTGAAAAAGACCACTGAACATCATAATGAAAAGAAGGCCATAGAATCCAGACTTCAGAAAGTACAAACTGTCTCTCAGTTAACTAAAAGTATTTTTCCTGGAACTCTAAAATCTAACATTGTACAACAGTGATCAAATTAGAATTTCTTTATGCATGAGAGAGACTCTTTGTCCAACACAAGACATGAAAACAGCAAACTGAATTAGAAGAATGTAAAATTGTAGTAAAAATCTTAGGTCCAAGAATAAAGGGTGGGATACATCACACAGAACCCAGTGTGAAATCTCCAGGCAAATTCCTAAAAGCTCTTGTTACAATGTGTCTCCAAGGAATCCAACTTGTGGGACATACAGAAAGAATGTATCCAAACAGGCAGCTCATTGGATTCCCACATACTTGAAAAATAAGATCCTACTGATGAAAACAAACAGGAAGAGACCTTAAGAAATTGGAATCACCACATTTACAGTATTCTGATGTAGTGATGAGTCACACAGAGTGCAGTTTCGCGGTAGCTTGATCGATGCTTGTACTTGTGTATGTAGTATATGCAAGTGTGTACAGCGTCTCTTCTGGTGTACTCACGATATGCTAATTTAGTGGCCGAGCAGTAAACCGGATCCCTACTCGGTTCCAGTGTGCTGTGCTAATTATTCTTCTTCACTTGACGTTTATGCCTGGAGCTGCAAGAGAGGCCATTTTCCAGATAATGCCACAAAAACAACAAATTCTCAGATATCAGTTTAACTTACACGCTTCAACATCATAGACAACATTTCACATTAATATGTTGCAGAACACTAGATTAGTGTTAAAATTGCCAGAGTAAACATTGTTCTCCATGTGACAGATTGTCAAAAGATGTCCAAAATCGATAAATTTTATATCTCTGCACAGAGAAGCAGCTGGTTGCTCATTGTCATCTGTGGTGCTAATCAATGGGTCGAGCTCGTTGCTGGCACAGCGCCACCTCAGAGAAAGTGGCCCCTCATCCCAGCAGGTGTCGATGTTTAAACACCCGTATAGCTCCCAAGACTTACTGCGTCTGTGGATAACTCCATCTCTGCACAGAACTTCCCACATTTCCCACACAGTGGGCCCTCGTGTCTCTTACACACAATAAATCTTCAAACTTATTTCATTGGCTAAGTTAAATTTCGAGTGTGATGTGCTATTTCGTAAAAAATAGCAAACGGTAGACATGGATGTTATTGTGACTCTTTCCTAAGGCAACATTTGTGTATTACACTTGTAGAAGTGCACTGCAACATAAAACAGTAGACCGTAAGTTCAAACAATGGAAACTCCAGGTTGGAATATCAGCAGTGTAGGAAAAGATAGAGTGCTAATTACCATAAAGATGGCACGTTAAAATGCAGACAGGCACAGTTAAGACACTTACACATAAGCTTTTGGCCACAACCTTCATCAGAAAAAGAAATAGAAATACACACCATTCATTCACACAAGCAAGCACACCTCACACACACATGACCGCCAACTCCGACAGCTCAGACCAGAATGCTAGTCTGTAAGTTTGCTACACAATAAAATAATTATTCTGAGCTACAAGAAAAATGGATTCAAAGAACTAAACAGCTTGAAGAAAAAAAAGGGAAGCTCCCTGAAGCAACGTAGTTTCACGAGTGTGCATACCAGTGGTAAATTATGAGAGTCGCAACTCTCTGAAATGGATACAAAGGCCACCAGATTGCATTAGATTTGTTTGTGTCTCGGATTGTTACCAAGAATGGTAGGAGCTATAAGAGATGTGAAGAGTGTAAGATGTTGAGTGATCCCTGTGAAGGACACAGATGCCCTGTACTTCTGTGAGTCAGCATCATCAGCACGCAACAAAATTTGAAGGGGCCTAATTGGGTGTCTCCATTTGCCAGGCTGATTGAATTATGCAATATGCAGATTTGTGAGTCATTCAGATGTGGTAGTGGCCCCATGTTGGACTGCTTGGGAACGTAAGGGTGGTGTGCTTGTCAGCAAGCTTCCGGTTTACCGTGTCTGACGAGCCCATGGGAGAATTGCTGTAATGTACGCCGAGCACATAGTAACCCTTTCACACCTGCACCTGTCATGTGACCAGCAGTGAGACATTCTGCAAGACCCGCGATGACAGTTGTCAGTGAGTATGACAACGACGTAGGGAGAGGGCGTGTGGCGCAGCATCGGATATGACTTCAGGTCACTCTGACAGCACAGCAGTATGTCATGGACATCCTACATCCTCATTTGCTACCTCCATGTCCAACGGAGTTACAAGAGACAGACCAGTGAAAACATATCCAGTTGTTGACTCACAAAACGGTTTTGAGCTGTGACGCATGTAGTCTTAAGTGAATCATTCATACAAAAAGAAAAGAAGAAGAAGCTAAAGTCAGAATGTGAAAAAATTGGAGAATGGAATAGATATTTGAAGACTTCACACTTGAAACTCCCAGTTTTCCTATTGTGAAAGTGCCTTTGTGACCATATGCATTTCAATGACAATAAACTTTTTTTTTCCCCCTGGGTCTTGGCTCCATATTTTTTCATCCAGTTGAGTCAGAATACTTGCATTGTATTTGTGAGGTATTGTTTCAGTCTTGCAAGCTAATCTAAAATAGAAATCCCTTTTGCATCCTAGAAAACAATGACCACTCTTTCTCTCCGATTAAGTCACCTTGGCTATTTTTGTGCAACTGCTGTTTCATTTCATCCACGGGAACAGATTGGTGCATAGAATCAGTTGTGTGTCAGATTGTCCCAAATTGTTTTTCACATTAGGTTGTAGTCAGGCTTCAACAGACATGCCACTCACTTTCTGGTATGGCCACGGCATCAAATGTTTTGCACATCTTTTTAATTACTGATCTTGCAATATCACACTGTGTTCTTTCTCAGCATTTTCATATTTGATTGTAATTCTAGGAAGTTGTTCATGAGTCATCTTACAGAGACATATGCTACATATGAATTCAGCCACCCATTCCTTAACTGTTGACTATGAAGGAACTCCCCCCATGAACCATGGACCTTGCCATTGGTGGGGAGGCTTGCGTGCCTCAGCGAGACAGATGGCCGTACCGTAGGTGCAACCACAACGGAGGGGTATCTGTTGAGAGGCCAGACAAACATGTGGTTCCTGAAGAGGGGCAGCAGCCTTTTCAGTAGTTGCAGGGGCAACAGTCTGGATGATTGACTGATCTGGCCTTGTAACATTAACCAAAACACCTTGCTGTGCTGGTACTGCGAACGGCTGAAAGCAAGGGGAAACTACAGCCGTAATTTTTCCCGAGTACATGCAGCTCTACAACTTGACTAGAAGAAGAGATCGGTTGGTAGGACATGTTTTGAGGCGTCAAGGGATCACAAATTTAGCATTGGAGGGCAGCGTGGAGGGTAAAAATCGTAGAGGGAGACCAAGAGATGAATACACTAAGCAGATTCAGAAGGATGTAGGTTGCAGTAGGTACTGCGAGATGAAGAAGCTTGCACAGGATAGAGTAGCATGGAGAGCTGCATCAAACCAGTCTCAGGACTGAAGACCACAACAACAACAACATGAAGGAACTGACTCCTAATAAGTAAGATGATGCCTGTAGAAAAGTACAACAAAACAGTAATCTCAAAAAAGGACAGGATAGACAGTACATTCTGTAGGACATATTAAAAGTGATTGGTAAAAGAGACTTGGTGTGTTAAATGCAGCTTTTGGTTACATGATAATTGAATTGGATAGATAAACAATCTACTTGCTAAGTGGCGGCAGAACACACACATAAAAGAAGATTATAATTAGGCAAGCTTTCAGAGCCAGTAGCTCATTCTTCAGGCAGAAGGGTTGAAGTGGAAGGAAGAGGGGTGAAGGATAGGTCTAGGAAAAATTGTAGATTTTGAGAAAGTTACCCAGAACTGCAGATCAGGGGAGACTTTCCAGATGGGATGAGAAGGAAAGACTGATTCCACATCTACATACATACTCCACTAGCCACCATATGGTTCATGGCAGAAGGTACCCTGTCTCACTACAATAGTCTGAATAAAATTACTTGATAGTTGACATCAATCACTTGCCGCAACAATGTTGCCACATTGGCTACCAGCTACCGTTTGGTTACAGGTGACAACAAACAAGCGGCTCACTTCACAAATTATGTTAAACGTTTAACACAGAGCAATTTTTCTAGTGGCTGGTGCAAGGTATGTCAGAAATGTTGGATACTCTGTCGACTATTGATTTAAAGTGACCAGTGACTGAACTGGGGAAGACGACCCGTTTTGTATCCCTGACTGTAAACTTGTGTCCTAACCCAGCCGAGAAAATTGTGGTCAACAGTCTGCAGCAGTACTAATATCATGATCGCTTTGTTCATGGCGATTAAAGCTAACGCTTAAGGGTAAACTCAAGACAACAAAAACTCAATTTCAGGGCTGAAAGCAAATTAAAATTTCTCCGTTTCATTTGTTACCTGTAACTATCCTTACTCTAGCTGCACATGCTGCCATGTTAGAAACCAGTGAACAGTCCATGTGGGCACTTGTTCGTGGATTATAGATGACTGAGGCAGATTCCAAATGAAGAAATAGTGACAGGAAGAAAAATAAGACCAAATAGAACAGTCAAAACAATGATGAAAAATGATGCAGCAAAGTATAAAAAATAAAAAAATACATTTAAACCAATTAATTGAATGAAAATAATAATCACACTCTTTTGGTTAGATTTAGAAATAAAAATTTTGCTACATTGATGAGATTCAAACCTACGACATGCTACACATTAGATTAATCTGCCAACCATTGTGCTATGCCACAGCACTGCATGAAGTATTTATATATGTGAATGTAGTGACCCAGTTGCAACTATGAACTGCAACCTTAAAAATTTCAGTTTCACACAATGTAGTGAAAAGCTTATCTAATGTAAGATGATCTCTGTGAATATGATAACTATATGTATGATACTGAATTACACCTTGTGCTGAGTTATTCGGTAGTGTTTGGTTAGTGCTATGAATGAAATGTGTGTCTTTCATTAGCATTGTTAATGTGTGTTGTTTTTGGTGTAGCTATCGCGTGTCATGAAATACATAATAAAAGTGTCGGGCTCGTAATTCGGGATACAAATACATCAAGAAAGAATGCTGAACCAGGAATTGGAAGTGACTGGCCAATTTTGGTGGAGTTTGGCAACAGCAGACAGTTCAAGTGTGACGCTGACTACTCTTATTGGCGTTTGAAGTGCCAACTATCAAGTAATTTTATTTCAACTGTAGTCAGTTCCTTTTCCGTTCCATCTGCCAATTGATTGAGGAAAAAGTGAATGTCTATATGCCTCTCTATGAGTCCTAATTTGTCGTCTCTTATCTTCGTGGTCCTTACGCATAATGTATGTTGGTGCAATCAGAATTGTTCTGCAGTCAGCACAGTGTTCCTCAAAATCCCTCCAGGGATTCCCATTTGAGTTCCAGAAACATCTCCATAATACTTGTATGTTGTTGTTTCGACCTACTCTTAACAAATCTAGTATCCTGCCTCTGAATTACCCCAATGTCTGCTTTAATTCGACCCCTTGTGGATCCCAGACACTAGCATCCTATATGTGATGTCCATCACAGCTGAGCCACACTGTAGTAAAATCCACCCAAAAAACGAAAGATGATTATTCGCCCTCCCTACCATGACCCTCACAAGTTTGTTCCATTTCATATCACATTGCAACGTTATGTCCAGATATTGAAACAATGTGACTTCATTCATGACACTACTAATGCTGGATTCTGGCATTATGGGTTAGTTTTTCCAACTCATCTGCAGTAACTTATATTTTTCTACATTTAGGGTTAGCTGTCATTTATCACACCAACTGGGAACTTTGCCCAAGTCATCTTTTATCCTCCTAAATCACTCAACGATGACACCTTCCATACACCAAAACATCATCAGCAAACAACCACAGATTACTGTCCACTTTGTCCATCAGATCAGTTATGCACATAGAAAATATGAGTAATAGCGCTCCTATCACACATCCCTGGAATGATCCTAATGATACCCTAGTCACTGATGGACACTCACCGTCGGGATAATGTAGTGGGTTCTATTACTTGAGAAGTCTTTGAGCCACTCACATGTCTGGGAACCTATTCCATGTGCTTGTACCTTTGTTAAAAGTCTGCAGTGAGGCACTATGTCAACTGCTTCTCGGAAATCAAGAAATATGGAATCTGGGTTTGTGAATTTTGTGATGGCAAAGTTAGAGGAGCAATGCATCTGCATTAAATTTTGCGTGAAACTCAAGAAAACCTTTACACAGACACACCAAATGATGCAGGGAGCCTATAGCGATGAGTGCTTAAGCCATACTTGGTGTTATGTATTATTCACACGTTTTAAAATGGCTTTACAAAAGTCAAAAATAATCCTTGTTCAGGACGCTCTTAGATGTCCCCTGATGTTGCTTGTGTCAGGAACGTCAAAGAAATTGTGTGTGGCAGTCGAAGATACACTGTCTGAGAGATTGTAGTAGAATGTAACATTTCAATTGGATCATGTTATGAAATGACACAGCATCTTGGAATGCATTGTGTTGCCGCCAAGTTCATTCCATGGCTCATGAGTCAAGACCAAAAAAACTTTTGGATCTCACAAATGAGAATGAGATGTTCCTTGCGAGAATAGTATGACCCCTGCAGACTTCTTTTTATTTCCAAAGTTGAAAAGGATGAAGTTTTGCAATGGTAGATGAGATAAAAGGAAATTCGCAGACGGCACTTTATGCGACCCAGCAAGAGGTGTGTCAAGACTGCTCCTGGAAGTGGAAATGATATTGGGAGCAGTGTATCAATTGTGGAGGAGAGTATTTCGAATGAGACAATCCATAGTAATTAAAAGATAAGCATAGAAAATTTTGTGGACAAAGTTTTGGAATTTTTTGAACAGACGTCGTATGACAAAAGGGCATGCTGAGTTGCCCATGAGCGATGCTTTGTACTGATTTGTGGACATAAACTTATTGGTCTCTATGAAACTGATTAGATTCAAACCCAGAATATGTTCAAGAATTCTGCAGCAAACTGATGTTACGGGTATTGGGCTGTAATTTCGCGGGTCTGTTCTTTCGCCCTTCGTATATACAGGAGACGCCTCTGTATTTTTTTCCCCAGTTGCTAGGTCTTTCTGCTGGGTGAGAGATTCACAATAAATACAAGCTAAGTAAGGGTCCAGTGCCATATAGCACTCTTTGTAAAACCAAATTGAGATTCCATCTGCAACTGGCGACTAATTTGTTTTTAATTATTTCAGGCGTCGGGGATGCTTACGAGGGTGGTTTGAAAAGTTCTTGAAACAGAATAGAAAAAATGTACTTATGTCACTGAAACTTTTTTATTTTTCAATGTACCCTGCTTGTAGATTAATTCACTTGGTCCAACAGTGTTCCAATACCTCAATCCCATCTCGACAATGATTTTCCTCCAGGCCTATAAAATAGTTGTCAACTCAGGCTATCAATTCTTCATTTAAGTGAATCTTCATCCACAAAGAAAAATTTTAAGTTTAGGGAAGAGGCACGTGTGGCAACAATTCATACCTTAGTTTGTGTAATTTTACCATGGCGATGGTACATGCATGCGAGCGTGCATTTGCTTGATGCTAGACGACTTTCTTCCTTATTAAACCTGGCCTTTTTCGCATATCATTTGTTGCAATTTGTCCAGAAGGTTAGCATAGTATTCTCCAGTAATTGTTTGCCCAGTGGGGAGATAATGTACAAACAGAATCCCCTTCTCATCCCAGAACACTGATGCCATGCCCTTCCCCGCTGAAGGAATTTGGTGGCGCATCCCAGAACACTGACGCCATGTCCTTCCCCGCTGAAGGAGTTTGGCGGCGGAGATTCAGCATGTTTCCACTGCCTTGATTGTTGCTTTGTCTCTGGGGTATAGTAGTAAACCAAAGTTTCCTCGTGGTCACAAACCAGCACAAAAGATCTTGTTTGTTTCTCCTAAAACAGGCCAAACATTGTTGTGATATGTCCATTCTCATGCGTTTTTGACACAGCGTCAAGAGTCGCGGCACCCATCTTGTGAATACCTTTCAGATGACATCTGGCAAGCGTGAGCAATTTCATGCACTCTAAATTGGTGATCCTCCTTGATCATTATGCGGACTTTTGCAATGATTTCTAGAGTAGTGACACGTTTTGGCTGACCTATTCATGGATGATCATCATCTAAGCTCTCCTGACCAAATTGAAATTCATTTATCCACTTGGCAACAGTTGAAGACAAAGGAGCAGAGTCCCCTGGTGTTTTCTGGAAATCGGCATGAATGTTCTTCACTTTCATACCTTTCTTTATGAAGTATTTAATCACTGCTTGAATCTCGACCCGACCCCCCGTCCCGTACCGTCGCGTCTTTGCAGATCACTGCACAGGAACAACAACAGAGCCGTGTCACTGCCACAGCTCTCTTCCAAGAGCACTGACATGGGACGGGTTTACAGGCAACAGTCCAATGAATATCATGTGAACAACTTGTGCTAGTGCTGGCCTCTTGTGGTGATTGTTGTTAGGTGTCTTTGTGCTATTGTCAAATGACGGTATGTTTATATGATTCTCTTGCATGAATGATTTCTTAAATGCAAAATTTAAAACATTTATCTCCTACTGCCACCCCAGACTGGTCAAGTGACTTGATGGAATTCTTTGACTCACTTAGTGATTTTACATAGGACAATAAATTCCCCTGCTTCTCAGCCAGATCTTTTGCTGGGGTATGACAGTGGTAGTAACCTTTCCTTGTTGCCATTTGGCATTCTCTTTTGAACCAAGAGTGCAGTAGCTTTTCCTTCCTCAGTATTTTCCAAATTTCATTGTTAAACCGCAGTGGCTCTTTTGCATCCTTAATTCGTTTACTAGGTACGGACTTGTTGAGAGTGCAATTCACGATCTGTTTAAGGTTTGACCATAATCTCTCTACGTCCGTCTTAATGGAACTAAGTGATGTCAGTTCTGTCTAAGTAAGATGCTAACATCTGCTTATCTGCTCTTTCTGGCATGAACATTTTCCTAGCCTTCTTGACTGATTTATTAATTTTTGTAACCTTAGTTGTTATGATGTTATCATGATTATTAATCCCCATCCCTATGCTGAAGTCATTGATGATATCTGGCCTGTTTGTAACTACAAGGTCTAAGATATTTCCATTGCATGTGGCATGGCGAACTAGGTGCTCAAGACAATTTTCGAAAACCACATTCAAAAGTGCTTCACAAGATTGACTGCACCCCCTGCAATGAAGCCATAGGCTACCATCTATACTCAGTAGGCTAAATTAACCTCCAACTAGTATTGCATGATCTAGGTATTGACGTGCTACTGTCTGTAGACTTTTTGTGAATGGCTCCAAAACTGTCATAGCAGAACCGGGTGGCTGATTAAAACATTCATTAATTAACTTGATTTCACGTAGACTTGTTATATGCAACCAGATAACTTCACTGTCACAATCAGCTTTGACCTCAATAGAGACAATGGACACTCCCTCTCCTACAGTGTCTAACCTGCCTTTCCGATATATATTCCATTAATCACTAAATATGTCAGAGCTTTCTACTCTGGGTTTCAGCCAGCTCTCAGTCTCTGAGAATAATTTGAGTGCGAGACTTTCCTTGATGGCAGTAAATTCGAAAACTGTGTTACAAGTACTTTGACAACTGATAAAATTTTGACAATCTACACTGGAGTGAATTCAAAAGATAAACCTCAACCAACATTGAATGTATCTTGGTGATAAAGAGCCCAAATAAATAAATAGATGATTTTATTCCATTTCATCTGATTGAATGAAACACACACAGCATAACTACTCAGAAAACAACTATAGTGCTGATTACATTTACTATCATACATGTAGCACTCTGAGAACATTTCACCTTGTCATAGTAGTCCTGTGTTTTGGAACTAGGCAGTGCTTCATTTCACAAAGCGAAAGGAATAGCTTGTGTAAAAAACAAAAGAAGGGGAAATAGTGGTTGCTGGTGTTTTTAACACTATCATTCAATTTAGTTCCTATTGTGAACTTTGCAGCTAGGATATGTAAATGCTCTGAGACTGCTATTGATAATATCTTTATGAACAAATGTAGGGGAAAAACGTCATATCGCAAAACCAGTAGTAAATGGACTATCTGATCACGACGTGCAGCATCTTGTGTTAAATGTTGAAACTTGTCAGGATAAAAAAATATTAAATCTGAGTACAGGAGGATAATAAATAAGCCAGAAATTGAGGAATTCAGGAAATTGCTCAAAGACATGAACTGGAGAGATGTTTACCTGACTCAAATGGAAAATGCAAAGCATTTATTAATAAAGTTACCTCCTCTTTTGAAAATTGTTTTCCCCTAAAGGTAACTCAGATCACACAGAAGTCAAAAGATAAACCATGGATTATACAAGGAATAAAGATATCATGTGGGGCAAAAAGGAGACTGTATCTACTATCTAGGAACGTTTCTGATATTAGAATTGTAATGCATTACAAAGAATACTGCAAAATATTGAATCAAGTAATCCAGAAATCGAAGTAGCTTTATTAAGAGAAAATGATAATTGTATCGGGCAACAAAATAAGAACTGTTTCAGATATAGTGAAGACAGAGAGAAGTGGGGCCAAAAAGGAAGTGGAACAGATAGCTCTAAAAGTAAATGAGACTTTGGTAACAAGTGCATGTAGTGTTGTAAATCTCTTAAGCAAGACTTAATTTTTGTTACTGACGGCTCGGGGTTATCAGGTTCGGTGAATGGTGCAATGGAGTATCTGGGACCAGTCTTTGAAGAACATCGTGTAGAACCTATTCGAGGAACTTTGAATTCCAACCATTGCTTCTCAGTATACTTACTCCTTAATGAAATTTGTTGCAAGTTATATATCTATATTTCCAACAAGTAGCTCAATACATATTATCAATACTAGGAATAAGAAAAATCTACATAAAGACCTAAAATCACTTATGTTGGTCCAAAAGGGGGTCCAATATTCAGGAACACACATTTTCAATAAATTACCAGCAACCATTAAAAACTTGGTTTCAGATAAAGCACAGTTTAAACAGAGTTTGAATGACTTTTTGATAGGCAATGCCTTCTACTCTATAGATGAATATCCTAACAGAGACTGTTAGGCCAGCTTAAGTAAAAATATGTTAGATATAAGTTTTGACAGCACTTGGTTGCAACAGTCAAAATTAGGTATTTTGTGTATGATAAATTTATTAATAGTGCATAACAATGTTTCATTCTGACAGCGTATTAATTCTGTAAATATTAGCTTTTCCAGTTTATTGTATTGTATTCACCTATTTTGACAATCTCATGACAAATGATCAGGGTAGTATTCATTATATTAAAATGTTTTGTGTTATACATTCTGACATGTTCCACACCCTCGAGAATCATCTCATTTTTTCGGTGTATGTAATGAAAACTGAATCAAATCAAATCCAATCACCATCTCTCATCATGTAATAACTTCACTTCTTCTTCTTCCCTTGTCGTCTCCTGTTTTTCCAGTACTCGTCCATCTCCTCCTCATGTTTTTCCCCCTTTATTCTATTCGTGTTGTTCTCAATCCCCTATTTCTTCTGCATTGAAAGCCTTTTATTTTTATTTACTTATTTTTTTTTATTGAGGTGAGTCTCTACGGACTGCGTGGTAACAACCGACTTCACTCTAGTGTCCAGGTCTTGTTCTTGCTCCAGCTTTGACTTCCTGCCAGTATCTTCTGAGCCCCTGCAAGAAGTGCCTTTTTATGCGCTTCAGATAATGGTCCTCACTGTCTTTCGGATGTTGATGCCATGTTAAAACCTTGGTAGTTGGTCACCAATCTTCTAAATTTGTTCCTTTCAGGAATTTCTCTCTGAGATACCAATCTGCTTAAGATCTTTTTCACATTCTTTGAACCATCTCGGCCTCGTTTTCTTAGATGGGATGAAACTCCATATTCTTTTTGTTAGTCGATCACCGTCCATTTTCATGAGATACCATAAAATAACAATCATTTCTTCGTAATGGATGCTGTGATAGGTTCTGTCTTGCTGCACGAGTCCTCATTTGCTCTCATTCGCCATTGTCCATCGACCCATCTATTACCTTAGGATTTTCCTTAATATCCTACACTCACGCTTTTCCAGCCGCTCAGCTTACCTTGTCTATTCGTGGTCAAAGATTTGGATGCTTATAAGCCCTCAGGTTTTACAACTGTATTATAATGTTGGAACTTGGCCCATATACTCATAGACTTTTTGTTATAAGTATTCTTTGTCAGTTGGTATGCTTGGTCTAACTTCCTCATCCCGACAATTGCTTCTTCTTTTAATCCATTCTCCAGGTGGATGACTTCACCGAGATACCTGAAATTCTTAACTCATCCAATTTTTTCCCAGGTTGGTTATCATCCATTCAGGTCCATCACAGATGTTCGTCATATGTTTTGTCTTTTGAATAGAGATCTGGAGTCTAACTTTTTTCAGCAATTTCTGACAGCCTATTTATCTTGTTGACTGCTGACTCTATGTTGTTAGCAAAAATGGCTAGGTCAGCCGCAAAATCTAAGCAGCCAATGCACACCCCTTTGTTCTTAGGACCAAGTCTGAACCACTCTTCATTTGTTTCTCCTTGGGCTAATAACTTTCTCCACTCTTGAATGACCTTTTCCAAGACACAATTGAAAAGGTTCAGATACCTCACCCATAAATTTAATTTTTGACACTGTGTTAGTAAGAGTTTGTTTGATCAGCTTTCTTGATGTATTATCCACCCCAAACTTTTCCAAAATATTCATTACTGCCTGTCAGTCGATGGAGTCATATACTTTCTGAAAATCAACAAATATGACCACATAGTTATTTTTCCAATTTTTTTTGTACCTGATCATGTTCTTCAGGTTAAAGATCTGTTCTGCGCAAGAATCGCCCTTTCGGAAACCAGCTTGATAGTCCCCAATCAGTTGGTTACAATGATCTTCTATTCTATTCTGTATCACTTTGGAGAGAATCTTACATGGAACAGATACTAATGAGGTACCCTTATAGTTATTGACATTCTATTTATCACCTTTTTTGTGTATACGATGGATTAAAGCTGACTGCCATTCAGTTGGTATCATCCCAGCTCTCCAGATCTCCTCAAAAAGTTGGACTAGTATATCTAGAGTTTCATTATTTGCCAGCTTCAGTAGTTCCACCACTATTGAATCCTCTCCAGCTGCCTTATTATTCTTAAAGTTGTTGATGATCTCTTTGGTCTCCGCTTTACTAGATGGAGATGAGGGGTAGTTTGTGGATTGGGGCACATACAGGGAATCTTTCTTTCGGTTCATCACAATTAAGTAGGTTTTCAAAGTAACGAGACATTATCTTGCAGTTCTCTTTGTTGGTCAGGCCGAGTGTGGTGTGCGTACTGTAAGACCTTCAGTACACACACCATCAGATTATTTGACTTGTTGCTCTAACAAAGTAAGCGAGTGTCAGCAATATGTCTCGTGGTCTTATCATGGCATGTTTATCTTCTGCCATTAGGTCAGACGATAGAAATGCCACTTGCACACTTAGAGTAGCAGATTGATGGTGACCAACTTTAAATAGAACTTGATTAATTTTCACACACATTTATTAAAATAATAACAAATATAAAAATTATTTAACTTGGTTCTGGATGCTATTTACAATTGACAATCTGAAGTTCCTTTGGTATTGGTACGTTAATCTTATTCTTACATATATCTCGGATACTTGACAAAAGTGTCTATACATTTATCTTCATGGCTATGTACAGGAATATGGTAATCTTATTAGGCACAGACTGGATCTTGACTATGGACTGGCACAGACAATTGTAGAACTCGTACAGACTGGTACAGACTAATGCAGACTGGTACAGACTAATGCAGACTGGTGCAGACAAATGCAGACTGACTGATCGAAGGTCTTTACACCCGTTATAATACCTCGCACGTTCATGTATCACTGCGTGAGTGTGATGCGCGAGGAGAAAGTGTTCTATGTTAGCAGCAATCTCATTGGCTGCGTTACATATTAATTCGCGGATCGGCGGAAGCAGAATTTGGTCCGTCTCTATGGCAGCGCCATCTCGTAGTGGGGAGATGGACGAGTTCTGCGCCTGCGCTGTTGTGCTTAGCGGGGCGCACTCTAGTGGGAAATTTGTGTACGCGCTGAATACGCGGAACTATGTACACAACACTGAGCTTTCCATTTTCATCTCTAAAACAAAAACTAGGGGCTTGGTATCCTTTCAAATTCGATTTGAACGTCTGATAGAAGTCTCTGACATTGTTTATCTGGAAACGCTGATCGATCTGTTCTAACTGCTGTTTCTCATGCAGTAGAGTTCTGGCTGCATATTTTTGAACTTCATGGAATACATCAAAATCATCAGGTCTCCTGGTAGAGTTCCACTATTTCCATGCACTTGCTGTTTGGGCCACCACCTCACCACAAACCTCATTCCACCATGTATGATTCCTCTTTTTAGCTGTCAGGATTGTAGTATTAGCTGCTTGTTGGATCATGGAGGCAATGTCTGCCCATTTATGGGATTCAACTGTCAGTTACTGGTGGCATTGTTCCAATACGTTTTGATTGATTTTGAGCTTCGCAGTATCATATTTATGAAATTTATTTCCGGTTTTCACAGTCTTATTGAGAGGGATGAAATTAATTTTGATCTTGGAGAGGTGATGATCCTTTTACATTCAGTATGTTATCTGTAAAAAGGTTTCTTTCTATTATTTCTGATTGTTTGATGTTGTTTCTTTCTTATTTCTGTAATCCATGCTATCATTGATTCCTTCTTCCAGAACTACTCATTCAGTAGAGGTCTCTAAAAAAAGATTAATCTTCTTTTAGCCATTACTTCTGATATTTTCTCAAAATTTTTGTATATCTCCTCATTACTTCTCATTTTCCAGCCATCTGTAGCTTGTATTGCAACCATTATTTTCTAATAATGCTCCTTTGTGGAACCTCTGTTCTGTCCAGCTTATAGTTCATCATTAGGCATCCTCATCCATGTAAACATCCTGGTCATACCACTGTGGGATAGTGTTTAAATTTGTTTTTTTTAGTTGTACATTTCTTGTTGTAAATATCCTTTGTCAAACGATTTGCTCTTTCCAGTTTGCTGACTCTTGCATCTACTGTTAATTCTTCTAGTCCATTTTGTTGTACAGTTTGTCCAATATATTTAAATTTACTTACTAATGCTATTTTACATTTTTGTTTTTCTAAGAATGTTGATGCATTGTTTGAAATTGTCATCAATGTTGTTTTTTTGGCTGAAATTTTGGGACCAACTCTCTTTGCTATTTCTTCCAAAAGATTTCTTTTAATAACTGTCTGTCAGATTTTTTGAAAGTATATCAGAATCATCTGCAGAAGCCAGGCAGTTTACCTTAATTCCATTTGTTTTTCATCCTAAAACTATTGGTTCAATTTTGTGATTTTTTTTCTCCAAATTCCAATAACTTTCTATTTTTTCTAGAATGTAGTTTTACAGTAAAGGTGATAAACTGTCCCCTTGTCTAACACCAGTTTTTATTTCAAATGGTTGAGATACTTCTCCCATAAATTTAGCTTCAGTCACCCTATTTGCTAGTGTTTTGAGGATTATGTTTGCTTTAACACAAAATTCTTTGATGATTTTACCCATAATTTCTCTGCCTACCAAATCAAATGTTTTCTTGAAACCAATACGTGATACTATTATTGGTTTGGTGATTAACAGTCTGTGGAGAATTATCAATTTTCTAATAAACATCTGTTCTGTGCAGGGTCTTCCCTTTCTAGAGCTCCTTGAGATTCTCCCAGTTATTTGTCTAAAGTTTCTACAACTCTGTCCAGAGAATTTTTGATAATATTTTGTATACCACTGGCAGAAGTCAGGCATCTCTGCAATTGTTGACATTTTGTGTGTCCCCTTTTTTTCACAGCTGTGGATTAATGCTTTCAATAATCTCTTCAGCTTTCCAAATGTTCTCAAACAGCAGTTGTAGATCATTTGTGTGTTCTGACTATTTCAATAATTTTGCTGTAGTGGAGTCTTCATTTGTTGCTTTGAAGTTTTGGAATGATTTGATGGCTTCATGAATTTATTGTTCTGTTAGTGGAAAATCTTCCTCCAGATGTTGTGGGACTGCTATTATATATTGCTACAATGTGCTGTTATTGTTATTGTTGTTGTTGTTGTTGTTGTTTGGTTGCCTGTTCTTCAGCACTATCTTTCTGTTTCGTTTATCTATTTGCCGCCATTTTAGCCCATTTACCGGTATTTTCAGCTTGTTCTTCACTTATTTGACCTTTTGGTGGCTCCTCTTGAAGAGATCTTATTTCTCAGCATTTAAAATTACATCATCTGCTGCTCTTTCGCATCTGAATTTCATCATGTCCAGTCTAGTTTTTTCATTCATTTAACCATCCATCTTCCATGACTCAAGATCCTAAATTTTCATCCTTATTTCTTGAACAGTCTCATTTCTCTTTTTACATTTTCCAGATGAAGAAACTTTTGGTCCTCAAAGCTAAGATTAGTATCACTTTTTTTATTTGTTTCTGCCTATGGCTGCTATATCTCTTTAGTTAGAATATTTTCTCTCTGTGTATTTGATTATAGTCTAAGTCTGAATATTTTTATAAGTACATTTATTGCTGTAGCAATGAGTAAAATAAATTGTATTGCACTGCCTGTAGCATGTAGCACCATTTTCACTGTTAGTCCTCTTGCTGTACAAAAAGTAGCTTTGATGATTACTTAATGCAAGTATTTTGTAAGAGCTGTGGAATGGTTAGTATCTGTTTATATTTTTCTGATTAATTCAAGCTCGTCAATGCACATCCTGCGTTAAGGAAATATTTGCACTGAATTTACTGTGTGTTAAATATAAGCAGTGGATCCATTGGGGTAGTCTTTTTGGTAGAAATATGTCAAGGTGAACAAAACAGGAGATGGTGAAGGAAGAGAGGGAAAAGATCAACATTTGCTTCTCATCAGCAATATAACTGGGTTGAAACATTCAGTGAAAATTATCTGTGACAGGAAGTTGTCAGAAATACATTTTTTGAAGAAACTTTATGTTTGTATAAGCATTTATTAAATTTAAAAATTGGATTTCATGTGTTAATACAAAAGGTAATGTTTTGCATTGCAGGCATGCTGAACCTGTCAAAGATGAAGAATCGGCCAATGATTCTTATTGGAGGATAACAGTATGTATAACTTAAACTTGAGATTCTTGAAAATAAAGCTAGTCAGTATTTCTTAACAGTACTGATTTAAATACATCTAAAAGATCGCTGTTACCTAAATGAAAGTTGACGAGCAAAGTCTTAGTGGACATTTGTATAAATTTGTCATAGGTGTTATTTACAAGAAGAGTAGGTGGTGGTGGTTAGTGTTTAACGTCCCGTCGACAACGAGGTCATTAGAGACGGAGCGCAAGCTCGGGTTAGGGAAGGATTGGGAAGGAAATCGGCCGTGCCCTTTTTTTAAAGGAACCAACCCGGCATTTGCCTGAAACGATTTTAGGAAAATCACGGAAAACCTAAATCAGGATGGCCGGAGACGGGATTGAACCGTCGTCCTCCCGAATGCGAGTCCAGTATGCTAACCACTGCGCCACCTCGTTCGGTCAAGAAGAGTAAATAGTTTCAATAAGAGTAAATAGTTTCAATAGGAATGTGGTGAGACATTTAACAAATGTGATGACCACACATTAATAGGACCTTGTAACACTACCATTATGATATTAGTATGCTTTTATGTAAATAACAGAAACCCTGTCTCTATGTTGCCACGTATAACCCTCTTACTAAAATTTAGTTTAGTTTCCAAATAAAATACACTGTGGACGGATAGTCCTGTTTATAGGAAAAGATAATCAATAGAGTTATCCTTCTTACAGGATTTACCGTGTGTTGCGTCTAATGGATAAGTAAATTGGACTATTCACTTCTTTTCCTAAGATCTTACCCAGTGGCTAGATAGAAACACAGTATGAATAATAATATACTGAAGCTAGGACAACTCATTTCCAAGTTCATTTAGTGGTTTAAAACATGTACTTAATGGTCACCAACCTATCCTGGCAATGAAATAGTGAAGTATTGGAGAAGCAGAAATGTGAATTTTGCCTACTTTCTTGCTACTGTTTAGTTTGGCTCTTCGAATAAATTACCCCACTTAAACAATTTTGGGCTACATCTTTATACATTATGATTTAAAAAAAGAAAAAGCCCAGTAGATAACTTCAAGGAAGGTAAAAAAAATTAGCCGGGGATGGGGGGAACAACCTTTAGATAAGCACTTTCCATAATCAAGAAACTTAAATACTTAGACACTAAAGCACACACTTTTTAACTGAACATTTCACTTAAAGAAAACCTCTTTCTTGGTGGAATTTACTTTCAAAAGCTATTATTCTTTGAACTAATTCTGTATAGCCATCTAACAGGTTCTAGTAACTTGGCTTCACTCTGATTGAATTTTATGTAAGCAAACTATAACACTTTGCAATAGTTAAGAAAACATTTTTATTATTTACACTAAAGCAATTTAAATGGTGCCTCTTTATATTAACTTGGCACTTCACTCTGATTGAATTTTATGTAAGCAAACTATAACACTTTGCAATAGTTAAGAAAACTTTTTTATTATTTACACTAAAGCAATTTAAATGGTTCCTCTTTATATTAACTTGGCACTTCATAAGTCTGTAAAACAGGACACTCGGATCAATCAAACACCAGGAAGGAACCCTCTACAGATGTATGATTAGGATGAAATGACAGGGTGAGCCAGTTTCCGTAAATTTCAAGAATGATTATTAAATCACAGTTTAAATTAATGGTTCATGCTGTACAAAGGTAAAAATAGAAAAAAAATCTTATCTGGTGGCTATAGGCTTGGGTTTGGCGAACAGTTATGACGGCTACACTACCCACACTATGGCCTGCAAGTTTCTTGCTGTATGGGCTCAATTTCTCTTCTTGGCTTCATTCAGTTTTACATACAGTAGCTCAACAACTCGCAGCTATGCTGTAAGCTGTTTGCAGTCTTCAACCAAGGCATTTTTATGAAAATTTGCAGGCAAAGCTTCTGCTCCACAAAGGAGTTACCTCAATCACTGCTGCCTACAGACTGTGTGACTTACTTCCCACACTTGCTCAAGGTAGCACGCCAATTCGCCTTTCGCACCTTTTCCACTCCCCACAGCTATTTTCGTTTCAAACAAAAGCACACTGGCTTTTACATAACACCTATTTCTTACATTGTTCCTAAGCATGACCATTTCTTAAATTGTCAAATTTACATCAACATGAACAATTTATACACACAAATATTTTTAAATACAAAATGTTATCAAAACATTATTTAGACCCTTGGTATCCTTTGTAGAGGACTTGGGCAGGTTTGTCCCATCCTAGTACACATTATTTTGTTACCTCCCTTCAGATATTCCATTTAGCTACATCTACAATAATTCCCAATGTTCTGCCTTTTGAGGTGTCCAGTGCGGGTTGTTTTTATTTTTTATTTGATATGCGTATTCCATAGATCCGTACATGCGAGTGATTCGCCTGGATGTGGAACGTGTCAATACAATTGTACAAATACAATTAATGCTACAGAATAGTAATATAATTCAATGATATAGATATTACAAGCTGTCATTAAACTAGTATAGCAATTCTCAACATAACATTATAACTATAACAGTAACACTATAACATTAACATAATATTGTATCATCCATCTAATAACTAAGAGACTAAATACATCTATTATTAAGGGAGGGCATTACTTCTGGAAAAGAATTCATCTAACGAGTACAGTGGATGGTCGAGCAGGTATTTTTTTAACATACCTTTGAACAGCGTTTCATTTTCTATTGTACATTTAATATAATTAGGCAATGCATTAAAAGTCTTTATAGCCGCATACTTTACTCCCTTCTGTACAAGTGTTAAATTTTTTAGTTCAACATGTAGATCATCTTTACCTCTAGTATTGTAGTTATAGTATGAACAATTTGTTTCATACTGAGCATAGTCTTTATTAACTACATTCATCAGAGAGTATATGTACTGACATGTTGTGGTCAGAATACCTAACTGTATAAAAAGTTTTCTACATGAGGTTCGTGGAGGAACCCCACACATGATTCTGACTGCTCTCTTCTGAGCATTTAAGATTTTTTTTGAGGCTGGTGAATTACCCCAGAATATTATTCCGTAACTCATTAATGAGTGAAAGTACCCAAAGTAAGACGATTTTAAAATGTTGATGTCCCTAAAATGAGTAATTATTCTTAGAGCAAAAGTTGCTGATGAAAGCCTTTTTAGAGTAAGGGACACATGCTGTTCCCAGTTGAGCCTACTGTCAATGTGAACCCCCAGGAATTTAGTGGATTGCACCTGTTCTAGTTCCTGGTTGTCATGAGCAATTACTATACTTTCTAGCGTTTTATTTTTGTGTGGAACTGTATAAAATTAGTTTTTTTAGTATTAACTGAAAGAGAATTAATTGAAAACCAAGCTGTAACTTCTCTGAGTATATCATTAACATCAGTCTCCATATCAGCAGTAGACTGACCATCAACGACAATGCTTGTATCATCAGCAAACATTGTGAATTCACAATTTTTACTAATGGACAGGGGTAAATCATTAACATATATTAAAAACAGCAAGGGTCCAAGGACAGATCCCTGGGGAACTCCATGCTGAATTTTGCCCCATTCAGAATCCACTAGATTAGGAGATCCTTTGTTGCAGCCATGTAGAACCACCTTTTGTTTCCTGTCTTGAAGATATGATTTTAGCCAGTTACCTATAGGCCCTTTGATTCCGTAATGATAGACCTTCTCCAAGAGTATCTTGTGGTTTACACAATCAAAGGCCTTGGAAATATCACAGAAGACACTAACTGGTGACTTCTTACTATTAATAGACTCCAAGACATCATTTGTGAGTGAATATATGGCACACTCTGTGGAAACCCCTTTTTGAAAACCAAACTGTCTGTGGTTAATAATATTAAGTTTATCAAGATGTGCCACAATCCTGTTATACACTGCCTTTTCAAGAACCTTTGAGAATGTTGTTAAGAGAGAGACAGGACGATAATTTTTTACATCTGTAGCATCGCCAGACTTGAAAAGAGGTCTCACAGTGGCATATTTCATTCTCTCTGGAACAACTCCCTCATAAAGAGACATGTTGCAAATGTGAGCAAGTACTACACTTACATCATTACTGCAGGCTTTCAACAGTTTATTAGAGATGTTATCTATACCTGAAGATCCTTTACTTTTCAATGAGTGAATTATTTTTTTTATTTCATTAACAGTTATGGGTGTTACATTTATATCATTAAAACATTGTGGGAGGTTAAGTTTCAGAATATCTAAAGCTTCTCTTAGGTCACCACTGAACCTATTTGAGAGGTGACACTTAGAAAGTGGTTGTTAAATGTGTCTGCTATCTGTTTACTATCAGTTATTTCCAAATCGTTAATTTTTAGGACAGCAGATTTTTCATTGTCAGATGGTGAAGTACCTGTTTCCCTCTTTATTACATTCCAAATCGTTCTGATTTTATTGTTTGAACAGTTAATTTTAGATTGCATGCACATACTTTTAGATTTTTTAATGACTTTAGTTAAGATTTTGCAGTATGTCCTATAATATTTCATCTGCAGGGGATTATTGGATTGTCTAGATATTATATACAGTTCCCTTTTTCTCTGGCATGATATTTTTATGCCCTTGGTGAGCCATGGTTTTTTGCTTGATTGCCTGTTCTGTAGTCTACAGACCTTTTTTGGAAAGACATTTTCAAATATATCTGATAATTCATCAGTAAATAAATTATATTTTGTATTAACATCATTTGCAAGATAAACATACCTCCAGTCAGTCTCCCGAATGCATAATTTGAATTTTTGGATATTTTCCTCATTCATGTTTCTAATGGTTTTCCACTGTGCACTAGCTTTGTTCTGATTTGTATTAAAGTTGTCAATTGTGAGTATTTGCCCATCATGATCAGAGAGTCCATTTATGACTTTTTCAACTTTGATGTGATTAGTTTTACTCATATCTACAAAGATATTGTCTATTAGAGTGCTGGAAGTGGCAGTAGTTCTTGTGGGAAAACTGACAGTGGAGACAAGGTTGTAGGTATGCATTAAGTTTGCAAACTCTGTCTTAGAAGATGAGCTTCCTAGGAAATCTATATTAAAATCTCCAGTCACTATAATGTCCCTATTTTTTCTTGTGAGATACAATAGCACAGAATCTAATTGTTTCATGAATACTTTAAAATTACCAGATGGAGCCCTGTATACTGCTACGATTACCAGTTTCTTGTTACCTTCTACTATTTCTGTGACACATGCCTCAAAGTCTTTCTCTACACAATATTTCTCTACATCTATTGTATCAAAGGACAGGCTGTTTTTCACATAAATAACTGCCCCACCTTTGCACATATGCTTTCTACAAAATGAGGTAGCTAAACCATAATTTGGTATATTGAGCATTTCAATGCCAAAAGTGATATGGTGTTCTGTCAGACAGAGAATATGAGCACAATTTGCGCCTGTTGGTTCATCAATATTTACAATAAATTGGTCTAACTTACAGAGCAGGCTTTGAATATTTTGGTGAAAAATTTTGAGTTCATTTTTAATTACATGATTAGTTGTGGTGTTACCATTGCTAGGACTGAGTTTTATTACTTTTGACATACCAGTATTACAGGAACAGTTTTCTGCAGGGAAGAGGGAGCTGTTGTGCTGGTAACACCCACATTTGTTGTTATTAACTACATTACTTACATTCTGATTGGAACCTTCCCCCTTCTGCCCCAGTACCATAAAAAATCCCCATTTGCAGCTGAGGACTTTCTTGATCTCAGGCACATCCTATGTGGAGCAGCTGCAGTCACTACTGTGCTCCTTTTTGCCATAGAGGGTGGATCTCCTGTTGGTGAGGTTTCTACACTGTCGGCTTGTACACTTGATCCTGTGGGGGTTGGTGTTGCTGTTTCTGCTATTGATGACTGTTCTTCCTCCTTAAATGCTGCTGCTTCACAAGTTGGCGGTGGACTAACGTTTCCCACTTGAGTTGTAACTGCTGGTGCTGTCTTGCTTTTGTATAAAAGACCTGTTTGTGTTGATTCACATACAGGTGCTGCTGCATATGAAGTCTTCCCTTCAGCTGTTCCATTAGGTTTGAAGGAGTATTTTGACGACACTGTATGTATTTCTTCCAATGGTACAGTTTCAATGGGCACAGGTGCTTTTAGAATGATTGGAGGAGTGGTGTTTTCAAATAGTTTGAATGTTTCTGCTAATAATGCTTTAGCGAGTACACGTTTTCCTAGCCAGTTCCTGTGCATTCCATGCCGAGTAAAATGGTTTCTCTCTTCGGAATTACTGTCCAAAAACTTCACGTCCTTGAATGCTTTGCATACCTTTTGAAACATTCTGTTTGTGAATTTGATTTCATTATTTACACATGAACTGTTTATTAGGTCATGTCTATATGGGATGCTAACGATGATTGTTTTTCTTGGCGAGATTCTTTCCAGTGCATTTCGCAATGCTGTGATTGCATTTTTCGACTCATTTTTATAAACATCGTTAGCTCCAGCAATAATTACACAAACATCGTTTGGTTGAGGGCTTAAATCTTTAATTATTTGCTGGAAAGGAGCCCCGGGTTTTACTGTGGCAGTAACGGAAAATTTAGATTGCATATTCGTAAGAATAGTGGCTAAATCTCGTCCATGGCTGTCTGCAAAGATATAAACTTTTGGTTTTGTCTCGTCTTCTCTCAATAATTTCGTTTGTCGGTGTTTCTCTTGTGCAATGGGCGCAAACGAGTTTTTCGTAACTATAGCAGATATTGGAGCACTTTGAATTTCAGTAACGGTTTCTTTGAGAGTGTTGTAGTTTTCACTTTGTACATTTTTCACAAAAGGATTAAAATCGACATTCAAAGAATTAATTAACGATTCGATGTCATTCATATATTTTTTAGCTATTGCGAGTTCTTCTTTCAGCACATCAGAGATGAGTTCTTCAGTACCAGCATTATACATCTTGACTGCACTTTTTCGACCACTGCACTTAACAAAGCCACATACACAATTCGGATTTATCACTTTTCTGTTGTTCATACACGATAGATGGATCCATATATGTGAAAAGAGCACAAACAAATACCGCTATGAATACTGTTTTGGCAGACTATGCACTTTAAACTAAATGTAATACGATTTTCTATGGCACGATTTACTACTGCTTGCACACTCGACGCCACTTCCTGGGTGTATTGTATCGAGTTAGCTTTTTCAAATTTCCTTGTGGGTTTATCAATGTATTTTGTAACTGATATTTCAGCACCAATGATAACTTTTGTGAGCCAATGTACACTCCTTGAAAAATGTTTCAGTACTACTATTGAGTGATTCAGTGGTAATTTGTTCTCATCAGTGGAAAAGATGGATGGGTAAGGTTTTGTATCAGTTTCCATCTGCCTGCCCAAAACGTTTTAAATTCCTTGGCATCAAACTTAGATAATTTCTTGTGTGTTGATCCATTCGAACAATGGTTCTCTATTTTTGTCTCTATTTATGTATCTCCGGGATGTGTTTTGGAATTAAAATCTTAAACATATACGTGCTGTCTAGTTGCTGTGTGTAAGACTAGTGTCAGACACTTTCCGTTAGGTGATTTGTGGACTGATGTAATAACCAGGCCTTTGAGTTTTATTCTAATTACTTCTACATCACTAATTTTCTGACAGCTTAAGCCAGCATAATCCAAGAGCTGTTTCTTTTTTCATTTATTGTGGTAGCACCTAACAATTGAGAGGAGTATTGATATTGCTTTATATTGTGTAATCTTGCATGTAGCTGCTGAATTATCACCTAAATGCATTTCCTATAGAGCTATAATACTGATGGCATGCTCATCATCTAATTTGCTTTGGTAACTGCATTTGTCACTTGTTAATCCTACGTTAATTTGCATAATATGGACACCTAGCCTGATAATTTTTGACTGTAAGCTCTGAGAAGTGCTGGACCATCTTTTGTGTACAGTTTTTGCTGTATGCTCCTGCAGTCACACTGCCTTGGTGGACCATCTCGGGGGTTGTCTACATGCCACACAACAGACTTTTTGGTGTCCCGTGTGAATGATTCACTGGTAAATATCCTGTCCTATACACTTTTGTTTGTAGACAATACTTCTGTGTTAGCTGAAAATAGAGCCAGGAAGCAGTAGTCTCAGTACCTCAGAGAATTAGTTTCAGGTAAAGTATATGGATCTAACATATCTAAAATGCACATGGTTTAGTTTGGAAACCACACAAACACCCAAATGTACACACCCGCAGTAGCTGCACGGGGTGGGGTGGGGGTGTTGGGGGGGGGTGGGGGGGAGGGGGTGGCAGAGTGATTGGAGAAGACAGTACATTGTCTGAATGGGAAAAGATTGGTGGGTACAGAAGAGAGAAGGGAAAAGGTGAAGTGATACAGTGGGAAACAAATTAGCAGAGGTTTAGGTCAGGTGGATGGCACTAGATGTGCTGGAGAGACAATTTCCACCTGCGTAGGTCAGAGAAACTTGCACTGGAAGGGAATATCCAAATGGTATGTCTAGTGAAGCAGTTGTTGAAGTGGTGTACAGCCTCTTGGCAACTGCAATGTCAAGTCTGTGGTTTGCCACAGTTTGGTGCTGGACATTACTGCGAGTGAACAGTTGGTTACTTGTCATCCCTACATGGAAAATTGTATGGTAATTGCAGCATAGCTGATTTTTAACAGGTTGCTTTTGCACATGATCGTGCCTTTTATATGGTGGGAGATTCCTGTGACTGGACTGCTGTAGGAGGTGGTGGGTGGATCTGTGGGACAGGTCTTGCACCTGGGTCACTCACAGGATTAGGGGCGGACAAGGATGTTCTCTAGATTGTGTGGGCAGTGGAACATTACTTTGCAGGAATAGGGTAGTATCTTGAGTATAGTATACCCCATCTGAGATAGCCAAAGCCCCAGTGAAGGATGTGGTTGAGCTTTTCAAGGCCTGGGTGATTAGATGAGTGCTGACCATTGTCTGGTTAGCAGGGTTACAGGTGTGAAATGAGGAGATGGCACGGGAGATCTATTTATGAATGAGACGGATAGGATACTGTGGCTCTGGTAGTGCTATTGCCATATTTAGACAACTCCTGCTTTCCACTGGGGATAGTGAGTCCACGTGTGACAAGGCTGCATGGAAGAGCCTTTTTGACATGGAATGGGTGACGGCTGTCAAAGTGGAGGGAGGTACTGTTGGTGGTTGGTCCACTTGACATGTATTTATGGATATCGATGTCTAGTGATATGGCGCATTGAGTTGAGAATAATCAGGTTAAGATGATTTGGGAGTAGGTTTTTAGGTTATGGAAGAAGCAGTCTATACCATGAGTCCAGATCATGAAAATGTCTCAATTACTCTGAATCAGACAATGGGTTTTAGGTGTTGACAGGATAGGAAGGACTTCTCCTGATGGCCAATATAAAAGCTGGTATAGGATGGCACCATGCGAGTACCCATGGCAGTACTACAGATTTGTTTATACAGGGATAATCACTTAAAACCTGCACCACAAACATTGCAGAAATGGAAAGTGCTATTGATGTGTGGTTTTCACAGAATGGATTGGTAGTTGGGGGCTTATGCTAGTAACCAACCAACAGGTTGTAGTGATATTAGAAAGTGCATTTTTTGTGCAAACATAAACTTTTTTAAATGAAACTATGCCTATCGGTATTAACTAAAAGTAGGGTAAATTAGTCTATCAGCGGTGTTTGTTGCAGGAGTCTAGTGTGAGCCATTCATGAGATATCATATTTTGAAAAGGTCCCACGCCAACACTTGTACATTAGCTGTAAAGTTCCCACACCAACACTTGTACATTAGCTGCGGTAGCACACACCAAAGAACAGTCCAAGTCCATACACTAGTTATGTGGATTGTGACCAGTAATGAGACAATTGACCATCACAGGCTGTGTTCAAAATGAGCACTGGCAGCACCAGTATATGCTCCCATTCTGGTATGGAAAGACTGCTGCACACAAACCAGTATTTCAGCAGGGACAATCCGACAGGCTGCAGTAATACATCATTGCATATCATCAGATGTAGTTGGTATGCCCTTGTAGACAGTCTTTCAGCTTTCCCCATAGAAAAAAAGTCTGCAGGCATGAAATTTGGCGAATGGATCAACCGAGATACAGGTCCTCTACATCCAATCTAATGATTTGTAAACAGTTTGTGAAGCCATGTTGTACTTCGTGCACTGTGGGTTGTACAGCCATCGTATTGGTACCACAAGTTGCTCCTAGTCTGCAGAGGAATCTCTTCTAGCATCCGTGGAAGATGATTTGTTAGGAGGCTGTGATACTTGTGCGCATTCAGTGTTCTTTCTAAGAAAAACGGGCCTATGAGCTGATGGTTCACTGCCTCACACCACACGTTTACACTCCAAGGATGCTGAGATTCCACCTGCCACAGCCAAAGACAATTGTTAACAGACCAATTGTGCTTATTTCAGCACTTTACCAGGCCACGATTGTTAAAATTTCCTTCACCACTAAACAAGATACATGATACATCTGGAGTATCCTGTCTTAATGCCCATGTATGGAAGTTAACACAATTCTCTTGATCAATTCCATGCAGCTCTTTATAGAAAGGGATACACCTATATCAATGGAGAATGCATAGGACACTTGCCCGATTAATGCCATTTCCACATGCGATTGTGCAAGAGGTAACATGTGGATCAACTACTTGTTTCATCTGTTATGTTGCTAAGAGTTAGGCTATGACTTCCACATAACTGGTTGAAGAGGTTGCCTAGCAACTACCCACACACACAAACACACTGTAAGCAAACAACATCATACCTAGCAACTACCCACACACACACACAAACACACTGTAAGCAAACAACATCATACCTAGCAACTACCCAGATTGAGTGGCACAAACTAGTATTGGTGTGGAAACTTTTAAAAATACTGTATCTCATTGACAACCTGTACTAGAATCCTGCAACAAACCCCACTGACATTCTGATTTACCATATTTTTAGTTTGTTAATGTCAGTAAGCACAGTTTCATTTAAAAAGTGTACATCTGCACAAGAAAGGATTTTTACAATATGTTGATTGGGTAACAGTAATGAGTCCCTGTCTACCAATCCATTCAGTCAAAGCCGCAAATCAATAGCACTTCATACTTGTGGTGCGAGCTTTAGGCATTTCACCCTGTGACTTGGTCTTCGGAAGTGAAATAATTGTGAGTCAGGATGTGTTTGGGGAAGGGGATTTGGAAAGAGGTGGTGGTTTTGGTATCAGGAGGATGTTTGGAAAGTGAGGCCATGGGCATGGGGGATGTTGTAAAATGATGTTGCATCCATAGTAACCAGCAAGGAGTCATGTGGTAGCAAAACAGGAACTGCAGAAAGGCGGTGAAGGAAGTAAGCACTGTCTTCACTGTAGGATGGGAGGTTACAGACAATGGTTTGCATGTGATGTTCAGTGGGAGGATTTACCCAGCCACAGTTGGGCAAGTGGAGAGACCTGTGTAGTTGGGTTGGCGAATAGGTAAAAAGGAAGGAGTGGTGTGAGGAGGGAGATAGATCCAGGAGTCAGGTTATGGGATGGACTTAAGGTCTTGGAGAGCTGCTGGAGTCTTGTTGGAATTCACGGATGTGATCATGGTTGTAAGGTTTGTATGCAGAGGTGTTAGAAAGTTGGTGAAGACTCTCAGCCACATAGTCACTATGATTCATGAACACTGTGATGAAGCTTTTATCTGTAGGAAAGATGATAAGGCACGGATTGATTTTAAGGATATGGGTAGCTGTGTGTTAGATAGGAGTGATGTTGGTCTCACTAGGGAGGATTTAGGAAAGGAAAGTAAGGCCGGGTTAGAAGTGATGAATTCCTGAAAGATAACCAAGAGATGACTGGCTGGAATGGGAGGTTCAGGGTGGGAGGGAGGCTGGAACTGTTTTAAGCAAGGTTCTATGTGAGGTTTTTGTTGGCTGTTATTAGTGGGATGCATCATCATCATCATTTAAGACTGATTATGCCTTTCCGCATTCAGTCTGGAGCATAGTCTTGATCTATTTCAACAGTTTTTATACCCCTTCCCTTCCAACACACACACACTAGCCACCAAGGAAGAGCCTACAGCTTTGATTCAACCCCCCCCCCCCCCCCCCGCCTCTTCCAGTCATACCCTCATACCTCCCTAACGCACATTGAAGAAATTTCAGCTGCAGAGATTAGGTAAGGAAAGAAGGTCCTTTACAAGTCCAGCACACTTGAATTTAGGTTTTGGGCTAAAGGTGAGGCCTTTAGAAAGTACCAAGACGTCTGCAGGGCTAAGAGTTGTGGCAGAAAGGTTGACAACAGTTTTACAGGATTGGTGCTTAGGATGTATATATCTCATGGAGGATGGAGGAATTCGTTGCGATTGTGGAAGGATGAGTATCGAACAAAGCATAGTTAGGGAGGTATGAGGGTACGACTGGGGGGGGGGGGGGGGGGGGGCGAGGGGGTTGAATCAAAGCTGTAGGCTCTTCCTTGGTGGCTAGTGTGTGTGTGTGTGTGTGTGTGTGTGTGTGTGTGTGTTGGAAGGGAAGGGGTATAAAAACTGTAGAAATAGATCAAGACTTCACGACAACTAGCAGGTTTAAACGGGTGGGTGTTGTAATAGATATGTAGAGGTGGAGGTGATGAGGCTTTCACAGGATAGATTAGTATTGAGAGCTGCAGCAATCCAATCTTCAGACTACCACAGCAACAACAAAAAGGTCATAAGATGGAAACAATTTTGCATCGTAGTATCTCCCTGTTTCCACTCCATGTAGTTTTCACTTGTGGTAATGTGGCGTGTGTACAGAGATTTATCGGGTGTTGTTATTTTTATTGTACTGTATTAACAGGATTTATCAAGAGTGGTGATAACATCAATTTGTGACAATAAATCTTTGTCATGTGCAATCTATAATACTGTTGTTCCATTTGTAATAAACAATTTCTTTGATGCTGTTTTCCCAAATAAGCCTAAATTTTACTGTTATTCACATGGACAGAGGCAGAGTAAGACATGGGAGATAACTTCAGCTGATCTTCGAAGATCAATTTCTTGAGACAGAGACAGTGTCATTATTATTATTGTTATTCTTTACTTCCTCAGACGTTAAGTCTGGTTAAAAATGGAAAGTGACGTGGACCTTGATAAAGCGTCACTTCCTTTCAACTGTATGGTATGTGTTATATTGCATTTAGGAACTTTCGGGTAATTGAACATGTATCAATAATTACTGATTTCTGTAGTTGTATAAATATGTTTGGATGTAGCTGGTTCAAATGGTTCAAATGGCTCTGAGCACTATGGGACTCAACTGCTGAGGTCATTAGTCCCCTAGAACTTAGAACTAGTTAAACCTAACTAACCTAAGGACATCACAAACATCCATGCCCGAGGCAGGATTCGAACCTGCGACCGCAGCGGTCTTGCGGTTCCAGACTGCAGCGCCTTTAACCGCACGGCCACTTCGGCCGGCTTTGGATGTAGCTGTATTGCATTGATGTACTGGTGGATATTGTGTGGTATGACTCGTGTAGTTGATAGTATAATTGGTATAATGTCAACTTTATCCTGATGCCACATGTCTTTGACTTCCTCAGCCAGTTGGATGTATTTTTCAATTTTTTCTCCTATTTTCTTTTGTATATTTGTTGTATTGGGTATGGATATTTCGATTAGTTGTGTTAATTTCTTCTTTTTATTGGTGAGTATGATGTCAGGTTTGTTATGTGGCGTTGTTTTACCTGTTATAATGGTTCTGTTCCAGTATAATTTGTATTCATCATTCTCCAGTACATTTTGTGGTGTATACTTGTATGTTGGAACATGTTGTTTTAAAAGTTTATGTTGTAAGGCAAGCTGTTGATGTATTATTTTTGCGACATTGTCATGTCTTCTGGGGTATTCTGTATTTGCTAGTATTGTACATCTGCTTGTGATGTGATCTACTGTTTCTATTTTTTGTTTACAAAGTCTGCATTTATCCGTTGTGGTATTGGGATCTTTAATAATATGCTTGCTGTAATACCTGGTGTTTATTGTTTGATCCTGTATTGCAATCATGAATCCTTCTGTCTCACTGTATATATTGCCTTTTCTTAGCCATGTGTTGGATGCCTCTTGATCGATGTGTGGCTGTGTTAGATGATACGGGTGCTTGCCATGAAGTGTTTTCTTTTTCCAATTTACTTTCTTCGTATCTGTTGATGTTATGTGATCTAAAGGGTTGTAGAAGTGGTTATGAAGTTGCAGTGGTGTAGCCGATGTATTTATATGAGTGATTGCTTTGTGTATTTTGCTAGTTTCTGCTCATTCTAGAAAGAATTTTCTTAAATTGTCTACCTGTCCATAATGTAGTTTTTTTCTGTCGATAAATCCCCTTCCTGCTTTCTTTCTGCTTAATGTGAATCTTTCTGTTGCTGAATGTATGTGATGTATTCTATATTTGTGGCATTGTGATCGTGTAAGTGTATTGAGTGCTTCTAGGTCTGTGTTACTCCATTTCACTACCCCAAATGAGTAGGTCAATATTGGTATGGCATAAGTATTTATAGCTTTTGTCTTGTTTCTTGCTGTCAATTCTGTTTTCAGTATTTCTGTTAGTCTTTGTCTATATTTTTCTTTTAGTTCTTCTTATTATTGTTATTGTTATTATTATTATTATTATTATTATATTGAATTATTGTTAATTAATACCCCCTTAAGGAGAGCACCATCAATTTTCAAGGCTTTTTTTCTGTCTATTTCATTTGTCTTTCAAAAACTTCTCATATATTCATTGTGATTCCTCTTCCTCTCTTCTGTACCGTTCTTCCCCATTTTCTTCTCTTTCAATATCTGCTGAAATTTCTGTTTTCCAGTTTTTTACTCTGTATTTTTTCCTGTCTGTGATGTCTTCTGTGGAGATGTTTTGTTTCTTGAGGTCCTCCATGGTTTCCTATACCCAGTTGGTTTTCACTTTATTAGTCATAACTATATAAAAAATATTCTTGGTAAGTCTGTTTTTGTGCATAATTTGTATGTGTCTCTAGAACCTTGTCCTTCTTTACCTGGTGCTGTTTTTAATCCTCTGTTTGTATTTGTACAGTTCTTTTGTCAATATGTTTATCCAGATCCCCTCTCTCTGAACTGGCCTGTAGATCTTTCCTTCTGTTTTTCCATCTCTTTGATTTTTGTTCTTCCCTTCATGGCTGTTGTTCTGAGGTGTACAAGGCCTGTGGTAACTACTGTACTACAGTGTCTTAATTTGGCATTGATGGAAAAACTTCTTTTGTTATAATTGTTCCATATAAGTCTGAATACCTTATGTAGTTTTGTGATTCTTTTTTCATTGGATGTTGAGTTCAGTCTTATTTTCTGTGTAATCTCTTCCAGGCACTGGAAACTTTCTTCATGTGATATCTTCCCATACTTTGTTACCAGTGGGTGTCTGTCTCTTTACATTGTGTCAATGTACAAGTTTTTTTCATTTGAGATTTGTAGTCCCGTTTTGATTGAGATTTGATAAAGAGTTTGTAGAGCTTTTTTGTCTTCTTTTCTGTTATTTGTTATGATGGCTATATCATCAGCAAAGGCCAGACATTTTATCTACATGTGCATATATATTTCGAAAGTCATGGTGTGGTGTGTGACATGATCTGACTACACGTAGAGTGCAGTCTTTGTTTGGCACGGCACTTGGAGGGCGACAGTTCAGTCTTCACCCATCTGTCTCTTTTGTCCCATGTCCTGATTATTTTCTCCAAAACTGAGTTAAATAGAGTGGGTGATGGCCATCCTCATGCCTCACTCCTGTCTTTACTTTGAACGGTTCATAGATCTCTCCCATGAACTTCACTTTCAATATTGCATTTTTCATGTTTCTTGTCATATTAACATCAAAGATAATGATAATGTGCAAGAATAATGTAAGGCTAGCATCTTTTTAGTCACATGTTTCTGCTGATACAGCTTATATTGTACACCTGGAAAAACAATGTCAATTTTGTTCTGATGACAACACATGTCACCTGGGAATAGTAGATGTACTGGCAATGGTTTCAGTGTCATCCGCCAACAGATAGTGTAATGGCATAGCTATCAGAGTGCTATATGTGTCTACCCTTTAATAGGAAATGCTCACAGCCAGTGTGATGCAGACATGTGAAGCAAGCAGGCAACCATGCCAGGAAGGCACACTCGTGATTCTTATAGCCAACGAGTGAGTTTAAAAAGGGGTCAAATTGTGGGCTTCCGAGTGGCAGGATGGTCCTTTCGGGGGAATTGCCACACAAGTTGGATGTGCTGCGTCAGTTATGCAACATTCCTAGTATCAGTAGTCACGTGAACATTCTCACACACGTAGTCGAGGTTCTGGACATCCACACAGCACAGATGCTCACTAGGATTGTTGTACTGAAAGGGCAGCAGTTGCAGATCGTACGGCTACCACAGCACAGATAAAAGGTCTTGTGAGGCCCAGATGTGTCAACACAAACTGTTGCGAAGCAGTTATTGCCAGTTGCGTTACGGACGTGCACACATCTATCCCGTCTTCCAATCGTGCCTCAGCACTGACATGCATGGTTAGAGTGGTGCCATCAGAGGATCTCTTTGAGGATGGCATGGCACGCCATGGTTGTAAGTGATGAAAGCAGATTCCGCTCGCAGACAAGTGATGGTCGTATCAGCAAATGACATAAATCTGGTGAGCACTCTCTTGTAGAGTGCATTAGTCCAAGATACAGTGGCCCCACCCCAGGCGATAAACTACAACTCTCATTCGTCTGTGGTGTTTCTGCACTTGGTACATACAGAATGATGTTACACCCGTTATTTTTGCATTCTTGCAACTGGAAGGTAATGTACTGTTCCAACAGTACAGTGTTGACCCACACACTGCCCACGAAACTCAGTGTTCTCAGAAAGATGAACAGTGACTTCCCGGGCCACCATGTTCTACGAGTTTGTCTCCAACCGAGCACATGTGGGAACATGGGATGAGAAGTGACTCATGCAACTTGTCAACCAACAACTCTTACATAACTATCTGAACAGATTGAGCATGTGTGACATAATTTATCTCAGGACAGTTTTTGCCATCTGTACTATCGACTGAATGCTATAGTCAGTGCCTGCATTGTCACCAGTGAGGGCTACACCACATACTAATGTGTGTGTTTTGGCATGGGTCGATACATGCTAGCTGAGAAGCATTTGCAGTATTGATCTGTAAATGTGATCATTTCATGTACTCCATATGCACTGTTGCAACATTAAATCTGGAGTGAATTTTCTTCTGGCAGTGGGCACAAACTTTTACCTCACAACTTTGATACATTTTACTTTTTCTTTTTCTTATCCCCTGCTATCACAGTCTCAGCATGTTAATGTGGATTTGGCAGTATTAGTGGTAAATTGTGGCCAGATGCCCTTTCCATGCCACCTCCCCCCTCCCCCCCAACCTACCAACCCACACCAGGGTGAAAGGTATGTACCCTGTATCTGTATGTATCTAATATTATCGTGTGTGAAAGTGTGAGAATGTTTTCAAAATGTTTGAGGATCATGTAACTGATGTGGGGTGTGCATACCAGTCTGCTATTCATCTAGTTGGATGTGGACAACAGCTTAAAAATCATGTCAACACTGGCTCTAGCTGCATGCTAACGTTGGCATCTACCCAGGAGTATTACAATTTCGATAAAGTACAGTAGAGTTTTAATGATTTATACAATACTTTTATGTCATGAATTCTAGAAAATTGATTGAAGATGTCTTTCTGTTGTTGTTTAATTTATGATATAGCCGCAACAGAAAATCCAACAGAATATGTTAATTATTCTGGTCTTGTTCATTTCTGTATATGTTCTGTGTTAAAGTAATTGTTCAGACGCTTACAACATAAAAGTTAAAGTAAGGTCTATGATGGCAGGCAGTGACTGGGCTGTTGTCCTGACAGCAGGTAGGGTGCAGCCTTTGTTCACCGTGGCACTAGGAGGGAGAGGGTTATGGCCTATCACCCCAGCTTCCTTTTACCCCTGGGAAACATCCCCAGGAATCATCTGATAGCAGGTTGGTGTCACCTGGGGTGATCCTGCAGTCACTGGAACAAGGAAAAATCCCCACTTTTATGTTTTATGGGGAATCGAGCCCAGGACCTCCTGATTGGAGTCTAGTGCGCTACCCACTAGACCTCCACAACCACCGTGCTTATGGGATATGAAATGTCTGCATCTATATGACTACTCTGCATTTCACAAATC
This sequence comes from Schistocerca americana, assembly GCF_021461395.2. Classification (NCBI taxonomy): domain Eukaryota; kingdom Metazoa; phylum Arthropoda; class Insecta; order Orthoptera; family Acrididae; genus Schistocerca; species Schistocerca americana. The sequence goes on along the minus strand of NC_060130.1, from coordinate 9,134,968 downwards.
AGTGCCTGACAGAGGATTTATCAAACCACTTTCATACTGTTTCTCTACCGTTCCACTCTTGAACAATGTGTGGGGAAAAGTAACACTTAAATTGCTTTGTGTGATCTCTGATTTGTTGTGTTTTATTATAACGATCATTTTTCCCTATGAAGGTGAGTGCTATGAAAATTAAAATGTTTTTGCATTTGGAGGATGAAGTTGGAGACTGGAATTTTGTGAAAAGATCTTGCCACAGCAAAAAAGTATTTCTTTTTGTGATTACCATCTCAACTCGCATATCATGTCTGTGACTCTCTCTCTCCTAATATTTTACAATAATACAGACTGAGCTGCCCTCATTTTGACTTTGATTTCCTCCATCATTCATATCCCATGGTGTACTTGTGCATTGTCATCTTGAAACACAACCAATGATCATCCAAATGTCGACTATATGACAGGTCAGTAGTTTCGAGGATCCTGTCATCAAATTGCACAGCCCTCAAATAGCCTCATTAGAAATGATATGTGTCAGACATCTGTATACCATACTGGCCCAAAACATGACTGATCCATCTGCCTGCTAAACTTAAAAGACTGGACTGCAGGTCTGAAACTCATTTTTCACTGGAGCGGACACAAATGAACAAGAATTCTCTGTGGCTCTGAACAGTAGCTGAGCACAAGCAGACACCATTCTGTTGCATTTGGTTAGCATTCACAGGTGTTCACTCATGTTCTGCCCATTATCAGTCCTTCGATGAACTGTCAAACGAAGTCTCCATCATCTCTGCATTGGTGAGAGCAGGAGAGAAAGAGCTAAATTTTGGTGTTTCATCAGTGAACTTTTGTCTTCAACTCAAGATCTTTGAGCAGCAGAATGGTCTGAAGAGAATGTAATGTTTCTGATAACAGAATAGATGCTCGTGAATTCCAAGATGTCCACACCATAAATGCCAAATAAAAAGAAATGCAATTGACAGAGAGTTTCCGAGGTACTGGGAACATGAGAAAGATGATAATTACAATAGATACTTTCATCAGCCAGGAATGGAGTGAATAAGCACGAGCTTCGTATTTGTTTTTATTAAAAAAGAACAGCACAACAAAGTTCCTTGAAAGTAAACATGTACAAAAATGTATCCATCATGCTGATTAAAATTGCATACATACCCCACACGAGCTTTGTATTTGTTTTTATTAAAAAAGAACAGCACAACAAAGTTCCTTGAAAGTAAACATGTACAAAAATGTATCTATCATGCTGATTAAAATTACGTACATACCCCACAAGCCACCTTAGTAATTTCTTGCCCTGTTCCACTGACAAATAGTGCTAGGAAAAATGATAGTCTATATACCTCTGTACAAGCCCTAATTTCTCTTGTCTTTGTGGCCTTTACATGAATTGTAAATTGGTCGCTGTAGGATCGACCTAAAGTCAGCTTCAAGTACGAGGTACCTAAATAGTTTAATAGTGTTTTGTGAAAAGAATATCATCTTCCCTCCAGGGGTTGCTATTTGAGTTCATGAAGCATCTCTATAATACTTATGTGCTGGTCAAACTTACTGGTGACAAATCTCTGAATTGGTTCAATGTCTTCCTTTAATCCAATGTCGTGCAGATTCCAAACACTCAAGCAATGCTAAAGAATGGGTCACACTAGTGTTGTGTCCTTTAGAGATAAGCTACACTTTCCTAAAATCTTGCAATAAACCAATTTGTCCATTTGCCTTCCCTACAACCAATTTTGCTTGTTTCATGTTTTACTGCTTTGGAACATTATGCCTAGGTATTTAATTGACATGACTGTCAAGCAGCATACTACTGATGCTGTATTCAAACATCATGGGATTTTTTTTCCTTCTCATCTGCATTAACCTACATTTTTTTATATTTACAGTAAGCTTCCATTCATCTCACCAATCACAAATTTTGTCCAAGTCATCTTATATCCTCCTATAGTCACTCAATGGCGACATTTGCTCATACACAATAGCGTCATCAGCAAACAGCCTCATAGTGCTGGCCACGTTGGCTGTCAGATCCTTAATGTACACTTATTAGCCAAAACATTATGACCACTGCCCACTGCGAGTTGGATGCTGCCTGGTGGCATTGGGGGCATGTGATGCAGTAACAAAAATATGTAAATAGAGCAGACGCAGATGGGGGCTCACTTTAGGGAAGATATGGGCTGCAAATGGGGAAATCAGTTGAGATAAGTGATTTTGATAAATGGCAGATTATTATTATGCTGAGCCTGTGACACACATCTCAAAAGCGGCAGTGCTGGTCAAATGTTCATGAGCTATCTATCACTAGGTGCTAAATGATTAGACATCCATGACTCTTCACAGTACTTGGGGTTTGGAGGCATGTCTGGCTGCAATGTGGATAGATGGTGATTTGTAGCACAATGCTGGTGCACGCACAAGTGTTCCATAGCACACTGTTCATTGTAAATTCTGGAACACGGAGCTCCGCAGCAGACCACTCCTACATGTTCACATGTCTACCCAACAACATCATCAGTTGTGATTGCAGTGGGCACAGGACCATTCGGATTGAACCATCAATCAATGGAAATGTTGGCTCTTTGGGTGAATCCCATTTTTGCTACACTAGGTTGGTAGGTGTCTCCACAAAAACCATCATTGAGGTGAATGGCAGCTCCAAATGTGCAGCACACCACGGATGCTGGCTGGTGGGAGCAGCATTATGCTTGGGAGACATTCTCCTGCACTTGCATGTAGTAATCGAAGACATGCTGACAGCTGTGAATCACCTATGTCCCTTCATGCTTGATGTCTTCCCCGACAGCGATGTAATCTTTCAGCAGTGTAAATGTCTGTGTCTCAGAGCCAGAATCATGCTACAGAGGTTTGAAAAGCATTATAGTGACGTCATGTTGATGTCTTGGTGGCCAAATTTGCCTGATGTAAACCTAAAGAACCCATCTGGATCGCTATCAAGCATCATTACCACGTATGCAAATCAGTGATATGTTATTTACGTGAATTACAAGACCTGTGTGTAGACATCTAATGTTTCATACCTCCTCAAACCTAACAACAAGCTGTCTGATCCCTGATATGCAGAATCAGTGATGTATTTTGTCCCAAAGATGGACAAACAAGCTATTAAGCAGGTCATAATGTTTTGGACCACCAGTCTAAACAGGATATTACAAAAAGGTACAGCCAAACTTTCAGGAAACATTCCTCACACACAAAGAAAGAAAATATGTTATGTGGTCATGTGTCCGAAAACGCTTACTTTCCATGTTAGAGCTTATTTTATTACTTTTCTTCAAATCACATTAATCATGGAATGGAAACACACAGCAACAGAATGTACCAGCATGACTTCAAACACTTTGTTACAGGAAATGTTCAAAATGTCCTCCATCAGTAAGGATACATGCATCCACCCTCCGTCGCATGGAATCCCTGATGCGCTGATGCAGCCCTGGAGAATGGCGTATTGTATCACAGACGTCCACAATATGAGCATGAAGAGTCTCTACATTCGGTACCGGGGTTGCGTAGACAAGAGTATTCAAATGCCCCCATAAATGAAAGTCAAGAGGGTTGAGGTTGGGAGTGTGTGGAGGCCATGCTATTGGTCGGCCTCTACCAATCCATCGGTCACTGAATCTGTTGTTGAGAAGCGTACAAACACTTCGACTGAAATGTGCAGGAGCTCCATCGTGCATGAACCACATGTTGTGTTGTACTTGTAAAGGCACATGTTCTAGCAGCACAGGTATGAAATCATGATAACATGCTCCATAGAGTGTAGGTGGAAGAACATGGGGCCCAATCAAGACATCACCAACAATGCCTGCCCAAACATTCACAGAAAATATGTGTCGATGACGTGATTGCACAATTGCGTGCAGATTCTCGTCAGCCCACTCAAGTTGACAGTGAAAATTTACAATTTGATCACGTTGGAATGAAACCTCATCCATAAAGAGAACATTTGCACTGAAATGAGGATTGACACAATGTTGGAGAACCATTCGCACAAGTGTAACCGTGGAGGCCAATCAGCTGCTGATAGTGCCTGCACACGCTGTACATGGTATGGAAACAACTGGTTCTCCCGTAGCACTCTCCATACAGTGACGTGGTCAATGTTATCTTGTACAGCAGTAACTTCTCTGACACTGACATTAGGGTTATCGTCAACTGCACGAAGAATTGTCTCGTCCATTCAGGTGTCCTTGTCGTTCTAGGTCTTCCCAGTCGCTTAGTCATAGGCTGGAATGTTCCGTGCTCCATAAGATGCCGATCAATTTCTTCGAACGTCTTCCTGTCGGGACACCTTCGTTCTGGAAATTTGTCTCGATACAAACGTACCGCGCCATGGCTATTGCCCAGTGCTAATCCATACATCAAATGGGCATCTGCCAACTCTGCATTTGTAAACATTGCACTGACTGCAAAACCACGTTCCTGACAAACACTAACCTGTTGATGCTACGTATTGATGTGCTTGATGCTGTTACTGTAGAGCAATGAGTCACATGTCAACACAAGCACCGAAGTCAACATTACCTTCCTTCAATTGGGCCAACTGGCGGTGAATCGAGGAAGTACAGTACATACTGACGAAACTAAAATGAGCTCTAACATGGAAATTAAGCATTTCCGGACACATGTCCACATAACGTATTTTCTTTATTTGTGTGTGAGGAATGTTTCCTGAAAGTTTGGCCGTACCTTTTTGTAACACCCTGTATAGAGAATGAGAGTGATCCTATCATACTTCCCCGGGGCACTCCTGAGAATAACCCCAATACCCCTGCCTCTGATGAACACTCACCATCAAGGACGACATTCTGGCTTCTACTACACAAGAAGTCATCTCGAGCCATTCACATATCTTGAAACCTAATCTGTAATTTCAGACCTTCATCAACAGTCTGCAGTGGCGCACTGTGGCAAACACTTTCTAGAAACAGCAATGTGGAATCTGCCTGTTCCCTTCATCGCTGATTTGCAGGATATCTTGTGAGAAAGGAGCAAGTCGAGTTTCACACGAACGATGATTTCTAAATCTGTGCTGATTTGTGAACAGAAGCTTTTCTGTCTCGTGGAAATCAAAGTGAAAATACATTCAAGAATTCTTCAGCAAACCATTGTTAAGGATATTGGATTGTAATGTGGGTCCATTTTTTTACTCTTCTTATATACAGGAATTACCGTGCTTTTTTCCAATTGCTTAGGACTTTGCATTAAGCAGGAAATTACAATAAATGCATGCTAAGAACAGGACCTATGCCATAGTGCACTATTAGTCGAGAGACCCATTGCTGAAATTTTGACATTATGTTGGCTAGACAGTAGGTTGGAGGATTCAGTTCTGATACTGCACAGCTCTCAAATTATACTTACTAGTTATTAGAGGCATTTGATATCCATAGGTGACACCAGACCAAAACCAGACTGACTCAACTATGTGCTGAATCTGTGGGTCTTCACACTTGAGACATGCATTGGTACCTGGCCATTTCCGCACCCTTCTACAAGGATCATCAGGTATCAAAGAAATGCTTCACTTATTGTGAAAGGAATACAATACCACTGATCCAAGTTCCGCTGGAGGACACCCTGTATCACCACTAGTAATCTCCTTTCCTGTTGCACCACAAACAGAGTGAGGGCAAAATGACTTGTCTATATGCCTCTGAATGAGCCCTAATCTCTCTAAACTTGTCTTCATGGCCCTTACATGGAATGTACATTAGTCGCAGTAGATTGTTCTGCAGTCAGCGTCAACAGCCATTTCTCTAAATTTTCTCACTAGTGCTCCTTAAAAATATTGTCGCTTGCCATCCACCGGTTTCCATGTACACCACGGATCTTTGTGCACTACATTCCCTGGGGGTTTGTACTGTAGTACATAATGGACACCTAGAGACCCCACTGAATGTGTCGAGATGGTTGTGTACCGTGTGAGTCAACACAGCTCTCCCCATTATCTGCAAAAAAAGTCACAGTGCAGTTACAGTAAGTTCCCGAGGTATTACCTGTCAGCTATAATTTGAAGTTAGCAGTCATCAGTTGTTGTTGGCTCTGAGCAATCTCTGTAGTGCTGATTTTTAACATTTTGTTACTGCAAAGGCTGTGGAATGTTCATTTGATGTCGCTGTAGCGTTTGCCAATTGTGTGGTAACTTTCCATGCTGACAAGCATTCTTACTGTAAAGTAACAATGCCTGGGCAGTCTTTAAGCATTAACGCTTTAATCCCTTTGCAACGTCAAATTTTTTGATGTTATATTGGACATGTGATCAGTTTGTTTATTTATTTATTTTTGTAATTTTATTTTTGTGGTTTAGTACAAAAACTGTAGTGGTAGTGTATTTCTCCTAGAGCCCTTTTGTGAGCTGCTATTTTCCTCTGTGAAAATGAGGCAATTTTTTTTTCCAACTACACAAGTGACGATAGTAGTGATCTGACAATAAACAAAAACTGTTTGTTGTAGCAATTTTTATGCATCTGGTACAGTGTACTATCACAAGATACCAGGTACATCTACAGATGGTAATATATATTCCCAAAAGCTTTGTAAAACCACTAAGTGGTTGGCAAATATGCTTCCCGAGATTCAAAAAAGACATAATTGTGTTTACTCGAATCTAAGCTGCACTTTTTTCCGGTTTTTGTAATCCAAAACACTGCCTGCGGCTTAGAATCAAGTGCAAAGTAAGCGGAAGTTCTGAAAAATGTTGGTAGGTGCCGCCACAACTAACTTCTGCCGTCGAATATATGTAGCACTACACAGGCATGCTTTGCAGGCACAAAGATAAATACTGGCGCCAAAACCTATGCGTCAGTAAACAAACTAAAAAAAAACAGGGGTGGGGGTGGAAGACGAGCTTTTTTCTCTGCCCCAAGGTTCAACCACTGCATTTCCATACTTTATCCAACGAAGTAAATACAAATTCCGTATTCTTCATCTCCGAATGTTGCAGCCTTTCAATGTACTATGAAAATCTGACTGGAAGACTGTTTGGGATGTTTGTCAATATGGCCAAGTCTACGTTCTGAATTTTTGTCCTACCTGTGACAAGAGATGGTTGTTAATAGCAACTTTTGTGAATTGTGAATCACATCCAGTATTCTCTTCACCATAAGAATAATTCGAATGTAAACATTTTGCCATGTATTCCTACATGTTTCCTGCTATCTCATTTAAATCCTGTCTTCCTAATAAACTATGAAACTAGAGTGAGACAACAGCAAACGCGGAAGAATATATATATCATGTCATGTTTATATTCGTATTATTCCTATGCTGAATAGTGATACAGTCAGATATGAAGCACGGCAACTGACTAGATTTTTAAACCTAAGATGGCTCTAATTTCTGTGCAGAATGTAATGCACTAAAGAGGCATCTGCAAAAATTTTCAAACGGAGAAAATTTTTCGCTAAACTTTTGTTTGGAACATCTATCATATGCAGTCTATTATATGGTTCTTGTTGATCATTATCAAAGAAACCAGCAGTGTAAGTAACAACAAACAGCAGTCTCTTGCCATTGTTTCACTGATGAGATGATTCCTCTCTCTTTTTTTTTTTTTTAATTGTAAGCGGCAGTAGCGTGCGCAAAAGCAAGCCATCCCGCTAGCGGCGACAGGCCGTAAACACGCATAATCAGAATGCGACAAACAATGCATGGCACAGTATGATAATGCGTTTTGAGCTTAGAGTGACGGAAACACCTATAACAAAGAGAACGGCACTTATCAGATCAAAGAAAAATAAGCAATCAATTCAAACCAGACGACGCACGTGAAAGAGGCTCTCTAGTATAAATATGGATGGAGAGCCTGACGCATAGCAATGACTACGTGGTAAAGCTTAACTGCTAAGTTTACCACACGCACCGAACTTCTGTAGCTGTATCGTCATTCATTCGACCTACATTGTCTCAGGTTGAAAGGGCTACTCTGAGATGAACAGGTTGCCACAGGAGAGTAATGCATGGACTTTAACTGTTAGTTGCCCTGAATGTGAGTCCAGTGAGCTCACCACTGTGCCACCTCGCTCGATATATTTTGAGAGAAGTTCCTGATTTAACCATTTCACAGGATGTGGGAAGTGTACTTCCCATCAACTGTATTTCTTTACTGTATTCCTGAGAACACATCATACGAGCTCTGTATGCACCTGGCACCTGATGTTAGTTTGCTGCACCAGCTGAACTTTCTGTCTGTTATGAAATGTAGCTTTTAATTGTCATTAAATGTCACTTGTTCCTTTCAGAAGCAGTTGCAAATATACGTGCCACCAAATAATGTTGTTTTGAAGGCCACTGGGAAGTATGCTTACTACCAAAGTAATTTTTCCGTGATACAAGGGGAATATACTTACCACAAAATTAATTTCTTTTTTGGACTGCAGAAAAGATACTTACCACCAACTGACCATACTTACCACTAATTTAGTTGTTTTACTATGCTCTTGGGAAAATGTTGTACCTCCTCTGGATGTGGTTGACCTTTTGTGATAATATGCTAAACAACTGGTGTCTGTTTGTCATGACATCAGTGCTGTTGTCACTTGTTACAACAGAACACATTGTTTCATTCTGCAATATATGCTATTGTGACTTGTCTCAGCTCGTTTCTTTAAGCAGTGTTAAATGAAGTTTCTAGGATTGTAAAATAGATAGTCAAATAAAAACAGAAAATTCCTTTTTTTCACATGTAGTAGTAACTCATAACAGCTTACTAAAGACAGTGGGAAGTATACTTACTACTATAGTTTTTTGCTCCTAAATCACAAAAATAAAATAATCAAAAATTAAATTTAGTTGAAACTTCTAAAATGATACCAAAACAATTAACTTTACAGGGCTGCTACAAAAAATGTGCCTACAAATGGGTTAAAAACAAAGTATGCAAGCTGTGGGGGCAGTGTGAAACTTTTTTAAGCACTGTATTTGAAAAATATTATTCATTTTGTTCCACTTCTAGAATGTTAGGTTTTGTGGATTCTTGCCTGTACATTAATGGGTGTGGATGCGTTCAGTGGAGGCAAGTGTGTCGTGTATGATTTTTCTCAGTAAATATGTCCTACTGACGTTGCAGTATATCTCCAATGTTCTGGATGCATCAAATGAAGTTTAAAAGACAGCTAACTGCTGCTGCTGGTATGCCTCTTCATGTAAATGTCAGAGTTACTATTATTATTCAATACAAAAAGGAAGATTACCAGCTTAGCAATTTGCTGAAAATGAGTTCATTAAAGGGAATATTACAATTAACATCCTGTTAATGACAAATTAATTAGAGATGGGAAGCAGCCACAGATTGGAGAAGGAAATTAATACATTTCATACTGTGCTCGAGCACAGGCAATAAAAAACAGTGAGCAAACATGATGCGTGTACTTGTTGCCTCAGGGTCTCCTGCGAAGCTGAGGTGCTTGAGTAAGCTACATCACACTGCTTCGTTGTGTGCTTGTTGTCAAGCCAGTTTATGAAGTACACATCCCTCTTCATTTTTATATAACTTTGTTTTGAATGCACTGTACAAGAATATTGAATACCTTGAAAATTATCGAGTTCAGCCATTCATTCACATGTAATATTCCAACAGCTCCATCACCGATGAGAGCCTTCAGGGGTGTAAAACGAGTAAGTGAGAAGTGCCACTGAACTACTAACAACCATTTTCATCTACTACTAATCTGCTCACATTAATCATTATTCAAGGGGATCAGTTCTACATCATTTTATTTTTATAAATATACAGAGAAGCAACTACTTGAAAAAAGCCAATGCTCTGCTACTTAAACTGCTCTGCCACTATTTTGATTTAATACTTCATGCTAAATGGGCATTTAATTCTACACAGGACACTGTCATCTAAACTTATTCTGATAAATTCATATACTTCCTTCCTGTGCAATGTCCTTTATGCTGTCAATGCCACGTTGGGACCAGTACAGTAGTTTCTGTTCCGTGGAGAACCAACCGTACCTGCACATAGGCTATTATTATGATGGAATCACCACTTCAAAAGGCATTCCAAAGCTGCTGCCAGCTTCCCTCTGTGGAGTAAACCATCTACCATTCCTGTCTGGTCCTAGAGAATATGTTGCATGGCTAAATATGGTTTTCTGTTAGAAAGTGTTTGTGCGTTGTGTATCTGAGGTGGGACAGGTAGGTAAATTCACATATCCAGGTAAATTATTGGTGGACTGGCTAATAAAACATTTTTTACTTTAAATTTGAATATTTGGGGATTTCCAGATTGCTCCTAATTTCGGCTGGGAGATGTTAAAAGGGTGTTGCACCTGAATATAAAACAGTTTTCTTAACCCTAAGCTCTTTACGGGTGTCAGTCCTATTGAGGAGGGGTACTCCTGGGCTGTGCACCTGAGTTTCTCCTGGGCCACCTGCAGCATCTGTACTTGTAACATGCCAAGGTCATTATACGAGTGGTCAATTGGCCATAAAGAGGTTTGGTTGGATATGTTTATGTTTAGTGTGCAATACTGCTTTCCCGTATTGCCAGTTGGTCAGCTAGATATTTGCAGCTGGCAATGCCATTTAGTTTTGCTGTAATGCAGGGATTCACCAGTGTTTAGTTTGTCTGTGAGCTTGTGCTGTCCACAGGTGATTAATTGTCCCTAGATAGAAGTGTTTTTCAGCAGTTGTGTTTTCACCCGTGGTTGTGGTCGTAGTTTCCCAGGTTAAGAATGAAGTGATTGTCAGAGTGTCTCAAGTTCCTGTACAGTAGTGTGGTGAGTTTTTTGAATATCTGTGTGTGAGTCTCAAGGCAGTATTCTCTGTGAAGGTCGACAGTGTGTGTGGACTGTGGTGCACTTCGTTCTGTATCACCTGTAGGCGGCACAGGCGGTCAGAGCCACGTAACCCCAGACTGCAGCTGCATGTATCATCATGGGTCTAATCAGTATCATGTACACGGACCTCGATATCCTCCTATTCAGTGTGCTTTACCTGTTGAGCTTAGAGTAACACTGTTTGAGCCTTGCATTTGCTCAGTTGGCCTGTCACTGAAGTATTTGACTTTCACACTGAAACGTATTGGGCGTGTGTGTAGTGTTATTTGTCTGCAGTCTTAATGTGGGGTCCTACCCACTCATCTCATATAGGGTGCCTAAAGGATGCTGCATTCTCAAAATGCTATACAACAATTCAAGCAAACAACATTAATAGTTTTTATTACAAATAAGAAGCTTGACAATGCTTGACCTGGAATTTACAATGGTGTCGCAAGCAATAGGCGACATGCAGTATAAATCCGAGTCCTTTGCTATATACAATGTTCGTGCAAGTTTCACACACAGCTTGTGGATCACTAGTAACTGTTATTGTAGCATTCTGCGCTAGGCCTGTCCGTATACTGTCCTAATCCTGTCCAAATACTGAGTGGCCGAGGCTGGCAGGAGTGGCACTTATATTCTCTTTGTCTAGGGGCCTGCTCCCATTGTGGTGTGGTCCTTGCCAGTGGGCTATTCGCTGACGGTGTGTTCACTGCCTTCTTTGCTCTTGCGATCTTAATTTTCATTCCAGTGCTTGTGGGTATGCCAGAACACTTAATGATTGTGCAGTTGTTATGGTTTGTCAGTGAACAGAACTGCTTCACACTTGTCAGCATTTGCTTTAACACACTGTCGTTCCAGCTAGGCAGTTTTGTTTGCAGTTGCGAATTATGCCTGATGGTTTCCAGTCTTGCACTAGGATGGTAGTGTCATCTGCGTAGATGGTTGCCATTGTGTTTTGTTCAGTTGGAAAGTCATTGACATAGAGATTAAACAAGAGGGGCCCTTGGATGCTGCCTTGGAGTACTCTCACTTGTATACTGTGTTGTGTTGACTGTTTGCCCTGAATGTCGGTGTTGAAGCTTCTGTGAGTGAGATATGAGTGTGTAAGGTGTACAAGCTCGTCGGAGAGACTAGCAGTGCAGAGTTTGCGAATGAGACGATTGTTCCGTAAATGACTGAAGACCAGGAACAGTGCTCCTGTAGCTTTATGGTGTTGGGGGTGTGTGTAATATGTTCTACTACACGGAGGAGTTGTTGTGTTGTGGAGTGGTGATTGCTGAATCCAAATTGCTCCAGTCTCAGCGAGTCATTGGTGTTGCAGTGCATAGTAAGATGTTTGAGAATCATCTTCTCAACAATCTTATTCAGGGAGCTCAGCAGGCTGATGGCTCCATAATTTTGTGGTAGGGAGTGGTATTTCCCTGGCTTCCTGAACATCAGGACAGGGAAGTGTTGATGTTGTAGAATGGTATTCATCACATGTGCGAGATGCTCTATAGCTTTATTCGTGAACTCCTGGGTGACATGGTTTTGAAAGTGATTGGGACCAGGAGCTTTTCTAGTTGTTTTGTGCTTAATAACCTGTGTAATTTCATGTGTAGCAGTATGTATTGTTACATTGCACTTGGGCTGGGTTACAGGCCATGTAACCTCCTGGTCCATTTCAAGTAGCAGTGCTGGATTGGAAGGAGCCAGATTCAGTGTGAATGATGTTGCTAGTGTTCTGGTCATCAGCTCATGCTTCCCCTCCATGGAGTATGCTGGTCTGTAAGGTATTTGTAAACTTGGTGTGTAGTATTTCTTCTTGGTGGAGTGGGCAGCTATTTGCCACACTCCAGGTCATGTGGTGTGCAGCCCTGCGAGTCTTTTGTCCCAGTTTGTGGTTTTAAAAGTTTTAATTTAGCCTGTATGATCCCCTGGAGCCTGCTAATATGCTGCAGCCAAGCGACTAGCGCTAGGTTTGGTGTTCTCGTAAAGATAAGTTATTTTAGATTATAAAACACATAGATTAGTACTGATTACGTGGTAAATAAGTGTATTAGTGTGCCGTTTAAGTGTACCATTAAAGGTTTCATTTCTCATTACGTAATATAGCAGAAAACGCGAAAAGACCGTACAGTCGTATTTTCTGTTTACGTTCTGCTGCAGCAAATCTATAGAATTTCGTTTAGTTGTTCCTTGCTCTCTCCAGCAATTTAACTTAGCGTACCTCTTCATTATTTAACTAGCATTTCCGGAAAGTAGCGTAAAGTTTAACTTGTTGTTTCAGAAACTTTGCACTTTTGTTTTTGTTTACACACAGTTGCGTATAGGCCAAATTTGTGTAACCATATTTTCGTGTTTATCTGTAATTTAACTGACTTATTCTTAATAAATTATTACGTTTATCATGAGTGAAAAGTGCTTGACTTGCCGTAGAATTGTTAGGTCGGGGCTTTGGTGTGATGGGTGCTGTAGTTTTTTCCATGTGGGTGACTGTAGTGGCGTGGGAATAGGGGAAGTAAATGAGACTCATCAGTGGTTTTGTAGGATTTGTAGTAGAGATAGGAAGATACTGGAACAGGAGGGGAAAATTGCTGCCCTTCAGGCTGAGTTAGACAAGGCCAGGGGAGATCTTGACAGGTTAAGGAGGGAGAAGGGTAAAGAGAGGTGGGAAGTGGCAACAGGCAACAGGAGGAACAGGCCTAGAACTTCGTCTGACAGCTTTATGGTGAATGTGGAAAATAGATTTGACCTGTTGCTTCAGTTAGAAGCTGGTGAGCCTCAAGCAGTTACAGGTGTAGACAGGGCACAACAAACTTTCAGCAGCAAATTGAAAAGTAAGAATGTAGGGAAATCAGTAAAGAGAAAGAAAGTGTTGTTGTTAGGTAGTTCCCATGGAAGAGGTGTTGGCCAACTCTTGCAGGATGAACTAGGATCAGAATACCAGGTCACCAATTTTTTTAAACCTAGTGCTGGTCTGGAGCAGGTGACAGAGGATTTAGGATCACTTTGCAAAGATTTCACTAAGGAAGACACCATGGTTATAGTGGGTGGGGCAGGTAACAGTATTGACAGAGATCCTGGGTACAGCATAGAGTGTGACCTGGCGAAGATTGCATCAGCATCGAGGCATACCAGTGTTGAGTTTGTATCTGTTCTTGGGCGCCATGACTGACCTCATTTGAACTCTTCTGTCAAGAGAGTTAATTTGGAGCTGGAACGGCTGCTCATGTCGGGTGCGGGGTCACACATTGGTGTGGTTCATGTTGATTCTGTCAGTAGGTGGGATTATACTAGGCATGGCCTTCACCTCAACAGGAAGGGGAAGGGTAAATTGGCTGGGGAAATTGCAGGAAAGTTAAAGGGGGGAGGCACTGTCATGAGTGGTAAAATACCAGTGGTTATAGGATTCAGAAAAGACCCTTTTTTAGGGTAGGGAGGACAGAAAGAAAACAAATTTTAAGAGAGGTTAGAACTGAGACAAACCTTCAGTTTGAGAAAGAAATCAAAAAACATAATTCCAGCTTATTACATCAACATAAACAGCCATTGGTTAAGAATTTTCAACTGTCAGCAGATATTTTAACTCCATCCAATTTTAAGTCAGTCAATGTGAAATGTCAGCTATCTTTATTGCATCAAAATATTCGAGGACTGAGAAATAAAATTAATGAATTAACTATCTGCATAGATGAATTAGAGTCTTCAAACCCAGCTGACATAATCTGCCTCTCTGAACATCATGTGACCACTGGTATAGAACTTTTAAGTGTTACAGGGTTTAGGTTAGCATCTCACTATTGTAGATCAGAAATGGAGAAAGGAGGAGTTGCCACATTCATCAGGAACTGTCATAAATTTAAGAACATAGACATTCATAAATTTTGCCTAGAACAGCATATGGAAGCATGTGCAACAGAATTAGATTTTCACAAAAAATCTTTCATAATATTAAGTGTATATCGAGCACCTGCAGGTAACTTTAATCTGTTTGTAAACCACCTTGAAGCTGTACTGGCCCATTTAACAACCAAAAACAAAGAAATAGTGGTTGCTGGTGATTTCAATGTAGATTTCCTTAAAGACTCTCCCAATAAGAACCTATTTGAGTTAGTAACACTATCATTCAACTTAATTCCCACAGTAAAGTTCCCCACTAGGATAACCACTTGCTCACAAACAGCCATTGATAATATCTTTATAGAAAAGTCAAATGAACAAAATTATATTACAAAACCAATAGTCAATGGCCTCTCAGACCATGACATGCAGTTCCTTCTGTTAAATGTTAATACTGAACAGGATATAAAATCTGTTAAATCTGAGCTCAAGAGGGTAATCAGTAAGCCAAAAATTGATTATTTTAGGACACTCCTCAGAGACATTCACTGGACTGATGTTTACAGTGCTCATGGCATGAATGAAAAATATAACATTTTTGCTAATAAAGTGCTTACCTTATTTGAACACTGCTTTCCCCCAAAACTTACCAAGGTTAGAGCAAAGTGTACAAAGAAGCCATGGATTACTCGAGGAATAGGGGTATCTTGTAAAACAAAAAGAAAACTGTATCTGTCAATCCGAAACATTTCCAATGTTGATGCTATAGCACATTATAAGAAATACTGCAAAATATTAAAGACTGTAATACGGATGTCAAAGCAAATATATTACAAGGAAAAGATAGTCATATCAGATAACAAAATAAAGACAATATGGGATATAGTGAAGGAGGAGACCGGTAGAACCAGACATGAAGAGGAACAAATAGCATTAAGAGTAAATGATGCATTGGTGACAGATGTGTATAGTGTTGCAGAACTTTTTAACAAACATTTTATAACTGTTACTGAAAAGATGGGGTTGTCAGGTTCGGTAGATGCTGCTATGGATTACCTTAGACCAGACATTTCAAGTAACTTCCATAATATGAATTTGACCCTCACTACCCCAACAGAAATAATGTCCATCATAAAATCTTTAAAATCAAAAACATCTAGTGGGTATGATGAAATATCAACAAAGTTAATTAAAGAATGTGATTCTGAGCTAAGTAACATATTAAGCTATCTGTGTAACCAGTCGTTTATCAGTGGAATATTTCCCGAATGGCTGAAATATGCTGAAGTTAAGCCACTGTTTAAGAAGGGAGATAAAGAAATAGCATCAAATTTCCGTCCAATTTCACTGTTGCCAGCATTCTCAAAAATTTTCGAAAAAGTAATGTACAGTCGTCTTTATAACCATCTTATCTCAAATAACATACTGTCAAAGTCACAGTTTGGATTTCTAAAAGGTTCTGATATTGAGAAGGCTATCTACACTTACAGTGAAAATGTACTTAATTCATTAGACAAAAAATTGCAGGCAACTGGTATATTTTGTGATCTGTCAAAGGCATTTGACTGTGTAAATCACAATATCCTTTTAAGTAAACTAGAATATTATAGTGTAACAGGAAATGCTGCAAAATGGTTCAAATCTTATATCTCTGGCAGGAAACAAAGGGTGTTATTAGGAAAGAGACATGTATCAAGCTATCAGGCATCATCCAACTGGGAACTAATTACATGTGGGGTCCCACAAGGTTCCATTTTGGGGCCCTTACTTTTTCTTGTGTATATCAATGACCTTTCATCAGTAACATTACCAGATGCCAAGTTTGTTTTGTTTGCTGATGATACAAACATTGCAATAAATAGCAAATCAAGTGTAGTCTTAGAAAGATCAGCCAATAAAATATTTGTAGACATTAATCACTGGTTCCTAGCCAATTCTTTGTCACTAAACTTTGAAAAAACACACTACATGCAGTTCAGAACTTGTAAGGGGTGTCCCAAGAGTATATGTCTAACATATGATGACAAGAAGATAGAAGAAGTGGACGGTGTTAAATTCTTGGGATTACAGCTTGATAATAAATTCAACTGGGAGGAGCACACCACAGAACTGCTGAAGCGTCTTAACAAATCTCTGTTTGCAATGCGAATTTTGTCAGACATAGGGGATATAAAAATGAAAAAGCTGGCATACTATGCTTACTTTCATTCCATAATGTCATATGGGATTATTTTCTGGGGTAATTCATCAAGCCAAGCTAAAGTTTTCCGGGCACAAAAACGTGCAGTAAGAATTATATGTGGTGTGAACTCAAGAACATCCTGCAGAAGCCTGTTTAGGGAACTAGGGATACTAACTACAGCTTCCCAATATATTTATTCCTTAATGAAATTTGTCATTAAAAATATATCACTTTTTCAAACCAACAGCTCAATTCATGGAATCAATACTAGAAATAAGAATAATCTTCACAAGGATTTAAAGTCACTTAGTCTTGTACAAAAAGGTGTGCATTATTCAGGAACACACATTTTCAATAACTTGCCAGCAGCCATAAAAAGCTTAACAACCAATGAAATTCAGTTTAAGAGAAGCCTAAAGGATTTATTGGTGGCCAACTCCTTCTACTCCATTGATGAATTTCTGAGGAAAACCAACTGATTTGTATATAAGTACAACATAACTTCTGCACAATTTCAGTGCAGTAATGTGTTCACTGAAAATTTGTGTGTGTGTGTGTGTGTGTGTGTGTGTGTGTGTGTGTGTGTAAGTATAATCTAACTTCTGCACCATTTCAGTGCAGTAATGTGTTCATTGTAAATAAGTATTACAGTAGTTGTATTACATGTTTCTTACCTTATAAATAAATATAAAACTTTTTTATTTTAAATTCAGTGCAATAGTATTTGTAAAATGACTCCTAGTGTTCATTAAAAAATGACGATCATTCCACTTGGACCTGTGGAATGGTACATTAGCTTATTTGTTTTAGTTTAAATATTTGTCATGTATTGTTGTTTTTCTGACATGTTCCACATCCTGGAGGACCTCCTCACTACGGATCAATTGGAATGAAAGTAAATCTAATCTAATCTAATCTATGTTTGTACATCCAGTATCTCCCGAGATGATCTCTCATTGACATTGGCCCCTGTATTTCTGGGAGCAGGGCCATTGAGCATTCTTGTGGTATAAGTACTGTAATGGTACCTGCTATTGCATCCTGAACTGCGGTGGTAAGGGCTTTGACAGCTTCAACAAGTTTCCTGCATTGTGTAATTTTGGGAATTTGTGGGATACGACTTTTCAAGCATTTCCTTGAACAATGCCCAATTCACACGCTTGTAGCTCAGTATCCTGTGAGATTCATCATACTGCTGTGTTTCTTGCGAGTAAAGTATTACAGGTGTTTGATGAGGCCAAATCATGTATAATTTCAATGTTGATTGTGACTATAATGCCTATCACATCTAATGTCTATCACATTTAGTCTCTCTTCCCTGTTTTAAGTGTCACCTCAGCTGGCACTAGTGTAATGTAGTTTGGGCGCAGTGCATGTTCGCATAGTTTTTTTGCTATTGGTGTTTGATCTTTGTTAGTTCCAAGCAGAGTGTTTAGCATTAAGATCACCAGTGGCTATTAGTCACTATGCTATGTTGAGTATTGTGCTGATATCGCTTGTTATGATATTACCAGATCAATTGTATATCGATATCAATGTAGTGTTCACTCAATTGACTTGACCCTAACAGCTGTGGCTTCTAGTCTTTCAGGTTCAGGGATCTTAATATTTGTGTATTCTTTGTCTCAATATATGAAGATTGCTGTTCCACCAACAGTTGTGCCTTCAGGTGGTCAGTACAGTAGATGTAATATCGTGAGAAGAGTAGTTGTTTGTGTGACTGGAGCTCAGCTTTGTTCATGAGAGCATTCCAGATTCCCTTCTCCTCCATAAATGCAGCTAGCTCTGCCCTTTTGTTGCCAATCCCATCTGCATTCCAGAATAGCATCTAGGTCAAAGTACTGTTGTTTGTGTTTTGTGGTGTATTATCTATGGAAGTGTGTGGGCAGTGTGGTGATAGCAGTTTGTATAGCAGCCATGCACTGGCTGTGTGTAGCCGTCATGAGTTTGTGCATGTGTTACGATGAAGAGCCTCAAGAGGATCTTAAGCCATGTGAGTGGGGTATAGTGTCTCCACTATGCCTCTGATTGTGGTGAGAATGTTTGTTATGTCAGCCAAGGTGCTGGCGGTGGTGTTGGTGGCTGGTGGTCCTTATGTTGGTGTACTGGATGGGCTGGCTTGTGTGTTATTCATGGTTCGTATTTCATCTGGGGTCACCTGTGTTATTGCTTTGGTGAGGGGGGCAAGAGTGTGAGTTACAGTTACATTGTTCCTTTTAATGTGTTCCTATGTTTGTCTGGTCTGTTGTTGGTGTATTTGTTGTGGTGTGATAGTGTCCCCTCTTTTGTTTTTTGGGTACCTCTGTTTTATTTCGTGTGTTTGTGGTTGCCCTAGTTTGGGTGTGTCTTCTGTGATATCACAAGTGTCACAATCTGTCCTAGACAGAGTTGACTTGGTGTTGTCTGGGACCGGCAGTGTTGTCATCAGTACAGGGGCAGTTTCTAGCACTGCAGGTGTGGGTTGTGGTTCTGTTGTTGTGGGAGTGTGCCGTGAGTTTGTGGAGCTCTGTGCATCCTCAGTTCATCCACTTCCACTGACAATGCCAGTAAAAGAGATTCCACACCTTACTGGTTTGGGGGGTGGGGAGTGTCTTGGAGCTGTTCTGGTTACCACTTGTCTGTCTTTGGCACTTTTGCACCTTAGAGCTTCTTTGTATGCTGCACACCATCTGTAGTTTGCACATGGACCCCTCCACATTTGGTACATTTGATAGTTGTACCAAGTTTAAAGTGTCGTGCTACACGGTTACCAGTGCATTTGCGGCACCGTGTGCCAGATCACATCGGGTGCCGCATGGCCAAACTGCTGGCAGTGGTGGCACTGTTGGGGGACACACGGAAGTGTGTATATTTCTACTACGACCATGTGAAGCAGGAGCATCTGCGTCAGAAAGTTGCAGGAGTAAGCTGTGTCATCGAACTCCACTAAATAGTTTGGCTGCAATCTGTGTGTCACGAATCCAAGAATTCATCTCATGCTCTCACAGTCCCAGCTGAGAGCTGTGATTATACCATGAAGAATGTCATTGAGGGTTGTGGTGTCAACTCCTTTCACGATGTACATTCGAGTTTTTCCCCCTTGGGTGTTATATTTATGATACTCAATTCCCCCAGCTTTGACGATTTTCAGGAGATTTGTGCAATCTGTTTTGTTGCATACATACAGTGATACACGGTCCCTTGTGAGTTTTGTGTTTGGTATATTGTGGGGAGTGACATTCTACAAATGTCTTTTTTAGCTTGCCGAGGCAAGTGTAATTGTGTATTATGACCAGTGGGAAGCCAGTCGGTGTAGTGTTCTGCGTAGCGGCTGGGGTAGTGTTGTGTAGTTGAGGTGCTGCAGAATTGTTTGTATGGTCCCTCATATTATCGATGCTCAGAACTGGTGTTGGTAAAAGCACGCTGCATTTGCCGTGTGAGTCAGTAGGCTCAGTTGTTCGTGTATGTTGCTGCTGATTGCATTTTGGACCCAGCAGCTTCAAAGGTCCATCTTTGTTCCACGGAGCTGTCACTTCCAGCTCGAGGACTACTGCGGTGGTATTGAGGGCCTCTCTAGTATATTCACTGGTGGTGTGACTGATGTTGGTGTTGCTGTTGCTGTTGCTGTTGCGTTGCTTCCACCCGTCAGTTGGACAATGAGCTCATGCTGTCTCCAAGCCATTGCTTCTTGATTTGTGGCAGCAAAGTCCAGATTTAGCTGGTTCATCACTTACTGATAGGTGGCAAAGCAAGACAGAAACGTCAAAGGGAACAGATGGCACTCCTGCCTCTTGTGCTGCAGTCTTGCTACTGGTCGTCGGGTGGGATCTGCTCGGTGGATCTGCGTCTCCCAGACATAAGGATACTTTTAAGGATAGAATGTGGATATGAGACAATTTTACTTTTTCGTCTGAAAAGACAATTTTGCTTTTTTAGTGTACATACAGAAGAGGGGAGTCCTTATGACTCACTTGTGCAAGATGCAATGCTCAGTGCAAGAGAGCACGGGTGGAAGACAGCAGCCTGTACTGGACAGTGTTGTCCAATGTGAACGTGCCCCGGACACTGAAATACCCTATTAAAGAATGGGAGAGTCACACTGGGGAAGTTCCAACCACAGTTGCAGGAACTTTGAGCCAGAACTCATGGCCACCTAGCACTGTCAAGTGTGTAGCAGCGTGTGCTTGTAGGTGAGACTCCAAAGAGTGTCCTGTGGCATCTACACCAGTTTTAGCGTATGTGTAACACAAATATCCTCTCGCAGCTACTGCAGGTACAGGGGGAAGGCAGCTGCTCAGCTGCGACTCACCCGTAGTACTGCCCGAGGTTTTCCTTGGTGGGAGGACTGGAACGAGGTGCACCAAGCCTTGTGATGCCCATTGAGGAACTGTTGGAGTGAGACGTAGTGACTCTGAGGTCAAGAAAGCTGGCAGTGACCAGAACAGGGTGTGCTGACTCCCCCCCCTCCCCCTCCCACCATACTGCTTTCAGTGATGCCATTGCAGAGGATTACACTGTGGTTGGTCATCTGGTTTTTATGTGGGCCAGAACATGAAGCTTTCCTATGCTTTTTTTTTGCTAAATTGACTCATACTTCTGGACACAAACACCTATACAGAGCAAATGTATTGGCATCCAGGGTTGGGTTATTTGGGGGGGGAGTGACAGTTTGTTATTGTTTCCGCCCCCCCTCACCCAGCTTCCCTCAAAAATGCAACTCGCTAGCAACCTCGCTGTTAGCATACGACAGACATCTACAATTTTAATAACAATAATAAACACACAAAAATATATTAAATTATTCAATATAATAGTAACAATACAAATAGGTGGATCAAAGAAGGAAGAAAACATAGAACAAACAAAAGAACTTCATAAAGTGTACAAACTGACATGGACACACTGTAATAAAAGAAACATTTCAGTACAAGGCAAACACATGCGCTATAATACAGTTATAGTATCAGAAGCACTCTTCGCATCAGAAATGACCACAATCTGTGGACCAGGCACCACAAAGCAGAAAGAATACAATGCAAAATCCTCAGAAAATTTTTTGGAGCAGTGCACAGAGATGGCATATGTATGAAGAGATCAACCAGAGAATTATAAGAACACAGATGCAGATTCAGTCACAATCAGAAAACACCGACTAACATTCTGTGGACACATACACACAATGAACAGCGACAGATTCACAAAGGGATTTAGGATGTAGTAAATGCTTTAATCAAAAAAACCAGTTGGTTTAAAGAGATAGAAGAATGCCAAAACGAGCAGGAATCAGAATGGAAATGATGAATGAAAGAGACAAATTCAGAATCAAAATTATGAACATAAAACTTGAAGTAAAGGGAAGGAAGAAAACAGAGAAAATATGTACATATCAAAGGAAACAGGAACACAGTCAAAGAATGAAAAGATTTTGGGAAGAGAAAAGGGAGGAGGAAAGAAGGAAAAAGCTGAACAACCATGTAACAACGAAGTTGAACTCTGTCAGATTGTGTGCTCACCATCATTATTTCAATAAACATTATGACTGAACAGAGGTCTGCAAACACATGTGAATGAGGGGAATACTGTTTCTATCAGTGATTTCCAACTGTGTTCGGGAAGTCATTCTTTCTGTTGTTGTTGTATCGGATCTGTTGACAGCTGGTATGTTCAACCCAGTGGTGTGCAGCTTTACCCGGCTGGAATGTTGTCAATCAGACCAAAAGCATGTCCTTGTGGGCAGACCCTAGCACGAGCAACTGAAAAGTGTCCTTTATTAAATGTAGCTTGTCATTGCTGGAAGAACTTGGCATTTTTGACACACTTCTGTTTCCATGCTACCTCCTTCTCCAAAAGTTATGTGTGCATTTGGAAATTGGTGAAGTATGAAATATAAAGACATCGTGTCATTCTGCCACATCTGTCTGTAGTGTGCATTTTGGGGTGCGTGTACGATACAAGGCATTTAGGTATGATGAGGTTACTTAGCCATTAATGTTCACAATGGCTGGCATAAAGGAAACATGACAAGTATTACATTAGAAAGCAACAGCGATAGCTTTCCGACCGCATAAATTCTACTAGGCAGAGTCAGAAGCAGACACAGTGGCCTGTGCCAGATACGAGGGTTGGAAGTGGCTGAAATGTGAGTCGTGGGACAAAGAGAAAGAGAGAGAGAGAGAGAACACACAGACAGCACCATAAAGCATTCCCCATCTCTTTGTGCACAGAATGCACCACACTGCTGCCTTCTTAAGTGCACCCCAGTATAATATGTTGTTTGGGAAGTGGGTGGTAGTTTTCACCATTGCCACGACCTCCCCTTATATCCACTCCTGCAAGATTGTGAAATCTACAGCCACTGAGGAGATTTATGTGAGATGTTCCTATCAACTTTGTGTAATATTCATATTGCACACTTCTGCAGACAAAACAGATTTTTGACCTTAGCTTAGGAAAGAAAAGAATCATAACAGATCATTAAGGTTCAAAGAACTTGTCTTGAACACTGTAAGGGATCCGTGATCCCACAAACAAAGATGCTAGTATCTGACGCCCAGGTCGATAGCGGACAGGAGTAGATTGTCGAGCTCTGCAGTAGGCAGTGAGACTAGTGCTGACTGCGCAGTAGTATGGTAGAGTGTCAAGTGAGCAGTAGAGCAGGAAAGACGGGGAAGAATGGTGGTCGAGTGAGTTGTAAACGGTAAAATTCACTGGAGTATGACGAGTGAGCACGTCCCCCTGATCGTCATGGGGTTGACTCTCACTAATGCCGATTTGCAAGTGATAAGAAACAGAAAGTGACAAGTGCCAAATTACGTGTTTCACGTCAACCGTGTCGGCCAGCAACAACCATGGATTGCAGTGAGGATTGTTGTGAATGTTAACCATCAGCATTGCGTGTGACAAAGTACTGAAAATCAGCAATCAATAAAAAGAGATAACCACAATTAGACGTGTAAGGCAAAGGTAGCAACTGCCTCAGAATTTGTGTGTTAGTAGGAAATATATATCAGTTGTACATCACAACCTTTGTGATTCTTAACAATAGACAAACTTTCAATCATTAGCTATTCCGTCTCAGAACAGCCGCATTCAGTTGAAATACTCCTGAAACCACAGCAGAACAACCAATAGCCTTTCATCCATTAAGCACACGGTCATATATCATAATAATTAACTGTTTGGTGGCTTTGGTAAATTACCAAAAATCCAGTAAAGGAATTAATCGGGGGTGTTTCAACACGAATGCTTAAAAATTCTTTTGTAGTTTTCCTATTTTCAGATTATGAAGAGTTCTTTGTTACAGCTTGTATTTTTGTTCCAGGTGGCCCTGAACTTGATGGCTGTAGTGATGTCGTGAAGGCACAAAGTCGGAAGTTGTTAAACCTTCAGAAACAAGATTTTCAAAAGTATTTCTTCTCAGATACCAATATTTCGCCCCTGTTTGTGTCGGATACACAGATGTCTCAGTTGTTGTCACGTAATTTGAGTGTAGTGACTGAATCTAGAAAACAGTTTCTTTTGCTTCCCTGTGCCCCAAGCATTATGTGCAATGCAGGACTCCTAACAAAACAAACACACAGAGCACAGCCCTCTGTCTTCTCTTGCCGTTTCTGCAGTTTGGGAGCACAGTCCGAAAGTCGGACTCATGTTGACCGGTCTGGCAGGGCAAAAATGGTCAACGTGGGTTCGAAGCTGGTGACAGAACGGACTGCTACAGCACGAGCAAAGGTTTTTGTGGGACCCGAACTGATGAAACTCATACGAGAAAATGGCCTGAAGGTACTTAGCGTTGCTCGCCTGGCGGGAATTGTGGGGTCCAAGCAGACGTCCAGCCTTATCCCTCTGTGTCATAACATATCTTTATCCTCTGTGGCTGTGGACATTGAACTGGACTCTGCTCTCAACTGTGTGATTATAACTGGCACGGCAAAGTGTAGAGGGCAGACGGGCATGGAGATGGAAGCTCTCGCTGCTGTATCGGTGTCTGCCTTAACAGTGTACGATATGTGCAAAGCTGTGAGTCATGACATTGTGATATCTGAAATAATGCTTCTGGCCAAAAGTGGGGGAACTAGAGGAGACTTCCACCGGACATGAGCATCTGTGTGGGGCAGTGAAATAAGTTAAGTATACCTGGTGTGATGTAGGCAAATTTCAAAGTCTGTTCATAGTTATCATAAATTATATACACATCGAATTGGCCTGAATATAAGTTGCACCTTTAATTTCGAAAAAGAGAGAAACTTAATTAAAAATAATTTGTCAAGTTGCCCATTTACAAAAGCTTTTCAAAATGTGATTTACCCTTAACCAGTTTTTTTGTAGTACACTATAGATAAATTACACACAAAAACAAAGCTTTCAGTTGCAGTTTTCATGTAAGACACTCTTAACTTCACTAACATTCATTGTTTTGTCACTGTCAGTATTTTTGTCACTCTCCTCCCAAAGTACAGTGGCGTCGCTACAATCCCGGGCATTGCATGTGCAGCATTTCTTGAACCGTACCTTTAAAAAGCACATCTGTTAGATGAATAACTGTGAGTTTGAAATTTGCAACGTAATTGTACCGAATTCCAAAATTTTCTCTCAATGTTGTGCTTCATTGGTGAAGAAAAATATATAAAATTTTTAGTTAGAGAAAAACTGTGCCTGTTCCATTGTCTAAAATAGTGAAACTGTGAGAATGGGAATACATGGGGTCCAGAAAAATGTAGACTCTCTTTGATAGTCAATATTGATGGAACAAAATGGCATAGTGTCAAAAATCTTGCATGGGAGGAAGATCATTTTGTGTGTTCAAAGTGACACCTGTTAGCAGCCAAGCAACATCAATGTTGCTGAATTGTTGACTGAAGTACAGCTGTCAATGTTGCCAGTGTGGTAGCTGCACAGGATGTCTTGATGGTTTCTCATATCTCATTCAGTGTAGCTGGGTTCTGTTGGTAAACTTTGTTTGTCGAGGTCCCCCATTGGTAGAAGTCGAGAATTGTAAGGTCCCATGAACTTGGTGGGCACTTGACAGTTCCTCTTCGACTTATCTGTCGTCCAGGTATATTTTCATCTAAGTAGAATCTGATATCTCTGTGGTGGTGAGGCGGAGTACAGTCTTGTAGGTAAAAATCTTTTGTTTCCAAACACCACTTGGATGGCTAATAAAATCAATGTTTGCAGTATATGATACACCTCACCAGTTATGTACCTTCAAAGAAGAATGGGTCAGAGAAACAATACTATGACGGACCACACCACACATTAACACCAAGTGAAGTAACATGTTTGTCCATGTGAACATGAGGATTTTCAGCAGCCCAATACACGTAGCTATGACAGTTTACATTACCATTCAGGTTGAATTGTGCCTCATTAGGCCAGATAACCTTCCCTGCAAACCATTCATCTTCGTGAAGCATGCCTTCAGACCACTCGTAGTGCTCCATCCTTCGATTCGAGTTGTCCTCATTCATAGTGTGAAACAATCTTGGAATGTACACTTTCCACTTTGCAGTCTTCAGAATTTATCATGCACTTGATCAGCTTATCCCACTTCCCCATACACAATGCTTCATAGATTTTTGAGATGATCTAGAAAAATGTTGCAATACAGCAGTGCTGGAACCTGGAGGTTGATGTTGTTGTTCAGAGGACCTTTCCTTGTGCACATTTTAAACAGCATTGTCGGCTTAAAATTTATACCAAATACAATAAATTGTTGTTTCAGTACAGCCTTGCATTGCTCAAACAATAGTTGTACTTCATCCAGTGCTGCATTGTCATCTGCTGGAAACCCACACGACAAGATCTGTTGGGAAAACAGTGGTTTATGCTACCACTCAAAATTGCAGCCATATAACACTTTGTTCCAAAGGTAATAACTATCAGAGAATGTCTACATTTTTCTGGATCCCTCTGTAGTCACTGCCTAAATGGGATAGCAACAAAGAGAATGTTTGCATTGCTAACTCATACACAACAATTGAATTACAAACTGTAGTGATATTTTTGTTTCATTTCAAACT